>NC_079493.1:69684131-70977634 GCF_030052815.1 Hevea brasiliensis | reverse complement strand
ATGGATTAGTGACCGAATGTCTTGGTCACTCTCCCTACCAATATCCCCTTTCTACGGGTAGGTTGATGCAAATGTAGGAATGAGTGGATCTGGATCCACCAATGCATGCACAGGAGTATTGTAGAGGGAGAACGCACTCGATGACGCCCGGCATCTTGCTCCTCCCGAGCTCGTGGCATAATTTCGGCAGGTGGTATGTTATCCGCCTCTCACGACTCGATGCAGCCTCGTGATGGCCCCACTACGCCGATTTGCGATTTTCTACCTCTCTCGTGGTGCGGGAGAGCAGTCCGCTTGTGTTGGAGCAGTTGTAGTGGTTCTGCGTGGACAATTTCTCAGCTGATGCTTTGTCGACCCACATCTCAAGCAGGCACCAGTTACTCTCCAACACTCCCCCTTGTGCCATTTAAGGCAGTGTGGACCTGCAGAAGATGTTGGGCTGGTCCTGAACCCCATCCTCGAGAGCTGTCCACTGATGGTGTGGACTGACCTCTCCTAGGGGTGAACTGTGGCCTAAGCCCCTGAGACTGACCCTGACCATGTGGCTGAGCTGAACTCTGTGCAGGTGGACCCTTGAACTTCTTTCCAAATGCAGGGGCTGAGCTAGACTGACCGGGTCCCCTCTTCGCTGCTCTCCCTTCCGGTCCGCTCACTGATTCTCACTTTTTCAACTCTTATTGCAGCTTCCACTAGCTTGCTAAATTCTGTGATTCCCAAGGCAGTGAGCTGGATCTTGATGTTGTCATTTAGTCCCTCTTCAAATCTCTTGCACCTTTCAGCTTCATTAGGGACTATCTCCCTTCCATAGTGGCTCAATCGAACAAATTCCTTCTCATACTCGCCACCGATAACCGCCTGCGCTCAGATTAATGAACTCTCTTCTTCTCTCTTCCATGTATACAGTACCCACATATTTCTTCTTGAATTCGAGAGGAAGAAGTCCCAAGTTACACTCTTCCGCTGCACTTCATCGACACGTGTCCCACCATTCGTAGGCATCGCCTTGTAACAAGGATACAATAGCCTTCTAAGTTACGCCTGGGTGCAGTGGAGTTGTTTTAAGACTCGCCGCTCGTTTCAACCAATTTTCGGCCGCAACAGAGTCATCTTCCCTCTTGCCAAGAAATCCACCGCCCAAACTTTCTTAGCCTTTCCGGTGTGATTTACTGTGGAGCCGTGGTGGTGGTGGTGCCGGCATTACTCGGCCATTTGTCTAAAGAAGTCGGCCATTTGTTGGAACATGGCCTGGGGCCGAGCAGCTCGCCGAGCTGGGCGGAGTAGGTTCTCCCTACCCCCGGGCCTCACTGCACGGTGGAGCATGACTCTCCACTTCCTCCTCAATTGCCCTCTGAGATGAAGGGTCCATATTCTATTCAAAATAAGAAAGACAAACAGATCTGCGTTAGTGTCACCCCGACTCTTACTAATGCAATGCATGGTATGGACTCAATCTAGGCTCAGAAATGCCTAAACCGTGCTCTGATACCACTAAATGTGACACCCCTTACCCGTGTACTGTATACCCGAGTAAGTAATGCCACACGGTGTACCGGCACACTCTAATATACCTTAATTAATTTTCATCATAATTTTGAATATAACCTGTAAAATATAACTCATTTAAGTCATTTGTTGAATTCATAATTTATTTGAGGTTCCGAAAATTTTATAGAAAATCCGGCAGAATACCGGCTAAAAATGGAGAAAACAGTTCTTCGGAACCTGTTAAAAACACTTCCAATAAACAAATTCATTCATTCTCAACTCCAATATCAACACAAAACTCAATATCAAGATTTCAACATTTCAATTTCTATTCTCATTCATCATTCACATGTGATGTTCACATATAAATCACAAGTAAACATTTACTTTTCCATTAACAAATACAATTTTCATAATTTACATATACATCAATATACATTACACAAGTTTAATTACATATGAAGAAAAATCAAAATTAAGTTACAAAATGTCAAAATGACACCTAGTGTCCTGCCAATGCACAGCAGAAGTTGAGGTGACACGGACACTGAGCAGAACTGCCGGATGGACTCTCCCAGTCTGTGGTCTACTGGGCTCACGATCGGGGTCTCCAGTACCTACGAGTGGCAAAAGCAACGCGCTAAGCAATAATGCTTAGTGGTGCAATAATATAATAGAAGAAAATAGCAAGAAAATGAATGTGTATAGAATGTGTATGCTTTCTTTGTTTGGTATTGGTATATCCATTATTCCGTTAACATTGTTCACTTTTATTCATTTGGTTGCCCCAAGTAACCTACACTAGACGACTGGACTGGATAACGGGTAAACTGGCACTGGGTATCTAGTACCTCGGGCCGTCACACCATCGGTCACATATGCATCTCCGGCTGTAATGTACCTACCAAGTCAGAATAATCTCAGGCACAAGACCAAGTCTCAATGCGAAGTCAGAATGGCTGAAAGCCATGAAATCATAGAATGGCATATTGCCATGTGCAGTACTGCTAACTGAACCCTATTGGCATGCCAAACTATCCAAACCAATCTTGTTAGGTATACTAGGGCATTTAAAACTTTTAAATTCTTCAATTTGTAAATTTCAAGTTTTTAGTGTCACTATTCATCTTATTGGTCAAAAAAAATGTTGACTTTTAGAATAAAAATATGTACATTGACTTTGGCACTCCCAACATACCACATTTGGCATTCCAAACTTGTTGGCATTAAGCATTTATACCATTTCAAAGTTTAAACTAACACAAGCAGAATTTTCAGTTTTTGTGAGTCAACTTCACTGTTCCATTGGACACTGTTACTGTGGGAATTTGAAGAAATGTAAAACATGAAAGTTGTTTCTTATTTTGTCTAGTTGAATTTCCTTTTTTGAATCACTCCATTTGGAGTTTTGTAGCTCCAGATATGGCCCAAAAACCCAAGCTTGCCGGATTGCCAAAACTGCAGAATTACCATATCTCTGATAACATGAACAAAGGATCGCCACTGCCATTTGGGTTAGGTTCTGGCCATAATTTGGGGTAGGTTCCTTCATGAAAGTTGTTTTTCTATGTCTTAAACTGTTGCTGTAAAAATTTCAGGTCAATTAACCAAATCTACAGTGAGTTATGGCCAAATGAACAGCATCGTTCATTTGGTCAATTCGCAGGGTCATTGCAGTGGTGTCCGGATTGGGGCCAAGTTTTGGTCCTCTTGCTTTGGTCTTTTGGGCATGGTTTCTTCAGAAAAAATGTGCCATTATAAGCCTAGTTTCATGTCCAATTGGCCAAACACCAATTGAACCAACACAGCCCAAGTTATGGCAGTGCAAGTGGATGAATTTTCACCCTCTCACCGCCCTAGGGCACTGCAACTTCACTTTGCAATCCTATTTTTCAGTCCATTTTATGGTCAACTTACCTAAAATGGTCACTAATTGACCATTAAAATGTTCTCTAATAATTTCCTAAACCATGTTTACATTTTGCTCACAAAACCCTAATTCAAATTCATGTTTTATACAATTTACTTTAGTTAGCTTTTAATTCATTATGCTTGTGTTTATAAACTTCCAACATGATTCTAGCTCACTTCAAGCTCATCAAAAACACTCCCTCCTATTCCATAGCTAGGGCAGCCAAAATTCATGTTTCATACACATGAGTTTTTGCTCATTTAAATTACAATTTCTCATCCATTACAAGCCTAAATCATGGAATTAAGTAATTTTAACTACATATATGCACTAACCTTGATTAGGGCAGATTTTTCCCACCTCTAAACTTCACTTTCCTTCACTTTCTACGCTGCCAAAAGGTTGTTTAAGGTGTGGGGACAAGTTTTAGTGAAGAGTGTTTAAGGTTTAGTAGTGAAACAAAGAGAGAAAGGGAGCTTTGGTGGACCTTTCATGGTGGAATGGTTATGGAAAATGGAGAGCTACGGGTGTGTTTTTGTGGGAGTGGTGGCTGATGGAATTTTTCTTATTTTGGTCTTCTTTTATCTCTTTTAATAGTTAGTCAAATAATGGCTTAATTGTGATTGGTCCAAATTTTCTTAATGACATCACCATGATGTCATAAATAAGCTTTTTCCTCATTTTCTTTCCTTTCCTCCACTACTCATTTTCAATTTAATTTCTAGTAATGTTTCTTCATATTTTATGTCATATTAATTATTTACTCAACTGGACAAGTTGGCCAAAAATCACCTCTGAAGGCGAAATGACCAAAATGCCCTCCGTTTGGCTTAACGGGTCAAAATTGTCTGTACCGATTGAAAAATTTTTCTAGGTATTTTCTTGGTATTCTAATGCCATGGGAACCTCAATAACCCTTCTGTGGAGTCCCAAAAATTATTTTATAATTTTTCTCCCGGGTCTAGGGCTCCTCGTTGCGAGAACCGCAACTTCCCTCTGGTTACCCATCGCTTGGGCACCGGCTCATTTAACTCGGTTGTATTTTATTCCTAAAATTTTTACTAAATTTTTCTTATTAATATTTGAGTTAATTATGGTTCCTGACTTTAATTTAAATATTTTTCCGGACATTCTAGCTGTCCGGACCGACACCGGTCACCGAAACAGTAGGATGTACGGAGTAGTTACCGGGAGGGTGTTACATACCATTGCATTACATTTGTAAATGTTGAGGTGATACTGATGCAGTCTGTTTGTCTTCTTATTTTGAATAGGACATGGATCCTGCTTCGCAAAGAGCAGTTGATGAAGAGGTGGAGAGTCATGCTCCATCGAGGGCTGAGTCTGAGGGCAGGGGAGAATCTGCTCCACCAGCAGCTGAGGTGCCTACTCAACCTCAGTTTGCTCTATTCCAACAAATGACCGAATTTTGTCGGCAAATGATGGGGACAATTCCAGCACCACAACCACAGCCACAACCTCCACCAGCCCCACAGAAGTCCCATTTGGAGAAATTATAAAATATGGGGTCAGAGACTTCTTTGGAAAAAGGGAGGATGATCCCATGGCTGCAGAAAATTGGTTGGACAGAACCATCGAGTAATCAAACAAATTGAAATGCACCCCGAGGTAACTCGTGGGTGCTGTGTCCCTACTTCAAGATGACGCATATCAGTGGTGGGACACAGTAACCAGTGAGGTGCAACCGGAACGGATCACCTGGGAATTCTTCCTTGGAGTTCAGAAAAAGTATATTAGCAAAGTGTATTTAGAGGAGCGAAGAAGGGAATTTATCAGTCTGAGACAGAGACAGTTGTCAGTGGCGGAGTATGAGCGTGAATTTGTCAGATTGAGCCGGTATGGGAGGGAGATAGTCCCTACCGAGGCAGAGAGGTGCAGACGGTTTGAGAAAGGGCTTAATGACAACATCAAAGTTATGATCACAGCACTGGAGATTACGGATTTTTCTAAACTGGTGGATGCTGCATCAAAAGTGGAAAGAGTTAGAATCAATGAACAAAATAGAAGGGAAAGACAAAGAAGAGAGGTCCGGCCACCCAGTGCATTCTTCGCTCCCAAGAAGAAGAGTAAGGGTCCTCTGCTCGACTTCAGACCACCACAGGTGGTCAAGGTCACCTCAGTGGGCCTGCACTAGTTTACACCTAGGAGAGGCCACCCACACCATCAATGGGCGCTCCAGGGGACGGTGTTTAGGGGACCACCGTGCATCTTCTCGCTCACGCACTATCAGAAGTGGCATAAGGGGGAATGTTGGCGAGTGACTGGTGCATGCTTACGGTGTGGATCAACAGAACATCAGATCAAGAATTGTCCGAAGAGGACTACTACAGTTGCTCCAACACAAACTAACAGACCTGCTCCTGCACCACAAAGAGGTAGGAAGCCTGGTAAACCTGAGGTAGCTGGTCCATCACTAAGGCCTGCATCCGAGTCAGCTGAGAGGCCAGACACTAGAATGCCAGCTAGGGCTTATGCCATCAGAGCTCAGGAGGAGCAAGATGCCCCGGATGTTATCAGGGGTACGTTTTCCTTCTACAACACTTCTGTACATGCATTGGTGGATCCAGGATCCACTTATTCCTACATTTGCATCAAACTACCCATAGAGAGGGGAGTTTCAGTAGAGGAGAGTGATCAAGACATTCTGGTCACAAATCCACTAGGCCACAGTGTGGTAGTGAATAAGGTGTATAAAGGTTGCCCGTTGAGGATTCAGGGGTATGAATTCCCGACAGACCTAATTGAATTGCCCTTCCACGAGTTTGACGTGATTTTGGAAATGGACTGGTTGTCACGTCATCAGGCAAAAGTTGATTGCAAATTGAAGAGGATTTCTCTGAAAACTTCTGAGGGTAATGAGATCACTGTTGTGGGTGAAAGGACAGATTTCCTGTCCAATGTTATCTCAGCCACAGTTGCAAGAAGATTGATGAGAAAAGGCTGTGAAGCTTACCTAGCACATGTGGTTGATACTAGGCAAGCTAAGCCGAACTTGTCTGATATACTCACAGTAAGAGACTTCCCAGATGTGTTCCCTGAGGAGTTGCCTGGTTTACCACCAGAAAGGGAAGTCGAGTTTGCTATTGAGGTAATGCCGGGTACAACACCCATTTCTATTGCTCCTTATAGGATGGCACCTACTGAATTGAGAGAGTTAAAAATTCAGTTGCAAGAGTTGCTCGATAAGGGGTTCATACGCCCCAGTGTGTCACCATGGGGAGCTCCGGTGCTATTTGTGAAGAAGAAGGATGGAACCTTGAGATTGTGTGTTGATTACCGGCAGTTGAATAAAGTAACTGTGAAGAATAAATATCCATTGCCCAGAATTGACGATTTGTTTGATCAGTTGAAGGGAGTCGGTGTATTTTCGAAAATTGATCTCAGATCAAGGTATCATCAGTTGAGGGTAAAGGATGCAAATGTGTCAAAAACTGCATTCAGAACCCGGTATGGGCATTATGAATTTCTAGTGATGCCGTTTGGGTTAACAAATGCACCAGCAGCATTTATGGACCTTATGAACCGTATCTTCCATCCATACTTAGATCGGTTTGTAGTGGTCTTTATTGATGATATTCTGGTGTATTCCAAGACCAGGAAAGAACATGATGAACATTTGAGGATTGTTCTGCAAACCCTGCGAGAAAAGAAGCTATATGCTAAGTTGTCCAAGTGTGATTTTTGGATGAGTGAGATCTCCTTTCTTGGACACATAGTGTCAGCTGAGGGGATTAGAGTAGATCCCAAAAAGATAGAAGCAGTGATGGAATGGAAGCCTCCTAGAAATACAACTGAGGTCAGAAGTTTCTTGGGGCTAGCTGGATACTACAGACGATTTGTGAAGGGGATCTCTCTTATAGCTGCTCCAATGACCAAGTTGTTACACAAGAATGTGAAATTTGGCTGGAATGACAAGTGCCAAGCCAGTTTTGAGAGGCTAAAGGCTATGTTGACAGAAGCACCAGTGTTAACACAGCCAGTGTCGGGAAAAGACTTTGTGGTCTATAGTGATGCCTCGCATAATGGGCTAGGGTGTGTATTGATGCAAGAGGGAAAAGTGGTCGCCTATGCTTCCAGGCAGTTAAGGCCACATGAACAGAACTAGCCTACTCATGACCTGGAATTAGAAGCAATCATCTTCGCACTGAAGATATGGAGGCATTATCTATATGGTGAAAAATGCTACATTTATACAGACCACAAGAGTCTAAAATATTTGCCAACCCAGAAGGAGCTCAACCTTAGACAAAGGCGATGGATTGAATTCCTGAAGGACTATGATTGTGTGATAGATTATCATCCTGGGAAGGCAAATGTAGTGGCTGATGCTTTGAGCAGGAAGTCCATCACAGCTTTAAGATCACTAAATGCCTGTCTGTCCTTAGCTCAAGATGGAGCTATTTTGGCTGAGTTGCAAGTGAGGCCAACCCTACTACAGCAAATACAAGATGGGCAGAGGGCAGATAATAAACTAATGGCCATTGTGGGAAAAATTTCTGAGGGGAAGGAAAGTGAATATGAGATGAAAGCAAATGGGTATCTATACTACAGAGGAAGAGTGTGTGTACCAGATGATGGGGAACTGAAGACTAATATTCTGAATGAAGCACACACTAGTGTTTATGCTATGCACCCAGGGAGCATAAAAATGTATAATGATTTGAAGCCTCATTATTGGTGGCCTGGTATGAAGAGGGATATAGCTGACTATGTGACTAAGTGTTTGACATGTCAGCAAGTTAAGGCAGAATATCAAGTTCCATCGGGTTTGTTACAGCCTATAAACATACCTGAATGGAAATGGGACCTGGTCACTATGGATTTTGTTAGTGGTCTACCCCTCACCCAAAGAAAGCATGATTCAGTATGGGTAATAGTGGATAGATTGATGAAGTCAGCACATTTTCTGCCAGTTAGGACTGACTACTCACTGGAGAAGCTAGCAGAATTGTATATCAGTGAGATAGTTAGACTGCATGGAATCCCACTTTCTATCATATCTGACCGAGACCCAAGGTTTACATCAAGATTCTGGAAGAAGTTGCATGAATCCTTGGGTACACAACTCCATTTCAGCACAGCTTTTCATCCTCAGACGGATGGGCAATCAGAAAGAGTAATCCAGGTAAACAACAGAAACCAATTGAACTAATGCAAATATTGAACTGAAATGATAATAATAACATGAAATATATGTCAGGTCCTTGAGGATATGCTGAGGAGTTGTGTCATTGAGTTTGAGGGAAGTTGGGATAGATATCTTACACTGGCAGAATTTGCATACAACAATAGCTATCAAGCTAGCATCCAAATGGCCGTATGAAGCCTTGTATGGGAGGAAATGTAGAACTCGGTGTCTTTGGACTGAATTGGCGAAGATAAGTGGTAGGGCGGACACAGTGAAACAGTGAGGAAAAAGTGAAAATAATCAAAGCTAACCTGAAGATTGCCTCCGATAGACAGAATTCTTATGCCGATCTGAAGAGAAAAGAGATAGAGTATACCGTTGGTGATAAAGTGTTTCCCAAAGTCTCACCATGGAAGAAAATATTGAGGTTCGGAAGAAAAGGTAAGTTGAGCCCTAGGTTTATTGGCCCATATGAAGTCATTGAACGTGTGGGACCAGTAGCCTCTGAGCTAGCTTTACCACCAGAGCTGGATAAGATCCACAATGTGTTCCACGTGTCTATGCTAAGACGATACCGCTCAGATCCTTCACATGTCATCTCCATGGAAGAAATTGAAGTACAATCGGATTTGACATATGAAGAGGAACCCATATGAATCCTGGCTCGGGAAGTAAAAGAGTTGAGGCATAAGCAGATTCCACTGGTGAAAGTGCTTTGGAAGCACCACAACACCGAGGAGGCAACTTGGGAAAGTGAAGAGATGATGAGGCAATAGTTCCCTCAACTGTTTGCATCAGGTAAATTTCGTGGACGAAATTTTTATTAGAGGGGAAGAGTTGTAACATCCTCACTTTAGCTAGTCAAAATGCAGTCTCTTATTCGGTGATCGGTGTCGGTCGGACAGCTAGAATGTATGAAAAATATTTAAACTAAAGTGAGGACTATAATTAACTCAAATATTAATAAGAAAAATTTAGGAAAAATTTTAGAAATCAAATACACTAAGGTTAAGCAGTAGAAACACTGAGGATGGGTAACAGAAGAAGTGACGGTGAAGGCCGTTAGCGGCTCTAGACCAGGGGGAAAAATCATAAAATAATTTTTGAGACTCCAGAGAAGGGTTATTGAGGTTTTTATGGCATTAGAATGCCAAGAAAATACTTAGAAAAAATTTTCTATCGGTACACACAATTTTAGCTCGGTAAGCCAAACGGAGGGCATTTTGGTCATTTCGTCTTCAGAGATGATTTTTGACCAACTTGTCCATTTATGTAAATGAATTGTATGACATAAAATGTGAACAAATATTAATCAAAATTGATTTAAAAATGAATAAGAAATGAAAGAAAAATAAACAAGATAATGGGATTTATTACCTCATGCATATGTAAGCATGAGGTAATTAAAAGTGTATGGGCCAATCAAATTTAAGCAAGACCATTAAAATGAAATAAAATGAGTAAAGAAGGCAGAATTCTAGAAACCAAAAATCAGCTCCCTATCTTCTTCTTCATGCCGCCACTCACCCTTACCCATTCCACCATTAACAACTTTCCATTTCTCATTTTTCTTAGCTTTCTTCCACTAAAAACCCTAATTACCAATACAAAAATTCATTCTATCATCTTGGTGATTATTGTGGGAGCAAAAAGGAAAGGAAACTAAGACTTTGAGCAAGGAGGAAAATCACTCCATTAGAGGTTAGTGACCTAACCTTGTGTATTTCACTTTAAATTAATGTTTAAAGGCTTTAAATTAGTGCAAATGACAAAGGAAATTGGTTAAATACCACTTGTATGCCATCTCTTATTTTTGGCAGCCATGGTTAGGGTTTGATGGTGTTGAGTTTAATGAAGTTAAAAGGGTATTAGGGCTGCCCACAATATGTATTTGTTAAGTAGATTGATGAAATAAAGTAAAAGTGCATGTTTGATAATGTTGAGTTAGGGTTTGGAGTGGGAAATGACACCTTGATCTTGTGATGAGGGAAGTAGATTTTAATGGTCAATTAGTGACCATTTGGTTTGGTTTGAATCAAAAATGAAGTGAATTGGGTTGTGGGGTTTGAGGTTGGAGTGGCTGCCTTGGGTGACCTGCAGGTGTGGCTGTGAGTCCAGCCTGTTTGGACAGCCATAACTTGAATTGTAGAGGTTCAATTGGTGTTTGGCCAATTGGACATAAAACTAGACACATAATGGCACAACTTTGCTGAAGAAACCATGCCCAGAAAACCAAACCAACTTGACCAAAAGCTTGCCCTAATTCGGGTGACCTGCACTCTGCCTGGGCAAAATGACCAAATGAACAGTGTTTGGTCATTTGGCCATAACTCAATGTAGAAAGGTCCAATTGACCTGAAATTTTATCAGCAACAAGGTGACATATAGACCAACAACTTTCATGAAGAAACCTGACCTAAATTATGATCATAACCTAGTCAAATTGCCAACCAAATTTGAGACACCATATCTGGCAGAATCAGTTTTGCCCAGAATTTTGGAATCTGCTCAATCCGGCCAGTTATGGTGTTTAGGCCATAACTTGAGCTACAAAACTCCAAATGGAGTGATTCAAAAAACGAAATTCATATAGACAAAATAAGGAACAACTTTGATGTTGATCACTTTTCCAAAATACCACTGCAAAGGTGACTAATGGAACAGTAAAGTTAAAGCATGAAAACTGAAAATTTTGTCTAATTATCATTAAGCTTAGAGATGGTGTTGGCAACCAATACCAACAAGTTTAAAATGTAAAATGTGGTATGTTGATGATATTTAACCTAATTTACCTATTGTCAATGCAAAAGTCAACATTTTGGTTGACTAATGAAATGAATAGTAATCATTAAAATTTCAATTCAAAGAATTACACAAATTAAAAGTGTTAAATGCCCTAGTAGTCCTAATGTGATTGGTTTGGATAGGTTGGCATGCCAATAGGGTTCTGTTAGCAGTACTGCATATGGCTTCATGCCGTTCTCTATTTCATGGCATCCCATGCCATTCTGTAACATAATAGCCTTTGGCTATGATAGTGAGTTATTATACTTGGGTTTAACCCCCGATAATTATTACAGCTTATTAGGCATTACATTTGCCTGGGGAGACACAATGTGACCGATGGTGTGATGGTCCGAGGTACTTAGTACCCTGTGCCAGTTTACTCGTTTATCCAGTCCATTCAACTAGTATAGGTTACTCGGGCAGTGTTAATAAATCTTACTCAACTTTAATCGAATAATATTGCAATAAATATTAAATTTCACCCAAAAATGTAAACCTACATTCTGCATATTTTATTATATTTTATTTTATTCTATTTTATATTGTCACCACTAAGCAGAATTGCTTAGCGCGTCGCTTTTGCCATGCGCAGGTACTGGAGATTTAGCTGGGGAGTCCAACAGACCGCATACTGGGTGAGCCATCATATCTGCACACAGAGTTCAGAGTCACCTCACATTGCAGTGCATTTGGTAGGACATTAGGCCATCTGGGATATTTTGATATTTTGTTATTTTGTATTTTGTAAACTTTTGTTATGTACATTATAAACTCATGTACTTATATTTTTACTGTAATTATCTATGAACTGTGTTCAGAATTAAATATGAGTATTTCTCATTGAACTTGGTGAATATGAGTTGAATGTAAATTTTGGAATACTGAATTGATTTGAGAAATGATTGAGATTGAGATTGTAATTATATTGGGAGTGTTTTTAAACAGGTGCAGAAGAACTGTTTTCCAAAATATAGCCGGCACTCTGCCGGATTTTCTATAAAATTTGCGGTAAATATAGACTTATCAAAAATTGTAAATAAATAAATAAAAAGGGATAAATTGAAATTAAAACATAAATTGATGTTCCGACACACTGAGTGGCATAACTTGCTCGGCTATACTGTAGACGGGTAAGGGGTGTCACAAGGAAGCCTGGTAAACCTGAGGCAGCTGGTCCATCATTGAGGCCTACATCCGAGTCAACTGAGAGGCCAGACACTAGAATACCAGCCAGGGCTTATGCCATCAGAGCTCAAGAGGAGCAAGATGCCCCGGATGTCATTAGGGGTATATTTTCCCTCTACAACACTTCTGTACATGCATTGGTGGATCCAAGATCCACTCATTCCTACATTTGCATCAAACTACCCATAGAAAGGGGAGTTCCAGTAGAGGAGAGTGATTAAGACATTCTGGTCACAAATCCACTAGGCTACAGTGTGATAGTGAATAAGGAGTATAAAGGTTACCCGTTGAGGATTCAGGGGTATGAATTCTCGGCAGACCTAATTGAATTGCCCTTCCATGAGTTTGATGTGATTTTGGGAATGGACTGGTTCTCACGTCATCAGGCAATAGTTCATTGTAAATTGAAGAGAATTTTTCTAAAAACTTCTGACGGTAATGAGATCACTGTTGTGGGTGAAAGGACAGATTTCCTGTCCAATGTTATCTCAACTACAGTTACAAGAAGAATGATGAGAAAAGGTTGTGAAGCTTACCTAGCACACGTGATTGATACTAGGCAAGCTAAGCCAAACCTGAATGATATACCCACAGTAAGAGACTTCCCAGATGTATTTCCTAAAGAGTTGCCTTGTTTACCACCAGAAAGGGAAGTCGAGTTTGCTATTGAGGTAATGCCGGGTACAACACCCATTTCCATTGCTCCTTATAGGATGGCACCCACTGAATTGCGGGAGTTGAAAACTCAGTTGCAAGAGTTGCTTGATAAGGGGTTCATACACCCCAGTGTGTCACCATGGGGAGCTCCGGTGCTGTTTGTGAATAAAAAGGATGGAACTATGAGATTGTGTATTGATTACCGGCAGTTGAATAAAGTAACTGTGAAGAATAAATATCCATTACCCAGAATTGACGATCTGTTTGATCAGTTGAAGGGAGCCGGTGTATTTTCAAAAATTGACCTCATATCAGGGTATCATCAGTTGAGGGTAAAGGATGCAGATGTGTCAAAAACTGCATTCAGAACCCGGTATAGGCACTATGAATTTCTAGTGATGCCGTTTGGGTTAGCAATTGCACCAGCAGCATTTATGGACCTTATGAACCGTATCTTTCATCCATACTTAGATCGGTTTGTAGTGGTGTTTATTGATGATATTCTGGTGTATTCCAAGACCAGGGAAGAACATGATGAACATTTGAGGATTGTTCTAAAAACCCTGCGAGAAAAGAAGCTGTATGCTAAGTTGTCCAAGTGTGACTTCTGGATGAGTGAAATCTCTTTCCTTGGACACATAGTATCAGCAGAGGGGATTAAAGTGGATCCCAAAAAGATAGAAGCAGTGATGGAATGGAAGCCTCCCAGAAATACAACTGAGGTCAGAAGTTTCTTGTGGCTAGCTGGATACTACAGAAGATTTGTGAAGGGGTTTTCTCTTATAGCTGCTCCAATGACCAAGTTGTTACATAAGAATGTCAGAATTAACTGGAATGACAAATGTCAGGCTAGTTTTGAGAAGTTAAGGCTATGTTGATAGAGGCACCAGTGTTAACACAGCCAGTGTCAGGAAAGGACTTTGTGGTCTACAGTGATGCCTCTCTGTAACACCCCTAAGTTCGGTAGTGCGTTCTGCTGCTCCAGTGACCAGTGTTGTCCGGACAGCTAGGATGCCTAGAACCACACTTCAATGAGAGTGAGGAGACATAAAATAATGAAATAAAAGAAAAGAAAGTACAAGAAAAACAAAGGAAAAATGATTGCAAAGAAATGTGATCAAGTTAAACGAGTGGAAACCTAACGATGGGTGATCAGACTGGAAGTCACGTGGACCGTTGGATCTGCCCCGGATCATGGGAACCTCGAAAACATTTTTGGGACATAAATAGACCCTTGTTGAAGAATAAATATCATTAGAAATATCAAAGAAAAATTAAATAATTAGTACAAAGAAAAGTGAGAAATCGAAAACAGACAAAACCCAGAATACTGAAAATCAGAATGCCACGAACAGGGGCATTATGGTCATTTGACATCCCAAGTGTCTTTTGACCTAAATGTCCATTAAAAATAAATAGTATTACACTTAGAAAATAAAATGAAAAATTAAATTGGTGGTACCTAAAATAAATAGTGGAAATTATGGGTTAAATGTGGAATAAATGAATAATTACTTTATTATATGATTAAGTGACTAAGTGGACCACTAAGGGGATTAATTAAATACATAGTGGGACATGTTTACACTTAAAATGCAGCTGAATAAGTCATCTTCCTCATTTGCATTCAAATTGCCGAATTGAAGAGTGAAGGAAACTCCATAGCCATTTTTCATGCAAGCTTTCTTAACTCTCCATTTTCAACTCCAACCTCTTAGTGTTCTTCATTAAACTTTGTCTACACATCACAAGGAAGATATTGATACTAATTTTGAGAAGTTTGATGAAGGTTTAGCAAGTTACAATTAAAGGTAAGTTTGCATTTTTGAGAATTTCTTTGTTAAAGTTTATGTTCATGTTATGGGTGTTAGTTTGGTGAAAGAAAATTTTGAGTTTGAAGGGTTATTATTGTTTTCATTTTGGACAGCCATGAGTCACGTTTTTGATGAGATATTTGTGCATATAATTGATGAGAAATGGTGTTGATCATGATGAATTAGTAACCTAGTGAATTATTTCATGTTTATGTGGTGATTTATGCACTTGGATGGGAAATTGTAAAATGGACGGCACTTTGATGTTGAAGAATGGTTTGTGGCAGCTTGGGGACACTTGAGTAATGGTATATATTGAAGGAAATGTATGCAGAATATTAACCTAGAAGGATTGATGATATGTATGTAGATTGATCTTGTAAAGTGTGTGTAAAATTTGTAATGGTTAGGTGTGTTTGTAATAGTACTTAGAAATTGTAATTGTGAATGATATTGGTGTGTTGAGGCTGATTGGAATCTGCCCAAAATAATGTTAATGTAAAGTAGAAAGTGCTTTTGGTAATGTACCAAAACTGATTTGGTAGGGTATGGAAGTAAACTTTGCAAGGTAAATATGTGTTTTGAATGGGGTGTGAAAAGCATATTGAGGGCAGTACACATTTTAGCCTATAACCTTAAATGTGTAACCTCAATTGGTATGAGACCAATTTGAGGTAAAACTAGGCACAAAATGTGCCAACTTTCATTGAGAAACCATGCCAAAATTCTGCTTGCAAGGTGACCTAAAAAAATGACCAATTCGGATTAGGTGCAATTAGGACCTGAAAAATGACCAATTGGGCAGCAGTGAGTGTTTAGGCCATAACTCACTCAAACCAGGTCCAATTGACCTGAAATTTTAACCAAGAATAGTTAAGACCCATACCTACAAGTATTATGAAGACACCAAAGCCCATAAATGACCATAAGCAAGTCAAACAACTTGCACAAGTTCGGGTCCAAAAACTTGCACCAGAATTGACCAATTTGACCTAAAATTGACCTAAAATGGTACCATTTGACCAGCAAGAGTGTAATGACCATAACTCGGTCTACTTAACTCGGATTGACCTGAAATTTTGCACCGCGGTCCATAAGACCTAAATCTACAAGTTTGTAGTTTCGACCGAGACCCGAAAACCGAGGGAACTAGATCGTCCGGTTAGGTCAAACCAGTGTCCGATCCAAAGAATTTGCATTAAAATGCACTAAGCAAGGAAATGACTTTGGTAAAACATACCAAACCTAAAACCCTATCAAATGTGACATATTAACGACACTAAAACCTAATTTACCTAAAACGCAATGAGGGTCGGTATATTAGGTGATTAAGTGAATAATTGAGTTCAGTGCATTATTTACCAAACACCATCGATAGAGACTTTTAAATTAGTATCTGAAACACTTCAAATTGTGTTTCTCGCTACCAAAGACTCAGAAAAGGGAAGGAAACATCGAGTCCAGATCGTGGGGACATCATCGAGGTTTGTGCACAACAACTGCTTTCTTTTGAATTATTTTCAATGGAAATAAATATTGACTATTTGCATATCATTGTTTTAAATTGTGGAAATGTGTTTGGTGGACACTTATTGATTGAAAAACATTGTGAATGGTTTGAAACTGTGAAAAATTGTTTGAATGGTATTTGATGGATACTTATTGATTGAAAAGCAACGTAAATGGTTTTGTGGAAATTGAAGTGAATTACGAATTGTGTTGCCATTTTGTGAATGAAATTATAACTTTGGAAATTTATTGGATTCTTACGATCATTTGAATAAAATGCTTGGAATTGTTTTGACTCACAATTGGCATGACATCGATAATATGTTCCTCCTCCATTAATGGGGTGAGTGTGATTATTCCTCCTCTTTGACTTATTAGTCCGGGTGAGTATGATTATGTTCCTCCCTCTTTGACTTCCCACTGAGGTGAGTATGGATGAGTTCTCATTATATAGCTAGCTTCCTCCTCATTGATTTTGATTATTGGGGTGAGCATGTCTTGTCGTGGTGTACAATACGGCATATATGGAAAAATTGTGTCATGGCCTAAATTGTGTTATAGATTGGCAATATTGTATTCTTCAGTTATTTGATCGAATTGTGTTATTATGTATTGTGAGATTGTGAAATTGATTTAAACTCTTATTGACATATACTGTCTATTGAATTCAACCAAGATCTGACTTATTGAAAATTATTGTGATATTAACAAATGGAGTTTAAATTCTTGTTGACATTTATTGTCTTGAATTTAACTATGGTTTTAAGTATCCACTATTGATATGATTTATGAATTGTGATTTAAAATTTGTATTTGGTTAATGTTGTGCACCATCGAGACATTGTCTCAAATGATAGCTTTATTCTTTGCCGCAGTAGAGAGACAGAGCAAGCAGTTAGGTCGCTAGTATCGCCAATGAGAGATTTTGGGTATAGTGAGTATACCACATGTGGCATTTTGTAATCAGAATGTATATTCACTGTATGTATATCTTGTTCTTGATTTTGAGCATTGTAAATTTAAGTTGTACAAGAAAGTTGTAAAATAATTATGAGTTATTTGGCTTGTAAAAATTGTGTTATATCTTTGTATCTTAGTCTTTGAAAATCATTGTGGATTTGACTTGAGAAATGTGTTGTGTTGATAAAAATATTGGAGTTGAGATTTGAAAATATATTGAAGTGCTTTTTACAGTGTTTTTCAAGAACTGCTTTGTCCAAAATACAAATGGCACCTTGCCAAAATTTTTACAGATATTCCAAATAAATCAAATGAGTTAGTTGTTTCACTTGATTCACCAAAGTCTTTCACACCTGTAAATAGTGCTCACCACTGTAAAAGAAGTAAGAAAAGTTTTTAAAATCCCTTGTAGTGTATTTAATGGATTATCAGTAGACGGAGTTGGTAATTCATTAGGTATACTACGGGATCATGTTATGCCTTACAGAGGGGTAGGGTGTGACATGTTTTAGTGGTATCAGAGCAAAGTTTTTAAATTCTTTTCTGTCATTTGAATATTCTTTCTTCACAGTACAAGCTCAATATCATTGTTTGATACATACATTACATTACATTATAAATATGCACTAACGGGAGGAAATCTCCTTGTGTTATTGGTTTAGGAGATCTAAAATCCTCGCATTGACTATGGAAGAGGGTGATCGTTCAGTCGATCAATCTATTGAGGCTGAGGTGCAAAGGGATGCCCCATGCCTACATAATGTCAGTGGTTCAAGAGCACCACCTGCAGATCGCGATTCTGCCTTTCGATTCGCTCGTGACGGCTGCAATGTTCCAACAAATGGATGGTGATGTGCCTACTCAAGTCCCAATACAGACACGGTGGTACAACCACGATCTTACGCTAGACAATATGACAAATTGATGAAGTATGGGGCTCTGAGTTCAAGGGACGATAGATCCTCTAGAGCGAGAACAATGGTTAGAGAGGATGGATAGGGTATTCAAGAAACCGCATTGCACAGAGGAGCTTAGATTTGAGTACTCGGTATCTTTGCTCTGGGGATGCTTATGGTAGTGGAAAACCATCCCCACGATCGATAGAACTGCCAGTGCGAACATGGAATGACTTCCTCAGGGAATTCAGGCAAAAATATGTCGCTGATGCTTATGTAGACCAGAAGCTGCAAGTATTCCTAAGTCTGAAACAGGGGGGCAGATCAGTGGCTGAGTATGAAAGGGAATTCTCCCGCCTATGCCATTATGCAGTAAGTCTACTTTCTACCAGCGAGGAGAGATGTAAGAGGTTTGAAACCGGCTTGAAGCCTAGTATCAGTTACAAGTGGTCGATTCAAACATAACAACTTCTCCGAACTTATTTCTCAAGCACTAGAATTAGAAAGAATTGAATCAGCGGCTCTTGAGAAAAAGAAATCGGAGAGAAGCGAGAAAAAGAGGGAAAGTCAGTGACAGAGTTCTAGTGGTCCCTCTTGGAAAGAGGAAAAACTTTGGGGATCTGACGGAGATAGTAAGAAGTCAGGTAGAGATAGATCTTTTGGAATGAAACCACCTCGATCCGATCACCAACTCAACAGAAACCCGTAAATGCGCTGTCGGATCGACTTTGTGAAACTTGTGGTAAACCACATAGTGGGGTATGTTATAGAGCCGTAGGAGCATGCTTTAATTATGGAGAGACGGTCATTTTGCTAAGGATTGTGTAAATCCGGTCGTTCGGATCATTTACTACACCAAAGGGATCAACCCAAGTTTCTACCCCAAAGAGTTCACCATCGGTTAGTAGAGGCAAAGGTAGAGGTAGGGTAGTACACCTAGAAGTCGGACTCATGTGAATCGGCCAAAGCAGGTGATGCTTCAACGAGTATACGCTATCTGACGAGAAAAGATCGAGACTTTTGACATCATTCTGGTACTTTCTCAATTAGCAACCGAGATATATATATATGTATTGTTTGACTGGAATTTTCATATTTTTACATTAGTGTTAGAACTATATGTTCATTGTTATTCGTTCTGAGAGGAATAAATTTTGACGCATTAGTGATTAGCCCTTAAGATAAGGATTGTGATAATAAGTGAAATTAGTTTTGAAAGAGTTTATCGTGAAAAGTATTTTCTAACACACCATAAATTATAAAGCTAATTAGTGAGCCTACTTAATGTAAGGCAAGAGGACGTAAAAGTAAGATGCGATAATGGAATTGCTCTTGATAAGGGCAAGGAGGTTCTTGTTAGAAATTGCTAATGGATATTGTAATCGAATAAGATTCGAATATCGGTGAATTCAAAAAGAATAAAAGATAACAAAGTTTGATCTATTGGGATGTATCGTAGTAACTATGCAATGTTCTTGATGTTTATACTTTAATATGCAGATTACAGTAATAACATGAGATTATTGTGTATAGCTACGTACTAACCGATAGTACACCTAGATGAGAATAGTTGCCAACGGCATACATTTTTGGCATAGTTATGCGGTGACAGAATTTAATTGTTAGAAATAAGTTTGAAAATCCTACTTAGGGATCTAAAACTCAAAAGTTAAAATATCGAAAGGTTATAATTCGATTACAAAGGAAGTAAGTTATAGAACATTGTGAGATAAAAGAGTTATGGAAGTAGAGACTTGAGCAGTTGATTCATATGTAACAAAGAAATATTCGAATGTGAGGAAGACTATGGACTAGAATGGTCGGAGGACCAATGCACGATGAATGATTCTAATATGACCTCAAGGGTCATTCAAGAAGGAACGTGAGTGAAATATTAGACAACATAATAGTAAGAGGAGATTGGTGTTATCCAAACAAAGTAAACATTGTATTAGATTGTTAAAAGTCTTACGATCATATAGAAAGGAGAAAATAAACGTATGACTATAGTAAGATGATTACTGGGTAAAATTTCGTGGACGAAATTTATTTAAGGGGGGGAGAATTGTAACACCCCTAAGTTCGGTAGTGCGTTCTGCTGCTCCAGTGACCAGTGCTGTCCGGACAGCTAGGATGCCTAGAACCACACTTCAATGAGAGTGAGGAGACATAAAATAATGAAATACAAGAAAAGAAAGTACAAGAAAAACAAAGGAAAAAAGATAGCAAAGAAATGTGATCAAGTTAAGCAGTAGGAAACCTAACGATGGGTGGCCTTTGGGAAGTCACGGCGTGGACCGTTGGTCGCCACTGATCGAGGAACCACTGGAAAACATTTTTGGGACATAAATAGACCCTTGTTGAAGAATAAATATCATTATAAATATCAAAGAAAAATTAAATAATTAGTACAAAGAAAAGTGAGAAATCGAAAAACAGACAAAACCCGGTAATACCGAAAAATCAGGAATGCCACCCGAACAGGGGCATTATGGTCATTTGACATCCCGAAGTGTCTTTTGGCCTAAATGTCCATTAAAAATAAATAGTATTACACTTAGAAAATAAAATGAAAAATTAAATTGGTGGTACCTAAAATAAATAGTGGAAATTATGGGTTAAATGTGGAATAAATGAATAATTACTTTATTATATGATTAAGTGACTAAGTGGACCACTAAGGGGATTAATTAAATACATAGTGGGACATGTGTACACTTAAAATGCAGCTGAATAAGTCATCTTCCTCATTTGCATTCAAATTGCCGAATTGAAGAGTGAAGGAAACTCCATAGCCATTTTTCATGCAAGCTTTCTTAACTCTCCATTTTCAACTCCAACCTCTTAGTGTTCTTCATTAAACTTTGTCTACACATCACAAGGAAGATATTGATACTAATTTTGAGAAGTTTGATGAAGGTTTAGCAAGTTACAATTAAAGGTAAGTTTGCATTTTTGAGAATTTCTTTGTTAAAGTTTATGTTCATGTTATGGGTGTTAGTTTGGTGAAAGAAAATTTTGAGTTTGAAGGGTTATTGTTGTTTTCATTTTGGACAGCCATGAGTCACGTTTTTGATGAGATATTTGTGCATATAATTGATGAGAAATGGTGTTGATCATGATGAATTAGTAACCTAGTGAATTATTTCATGTTTATGTGGTGATTTATGCACTTGGATGGGAAATTGTAAAATGGACGGCACTTTGATGTTGAAGAATGGTTTGTGGCAGCTTGGGGACACTTGAGTAATGGTATATATTGAAGGAAATGTATGCAGAATATTAACCTAGAAGGATTGATGATATGTATGTAGATTGATCTTGTAAAGTGTGTGTAAAATTTGTAATGGTTAGGTGTGTTTGTAATAGTACTTAGAAATTGTAATTGTGAATGATATTGGTGTGTTGAGGCTGATTGGAATCTGCCCAAAATAATGTTAATGTAAAGTAGAAAGTGCTTTTGGTAATGTACCAAAACTGATTTGGTAGGGTATGGAAGTAAACTTTGCAAGGTAAATATGTGTTTTGAATGGGGTGTGAAAAGCATATTGAGGGCAGTACACATTTTAGCCTATAACCTTAAATGTGTAACCTCAATTGGTATGAGACCAATTTGAGGTGAAACTAGGCACAAAATGTGCCAACTTTCATTGAGAAACCATGCCAAAATTCTGCTTGCAAGGTGACCTAAAAAATGACCAATTCGGATTAGGTGCAATTAGGACCTGAAAAATGACCAATTGGGCAGCAGTGAGTGTTTAGGCCATAACTCACTCAAACCAGGTCCAATTGACCTGAAATTTTAACCAAGAATAGTTAAGACCCATACCTACAAGTATTATGAAGACACCAAAGCCCAGAAATGACCATAAGCAAGTCAAACAACTTGCACAAGTTCGGGTCCAAAACTGGCCGAACCAAAAATGACCAATTTGACCTAAAATTGACCTAAAATGGTACCATTTGACCAGCAAGAGTGTAATGACCATAACTCGGCCTACTTAACTCGGATTGACCTGAAATTTTGCACCGCGGTCCATAAGACCTAAATCTACAAGTTTGTAGTTTCGACCAAGACCCAAAAACTGAGGAACTAGATCGTCGGTTAGGTCAAACGGTGTCCTGGAATCCAGCAATTTGCATTAAAATGCACTAAGCAAGGAAATGACTTTGGTAAAACATACCAAACCTAAAACCCTATCAAATGTGACATATTAACGACACTAAAACCTAATTTACCTAAAACGCAATGAGGGTCGGTATATTAGGTGATTAAGTGAATAATTGAGTTCGGTGCATTATTTACCAAACACCATCGATAGAGACAGTTTAAATTAGTCTTGAAACACTTCAAATTGTGTTTCTCGATTACCAAAGACTCAGGAAAAGGAAGGAAACACTGAGTCGGATCAGAGGGGATCATCGGAGGTTTGTGCACAACAAGCTGTTTCTTTTGAATTATTTTCAATGGAAATAAATATTGACTATTTGCATATCATTGTTTTAAATTGTGGAAATGTGTTTGGTGGACACTTATTGATTGAAAAACATTGTGAATGGTTTGAAATCGTGAAAAATTGTTTGAATGGTATTTGATGGATACTTATTGATTGAAAAGCATCGTAAATGGTTTTGTGGAAATACAAGTGAATTACGAATTGTGTTGCCATTTTGTGAATGAAACTATAACTTTGGAAATTTATTGGATTCTTACGGATCATTTGAATAAAATGCTTGGAATTGTTTTGACTCACAATTGGCATGACACTGATAATATGTTCCTCCTCCATTAATGGGGTGAGTGTGATTATTCCTCCCTCTTTGACTTATTAGTCTGGGGTGAGTATGATTATGTTCCTCCCTCTTTGACTTCGTCCGAGGTGAGTATGGATGAGTTCTCATTATATAGCTAGCTTCCTCCCTCATTGATTTTGATTATTGGGGTGAGCATGTCTTGTCGTGGTGTACAACACGGCATATATGGAAAAATTGTGTCATGGCCTAAATTGTGTTATAGATTGGCAACACTGTATTCTTCAGTTATTTGATCGAATTGTGTTATTATGTATTGTGAGATTGTGAAATTGATTTAAACTCTTATTGACATATACTGTCTATTGAATTCAACCATGATCTGACTTATTGAAAATTATTGTGATATTAACAAATGGAGTTTAAATTCTTGTTGACATTTATTGTCTTGAATTTAACTATGGTTTTAAGTATCCACTATTGATATGATTTATGAATTGTGATTTAAAATTTGTATTTGGTTAATGTTGTGCACCATCGAGACATTGTCTCAAATGATAGCTTTATTCTTTGTCGCGGTAGAGAGGCAGACAGGCGTGAGCTAGGTCGCTAGTATCGCCAATGAGAGATTTTTGGGTATAGTGAGTATACCACATGTGGCATTTTATCTTTGTAATGTATATTCACTGTATGTATATCTTGTTCTTGATTTTGAGCGATTGTAAATTTAAGTTGTCTGATAAAGTTGTAAAATAATTATGAGTTATTTGGCTTGTAAAAATTGTGTTATATCTTTGTATCTTAGTCTTTGAAAATCACTGTGGATTTGACTTGAGAAATGTGTTGTGTTGATAAAAATATTGGAGTTGAGATTTGAAAATATATTGAAGTGCTTTTCTGAGTTTTCAAGAAGCTTTGTCCAAAATACAAATGGCACCTTGCCAAAATTTTTACAGATATTCCAAATAAATCAAATGAGTTAGTTGTTTCACTTCAGTTCACCAAAGTCTTTCACACCTGTAAATAGTGCTCACCACTGTAAAAGAAGTAAGAAAAGTTTTTAAAATCCCTTGTAGTGTATTTAATGGATTATCAGCAGACGGAGTTGGTAATTCATTAGGTATACTACGGGATCATGTTATGCCTTACAGAGGGGTAGGGTGTGACACTCTCATAATGGGCTAGGGTGTGTATTGATGCAAGAGGGGAAAGTGGTCGCCTATGCTTCTAGGCAGTTAAGGCCACATGAACAGAACTACCCTACTCATGACCTGGAGTTAGCAGCGATTATCTTCGCACTGAAGATATGGAGGCATTATTTATATGGTGAAAATGAAGGAACGGAAGCGTGAAAAACACAAGATTATACCATTGAATTCAAAAATTTTCACCTAGGGTCACAAGCACCATGCAAGATTTATTTTTATCTATTTGATTTCAATGATAAACAACATATTAAAACTCTTTTAATATGTTTTTGGATCTGTATTTGCCATTTAAGATTTTAAAATTAATCAAATTAATTTTAGAACCCTAGATTAAATCAAGAACGATTACACTAACCTCTTGATGTGCTGCAGCGTGTCTGCGCCTTTGAGATTCGTCTTCAGGACACCAGATGTTGTCCCTCTAGCTTGTCCACACCAAGAACACCTATGGCAGCCCTTGAACAGCTTCTAAAGCCTTTTTCTATTAATTAGAAATTCAAGTTCTGCCTTTTAAGAGATTAGAGATGCAAACAAGACACTAGAAACAATTTCTAGTGTTCTTAATTCAAGAGATTGATGGCTAATCTCTTTGAATTGATGAGAGATGAAGAGAAATAGCTGGAGAGGCTCAAAGTGGCGTGACATATGAGAGGAGAGGCTGCTGGTTGTGTTTTCTTTTCATAACCCCACTTAAATAGCTAGGTTAACACATTAAACCCTAGCCACATGTCACCTTTTGATTAGCTCTAGGTTTAAGTGACCCAATCACATTGTGCCAAGTGTCAAACCTATATTTAATCTTGATTTTAATCATCTTACATGATTAAAAATATTTGGAAAGCTTATGTGTTATGCCATGTGTCACCATCTCATGGTGCCACGTGTCACACTGCAAAATGACCAAAATGCCCCTGTGTCTTAATTTTGAGTTCTTAACCCAAAATAATTATTTTCTTCTTCTAATTAATTTATATCAAATATAAATTAATTAATTAATCTCTATTAATTAATTTCTCATCAATTAAATTCATATTTAAACACTTTAAATATAAATTTAATTTATACTACACATCCAATAATCTAGATTTGGTTTCAAGTCATGCTAGGGACTTTGCAATTTTATTGCAAACCAAATCTATTTAATTAATCAATTAAACTCTTTAATTAATTAATTAAATTATATTTAAATAGGTGATAACTTGTGTATGTGTGTGACTTACTAGGCTCATCACTAATTGGCAATGAGACATGATATCAACTCTTAATATCATCAGAACTCTTTCTTACCATAAATGATTTCTCTAAATCATTTTATGAACCTCATAGACCATGGTTAACACCTAGCATAGCATGCCATGGCCACCCAATTAGTAATAAGATTTACCTTAAATGAACCTATAATCATATGTTACCATGCACTAGAATCTCTCTGTTACAAAATCCCAACTCAATTTGAGTCATGGTTTATGTCAAACTCCATTTGCTATGAATATTATGTTCTCTTTTAATTCCAGTTCTTGATTAAAAGATTTTTCTCATCGAAACTCTTTTACGAATAAATCTATCTGTCTGGCCAGAACTTGAAACATCAAGAACAATTAAATGAACATAGGATTTTATCTCTATTTACTTAGAGAACAGATTCCTTCTTGATCAACACCTACCTCCATATATAACTAGCGAGGAGCCAACACATGCCCATATACCCATACATAGTACAAGTATGAAAGCGATATCAAACTCAAACTACCTATATACAAGATAAGCTGTGCTATCTCAGTCTAAAGATTATATGCATCGATATGAATTATGACAAAACATTGACAAGAGTAAACTCCATGTGCTTGTCATAAGTGTCACTGGTTCGGCCTACTTATCATTTATAAGTGCCTATCATGTTTGTTATATGGCATGAGACTCACCATTCCATCTTATTTATATCTCATATAAATAACTTGGGAACAAACATGAATACAATCTTTCTGGATAAGTCATGTCCTTATTATGAAGTATCCTCGATTGTGAACCTATTTATGATACTTTGTGCTAGAAATATTGTCACTCATATTCTTAACAACTTAAGAATAATATTTCTAACAAAATATCAATGGACCTTTTCTATTACACATAAATATATTATGTAAACGGAAAAGTGAAAATGCCTTTTATTAATAAAAATATATACAAGATACATACTAAATGATATGCTCTAGGGCATACTACTAACAATCTCCCACTAGCACTAGAGCCATTCATTACAATACCTTAGACCCATCTTCTCAAGATGTCAGTCTAACTGAGCTTGTGACAAAGGCTTAGTGAATGGATCAGCTGGATTTTCAGCTGATGCTATTTTCTGCATGGCTACATCGCCTCGCCCAACTATTTCTCTGATAATGTGGTAGCGCCTTTCTATGTGTTTGGATTTCTGGTGAGACCTTGGTTCCTTAGCTCAGTATGATCGCTCCATTGTTGTCACGGTGTAATGGGCTAGCGACTCAATGGAAGGAACTCTGTAAGTTACATCACGAACTTCTTTATCCAAAGCGACTTCTTTTGCGACATCGATGCAACAATATACTCGACCTCGATAGTGGAATCTGCGATGCGTGCTCTGTTTGGAACTCTTCCAACTGATTGCACCTCCATTACAAATGAACACATATCCAGAGGTAGACTTTCTATCATCGATATCTGATTGGAAATCAGAATCAGTATAACCATCCAATTGCAAGTCTCCACCTCCATAAATCAAGAATAAATCCTTAGTTCTTCTCAAGTACTTAAGGATATTCTTGTGACTATCGATGTTCCAAACTGGATTGGATTGATACTGCTAGTCAAACTAACGACATATGCGATATCAGGCCTAGTACACAACATTGCATACATTAAACTTCCAATAGCCAAGCATATGGAATCCCGCCATCTTATCTCTTTCTTGGTGTCTTTGGAGACATCTCTTTAGAAAGGTGGATACCATGTCTCACTGGTAACAATCCTCTCTTGGAATCAAGCATGTTAAACCTCTTTAACACCTTTTCCAAGTATAGACTTTGGGATAAACCAATTATTCTTTTCGCTCTATCTCTATAGATGCGAATCCCAAGAATATAGGTTGCCTCCCCTAAGTCTTTCATGGAGAATGTATTTGACAACCATACCTTTATAGTCGTCAACATACCTGTGTCATTACCTATCAACAGTATGTCATCCACATATAAGACAAGGAAAGTGATAGCACTGTCACTAACCTTCTTATATACACATGGCTCATCCTCATTTTTGATAAAACCAAAGGATTTAATGGCTTCATCAAAACGGATGTTCCAACTCCTCGAAGCTTATTTTAACCCATAAATGGATCGCTTTAGCTTGCATACCTTGGAACCATCTTGGGATTCAAATCCCTTAGGTTGTTCCATGAAAATGTTTTCTTCAATGTATCCATTGAGAAAAGTCATTTTGACATCCATCTGCCAAATCTCATAATCATAGTATGCAGCTATTGCTAATAAAATCCTAATTGATTTAAGCATGGCAACAGGCGAGAAAGTCTCCTCATAGTCTATTCCTTGCCTTTGGCGAAACCCTTTCGCTACTAACCTTGCTTTATAGGTCTCTACCTTTCCATCAGAACCAATTTTCTTCTTGAAAACCCATTTGTTCCCTATAGGTACAATACCTTCAGGTGGGTCAACAAGATCCCAAACTTGATTCTTATACATGGAATCAATCTCGGATTTCATAGCATCAATCCATTTTGAAGAGTCTATATCTGATATAGCTACTTCATAGGTAAGTGGATCATCTCCATGATCTACTTCTTCATGAGTAGACAACTCTTGTTCTTCTTCATGAAGAAAACCATATCTCACTAGTGGGTGAGATACCCTAGTTGTTCTACGAGGAACATCTGTAGATGTTTCATCAATGGGTATAGGTTGACTAGATGGATCTATATCCATCCGATGCATTGGTTGGTCGAATTCTCCAATTCTAACTCTATTTGCCTTCCTTTGCCTCCTTCTTGAACAAAGTTGTTCAAGAAATGTGGAATCTCTACTTTTCACAACCTTTTGTGAATTAGGCAAATAAAAATAATATCAAAATCTATCTTTTGGTTATCGAAAAAATCGACCTTTTTCTGATCTGGTCTCCAATTTTTCAGTGTTGACTTTTGATATAATTTGGACAACCCCAAATCTTAACATGCTTAAGACTTGGTTTTCTTCCATGCCATATCTCATAAGGTGTGGAAGAAACTGATTTTGATGGAATCCTATTCAAAATATACAAAGCTGATTCTTATGCAAATCCCCAAAAGAAGATTGGCATATCAGTATAGCTCATCGTACTACGTACCATATCCAATAGGGTATGATTTCTCCTTTCAGATACACCATTCAGCTGTGGCGTTCCTGGAGGAGTCAGCTGAGAAACAATGCCATGCTCTCTCAAGTATTCATCAAATTCAGTACTCAAATATTCACCTCCACGATCTGATCGAAGAGCTTTAATACTCTTTCCTGTTTGATTTTCTATTTCAGATTTAAATTCTTTGAACTTTTCAAAAGATTCATATTTGTATTTCATCAAATACAAATACCCAAACCTTGATTTATCATCAGTAAAGGTAATAAAATAATGAAAATCCCCTCTAGCCATTTCTTTAAATGGACCACATACATCACTATGTATTAGCTCCAAAATATTTTCAGCTCTTAGCCCTTGTCCAACAAAGTGTGATTTAGTCATTTTGCCCTGAAGGCAAGATTCACAAGTTGGAGTAGGCTCAGAGCCCAATGAGGATAGAATCCCCATTTTCTCGGTTTGCAATCCTATCTTCTGCAACATGACATAACCTTAAGTGCCAAATATATTTTGAACCTGAGTTGGTTTTCACCATGGCATTGCATTCATTTAGATTGCTATACTCTGGCCAGTGGAAACACTTTCTTACTGGCAATGGAAACACTTTCCTGTTGGCAGTGGAAACGCTTTCCTTTGCCTTTGTCAGCTTTGGTCTTCCTTTTCTGTTTAGCTATTTTCTTGGAAGGACCAGAATCGAGGTTTCTTTTTCTTATTGCCCTTCTTCTTGTTGGACTTTCCAGTGAAGAAGATGCAACCAAAGCTACCTCTTTTCCTTTATTGCTTGGCATATTCTTTTGGGCAATAACCAGCATGTTGAGTAATTCAGCTAAGGTGCATTCCTGTTTAGTCATATGGAAATTTGTCACAAAATTCCCAAAAGACTCAGGAAGGGACTGAAGGATCAAATCCGTTTGTAGTTGGAAATCCATGTTGAAGTCAAGATGTTCCAACTGCTCAATCAGCCGAATCATCTTGTGGACATGATCCCCAACATTATGTCCCTCAGACATACTCATAAGGAATAAGCTGTTTAGATATCTCAGACCTAGCATTTTTGCTGTGCTCACCATACAACTCTTGTAGGTGAAGGAGGATCTCACTAGCACTCTGCATGTTCTCATGTTGCTTCTGTAACTCATTACTCATGGAAGCAAGCATGTAACACTTAGCTCTCATATCATGCTCCTTCCACTTGTCCAAAGTATCATGTTCCTCTTGTGTGGCCTCTGGAGGTAAGGGACCAGGAACATTTGAATATAGAACATATCCTATATGTTCAAGGTTCAGGACAAGTTTCAAATTTCTTAGCCAATCAGACTGATTAGTTCCTGTCTTGCTGTTGTGATCAAGTATGCTTGGAATGATATTTGTTGGTGGTGGTTGTTTTGTGCTCATTTTTATCGAGAAAATTAAGCTGCAGAAAATAACCAGATTAATTAGTAAATGTATCATGTAATTAACCAAAATGATTATGGTCTTTTAATCAAATTGGTCCTCCCACTAACTTAGCGAATCCTACACTTCCAAAGTAGAAAGCGGAAATCCTAGTTGGATGGATTTCTAGTGGGTGATTGAATTCTTATAATTCTATTGATCATCCTCAGTACATCCATTATTGGAATTACAATAAACTATAAGTGAGCAACTCCTTGCCCATCACATCTCATGTGAGGTTCAATCCTTTTACTAGCCCCTAATGCTCAAAATCTCGGTACATCCAATATTGACTTATCTTGCATTAGTTAAGTTGATCCCATTGAGCGATAATTATGCAAATAATTTTAATGTCCTCAGTACATCCAATATTGGCCACCAAACCATTTACATATTTACAACATCTCATGCTTAACAATTATTCTTAAGAAAATCTCTTAAATTAATTGCATCTCATGCAACTATTTAAAATTTCTTAAAATAATTGCCCCAATGGAGGGCTTATGTTATAATTACTTTAATTATAGCATTTCCAACTTAATCATTTGTTTGGAAGATTTTATAGCCATCCTAATTACTATTAAGGTCTCACTTTGCACATTATCCATTTAGCATGCATATATCATATAATTGCATACATTCCCATACATCTCATGCATTCATGGATAAGCAGTAAATATGGTATGATCATGGACTTTCTAAGGGATTCAATTCTGAGCCACCAAGAATTGAATCGGGCATTCCTAGGTGCATTTCATTCATTCATTTTACAAGAGTTGCTGAAGGAGTACATAATCAACACTTGATATTGAATTCCTCCCACTGGTCCCACCAATGCTCTTGACCTCCTTGAACTTCTTGCAATCCAATATTACATAGTAATCCTTGGCATACCAAGGCGAATTTACAAGAACTTAAATAAATGAAATTACAACCCAAAAATATTACAAACTTAATAATACATGCCCAAAATAAATTAAAATAAATTAATTAATTTACAATCCCAAAGAAACATAAAAGAAATAAATCCAATCACATTGGTCTTTTATAGTCCATGATCATCCATCATGCATATCACTATTTAACAATTAAATAAAACATACATACTTAAATTAAATTGAATATCTCATATTCAACTTAAAAATCAGATTTGAATAAGATTCAAATAAATTTAAAAATTCAGATTTGAATCTCATTCAAACAAATTTAAAAATTCAGATTTGAATCACATTCAAACAACTTCAAAAATTCAGATTTGAATCACATTCAAACAACTTCAAAAAATCAGATTTGAATCACATTCAAATATTTTTTAAAAAATCAGATCTGAATTTTATTGAATCAATTTTAAAAAATCAGATTTAAATATGATTCAAACAACTTTAAAAATTCAGATTTGAATCTCATTCAAACAACTTTTAAAATTCAGATTTGAATCACATTCAAACATTTTTTAAAATTCTGATTTGAATCATAATTTAATTGTGTGATTAAAACAACTAATTAAACACTTTAATTAGTCAAAGAATAGGCCTTAGATCATACAACAATTGCAGAATTAAAAGCCAAACCTTGAACCACCCATGGAACCATTGTTGCCGCCACCAATGGTGGCTTCTCCATGTGTGACGCCACATCTCATGATCCAACCAGCAATGAATCTCTTGATCTCATGATCAAACACACAATTAAATTATATAATCAACAATCTAAATGGCAAATATAGTGGCTCTGATACCAATTGAAGGAACAGGCGTGAAAAACACAAGATTATACCATTGAATTCAAAAATTTTCACCTAGGGTCACAAGCACCATGCAAGATTTATTTTTATCTATTTGATTTCAATGATAAACAACATATTAAAACTCTTTTAATATGTTTTGGATCTGTATTTGCCATTTAAGATTTTAAAATTAATCAAATTAATTTTAGAACCTAGATTAAATCAAGAACGATTACACTAACCTCTTGATGTCTGCAGCGTGTCTGCGCCTTTGAGATTCGTCTTGAGGACACGGATGTTGTCCCTCTAGCTTGTCCACACCAAGAACACCTATGGCAGCCCTTGAACAGCTTCTAAAGCCTTTTCTATTAATTAGAAATTCAAGTTCTGCCTTTTAAGAGATTAGAGATGCAAACAAGACACTAGAAACAATTTCTAGTGTTCTTAATTCAAGAGATTGATGGCTAATCTCTTTGAATTGATGAGAGATGAAGAGAAATAGCTGGAGGCTCAAAGTGGCGTGACATATGAGAGGAGGCTGTTGGTTGTGTTTTCTTTTCATAACCCCACTTAAATAGCTAGGTTAACACATTAAACCCTAGCCACATGTCACCTTTTGATTAGCTCTAGGTTTAAGTGACCCAATCACATTGTGCCAAGTGTCAAACCTATATTTAATCTTGATTTTAATCATCTTACATGATTAAAAATATTTGGCAAGCTTATGTGTTATGCCATGTGTCACCATCTCATGGTGCCACGTGTCACACTGCAAAATGACCAAAATGCCCCTGTGTCTTAATTTTGAGTTCTTAACCCAAAATAATTATTTTCTTCTTCTAATTAATTTATATCAAATATAAATTAATTAATTAATCTCTATTAATTAATTTCTCATCAATTAAATTCATATTTAAACACTTTAAATATAAATTTAATTTATACTACATCCAATAATCTAGATTTGGTTTCAAGTCATGCTAGGGACTTTGCAATTTTATTGCAAACCAAATCTATTTAATTAATCAATTAAACTCTTTAATTAATTAATTAAATTATATTTAAATAGGTGATAACTTGTGTATGTGTGTGACTTACTAGGCTCATCACTAATTGGCAATGAGACATGATATCAACTCTTAATATCATCAGAACTCTTTCTTACCATAAATGATTTCTCTAAATCATTTTATGAACCTCATAGACCATGGTTAACACCTAGCATAGCATGCCATGGCCACCCAATTAGTAATAAGATTTACCTTAAATGAACCTATAATCATATGTTACCATGCACTAGAATCTCTCTGTTACAAAATCCCAACTCAAGCTGGAGTCATGGTTTATGTCAAACTCCATTTGCTATGAATATTATGTTCTCTTTTAATTCCAGTTCTTGATTAAAAGATTTTTCTCATCAGAAACTCTTTCGAATAAATCTATCTGTCTGGCCAGAACTTGAAACATCAAGAACAATTAAATGAACATAGGATTTTATCTCTATTTACTTAGAGGAACAGATTCCTTCTTGATCAACACCTACCTCCATATATAACTAGCAGAGCCAACACATGCCCATATACCCATACATAGTACAAGTATGAAAGCAAGATCAAACTCAAACTACCTATATACAAGATAAGCTGTGCTATCTCAGTCTAAAGATTATATGCCTCGATATGATTTATGACAAAACATTGACAAGAGTAAACTCCATGTGCTTGTCATAAGTGTCACCGTTCGACCTACTTATCATTTATAAGTGCCTATCATGTTTGTTATATGGCATGAGACTCACCATTCCATCTTATTTATATCTCATATAAATAACTTGGGAACAAACATGAATACAATCTTTCTGGATAAGTCATGTCCTTATTATGAAGTATCCTCGATTGTGAACCTATTTATGATACTTTGTGCTAGAAATATTGTCACTCATATTCTTAACAACTTAAGAATAATATTTCTAACAAAATATCAATGGACCTTTTCTATTACACATAAATATATTATGTAAACGGAAAAGTGGAAATGCCTTTTATTAATAAAAATATATACAAGATACATACTAAATGATATGCTCTAGGGCATACTACTAACAGAAAAATGCTACATCTATACCGACCACAAGAGTCTAAAATATTTGCCAACCTAGAAGGAGCTCAATCTTAGACAGAGGCGATGGATTGAGTTCCTAAAGGACTATGATTGTGTGGTAGATTATCATCCTGGGAAGGCAAATGTAGTTGCTGATGCTTTAAGCAGAAAGTCCATCACAGCTTTAAGATCACTCAATGCCTGTTTGTCCTTAGCTCAAGATGGAGCTATTTTGGCTGAGTTGCAAGTGAGGCCAACCCTACTACAGCAAATACAAGATGGGCAGGAGGCAGATGAAAAACTAATGGCAATTATGGCTAAAATTTCTGAGGGGAAGGAAACTGAATATGAGGTGAAAGCAGATGGGTGTCTATACTACAGAAGAAGAGTGTGTGTACCAGATGATGGGGAACTGAAGACTAGTATTCTAAAAGAAGCACACGCGAGTGTTTATGCTATGCACCCGGGGAGCACAAAAATGTATAATGATTTGAAGCCTCATTATTGGTGGCCTCGTATGAAGAGGGATACAGCTGACTATGTGACTAAATGCTTGACATGTCAGCAAGTTAAGGCAGAACATCAAGTTCCATCGGGTTTGTTACAGCCTATAAACATACCTGAATGGAAATGGGACCGGGTCACTATGGATTTTGTTAGTGGTCTACCTCTCACCCAAAGGAAGCATGATGCAGTGTGGGTGATAGTGGATGATTGACGGTCAAGACATTTTTCGCCGATTAGGACTGACTACTCACTGGAGAAGCTAGCAGCATTGTATATCAGTGAGATAGTTAGGCTACATGGAATCCCACTTTCAATCATATCTGACCGAGACCCAAGGTTTACATCGAGATTTTGGAAAAAGTTGCAAGAAGCTTTGGGCACACAACTCCGCTTTAGCATGGCTTTCCATCCTCAAACAGATGGGCAATCAGAAAGAGTAATCCAGGTAAACAACTAAAACCAATTGAACTAATGCAAATATTGAACTGAAATGATAATAATAACATGAAATATATGTCAGGTCCTTGAGGATATGTTGAGGAGTTGTGTCATTGAGTTTGAGGGAAGTTGGGATAGATACCTCCCACTGGCAGAATTCGCATACAACAATAGCTACCAAGCTAGCATTCAAATGGCTCCATATGAAGCACTGTATGGGAGGAAATGTAGAACCCCAATGTGTTAGACTGAATTGGGCGAACATAAGCTTATGGGACCAGACCTGGTGAAACAGACTGAGGAAAAAGTGAAAATAATCAAAGCTAACCTGAAGATTGCCTCCGATAGACAAAAGTCTTATGCCGACCTGAAGAGAAAAGAGATAGAGTATGCAGTTGGTGATAAAGTGTTTCTCAAAGTCTCACCATGGAAGAAAATATTAAGGTTCGGAAGAAAAGGTAAGTTGAGCCCTAGGTTTATTGGCCCATATGAAGTCATTAAATGTGTGGGACCAGTAGCCTACAGGCTAGCTTTACCACCAGAACTGGACAAGATCCATAATGTGTTTCACGTGTCCATGCTCAGAAGATACCGCTCAGATCCTTCACATGTCATCTCCATGGAAGAAATTGAAGTACAACTGGATTTGACATATGAAGAGGAACCTATACGGATCCTAGCTCGAGAAGTGAAGGAACTGAGAAATAAACAAATTCCACTGGTGAAAGTGCTTTAGAGGCACCACAACATTGAAGAGGCAACTTGGGAAAGTGAAGAGATGATAAGGCAACAGTTCCCTCAACTGTTTGCATCAGGTAAATTTCGAGGACGAAATTTAAATTAGAGGGGAAGAGTTGTAATACCCTCCCGGTAGCAACTCCGTACATTCTACTGTTCTGGTAACCAGTGTCAGTCCAGACAGCTAGAACGTCCGGAAAAATATCTAAACTAAAGTGAGGAACCAAAATTAACTCAAATATTAATAAGAAAAATTTAGCAAAAATTTTTCTTATAAAATACAACCAAGTTAAATGAGCCGATAACCTAGTGAGAAGTTACGGTTCTCGCAACTAGGAGCCCTAGACCCGGGGGAAAAATTATAAAATAATTTTTGGGACTCCAGAGAAGGGTTATTGAGGTTCTTATGGCATTAGAATGCCAAGAAAATACTTAGAAAAATTTTTCAATCGGTACAGACAATTTTGGCCCGTTAAGCCAAACGGAGGGCATTTTGGTCATTTCGCCTTCAGAGGTGATTTATGGCCGAATTGTCCAGTTAAGTAAATAATTATTATGAAATAAAATGTGAATAAATATTACTAAAAATTGAATTGAAAATGAGTAAAAAAGAAAAGAAAAAAAAATGAATTAAATGGGAATTTATGACATCACATGATGTCATTAGTGTGCGTTCACCCAATTACATGGTGACACATGGCATAAACTAACTTAAGAGAGGTCAAATGGGCTAGAAAATGAAGAAAATTAGACTTTTCTTTCTTTCTTCTTCCTCTTGCTGTGAACCATTCCACCATAACCACCATTAACAAACTTCTAAACCTCCATTTCCCTAGCTTTCTTCCACCAAAAGCCCTAGTTGTCTTTACAAAAAATTCACCCCACACCTTGAGGAAGCTTTGGGCAGCAAAATTTTGAAGAAAAATTAAAGTTTTGGTTGGCTTGGATTTGAGCTAAAAGAGGTTAGTGACCTAAACCTTGAAATTCACTTTAATTTCATGTTTAAGAACTATAAATATGTGTAAATGACAAAGAAATTTGATGAAACACCATTGGTATGTTAACCCTAAATTTTGGCAGCCATGGCTAGAGTAATATGGTGATGATTTTTGGGGAGTTAACATGCTAGTATGGCTGCCCTTAATGTGTATCTTATAAGTGAATTGATAAATGCAATGATAATGCATGGTTTTGAAATGTTGAGTTAGGGTTTGGGTTGAAGAATGAGACTTTGATCTTGTGATGATGGGAGTAAGTTTTAATGGTCAATTAGTGACCATTTGGTTTGGTTTGAATAAAAAATGAAGTGAATTGGGTTGTGGGATTTGAGGTTGGAGTGGTTGCCTTATGTGACCTGCAGGTTTGGATGTGAGTCCAGCCTGTTTGGACTGCCATAACTTAAATTGTAGAGGTTCAATTGGTGTTTGGCCAATTGGAAAAGAAACTAGACACAAAATGGCACAACTTTGGTGAAGAAACCATGCCCATAAAACCAAACCAAGTGGACCAAAAACTTGCTCAAATCCGGGTGACCTGTAGGCTATTTCTGCAGAATGACCAAATGAATAGTGATTGTTCATTTGGCCATAAATCAATGTAGAAAGGTCCAATTGATCTGAAATTTTACCAGCAACAAGTTGAGATATAGACCAACTACTTTTGTGAAGAAACCTACCCCAAATTATGACCAAAACCTATCTAACAATTGAGTTGCAGTCACTGTTCACTGCACTGTAGATATGGTCAGCCCTAAAAATTTTCAATCCGGCCAGTTGTGGTTTTTGGACCAAAACTTGAGCTACAAAACTCAAAATGGCGTGATTCAAAAAAAGAAATTCAACTAGACAAAATAAGGAACAACTTTCATGTTGATCATTTTTCCAAATTCCCACTGCAACAGTAACTAATGGAACAGTAAAACCAAAGCTTGAAAACTGAAAATTCTGTCCAATTCACATTAAGCTTAGAGATGGTATTGGCAACCAATACCAACAAGTTTAAAATGCAAAATGTTGTATGTTGATGATATTTAAACTAATTTACCTATTGCCAATGCAAAAGTCAACATTTTGGTTGACCAATGAAATGAATAGTAATCATAAAAATTCAATTTCAAAGAATTACATAAATAAAAAGTGTTAAATGCCCTAGTAGGCCTAATGTGATTGGTTTGGATAGGTTGGCATGCCAATAGGGTTCTGTTAGCAATACTGCATATGGCTTCCCATGCCTTTCTGTGACATAATAGCCTTTGGCTATGATATTGAGTTGTTATACTCGGGTTTAATCCCCGATAATTATCACAGCTTATTAGCTGTTCTGTTGCACACCGGGAGACACAATGTGACCGATGGTGTGATGGTCCGAGGTACTTAGTACCCAGTATCAGTTTACCCATTTATCTAGTCCATTCAACTAATATAGGTTACTCTGGCAGTATTAATAAGTCTTGCCAAACTTCAATTGAATAATATTGCAATAAACATTTGAGACTTAGTTCACCCAAAAATGTAAATATACATTATGTACACATGTTTTTATTTTATTTTATTTTATTTTGTTTTATTTTATATTGTCACCACTAAGCAGAATTGCTTAGCGCGTCGCTTTTGCCACGCGCAAGTACTGGAGACATAGCTGGGGAGTCCAGCAGGCCTCATACAGGGTGAGCCTTCATATCTGCACTCAGAGTTCAGAGTCACCTCACATTGCAGTGCATTTGGTAGGACATTAGGCCACTTTGATATTTTGATATTTTGATATTTTGTATTTTGTAACCTTCTGTAATGTATATTATAAATTCATGTAATCAAGCTTTTGATGTAAGTATCTATGAAATATGTTCAGTAATAAATTGAGCATTTTTCATTGAGTTGATTGTGTTTTGAATTGAATTGAATTTTGAGATACTGAAGTGAATTGAGAAATTGTTGAGTATATATTGGAGGTTGATTGAGAATAATGTGATGATATTATTGGGAGTGTTTTTAACAGGTTCAGAAGAACTGTTTTTCCAATTTATAGCCGGCACTCTGCCGGATTTTCTATAAAATTTACGGAAAAATTTAGTTTTACCTAAAAATTATAAATAAATGAATTAAAAAGGATTAATTGATATTTAAACATGAATTAGTGTTCCGACACACTGAGTGACATAACTTGCTCGGCTACACTGTAGACGGGTAAGGGGTGTCACAACAACATATGATTTACAACATACAAAATATTTATAGCATACAAAATACATAAAGTGATATACATGAGACCTAGTTACATGCATTGCTGAGGAGGTGACAACCTTTGACACTCTGCAGATCTGGACTCTCAAAATTCTTAGTCAAACGTCCATTGGATTCTAGCTTCAGTACCTGCGCGAGGAAACAATTTCATCGCGCTAAGCATTGCTGCTTAGTAGTGCAATAATATAACAAGGAAATAATATACAAATAAAGATAGAAATAAAACATAATTCAAATAATTAAGATCTATTTATACTTCACATGCGGTTTCTAAAATTTAATATGTTTTATCCTAATTTAGTCTTCTTTGGAAATGTTTATTTCGCCAATGTACAGTAATAATGTACAAAGAAAAAATGATCTAAAAATAATAAATTTATGCTTATATTATTATATAAGTCACATTTGCAATATTTATTTATGATATAATTTTCTTGCTAATCTTTTAGCATTTTCTCAATACTTGCTAGGTTGTCTTAGATTATCTCATAATTTATAAATTTTAATATCGGTCCAGTTCATTTCGATTCTTTCTAATAAATAACTATTCTAATTTATTTTAGGTCGTCTTTCTCATTTATTTTATTTAGTTTCTAATATTTTTAATTGCTAATATTCTTAACTTATTTCAATAAATTTCACTGCCCAAGTAACCTATGACAGACTGACTAAACTGGATAACGGGTCGTTGGCACTAGACACCGCGGTGCCTCGGGCCGTGATACTATGGGACGCAGAACGTCAACCACATATGCAGTCAGTATGGCTAAAAAGCCATGATAACACAGAATCAGGCATAAAAGCCATGAATGTTGACATAATGCCAGGAATGCGGGCATAAAGCCATGAATACGGGCACAAAGCCATGAATACAGGCATAAAGCCTTTCGCAGTACTGCTAAAACAATACCCTATTGGCATGCCAATCTATCCAATCTGACACACGTGCCTAAGCAATATAAGGGCACATAATATCATTAAATATTAATATATTGTGTTTTATGACTTCATTATTTTATGATAAATTTCAACTATAATTCATACATTCATTCGATCATTTATACGATCACAATTCTAAACAATGGTTCACATGTACCATTGCATTCAAAACATTTTTCCTTTCTCATTTATACATTCAAAAATCTACTTATGTAATTACAAATTTTATATTTCAAGTCGAGTTACTAATATTTTATGAATTCCATTTGTGATGAGCATATAATCCCTAACTATCTATTTACATCAATTAGGTGACTTATTTTTTCATGTTTTAAGTAATCCATGAACATTTCATGGATTTCAAATTTATGGTCTTAATTTCCTTTTAACAATTTTGGCTAAGATGCATAGTCCACATTTGTCATACAATTCTAAGCATTTAAGCTTAGAATTGGTTTTAGGTCTTCATCTTAATTTCCTAATCATTTTGATTACTATTCACCTTACTAGTCAATCAAAATGTTGACTTTTTCATACTTAATGGATATGTTAATTCTAATTACACCAAGATCCCACATTTTGAGTCTTACATTTGCTAGTATTAATTGCCAATTGCAATTTAAAGTCCCCTAGATGCATTTCTAAATTTTCAGTTTTTATTACCTAAGTTTACTGTTCCATTGGACAATTTTAGAGTGGAAACTGGGCTAACTTTTCTTCATCAACGTTGTTCCTTATTGTGTCTTCCTTAATTTCCTTTTCGAATCACTCCATTTGGAGTTTTGTAGCTCAAGTTATGGTCATTTTACCATAAATGTCCGGAGTGACCTGTACCCAGATTTTCTGGGCAATTTGGTTCTACCAGATTTGGCGACCTAAGTATGGTTGGCAATTTGATTTGGTTATGATCAGAATTTGGATTTGTGTTATTCATGAAAGTTGTAGATATACGTCTCATCTTTCTGTTGGTAAAATTTTAATTCTATTGGACCTTTCTACACTGAGTTATGACCAAATGACTAAACACTGTTCATTTAGTTATTTTGCCCAGGCAGACTGCAGGTCACCCGGATTAGGGCAACTTTTAGGTTAACCTGGTTTGATTTTCTGAGCATGCTTTCTTCACCAAAGTTGTGCCATTATTTGTCTAGTTTCATATCCAATTAGCCTCGCACCAATTGAACCTCTACAATTCAAGATATTGCTGCCCAAACCTGCTGGACTCATGCCTAGTCCTGTAGGTCACCAAGGGTAGCCACACCACACTCAAATCCCACTACACAATTCACTTCATTTTTTATTTAAATAGAACCAAATGGTCACTAATTGACCATTAAAACTTACTTTCACCATTGCATGATCAAAGTCTCAATTTCATGCTCAAACCCTAACTCCAATTTCCAATTCATGGTATACACACACCAAACTCATACCAAATCACTTTATCCATCATCTATACTCATCAATAACATAATTAAGCCACTTAATTTCATCAAAAACCAACAATCCTTAGACTTTCTCATGGCTTCCAAATTTATAGATTTCATTTACTCAAGTTTTTCTTTTAATTTCACACAATTTCTACTTGATTTAGCATGCTTACAAGATTAAAGAAAGAAAAGAAATTATTTAGTGCACTAACCCTTTTTGAGCAGAATTTTTCCAAGCAATTCCTTTAGTTTCTTGGCTTTTCTTGGCTTCCAAACACTCCTACAAGGTTTGGGGGTAATTTTTATTGAAGGGATCTAGGGTTTTTGGTGCAAGATAAGCAAGGTTTCCATGCTCGGAAGCTTGAACTATGGTGGAAACCCTCTCCTCTCTCTCTCTACATTTTGGTTGCCCAAAGGATGAAGATGGGAGTGCAGATTGGTCTTTCATTTTGTGTCTTTTTAATTAGTTTTTTATCCCTTTTAATTAGTTTGTCAAGTTGTGATTGGGTGGGGGCATGTTAATGACATCATGTGATGTCATAATTCCCAATTTCTTTCATTTTTCTTTTCTTTTCTTTTCTTCTCATTTTCAATTTAATTTTTAACAATATTTATTCATATTTTAGATCATAATAATTATTTACTTAACTGGACAAGTCGGTCAAAAATCGTCTCTGAAGGCGAAATGACCAAAATGCCCTCCCTTTAGCTTATTGGGCCAAAATTGTCTGTACAGATTGAAAAATTTTTCTAAGCCTTTTCTTGGCATTCTAATGCCATAGAAACCTCAATGAATCTTCTCTGAAGTCCCAAAAATTATTTTATAAATTTTCTCCCTGGTCTAGGGCTCCTAGTTGCGAGAACCGCAACTTCTCACTAGGTTACCCATCGCTAGGGCACTGGCTCATTTAACTTGGTTGTATTTTATTTCTAAAATTTTTCCTTAATTTTTCTTATACTTGTTTGAGTTATTTATGAATCCTCACTCTAGTCTAAATATTTTTCCAGATGTTCTAGCTGTCCAGACCGAGGAATTGCTACATTGGGGGTGTTACAATTCTTCCCCTCTAACAAAAATTTCGTCCTCGAAATTTACTGGGTGTAGGTATCTGACTTAATTTCTTTACCTTTCTATTGCTCCCTCTGTGTACTTCTTTTATATATATATATATATGGTACTATTTAGTCTTTTCAAATCTATCATTATGCACTTAGGCATATCAGAAGGGAAGGATACTTTACCTCAAATTCACATTTGGGGCTTCATGCTCCTCTCTGGCTTGGGTGACATTTGGAAGTGGTGTTACTGTTGTACTTGGTCCTTCCACGACCTCTGTTTGGGTCCGTGGTAAATTCCTCTTAGGACAATCTTTGAGACGATGGTCTATGGCCCCACATCTATAACAGGCTCCAGTCAATTCCCTACATTCACCTTTATGCCACTTGTTACAATGACCACATTTTCTTGCTAGTCCTGGAGCACTCACTACTAGTGTTTCTGGTTGATCTCTTCTGTGCATAGGCCTGGGTCTAGATCTCCTACTTTGATCAGATGTCTGACTTAACTGTTCTCTTGGCCTCTTATTACTAGACTGTCCAAATTTCCTCTTTTGCTGATCACCACTCCTCTTTTGTTCCTTTTCATGAACACAGCTAATATATTTCTTTCTGAACTCTATCAAAAAGAATTCCCAAGTTACATTGGCTGGTGGCACTACCTCGGTTACAACATTCCACCACCGATATGCAGCTTCTTGTAACAACGAAACTACACACTCTCAACTCTATTCTGGTGTGCAATGGAGCTGCTGCAGGACTCTTTCAGTCCTTTCTAACCAATACTCAGCCACTGAAGAATCGTCTTCCTTTCTACCATTGAAATCTACAGCTCCATACTTCCTTTTTTTACCTAGAGGTGATTTCTGCTGAGGCGGTGGTGGAATAACCCCAGTCATCTGTCGAAAGAATTCAGTCATCTGCTCAAACAAGGCCTGTTGGGAATGTACAGGCACCTCTTAAACTGGTGGAGCAAGATCTCCCCGATATTCAATATCACTCTCAGTCAGGATACGGCTTACTACTTCCTCTTCTACTATCCTCTGTGATACTAAGTCCATAGCTTAACCTAAAATAACCAAGAAAATAGATCTGCATTAGTGTCACCTCGACTCATATGAATGCAATGCATGTTATGCACACTATCCCTTTCCATCTATCTATGCCTAGGAACGCCTAAACCGTGCCCTAATACCAATAAATGTAACACCCCTCACTCGACTACAGTGTAGCCGAGCAAAGTGTGCTACATTCGGTGCCGGAGCACCCTATCTTATCTTACTTTATTATTTTAGTAATTTTGAATTCGTTTAATTTAATATCAATTATTTTTCTACGGAGAAACTAGCGGAGTTTCCCTTATTTTATTTCTATTTGGCGTATTTCATTATTCACCTGCTTGAAAATTCAATAATATTTTCACAATAAAATCTTATCCATACTAATCATAATTATCTCATCAATTCGAATATCCTCAATATAATTCAATTTCATATTCATTTCCATTCATTCTCAACTCATATATGATAATTTTTCAATCATCATTAATTTACATGATATACAATTTAATTACATATGAAATAATCAATTTATAAATTTACATCACATTAATATTACTTAAGAATTCTTAATTTACATTACAACATATGAATTACAACATACAAAATATTTGTAGCATACAAAATATATAAAGTGATATTTATGAGACCTAGTTACATGCATTGCTGAGGAGGTGACAACCTTTGACACTCTGCAGATCCGGACTCTCAAAATTCCCAGTTAAACGTCTATTGGGTTCTAGCTTCAGTACCTGCGCGAGGAAACAATTCCATCGCGCTAAGCATTGCTGCTTAGTAGTACAATAATATAACAAGGAAATAATATACAAATAAAGATAGAAATAAAACATAATTCAAATAATTAGGATCTATTTATACTTCACATGCAGTTTCTAAAGTTTAATATGTTTTATCCTAATTTAGTTTTCTTTGGAAATGTTTACTTCGCCAATGTATAGTAATAATATAAAAAGAAAAAATGATCTAAAAATAATAAATTTATGCTTATATTATTATATAAGCACATTTGCAATATTTATTTATGTTATAATTTTCTTGCTAATCTTTTAGTATTTTCTCAATACTTGCTAGGTTGTCTCAGATTATCTCATAATTAGTAAATTTTAATATCGGTCCAGTTCATTTCGATTCTTTTTAATAAATAACTATTCTAATTTATTTTAGGTTATCTTACTCATTTATTTTATTTAATTTCTAATATTTTTAATTGCTAATATTCTTAACTTATTTCAATAAATTTACTACCCAAGTAACCTATGACAGATTGACTAAACTGGATAACGAGTCGTTGGCACTGGACACCGCGGTGCCTCGAGCCGTCATACTTTGGGATGCAAAACGTCAACCACATATGCAGTCAGTATGGCTAAAAAGCTATGATAACACAGAATCGGGCATAAAAGTCATGAATGTTGGCATAATGCCATGAATGCGGGCATAATGCCATGAATACGGGCACAAAGCCATGAATAAGGCATAAAGCCTTTCGCAGTACTGCTAAAACAATACCCTATTTGCATGCCTATCTATCCAATCTGACACATGTGTCTAGGAAATACAAGGGCACATAATATCATTAAATATTAATATATTGTGTTTTATGACTTCATTATTTAATGATAAATTTCAGTTATAATTCATACATTCATTCGACTATTTATACGATCAAAATTCTAAACAATGGTTCGCATGTACCATTGCATTCAAAACATTTTTCCTTTCTCATTTATACATTAAAAAATCTACTTATGTAATTACAAATTTTATATTTCAAGTCGAGTTACTAATATTTTATGAATTCAATTTGTGATGAGCATATAATCCCTAACTATCTATTTACATCAATTAGTTGACTTATTTTTTCATGTTTTAAGTAATCCATGAACATTTCATGGATTTCAAATTTATGGTCTTAATTTCCTTTTAACAATTTTGACTAAGATGCATAGTCCACATTTGTCATACAATTCTAAGCATTTAAGCTTAGAATTGGTTCTAGGTCTTCATCTTAATTTACTAATCATTTTGATTACTATTCACCTTACTAGTCAACCAAAATGTTGACTTTTTCATACTTAATGGATATGTTAATTCTAATTACACCAAGATCCCACATTTTGAGTCTTACATTTGCTAGTATTAATCGCCAATTGCAATTTAAAGTCCCCTAGATGCATTTCTAAATTTTCAGTTTTTATTACCTAAGTTTACTGTTCCATTGGACAATTTTAGAGTGGAACTGGGCTAACTTTTCTTCATCAACGTTGTTCCTTATTGTGTCTTCCTTAATTTCCTTTTCGAATCACTCCATTTGAAGTTTTGTAGCTCAAGTTATGGTCATTTTACCATAAATGTCCGGAGTGACTTGTACCCAGATTTTCTGGGCAATTTGGTTCTACCAGATTTGGTGACCTAAGTATGGTTGGCAATTTGATTTGGTTATGGTCAGAATTTGGATTTGTGTTATTCATGAAAGTTGTAGATATACGTCTCATCTTTCTGTTGGTAAAATTTTAGGTCTATTGGACCTTTCTACAATGAGTTATGACCAAATGACTAAACACTATCCATTTGGTTATTTTGCCCAGGCAGACTGCAGGTCACCCGGATTAGGGCAATTTTTAGGTTAACTTGGTTTGGTTTTCTGAGTATGCTTTCTTCACCAAAGTTGTGCCATTATGTGTCTAGTTTCATGTCCAATTGGGCCTTGCACCAATTGATCCTCTACAATTCAAGTTATTGCTGCCCAAATCTGCTGGACTCATGCCTAGTCCTGTAGGTCACCAAGGGCAGCCACACCACACTCAAATCCCACTGCACAATTCACTTCATTTTTTATTTAAACAGAACCAAATGGTCACTAATTGACCATTAAAACTTACTTTCACCATTGCATGATCAAAGTCTCAATTTCATGCTCAAACCCTAACTCCAATTTCCAACTCATGGTATGCACACACCAAACTCATAACAAATCACTTTATCCATCATCTATAGTCATCAATAACATAATTAAGCCACTTAATTTCATCAAAAACCAAAAATCCTTAGACTTTCTCATGTCTTCCAAATTTAGAGATTTCATTTACTCAAGTTTTTCTTTTAATTTCACACAATTTTTACTTGATTTAGCATGCTTACAAGAATAAAGAAAGAAAAGAAATTGTTTAGTGCACTAACCCTTTTTGAGCAGAATTTTCCCAAGCAATTCCTTCACTTTCTTGGCTTTTCTTGGCTGCCAAACACTCCTACAAGGTGTGGGGGTAATTTTTATTGAAGGGATCTAGGGTTTTTGGTGCAAGATAAGCAAGGTTTCCAAGCTTGGAAGCTTGAACTATGGTGGAAACCCTCTCCTCTCTCTCTCTCTACATTTTGGCTGCCCAAAGGATGAAGATGAGAGTGCAGATTGGTCTTTCATTTTGTCTCTTTTTAATTAGTTTTTTATCCCTTTTAATTAGTTTGCCAAGTTGTGATTGGGTGGGGGCATGTTAATGACATCATGTGATGTCATAATTCCCAATTTCTTTCATTTTTCTTTTCTTTTCTTTTCTACTCATTTTCAATTCAATTTTTAACAACATTTATTCATATTTTAGATCATAATAATTATTTACTTAACTAGACAAGTCGGTCAAAAATCGTCTCTGAAGGCGAAATGACCAAAATGCCCTCCGTTTGGCTTAATGGGCCAAAATTGTCTGTACCGATTGAAAAATTTTTCTAAGCCTTTTCTTGGCATTCTAATGCCATAGAAACCTCAATGACTCTTCTATGAAGTCCCAAAAATTATTTTATAAATTTTCTCCCTGGTCTAGGGCTCCTAGTTGCGAGAACCGCAACTTCTCACTAGGTTACCCATCGCTAGGGCACCGGCTCATTTAACTTGGTTGTATTTTATTTCTAAAATTTTTTCTTAATTTTTCTTATACTTATTTGAGTTATTTATGACTCCTCACTCTAGTCTAAATATTTTTCCAGACGTTCTAGCTGTCCAGACCGAGGAATTGCTACATTGAGGGTGTTACAATTCTTTCCCTCTAACAAAAATTTCGTCCTCGAAATTTACTGGGTGTAGGTATCTGACATAATTTCTTTACCTTTCTATTGCTCCCTCTGTGTACTTCTTATATATATATATATATATATATGGTACTATTTAGTCTTTTCAAATCTATCATTATACACTTAGGCATATCAGAAGGGAAGGATACTTTACCTCAAATTCACATTTGGGCCTTCTTGCTCCTCTCCGGCTTGGGTGACATTTGGAAGTGGTGTTACTATTGCACTTGGTCCTTCCACGACCTCTGTTTGGGTCCGTGGTAAATTCCTCTTAGGACAATCTTTGAGATGATGGTCTATGGCCCCACATCTATAACAGGCTCCAGTCAATTCCCTACATTCACCTTTATGCCACTTGTTACAATGACCACATTTTCTTGCTAGTCCTGGAGCACTCACTACTAGTGTTTTTGGTTGATCTCTTCTGTGCATAGGCCTGGGTCTAGATCTCCTACTTTGATCAGATGTCTGACTTAATTGTTTTATTGGCCTCTTATTACTAGACCGTCCAAATTTCCTCTTTTGCTGATCACCACTCCTCTTTTGTTCCTCTTCATGAACACAGCTAATATATTTCTTTCTGAACTCTATCAAAAAGAATTCCCAAGTTACGTTGGCTGGTGGCACTACCTCGGTTACAACATTCCACCACCGATATGCAGCTTCTTGTAACAACGAAACTACACACTCTAAACTCTATTCTGGTGTGCAATGGAGCTGCTGCAGGACTCTTTCAGTCCTTTCTAACCAATACTCAGCCACTGAAGAATCGTCTTCCTTTCTACCATTGAAATCTACAGCTCCATACTTCCTTTATTTACCTAGAGGTGATTTCTGCTGAGGCGGTGGTGGAATAACACCAGTCATCTGTCGAAAGAATTCAGTCATCTGCTCAAACAAGGCTTGTTGGGAATGTACAGGCACCTCTTGAACTGGTGGAGCAAGATCTCCCCGATTTTCAATATCACTCTCAGTCAGGATACGGCTTACTACTTCCTCCTCTACTATCCTCTGTGGTACTAAGTCCATAGCTTAACCTAAAATAACCAAGAAAATAGATCTGCATTAGTGTCACCTCGACTCATATGAATGCAATGCATGTTATGTGCACTATCCCTTTCCATCTATCTATGCCTAGGAACGCCTAAACCGTGCCCTGATACCAATAAATGTAACACCCCTCACTCGACTACAGTGTAGCCGAGCAAAGTGTGCTACATTCAGTGCCGGAGCACCCTATCTTATCTTACTTTATTATTTTAGTAATTTTGAATTCGTTTAATTTAATATCAATTATTTTTCTACGGAGAAACTAGCAGAGTTTCCCTTATTTTATTTCTATTTGGCGTATTTCATTATTCACCTGCTTGAAAATTCAATAATATTTTCACAATAAAATCTTATCCATACTAATCATAATTATCTCATCAATTCGAATATCCTCAATATAATTCAATTTCATATTCATTTCCATTCATTCTCAACTCATATATGATAATTTTTCAATCATCATTAATTTACATGATACATAATTTAATTACATATGAAATAATCAATTTATAAATTTACATCACATTAATATTACTTAAGAATTCTTAATTTATATTACAACATATGAATTACAACATACAAAATATTTATAGCATACAAAATATATAAAGTGATATTCATGAGACCTAGTTACATGCATTGCTGAGGAGGTGACAACCTTTGACACTCCGCAGATCTGGACTCTCAAAATTCCCAGTTAAACGTCTATTGGGTTCTAGCTTCAGTACCTGCGCGAGGAAACAATTCCATCGCGCTAAGCATTGCTGCTTAGTAGTGCAATAATATAACAAGGAAATAATATACAAATAAAGATAGAAATAAAACATAATTCAAATAATAAAGATCTATTTATACTTCACATGCAGTTTCTAAAGTTTAATATGTTTTATCCTAATATAGTCTTCTTTGGAAATGTTTATTTTGCCAATGTACAGTAATAATATACAAAGAAAAAATGATCTAAAAATAATAAGTTTATGCTTATATTATTATATAAGTCACGTTTGCAATATTTATTTATGTTATAATTTTCTTGCTAAACTTTTAGTATTTTCTCAATACTTGCTAGGTTGTCTCAGATTATCTCATAATTAGTAAATTTTAATATCGGTCCAGTTCATTTCGATTCTTTTTAATAAATAACTATTCTAATTTATTTTAGGTCATCTTATTCATTTATTTTATTTAATTGCTAATATTTTTAATTGCTAATATTCTTAACTTATTTCAATAAATTTCACTACCCAAGTAACCTATAATAGATTGACTAAACTGGATAACGGGTCGTTGGCACTGGACACCGCGGTGCCTCGAGCCGTCATACTATGGGACGCAAAACGTCAACCACATATGCAGTCAGTATGGCTAAAAAGCTATGATAACACAAAATCGGGCATAAAAGTCATGAATGTTGGCATAATGCCATGAATGCGGGCATAAAGCCATGAATACGGGCACAAAGCCATGAATAAGGCATAAAGCCTTTCGCAATACTGCTAAAACAATACCCTATTGGCATGCCTATCTATCCAATCTGACACATGTGTCTAGGAAATACAAGGGCACATAATATCATTAAATATTTATATATTGTGTTTTATGACTTCATTATTTAATGATAAATTTCAATTATAATTCATACATTCATTCGACTATTTATACGATCACAATTCTAAACAATGGTTCACATGTACCATTGCATGCAAAACATTTTTCCTTTCTCATTTATACATTCAAAAATCTACTTATGTAATTACAAATTTTATATTTCAAGTCGAGTTACTAATATTTTATGAATTCCATTTGTGATGAGCATATAATCCCTAACTATCTATTTACATCAATTTGGTGACTTATTTTTTCATGTTTTAAGTAATCCATGAACATTTCATGGATTTCAAATTTATGGTCTTAATTTCCTTTTAACAATTTTGACTAAGATGCATAGTCCACATTTGTCATACAATTCTAAGCATTTAAGCTTAGAATTGGTTCTAGGTCTTCATCTTAATTTACTAATCATTTTGATTACTATTCACCTTACTAGTCAACCAAAATGTTGACTTTTTCATACTTAATGGATATGTTAATTCTAATTACACCAAGATCCCACATTTTGAGTTTTACATTTGCTAGTATTAATTGTCAATTGCAATTTAAAGTCCCCTAGATGCATTTCTAAATTTTCAGTTTTTATTACCTAAGTTTACTGTTCCATTGGACAATTTTAGAGTGGAAACTGGGCTAACTTTTCTTCATCAACGTTGTTCCTTATTGTGTCTTCCTTAATTTCCTTTTCGAATCACTCCATTTGGAGTTTTGTAGCTCAAGTTATGGTCATTTTACCATAAATGACCGGAGTGACCTGTACCCAGATTTTCTGGGCTATTTGGTTCTACCAGATTTGGTGACCTAAGTATGGTTGGCAATTTCATTAGGTTATGATCAGAATTTGGATTTGTGTTCTTCATGAAAGTTGTAGATATACGTCTCATATTTCTGTTGGTAAAATTTTAGGTCTATTGGACCTTTCTACAATGAGTTATGACCAAATGACTAAACACTATTCATTTGGTTATTTTGCCCAGGCAGACTGCAGGTCACCCGGATTAGGGCAATTTTTAGGTTAACTTGGTTTGGTTTTCTGAGCATGCTTTCTTCACCAAAGTTGTGCCATTATGCGTCTAGTTTCATGTACAATTGGGCCTTGCACCAATTGATCCTCTACAATTCAAGTTATTGCTGCCCAAATCTGCTGGACTCATGCCTAGTCCTGTAGGTCACCAAGGGCAGCCACACCACACTCAAATCCCACTACACAATTCACTTCATTTTTGATTTAAAGAGAACCAAATGGTCAATAATTGACCATTAAAACTTACTTTCACCATTGCATGATCAAAGTCTCAATTTCATGCTCAAACCCTAACTCCAATTTCCAATTCATGGTATACACACACCAAACTCATACCAAATCACTTTATCCATCATCTATACTCATCAATAACATAATTAAGCCACTTAATTTCATCAAAAACCAAAAATTCTTAGACTTTCTCATGGCTGCCAAATTTAGAGATTTCATTTACTCAAGTTTTTCTTTTAATTTCACACAATTTCTACTTGATTTAGCATGCTTACAAGAATAAAGAAAGAAAAGAAATTGTTTAGTGCACTAACCCTTTTTGAGCAGAATTTTCCCAAGCAATTCCTTCACTTTCTTGGCTTTTCTTGGCTGCCAAACACTCCTACAAGGTGTGGGGGTAATTTTTATTGAAGGGATCTAGGGTTTTTGGTGCAAGATAAGCAAGGTTTCCAAGCTTGGAAGCTTGAACTATGGTGGAAACCCTCTCCTCTCTCTCTCTACGTTTTGGCTGCCCAAAGGATGAAGATGGGAGTGCAGATTGGTCTTTCATTTTGTCTCTTTTTAATTAGTTTTTTTATCCCTTTTAATTAGTTTGTCAAGTTGTGATTGGGTGGGGGCATGTTAATGACATCATGTGATGTCATAATTCCCAATTTCTTTCATTTTTCTTTTCTACTCATTTTCAATTCAATTTTTAACAATATTTATTCATATTTTAGATCATAATAATTATTTACTTAACTGGACAAGTCGGTCAAAAATCGTCTCTGAAGGCGAAATGACCAAAATGCCCTCCGTTTAGCTTAACGGGCCAAAATTGTCTGTACCGATTGAAAACTTTTTCTAAGCCTTTTCTTGGCATTCTAATGCCATAGAAACCTCAATGACTCTTCTCTGAAGTCCCAAAAATTATTTTATAAATTTTCTCCCTGGTCTAGGGCTCCTAGATGCGAGAACCGCAACTTCTCACTAGGTTACCCATCGCTAGGGCACCGACTCATTTAACTTGGTTGTATTTTATTTCTAAAATTTTTTCTTAATTTTTCTTATACTTATTTGACTTATTTATGACTCCTCACTCTAGTCTAAATATTTTTCCAGACGTTCTAGCTGTCCAGACCGAGGAATTGCTATAGTGAGGGTGTTACAACATACGTGGTTGACGTTCTACGTCCCATGGTATGACGGCCCGAGGCACCGCAGTATCCAGTGCCAATGACCCGTTATCCAGTTTAGTCATCCTATCATAGGTTACTTGGGCAGTCTAATTTATTAAAATAAGTTAGGAATATTAGCAATTAAAATTGCTAGAAAGTAAATAATTGAGTATGAAGTTCTGAAATAAATTAGATTAGTACCAAAAATTTGTTCCTTAGAATGATCTGAAGTAAATTAAATTAGTTCTAAAAATTTTAAATATTATGAAATGATTGTAAACAACTTAGAAAGTATCAAGGAAGTGATAAAAAGACTAGTAGAAGAATTATAACTTAAATAACATTATAAATGTGACTTTCATAAGAAAATAAGTATAAATATAAATATTAGATTTATTTGTACATTATATAAATGATTATTGTAAACTTATGAAAGAAGAGATTCTAGAGAGCAACATAAATGACGAAAAATATACTGTATGGCAAATTTCATATGAACCCCGTAAAATTTTTTAGTATAGAAAATATGCTCCAATTATTTTTATTTGTATACATTATTTCTTGTCATATTATTACATCACTAAGCAGCAATGCTTAGCGCGTTGGATTTGTTTCCTCGCGCAGGTACTGAAGTTAAAGCCCAGCGAACACTACATAGAGATTTTGGAGTTTTGATCTGTAGAGTGTTCAAGATTGTCACCTCCTCAGCAATGCATATAGATAGGGCCCATATAGATCATATTATGTATTTTTTACATTATAATTAGTTATGATTTGTAATGTAAACTATGAATTATATGTTGAAATATAGATTATGGAACTGTAATTAATTCTATAAATCATGTAAATTAATGCAAAATTGAGAATTTTGCTATAAGAATGGAGCATGAATGAATTTGTACCAATGAGTATGGATTTGAATTAAATAATGATTTTTGAAATGATGATATGAATATGGATGAGATTATTATTGGAAAATATTGTTGAATTTTCAAGCAGGTGAATAGTAAAACACGTCAAATGATAATAAAATAGAGAAAACTCCGTTAGTTTCTCCATCAAAAAATTATCGATATTAAATATAACGAGAACAAAATTATTAAAGAAATAAAGTAAGATAAGTTAGGGTGCTCCGGCACCGAATGTAGCATGCCTTGCTCTGCTACACTGTAGTCAGGTGAGGGGTGTTACAAGTTTTCCGCTGTCATGGGATCATCCTCCTTCTTCCCAAAGAAATCCACAGCCCCATGTTTTCGCAATTTCTCTAGATGGGACTTCTGTAGTGCTGGTGGAGGTTATGGTGGTGGAATTGCCCCCATCATTTGCCGGTAAAACTCGATTATTTGTTGAAATAATGCAAACTGAGGTTGGGCAGGTGCCTTAGCTGCTGGTGGAGCAGATTCTCCCTTGCCCCCAGAATCAGCCCTTGATGGAGTATAACTCTCCACCTCTTTATTAACTGCTCTTTGAGAAGCAGGATCCATATCCTGATCAACATAACATAACAAATAGATTTGCATCAGTGTCATCTCAACACTTACAAATGCAATGTAATGGTATGCACTCTATCTAGGCTCAAAAACGCCTAAACCGATGCTCTGATACAACTAAATGTGACACCCCTTACCCGTCTTGTCACACCCTACCCCTCTATAAGGCATAACATGATCCCATAGTATACCTAATGAATTACCAACTTCGTCTACTGATAACCCATTAAATACACTACAAGGGATTTTAAAACTTCTTACTTCTTTTTACAGTGGTGAGCGCTATTTACAGGTGTTAAAAAATTTTTTTGAACTTAAGTGAAAGAGCTAGCACATTTGAATTATTAGGAATTTTTGTAAAAATTTTGGCGGAATGCCCTCTGTATTTTGAATAAAACAGTTCTTCAAAAACCTGTAAAAAGCACTTCAAATATATTTCTCAATCTCAAACTCCAAAATTTAATCAACACAATATATTTATCAACTCAAATCCACAATAACTTTTCAATATTTCCAAAGGATGAGATAAAAGAAATATAATACAAATTTTATAAGTCAAAATAACTCATAATTATTTTACAACTTCAATGTACAATTTTAATTTACAGCTGCTCAAAACCAAGAACAATATATACATATAGTGAACATGCATTACAGTATAAAATACAAAATGTGGTATACTCAATATACCTGATGATCTCTTGTTGAATGCACTAGCAGCCTAGTCTGCTGCCCTGTCCATATGTCTACCTGCGACAGCAATGAAAAGCTATCGCTGAGACAATGTCTCAGTAGTGCACAACACTAACCAAATACAATTTTAAATCACAAATCATAAGTCATATAAATAGTGGATACTTAAACCATAGTTAAATTCAAGACAATGAATGTCATAAAGAATTTGAACTCCATTTCACAAATTATCAAAGCTCATAATAACACAATTTAGTCAAATGGTTTAAGAACACAGTGTTGCCAATTCATACACAACTTAAGCCATGACACAATTTTCCGATCAATGCCGCATTGTACACCATGACAAAGCAATCTACAACCCCACTAATCGAAATCAATGAGGAAGGAAGCTAGCTATATAATGAGTACTCATCCGATCTCAACCTCAACTGGCAAGCTAGAGAGGGAGGAAAATAAACGATCTCAACCCCATAAATGGAGGAGGAATAATGTGATACTGTCATGCTAAGTGTGAACACAAAATCAATTCAAACATTTTATTCAAATGATTCGTGAGAAATCCAATCAATTTCCAAAGTCATAATTTCATTCACAAGATGGCAACACAATTCATAATTAACTTCAACTTTCACAATCACACTAAATAAATTTTTTCATAGTTTCAAACCATTTACAATGCTTTTCAAGAAATAAGTATCCATTCAAACACATTTCCATAACTGAAAACAATAATATACAAATAGTCATAATTTATTTCAATTGAAAAATTCAAAAGAAATAACTATTGTGCAAAAACTTCTGATAATTGTCTCATGGCGTTGACTCAGTGTTTCCTTCCCTTTCCCTTAGTCTTTACTAACTGAGAAACACAATTTAAAGTGTTTTAGTTCTTATTTAAACTGTCTCTAACGATAATGCTTGATAATTAATTGACTGAATTCTATTATTTGCTTAGTCAACCTAATATGCAGACCCTCGATGCATTTTAGGTAAATTAGGTTTTAATTTTACTAATATGTCACATCTAATAGTCTTTTAGGGTTGGTACATGTTACCCAATTCATTTCCATATATATTGCATTTTCTTGCAAATTGCTGGATTTCGGGATACTAGTTTGACCTAGCCGGACGACCTAGTTTCCTCGGTTTTCGGGTTTCGGTCAAAACTAAAAACTTGTAGATCTACGTCTTATTGCACGCAGGGCAAAATTTCAGGTCATTCTGAGTTGTGAAGGCCAAGTTATGGTCATTTTACTATTACTGGTCAAAATGCATCACAATTGGTCACTTTAGGTCATTTTAGGTCATTTTAGGTTCGGCCAGTTTTTGGACCCAAACTTGTGCAAGCTGTTTGACTTGCTTATGGTCATTTCTGGGCTTTGCTGTCTTCATAAGACTTGTAGATATAGGTCTTAACTATCTATGGTCAAAAGTTCAGGTCAATTGGACATGTTTTGGGTAAGTTATGGCCAAAACACTAACTGCTGCCCAAATGGTCAATTTTCAGGCCTTAATTGCACTAATCCGAATTTGGTCACTTTTCAAGTTATCTTACAAGCAGAATTTTGGTAAGCTTCCTTCATGAAAGTTGGCACATTTTGTGCCTAGTTTCACCTCCAATTGGTCTCATACCAATTGGAGCCATAAAAATTCATTCATAACCTACAATGCATACTGCCCTTACTAATCACACTTTGCATTAAAATTTTACATTTCTAATGGACACTTTACACATTGTATCTAGGTCAATTGTCCAACAATACTTTAATACAACCAATATCCATCCACAATATACTTAATCAAGTGTCCAGCAATTTAATCAATGTCCAAATACCAATTCAACTCAAGTAAGTCTCCATCACATTCAATTAATCAAATATATATCTAACAACAATTCAATTGCTCAAACCTAATCCAACTAACCAAGATCAATAACATACAGCCCATTGTTCTTAATCAACATTAAATATACATGAAATTAAGGTCTTCCTCATCATATCAAGGCTATCCCAAAGCTGTCCAAATTTACACATATACATCAAGCTTCCAATTTCAATTCACAACCTCACTTCACATACACAATTCAAACTATACCTATGGTAATCAAACTCTTATACATTTAAACACTCCAATAAACATCATTCCCCAACAAAATACATGTAAAAACAAACCAAACTCTTTTAATCACCATGGCTGCCGAAATTGAAGTCCACCAATTACCCATCCAATTCTTCAAATTTCTTCATAAATCAACTCATTACAACATTAACTCAAAGATTAATTTAGAAAGGGAAGGAAAATTAACACTAACCTTGATTTGATCTTGACAAAACTTCACCAAATTTCTTCTTTTTTGTTCCCTATAATCTGCCCAAGAGGTGTGGACCAAGTTTAATAAAGAGAATTTATGGTTTTATGTTGAAAATGGGAGAGAATTAAGCTTTGCATGGAAAATTTTCCATGGAGAATTAGGAGTGACAATCGGCCATTGTTGGAAGCTTGAAGGAAATGAGTTAGTTAGTGGAGAAATCTGCCTTAACATGTGTATTTATAACCCCACTAATAATGGTAATATTATTATAATAATCAAGTTTTAGTATTTCTAATTATACCCCCTTTATTTCCCTTAATGACACTTTATACATAAATTTCATTTCATTTCATTTCTTTTTTTGGCATTTTCAAAATTTTAACACTCCTAATGTTTTTCATGGATATTTAGGTCAAAAGTCAACTCTAGGTGTCAAATGACCAAAATGCCTATATTCGGATTGTATTCCCGATTTTTCGGTAACACCGATTTTTGTCCGTTTTTCAATTTCTCACTTTTCTTTGTACTAATTAATTAATTTTTCTTTAATATATCTAATGGCATTTATACTTCAATAGGGGTCTATTTAAGTCCAAAAAATATTTTCCAGGGTTCCCTGCAATCCAGGGCTAGTCAACGGTCCACGCCGTGACTTCCCGGTGCGGTCACCCATCGCTAAAGTTCTCGGCTCGCTTAACTTGGTTACATTTCTTTGCTATTATTTTTTCTTTGTTTTTCTTGTAATTTCTTTTCTTGTATTTCATTATTTTATGTCTCTTCACTCATATTGAAGTGTAGTTCTAGGCATCCTAGCTGTCCGGACAACACTAGTCACCGGAATAGTAGAACGCACTACCGAACATAGGGGTGTTACACGTCTACAGTGTAGCCAAGCAAGATATGCCACATAGTGTGCTGGAGCACCAAATCATATTTTCATTACAATTTACCCTTTTTAATTCATTTATTTATAATTTTGATTAATCTGAATTTTTCGCAAATTTTATAGAAAATTCGGTAGAGTGCTAGCTGTAAATTGGAAAAACAGTTCTTCTGAATCTGTTAAAAACACTTCCAATATAATCATAATTTCAATCTCAGTCAACCACCAACATCTTTTCACAATTTCTCAAATGACATCAATATTTCAAAAATTCAATTCATTCATATCATACTCAACTCCATAAGAAAAACTCTAATTATTACCGAACATGGTTCATAAATAATTACATCAAAAGCATAATTACATGAGTTTAAGATATACATAACAAAAGTTTACAAATACAAAAGACCAAAAATAGCCTAATGTCCTACCAATGCACTGCAAATGTGAGGTGACTCTGGACTCTGTGTGCAGATCTGAAAGCTCACCCAGTGTGATTTCTGTTGAACTCCCCAGCTATGTCTCCAGTACCTGCGCGTGGCAAAAGTGACGCGCTAAGCAATTCTGCTTAGTGGTGACAATATAAAATAAAATAACTAAAATAACATAAATATGCAGAATTTATGTTTACATTTTAGGTTGACTTAATTTATGGTATTTATTACAGTATTATTCGATTAAAATTTTGTAAGATTCATTATCATTGCCCGAGTAACCCCTACTAGTCGACTGGACTAGATAAACGGGTAAACTGGCACTGGGTAATATGTACCTTAGACCATCACATCATCGGTCACATTATGCCTCCTGGTGTGCAACAGAATAGCTAATAAGCTGTAATAATCATCAGGGATAAAATTCAAGTATAATAACTAAATTAACATAGCCAAAGGCTATTTTATCATAGAATGGCATGTGAGGCCATAAAACACAGAATGGCATGAAGCCATATGCAGTACTGCCAACAGAACCCTATTAGCATGCCAACCTATCTAAACCAATCTTGCTAGGTATACTAGGGCATGTTACACTCTTAAATTATACAATTCTTGAAATTCATGTTTAGGTATAACTATTCATTTCATTAGTTAACAAAAATATTGACTTCTGCATGGACAATAGGTACATTGGTTTTAATATTCCCAACATACCACATTTTGCATTCTAAAATTGTTAGTATTTGTAACACCCCTCACCCGTCTATAGTATAGCCGAGCAAGGCGTGCTACACGGTGTGCCGGAGCACTTAGTCTGTGATTATCTCTTTTCCTGAGCTCAATTTGATTTTTAGAAGTCTTTACGCGCTATTAATAGCATACTGGTTCTATTTTCACACTTTAATAAAATCAGTGTTTTAAAAATGGTAATAAAAATTTGGCAAGGTGCCATATGTATTTTGGGCAAACTGTCCATCTAAATCTGTTGAAAACAATTTAATATGATAATATCAAAATCTCAAATATTTCACAGTCTATTTCTCAGTAAAGTCAACAGACTTTTACAGTCATTAAACAGTTCCATAATACAGTCCATAATAATTCAAATTTATCCAAAAAATTTCCATGTTATTTAATATGTATAAGATATTACAAACTTTAAAGCTTTCATTATATTACAAAATACAAGGCTGAATTTCAAAAGTACAACAAAAGTACAAAATACAAGATATCCTAAGTCCTACCATGTATGCAATGCAGTGCAGATGACACTGGACTCCTGTGCAGATCTGATGTCTCACCCGGTCGTAGTTCTGCTGGGCTCCCCAGCTGTGTCTCCAATACCTATGCGTTACAAAAACAACGCGCTAAGCAATTTTGCTTAGTGGTGCCAAATATAAAGAAATATACACTAAAATAAAGTAAATAAAGTGTTTACGAATTTTTGGTGGTGCTGTATGTCAGTAAACTGGATTTAGGTATTTGAATTTAATAGTACTTGAATTACTGCATGTGTAGCCTATATACTGACCAGACTGAATAAATGGATATACTGGCACTGGGTACCAAGTACCTCGGGCCATCACACCATCGGTTACAAAGTGTGTCCCGGTGTGCAAATAGCGTGGCTAAAAAGCCACATAGTCAATCTGGCGATAAGCCATGAATAAATACGTAATATGTATAGCCGTAGGCTATTAAAGTCACAGTGCGGCATAATAAGCCGTAAAAACACAGTATGGCATGAAGCCATTTACAGAACAGCTGTCAGAATCCTATTGGCATGCCAACCTATCCATACTAGTCAACTAGGCAAACTAGGGCACATTATAAATTAATTGTTTAATTCTTCAATTTTTGGAGTTCACTTAACTACTATATAATTCACAAGTCCATGCATATGTTGACCTTTTTAGGTAATATGGATAAGTTGTTTCTAGCATCAATATGTCACAATTTATATCTCAATATGCTACCAATATAGTGCAATTTACCATTTTTTCAAGTTGGCATTCATTGCTAAAACGCTTCAAGCATCATTGTATGTAAAATGTCAAATTCTTAATTTTTGTGTGCTAAATTGGTCTAGCTTAAAGTCCTATTTCTCTTGGTTTTTAGCTTCTGGTCAGAGAAGAAAAATTGTAGCTCTATGTCTTATTGCACGCGGTGAAAAATTTCAGGTCATTCCGAGTTGTATAGACCAAGATATGGTCAATTTACTAAAGCTGGACAGATTGCACCTTTAGTGCAAAATTTGATCAATTTTAGGTCACTTTTGGTTCGGCAGTTTTTGTACCCGAACTTGTGCAAGCCATTTGACTTGGTTCTGGCCATTTCTTGGCTTTGATGTCTTCATAAGAATTGTAGATCTATGTCTAAACCAACCATGATAAAAATTTCAGGTCAATTGGACCTGTTTTGAGTGAGTTGTGGTCATCCAAATGACTACTGTTCATATGGTCAAAAATCTGGGTTGCAAGGTTGCTAATCCAGATTTGGTCATTTTTATGGTCAGTTTCTAGGCAGAATTTTGGCAACATTTCTACATGAAAGTTGGCCTATTTGGTGTCTAGTTTCACCCCTCATTGGCCTCATACCAATTGGGTTCATAGTTTGGCACTTATGGCCTAATTTAGGTACTGCCTTCAATACACAACCTGCACAAAGCACATACACTTCCAAATTGATATTCCTTCTCCTCCTTATTACTTCAATATTCAATCAATAAGACTTCCATATATATATATATTGTACACAATTCCAGCAACAATTTTGGGCAGAATATTCAAGTGCTCAATGCACACAATTCACCATCAAGTTCAACATTCAATTCTACCAAAATTCAACATATCTCAATGTCAATATTACACATACACTTCAACATAATCATGCTTCAATATCACTTACACTTGCTGCCCACAATTTAACATTAGCATATTTCATTAATAACTACATGTTCACACACAAATTCATGCTATTAGGGGCTGCCAAACATGGCAGTTTGCTCAAGGCATCAAGGTTCCATTTCACAACCTTAATTCAAACACTACATGCACATACTTAGATACAAACTTACAACAACTTTCATTTGAATTAATAAACCTTCATTTCCATTCATCAAAAGTAAAAATAACTCAAGCTCAACAAAGGTTCATGGCTGTCAAAAATGGACAAGTCCATTTCTCACTATTTCTTTCATTTCTCTTCACCAAAATACTCACCTCAACCTAAACACAGGGTTTACTAAAGCAAGGGAGAGATTTTGGACACTTACCACTTTTGAAGCTTATCAAAACTTCACCAAATCTTGCTTTTCTTGTCGCCAATATCTTCCCCAAGGTGAGTATGCAAGCTTTAATGAAGTAAAGAAGTGGAAAGGATGGCTAGAACATGCTTGCATGGAGGTAGAGCAAGGTGCGGCAATGGAGTTCTCCCATGGTGGAAATTCGGCTGGTTTGTGGAAGGTCGAAGATGAAGTGGTTTCTGCCCACTAATGGCTTAGATAAATGTCCCAAGGCTTGAGTTAGTGGATCACTAACTCTAAATTAATTGTTTAATTAGTTAAACTTTCATTATTTGCACCTTTAGCTCAATTCTTTCACTATTTATATAATGTATCACCATTTAATTTTTCATGACATTTATAAAGTGTAATATCATTCATTTTTAATGGAGATTGAGGTCAAAAGGTAACACTAGGTGTCAAATGACCAAAATACCCCACTTCGGGTTATATTCTCTATTTTTCGATAACACAGATTTTTGTCTATTTTTTTATTTTTCTTCATTTTTCTTTATACTAATTTACTAATTTTTCTTTGATATTTCTAGTGTCAATTACTCTTCAATAAACCTTTATTTATGTCTCAAAATTAGATTCAGAGGGTTCCCCATGGTCCTGGGGTCGGCAACGGCCTTCCCAGTGCGGTCACCCATCGCTGCAGTACCAGCTCGTTTAACTTAGCTTTATTTTCTCTCTTTCATTTTTGTTTGATTTTTATTGTATTTTCTTTTTATTTATTTCATCATTATATGTCTGTTCACTATCACCAAAGTGTAGTTCCAGACATCCTGACTTGCCTGGACTGTTATTCGACCACTAGAGCAACAGAACGTACAGAACACGTGTAATGGGGATGTTACAACTCTTCCCCTCTAAATAAAAATTTCGTCCTCGAAATTTACCTGATGTGAAGAGCTGAGGGAACTGTCGTCTCATTGTCTCCTCGCTCTCCCATGTTGCCTCTTCCGTGTTGTGGTGTCTCCATAGGATTTTCACTAGTGGAATTGTCTTATTTCTGAGCTCTTTTACCTCTCGTGCCAAGATTTTAATTGGTTCTTCTTCATATGTCAGGTCAGGTTGTACCACAATTTCTTTCGCTGAGATGACACGTGAAGGATCTTATCTGTATCTTCTGACCATCGAGACATGGAACACATTATGTATCTTGTCCAGCTCAGGTGGTAAGGCTAATCTGTAGGCTACTGGTCCCACACATTCAATAACTTCATATGGCCCAATAAACCTAGGGCTTAATTTTCCCTTTTTCCCAAATCTCAACACTTTCTTCCATGGTGATACTCTGAGGAATACTTTCTCGCCAACTTCATACTCAATGTCTTTTCTTTTCAAGTCAGCATAAGATTTCTGTCGGTCTGAGGCAACTTTCAAATTGGCCTTTATCAGTTTCACCTTTTCCTCTGTCTGTTTTATCAGGTCTGGCCCCACTAGCTTATCTTCACCAAATTCAGTCCAACATACAGGTGTTCTGCATTTTCTCCCATACAGTGCTTCATAGGGTGCCATTTGTATGCTATCTTGATAGCTATTATTATGTGCAAATTCTGCCAGTAGAAGGTATCTGTCCCAACTTCCCTCAAACTCGATAACACAACTTCTCAGCATATCCTCAAGGACCTATCGCACATATTTAGTTATTACTATCATTATTATCAGTTTATTATTTGCAATAACTCAATGAGTTTCAAAATTTACTTGGATTATTCTTTCGGACTGTCCATACGTCTGAGGATGAAAAGTCGTACTAAAATGGAGTTGTGTGCCCAAGGATTCTTGTAATTTCTTCCAAAACCTAGATGTAAACCTCGGGTCTCTATCAGATATAATGGAAAGTGGAATTCCATGTAGTCTAACTATCTCACTAATGTACAATTTTGCTAGCTTTTCCAGTGAGTAGTCAGTTTTAACTGGCAGAAAATGTGCTGATTTGGTCAACCTATCCACAATCACCCATACTGCATCATGCTTCTTCTGAGTGAGAGGTAGACCACTGACAAAGTCCATAGTGACTCGGTCCCATTTCCATTCAGGTATGTTTATGGGCTGTAACAAACCTGATGGAACTTGATGTTCTGCTTTGACTTGCTGACATGTCAAGCATCTAGTTACATAGTCAACTATGTCCTTCTTCATACCTGGCCACCAGTATCGGAGTTTCAGGTCATGGTACATTTTTGTGCTTCCTGGGTGCATAGCATACACACTGTTATGTGCTTCTTTCAGAATACTGGTTTTCAACTCTTTATCATCTGGTACACATACTCTTTCTTTATAGTATAGGAACTCATTTTCTTTCACTTCATATTCAGTTTCCTTCCCCTCAGTGATTTTGCCCATAACAGCCACTAATTTCCCATCTGTCTTTTGCCCATCCTGTATCTATTGTAATAGATTCGGCTTTACTTACAACTCAACCAAAATAACTGCATCATGAGTTAAGGATAGTTGGGTATTCAGAGATCTTAATGCTACAATAGATTTTCTGCTTAAAGCATCAGCGACTACATTTGCCTTCCCAGGGTGGTAGTCAATCACACAATCATAATCTTTCAAGAATTCAATCCATCGCCTCTGTCTCAAATTAAGTTCCTTCTTGGTTGGCAGATACTTCAGACTCTTATGGTCTGTGTATATGTAGCATTTTTGTAACATCCCCATCAGATTTATTTTGTAATGCTCTATTACTCCAAAGAGTCAAATAACGATCCGTGCAAGTCAAGATGTCCGAACTACACTTCGGTGATAGTAAATAGACGTATAATGATGAAATAAATAAAAAGAAAATACAAGAAAAATCAAACAAAAATGAAAGAGAGAAAACGAAGCTAAGTTAAACGAGCCGGCACCACAGCGATGGGTGACCGCACCGGGAAGGCCGTTGTCGACCCCAGGACCGCAGGGAACCCTCGGAATTTAATTTTGAGACATAAATAAAGATTTATTAAAATGTAATTGACACGAGAAATATCAAAGAAAAATTAATAAATTAGTACAAAGAAAAACAAAATATCGAGAAACAGACAAAAATTGGTATTATCGAAAATTCGGGAATATAACCCGAAGTGGGGTATTTTGGTCATTTGACACCTAGAGTTGCCTTTTGACCTCAATGTCCATTAAAAATAAATGATATTACACTTTATAAATGTCTTAAAAATTAAAATTGTGGTACATTATATTAATAGTGCAAGAAATGGGGTATAAAGTGAATAATTAAAATCTTAACATATGAAATTACTTACTTAAAAGTGAGTGGGGCACTAAGGGGTATTTAAACACCTAAAGGACATGTGTATGTCCACTAAACACTTCAGTTTTCTGCATCATCTTCTCCAGCCGAAATGGACCACTATGAAAACACCATGGGCAAAGCTTCCTAATCTCTCATGCAAGCACCTTCACGCCATGTTTCCACTTAAATTCTTTCATTAAACTTGGTCCACACCTCTTGGGCAGATTATAGAGAACAAAAAGGAAGAGATTTGGTTAAGTTTTAACAAGCTCCAAAAGTGGTAAGTGTCCAAAATCCCTCCCCTGCTTTAGTAAAGCTTGTGTTTAGTTTGAGGTGAGTGTTTTGGTGAAGAGAAATAAAAGAAATAGTGGGAAATGGACTTGTCCATTTTCGGTAGCCATGAACCCTTGTTGAGCTTGAGTTATTTTTACTTCTAATGAATGAAAATGAAGGTTGATTGATTCAAATGAAAGTTAGAGTAAGTTTGTGCATAAGTATGTACATGTAGTGTTTAGATTTAAGGTGTGAAATGGAACTTTGAAGCCTTGAGCAAACTGCCATGTTTGGCAGCCCCTAATAGCATGAATTTGTGTGTGAATATATGCTTATTAATGATATATGTTAATGTCAATTTGTGGGCAGCAAGTGTAAGTGATGTTGAAGTATGAATATGTTGAAGTATATGTGTAATATTAACATTGAAGTATGTTGAATTTTGGTGGAAGTGAATGTTGAACTTAATGATGGATTGTGTGCATTGAGCACTTGAACATGCTAACCAGAATTGTTGCTGAAATTGTGTACAATATATGTATAGAAGTTTTGTTGATTGAATATTGTAGTAATGAGGAGGAGGAGGAACATTAAATTGGAAGTGTATGAGCTTTGTGCAGGTTGTGTATTGAAGGCAGCACCTAAATGAGGCCATAAGTGCCAAACTATGAACCCAATTGGTATGAGGCCAAAATGGGGTGAAACTAGACACCAAATAGGCCAACTTTCATGTAGAAAGGTTGCCAAAATTCTGCCTAGAAACTGACCTTAAAAAGTGACCAAATCCGGATTAGTGCATTTGAGGCCTGAAAACTGACCATTTGGGAAGCAGTTAGTGTTTAGGCCATAACTCACTCAAAACAGGTCCAATTGACTTGAAATTTTGACCATGAATAGTAAGACCTATATCTACAAGTCTTATGAAGACACCAAAGCCCAGAAATGACCAGAACCAAGTCAAATGGCTTGCACAAGTTCGGGCACAAAAACTGCCGAACCAAAAGTGACCTAAAAATTGACCCAATTGTGCACTAAAAGTGCAATCTGTCTAGCTTTAGAAAATTGACCATATCTTGGTCTACACAACTCGGAATGACCTAAAATTTTGCCCCGCGTTCCATAAGACATAGAGCTACAATTTTACTTCTTTGACCAGAAGCTAAAAACTAAGGGAAATAGGACTATAAGCTAGACCAATCTAGCACACAAAAATTGAGAATTTGACATTTTGCATACAATGATGCTTGAAGCATTTGGGCAATGAATGCCAACTTGTAAAAATGGTAAATTGCACTATATTGGCAGCATATTGAGATATAAATTGTGACATATTGATGCTAGAAAAAACTTATCCATATTACCTAAAAAGGTCAACATATGCATTGACTAGTGAATTATACAATAGTTAGTAAACTCCAAAGATTGAAGAACTAAACAATTAATTTATAATGTGCCCTAGTTAGCCTAGTTGACTAGTATGGATAGGTTGGCATGCCAATAAGATTCTGACAGCTGTTCTGTAAATGGCTTTATGCCATACTGTATTTTTACAGCCTATTATGCCGCACTGTGACTTTAATAGCCTACGGCTATACATATTGTGTATTTATTTTTTGCTTATCGCCATATTGACTATATGGCTTTTTAGCCACGCTATTTGCAAACCGGAAGACACTTTGTGATCGATGGTGTGACGGCCCGAGGTACTAGGTACCCAGTGCGATATCCGCTTATCCACCGTCAGTATATAGGCTACACGGGCAGTAATTCAAGTATTATTAAATTCAAATACCTAAATCCAGTCTACTGACATACAGCACCACCAAAAATTTGTAAACACTTTATTTACTTTATTTTAGTGTATATTTCTTTATATTTGGCACCACTAAGCAAAATTGCTTAGCGCGTTGCTTTTGTAACACGTAAGTATTGGAGATACAGCTGGGGAGCCCAGTAGACCTACAACTGGGTGAGACATCAGATCTGCATAGGAGTCCAGAGTCATCTGCACTGCATTGCATACATGGTAGGACTTAGGATAACCTGTATTTTGTACTTTTGTTGTATTTTTGAAATTTGGTCTTATTTTTTGTAATATTATGAAAGCTCTAAAGTTTGTAATATCTTGTACATATTAAATAACATGGAGATGTTCTGTATATATTTAAATTATTATGAACTGTATTATGGAACTGTTTAATGACTGTAAAAGTATATTGACTTTACTGAGAAATAGAGACTTTGAAATGTTTGAGATTTTGACATTATCATATTGAACTATTTTCAACAGGTTTGGAATGACAGTTTGTCCTAAATATAGACGGCACCTTGCCAAATTTTTATTACCGGTCTTGAAACACTTATTTTAACAAAGTATGACAATAGTATCAACATGATATGAATATTACATAAATGACTTCTTAAAATCAATTTGAGTTTAAGAAATGAGATAATCACAGACTAGGTATTCCGGCATGCCGTGTAGCATGCCTTGCTCGGCTATACTGTAGACGAGTGAGGGGTGTTACAATTTTTCTCCGTACAAGTAATGCCTCCATGTCTTTAATGCGAAGATAATTGCTACTAACTCTAAATCATGAGTAGGGTAATTATTTTCATGTGGCTTTAACTGCTTGGAAGCATATGCGACCACTTTCCCTTCTTGCATGAGTACACACCCTAACCCATTGTGTGAGGCATCACTGTAGACTACAAAGTCTTTTCCAGACATTGGCTGTGTTAACACTGGTGCCTCTATCAACATAGCCTTCAACCTCTCAAAACTGGCTTGACACTTGTCATTCCAGTCAAATTTCATATTCTTGTGTAGTAATTTGGTCATTGGAGCAGCTATCAGGGAAAATCCCTTTACAAATCTTCCATAATATCCAGCTAACCCCAAGAAACTTCTTATCTCTGTTGTATTTCTGGGAGGCTTCCATTCCATCACTGCTTCAATCTTCTTGGGATCCACTCTAATCCCTTCAGCTGATACTACATGTCCAAGGAATGTAATCTCATTCAACCAGAACTCACACTTGGACAATTTAGCATACAATTTCTTCTCTTTTAGAGTCTGCAGAACAATTCTCAAATGCTCATCATGTTCTGCTTTATCCTTGGAATACACCAGGATGTCATCAATGAAGACCACTATGAACCGATCTAAATGTGGATGGAAGATACGGTTCATAAGGTCCATGAATGCTGCTGGAGCGTTTGTTAACCCAAATGGCATCACTAGGAATTCATAATGCCCATACCGGGTTCTAAATGCAGTCTTAGGCACATCTGCATCCTTAACCCTTAGCTGATGATACCCTGATCTGAGATCAATCTTAGAAAACACACCGGCTCCCTTCAACTGATCAAACAGATCGTCAATTCTAAGCAACGAATACTTGTTCTTCACTGTTACTCTGTTTAACTGCCGGTAGTCAACACATAACCTCAGTGTGCCATCTTTCTTCTTTACAAACAGTACCGGAGCTCCCCAAGGTGACAAACTGGGGTGTATGAACCCCTTGTCCAGTAATTCTTGCAGCTGGATTTTTAACTCTTTCAATTCAGCAGGTGCCATCCTATACGGAGCAATTAAAATGGGAGCTGTACCCGGCATAATCTCAATAGCAAATTCAACTTCCCTTTCTAGTGGTAAATTAGGCAATTCCTCAGGAAATACCTCCGAGAAATCCCTTACTGTGGGTATGTCAGACAAGTTAAGTTTACCCTGCCTAGTGTCAACCATGTGTGCCAAATAGGCTTCACACCCTTTTCTCAACCATCTCCTTGCAACTGTAGCTGAGATGACATTGGACAAGAAATCTGTCCTTTTACCCACTACTATTATTTCTTCGTTCTCAGCAGTTTTCAGAGAGATTCTCTTCAATTTACAAACTACTATTGCCTGATGATGGGATAACCAGTCCATTGCCAAAATCACATCAAACTCATGGAAAGGCAGTTTGATTAAGTCTGCTAAGAACTCTTTCCCTTGAATCTTCAATGGACAACCCTTATACACCTTGTTTACTACCACACTGTGGCCTAGCGGATTTGTGACCAGGATGTCTTGGTCACTTTCCTCCACTGGTATTCCCTTTTCTATGGGCAGCTTGATACAAATATATGAATGAGTAGATCCAGGATCCACTAATGCATGCACAGAAGTATTATAAAGAAGGAATGTACCCTTAATGACATATGGAGCATCCTGCTCCTCCTGTGCTCGTATAGCATAGGCTTTGGCTGGTCTTCTGCCTTCTGCTTTCTCCACAGATTCTGATATAGGTTTATGTGAAGTACCGGCTGCCTTAGCCTTACCCGGCCTTCTACCCCTTGGAGCTGGAGGGGCAAGCCTATCAGTTGATACCGGAGTGGATGTAGTAGTTCTTCGTGGACAATCTCGGACTAGGTGGTTTGTAGATCCACACTGTAAACAAACACCTATCATCCTCCAACATTCACCCTTATGCCATTTTTGGCAATGTGGGCAAGCAACAGATACTGTTGGGGCTAGTCCCCTGTACCCTGTTCCTGGAGAGCTAGCCATTGAAGGGGTGGACTTGCCTCTCCTTGGTGCAAACTGAGATTTAGGCCTCTGTGATTGGCCCCGATTTGGTGCTCTACTAAAACTCTGAGTAGGCGATCCTCTGAATTTCTTACTAGGGGTAGAAGATGTACCGGTCTGATCCTGACCTCCTTTCTGCTGTCTGTCCCTTCTGTTCTACTCATTGATTCTAACTTTTTCAACCTTCAGTGCAGCTTCCACTAACTTGGCAAACTCTGTAATCCCCAAGGCTGTAATCATTGCTTTAATGTTATCATTGAGTCCTTCCTCAAATCTCTTGCATCTCTCTGGCTTATTAGGGACTATTTCCCGCCCATAGCGGCTCAGTCTAACAAATTCTCTTTCATATTCAGCCACTGTCAGCTGTCTCTGGCGTAGGGTAATAAACTCCCTTCTCTTCTCTTCCAAGTATACACTGCCCACATACTTTGTCACACCCTACCCCTCTGTATGGCATAACATGATCCCGTAGTATACCTAATAAATTACCAACTTCGTCTACTGATAACCCATTAAATACACTACAAGGGATTTTAAAACTTTTCTTACTTCTTTTTACAGTGGTGAGCACTATTTACAGGTGTTAAAAATTTTTTTGAACTTAAGTGAAAGAGCTAACACAATTGAATTATTAATAATTTCTGTAAAAATTTTGGTAGAGTGCCATCTGTATTTTGGACAAAACAGTTCTTCAAAAACTTATAAAAAGAACTTCAATATTTTTCTCAATCTCGAACTCCAACATAATTCAACACAATATGTTTTTCAACTCAAATCTACAATAATTTTTCAAAGACTGAGATAAAAGAAATACAGTACAAATTTTACAAGCCAAAATAACTCATAATTTACTTTACAACTTCAATGTACAATTTTAATTTACAACTGCTCAAAACCAAGAACAATATATACATACAGTGAACATACATTACAGTACAAAATGCAAAATGTGGTATACTCAATATACCCGATGATCTCTTAATGTAGTACTAGCAGCCTAGTCTGCTGCCCTGTCAGTCTGTCTACCTGCGACAGTAATGAAAAGCTATCGCTGAGTAAAATTTACTCAGTGGTGCACAATAACAATTTGAAATGCGATATATATAAATCTTTTATTGACAATTCACAAATCAAATAATTCACAAAATTTACAAAGTTCATATAATACAAATTTGATCAAATAACTGAGTAACACAGTTTTGCCAATCAATAACACAATTTGATCAAATAACTGAATAACACGGTTTTGCCAATCCATAACACAATTTGATCAAATAATTGAATAATACAGTTTTGCCAATCAATAGCACCATTTGATCAAATAACTGAATAATACAGTTTTGCCAATCAATAACACCATTTGATCAAATAACTGAAGAATACAGTGTTGCCAATCAATATCACAATTTAGTCCATGACACAATTTTTTTCGCACATGCCATGTTGTACACCACGACAAGACACACTCACCCCAATAATCGAAATCAATGAGGGAGGAAGCTAGCTGAATAATGAGTACTCATCTACACTCACCTCAGACTGGCAAGTCAAAGAGGGAGGAACATAATCACACTCACCCTGCATCGATAGGTCAAAGAGGGAGGAATATATCACACTCACCCCATAAATGGAGGAGGAACATAATGTGATGTCATGCCAAGTGTGAATCAAAACAATTTCAAATCACAATATTTCATACAAACCATAAATCACATTTTATCTCAAAATTTCCATTTGCAAAGTTGGCAACACAATAATTTCCAAATAAGATTCTCAAAGCCAAAACAATAAAAAATTATTCATAACTCATTTCTCCAAATAAATTTTCTAGTAAAAGCAATGAATATAAAAGTATTGTGCACGGACACAATTTACAAATATAATGTTCAAATAAATTTTTAAGTAGAAAATAAAAAGTCAAATTATTGTGCACAAACACAATTTATGTAACACCCCTATGTTCGATAGTGCGTTCTCTTGTTCCGAGACCGGTCTTTGTCGATCGTAACACCCTAAGTTCGGTAGTGCGTTCTCATTCGGTGACCGATCTTTGTCGGACAGCTAGGATGCCTAGAACTACACCTTGATATGAGTGAGGAGACATAAAATAATGAAATACAAGAAAAGAAAATACAAGAAAAACAAAGGAAAAATAATAGCAAAGAAATGTGATCAAGTTAAGCGAGCCGGGAAACCTAGCGATGGGTGACCGCACCGGGAAGTCACGGCGTGCACTATTGACTAGCCCTGGACTGCGGGGAACCCTGAAAAACATTTTTAGGACTTAAATAGACCCTTATTGAAGTATAAATATCATTAGAAATATCAAAGAAAAATTAAATAATTAGTACAAAGAAAAGTGAGAAATCGAAAAACAGACAAAACCCGGTGTTACCGAAAAATCGAACGAATCCGAACAGGCATTATGGTCATTTGACATCCCGAATTGTCTTTTGACCTAAATGTCCATTAAAAATAAATAATATTACACTTAGAAAATAAAATGAAAAATTAGTTTAGTGGTACCTAAAGTAAATAGCTAAAATCATGGGTTAAATGTGGAATAAGTGGGAGTTAAGTTTATAAAATGATTAAATTTGTGAGTGGACCACTAATGCATAAATTAAATACATAATAGGGCAGCTGTAACTCCACTAAACCAGCAGAAATAGTCATCTTCTCCAAAACAACCAAAGTTGCCGAATTGAGAGGAAATGAAAAAACCATGGCCATTTTTCATGCAAGCTCTCTTAACCTCCCATTTTCAACTCCAATCCTTTAAGTTCCTTCACAAAAATGGTCTACACACCACAAGGAAGATATTGATACCAATTTTGAGAAGTTTGGTGAAGGTTTAGCAAGTTACAATTAAAGGTAAGTTTGCATTTTTGAGAAATTCTTTGTTAAAGTTTATGTTCATGTTATGGGTGTTAGATTGGTGAAGGAAAATTTTGAGTTTGAAGGGTTATTGTTGTTTTCATTTTGGACAGCCATGAGTCACGTTTTTGATGAGGTATTTGTGCATATAATTGATGAGAAATAATGTTAATCATGGTGATTTAGTAACTTAGTGAATTATTTCATGTTTATATGGTGAATTATGCACTTTGATGGGAATTGGTATATGGGACGGCAATGTGATGTTGAAGAATGGTTTGTGGCAGCTTGTGGACACTTGAGTAATGGTATATATTGAAGGAAGTGTGGGCAGAATATTGACCTAGAAGGATTGATGATATGTATGTAAATTAACATTGTAAAGTGTATGTAAAGTTTGTAATGTTTAGGTGTGTTTGTAATGGTACTTAGAAATTGTAATTGTGAATGATATTTGGTGTGTTGAGGGTGATTGGAATCTGCCCAAAATAATGCTAATGTAATGTAGAAAATGCTTTTGGTAATGTGCCAAAACAGTTTGGTAAGTAAGTAAACAAATGGCAAAGGTAAGTGTGTGTTTGAAGTTGGGGTGTGAAATGCATATTGAGGGCAGTGTATATTTTAGCCTATAACCTTGAATGTGTAACCTCAATTGGTATGAGACCAATTTGAGGTGAAACTAGGCACAAAATGTGCCAACTTTCATTGAGAAACCATGCTAAAATTCTGCTTGCAAGGTGACCTAAAAAAATGACCAATTCGGATTAGGTGCAATTAGGACCTGAAAAATGACCAATTGGGCAGCAGTGAGTGTTTAGGCCATAACTCACTCAAACCAGGTCCAATTGACCTGAAATTTTGACCAAGAATAGTTAAGACCCATACCTACAAGTCTTATGAAGACACCAAAGCCCAGAAATGACCATAAGCAAGTCAAACAACTTGCACAAGTTCGGGTCCAAAAACTGGCCGAACCAGAATTGACCAATTTGACCTAAAATTGACCTAAAATGGTACCACTTGACCAGCAATAGTGTAATGACCATAACTTGGTCTACTTAACTCGGATTGACCTGAAATTTTGCACCGCGTGCAATAAGACCTAGATCTACAAGTTTGCAGTTTCGACCGAGACCCGAAAACCGAGGGAACTAGATCGTCCGGTTAGGTCAAACCAGTGTTCCGGAATCCAGCAATTTGCATTAAAATGCACTAAACAAGGAAATGACTTTGGTAAAACGTACCAAACCTAAAACCCTATCGAATGTGACATATTAACGACACTAAAACCTAATTTACCTAAAACACAATGAGGGTCGGTATATTAGGTGATTAAGTGAATAATTGAGTTCAGTGCATTATTTACCAAACACCATCGATAGAGACAGTTTAATTTAGTACTGAAACACTTCAAATTGTGTTTCTCAGTTAACAAGGACTCAGCAAAAGGGAAGGAAACACTGAGTCCAGATCAGGGAGACAGTCATCAGAGGTTTGTGCACAACTAGTTTTTAACTGATTTTGTTTTGAATATTTCATATGATTAAATGATATATTTTTCTTTTGTATTATGTTTAACATGCATTGGATTTAATTCCATGATTATTGAAAATTGTTATTGTATGTATGAATTTGGCTTTGTGAAATGGTATTTCCATAAGTACTAAGCATTGTTATGGATTAAGTAAATTATGTTTTGGAAAATTGTGATAGAATATGTTTTGAATTGTGATGGTAATATTCATGGAAAAAATGAAAACTTTATTATTTGAATTGTGATGAGCATAAAAATTATTGGATATTGGAATTGACTTTGAATCGAATTATATTGTGATTTATGCTCGCTAAAAGGATTGTGATATTGTTTTATATCTCACTATAGATGCTTGACTAGGTTATTACCCGTCTCTCTCATTTGTTGAGAAGACAATGGAGTGAGTTGTGTTTTGATTACCATGGTACGCACAAAGCTTAGATTCTCCTCCGATTTGAGGTTAGATCTAAGTTTATTTTATCGTTATGGCCCTTACGGAAGATTCATTATTGTGATGGTACTGCACGATGATTCGACCTCCCGACCATAGGGAGTTAGAATCGATTCGACCTCCCCGACCATCGGGAGTTAGAATCACATCGAATATGGCCCTTTCGGATTAGTCTTGCATATTAGTGAGATAAAGATTGATTTTTGAGATACAACATGGTTTTTGAGATGCATAATGACTTTTGAGATACAGTATGATTTTTGAGATACAAAATGATTTTGAGATACATAATGGCTTTTGAATGGTAAGGAATGGTGATTTCAATTATGGTTTGTGTGTAATTGATTTTGTTGGAATTACTTAAATGGATAGTCAAGATTTGATAAATTGAATTTTGTGCTCCAAGTTATTTATACAAATGATTTACATTATTGGCAATGAATATTTTGAGTTGTGAAATTTGATCAGTATTCAGATTCTCAAATTATTTACTGTAAAATTTGTCAATGTATATTGTACTATGTTTTAAATTATAGTTGTGCACCACTGAGTTCACCACTCAGCGATAGCTTTGTATGCTGTTGCAGGTAAACAGAGCATAGAGCAGTGATTAAGTTGCTTTGAGGATACATTCAGATCGGCTCGTGTATATCATAGATATACCCATGTACATAGGTTTTGATGTAAGCATGTAATAATATGTATGTAAATTATTTGAGCAGTTGTATAGAAACTCTTGTAAAATATTTTGGTATGTAATTAAATGTAAATTATCGTGAATGTAAATCTGAGATTTCATTTACTTAAATAGTTTTGTATTATATTTCTTGTATCTCAGTCTTTGAAAAATCACTATGGATTTGAATTGAGAAATATGTTGTGTTGAGAAATATATTGGAGTTGAGATTTGCAAATACATATTGAAGTGCTTTTTACAGGTTTTCTGAAGAACTGTTTTATCAATAATACGATGGCACTCGCCAAAATTTTTACGTAAACTCCAATTAAGTCAAATGTGTCGCTTTTATCACTTGATTCAAAAGGTTTTTAACACTGTAAATAGTGCTCACCACTGTAAAAGAAGTAAGAAAAGTTTTGAAAATCCCTTGTAGTGTATTTAATGGGTTATCAGTAGACGGAGTTGGTAATTCATTAGGTATACTACGGGATCATGTTATGCCTTACAGAGGGGTAGGGTGTGACATGTTTTAGTGGTATCAGAGCAATGGTTTTAAAGTAAATTTCGAACTGTGAATTTGAAATCTTTTTGTCAGAACTACAACTGCTCAAATGTTTGATACATATAGTACATTTACATCATAAATGTGAACTAATGGAGAGGAATCTCCTTGTGTTGGTTGTACAGGATAGAAAATTCTGTGAGAAAAGATATGGAAGAGAAGAATGAGACAATAGAACAGTCTGTGATGGCAGGAGAACAAGTTGAGGCCCCAGCTCCACAAAATGTCGAAGGCCTGACTGTACCAGTTTTACCGGTACAAATTACTGCATAAATGGCCCAGCAAATGGCCACTTTCTTCCAACAAATGGCTGATAATCTGTCAGCCCAAGCCCAAGTACAGACCCAACCCCCACAAGGGCAGTGTGAAATGGAAAAGAGGGAGAAACCTATGGGTCAGAGCTCGAACAGTAATTTGAGAAAGAGAAAAGAATTTGAGGAACCCCGAGCTCAGGGATATGATAGAGGTGGATCAGTAAGACAGACACCATCAAGGTCCGGATCGTCGAACAACTAGAAGTTCCCACCCTTCCCGCCAATGTGAAACTTGTAGAAGATATCATGGTGGGATATGCTATAAGGCGCCTGAGCTGCTACAATTGTGGAATACTTGGACACTTTGCTAAAGATTGTACTAAACCACCTCGACCGCTCTCGGATTTCACTGCATCACAATGAGTCAAGATAGAAATAGAGTTGGTACTCCTCACCACTATAACACAGTGAATCAACCCGAATATGGTAGCACACCAGTCAGAGCGTCCACTATGCGCCAAGGAGAAAGAGCAGAAACTTGGATGTAGGCTGTGGTAAGTTATAAATTTATGAAAGAAACAATTAGTTATTATTTGATCCCAGCACTACTTAATTGTGTGTTAGTGTCAGAACTATATGTTCTGTTGCTATTCCCTTACAGGAGAATAAATTTGATGCATTAGTGACTAGTCTTTTAGGATCAAAACTACAATAACAAGTATGATTGACACTAATTTTGGAAGAATTGTTAACTAAAAGAATTGGGATATTGTAATCAGAATCGGTTTAGGATATTAGTGGATTCGAGAAAGATAAGATGTTAGGTAACCTATTCCATGAGGTTATAACGTAGTGACTATATAATGCTCTCAATGTTTGTATTGTAAGCTGCAGATTACAGTACCGACACGGGATTATTGTGTAGAGCTACGTGCTTCCTCGTGGTACAATAAATTAAGAATATTTGTAAGTAATCTATAAATTGATATAGTTGCACCTGAATAGAGTACTAGTACTGGAAATAAATGTGAAAATTTTAGTCAGAAATTTAAGACTTCAGAACTAGCCTATCAAACGACTACACTTGTAAGGTAGCTAGAGTCAGTGACTCGGTTACATTAATGTGAATTACCTGTACCCCAGTAATTGCTATAAGCTTAGAGATATCAGTACAACGTATCATCCTCAGACAGATGGACAATTGAAACAAGTGATTCAGGTAAATTTTAAAACTCATTGAGTTTCTATAAATAATGAAATGAAATGATAATAATAACCTGTAATACGTGATAAGCCCTCGAGAATATACTGAGAACTTGTGTCGTTGAATCCGAGGGGAGATGGGACAGATAAATCCCACTAATAGAATTTGTATACATTAATAAGTGTCAAGCTAGCATACAAGTGGCACCCTATGAAGACATTATAAGGGAATAGATAACTATGGATTTTGTGATGAAACTTCCGAGGACACAGAATAGTCATGATGCAGTATGGGTTATAGTTGACAGATTGACCAAGTCTGCTCACTTTTTGCCAGTTCGGATGGACTATAGCCTGGAAAGATTGGCCAGATTGTACATATATGAGATTGTAAAATTGCATGGAGTGCCGATTATCAATTGTGTTCGATGAGAGATCCTAGGTTCACTTCTAGATTCAGGGTAGTCATCGAGAGCCCTAGGAACTAGATTGAACTTCAAAGACAAAGATTCCACCCACGCAGATGGCCAACCTGAAAGAGTTATTCAGATATTGGAGGATATGCTACAGGCTTGTGTGATTGAATTTGAAGGTAGTTGGGATACACACTTGCCTTTGATTGAGTTTGCTTATAACAACAGCTACCAATCAAGCATTGGGATGCCTCCATATGAAGCTTTGTATGGCGTAGTGCTTGAACTCCCCTATGTTGGGATGAAATTGGTGAAAGAAAGATGATTGGGCCAGAAATTGTTCAGCAGACATAGGAAAAGATCAAATTGATCAGAGATAGACTCAAGGCTGCGTCAGACCGTCAGAAGTCCTATGTTGATCTGAAGAGAAGAGATATTGAGTATGCAATGGGTGATAAGGTAGTCCTCAAAGTTTCTCCTTGGAAGAGGATTATGAGATTTGGCAGAAAGGGGAAACTGAGTCCTCGTTTCATCGGATCATATGAGGTTTTGGAAAGAGTGGGTCCTTTGGCATATCGGTTGGCATTACCTCCAGAGTTAGCAAGGATACACAATGTCTTCCATGTGTCCATATTAAGGAGGTACAGATCAGACCCATCTCATGTACTATCAGTTGAAGAGATTGAAGTAAATCCAGACCTCTCATATGAGGAAGAATCCATAAAAATTCTGGCTTATGAGGTGAAGCAGCTGAGGAACAAACAGATACCCCTGGTTAAAGTGCTGTGGAACCATCATTCAGGCCAGGAAGCTACTTGGGAACGTGAAGAGGATATGAGGAGACAGCACCCACAACTGTACAGAGACTAATGCGAGGTAAAATTTCGAGACGAAATTTATTTAAGGGGGGGAGAATTGTAACACCCCTAAGTTCGGTAGTGCGTTCTGCTGTTCCGGTGACCAGTGCTGTCCGGACAGCTAGGATGCCTAGAACTACACCTTGATATGAGTGAGGAGACATAAAATAATGAAATACAAGAAAAGAAAATACAAGAAAAACAAAGGAAAAATAATAGCAAAGAAATGTGATCAAGTTAAGCGAGCCGGGAAACCTAGCGATGGGTGACCGCACCGGGAAGTCACGGCGTGCACTGTTGACTAGCCCTGGACTGCGGGGAACCCTGAAAAACATTTTTAGGACTTAAATAGACCCTTATTGAAGTATAAATATCATTAGAAATATCAAAGAAAAATTAAATAATTAGTACAAAGAAAAGTGAGAAATCGAAAAACAGACAAAACCCGGTGTTACCGAAAAATCGAACGAATCTAACAGGGGCATTATGGTCATTTGACATCCCGAATTGTCTTTTGACCTAAATGTCCATTAAAAATAAATAATATTACACTTAGAAAATAAAATGAAAAATTAGTTTAGTGGTACCTAAAGTAAATAGCTAAAATCATGGGTTAAATGTGGAATAAGTGGGAGTTAAGTTTATAAAATGATTAAATTTGTGAGTGGACCACTAATGCATAAATTAAATACATAATAGGGCAGCTGTAACTCCACTAAACCAGCAGAAATAGTCATCTTCTCCAAAACAACCAAAGTTGCCGAATTGAGAGGAAATGAAAAAAAACCATGGCCATTTTTCATGCAAGCTCTCTTAACCTCCCATTTTCAACTCCAATCCTTTAAGTTCCTTCACAAAAATTGGTCTACACACCACAAGGAAGATATTGATACCAATTTTGAGAAGTTTGGTGAAGGTTTAGCAAGTTACAATTAAAGGTAAGTTTGCATTTTTGAGAAATTCTTTGTTAAAGTTTATGTTCATGTTATGGGTGTTAGATTGGTGAAGGAAAATTTTGAGTTTGAAGGGTTATTGTTGTTTTCATTTTGGACAGCCATGAGTCACGTTTTTGATGAGGTATTTGTGCATATAATTGATGAGAAATAATGTTAATCATGGTGATTTAGTAACTTAGTGAATTATTTCATGTTTATATGGTGAATTATGCACTTTGATGGGAATTGGTATATGGGACGGCAATGTGATGTTGAAGAATGGTTTGTGGCAGCTTGTGGACACTTGAGTAATGGTATATACTGAAGGAAGTGTGGGCAGAATATTGACCTAGAAGGATTGATGATATGTATGTAAATTAACATTGTAAAGTGTATGTAAAGTTTGTAATGTTTAGGTGTGTTTGTAATGGTACTTAGAAATTGTAATTGTGAATGATATTTGGTGTGTTGAGGGTGATTGGAATCTGCCCAAAATAATGCTAATGTAATGTAGAAAATGCTTTTGGTAATGTGCCAAAACAGTTTGGTAAGTAAGTAAACAAATGGCAAAGGTAAGTGTGTGTTTGAAGTTGGGGTGTGAAATGCATATTGAGGGCAGTGTATATTTTAGCCTATAACCTTGAATGTGTAACCTCAATTGGTATGAGACCAATTTGAGGTGAAACTAGGCACAAAATGTGCCAACTTTCATTGAGAAACCATGCTAAAATTCTGCTTGCAAGGTGACCTAAAAAAATGACCAATTCGGATTAGGTGCAATTAGGACCTGAAAAATGACCAATTGGGCAGCAGTGAGTGTTTAGGCCATAACTCACTCAAACCAGGTCCAATTGACCTGAAATTTTGACCAAGAATAGTTAAGACCCATACCTACAAGTCTTATGAAGACACCAAAGCCCAGAAATGACCATAAGCAAGTCAAACAACTTGCACAAGTTCGGGTCCAAAAACTGGCCGAACCAGAATTGACCAATTTGACCTAAAATTGACCTAAAATGGTACCACTTGACCAGCAATAGTGTAATGACCATAACTTGGTCTACTTAACTCGGATTGACCTGAAATTTTGCACCGCGTGCAATAAGACCTAGATCTACAAGTTTGCAGTTTCGACCGAGACCCGAAAACCGAGGGAACTAGATCGTCCGGTTAGGTCAAACCAGTGTTCCGGAATCCAGCAATTTGCATTAAAATGCACTAAACAAGGAAATGACTTTGGTAAAACGTACCAAACCTAAAACCCTATCGAATGTGACATATTAACGACACTAAAACCTAATTTACCTAAAACACAATGAGGGTCGGTATATTAGGTGATTAAGTGAATAATTGAGTTCAGTGCATTATTTACCAAACACCATCGATAGAGACAGTTTAATTTAGTACTGAAACACTTCAAATTGTGTTTCTCAGTTAACAAGGACTCAGCAAAAGGGAAGGAAACACTGAGTCCAGATCAGGGAGACAGTCATCAGAGGTTTGTGCACAACTAGTTTTTAACTGATTTTGTTTTGAATATTTCATATGATTAAATGATATATTTTTCTTACGAATTATGTTTAACAAGCATTGGATTTAATTCCATGATTATTGAAAATTGTTATTGTATGTATGAATTTGGCTTTGTGAAATGGTATTTCCATAAGTACTAAGCATTGTTATGGATTAAGTAAATTATGTTTTGGAAAATTGTGATAGAATATGTTTTGAATTGTGATGGTAATATTCATGGAAAAAATGAAAACTTTATTATTTGAATTGTGATGAGCATAAAAATTATTGGATATTGGAATTGACTTTGAATCGAATTATATTGTGATTTATGCTCGCTAAAAGGATTGTGATATTGTTTTATATCTCACTATAGATGCTTGACTAGGTTATTACCCGTCTCTCATTTGTTGAGAAGACAATGGAGTGAGTTGTGTTTTGATTACCATGGTACGTGCACAGGCTTAGATTCTCCTCTGATTTGAGGTTAGATCTAAGTTTATTTTATCGTTATGGCCCTTACGGAAGATTCATTATTGTGATGGTACTGTGCACGATGATTCGACCTCCCCGACCATAGGGAGTTAGAATCAGATTCGACCTCCCCGACCATAGGGAGTTAGAATCACATCGAATATGGCCCTTTCGGATTAGTCTTGCATATTAGTGAGATAAAGATTGATTTTTGAGATACAACATGGTTTTTGAGATGCATAATGACTTTTGAGATACAGTATGATTTTTGAGATACAAAATGATTTTGAGATACATAATGGCTTTTGAATGGTAAGGAATGGTGATTTCAATTATGGTTTGTGTGTAATTGATTTTGTTGGAATTACTTAAATGGATAGTCAAGATTTGATAAATTGAATTTTGTGCTCCAAGTTATTTATACAAATGATTTACATTATTGGCAATGAATATTTTGAGTTGTGAAATTTGATCAGTATTCAGATTCTCAAATTATTTACTGTAAAATTTGTCAATGTATATTGTACTATGTTTTAAATTATAGTTGTGCACCACTGAGTTCACCACTCAGCGATAGCTTTGTATCTTTCGCAGTAAGCGAGCATAGAGCGATGATTAAGTTGCTTTGAGGATACATTCAGATCACTCGGGTATATCATAGATATACCCATGTACATAGGTTTTGATGTAAGCATGTAATAATATGTATATAAATTATTTGAGCAGTTGTATAGAAACTCTTGTAAAATATTTTGGTATGTAATTAAATGTAAATTATCGTGAATGTAAATCTGAGATTTCATTTACTTAAATAGTTTTGTATTATATTTCTTGTATCTCAGTCTTTGAAAAATCACTATGGATTTGAATTGAGAAATATGTTGTGTTGAGAAATATATTGGAGTTGAGATTTGCAAATACATATTGAAGTGCTTTTTACAGATTTTCTGAAGAACTGTTTTATCCAAAATACAGATGGTACTCTGCCAAAATTTTTACAGAAACTCCAATTAAGTCAAATGTGTCAGTTTTATCACTTCAGTTCAAAAAGGTTTTTAACACCTGTAAATAGTGCTCACCACTGTAAAAGAAGTAAGAAAAGTTTTGAAAATCCCTTGTAGTGTATTTAATGGGTTATCAGTAGACGGAGTTGGTAATTCATTAGGTATACTACGGGATCATGTTATGCCTTACAGAGGGGTAGGGTGTGACACGGACAGCTAGGATTCCTAGAACTACACTTCGTTATGAGTGAGGAGACATAAAATAATGAAATACAAGAAAACAAAATACAAGAAAAACAAAGGAAAAATAATAGCAAAGAAATGTAACCAAGTTAAGCGAGCCGAGAACCTAGCGATGGGTGACCGCACAGGAAAGTCACGGCGTGGACCATTGACTAGCCCTGGACTGCGGGGAACCCTGGAAAATATTTTTAGGAATTAAAGAGACATCAATTGAAGTATAAATATCATTAGAAATATCAAAGAAAAATTAAAGTATTAGTGAAAGGAAAAGTGAGAAATCGAAAAACAAACAAAACCCGGTGTTACCGAAAAATCGGGAATGCAACCCAAACAGGGGCATTATGGTCATTTGACATCCCGAATTGTCTTTTGACCTAAATGTCCATTAAAAATAAATAATATTACACTTAGAAAATAAAATGAAAAATTAATTTGGTGATACCTAATGTAAATAGCCAAAAGTGGAGTGAAAATTGTGTAAATAACACATTTAACATATTATATGATTTCAATTTGGTGAGTGGGCCACTATTGAATAAATTAAGAACAAAAAGGGGCAGATGTACACCTAATATGCAATCTGCAAATTCATTTTCTCTAAGTTCATCATCCATGCCGAAATGGGAGAGGTGACATCCTCCATTGCCGTTTCACTTAAAGCTTCCTCCACTCCTTCATTTCATCTCCAATCACTTAGGTTTCTTCATTAAGTTTTATCCCCACATCACAAGGAAGAGTTTGATACTAAAATCAAGAAGTTTAGTCAAGGTTTAACAAGTCCCAACCAAAGGTAAGTTTGTATTTTTTGAATATTGCTTTGTTAGAGTTTGTATACATGTTATGGGTGTTTGCTTTGTGAAGGAAATTTTAAGTTTTGAGGAGTTCTTGATATATCAATTTTGGACAGCCATGGAGTTGTATGTTTAATGAAATATTCATACATATATTTGATGAGAAATTATATTGATTAGGGTGATTTAATGTCCTAGTAAATTATTCCACATGTATATGGTGATTGTGCACTTGGAATGGAAATTGATGAATTGTAGGACACTTTGGCATTGTGGAACAATTCGGCAGCCTTGGGACTCTTTGATGAATGTATGAATTCATGAAGATATTGGCAGAATTATGACATTGAGGATTGATGGATATGTATATAAATTAGTGGTGGAAATTGTATGAAATGATGAGTAGTGTTATGTGTATTTATGGTTGTAATTGGACTTTATGCATTAGAGTTTTATTTGGTGTATTGAGGATGTTTGTATTCTGGCCAAAATTATTTTTATGTGAAGTGGTAAATGGTTTTGGTAATGTACCAAAACAGAATGGGTAAGAGAGATGGACTTAGAGTAAGGTAAATGTGTAATTGATACATGTTTATGCAATGTAATTAAGGGCAGTGTGCATTTTAACCTATAAAACTAAATGTGTAACTCCAATTGGTATGAGACCAATTGGAGGTGAAACGAGGCAAAAAATGTGCCAACTTTCTTTGAGAAAGCATACCAAAATTCTGCTTGCAAGGTAGCATGAAAAATGACCAATTCGGATTAAGTGCAAATGAGGCCTAAAAACTGACCATTTGGGCAGCAGTTAGTGTTTAGGCCACAACTCACTCAAAACAGGTCCAATTGATCGGAAATTTTAACCATGAATAGTTAAGACCCATACCTACAAGTCTTATGAAGACACCAAAGCCCAGAAATGACCATAAGCAAGTCAAACAACTTGCAAAAGTTCGGGTCCAAAAATTGGCCGAACCAAAGTTGACCAAATTTGACCTAAAATGACCTAATTTGATGCCATTTGACCAGCAATAGTAAAATGACCATAACTTGGTCTACATAACTCGGATTGACCTGAAATTTTGCCCCGCGTGCAATAAGACATAGGTCTACAAGTTTGTAGTTTTGACCAAAACTCGAAAACTGAGGGAACTAGGTCTTCCGGCTAGGTCAAACTAGTATACTGGAATCCAGCAAGTTGCAATAAAATGCACTAAACAAGGAAATGAAATTGGTAAAGTGTACCAACTCTAAAACACTATCGAATGTGACATATTAGTGACACTAAAATCTAATTTACCTAGAACGCATCGAGGGTCGGTATATTAGGCGATTAAGCAAATAATAGCTTTCAGTGAATTATTTGTCAAACATTATCGATAGAGACAGTTTAATTTAGTACTGAAACACTTCAAATTGTGTTTCTCAGTTAGTAAAGACTCAGAGAAAGGGAAGGAAACACTGAGTCCAGAGCAGGAGACAGTCATCAGAGGTTTGTGCACAACAACTATTTCATTTGAATTTTTCAATTGAAATGAATTATGACTATTTGTACATTATTGTTTTAAATTGTGGAAATGTGTTTGAATGGATATTTATTGCTTGAAAAGCGTTGTAAATGATTTGAAAACTGTGGGAAATTATTTGAACGATATTGATGGATACTTATTGATTGAAAAGTATTGGAAATGGTTTGAAACCACAGCTATCATGTATATTGATTGTATTCCTCGCTAGCTTGTCTAGTGGGACGAATTGAATTCCCTCTCTGGCTGAAGTGTTGAGGTGTGTGCCTGGTGAGGACGAATTGAATGAGTACTCATAATTTTGCTAGCTAGCTATGTTATTCCTCATTAGTCATCGACTTTTGGGACGAATTGAATACCTCATTAGCTATCGGCTTTTGGGACGAATTGAACTTTGGAACATGATTAAGCTGTGTGTGATTTATTGATTTGTATTGTGAGATTGTGAAATGAATTTAAACTCTTATTGACATATACTGTCTTTTGAATTCAACCATGATCTGACTTATTGAAATTTATTGTGATATTGAGAAATGGAGTTTAAATTCTTGTGGACAATTACTGTCTTGAAATTTACTATGGTTTTAAGTATCCACTATTTGTATGATTTGTGAATTGTGATTTAAAGATGTATTTGGTTAATGTTGTGCACCACTGAGAAATTGTCTCAGCGATAGCTTTTTTTATTACTGTCGCAGGTAGACAGACAGACAGGGCAGCAGACTAGGCTGCTAGTACACCCAGCGAGAGATTTTTCGGGTATAATGAGTATACCATATTTTGCATTTTGTACTGTAATGTATGACCACTGTATGTACATATTGTTTTTGGTTTTTAGCAGTTGTAAATTAAAATTGTACCTTGAAGTTGTAAAATAATTATGAGTTATTTTAGCTTGAAAATATAAAAAAAAAAATTGTATTATATTTCTTGCATCTCAGACTTTGAAAAATCACTGTGGATTTGAGTTGAGAAATATGTTAGAGTTGAGATTTGGATAAATATTGAAGTGCTTTTTACAGGTTATCTGAAGAACTGTTTTATCCAAAATACAGATGACACTCTGCCAAAATTTTTACAGAAATTCCAAATAATTCAAATGTGTTAGTTCTATCACTTCAGTTCAAAAAGGTTTTTAATACCTGTAAATAGTGTTCACCACTATAAAAGAGGTAAGAAGAGTGTTTAAAATCCCTTGTAGTGTATTTAATGGATTATCAGTAGACGGAGATGGTAATTCATTAGGTATACTACGGGATCATGTTATGCCTTACAGAGGGGTAGGGTGTGACATGTTTTAGTGGTATCAGAGCCTGGTTTTTAAATTCTATTTTCACCTGTTATTTGAATATTCTTTCTTCATAGTACAACTGTTCAATATCATTGTTTGATACATACAGTACATTACATTATAAATATGCACTAACGGGAGGAAATCTCCTTGTGTTAATTGTTCAGGAGATCTAAAATCCTCGAATTGACTATGGAAGAGGGTGATCATTCAGTCGATCAATCTATTGAGGCTGAGGTGCAAGGGGATGCCCCAGGCCTACATAATGTCAGTGGTTCAGCTGCACCAGCCCCTGCAATACCGCAGTTTCCTGCTCAGTTTGCTCAGCAAATGGCTGCAATGTTCCAACGAATGGCTGGTAATGTGCCTACTCAAGTCCCAATACAGACACCAGTGGTACAACCACAATCTCCTACTAGGCAGTATGACAAATTAATGAAGTATGGGGCTACAGAGTTCAAGGGGACAGTAGATCCTCTAGAGGCTGAACAGTGGTTAGAAAGGATGGATAGGGTATTCAAGAAACTGCATTGCACAGAGGAGCTCAGATTTGAATACTCAGTATCTTTGTTACAGAGGGATGCTTATGACTGGTGGAAAACCATTCCCCACAGTCTAGTAGAACCTGCAGTGGTAACATGGAATGACTTTCTCAGGGAATTCAGACAGAAATATGTCCTTGATGCTTATGTAGACCAGAAATTACAAGAATTCCTAAGTCTGAAGCAAGGGAATAGATCAGTGGCCGAGTATGAAAGAGAATTTTCCCGCCTAAGCCATTATGCAGTGAGTTTACTTTCTACCAACAGGGAGAGATGCAAGAGGTTTGAAATTGGCTTGAAGCCCAGTATCAGATTACAAGTAGTCGGCTTCAAACACACTAACTTCTCTGAACTTATTTCTCAAGCTCTAGAGTTAGAAAGAATTGAGGCTGAAGCTGCTCCTGAGAAAAAGAAATCAGAGAAGACAGAGAAAGAGGGAAAATCTGTAGAACAGAGTTTCAGTGGTCCTACTGGAAAGAGGAAGAATCATGGGGGACATGGCAGAGGTGGCAAGAAGTCTGGTAGGGGAAGATATTCAGGATAGAAGCCTCCCCTATCTGGTCAGCAGAGTACCAGAGGTTCCTACCCTCCCCGTCAATGTGAGACATGTGGAAGAAATCATGGTGGGATCTGCTACAAGGCTATTGGAGCCTGTTATAACTGTGGAGGCACCAGACACTTTGCCAAGGACTGCACCAGTAGTCGCAGAGTTGGACCACCTCCTACTACTGCAGAAGGGTCAGTTCAGAGCCCTGTCACTAGAAGTTCACAACCACCCAGCAGAGGTAGAGGCAGGGGTAGAGGTAGCCTAGCAGGCAGCCAAGGCACAGTGAAACAATCAGAGCAAGACAGTGCTCCAGTCAGAATGTATGCAATGAGACAGAGGGAAGAGGCCGAGACATCTGACGTTGTAGCTGGTACCTTCTCAACTTTTAACCAAGATGTGTTTGTGTTATTTGATCCGGGTTCTACCCATTCTTATGTGAGTGCTAGCATCATTGATTGCATTGCTGTTCCATGTACAAAAATGGACTTTGAGGTGCTAGTAACAAGTCCACTAGGACAGGAGGTCAGGGTTAATAGAATGTATAGAGATTGTCCTTTGGTGATCCAAGGACACACTTTCCTGTCTGATTTCATTGAAATGCCCTTCAGAGATTATGATATCATCTTGGGCATGGATTGGTTAGCTAGGCATCATGCCATGATTGACTGTAGGCTGAAGACAGTCACTTTTGGCCTTCCTCAGTACAGTGATGTGGTAATACATGGGGAAAGGCAGTTATTGCCATCAAACATCATTTCGGCTGCACTAGCCAGAAAGATGATCGTAAAGGGTGTGAAGCCTACTTGGCACATGTGGTAGACACCCAAGTGGGGAGTCCAGCATTGAAGGACATCCCTACAGTACATGACTTTCCAGATGTGTTTCCTGATGAATTGCCAGGATTACCTCCGGAAAGAGAAATGCAGTTTGAAATTAATGTTATGCTTGGTGTGGAACTAATCTCCATAACGCCATACAGAATGGCACCAGCAGAGTTGAAGGAGTTGAAGATACAATTGCAAGAATTACTTGAAAAGGGCTTCATCCGTCCTAGTGTGTCACCTTGGGGAGCACCAGTGTTGTTTGTTAAGAAGGATGGTACTCTCCGCTTATGCATTGACTACCGGCAGTTGAATAAGGTGACAATAAAGAACAGATATTCATTGCCTCGCATTGATGATCTGTTTGATCAGTTGAAGGGTGCAGCTGTATTCTCCAAAATTGATTTGCGATCTGGTTATTACCAGTTGAAGGTGCAAGAGCAGAGTATTCCAAAAACTGCTTTCAGAACTCGGTATGGCCACTATGAGTTTCTAGTAATGCCATTCGGGTTCACAAATGCTCCAGCTGCTTTTATGGATCTGATGAACACTATCTTCAGACCATAACTTGATCAATTTTTGGTGGTGTTTATTGATGACATTTTGATATATTCAAGGAATGCATAGGAGCATGACAGACATCTGCGGATTGTACTGCAGACTTTAAGGGAGAAACAGCTATACGCCAAATTGTCGAAATGTGAATTTTGGCTGAAAGAAATCTCCTTTTTGGGACATGTTGTGTCAGCTGAAGGGATCAAGGTAGAAGCTATCCTTAATTGGAAGCCGCCCAGGAACATCACAGAAATTCGCAGTTTTCTGGGTCTAGCTGGACATTACCGTCGGTTTGTGAAGGGGTTTTCTATGTTAACTTCTCCACTGACTAAACTGCTTCGGAAAGATGTAAAATTTTAGTGGACTAATAAATGCCAGCAAAGTTTTGATGAGTTGAAGAGGTGTTTGACTGAAGCTCCAGTTCTCACTTTACCCACTCCGGGTAAAGAATACACAGTTTATAGTGATGCTTCTCATAATGGGTTAGGTTGTGTACTGATGCAAGATCGGAATGTCATTGTTTATGCATCACGCCAGCTGAAAACCACATGAGAGGAACTACCCAACACATGATCTGGAGCTAGCAGCTATTGTTTTTGCTCTGAAGATCTGGAGACACTATTTGTATGGAGAGAAATGCTACATTTACACAGATCACAAGAGCTTGAAGTACTTAGGCACCAAGAAGGAATTAAATTTGAGGCAGAGGAGATGGTTAGAACTCATCAAAGATTATGATTGCTTAATAGACTATCAGCCAGGGAAAGCAAATGTGGTGGCTGACGCCGTAAGTCGCAAGACTATGGCAAATCTCAGAGTTTCTCCTTTGTCCATGGTATATGAATTGAAAGCATAGCATGCCAGTTTAGAGATTGATGATGAGGAACAGACAGTAGTTGCATAGCATGTACAGCCAGTGTTGATTGATCAGATCAGAATGGCTGCTCAGAGTGATGAAAAATATCAGAAGCTACTAAAAGAAGTCCAGCAGGGCAAGAAACCCGAATTCTCTGTGAGAGATGATGGTTTATTGCTACATCAGGGCAGAAGGTGCGTTCCTAATGATGCTGAATTGAGACAGATCATTATGAAAGAAGCACATGAGTCTCCATTTCCTATGCACGCTGGTGGAACTAAAATGTACAGAGGGCTGAAAGAGCATTACTGGTGGATGGGCATGAAGAGAGATATAGCTGAATTTGTTTCCAAATGCCTAACTGTCAGCAAGTAAAGGCAGAACATAAAGTTCCAGCTAGTTTGTTACATCCTTTGTCAGTACAAGAGTGGAAATGGGAATGAATAACTATGGATTTTGTTACAGGACTTCCAAGGACACAGAGTAGTCATGATGCAGTATGGGTTATAGTTGACAGATTGACCAAGTCTGCTCACTTTTTGCCAGTTCGGATGGACTTTAGCCTGGAAAGATTGGCCAAATTGTACATATATGAGATTGTAAAATTGCATGGAGTGCCAGTATCAATTGTGTTTGACAGAGATCCTAGGTTCACTTCTAGATTCTGGGGTAGTCTTCAGAGAGCCCTAGGAACTAGATTGAACTTCAAAGACAAAGATTCCACCCACGCATGCATGGCCACCCGAGAGGGTTATTCAAATATTGGAGGATATGCTATGGGCTTGTGTGATTTAATTTGAAGGTAGTTGGGATACACACTTGCCTTTGATTGAGTTTGCTTATAACAACAGCTACCAATCAAGCATTGGGATGCCTCCATATGAAGCTTTGTATGGCAGAAAGTGCAGAACTCCCTTATGCTGGGATGAAGTAGGTGAAAGGAAGATGATTGGGCCAGAAATTGTTCAGCAGACAGAGGAAAAGATCAGATTGATTAGAAATAGACTCAAGGCTGCATCAGACCGTCAGAAGTCCTATGTTGATTTGAAAAGAAGAGATATTGAATATGCAATGGGTGATAAGGTATTCCTCAAAGTTTCTCCTTGGAAGAGGATTATGAGATTTGGCAGAAAGGGGAAACTAAGTCCTCGTTTCATCGGACCATATGAAGTTCTGGAAAGAGTGGGTCCTTTGGCATATCGGTTAGCATTACCTCCAGAGCTAGCAAGGATACACAGTGTCTTCCATGTGTCCATGTTAAGGAGGTACAGATCTGACCCATCTCATGTACTATTAGTTGAAGAGATTGAGGTAAATTCAGACCTCTCATATGAGGAAGAACCCATAAAAATTCTGCTTTATGAGGTGAAGCAGCTGAGGAACAAACAGATACACCTGGTTAAAGTGCTGTGGAACCATCATTCAGGTCAAGAAGATACTTGGGAACGTGAAGAGGATATGAGGAGACAGCACCCACAGCTGTTCAGAGACTAATGCCAAGTAAAAATTTCGAGATGAAATTCATTTAAGGGGGGGAGAATTGTAACACCCCTATGTTCGGTAGTGCGTTCTACTGTTCTGGTGACCAGTGCTGTCCGGACAGCTAGGATACCTAGAACTACACTTTGTTATGAGTGAGGAGACGTAAAATAATGAAATACAAGAAAAGAAAATACAAGAAAAACAATGGAAAAATAATAGCAAAGAAATGTAACCAAGTTAAGCGAGCCGAGAACCATAGCGATGGGTGACCGCACCGGGAAGTCACGGCGTGGACCGTTCACTAGCCCTGGACTGCGGGGAACCCTGGAAAATATTCTTAGGACTTAAAGAGACTTCAATTGAAGTATAAATATCATTAGAAATATCAAAGAAAAATTAAAGTATTAGTACAAGGAAAAGTGAGAAATCGAAAAACAGACAAAACCCGGTTTTACCGAAAAATCGGGAATGCAACCCGAACAGGGGCATTATGGTTATTTGACATCCCGAATTGTCTTTTGACCTAAATGTCCATTAAAAATAAATAATATTACACTTAGAAAATAAAATAAAAATTAATTTGGTGGTACCTAATGTAAATAGCCAAAAGTGGAGTGAAAATTGTGTAAATAACACATTTAACATATTATATGATTTAAATTTGGTGAGTGGGCCACTATTGAATAAATTAAGAACAAAAAGGGGCAGGTGCACACCTAATATGCAATCTGCAAATTCATTTTCTCTAAGTTCTTCATCCATGCCGAAATGGGAGAGGTGACATCCTCCATTGCCGTTTCACTTAAAGCTTCCTCCACTCCTTCATTTCACATCCAATCACTTAGGTTTCTTCATTAAGTTTTATCCCCACATCACAAGGAAGAGTTTGATACTAAAATCAAGAAGTTTAGGCAAGGTTTAACAAGTCCCAACCAAAGGTAAGTTTGTATTTTTGAATATTGCTTTGTTAGAGTTTGTATACATGTTATGGGTGTTTGCTTTGTGAAGGAAATTTTAAGTTTTGAGGAGTTCTTGATATATCAATTTTGGACAGCCATGGAGTTGTATGTTTAATGAAATATTCATACATATATTTGATGAGAAATTATGTTGATTAGGGTGATTTAATGTCCTAGTAAATTATTCCATATGTATATGGTGATTGTCCACTTCGAATGGAAATTGATAAATTATAGGACACTTTGGCATTGTGGAACAATTCGGCAGCCTTGGGACTCTTTGATAAATGTATGAATTCATGAAGATATTGGCAGAATTATGACATTGAGGATTGATGGATATGTATATAAATTAGTGGTGGAAATTGTATGCAATGATGAGTAGTGTTATGTGTATTTATGGTTGTAATTGGACTTTATGCATTAGAGTTTTATTTGGTGTATTGAGGATGTTTGTATTCTGGCCAAAATGATTTTTATGTGAAGTGGTAAATGGTTTTTTTGTAATGTACCAAAACAGAATGGGTAAGAGAGATGGACTTAGAGTAAGGTAAATGTGTAATTGATACATGTTTATGCAATGTAATTAAGGGCAGTGTGTATTTTAACCTACAAAACTAAATGTGTAACTCCAATTGGTATGAGACCAATTGGAGGTGAAACTAGGCACAAAATGTGCCAACTTTCATTGAGAAAGCATACCAAAATTCTGCTTGCAAGGTAGCATGAAAAATGACCAATTCGGATTAAGTGCAAATGAGGCCTAAAAACTGACCATTTGGGCAGCAGTTAGTGTTTAGGCCATAACTCACTCAAAACAGGTCCAATTGACCTGAAATTTTAACCATGAATAGTTAAGACCCATACCTACAAGTCTTATGAAGACACAAAAGCCCAGAAATGACCATAAGCAAGTCAAACAACTTGCACAAATTCGGGTCAAAAAACTGGCCGACCAAAGTTGACCAAATTTGACCTAAAATGACCTAATTTGATGCCATTTGACCAGCAATAGTAAAATGACCATAACTTGGTCTACATAACTCGGATTTACCTGAAATATTGCCCTGCGTGCAATAAGACATAGATCTACAAGTTTATAGTTTTGACCGAAACCCGAAAATCGAGGGAACTAGGTCTTCTGGCTAGGTCAAACTAGTATACCGGAATCCAGCAAGTTGCAATAAAATGCACTTAACAAGGAAATGAAATTGGTAACGTGTACCAACCCAAAAACACTATCGAATGTGACATATTAGTGACACTAAAACCTAATTTACCTAGAACGCATCGAGGGTCGGTATATTAGGCGATTAAGCAAATAATAGCTTTCAGTGAATTATTTGTCACACATTATCGATAGAGATAGTTTAATTTAGTACTGAAACACTTCAAATTGTGTTTCTCAGTTAGTAAAGACTCAGAGAAAGGGAAGGAAACACTGAGTCTAGACCAGGAGACAGTCATCAGAGGTTTGTGCTCAACAACTATTTCATTTGAATTTTTCAATTGAAATGAATTATGACTATTTGTACATTAGTGTTTTAAATTGTGGAAATGTGTTTGAATGGATATTTATTGCTTGATAAGCATTGTAAATGATTTGAAAACTGTGAGAAATTATTTGAACGATATTGATGGATACTTATTGATTGAAAAGTATTGGAAATGGTTTGAAACCACAGCTATCATGTATATTGATTGTATTCCTCGCTAGCTTGTCTAGTGGGACGAATTGAATTCCCTCTCTGGCTGAACTGTTGAGGTGTGTGCCTGTTGCAGATGAATTGGTTGAGTACTCATATTTTTGCTAGCTAGCTATGTTATTCCTCATTAGTCATCGACTTTTGGGATGAATTGAATACCTCATTAGCTATCGGCTTTTGGGACGAATTGAACTTTGGAACATGATTAAGCTGTGTGTGATTTATTGATTTGTATTGTGAGATTGTGAAATGAATTTAAACTCTTATTGACATATACTATCTTTTGAATTCAACCATGATCTGACTTATTGAAATTTATTGTGATATTGAGAAATGGAGTTTAAATTCTTGTGGACAATTACTGTCTTGAAATTTACTATGGTTTTAAGTATCCACTATTTGAATGATTTATGAATTGTGATTTAAAGATGTATTTGGTTAATGTTGTGCACCACTGAGACATTGTCTCAGCGATAGCTTTTTTTATTGTTGTCGCAGGTAGACAGACAGACAGGGCAGCAGACTAGGCTGCTAGTACACCCAGCGAGAGATTTTTCGGGTATAACGAGTATACCATATTTTGCATTTTGTACTGTAATGTATGACCACTGTATGTACATATTGTTTTTGGTTTTGAGCAGTTGTAAATTAAAATTGTACCTTGAAGTTGTAAAATAATTATGAGTTATTTTGGCTTGAAAATATATAAAAAAAATTGTATTATATTTCTTGCATCTCAGACTTTGAAAAATCACTATGGATTTGAGTTGAGAAATATGTTAGAGTTGAGATTTGGATAAATATTGAAGTGCTTTTTACAGGTTATCTGAAGAACTATTTTATCCAAAATACAGATGGCACTCTGCCAAAATTTTTACAGAAATTCCAAATAATTCAAATGTGTTAGTTCTATCACTTCAGTTCAAAAATGTTTTTAATACCTGTAAATAGTGCTCACCACTATAAAAGAGGTAAGAAAAGTGTTTAAAATCCCTTGTAGTGTATTTAATGGATTATCAGTAGACGGAGATGGTAATTCATTAGGTATACTACGGGATCATGTTATGCCTTACAGAGGGGTAGGGTGTGACAATTTAAAATAATAACATACAAATAATCATAATTTACTTCAATTGAAAAATTCAAAAGAAATAATTAATATGCACAAACACACTTTAAAACAATAACATACAAATAATCATAATTTATTTCAATTGAAAAATTCAAAAGAAATAATTATTGTGCACAAACCTGTGATAACTGTCTCCTGGCCTTGACTCATTGTTTCCTTCCCTTTCCCTGTGTCTTTGCTAACTGAGAAACACAATTTGAAGTGTTTCAGTACTCATTTAAACTGTCTCTAATGATAATGCTTGCTAATTAATTCACTGAATTCTATTATTTGCTTAGTCAACCCAATGTGTCAACCCTCGATGCATTCTAGGTAATTTAGGTTTTAATGTTACTAATATGTCACATGCAATAGTCTTTTAGGGTTGGTACATGTTACCAAACTCATTTCCATGTATATTGCGTTTTCTTGCAATTTGTTGGATTCCGGGATACTAGTTTGACCTAGCCGGACAACCTAGTTCCCTCAAATTTCGAGTTTCGGTCAAAACTACAAACTTGTAGATCTATGTCTTATTGCACGCGGGGCAAAATTTCAGGTTATTCTGAGTTTACTAGACCAAGTTATGATCATTTTACTATTGCTGGTCAAAGTGCATCAAAATTAGTCACTTTAGGTCATTTTAGGTCAATTTTGGTTTGGCCATTTTTTGGACCCGAACTTGTGCAAGCTTTTTGACTTGCTTATGGTCATTTCTGGGCTTTAGTGTCTTCATAAGACTTGTAGATATGGGTCTTAACTATTCATGGTTAAAATTTTAGGTCAATTCCTGTTTTGAGTGAGTTATGGCCAAAATACTAACTGCTGCCCAAATGGTCAAATTTCAGAACTTATTTGTACTTAATCCAGATTTGGTCATTTTTCAAGCTACCTTGCAAGCAGAATTTTGGCAAGCTTTCTTCATGAAAGTTGGCACATTTTGTGCCTAGTTTCACCTATAATTGGTCTCATACCAATTGGAGCCACACACTTAAGGTTTTAAGCCCAAAACACAAACTGCCCTATTGCATTTTCTTCATTGGTCATCAAAGGTCACTTTTAGCATTACCAAACTTCACCTTCATGCCATTTCTGGTTTGTACCCTAACCTAAACATATTTCATAACATTTTATTTATCATTTTGGCAGCTTACAATCACATTCAACATACCCCAAAAAGTGCAGAATTTGTCAAACTCATTTACAACAATTTAATCACCTATTCATGCTCATTTACATGTCCAACTTCACACCATCACACATATACCCAAACTGCCATAACAACTAACACAATTCAACATTAATATTCCATAATCCAAACATGAAATAACATCCTTATGGTTCACCAAACCAGGCTGCCGATTCATGCATTACATTCCCATAATTTCCAAGCATTCAAATTTCAATACACATTCACATATACTAAGTATACATCACCCAAATAATTTCTTACACACATAAATATTTAATCAATCCGTTAATCCACCATTTACAAGCAAAAATAAACTGTCTTCAAGGTGTTTCCATGGCTGCCAAAAGTACACATCCCCCTTTAAACATTAAACCTCAAAAATCTCTCCATAAATCAAACACCCATAACATCCATACAAACTTTAATAAAACAATACTCAAAAACACAAACTTACGTATTGATGAGGCTTGTTAAATCTTCCCCAAACTCCCTTAAATTTAGTATCTACTTCTTCCTTTTGAGGTGGGGATCAAGATTAGTGAAGAAACTTTAGTGGTTGGAGGTGAGAATGGAGGAGATTAGGAAGCTTCATCAATTTCGGCCATGGAAGACTCTCAAGCTTTTCATTTCAGCCATGGTGTTTGAATGAAGAAGATGAAGGTTTTAGTGGGTTTACACCTGCCCACATAAGGTTAATTTAATCCCCAAAGTGCTCCACTCATCAAAATTTAATGATTTAATAAGTTAAAAGTGTTAATTACCTAATTTGAACCCCATTTTTGCTATTTACATTAGGTACCCTTCATTTAATTTTTCATTATATTTTCCAAGTGTAATATCATATATTTTCAATGGACTTTAGATCAAAAGACAACTTGGGGTGTCAAATGACCACAATGCCCCTGTTCGGGTTACATTCCCGATTTTTCGGTAACACCGGGTTTTATCCGTTTTTCGATTTCTCACTTTTCTTTGTACTAACTATTTAATTTTTATTTAATATTTCTTATAGTATTTATACTTCAATAGGGGTCTATTTAAGTCCTAAAAATATTTTCCAGGGTTCCCCACAGTCCAGGGCTAGTCAACGGTCCACGCTGTGACTTCTCGGTGCGGTCACCTATCACTAGGGTTCTCGGCTCGCTTAACTTGGTTGCATTTCTTTACTATTATTTTTCTTTATTTTTCTTGTGTTTTCTTTTCTTGTATTTCTTTATTTTATGTCTCCTCACTCATATCGAAGTGTAGTTCTAGGCATCCTAGCTGTCCGGACAACACTGGTCACCGGAACAGTAGAACGCACTACCGAACATAGGGGTGTTACATACTTCTTTCTAAACTCAGTGAGAAAGAAATCCCAAGTTATCTGTTCTGGTGGCACCTCACTAGTTATTGTATCCCACCACTGGTATACATCATCCTGCAGTAGTGATACAGCAGCTTCCAAATTCTGCTCTGGAGTACAATGAAGTTGTTTTAAGACTCTTCCAGTTCTGTCCAACCAGCCACCGTGATGTAATCATCTTCCCTTTTGCTCAGAAAATCCACTGCTCCAAACTTCCTGAGTCTCTCCATATGAGATTTTTGATGTGGAAGGGGTGGTGGTGGCATAACTCCTGCCATCTGTCTAAAGAACTCAGCCATTTGCTGAAATGTGGCTGGTGCATTTGGTACTGGTGGAGCAGGTTCCCTCCTGTCTCCAGCGTTAGTCATAGATGGAGCATGACTTTCCACTTCCTCATCGACTGCTCTCTGCAGTGTGGAGTCCATATTCGGATCAAAATAACAAAACAAATCAAAAGATCTGCATTAGAGTCATCTTAACACTTATAATGCAATGCATAATATGCAAACTATCCAGGTCCAGAAACGCCTAAACCGTGCTCTGATACCACTAAATGTAACACCCCTCACCCGTCTACAGTGTAGCCGAGCAAGGCGTGCTACACGGCGTGCTGAAGCACTTAGTCTGTGATTATCTCTTTTCCTGAGCTCAATTTGATTTTTATAAGTCTTTATGTGCTATTCATAGCATACTGGTTCTATTTTCACACTTTAATAAAATCAGTGTTTTAAAAATGGTAATAAAAATTTGGCAAGGTGCCATCTGTATTTCGGACAAACTGTCCTTCTAAACCTATTGAAAACGGTTTAATATGACAATATCAAAATCTCAAATATTTCACAGTCTCTATTTCTCAGAAAAGTCAATAGACTTTTACAGTCATTAAACAGTTCCATAATACAGTCCATAATAATTCAAATATATCCAGAAAATTTCCATGTTATTTAATATGTACAAGATATTACAAACTTTAAAGCTTTCATAATATTACAAAATACAAGGCTGAATTTCAAAAGTACAACAAAAGTACAAAATACAAGATATCCTAAGTCCTACCATGTATGCAATGCAGTGCATATGACTTTGGACTCCTGTGCAGATCTGATGTCTCACCCGGTCGTAGGTCTGCTAGGCTCCCCAGCTGTGTCTCCAATACCTACGCATTACAAAAGCAACGCGCAAAGCAATTTTGGTTATTGGTGCCAAATATAAAGAAATATATACTAAAATACAGTAAATAAAGTGTTTACAAATTTTTGGTGGTGCTGTATGTCAGTAAACTGGATTTAGGTATTTGAATTTAATAGTACTTGAATTACTGCCCATGTAGCCTATATACTGACCAGACTGGATAAACGGATATACTGGCACTAGGTACCTAGTACCTCGGGCCATCACACCATCGGTCACAAAGTGTCTCCCGGTGTGCAAATAGCGTGGCTAAAAAGCCATATAGTCAATATGGCGATAAGCCATGAATAAATACACAATATGTATAGTCGTAGGCTATTAAAGTCACAGTGCAGCATAATAAGCCGTAAAAACACAGTATGGCATGAAGCCATTTACAGAACAGCTGTCAGAATCCTATTGGCATACCAACCTATCCATACTAGTCAACTAGGCAAACTAGGGCACATTATAAATTAATTGTTTAATTCTTCAATTTTTGGAGTTTACTTAACTATTATATAATTCACAAGTCCATGCATATGTTGACCTTTTTAGGTAATATGGATAAGTTGTTTCTAGCATCAATATGTCACAATTTATATCTCAATATGCTGCCAATATTGTAACATCCTCCCGGTAGCAATTCCGCACAGTCTACTGTTCCGGTGACTAGTGTCGGTCCGGACATCTAGAACTTCTGAAAAAAATATTTAAACTAAAGTGAGGAACCATAAATAACTCAAATATTGATGAGAAAAATTTAGTAAAAATTTTAGAAATAAAATACAACTAAGTCAAATGAGCCGGTGCCCAAGCGATGTGTAACCCAGAGGGAAGTTGCGGTTCTCGCAACGAGGAGCCCTAGACCCAAGAGAAAATTCATAAAATAATTTTTGGGACTCCAGAGAAGGGTCATTGAGGTTCCTATGGCATTAGAATGCCAAGAAAATATTTAGAAAAATTTTTCAATCGGTACAGACAATTTTGACCCGTTAAGCCAAACGGAGGGCATTTTGGTCATTTCGCCTTCAGAGACGATTTTTGGCCGACTTGTCCAGTTGAGTAAATAATTATTATGACATAAAATATGAATTAATGTTGATGAAAAAATTAATTTGAAGCTAGTAGAAAAGAAAAGAAAAGAAAATAAAGAAAATTAAAGATAATGACATCACATGATGTCACTCACTCAATCCCAACCAATCACAAGTTAATAAGCATTCTTAAAACACTTAAAAGAGTCAAAATGGACCAAAATAAATCTGCTCTTCTTCTTCTTCTTCCTCCAATACGTGACTCTCTTCTCCATAGCCTCCATAGAAGTTTCTTTCATCACTTTCATTTTTCCCATGAATTTCCACTACTAAACCCTAAGTCACCTTCATCAAAACTTGTCCATACCTCTTGGGGAAATGTTTGGCAGCTAAGAAAAGGAAAGGAAGTGAAGTTTGAGTTGGGAAAAATCTGCCCTATTCAAGGTTAGTGCACATATATACTCAAAACTCTTTATTTCCATGCTAGAGACTTGAAACAAGTATGAATTTGTAACTTAAATGAACCAAAATTATGTGTATGCCTACTATGATTTTCGGCAGCCCTAAGGAAGGAACAATGATGGAGTGTTTTTGATGGTTTTAATGGACTTAGAATGAATTAGAGATTATGTTTAAGGTGTATATACACATATATAATGAATGGAAGTGCTTAAGTAGGTGTATGTGTGAATCATAAGGGAAAACTAGGGTTTTGAGAACTGAAAATTTGACTTGGCTTAGGAAATTGTTAGAGAACATTTTAATGGTCAATTAGTGACCATTTTAGGTAAGTTGGCCATAAATTGGACTGAAATGTAGCATGGCAAAGTGAAGGAGCATGTCGCTTGTGAGTGCAAAGAGGTGATCAAATTTCAGTCCACTTGGACTGCCATAGCTTGGGCTGTGTTGGTCCAATTGGTGTTTGGCCAATTGGAATGAAACTAGGCTTATAATGGCACATTTTTGCTGAAGAAACCATGCCCAAAAGACCAAAGCAAGAGGACCAAAAGTTGGCTCCAATCCGGATACCCTGCAAACCTGCGCAGAATGACCAAATGAACGAATCGCTCATTTGGCCATAATTCACTGTAGAAATGGTCAATTGATCTGAAATTTTTACAGAAACAAGTTAAGACATAGAAAAACAACTTTCATGAAAAAACCTACCCAAATTATGACCCGAACCTAATCAAATCATTGAGCAAAGTGAAGTTTATCAGATCGAGATTTCGAATTTTCACTTGAGCAGTAATGTTTGGATGGCTATAACTCTCTCTAGAAAACTCGGATTTAGGCGATTCTTGAACCGATGGAAACCTAAGGTATGGTAGAACATTTCATAAGAAGAAATTTAGACCAAATTATGAACTTAACTTGATCAAATTACTGACCAAAGTTGGACCAAAAATCTGCCAGACCCAAAATCTCAGCATGAACAGTGCACGTGAACAGTAAACTTATTTTGGCCATAACTTGAGCTACAAAACTCCAAATTGAGTGATTAAAAAAAAGATATTCAACTAGACAAAATAAGGAACATTTTCTATGAAGGAAGTTTTGTCAAATTCCAACAGTAAATTGACCAATGAAATAGTGCAACTTCGGAGCACCAAAACCGAAAATTGGCAATTTTGCCAAAATGACCTAAGCTTTGAGAAAGTGACCAAAACCAACAAGTTTTAAATGAAAAATGTAGTATGTTGGAAGTGCCAAAGTCAATGTACATATTTTCTATGCAAAAGTCAACATTTTAGTTGACTAATGAAGTAAATAGTGACATGAAAACTTGAAATAAGCTCGAAAATGGATTTGGTAATTGATTCCAACAAGTTTTAAATGCAAAATGTGGTACATCGGAAGTGTTAAAACCAATGCAACTATTTTCTATACAAAAGTCAACTTTTTGTTGATCAATGAAGTGAATAGTGACACCAAGACTTGAAATTCAAAAATTGTGAAACTTAAAAGTGCAAAATGCCCTAGTAGGCCTAATGTGATTTGTTTGGATAGGTTGGCATGCCAATAGGGTATTGTTTTAGCAGTACTGCGAAAGACTTTATGCCTGTATTCATGGCTTTATGCCCGTATTCATGGCTTTATGCCCGTATTCATGGCTTTTATGCCCGATCATGTGATATCATGGCTTTTTAGCCATACTGACTGCATACGTGGTTGACGTTCTGCGTCCCATGGTATGACGGCCCGAGGCACCGCGGTGTCCAGTGCCAACGACCCGTTATCCAGTCCGGTCAATTTGTATAGGTTACTTGGGCATGAAAAAGTATAACTGTAATTGAACTGATTGTTAAAGAGAATACGAAAATTAAATATCAGGAATGATTACGATAGAATACAAAGAAACTCAAGATCATGAAGAAAATAATTAACAAAATGCATGAAGAAGTTAATATCATAAAACGTAATTAGCCCTCGACTAAACATTAAGTTGGTAATTATTCAGTTCTTATGAACACAATGGCTAAGAAATTATGATTTTTATTTGCATATTATATTTCTTGTATTATTGGCACCACTAAGCTTTATGCTTAGCGCTTTGCAACGTAGTAATCAAGATTTGGACAGAGGGCCCAGTAGACCACAGATTGGGTAAGGCTGTTCACAGTTCTGCATAGTTTCCGTGTCACCTCACAGGCTACAGTGCATTGGTAGGACACTAGGTGTCATTTTGGCATTCTGTAATAAATTTTGATTTTTTTCATATGTAATGAAACTTATGTAATGTATTTTGATTTTCATGTAAATAATGCAAATTTGTGTTTGTAAATGGAAAATTGAATATTGATCTGTAACTGATACATGATTATCAAATGAGGTGAATGAATGAGAAATGAATGTGAACTGAAAAATATTGAGATTTTGATAAATGGAGTTGAGATGAATGAATAAGAATATAGGAAGTGTTTTTCACAGGTTCCGAAGAACTGTTTTCTCCATTTTTAGCCGGAACTCCGCCAGATTTTCTTTAAAATTTTCGGAACCTTAAATAAATTATAATTTCGATAAATGGCTTAAATAAATTATATTTCACAAGTTATATTCAAAAGGAAGAATAAAAATGAATTAAGATAAAATAGAGTGCTCGGCACACTGAGTGGCATAACTTGCTCGGCTACACTGTAGTCGGGTAAGGGGTGTCACATTTAGTGGTATCATAGCGCGGTTTAGGCGTTTCTGGACCTAGATAGATTGCATATCATGCATTGCATTCATAAGAGTCGAGGTGACACTATTGCAAATCTGTATTTCCTATTTATTTTAGGTTAAGGTATGGAATAAGAGAGTGAAGAGACAATGAGATAGCGAATGGAGATGAGAAAGAGACTGTATTTAAGATGAAAAAGGATGAGTACATAACTGTTTGAGGATAGGATTGAGACTAAGGAGAAAGTGAAGTAGGATAACACGGAAAGGTGAAGAAATAAAGAGGTAATAGCTCCTTGGCTATTTACATTGGATAAATTTCAAGGACGAAATTTAAATTAGAGGGGAAGAGTTGTAACATCCTTCCGGTAGCAATTCAAGATCTCTTATTCAGGTGACGATGTCGGTCCGGACAGCTAGAACTTCTGAAAAAAAATATTTAAACTAAAGTGAGGAACCATAATTAACTCAAATATTGATGAGAAAAATTTAGTAAAAATTTTAGAAATAAAATATGTAACACCCCTAAGTTCGGTAGTGCGTTCTACTGCTCCAGTGACCAGTGTTGTCCGGACAGCTAGGATGCCTAGAACCACACTTCGATATGAGTGAGGAGACATAAAATAATGAAATACAAGAAAAGGAAATACAAGAAAAACAAAGGAAAAATCATAGCAAAGAAATGTAACCAAGTTAAGCGAGCCGAAAAACCTAGCGATGGGTGACCGCACCGGGAAGTCACGGCGTGGACCGTTGACTGGCCCTGGACTGCGGGGAACCCTGGAAAACATTTTTAGGACATAAATAGAACCTTATTGAAGAATAAATATCATTAGAAAGATCAAAGAAAAATTAAATAATTAGTACAAAGAAAAGTGAGAAATCGAAAAACAGACAAAACCCGGTAATACCGAAAAATCGGGAAAGCCACCCGAACAGGGGCATTATGGTCAATTGACATCCCGAAGTGTCTTTTGACCTAAATGTCCATTAAAAATAAATAATATTACACTTAGAAAATAAAATGAAAAATTAGTTTAGTGGTACCTAATGCAAATAACCAAAAGTGGAGTGAAAATTGTGTAATTAGCACTTTAAGCTTATAATATGATTTAAATGTGGTGAGTGGACCACTAGGGAATTAATTAAGGACTAAAGGGGCAGGTGTACATCCATTATCCAAGGCAGAAAATTTCATCTTCCTCATTTCATCAACATTGCCGTGAATGAAGAAAATGGGAACCACCATGGCCATTTTTCATGCAAGCTCTCTTAACTCTCCATTTTCAACTCCAACCTCTTAAGTTCCTTCATGAAACTTTGTCTACTCATCACAAGGAAGAGTTTGATACTAAATTTGAGAAGTTTAAGCAAGGTTTAACAAACTCCAAGCATAAGGTAAGTTCATAATTTTGAAGATAGCTTTGTTAAGTTTTGTGTGCATGTTATGGGTGTTGGTTTTGTGAAGGAAATTTTGAAGTTTAAATAGTTATTGAGATAGCCATTTTTGGACAGCCATGGGGTCACACATTTGATGATTTATTATGCATATAATTGATGAGAAATAATGTTGATCATGGTAAATTAATAACCTAGTGAATTATTTCATGTTTATATGGTGATTTATGCACTTGGATGGGAATTGGTAACTTGGACAGCACTTTGATGTTGAAGGACAAATTTGGGCAGCCTTGGGGACACTTGAATAAATGTGTATATTCATGGGAGTGTTGGCAGACTTGTGGCATTAAGGAATGAAGGATATGTATATGAAATAATGGTGATAATGTAGGTAAATTGGTAGTGTAAATTGTATGTATTGGTTAGGAATAATATATGGAAAATTGTTTAGAATTGGATATTGTAAATTAGGAGTTATCTATGGTGTATATAAGCTCATGGTATTCTGCCCAAGGTTGCTATAATGTAAACTATTGAATGAGCATGATATGGTATAAGTGCAAAATGGTTTGGGAAGTAAAGATGCAATTGTTGAATGTGTAATTGGATTGATGCTTTTAAAATGTGTTAAGGGCAGTATATGTTTTAGGCTATAAATGGAATTGTGACTCCAATTGGTATGAGACCAATTGGAGGTGGAACTAGACACAAAATGTGCCAACTTTCATTGAGAAAGCATACCAAAATTCTGCTTGCAAGGTGACCTAAAAATTTGACCAATTCGGATTAGGTGCAATTAGGACCTGAAAAATGACCAATTGGGCAGCAGTGAATGTTTAGGCCATAACTCACTCAAACCAGGTCCAATTGACCTGAAATTTTGACCAAGAATAGTTAAGACCCATACCTACAAGTCTTATGAAGACACCAAAACCCAGAAATGACCATAAGCAAGTCAAACAGCTTGCACAAGTTCGGGTCCAAAAACTGGCCGAACCAGAGTTGACCAAATTGACCTAAAATTGACCTAAAATGGTACCATTTGACCAGCAATAGTATAATGACCATAACTTGGTCTACTTAACTCGGATTGACCTGAAATTTTGCACCGCGGTCCATAAGACCTAGATCTACAAGTTTGTAGTTTCGACAGAGACCCGAAAACCGAGGAACTAGATCGTCCGGTTAGTTCAAACCAGTGTTCCGAATCCCAGCAATTTGCATTAAAATGCACTAAGCAAGGAAGTGACTTTGGTAAAACATACCAAATCTAAAACCTTATCGAATGTGACATATTAACGACACTAAAACCTAATTTACCTAAAACGCAATGAGGGTCGGTATATTAGGTGATTAAGTGAATAATTGAGTTCAGTGTATTATTTACCAAACACCATCGATAGAGACAATTTAATTTGGTACTGAAACACTTCGAATTGTGTTTCTCAGTTAACAAGGACTCAGCAAAAGGGAAAGAAATACTGAGTCAGGACCAGGAGACAAATATCAGAGGTTTGTGCACAACGGCTATTGCTTTGAATTTTTCAATTGAAATAAATATTGAATATTTGTATATTATTGTTTTAAATTGTGTTTGTGCACAACAACGGTTTCTTTTGAATTATTTTCAATGGAAATAAATATTGACTATTTGCATATCATTGTTTTAAATTGTGGAAATGTGTTTGGTGGACACTTATTGATTGAAAAACATTGTGAATGGTTTGAAACTGTGAAAAATTGTTCGAATGGTATTTGATGGATACTTATTGATTGAAAAGCACTGTAAATGGTTTTTGTGGAAATTGAAGTGAATTACGAATTGTGTTGCCATTTTGTGAATGAAATTATAACTTTGGAAATTTATTGGATTCTTACGGATCATTTGAATAAAATGTTTGGAATTGTTTTGACTCACAATTGGCATGACACTGATAATATGTTCCTCCTCCATTAATGGGGTGAGTGTGATTATTCCTCCCTCTTTGACTTATTAGTCTGGGGTGAGTATGATTATGTTCCTCCCTCTTTGACTTCCTAGTCTGAGGTGAGTATGGATGAGTTCTCATTATATAGCTAGCTTCCTTCCTCATTGATTTCGATTATTGGGGTGAGCATGTCTTGTCGTGGTGTACAACACGGCATATATGGAAAAATTGTGTCATGGCCTAAATTGTGTTATAGATTGGCAACACTGTATTCTTCAGTTATTTGATCGAATTGTGTTATTATGTATTGTGAGATTGTGAATTTGATTTAAACTCTTATTGACATATACTGTCTATTGAATTCAACCATGATCTGACTTATTGAAAATTTTTGTGATATTAACAAATGGAGTTTAAATTCTTGTTGACATTTATTGTCTTGAATTTAACTATGGTTTTAAGTATCCACTATTGATATGATTTATGAATTGTGATTTAAAAATTGTATTTGGTAAATGTTGTGCACCATCGAGACATTGTCTCGTGATAGCTTTATTCTTTATCGCAGTAGAGAGACAGACAGGCGAGGCTAAATTTGCTAGTATCGCCAATGAGAGATTTTTGGGTATAGTGAGTATACCACATGTGGCATTTTGTCTTGTAATGTATATTCCTTTGTATGTATATTTTGTTCTTGGTTTTGAGCAGTTGTAAATTTAAGTTGTACTGAGAAAGTTGTAAAATTATTATGAGTTATTTGGCTTGTAAAAATTGTGTTATATCTTTGTATCTTAGTCTTTGAAAATCACTGTGGATTTGACTTGAGAAATGTGTTGTGTTGATAAAAATGTTGGAGTTGAGATTTGAAAATATATTGAAGTGTTTTTCTGAGTTTTCAAGAACTGTTTTGTCCAAAATACAAATGGCACCTTGCCAAAATTTTCTGAATATTCCAAATAAATCAAATGAGTTAGTTGTTTCACTTTAGTTCACCAAAGTCTTTCACACTGTAAATAGTGCTCACCACTGTAAAAGAAGTAAGAAAAGTTTTAAAATCCCTTGTAGTGTATTTAATGGATTATCGATGACGGAGTTGGTAATTCATTAGGTATACTACGGGATCATGTTATGCCTTACAGAGGGTAGGGTGTGACATGTTTTAGTGGTATCGAGCAATGGTTTGAAAGTGAATTTCGAATCGTGAATTTGAAATCTTTATGTCAAGAACTACAACTGCTCAAATGTTTGATACATACAGTAAATTACATTAAAAATATGAACTAACGGAGGAAATCTCCTTGTATTATTGTACAGAGGTCGGAAATAAATTTTGATGCATTAGTGACTAGTCCTTTAGGATAAGGATTGTGATAACAAGTGAAATTAGTTTTGGAAGAGTTTATCGTGAAAAATATTTCTTGACACACCATAAAATTATAAGCTAATTGGCGAGCCTACTTAATGTAAGGCGAGAGGACGTAAAAGTAAGATGCAGTAATGGAATTGCTCTAGATGAGGGCAAGGAGGTTACTGTTAGAAATTGCTAATGGATATTGTAATCAGAATAAGATTCGAATATCAGTGAATTCAAAAAGAATAAAAGATAACAAAGTTTGATCTATTGGGATGTATCGTAGTAAGTATGCAATGTTCTTGATGTTTATACTGTAAGCTGCAGATTACAGTACTGACTTGAGATTATTGTGTAGAGCTACGTACTACCCGATAGTACACCTAGATAAGAATAGTTGCCAACGGCATACATTTTGGTATAGTTATGCCATGATTGTATTTAATTGTTAGAAATAAGTTTGAAAATCCTACGTAGGGATCTAAAACTCAAAAGTTAAAATATCGAAGGGTTATAGTTCAGTACAAAAGGAAGTAAGTTATAGAATATTGACAGATAAAAAGAGTTATGAAAGTAGAGAATTGAACAGTTGATTCATGTGTAACAAAGAAATATTACAAATGTAAGGAAGACTATGGACTAGAATGGTCACAGGACCAATGACTGATGAATGATTCTAACATGACCTCAAGGGTCATTCAAGAAGGAACGTGAGCCGAAATATTAGACAACACAATAGTAAGAGGAGATTGGTGTTATCCAAACAAAGTAAACATTGTATTAGATTGTTAAAAGTCTTATACAAATTTGAGAAAAAGAAGATTATACGATCATATAGAAAGGAAAAATAAACGTATGACTATTGTAAGATGGCTACTGGGTAGAAATTTCGTGGACGAAATTTATTTAAGGGGGGGAGAATTGTAACACCCCTAAGTTCGGTAGTGCGTTCTACTGCTCCAGTGACCAGTGTTGTCCGGACAGCTAGGATGCCTAGAACCACACTTCGATATGAGTGAGGAGACATAAAATAATGAAATACAAGAAAAGGAAATACAAGAAAAACAAAGGAAAAATCATAGCAAAGAAATGTAACCAAGTTAAGCGAGCCGAAAAACCTAGCGATGGGTGACCGCACCGGGAAGTCACGGCGTGGACCGTTGACTGCCCTCGATCATGGGAACCCTGGAAAACATTTTTAGGACATAAATAGAACCTTATTGAAGAATAAATATCATTAGAAAGATCAAAGAAAAATTAAATAATTAGTACAAAGAAAAGTGAGAAATCGAAAAACAGACAAAACCCGGTAATACCGAAAAATCGGGAAAGCCACCCGAACAGGGGCATTATGGTCAATTGACATCCCGAAGTGTCTTTTGACCTAAATGTCCATTAAAAATAAATAATATTACACTTAGAAAATAAAATGAAAAATTAGTTTAGTGGTACCTAATGCAAATAACCAAAAGTGGAGTGAAAATTGTGTAATTAGCACTTTAAGCTTATAATATGATTTAAATGTGGTGAGTGGACCACTAGGGAATTAATTAAGGACTAAAGGGGCAGGTGTACATCCATTATCCAAGGCAGAAAATTTCATCTTCCTCATTTCATCAACATTGCCGTGAATGAAGAAAATGGGAACCACCATGGCCATTTTTCATGCAAGCTCTCTTAACTCTCCATTTTCAACTCCAACCTCTTAAGTTCCTTCATGAAACTTTGTCTACTCATCACAAGGAAGAGTTTGATACTAAATTTGAGAAGTTTAAGCAAGGTTTAACAAACTCCAAGCATAAGGTAAGTTCATAATTTTGAAGATAGCTTTGTTAAGTTTTGTGTGCATGTTATGGGTGTTGGTTTTGTGAAGGAAATTTTGAAGTTTAAATAGTTATTGAGATAGCCATTTTTGGACAGCCATGGGGTCACACATTTGATGATTTATTATGCATATAATTGATGAGAAATAATGTTGATCATGGTAAATTAATAACCTAGTGAATTATTTCATGTTTATATGGTGATTTATGCACTTGGATGGGAATTGGTAACTTGGACAGCACTTTGATGTTGAAGGACAAATTTGGGCAGCCTTGGGGACACTTGAATAAATGTGTATATTCATGGGAGTGTTGGCAGACTTGTGGCATTAAGGAATGAAGGATATGTATATGAAATAATGGTGATAATGTAGGTAAATTGGTAGTGTAAATTGTATGTATTGGTTAGGAATAATATATGGAAAATTGTTTAGAATTGGATATTGTAAATTAGGAGTTATCTATGGTGTATATAAGCTCATGGTATTCTGCCCAAGGTTGCTATAATGTAAACTATTGAATGAGCATGATATGGTATAAGTGCAAAATGGTTTGGGAAGTAAAGATGCAATTGTTGAATGTGTAATTGGATTGATGCTTTTAAAATGTGTTAAGGGCAGTATATGTTTTAGGCTATAAATGGAATTGTGTGACTCCAATTGGTATGAGACCAATTGGAGGTGGAACTAGACACAAAATGTGCCAACTTTCATTGAGAAAGCATACCAAAATTCTGCTTGCAAGGTGACCTAAAAATTTGACCAATTCGGATTAGGTGCAATTAGGACCTGAAAAATGACCAATTGGGCAGCAGTGAATGTTTAGGCCATAACTCACTCAAACCAGGTCCAATTGACCTGAAATTTTGACCAAGAATAGTTAAGACCCATACCTACAAGTCTTATGAAGACACCAAAACCCAGAAATGACCATAAGCAAGTCAAACAGCTTGCACAAGTTCGGGTCCAAAAACTGGCCGAACCAGAGTTGACCAAATTGACCTAAAATTGACCTAAAATGGTACCATTTGACCAGCAATAGTATAATGACCATAACTTGGTCTACTTAACTCGGATTGACCTGAAATTTTGCACCGCGGTCCATAAGACCTAGATCTACAAGTTTGTAGTTTCGACCGAGACCCGAAAACCGAGGGAACTAGATCGTCCGGTTAGGTCAAACCAGTGTTCCGGAATCCAGCAATTTGCATTAAAATGCACTAAGCAAGGAAGTGACTTTGGTAAAACATACCAAATCTAAAACCTTATCGAATGTGACATATTAACGACACTAAAACCTAATTTACCTAAAACGCAATGAGGGTCGGTATATTAGGTGATTAAGTGAATAATTGAGTTCAGTGTATTATTTACCAAACACCATCGATAGAGACAATTTAATTTGGTACTGAAACACTTCGAATTGTGTTTCTCAGTTAACAAGGACTCAGCAAAAGGGAAAGAAATACTGAGTCAGGACCAGGAGACAAATATCAGAGGTTTGTGCACAACGGCTATTGCTTTGAATTTTTCAATTGAAATAAATATTGAATATTTGTATATTATTGTTTTAAATTGTGTTTGTGCACAACAACGGTTTCTTTTGAATTATTTTCAATGGAAATAAATATTGACTATTTGCATATCATTGTTTTAAATTGTGGAAATGTGTTTGGTGGACACTTATTGATTGAAAAACATTGTGAATGGTTTGAAACTGTGAAAAATTGTTTGAATGGTATTTGATGGATACTTATTGATTGAAAAGCATCAGAAATGGTTTTGTGGAAATTGAAGTGAATTACGAATTGTGTTGCCATTTTGTGAATGAAATTTTAACTTTGGAAATTTATTTGATTCTTACGTATCATTTGAATAAATTGTTTGTAATTTTTTTGACTCATAATTGGCATGACACTGATATTATGTTCCTCATCCATTAATGGGGTGAGTGTTATTATTCCTCCCTCTTTGACTTATTAGTGCAGGGGTGAGTATGATTATGTTCCTCCTCTTTGACTTCCCACCGAGGTGAGTATGGATGAGTTCTCATTATATAGCTAGCTTCCTCCTCATTGATTTCGATTATTGGGGTGAGCATGTCTTGTCGTGGTGTACAACACGGCATATATGGAAAAAATTGTGTCATGGCCTAAATTGTGTTATAGATTGGCAACACTTGTATTCTTGATTATTTGATCGAATTGTGTTATTATGTATTGTGAGATTGTGAAATTGATTTAAACTCTTATTGACATATACTGTCTATTGAATTCAACCATGATCTGACTTATTGAAAATTTTTGTGATATTAACAAATGGAGTTTAAATTCTTGTTGACATTTATTGTCTTGAATTTAACTATGGTTTTAAGTATCCACTATTGATATGATTTATGAATTGTGATTTAAAAATTGTATTTGGTAAATGTTGTGCACCACTGAGACATTGTCTCAAATGATAGCTTTTATTGCCGTCGCAGTAGAGAGACAGACAGGGCAAAGAGTTAGGTCGCTAGTATCGCCAATGAGAGATTTTTGGGTATAGTGAGTATACCACATGTGGCATTTTGTCTCAGAATGTATATTCACTGTATGTATATTTTGTTCTTGGTTTTGAGCAGTTGTAAATTTAAGTTGTACAGTAAAGTTGTAAAATAATTATGAGTTATTTGGCTTGTAAAAATTGTGTTATATCTTTGTATCTTAGTCTTTGAAAATCACTGTGGATTTGACTTGAGAAATGTGTTGTGTTGATAAAAATGTTGGAGTTGAGATTTGAAAATATATTGAAGTGTTTTTTTACAGGTTTTCTGAAGAACTGTTTTGTCCAAAATACAAATGGCACCTTGCCAAAATTTTTACAGATATTCCAAATAAATCAAATGAGTTAGTTGTTTCACTTCAGTTCACCAAAGTCTTTCACACCTGTAAATAGTGCTCACCACTGTAAAAGAAGTAAGAAAAGTTTTTAAAATCCCTTGTAGTGTATTTAATGGATTATCAGTAGACGGAGTTGGTAATTCATTAGGTATACTACGGGATCATGTTATGCCTTACAGAGGGGTAGGGTGTGACAAAATACAACTAAGTCAAATGAGCCGGTGCCCAAGCGATGGGTAACCCAGAGGGAAGTTGCGGTTCTCGCAACGAGGAGCCCTAGACCCAAGAGAAAATTCATAAAATAATTTTTGGGACTCCAGAGAAGGGTCATTGAGGTTCCTATGGCATTAGAATGCCAAGAAAATATTTAGAAAAATTTTTCAATCGGTACAGACAATTTTGACCCGTTAAGCCAAACGGAGGGCATTTTGGTCATTTCGCCTTCAGAGACGATTTTTGGCCGACTTGTCCAGTTGAGTAAATAATTATTATGACATAAAATATGAATTAATGTTGATGAAAAAATTAATTTGAAGCTAGTAGAAAAGAAAAGAAAAGAAAATAAGGAAAATTAAAGATAATGACATCACATGATGTCACTCACTCAATCCCAACCAATCACAAGTTAATAAGCATTCTTAAAACACTTAAAAGAGTCAAAATGGACCAAAATAAATCTGCTCTTCTTCTTCTTCTTCCTCCAATACGTGACTCTCTTCTCCATAGCCTCCATAGAAGTTTCTTTCATCACTTTCATTTTTCCCATGAATTTCCACTACTAAACCCTAAGTCACCTTCATCAAAACTTGTCCATACCTCTTGGGGAAATGTTTGGCAGCCAAGAAAAGGAAAGGAAGTGAAGTTTGAGTTGGGAAAAATCTGCCCTATTCAAGGTTAGTGCACATATATACTCAAAACTCTTTATTTCCATGCTAGAGACTTGAAACAAGTATGAATTTGTAACTTAAATGAACCAAAATTATGTGTATGCCTACTATGATTTTCGGCAGCCCTAAGGAAGGAACAATGATGGAGTGTTTTTGATGGTTTTAATGGACTTAGAATGAATTAGAGATTATGTTTAAGGTGTATATACACATATATAATGAATGGAAGTGCTTAAGTAGGTGTATGTGTGAATCATAAGGGAAAACTAGGGTTTTGAGAAGTGAAAATTTGACTTGGCTTAGAAAATTGTTAGAGAACATTTTAATGGTCAATTAGTGACCATTTTAGGTAAGTTGGCCATAAATTGGACTGAAATGTAGCATGGCAAAGTGAAGGAGCATGCTGCCTTGTGAGTGCAAAGAGGTGATCAAATTTCAGTCCACTTGGACTTCCATAGCTTGGGCTATGTTGGTCCAATTGGTGTTTGGCCAATTGGACATGAAACTAGGCTTATAATGTCACATTTTTGCTGAAGAAACCATGCCCAAAAGACCAAAGCAAGAGGACCAAAAGTTGGCCCCAATCCGGATACCCTGCAAACAGCCCCTGCAGAAATGATCAAATGTTCATTTGGCCATAATTCACTGTAGAAATGGTCAATTGATCTGAAATATTTACAGCAACAAGTTAAGACATAGACAAATAACTTTCATGAAGAAACCTACCCCAAATTATGACCAGAACCTAATCAAATCATTGAGCAAAGTGAAGTTTACTGTACTGAGATTTCCAGAATTTTCACTTGAGTAGTAATGTTTGGATTGCTATAACTCTCTCTAAAAAACTCGGATTTAGGCGATTCTTGAACCGATGGAACCCTAAGGTATGGTAGAACATTTCATAAGAAGAAAGTTAGACCAAATTATGAACTTAACTTGATCAAATTACTGACCAAAGTTGGACCAAAAATCGCTGCACTCCAAAATCTCAAAGATGAATAGTGCACGTGAACAGTAAACTTATTTTGGCCATAACTTGAGCTACAAAACTCCAAATGGAGTGATTCAAAAAAAGAAATTCAACTAGACAAAATAAGGAACATTCTCTATAAAGGAAGTTTTGTCAAATTCCAACAGTAAATTGACCAATGAAACAGTGCAACTTCGGAGCACCAAAACCGAAAATTGGCAATTTTGCCAAAATGACCTAAGCTTTGAGAAAGTGACCAAAACCAACAAGTTTTAAATGAAAAATGTAGTATGTTGGAAGTGCCAAAGTCAATGTACATATTTTCTATGCAAAAGTCAACATTTTAGTTGACTAATGAAGTGAATAGTGACATGAAAACTTGAAATAAGCTTGGAAATGGATTTGGTAATTGATTCCAACAAGTTTTAAATGCAAAATGTGGTACATCGGAAGTGTTAAAACCAATGCAACTATTTTCTATACAAAAGTCAACTTTTTGTTGATCAATGAAGTGAATAGTGACACCAAGACTTGAAATTCAAAAATTGTGAAACTTAAAAGTGCAAAATGCCCTAGTAGGCCTAATGTGATTTGTTTGGATAGGTTGGCATGCCAATAGGGTATTGTTTTAGCAGTACTGCGAAAGGCTTTATACCTGTATTCATGGCTTTATGCCCGTATTCATGGCTTTATGCCCGTATTCATGGCTTTTATGCCCGATCATGTGATATCATGGCTTTTTAGCCATACGATCGCATACGTGGTTGACGTTCTGCGTCCCATGGTATGACGGCCCGAGGCACCGCGGTGTCCAGTGCCAACGACCCGTTATCCAGTCCGGTCAATTTGTATAGGTTACTTGGGCATGGAAAAGTATAACTGTAATTGAACTGATTGTTAAAGAAAATACGAAAATTAAATATCAGGAATGATTACGATAGAATACAAAGAAACTCAAGATCATGAAGAAAATAATTAACAAAATGCATGAAGAAGTTAATATCATAAAACGTAATTAGCCCTCGACTAAACATTAAGTTGGTAATTATTCAGTTCTTATGAACACAATGGCTAAGAAATTACGATTTTTATTTGCATATTATATTTCTTGTATTATTGGCACCACTAAGCTTTATGCTTAGCGCGTCGCTTTTGCAACGCGTAGGTACTGAAGATTTTGACAGAGGGCCCAGTAGACCATAGATTGGGTAAGGCCGTTCACAGTTCTGCATAGTGTCCATGTCATCTCACAGGCTACAGTGCATTAGTAGGACACTAGGTGTCATTTTGGCATTCTGTAATAAATTTTGATTTTTTTCATATGTAATGAAACTTATGTAATGTATTTTGATTTTCATGTAAATAATGCAAATTTGTGTTTGTAAATGGAAAAGTGAATATTGATCTGTAACTGGTACATGATTATCAAATGAGGTGAATGAATGAGAAATGAATGTGAACTGAAAAATATTGAGATTTTGATAAATGGAGTTGAGATGAATGAATAAGAATATAGGAAGTGTTTTTCACAGGTTCCAAAGAACTGTTTTCTCCATTTTTAGCCGGTACTCCGCCGGATTTTCTTTAAAATTTTCGGAACCTTAAATAAATTATAATTTCGATAAATGGCTTAAATAAATTATATTTCACAAGTTATATTCAAAAGGAAGAATAAAAATGAATTAAGATAAAATAGAGTGCTCGGCACACTGAGTGGCATAACTTGCTCGGCTACACTGTAGTCGGGTAAGGGGTGTCACAAATATAGTGCAATTTACCATTTTTACAAGTTAGCATTCATTGCCAAAACGCTTCAAGCATTATTGTATGTAAAATGTCAAATTCTTAATTTTTGTGTGCTAGATTGGTCTAGCTTAAAGTCATATTTCTCTTGGATTTTAGCTTCTGGTCAAAGAAGCAAAATTGTAGCTCTATGTCTTATTGCACGCGGGGCAAAATTTCAGGTCATTTCAAGTTGTATAGACCAAGATATGGTCAATTTACTAAAGCTGGATAGATTGCACCTTTAGTGCAAAATTTGGTCAATTTTAGGTCACTTTTGGTTCTGCAGTTTTTGTACCCGACTTGTGCAAGCCATTTGACTTGGTTCTGGCCATTTCTGGGCTTTGGTGTCTTCATAAGAATTGTAGATCTATGTCTAAAGCAACCATGGTAAAAATTTTAGGTCAATTGGACCTGTTTTGAGTGAGTTATGGTCATCCAAAGGACTACTATTCATATGGTCAAAAATCTGGGTTGCAAGGTTGCTAATCCGGATTTGGTCATTTTTATGGTCAGTTTCTAGGCAGAATTTTGGCAACATTTCTACACGAAAGTTGGCCTATTTAGTGTCTAGTTTCACCCCCCATTGGCCTCATACCAATTGGGTTCATAGTTTGGCACTTATGGCCTAATTTAGGTACTGCCTTCAATACACAACCTGCACAAAGCACATACACTTTCAAATTGATATTCCTTCTCCTCCTTATTACTTCAATATTTAATCAATAACACTTCCATATATATATTGTACACAATTCCAGCAACAATTTTGGGCAGAATATTCAAGTGCTCAATGCACACAATTCACCATCAAGTTCAACATTCACTTCTACCAAAATTCAACATATCTCAATGTCAATATTACACATACACTTCAACATAATCATACTTCAATATCACTTACACTTGCTGCCCACAATTTAACATTAGCATATTTTATTAATAACTATATGTTCACACACAAATTCATGCTATTAGGGGCTGCCAAACATGGCAGTTTGCTCAAGGCATTAAGGTTCCATTTCACACCCTTAATTCAAACACTACATGCACATACTTAGATACAAACTTACTACAACTTTCATTTGAATTAATAAACCTTCATTTCAATTCATCAAAAGTTAAAATAACTCAAGCTCAACAAAGGTTCATGGCTGCTAAAAATGGACAAGTCCATTTCTCACTATTTCTTTCATTTCTCTTCACCAAAATACTCACCTCAACCTAAACACAAGGTTTACTAAAGCAAGGGAGAGATTTTGGACACTTACCACTTTTGAAGCTTATCAAAACTTCACCAAATCTTGCTTTTCTTGTTGCCAATATCTTCCCCAAGGTGAGTATGCAAGCTTTAATGAAGGAAAGAAGTGGAAAGGAAGGCTAGAACATGCTTGCATAGAGGTAGAGCAAGGTGCGGCAATGGAGTTCTCCCATGGTGCAAATTCGGCTGGTTTGAGGAAGGTTGAAGATGAAGTGGTTTCTGCCAACTAATGGCTTAGATAAATGTCCCAAGGCTTGAGTTAGTGGAGCACTAACTCTAAATTAATTGTTTAATTAGTTAAACTTTCATTATTTGCACCTTTAGCTCAATTCTTTCACTATTTACATAATGTATCACCATTTAATTTTTCATGACATTATTGTTAGAAGTATGCCCTAGAGCATATCATTTGGTATGTATCTTGTACATATTTTTATTAATAAAAGGCATTTCCACTTTTCCATTTACATAATATATTTATGTGTAATAGAAAAGGTCCATTGATATTTTGTTAGAAATATTATTCTTAAGTTGTTAAGAATATGAGTGACAATATTTCTAGTACAAAGTATCATAAATAGGTTCACAATCGAGGATACTTCATAATAAGGACATGACTTATCCAGAAAGATTGTATTCATATTTGTTCCCAAGTTATTTATATGAGATATAAATAAGATGGAATGGTGAGTCTCATGCCATATAACAAATATGATAGGCACTTATAAATGATAAGTAAGCCGAACCAGTGACACTTATGACAAGCACATGGAGTTTACTCTTGTCAATGTTTCGTCATAAATCATATCAGTGCATATAATCTTTAGACCTGATATAGCACAGTTATCTTGTATATAGGTAGTTTGAGTTTGATACTGCTTTCATACTTGTACTGTGTATGGGTATATGGGCATGTGTTGGCTCCTACTAGTTATATATGGAGGTAGGTGTTGATCAAGATGGAATCTGTTCCTCTAAGTAAATAGAGATAAAATCCTATGTTCATTTAATTGTTATTGATGTTTCAAGTTCCTGGCCAGGACAGATAGATTTATTCAGAAAAGAGTTTCTGATGAGAAAATCTTTTTAATCAAGAATTGAAATTAAAAGAGAACATAATATTCATAGCAAATGGAGTTTGACATAAACCATAATTTCAACTTGAGTTGGGATTTTGTAACAGAGAGATTCTAGTGCATGGTAACATATGATTATAGATTCATTGAAGGTAAACCTTATTACCAATTGGGTGGCCATGGCATGCTATGCTAGGTGTTAACCGTGGTCTATGAGGTTCATAAAATGATTTAGAGAAATCATTTATGGTAAGAAAGAGTTCTGATGATATTAAGAGTTGATATCATGTCTCATTGCCAATTAGTGATGAGCCTAGGAAGTCACACACATACACAAGTTATCACCTATTTAAATATGATTTAATTAACTAATTAAATTGTTCAATTGATTAATTAAATAGGTTTGGTTTTCAATTAAATTGCAAAGTCCCTAGCATGACTTGAAACCAAATCTAGATTATTAGATGTGTAGTATAAATTAAATTTATATTTAAAGTGTTTAAATATGAATTTAATTAATGAGAAATTAATTAATAGAGATTAATGAATGAATTTATATTTGATATAAATTAATTAGAAGAAGAAAAATAATTATTTTGGGTTAAGAACTCAAAATTAAGACACATAGGCATTTTGGTCATTTCACAGTGTGACACGTGGCACCATGAGATGGTGACACATGGCACATAAGCTTGCCAAATTTTTTTTTTAATCATGTAAGATGATTAAAATCAAGATTAAATATAGGTTTGACACTTGGCACAATGTGATTGAGTCACTTAAACCTACAGCTAATCAAAGGGTGACATGTGGCTAGGGTTTAATGTGTTAACCTAGCTATTTAAGTGTGATTATGAAAAGAAAAAATAACCAGCAGCCACTCCTCTCTTTTTTCATGCCACTTTGAGGCTTTTTATCTATTCTTCTTCATCTCTCATCAATTCAAAGAGATTAGCCATCAATCTCTTGAATTAAGAACGCTAGAAATTGTTTCTTGTGTCCTGTTTACATCTCTAATCTCTTAAAAGGCAGAACTTGAATTTCTAATTAATAGAAAAGGCTTTAGAAGCTGTTCAAGGGCTGTCATAAGTGTTCTTGGTGTGGACAAGCTAGAGGGACAACATCTGGTGTCCTGAAGATGAATCTCAAAGGCGCAGACACGTTGCAGTGCATCAAGAGGTTAGTGTAATCGTTCTTGATTTAATATGGGGTTCTAAAATTAGTCTGATTAATTTTAAAATCTTAAATGGAAAATACAGATCTAAAAACATATTAAAAGAGTTTTAATTTGTTGTTTATCATTGAAATCAAATAGATAAAAATAAATCTTGCATGATGCATGTGACCCTAGGTGAAAATTTTTGAATTCAATGGTATAAACTTGTGTTTTTCACGCTTCCGTTCCTTCAATTGGTATGAGAGCCACTATATTTGCCATTTAGATTGTTGATTATATGATTTAATTGTGTGTTTGATCATGAGATCAAAAGATCATTGCAAAGCAAGGTGGCAGCATATTTGAAAAAAACACCATCAATGGTGCGCATGGTTTGGCTACCATGGGTGGTTCAAGGTTTGGCTTTTAATTATGCAATTGTTGTATGATTTAAGGCCTATTCTTTGACTAATTAAAGTGTTTAATTAGTAATTTTAATCACACAATTAAATTATGATTCAAATCAGAATTTTAAAAATTGTTTGAATGTAATTCAAATCTGAATTTTAAAAGTTGTTTGAATGTGATTCAAATCTGAATTTTTAAAGTTGTTTGAATCATATTTAAATCTGATTTTTTAAAATTGATTGAATAAAATTTAGATCTGATTTTTTAAAAAATGTTTGAATGTGATTCAAATCTGATTTTTAAAAAAATGTTTGAATGTGATTCAAATCTGATTTTTTTAAAAAAAGTTTGAATGTGATTCAAATCTGAATTTTTAAATTTATTTGAATCATATTCAAATCTGGATTTTTAAGTTGAATATGAGATATTCAATTTAATTTAAGTATGTATGTTTTATTTAATTGTTAAATAGTGATATGCATGATGGATGATCATGGACTATAAAAGACCAATGTGATTGGATTTATTTCTTTTATGTTTCTTTGGGATTGTAAATTAATTAATTTATTTTAATTTATTTTGGGCATGTATTATTAAGTTTGTAATAATTTTTGGGTTGTAATTTCATTTATTTAAGTTCTTGTAAATTCGCCTTGGTATGCCAAGGATTACTATGTAATATTGGATTGCAAGAAGTTCAAGGAGGTCAAGAGCATTGGTGAGACCAGTGGGAGGAATTCAAGATAAAGTGTTGATTATGTACTCCTTCAGCAACTCTTGTAAAATGAATGAATGAAATGCACCTAGGAATGCCCTGATTCAATTCTTGGTGGCTCAGAATTGAATCCTTTAGAAAGTCCATTATTACCATATTTATTGCTTATCCATGAATGCATGAGATGTATGGGAATGTATGCTATTATATGATATATGCATGCTAATTGGATAATGTGGAAAGTGAGACCTTAATAGTAATTAGAATGACCATAAAATCTTCCAAACAAATGATTAAGTTGGAAATGCTATAATTAAAGTAATTAAAACATAGGCCCTCCATTGGGGCAATTATTTTAAGAAATTTTAAATAGTTGCATAAGATGCAATTAATTTAAGAGATTTTCTTAAGAATAATTGTTAAGCATGAGATGTTGTAAATATGTAAATGGTTTGGTGGCCAATATTGGATGTACCTGAGGACATTAAAATTATTTGCATAATTACTGGCTCAATGGGATCAACTTAACTAATGCAAGATAAGTCAATAATGGATATACCTGAGATTTTGAGCATTAGGGGCTAGGTAAAGGATTGAACCTCACATGAGATGTGATGGGCAAGGAGTTGCTCACTTATAGTTTATTGTAATTCCAATAATGGATGTACCTGAGGATGATCAATAGAATTATAAGAGTTCAATCACCCACTAGAAATCCATCCAACTAGGATTTCCGTTTTCTACTTTGGAAGTGTAGAATTCGCTAAGTTAGTGGGAAGGCCAATTTGATTAAAAGACCATAATCATTTTGGTTAATTACATGATACATTTACTAATTAATCTAGTTATTTTCTATAGTTAATTTTCTGATAAAAATGAGCACAAAACAACCACCACCATCCAATATCCTTGCAAGCATACTTGATCACAATAGGTTGACAAGACCTAATCTGTCTGATTGGCTAAGAAATTTGAAACTTGTCCTGAACCTTGAACATATAGGATATGTTCTAGATTCAAATGTTCCTGGTCCCTTACCTCCAGAGGCCACACAAGAGGAACATGAAACTTTGGACAAGTGGAAGGAGCATGATATGAGAGCTAAGTGTTACATGCTTGCTTCCATGAGTAATGACTTACAGAAGCAACATGAGAACATGCAGAGTGCGAATGAGATCCTCCTTCACCTATAAGAGTTGTATGGTGAGCACAGCAGGAATGCTAGGTATGAGATATCTAGACAGCTATTCCGTATGAGGATGTCTGAGAGACAGAATGTTGGGGATCATGTCCACAAGATGATTCAACTGATTGAGCAGTTGGAACATCTTGACTTCAACATGGATTTCCAACTACAAACGGATTTGATCCTTCAGTCCCTTCCTGAGTCTTTTGGGAATTTTGTGACAAATTTCCATATGACTAAATAGGAATGCACCTTAGCTGGTTTACTCAACATGCTAGTTATTGCCCAAAAGAATATGCCGGGCAATAAAGGAAAAGAGGTAGCTTTGATTACATCTTCTTCTGCTGGAAAGTCCAACAAGAAGAAGTGCAATAAGAAAAAGACACCTCAGATTCCTGGTCCTTTCAAGAAAATAGCTAAACAGAAAAGGAAGACTAAAGCTGATGGAGGCAAAGGAAAGTGTTTCCACTGCCAAAAGGATAGGCACTGGAAAAGGAATTGCCCAGAGTATCTTGCTTCTCTGAAGGACAAGAAGGATACACCTTCGGAAGGTATGTCCATATCTTGTTATTTAGATTCTGATGATACTCATAGTTCATCTACAGCTTGGGTTTTAGATACTGGTGCCAGTTCTCACATTTCTAATGATATGCAGGAACTAGCAAATAGTAGCAACTTACGTTCTCAAGATATTAGAGTCCGGATTGGCAATGGCTCAACTGTTGAAGCTTTAGCCATAGGATCTAAATCCTTTTACATGTTTGAACATGTTTTGTGTTTAGATAATATTTTATATGTACCTGATGCTTTTAAGAACATCATTTCTATATCTAGTTTGACTAGAAATGGCTATGAATTTCAGTTCACAGATGATGTTTGTAATATTTATTTTGGAAATAAATAAGTTGGTTCGGGTTATATGAATGATGGTCTTTATTATTTGGATAATAATGACAAACACAAATTGAATGCAAGTGATTTAAAAGAATGTAATGCCATGGTGAAAACCAACTCAAGTTCAAAATATATTTGGCACTTAAGGTTATGTCATGTTGTAGAAGATAGGATTCCAAAACTGGAGAAAATGGGGATTCTATCCTCATTGGGCTCTGAGCCTGCTCCAACTTGTGAATCTTGCCTTCAAGGCAAAATGACTAGATCATCCTTTGTTGGACAAGGGCAAAGAGCTGAAAATATTTTGGAGCTAATACATAGTGATGTATGCGGTCCATTTAAAGAAATGGCTAGAGGGGGCTTTCATTATTTTATTACCTTTACTGATGATAAATCAAGATTTGGGTATTTGTATTTGATGAAATACAAACATGAATCCTTTAAAAAGTTTAAAGAATTTAAATCTGAAGTAGAAAATCAAACAGGAAAGAGTATTAAAGCTCTTCGATCAGATCGTGGAGGTGAATATTTGAGTACTGAATTTGATGAATACTTGAGAGAGCATGGCATTGTTTCTCAGCTGACTCCTCCAGGAACGCCACAGCTGAATGGTGTGTCTGAAAGGAGAAATCATACCCTATTGGATATGGTACGTAGTATGATGAGCTATACTGATATGCCAAACTTCTTTTGGGGATTTGTATTAGAATCAGCTTTGTATATTATGAATAGGATTCCATCAAAATCAGTTTCTTCCACACCTTACAAGATATGGCATGGAAGAAAACCAAGTCTTAAGCATGTTAAGATTTGGGGTTATCCAGCTTATATCAAAAAGCTGAACACTGATAAATTAGAGACCAGATCAGAAAAAGGTTGATTTGTTGGATATCCAAAAGATAGTTTTGGATATTATTTTTATTTGCTTACTTCACAAAAGGTTGTGATAAGTAGAGATGCCACATTTCTTGAACAACAGTTTGTTCAAGAAGGAGGCAAAGGAAGGCAAATAGAATTAGAATTGGAGAATTCTTACCAACCAACAGATCAGATGGATATAGATCCATCTAGTCAACCTATACCCGTTGATGAAACATCTACAGCTGTTCCTCATAGAACACCCAGGGTATCTCACCCACCAGTGAGATATGGTTTTCTTCATGAAGTAGAACAAGAGTTGTCTACTCATGAAGAAGTGGATCATGGAGATGATCCACTTACCTATGAAGAAGCTATATCAGATATAGACTCTTCAAAATGGATTGATGCTATGAAATCCGAGATTGATTCCATGTATAAGAATCAAGTTTGGGATCTTGTTAACCCACCTGAAGGTATTATACCTATAGGGAACAAATGGGTTTTCAAGAAGAAAATTGGTTTTGATGGAAAGGTAGAGACCTATAAGGCAAGGCTAGTAGCGAAAGGCTTTCGCCAAAGGCAAGGAGTTGACTATGAGGAGACTTTCTCCCCTATTGCCATGCTTAAATCAATTAGGATTTTATTAGCAATAGCTGCATACTATGATTATGAGATTTGGCAGATGGATGTCAAAATAACTTTTCTCAATGGATACATTGAAGAAAACATTTTCATGGAACAACCTAGGGGTTTTGAATCCCAAGATGGTTCCAAGGTATGCAAGCTAAAGTGATCCATTTATGGGTTGAAACAAGCTTCGAGCAGTTGGAATATCCATTTTGATGAAGCCATTAAATCCTTTGGTTTTATCAAAAATGAGGATGAGCCATATGTATATAAGAAGGTTAGTGACAGTGCTATCACTTTCCTTGTCTTATATGTGGATGACATACTGTTGATGGGTAATAACACAGGTATGTTGACAACTATAAAGGTATGGTTGTCAAATACATTCTCCATGAAAGACTTAGGGGAGGCAACTTATATTCTTGGGATTCGCATCTATAGAGATAGAGCAAAAAGAATAATTGGTTTATCCCAAAGTCTATACTTGGAAAAGGTGTTAAAGAGGTTTAACATGCTTGATTCCAAGAGAGGATTGTTACCAGTGAGACACGGTATCCACCTTTATAAAGAGATGTCTCCAAAGACACCTGAAGAAAGAGATAAGATGGCTAGGATTCCATAAGCTTCGGATATTGGAAGTTTAATGTATGCAATGTTGTGTACTAGGCCAGATATCGCATATGCTGTTAGTTTGACTAGCAGGTATCAATCCAATCCAGGTTTGGAACATTGGATAGCTGTCAAGAATATCATTAAGTACTTGAAAAGAACTAAGGATTTATTCTTGATTTATGGAGGTGGAGACTTGCAATTGGATGGTTATACTGATTCTGATTTCCAATTAGATATCGATGATAGAAAGTCTACCTCTGGATATGTGTTCATTTATAATGGAGGTGCAGTCAGTTGGAAGAGTTCGAAATAGAGCACGACTGCAGATTCCACTACAGGTCGAGTATATTCTCGCATCGATGTCGCAAAGGAATCTGTTTGGATAAAGAAGTTCGTGACAGAACTTACAGTAGTTCCTTCCATTGAGTCAGCAGTTCCACTACACTTTGACAACAATGGAGCAGTCATTCAGGCTAAGGAAACAATGTCTCACCAGAAATCCAAACACATAGAAAGGCGCTACCACATTATCAGAGAAATAGTTGGGCGAGGCGATGTAGCCATGCAGAAAATAGCATCAGCTGAAAATCCAGCTAATCCATTCACTAAGCCTATGTCACAGACTCAATTAGACCAACATCTTGAGAAGATAGGTCTAAGATATTATAATGAATGGCTCTAGTGCTAGTGGGAGATTGTTAGTAGTATGCCCTAGAGCATATCATTTAGTATGTATCTTGTACATATTTTTATTAATAAAAGGCATTTCCACTTTTCCGTTTACATAATATATTTATATGTAATAGAAAAGGTCCATTGATATTTTATTAGAAATATTATTCTTAAGTTGTTAAGAATATGAGTGACAATATTTCTAGCACAAAGTATCATAAATAGGTTCACAATCGAGGATACTTCATAATAAGGACATGACTTATCCAGAAAGATTGTATTCATGTTTGTTACCAAGTTATTTATATGAGATATAAATAAGATGGAATGGTGAGTCTCATGCCATATGACAAACATGATAGGCACTTATAAATGATAAGTAGGCTGAACCAGTGACACTTATGACAAGCACATGGAGTTTACTCTTGTCAATGTTTTTTCATAAATCATATCAGTGCATATAATCTTTAGACCTGAGATAGCACAGTTATCTTGTATATAGGTAGTCTGAGTTTGATACTGCTTTCATACTTGTACCGTGTATGGGTATATGGGCATCTGTTGGCTCCTACTAGTTATATATGAAGGTAGGTGTTGATCAAGATGGAATCTGTTCCTCTAAGTAAATAGAGATAAAATCCTATGTTCATTTAATTGTTCTTGATGTTTTAAGTTCCTGGCCAGGACAGATAGATTTATTCAGAAAAGAGTTTTTGATGAGAAAATCTTTTTGATCAAGAACTGGAATTAAAAGAGAACATAATATTCATAGCAAATGGAGTTTAACATAAACCATAACTCCAGCTTGAGTTGGGATTTTGTAACAGAGAGATTCTAGTGTATGGTAACATATGATTATAGGTTCATTTAAGGTAAACCTTATTACTAATTGGGTGTCCATGGCATGCTATGCTAGGTGTTAACCATGGTCTGTGAGGTTCATAAAATGATTTAGAGAAATCATTTATGGTAAGAAAGAGTTCTGATGATATTAAGAGTTGATATCATGTCTCATTCCCAATTAGTGATGAACCTAGTAAGTCACACACATACACAAGTTATCACCTATTTAAATATAATTTAATTAATTAATTAAAGAGTTTAATTGATTAATTAAATAGGTTTGGTTTGCAATTAAATTGCAAAGTCCCTAGCATGACTTGAAACCAAATCTAGATTATTGGATATATAGTATAAGTTAGATTTATATTTAAATATGAATTTAATTAATGAGAAATTAATTAATAGAGATTAATTAGTTAATTTATATTTGATATAAATTAGAAGAAGAAAAATAATTATTTTAGGTTAAGAACTCAAAATTAAGACACAGGGGCATTTTGGTCATTTCACAGTATGACACGTGGCACCATGAGATGGTGACACATGAGATTACACATAAGCTTGCCAAATATTTTTTTAATCATGAAAGATGATTAAAATCAAGATTAAATATAGGTTTGACACTTGGCACAATGTGATTGGGTCACTTAAACCTAGAGCTAATCAAAGGGTGACATGTGGCAAGGGTTTAATGTGTTAACCTAGCTATATAAGTGTTGTTATGAAAAAGAAAAACAACCAGCAGCCACTCCTCTCCTTTTTCATGCCATTTTGAGGCTCTCCATCTATTCTTTTTCATCTCTCATCAATTCAAAGAGATTAGCCATCAATCTCTTGAATTAAGAACACTAGAAATTGTTTCTAGTGTCCTGTTTACATCTCTAATCTCTTAAAAGGCAGAACTTGAATTTCTAATTAATAGAAAAAGCTTTAGAAGCTGTTCAAGGGCTGCCATAGGTGTTCTTGGTGTGGACAAGCTAGAGGGACAACATTTGGTGTCCTGAAGAAAAATCTCAAAGGCACAGACTCGCTGCAGTGCATCAAGAGGTTAGTGTAATCGTTCTTGATTTAATCTAGGGTTCTAAAATTAATCTGATTAATTTTAAAATCTTAAAAGGAAAATATAGATCCATAAACATATTAAAAGAGTTTTAATATGTTGTTCATCATTGAAATCAAATAGATAAAAATAAATCTTGCATGATGCATGTGACCCTAGGTGAAAATTTTTGAATTCAATGGTATAAACTTGTATTTTTCACGCTTCCGTTCCTTCAACTGCACCCTTTAACTGATCAAATAAGTCATCTATGCGAGGTAGTGGATATCTATTCTTTATGGTCATCTTATTCAATTACCTATAGTCGATACACAGACAGAGAGTACCATCTTTCTTCTTAACAAACAACACTGGTGCTCACTAAGGTGACATGCTAGGGTGGATGCGGATAAAACCCTTGTCAAGCAATTCTTGAAACTGTACCTTCAACTCCTTTAACTCAGCAGGTGCCATTATGTATGGATAATGAAAATTGGTTTCACACCAAGCATAACCTCTATTTCAAACTACACCTCTCTTTGCGGAAGTAATCCTGGCAATTCTTGTAACACTCCTATGTTCGGTAGTGCGTTCTACTGTTCCGGTGACCAGTGTTGTCCGGACAGCTAGGATGCCTAAAACTACACTTCGATATGAGTGAGGAGACATAAAATAATGAAATACAAGAAAAGAAAACACAAGAAAAACAAAGGAAAAATAGTAGTAAAGAAATGCAACCAAGTTAAGCGAGCTGAGAACCCTAGCAATGGGTGACCGCACCGGGAAGTCACGGCGTGGACCGTTGACTAGCCCTGGACCGCGGAGAACCCTGGAAAATATTTTTAGGACTTAAATAGACACCTATTGAAGTATAAATACCATAAGAAATATTAAATAAAAAATTAAATAGTTAGTACAAAGAAAAGTGAGAAATTGAAAAACGGACAAAACTCGGTATTGCTGAAAAGTTGGGAATACAACCCGAACAGGGGCATTGTGGTCATTTGACACCTCGAGTTGACTTTTGACCTCAATGTCCATTAGAAATAAGTGGTATTAAATTTTGAAAATGGCATGAAAAATGAAATTCCATGTGTAGAATAATTAAGAGAAACTAAGTGGAAAAATATGGGAATAATTAAAAGTTTAATTATAATATTATTTATTTAAGTTAAGTGGAGCATTAGTGGACAATTAGTGGACTGATTTAAGGCCATTAGTGGACAAAGAGGGCAGCACTAACATCTTCTTCTTCATTTTTCATCTTAGCCGAATTCCAATTCTCCTAAATTCTCCCATTGTCCACCATGGCGACACCTTGCATGCAAGCTCCACTCCTAATGATCAAGCCACAATTTCTCCAATTGTTCTTCATTAAAAGTATTATACATATCATGGGCAGTAGATAGGCAACAAGAAATGAATGTTTTTGTGGAGTTTTGAAGAATTTCCAAAGTGGTAAGTTTGTGTTTTTTATTATTGTTTAATTAAAGTTTGTAAGGATGTTATGGGTGTTAGATTTATGGAGAGATTTTTGAGGTTTGATGTTGAATGGGGAAGTGTACTTTTGGTAGCCATGGAAACACCTTGAAGACAGTTTATTTTTGCTTGTAAATGGTGAATTAAAGGATTGATTAAATGTATATTGTGTAGGAAATTATTGGGGTGATTATACGTAGTATATGTAAATGTGTATTGAAATTTGAAGCTTGGAAATTAATGGAATGTAAATGTATCATTGCAGCAGTTTGTTGACTCTTGAAGAATGCTGGAATTCATGCTTGGTTTATGGTATATTAATGTTGACTTATGTTGGATGTTATGGCAGTTTGAGTATATATATATGATGGTGTGAGGTTGGACATGTAAAAGTGTTATGGTTAGGTGGTTGAATTGTTGTAAATTGAGTTTGACAAATTTTGCACTTTATGGTGTATGTTGAATGTAATTGTAAGCTGCCAAAATGACCTATAATATGTTGTGAATTATGTTTAGGTTATGGTACAACCAGAATTGGCTTGAATGTTGAGTTTGGTGAGTGTTAAAAGTGATCCTTGATGTGTATGAAAGAAATGCAATAAGGCAATTTGAGTTTTAGGCCTAGAACTTTAAGTGTGTGGCTCCAATTGGAATGAGACCAATTGGAGGTGAGATTAGACACAAAATGTGCCAACTTTCATGAAGGAAGCATATCAAAATTCTGCTTGCAAGGTAGCTTGAAAAATGACCAAATCCGGATTAAGTGCAAATAAGGCAAGAAAATTGACAATTTGGGCAGCAGTTAGTGTTTAGGCCATTACTCACTCAAAACAGGTTCAATTGACCTGAACTTTTGACCATGAATAGTTAAGACCCATATCTACAAGTCCTATTAAGACACTAAAGCCCATAAATTACCATAAGCAAGTCAAACAGCTTGCTTAATTTCGGGTCCAAAAACTGGGCGAACCAAAATTGACCTAAAATGACCTAAAGTGACCAATTTTGATGCAATTTGATCAGCAATAGTAAAATGACCATAACTTGGTCTACATAACTCAGAATGACCTGAAATTTTGCCCCGCGTGCAATAAGACAGATCTACAAGTTTGTAGTTTTGACCGAAACCCGAAAACCAAGGAAACTAGGTCGTCTGGCTAGGTCAAACTAGTATCTCGGAATCCAGCAAATTGCAAGAAAACGCAATATACATGGAAATGAATTTGGTAACATGTACTAACCCTAAAAGATTATCGAATGTGACATATTAGTAACATTAAAACCTAAATTACCTAGCATGCACTGAGGGTCGACATATTAGGTTGATTAAGCAAATAATAGCATTCCATGAATTACTTATCAAGCATTATCGTTAGAGACAGTTTAATTAAGTACTGAAACACTTCAAATTGTGTTTCTCAGTTAGCAAAGACTCAGGAAAAGGGAAGAAAATACTGAGTCAAGGCCACGAGACAGTTATCAGAGGTTTGTGCACAATAGTTATTTCTTTTGAATTTTTCAATTGAAATAAATTATGATTATTTGTATGTTATTGTTTTAAATTGTGTTTGTGCGCAATAGTTATTTCTTTTGAATTTTTCAATGGAAATAAATTATGATTATTTGTATGTTATTGTTTTGAATTGTGTTTGTGCACAATAGTTATTTCTTTTGAATTTTTTCAATTGAAATAAATTATGATTATTTGTATGTTATTGTTTTAAATTGTGTTTGTGCACAATAGTTATTCTTTTGAATTTTTCAATTGAAATAAATTATGATTATTCGTATGTTATTGTTTTAAATTGTGTTTGTGCACAATAGTTATTTCTTTTGAATTTTTCAATTGAAATAAATTATGATTATTTGTATGTTATTGTTTTAAATTGTGTTTGTGCACAATATTTATTTCTTTTGAATTTTTCAATTGAAATAAATTATGATTATTTATGTGTTATTGTTTTAAATTGTGTTTGTGTACAATAGCTAATTCTTTTGAATTTTTCAATTGAAATAAATTATGACTATTTGTATATTATTGTTTTGAATTATGGAAATGTATGTGAATGGATACTTATTGCTTGAAAAGCATTGTAAATGGTTTGAAACTGTGGAGAAATTGATTTAGTGTGATTTGTGAAAGTTGAAGTTAATTATGAATTGTGTTGCCATCTTGTGAATGAAATTACGACTTTGGAAATTTTGAGATAAAATGTGTTTAGTGTTATCAGAGCAAAGTAGGGACGGCGATACGTAATGCCTACGATTCTTGGGAACTCTCACGAGTGAACTCAGGAGCTTGCAGGGATGGCGATACGTAACGCCTACAAGTGCTCTGATAAGTACACTATATTCCCCTCTTTGACTTGCCAGTCTGAGGTGAGTATGGATGAGTACTCATTATTCAGCTAGCTTCCTCCCTCATTGATTTCGATTATTGGGGTGAGTGTGTCTTGTTGTGGTGTACAACACGGCATGTGCGAAAAAAATTGTGTCATGGCGTAAATTGTGATATTGATTGGCAACACTGTATTGTTCAGTTATTTGATCCAATTGTGTTATTGATGGGAAAAACTGTGTTATTCAGTTATTTGATCAAATTATGTTATTGATTGGCAAAACTGTGTTATTCATTTATTTGATCAATTTTGTGTTATATGAACTTTGTAAATTGTGAAATGGAATTGTGAATTATTTGATTTGTGAATTGTTAATAAAAGGTTTATATATCGCATTTCGAATTGTTATTGTGCACCACTGAGTAAATTTTGCTCGGCGATAACTTTTCAGTGCTGTCGCAGGTAGACAGACTGACAAGGCAGCAGATTAGGCTGTTAGTACTACACTGAGAGATCATCGAGTATATTGAGTATACCACATTTTGCATTTTGTATTGTAATGTATGTTCACTGTATGTATATATTGTTCTTGGTTTTGAGCAGTTGTAAATTAAAATTGTACATTGAAGTTGTAAAGTAAATTATAAGTTATTTTGACTTGTAAAAATTGTATTATATTTCTTGTATCTCAATCTTTGAAAAATTATTGTGGATTTGTGTTGAATTATGTAACACCCCTATGTTCGGTAATGCGTTCTACTGTTCCGGTGACCAGTGTTATCTGGACAGCTAGGATGCCTAGAACTACACTTCGATATGAGTGAGGAGACATAAAATAATGAAATACAATAGAAGAAAACACAAGAAAAACAAAGGAAAAAATAATAGCAAAGAAATGTAACCAAGTTAAGTGAGCCGAGAACCCTCGCGATGGGTGACCGCACCGGGAAGTCACGGCGTGGACCGTTGACTAGCCCTGGACTGCGAGGAATCCTGAAAAATATTTTTAGGACTTAAATAGACCCCTATTGAAGTATAAATATCATTAGAAATATCAAAGAAAAATTAAATAATTAGTACAAAGAAAAGTGAGAAATCGAATAATGGACAAAACCCGGTGTTACCGAAAAATCGGGAATGCAACCCGTACAGGGGCATTGTGGTCATTTGACATTCCGAATTGTCTTTTGACCTAAATGTCCATTAAAAATACATGGTATTACACTTGGAAAATATAATGAAAGATTAAATTTGGGGTACCTAATATAAATAGCCAAAAGTGGAGTGTAAATGGAGTAATTAACACATTTAACATATAATATTAATTAAATAAAGTTAGTAGAGAGTTAGTGGGAATTATCTACACCTAAGTGGACCACTAACTCACCTTTGGGCAGCAGATTGAAGTTCATCTCCAAGCTCCCAATTTCAGCCGAAAATGGTGAAAAGAAGATCCACCATTGTTGTCCACTTGAAAGCTTCATGCATGCTTGATTTAAGCTTCATTCTTGGCACATTTCTTCACTAAAAGTAACCACCACACCTTGGACAGCATTTAGGGAGTGAGAAAGGTAAGTTTTGATGAGTTTTTAAGAAGCTTCAAAAATAGGTAAGTTGTGTTTTTGAATGTTGCTTTGTTAAAGTTTGTAAGCATGTTATGGGTGTTTGATTTATGAACAAATTTTTAAGTTTTGATGTTGAATGGGAATGTGTACTTTTGGCAGCCATGGAAGCACCTTGAAGGCAGTTTATTTGTGCTTGTAAATGGTGAATTAAATGATTGATTAAATGTATATTGTGTAGGAAATTGTTTGGGTGATGTATAAATTAGTATATGTAAATGTAAAATGAGATTTAAAGCTTGGAAAGTAATGGAATGTAAGTGTACCATTGTGGCAGTTTGCTAACTCTTGAGGAATGCTGGAATTCATGCTTGGTTTATGGAATATTGATGTTAAAATGTGTTGGTTGTTATGGCAGTTTGAGTGTATGTATGGTGGTGTGAAGTGGGACATGTAAATGAGTATGAATTGGTGATTGAATTGTTGTAAATTGAGTTGGACAAATTCTGCACTTGTTGGTGCACATTGAATGTAATTGCAAGCTCCCAAAATGACCTATAATATGTTATAAATTATGTTTAGGTTATGGTACAACCAGAATTGGTTTGAATGTTAAGTTTGGTGAGTGTTAAAAGTGATGCTTGATGTGTATGCAAGAATTTCAATAAGGCAGTTTGTGTTTTAGGCCTATAACTTTAATTGTGTGGCTCCAATTGGTATGAGACCAATTGGAGGTGAAACTAGGCACAAAATGTGCCAACTTTCATGAAGGAAGCTTGCCAAAATTCTGCTTGCAAGGTAGCTTGAAAAATGACCAAATCTGGATTAAGTGCAAGTAAGGCCTGAAAATTGACCATTTGGGCAGCAGTTAGTGTTTAGGCCATAACTCATTCAAAACAGGTCCAATTGACCTGAAATTTTAACCATGAATAGTTAAGACCCATATATACAAGTCTTATGAGGACACCAAAGCCCAGAAATGACCATAAGCAAGTCAAACAGCTTGCACAAGTTCGGGTCCAAAAACTAGCCGAACCTAAAATGACCTAAAATGACCTAAAGTGACCAATTTTAGTGCAAGTTGACCAGCAATAGTAAAATGACCATAACTTGGTCTACATAACTCAGAATGACCTAAAATTTTGCCTCACGTTCCATAAGACATAGATCTACAAGTTTGTAGTTTAGACCAAAACCCAAAAACAGAGGGAACTACGTCGTCCGGCTAGGTTAAACTAGTATCCCGGAATCCAACAAATTGCAAGAAAATGCAAGATACATGGAAATGAATTTGGTAACATGTACCAACCCTAAAAGACTATTGAATGTGACATATTAGTAACATTAAAACCTAATTTACCTAGAATGTATTGAGAGTCAACATATTAGGTTGACTAAGCAAATAATAGAAATTCAGTGAATTACTTATCAAGCATTATCGTTAGAGACAGTTTAAATGAGTACTGAAACACTTCAAATTGTGTTTCTCAGTTAGCAAAGACTCAGGGAAGGGAAAGGAAACACTGTGTCAGAGTCAAGAGACAGTTATCAGAGGTTTGTGCACAGCTAGTTTTTAACTGATTTTGTTTTGAATATTTCATATGATTAAATGACATATTTTTCTTATGTATTGTGTTTAACAAGCATTGGATTTAATTCAATGATTATTGAAATTGTTATAGTATGTATGAATTTAGCTTTGTGAAATGGTATTTCCACAAGTATTAAGCATTGTTATGGATTAAATATATTATGTTTTGGAAAATTGTGATAGAACATGTTTTGAATTATGATGGTAATTTTCATGGAAAAATGCAAATTTATGATTTGAATTGTGATGAGCATAAAAATTATTGGATATTGGAATTGACTTTGAATCGAATTATATTGTGATTTATCCTCACTGAAAGGATTGTGATATTGTTTTATATCTCACTATAGATGCTTGACTAGGTTATTACCCTTCTCTCTCATTTGTTGAGAAGACAATGGAGTTAGTTGTGTTTTGATTACCATGGTACGTGCACAGGCTTAGATTTTCCTCTGATTTGAGGTTAGATCTAAGTTTATTTTATCGTTATGGCCCATGCGGAAGATTCATTATTGTGATGGTACTGTGCACGATGATTCGGCCTCCTCGACCATAGGGAGTTAGAATATGATTCGACCTCCCCAACCATAGGGAGTTAGAATCTGTAACACCCTCCCCGTAGCAACTCCGTACATTCTACTGTTCCGGTGACCGGTGTCGGTCCGGACAGCTAGAACGTCCGCAAAAATATTTAAACTAAAGTCAAGAACCATAATTAACTCAAATATTAATAAGAAAAATTTAGTAAAAATTTTAGAAATAAAATACAACCAAGTCAAATGAGCCGGTGCCCAAGCGATGGGTAACCAGAGGTAAGTTGCGGTTCTCGCAACGAGGAGCCCTAGACCCAGGAAAAAATTCATAAAATAATTATTGGGACTCCAGAGAAGGGTCATTGAGGTTCCTATGGCATTAGAATGCCAAGAAAATACCTAAAAAATTTTTTCAATCGGTACAGACAATTTTGACTCGTTAAGCCAAACGGAGGGCATTTTGGTCATTTCGCCTTCAGAGGTGATTTTTGGCTGACTTGTCCAGTTAAGTAAATAATTAATATGACATAAAATATGAATAAATATTACTAAAAATTAAATTGAAAAGAAGTAGAGAAGAAAAGAAAAGAAAATGAGAAAAAAGGCTTATTTATGACATAAGGTGATGTCATTTAAAAGCATCCACCAATGACAATTAAACAACCAATTTACTAACTAATAAAAAGAGATAAACAAGGCCAAAGGAATTAAAATACCAGCTGCCTTCTTCTTCTTCAAAACGTTTTAAACCTCTCCCTCTTCTCCCTCCATTGATGTTTAACCAAAAAGCTTCATTTCTCCCTTGTTTCCATTAACAAACCCTAAACCTCTTTCATTAAAACTTGTCCACTCATCTTGGGAGAGTGTTTGGCAGCCTAGAAAAGGAAGGAAAGTGAAGTTTTAGCTTGAAGAAATCTGCCCTACAAGAGGTTAAAGTGAGGTTAGTGCTATCCTTTCACTCTCACTCCTTTAATCCTTGTTAAAGCATCATTTTAAGTTAAGAAATTGTAAGAGTTTGAAGTAAGTTATATGTGTTAGGGCATCTTTAATTTTTGGCAACCCTAAGGAAGGATTAGGTTGATTGTTTTAATGAATTTAGAATGGATAGAAATGATGTTTAAGGTATGAATATGCATGGATGTTGAATTAGTGTGCTAATTGAGGTTTATGGATAATTTAAATTGGACATTAGGGTTTTGAGAAGTGAAACTTGGATTTAGCTTATGGAATTGTGAAAGAACATTATAAGAGTCAATTAGTGACCATTTTAGGTATGTTGACCATGAATTGGACTGAAAAATAGTATAGCCAAGTGAATGTGTAGGCTGCCTTGTTAGTGCAGCAGAGTGACTGAAAATTCAGTCCACTTGGACTGCCATAACTTGGGCTGTGTTAGTCCAATTGATGTTTGGCCAATTGGACATGAAACTAGGCTTATAATGGCACATTTTTGCTGAAGAAACCATGCCCAAAAGACCAAAGCAAGAGGACCAAAACTTGGCCCCAATCCGGACACCCTGCAACAGCCCCTGCAGAAATGACCAAATGAACAGTAACTGTTCATTTGGCCATAACTCACTGTAGATTTGGTCAATTGACCTGAAATTTTTACAGCAACAAGTTAAGACATAGACAAACAACTTTCATGAAGAAACATACCCCAAATTATGACCAGAACCTAACCCAAATGGCAGTCACAGTTACTGTTCAAACCTGCAACTCTGCAGATTTTGATTTGAGTAGTAATGTTTGGATGGCTCTAACTCTCTCTAAAAAACTCGGATTTAGGCGATTCTTGAACCGATGGAAACCTAAGGCATAGTAGAACATTTCATATGAAGAAAGTTAGACCAAATTATGAACTTAACTTGATCAAATTACTGACCAAAGTTGGACCAAAAATCTGCCAGACCTAAAATCTCAGCATGAACAGTGCACGTGAACAGTAAACTTATTTTGGCCATAACTTGAGCTACAAAACTCCAAATGGAGTGATTCAAAAAAGGAAATTCAACTAGATAAAATAAGGAACAACTTTCATGTTTACCATTTCCTCAAATTCCCAATGTAAAAATAACAAATTGAACAGAAAAAATGAAGCATGAAAACCGAAAATTTTGCTCAATTAGCATTAAGCTTAAAAATGGTATTGGCAACCAATACCAACAATTTTGAAATACAAAATGTGGTATGTTTGAGGTGTTAAGACCAATACACCTATTTTCTATCCAAAAGTCAACATTTTTGTTGACCAATGAGGTGAATAGTGACACCAAAACTAAAAATTGGCAATTTTGCCAAAATAACCTAAGCTTTGAGAAAGTGACCAAAACTAACAAGTTTTGAATACAAAATGTGGTATGTTGGGAGTATTAAAACCAATGTACCTATTGTTTATGCAAAAGTCAATATTTTAGTTGACTAATGAAGTGAATAGTGACATGAAAACTTGAAATAAGCTTGGAAATGGATTTGGTAATTGATTCCAACAAGTTTTAAATGCAAAATGTGAGATCTTGGTGTAATTAGAATTAATATATCCATTAAGTATAAAAAGGTCAACATTTTGGTTGACTAGTATGGTGAATAGTAATCACAATGATTAGTGAATTAAGATGAAGACCTGGAACAAATTCTAAGCTTAAATGCTTAGAATTGTATGACAAATATGGACTATGCATCCTAGTCAAAATTGTTAAAAAGAAATTTAGGCCATAAATTTGAAATCCATGAAATATTCATGGATTACTTGAAACATGAAAAATAAGTCACCTAATTGATGTGAATAGATAGTTAGGGCATATATGCCCATCACAAATGGAATTCATAAAATATTAGAAACTCAACTTGAAATATAAAATTTGTAATTACATAAGTAGATTCTTGAATGTATAAATGAGAAAGGAAAAATGTTTTGAATACAATGGTACATGTGAACAATTGTTTAGAATTGCGATCAATATGAATAACATAATGAATGGATAAATAAACCATATTAATGTATGAATGAGACATTAGTTCTCATTATTGTAAAGAGGAGAAGTATTTTGAGTACAATGGTATAAAAGAATAATTGATGTGAATTGTGATCATATAAATGATCAAATGAATGTATGAATTATGATTGAAATTTATCATGAAAAAAATGAAGTCATAAAGCACAATATATTAACATTTTAAAATATCAAATGCCCTAGTATACCTAACATGATTGGTTTGGATAGTTTGGCATGCCAATAGGGTATTGTTTTAGCAGTACTGCGAAAGGCTTTATGCCTGTATTCATGGCTTTATGCCCGTATTCATGGCTTTTATGCCCGTATGCATGGCTTTTATGCCCGATTATGTGATATCATGGCTTTTTAGCCATACTGACTGCATACATGGTTGACGTTCTGCGTCCCATGGTATGACGGCCCGAGGCACCGCGGTGTCCAGTGCCAACGACCCGTTATCCAGTCCAGTCGTCTAGTATAGGTTACTTGGGTAGTCAATTAATGAATTATTCAATTCAGGCAGCTAAGTTAAGTTAAGTATAATGAAAATCCGGTACAATTAAATTAAGTATTGAATGAATAAGCAAAAGAGATTAGCAAAAGAAACATAACAAAAATATAAATTGCAGAACCGTACAGAGTTGAAATACAATACAGATAGAATAAATTATATACCTGCTAGTATTACTGAAAAGTTATAAACTAAGCACTTCCAAAGAGGAACAAACTAGTATATAAGATCGTTGATACTAGAAATACCATACCAAATTAAATTGATTCTTGAGTATCTGAATTATCATTTATTTCTTTCTTTACTTGTATATATTATTTCTGGTTATATTATTGCACCACTAAGCAGAAATGCTTAGCGCGATGGAATTGCTTCCTCGCGCAGTATCAAGGTAAAACCAAGAAATCCAACCGAGATTTTTGGAGTCCAGATCTGCAGAAGTGTCAGAAGAGTTCAAGATTATCACCTCCTCAGCAATGCATATAGATAGGGCTCATTTTATACATGTTATGTATATTGTTCATTCCTAGCACATTGTAAATTATTTGTATATCTTGTACAAAATAAACTCATGTAATTAACCTATGAATTATGGAAGCTATTCAAAGTAAGTATTTTAGTATGTGAATTGAATTTGAGTTATAATGAGATTATACTTGTGAATATTGAGATACATTATGTTTGAAATTTTTTGAGACTATTAAGTTTGAGAAATTGAGTATATATTGAAATTGTCTTTGGCAGGTTCAGAAGAACTGTTAGTCCAAATTACAGCCAACACTTTGTCGGATTATCGTTAAAATTTTTGAAATTTCCAATTTAGTTAGTTTTTGATAATAGTAAAAATAGCCTAAATCTTCAATAAAGTTTTTGAATAAATAAATCAAGGACTGTAATGAAATCAGATAAAATAGAGTGCTCTGGCACACTGAGTGGCATAACTTGCTCGGCTACACTGTAGTCGGGTAAGGGGTGTCACATTTAGTGGTATCAGAGCACGGTTTAGGCGTTTCTGGACCTAGATAGATTGCATATCATGCATTGCATTAATAAGAGTCTAGGTGACACTATTGTAGATCTGTATTTCCTATTTATTTTAGATTAAGGTATGGAATAAGAGAGTGAAGAGACAATGAGATAGCGAATGGAGATGAGAAGGAGACTGTAATTAAGATGAAAAAGGATGAGTACATAATTGTTTGAGGATGAGATTGAGACTAAGGAGAAAGTGAAGTAGGATAACACGGAAAGGTGAAGAAATAAAGAGGTAGTAGCTCCTCGGCTATTTACACTGGGTAAATTTCGAGGACGAAATTTAAATTAGAGGGGAAGAATTGTAACACCCTCCCCGTAGCAACTCCGTACATTCTACTGTTCCGGTGACCGGTGTCGGTCCGGACAGCTAGAACGTCCGCAAAAATATTTAAACTAAAGTCAGGAACCATAATTAACTCAAATATTAATAAGAAAAATTTAGTAAAAATTTTAGAAATAAAATACAACCAAGTCAAATGAGCCGGTGCCCAAGCGATGGGTAACCAGAGGTAAGTTGCGGTTCTCGTAACGAGGAGCCCTAGACCCAGGAAAAAATTCATAAAATAATTATTGGGACTCCAGAGAAGGGTCATTGAGGTTCCTATGGCATTAGAATGCCAAGAAAATACCTAGAAAAATTTTTCAATCGGTACAGACAATTTTCACCCGTTAAGCCAAACGGAGGGCATTTTGGTCATTTCGCCTTCAGAGGTGATTTTTGGCCGACTTTTCCAGTTAAGTAAATAATTAATATGACATAAAATATGAATAAATATTACTAAAAATTAAATTGAAAAGAAGTAGAGAAGAAAAGAAAAGAAAATGAGAAAAAAAGGCTTATTTATGACATAAGGTGATGTCATTTAAAAGCATCCATCAATGACAATTAAACAACCAATTTACTAACTAATAAAAAGAGATAAACAAGGCCAAAGGAATTAAAATACCAGCTGCCTTCTTCTTCTTCAAAACGTTTTAAACCTCTCCCTCTTCTCCCTCCATTGATGTTTAACCAAAAAGCTTCATTTCTCCCTTGTTTCCACTAACAAACCCTAAACCTCTTTCATTAAAACTTGTCCACTCATCTTGGGAGAGTGTTTGGCAGCCTAGAAAAGGAAGGAAAGTGAAGTTTTAGCTTGAAGAAATCTGCCCTTCAAGAGGTTAAAGTGAGGTTAGTGCTATCCTTTCACTCTCACTCCTTTAATCCTTGTTAAAGCATCATTTTAAGTTAAGAAATTGTAAGAGTTTGAAGTAAGTTATATGTGTTAGGGCATCTTTAATTTTTGGCAGCCCTAAGGAAGGATGAGGTTGATTGTTTTAATGAATTTAGAATGGATAGAAATGATGTTTAAGGTATGAATATGCATGGATGTTGAATTAGTGTGCTAATTGAGGTTTATGGATAATTTAAATTGGACATTAGGGTTTTGAGAAGTGACACTTGGATTTAGCTTATGGAATTGTGAAAGAACATTATAAGGGTCAATTAGTGACCATTTTAGGTATGTTGACCATGAATTGGACTGAAAAATAGTATAGCCAAGTGAATGTGTAGGCTGCCTTGTTAGTGCAGCAGAGTGACTGAAAATTCAGTCCACTTGGACTGCCATAACTTGGGCTGTGTTAGTCCAATTGATGTTTGGCCAATTGGACATGAAACTAGGCTTATAATGGCACATTTTTGCTGAAGAAACCATGCCCAAAAGACCAAAGCAAGAGGACCAAAACTTGGCCCCAATCCGGACACCCTGCAACAGCCCCTGCAGAAATGACCAAATGAACAGTAACTGTTCATTTGGCCATAACTCACTGTAGATTTGGTCAATTGACCTGAACTTTTTACAGCAACAAGTTAAGACATAGACAAACAACTTTCATGAAGAAACCTACCCCAAATTATGACCAGAACCTAACCCAAATAGCAGTCACAGTTACTGTTCAAACCTGTAACTCTGCAGATTTTGATTTGAGCAGTAATGTTTGGATGGCTATAACTCTCTCTAGAAAACTCGGATTTAGGCGATTCTTGAACCGATGGAAACCTAAGGTATAGTAGAACATTTCATATGAAGAAAGTTAGACCAAATTATGAACTTAACTTGATCAAATTACTGACCAAATTTGGACCAAAAATCTGCCAGACCTAAAATCTCAGCATGAACAGTGCACGTGAACAGTAAACTTATTTTGGCCATAACTTGAGCTACAAAACTCCAAATGGAGTGATTCAAAAAAGGAAATTCAACTAGACAAAATAAGGAACAACTTTCATGTTTACCATTTCCTCAAATTCCCACTGTAAAAATAACAAATGGAATAGTAAAGATGAAGCATGAAAACCGAAAATTTTGCTCAATTAGCATTAAGCTTAAAAATGGTATTGGCAACCAATACCAACAAGTTTGAAATACAAAATGTGGTATGTTTGAGGTGTTAAGACCAATACACCTATTTTCTATCCAAAAGTCAACATTTTTGTTGACCAATGAGGTGAATAGTGACACCGAAACCAAAAATTGGCAATTTTGCCAAAATGACCTAAGCTTTAAGAAAGTGACCAAAACTAACAAGTTTTGAATACAAAATGTGGTATGTTGGGAGTATTAAAACCAATGTACCTATTGTTTATGCAAAAGTCAACATTTTAGTTGACTAATGAAGTGAATAGTGACATGAAAACTTGAAATAAGCTTGGAAATGGATTTGGTAATTGATTCCAACAAGTTTTAAATGCAAAATATGGGATCTTGGTGTAATTAGAATTAATATATCCATTAAGTATAAAAAGGTCAACATTTTGGTTGACTAGTATGGTGAATAGTAATCACAATGATTAGTGAATTAAGATGAAGACCTAGAACCAATTCTAAGCTTAAATGCTTAGAATTGTATGACAAATATGGACTATGCATCCTAGTCAAAATTGTTAAAATGAAATTTAGGCCATAAATTTGAAATCCATGAAATATTCATGGATTACTTGAAATATGAAAAATAAGTCACCTAATTGATGTGAATAGATAGTTAGGGCATATATGCCCATCACAAATGGAATTCATAAAATATTAGAAACTCAACTTGAAATATAAAATTTGTAATTACATAAGTAGATTCTTGAATGTATAAATGAGAAAGGAAAAATGTTTTGAATACAATGGTACATGTGAACAATTGTTTAGAATTGCGATCAATATGAATAACATAATGAATGGATAAATAAACCATATTAATGTATGAATGAGACATTAGTTCTCATTATTGTAAAGAGGAGAAGTATTTTGAGTACAATGGTATAAAATAATAATTGATGTGAATTGTGATCATATAAATGATCAAATGAATGTATGAATTATGATTGAAATTTATCATGAAAAAAATGAAGTCATAAAGCACAATATATTAACATTTTAAAATATCAAATGCCCTAGTATACCTAACAAGATTGGTTTGGATAGTTTGGCATGCCAATAGGGTATTGTTTTAGCAGTACTGCGAAAGGCTTTATGCCTGTATTCATGGCTTTATGCCCGTATTTATGGCTTTTATGCCCGTATGCATGGCTTTTATGCCCGATTATGTGATATCATGGCTTTTTAGCCATACTGACTGCATACATGGTTGACGTTCTGCGTCCCATGGTATGACGGCCCGAGGCACCATGGTGTCGGTGCCAACGACCCGTTATCGATCTAGTCGTCTAGTATAGGTTACTTGGGCGATCAATTAAAGTATTATTCAATTCAGACTAAGTTAAGTTAAGTATAATGAAAATCGGTACAATTAAATTAAGTATTGAATGAATAAGCAAAAGAGATTAGCAAAAGAAACATAACAAAAATATAAATTGCGTAACCGCATGACTTGAAATACAATACGATAGAATAAATTATATACCGCTAGTATTATCGAAAAGTTATAAACTAAGCACTTCCAAAGAGGAACAAACTAGTATATAAGATCGTTGATACTAGAAATACCATGCCAAATTAAATTGATTCTTGAGTATCTGAATTATCATTTATTTCTTTCTTTACTTGTATATATTATTTCTGGTTATATTATTGCACCACTAAGCAGAAATGCTTAGCGCGATGGAATTGCTTCCTCGCGCAGTATCAAGGTAAAACCAGAGATCGTCGATCGAGATTTTTGGAGTCGGATCTGCGAAGTGTCGAAGAGTTCAAGATTGTCACCTCCTCAGCAATGCATGTAGATAGGGCTCATTTTATACATGTTATGTATATTGTTCATTCCTAGCACATTGTAAATTATTTGTATATCTTGTACAAAATAAACTCATGTAATTAACCTATGAATTATGGAAGCTATTCAAAGTAAGTATTTTAGTATGTGAATTGAATTTGAGTTATAATGAGATTGTACTTGTGAATATTGAGATACATTATGTTTGAAAATTTTTGAGACTATTAAGTTTGAGAAATTGAGTATATATTGAAATTGTCTTTGGCAGGTTCAGAAGAACTGTTAGTCCAAATTACAGCCAACACTTTGTCGGATTATCGTTAAAATTTTTGAAATTTCCAATTTAGTTAGATTTTGATAATAGTAAAAATAGCCTAAATCTTCAATAAACTTTTTGAATAAATAAATCAAGGACTGTAATGAAATCAGATAAAATAGAGTGCTCTGGCACACTGAGTGGCATAACTTGCTCGGCTACACTGTAGTCGGGTAAGGGGTGTCACAGAATCACATCGAATATGGCCCTTTCGGATTAGTCTTGCATAGTTAGTGAGATAAAGAATGATTTTTAAGATACAACATAGTTTTTAAGATACATAATGGCTTTTGAATGGTAAATAATTGTGATTTCAATTATGATTTATGTATAATTGATTTTATTGGAATTACCTAAATGGTTAGTTATGATTTGATAAATTGAATTTCATGATCAAAGTCATTTTATACAAATGATTCACATTATTGGCAATGAATATTTTGAGTTTTAGAATTTGATGAGTATTCAGATTTCCAAATTATTTTCTGTAAATTTTGTCAATGTATATTGTACTATGTTTTAAATTATAGTTGTGCACCACTGAGTTCACCACTCAGCGATAGCTTTGTATGCTGTCGCAGGTAAGAAGAGCATAGAGCAGTGAGTAAGTTTCTTTGAAGACACTTTCAGATCAGCTCCAGGTATATTATAGGTATACCCATGTACATAGGTTTTGATGTATGCATGTAATAATATGTATGTAAATTATTTGAGCAGTTGTATAAAAACTCTTGTAAAATATTTTGGTATGTAATTAAATGTAAATCATTGTAAATGTAAATTATTGGAAATGTAAATTTGAGATTTCATTTACTTGAATAGTTTTGTAATATAAATTTTGAGTCTTTTGAAGAACTGTTTTCTCAAAATACAACTTGCACTTTGCCGAAATTTTGAAAAAATTTTTATAACACCAGAATTTAATCGATGATTTAAATTTCAGGAAAATTATTTTAAAATCCCTTGTAGTATATTTAATGGATTATCGGTAAGCGAAGTACGGTAATTCATTAGGTGTACTACGGGATCATGTTACATCTTACAGGGGAGTAGGGTGTGACAAATTATGTTAGAGTTTGAGATTGAGAAAATATTGAAGTGCTTTTCTACAGGTTTTTGAAGAACTGTTTTGTCCAAATTACAGAGGGCACTCTGCCAAAATTTTTACAGAAATTACAAATAGTCTAAATGTGTTAGCTAATTCACTTCAGTTCAAAAAAGTTTTTAACACCTGTAAATAGTGCTCACCACCGTAAAAGAAGTAAGAAAAGTTTTAAAAATCCCTTGTAGTGTATTTAATGGGTTATCAGTAGGCGAAGTTGATAATTCATTAGGTATACTACGGGATCATATTATGCCTTACAGAAGGGTAGGGTGTGACATGTTTAAGTGGTATCAGAGCTAGTTTTTAAATTCTGTTTTCACCTATAATTTGAATATTCTTTCTTCATAGTACAACTGCTCAATATCATTGTTTGATACATACAGTACATTACATTATAAATATGCACTAACGGGAGGAAATCTCCTTGTGTTATTTGTTAAGGAGGTCTAAGATCCTCGCATTGACTATGGAAGAGGGTGATCGTTCAGTCGATCAATCTATAGAGGCTGAGGTGCAAGGGGTTGCCCCAGCCCTACACAATGTCAGTGGTTCAAAGAAGACTAGCCCTGCAGATCGCGATTTCCTCGATTCGCTCGCCAGATGGCTACAATGTTCCAACAAATGGCTGGCAATAGGCCTACTCAAGTCCCAATACAGACACCAGTTGTACAACCACAGTCTTTTGCAAGGCAGTGTGACAAATTGATGAAATATGGGGATACAGAGTTCAAGGGGACAGTAGATCCTCTTGAGGTAGAACAGTGGTTAGAGAGAATGGATAGGGTGTTCAAGAAGCTACATTGTACAAAGGAGCTTGAAGGAACGGAAGCATGAAAAACACAAGTTTATACCATTGAATTCAAAAATTTTCACCTAGGGTCACATGCATCATGCAAGATTTATTTTTATCTATTTGATTTCAATGATAAACAACATATTAAAACTCTTTTAATATGTTTTTGGATCTGTATTTGCCATTTAAGATTTTAAAATTAATCAGATTAATTTTAGAACCCTAGATTAAATCAAGAACGATTACACTAACCTCTTGATGCAACTGCAGTGTGCGCCTTTGAGATTCGTCTTCAGGACACCAGATGTTGTCCCTCTAGCTTGTCCACACCAAGAACACCTATGGCAGCCCTTGAATAGCTTCTAAAGCTTTTTCTATTAATTAGAAAATCAAGTTCTACCTTTTAAGAGATTTAAGATGTAAGCAGGACACTAGAAACAATTTCTAGTGTTCTTAATTCAAGAGATTGATGGCTAATCTCTTTGAATTGATAAGAGATGAAGAAGAAGAGATAAAAACCCTCAAAGTGGCGTGACAAAGGAGTGTGGCTGCTTGTTGTGTTTTATTTTTCTCATAACAACACTTATATAGCTAGGTTAACACATTAAACCCTTGTCACATGTCACCCTTTGATTAGCTCTAGGTTTAAGTGACCCAATCACATTGTGCCAAGTGTCAAACCTATATTTAATCTTGATTTTAATCATCTTACATGATTAAAAACATTTGGCAAGCTTATGTGTAATCCCATGTGTCACCATCCCATGGTGCCACGTGTCACACTGCAAAAATGACCAAAATGCCCCTGTGTCTTAATTTTGAGTTCTCAACCCAAAATAATTATTTTTCTTCTTCTAATTAATTTATGTCAAATATAAATTAATTAATTAATCTCTATTAATTAATTTCTCATTAATTAAATTCATATTTAAACACTTTAAATATAAATTTAACTTATATTATACATCCAATAATCTAGATTTGGTTTCAAGTCATGCTAGGGACTTTGCAATCTAATTGCAAACCAAACCTATTTAATTAATCAATTAAACTCTTTAATTAATTAATTAAATCATATTTAAATAGGTGATAACTTGTGTATGTGTGTGACTTACTAGGCTCATCACTAATTGGCAATGAGACGTGATATCAACTCTTAATATCATCAGAACTCTTTCTTACCATAAATGATTTCTCTAAATCATTTTATGCACCTCATAGACCATGGTTAACACCTAGCATAGCATGCCATGGCCACCCAATTAGTAATAAGGTTTACCTTAAATGAACCTATAATCATATGTTACCATGCACTAGAATCTCTCTGTTACAAAATCCCAACTCAAGCTGGAGTCATGGTTTATGTCAAACTCCATTTTCTATGAATATTATGTTCTCTTTTAATTCCAGTTCTTGATTAAAAAGATTTTCTCTTCAGAAACTCTTTTAAGAATAAATCTATCTGTCCTGGCCAGGAACTTGAAACATCAAGAACAATTAAATGAACATAGGATTTTATCTCTATTTACTTAGAGGAACAGATTCCATCTTGATCAACACCTACCTCCATATATAACTAGTAGGAGCCAACAGATGCCCATATACCCATACACAGTACAAGTATGAAAGCGGTATCAAACTCAAACTACCTATATACAAGATAACTGTGCTATCTCAGGTCTAAAAATTATATGCACTGATATGATTTATGACAAAACATTGACAAGAGTAAACTCCATGTGCTTGTCATAAGTGTCACTGGTTCGGCCTACTTATCATGTATAAGTGCCTATCATGTTTGTTATATGGCATGAGACTCACCATTCCATCTTATTTATATCTCATATAAATAACTTGGGAACAAACATGAATACAATCTTTCTGGATAAGTCATGTCCTTATTATGAAGTATCCTTGATTGTGAACCTATTTATGATACTTTGTGCTAGAAATATTGTCACGCATATTCTTAACAACTTAAGAATAATATTTCTAACAAAATATCAATGGACCTTTTCTATTACACATAAATATATTATGTAAACAGAAAAGTGGAAATGCCTTTTATTAATAAAATATGTACAAGATACATACTAAATGATATGCTCTAGGGCATACTACTAACAGAGCTCAGATTTGAATACTCAGTATCTCTGCTATAAGGGGATGCTTATGACTGGTGGAAAATCATTCCCCACAGTCTGGTAGAACCTGCAGTGCTAACATGGAATGATTTCCTTCAGGAGTTCAGACAAAAATATGTCCCTGAAGCTTATGTGGACCAGAAGCTGCAAGAGTTCCTAAGTCTGAAACAGGGGAGTAGATCAGTGGCTGAGTATGAAAGAGAATTTTCCCGCCTAAGCCATTATGCAATAATTCTACTTTCTACCAGTAGGGAGAGATGTAAGAGGTTTGAAACTGGCTTGAAGCCCAGTATCAGACTACAAGTAGTCGGATTCAAACACACTAACTTCTTTGAACTTGTTTCTCAAGCCATAGAGTTAGAAAGAGTTGAATCTGAAGTGGCCCCTGAGAAAAAGAAATCAGAGAAGACAGAAAAAGAGGGAAAGTCAGTAGAACAGAGTTCTAGTGGTCCTACTGGAAAGAGGAAAAACTTTGGGGGATACAACAAAGGTAGTAAAAAGTCTGGTAGAGATAGATCTTCTGGACAGAAACCACCTCGATCCGATCAGCAAACTCAATAGAAACCTAGAAATGCGCTGTTAGATCGACTTTGTGAAACTTGTGGTAAACCACATAGTGGGGTATGTTATAGAGCCGTACGAGCATGTTTTAATTGTGAAGAGACTGGTCATTTTGCTAGGGATTGTGTAAATCCATGTCGTTCCGGATCATTTACTACACCAAAGGGATTAACCCAAGTTTCTACCCCAAAGAGTTCACCATCAGTTAGTAGAGGCAGAGGTAGAGGTAGGGGTAGTACACCTAGAAGTTAGAGTACTGTGAATCAGCCAGAACAGGGTGATGCTCCAACTGGAGTATACGATATACGGCAGAGAGAAGAGGCTGAGACTTTTGACATTGTTGCTGGTACTTTCTCAATTAGTAACTAAGATATATATATGTATTGTTTGACCTAGAGTTTGCATATTTTTATGTTAGTATTAGAACTGTATGTTCTGTTGTTATTTCTTTACAGGGGAATAAATTTTGATGCATTAGTGATTAGTCCTTTAAGATAAGGATTGTGATAATAAGTGAAATTAGTTTTGAAAGAGTTTAGCGGTGAAAAGTATGTTCTACCACACCATAAATTATAAAGCTAAATGGCAAGCCTACTTAATGTAAGGCAAGAGGACTTGAAAGTAAGTTACAGTAATAAAATTGCTCTAGATGAGGGCAAGGATGTTACTGTTAGTAATTCTTAATGGATATTGTAATCATAATAAGTTTAGGATATTAGTGAATTCGAAAAGGATAAAAGATAGGAAAGTTTGATCTATTGGGATGTATCATAGTAACTATGCAATGTTCTTGATGTTTATACTATAAGCTGCAGATTACAGTACTGACATGAGATTATTGTATAGAGCTACGTACTACTCGATAATACACCAAGATGAGAATAGTTGCTAACGGCATCTGTTTTGGTATAGTTATGCCAGGACAGAATTTTATTATTGGAAATAAGTTTGAAAATCCTACTTAAGGATTTAAAACTCAAAAGTTAGAATATCGAAAGGTTATAGTTTAGTACAAAAGGGAAGTAAGTTATAGAATATTGACAGATAAAAGGAGTTATGGAAGTAAAAATTCGAACAGTTTGTTCAGATATAAAAAAAAAATGTTACGAATGTGAGGAAGACTATTGACTAGAATGGTCAGAGGACCAACGACTAGATAAATGATTCTAACATGACCTCAAGGGTCATTCAAGAAGGAACATGAACTGAAATATTAGACAGGACAATAGTAAGAGAAGATTGGTGTTATACAAAAAAATTAAACGTTGTATTAGATTGTTAAAAGTCTTATACAAATTTGAGGAAAAGAAGATTATACGATCATATAGACAGGAGAAAATAAACGTGTGACTATTGTAAGATGGCTATTGGGTAAAATTTTGCGGACGAAATTTATTTAAGGGGGGGAGAATTGTAACACCCCTAGGTTCGGTAGTGCGTTCTACTGTTCCGGTGACCAGTGTTGTCCGGACAGCTAGGATGCCTCGAACTACACTTCGATATGAGTGAGGAGACATAAAATAATGAAATACAAGAAAGGAAAACACAAGAAAAACAAAGGAAAAATAATAGTAAAGAAAGAACCCTAGCGATGGGTGACCGCACCGAGAAGTCACGGCGTGGACCATTGACTAGCCCTGGACCACAGGGAACCCTGGAAAATATTTTTAGGACTTAAATAGACACCTATTGAAGTATAAATACCATAAGAAATATTAAATAAAAAATTAAATAGTTAGTACAAAGAAAAGTGAGAAATTGGAAAACAGACAAAACTCGGTATTACCGAAAAGTCGGGAATGCAACCCGAATAGGGGCATTGTGGTCATTTGACACCTCGAGTTGACTTTTGACCTCAATGTCTATTAAAAATAAGTGGTATTAAATTTTGAAAATGCCATGAAAAATGAAATTCCATGTGTAGAATAATTAAGAGAAACTAAGTGGATAAATATGGGAATAATTAAAAGTTTAATTATAATATTATTTATTTAAGATAAGTGGAGCATTAGTGGACAATTAGTGGACTGATTTAAGGCCATTAGTGGACAAAAAGGGCAGCACTAACATCTTCTTCATTATTTTTTCATCTTAGCTGAATTCCAATTCTCCTAAATTCTCCCATTGTCCACCATGGCCACACCTTGCATGCAAGCTCCACTCCTAATGATCAAGCCACAATTTCTCCAATTGTTCTTCATTAAAAGTATTATACACATCATGGGCAGTAGATAGGCAGTAAGAAATGAAAGTTTTTGTGGAGTTTTGAAGAATTTCCAAAGTGGTAAGTTTGTGTTTTTGATTATTATTTAATTAAAGTTTGTAAGGATGTTATGGGTGTTTGATTTATGGAGAGATTTTTGAGGTTTGATGTTGAATGGGGAAGTGTACTTTTGGCAGCCATGGAAACACCTTGAAGACAGTTTATTTTTGCTTGTAAATGGTGAATTAAAGGATTGATTAAATGTATATTGTGTAGGAAATTATTTGGGTGATTATACGTAGTATATGTAAATGTGTATTGAAATTTGAAGCTTGGAAATTAATGGAATGTAAATGTATCATTGCGGCAGTTTGTTGACTCTTGAAGAATGCTGGAATTCATGCTTGGTTTATGGTATATTGATGTTGACTTGTGTTGGATGTTATGGCAGTTTGAGTGTATATATATGATGGTGTGAGGTTGGACATGTAAAAGTATTATGGTTAGGTGGTTGAATTGTTGTAAATTGAGTTTGACAAATTCTGCACTTTATGGTGTATGTTGAATGTGATTGTAAGCTGCCAAAATGACCTATAATATGTTGTGAATTATGTTTAGGTTATGGCACAACCAGAATTGGCTTGAATGTTGAGTTTGGTGAGTGTTAAAAGTAATCCTTGATGTGTATGAAAGAAATGCAATAAGGCAGTTTGAGTTTTAGGCCTAGAACTTTAAGTGTGTGGCTCCAATTGGTATGAGACCAATTGGAGGTGAGACTAGACACAAAATGTTCCAACTTTCATGAAGGAAGCATACCAAAATTCTGCTTTCAAGGTAGCTTGAAAAATGACCAAATCTGGATTAAGTGCAAATAAGGAGTGAAAATTGATCATTTGGGCAGCAGTTAGTGTTTAGGCCATAACTCGCTCAAAACAGGTCCAATTGACCTGAAATTTTGACCATGAATAGTTAAGACCCATATCTTCAAGTCACCAAAGCCCAGCAATGACCATAAGCAAGTCAAACAGCTTGCACAAGTTCGGGTCCAAAAACTGGCCGAACCAAAATTGACCTAAAATGACCTAAAGTGACCAATTTTGATGCAATTTGACCAGCAATAGTAAAATGACCATAACTTGGTCTACATAACTCAGAATGACCTGAAATTTTGCCCCGCATACAGTAAGACATAGATCTACAAGTTTGTAGTTTTGACTGAAACCCGAAAACCAAGGAAACTAGGTCGTCCGACTAGGTCAAACTAGTTTCCCGGAATCCAGCAAATTGCAAGAAAACGCAATATACATGGAAATGAATTTGGTAACATGTACCAACCCTAAAAGATTATCGAATGTGACATATTAGTAACATTAAAACCTAAATTACCTAGCATGCACCGAGGGTCGACATATTAGGTTGATTAAGCAAATAATAGCATTCCATGAATTACTTATCAAGCATTATCGTTAGAGACAGTTTAATTAAGTACTGAAACACTTCAAATTGTGTTTCTCAGTTAGCAAAGACTCAGGAAAAGGGAAGAAAACACTGAGTCAAGGCCAGGAGACAATTATCAGAGGTTTGTGCACAATAGTTATTTCTTTTGAATTTTTCAATTGAAATAAATTATGATTATTTGTATGTTATTGTTTTAAATTGTGTTTGTGCACAATAGTTATTTCTTTTGAATTTTTTCAATTGAAATAAATTATGATTATTTGTATGTTATTGTTTTAAATTGTGTTTGTGCACAATAGTTATTCTTTTGAATTTTTTAATTGAAATAAATTATGATTATTTGTATGTTATTGTTTTAAATTGTGTTTGTGCACAATAGTTATTCTTTTGAATTTTTTAATTGAAATAAATTATGATTATTTGTATGTTATTGTTTTAAATTGTGTTTGTGCACAATAGTTATTTCTTTTGAATTTTTCAATTGAAATAAATTATGATTATTTGTGTGTTATTATTTTAAATTGTGTTTGTGCACAATATTTATTTCTTTTGAATTTTTCAATTGAAATAAATTATGATTATTTGTGTGTTATTGTTTTAAATTGTGTTTGTGCACAATAGTTATTTCTTTTGAATTTTTTCAATTGAAATAAATTATGATTATTTGTATGTTATTGTTTTAAATTGTGTTTTGGCACAATAGTTATTCTTTTGAATTTTTCAATTGAAATAAATTATGATTATTTGTATGTTATTGTTTTAAATTGTGTTTGTGTACAATAGTTATTTCTTTTGAATTTTTCAATTGAAATAAATTATGATTATTTGTATGTTATTGTTTTAAATTGTGTTTGTGCACAATATTTATTTCTTTTGAATTTTTCAATTGAAATAAATTATGATTATTTGTGTGTTACTGTTTTAAATTGTGTTTATGCACAACAGCTAATTCTTTTGAATTTTTCAATTGAAATAAATTATGACTATTTGTATATTATTGTTTTGAATTATGGAAATGTATGTGAATGGATACTTATTGCTTGAAAAGCATTGTAAATGGTTTGAAACTATGGAAAAATTGATTCAGTGTGATTTGTGAAAGTTGAAGTTAATTATAAATTGTGTTGCCATCTTGTGAATGAAATTATGACTTTGGAAATTTTGAGATAAAATGTGTTTAGTGTTATCAGAGCAAAGTAGGGATGGCGATACGTAACGCCTACGATTCTTGGGAACTCTCACGAGTGAACTCACGAGCTTGCAGGGATGGCGATACGTAATGCCTGCAAGTGCTCTGATAGGTACACTATATTCCTCCCTCTTTGACTTGCCAGTCTGAGGTGAGTATGGATGAGTACTCATTATTCAGCTAGCTTCCTCCCTCATTGATTTCGATTATTGGGGTGAGTGTGTCTTGTCGTGGTGTACAACACGGCATGTGCGAAAAAAATTGTGTCATGGCTTAAATTGTGATATTGATCGGCAACACTGTATTGTTCAGTTATTTGATCCAATTGTGTTATTGATGGGAAAAAGCGTATTGATTATTTGATCAAATTATGTTAATGATTGGCAAAACTGTGTTATTCAGTTATTTGATCAATTTTGTGTTATATGAACTTTGTAAATTGTGAAATGGAATTGTGAATTATTTGATTTGTAAATTGTCAATAAAAAGTTTATATATCGCATTTCGAATTGTTATTGTGCACCACTAAGTAAATTTTACTCGGCGATAGCTTTTCAGTGCTGTCGCAGGTAGACAGACTGGCAAGGCAGCAGACTAGGCTGTTAGTACTACACTGAGAAATCATCGAGTATGTTGAGTATACCACATTTTGCATTTTGTACTATAATGTATGTTCACTGTATGTATATATTGTTCTTGGTTTTGAGCAGTTGTAAATTAAAATTGTACATTGAAGTTGTAAAGTAAATTATGAGTTATTTTGACTTGTAAAAATTGTATTATATTTCTTGTATCTCAGTCTTTGAAAAATTAATGTGGATTTGTGTTGAATTATGTTGGAGTTTGAGATTGAGAAAATATTGAAGTGCTTTCTACAGGTTTTTGAAGAACTGTTTTATCTAAATTACAGTGGGCACTCTGCCAAAATTTTTACAGAAATTACTAATAGTCTAAATGTGTTAGCTAATTCACTTCAGTTCAAAAAAGTTTTTAACACCTGTAAATAGTGCTCACCACTGTAAAAGAAGTAAGAAAAGTTTTGAAAATCCCTTGTAGTGTATTTAATGGGTTATCAGTAGGCGAAGTTGATAATTCATTAGGTATACTACGGGATCATGTTATGCCTTACAGAAGGGTAGGGTGTGACAATTCTGTTTTCACCTATAATTTGAATATTCTTTCTTCATAGTACAACTGCTCAATATCATTGTTTGATACATACAGTACATTACAATATAAATATGCACTAACGAGAGGAAATCTCCTTGTGTTATTTGTTTAGGAGGTCTAAGATCCTCGCATTGACTATGGAAGAGGGTGATCGTTCAGTCGATCAATCTATAGAGGCTGAGGTACAAGGGGATGCCCCAGCCCTACACAATGTTAGTGGTTCAGCAGCACCAGCCCCTGTAGTACCGTAGTTTCCTGCTCAGTTCTTTCAGCAGATGGCTACAATGTTCCAACAAATGGCTGGTAATATGCCAACACAAGTCCCAATACAGACACCAGTGGCACAACCACAGTCTTCTGCAAGGCAGTATGATAAATTGATGAAACATGGGGCTACAGAGTTCAAGGGGGGACAGTAGATCCTCTAAAGGCAGAACAGTGGTTAGAGAGAATGGATAGGGTGTTCAAGAAGCTACATTGTACAGAGGAGCTTAAATTTGAATACTCAGTATCTCTGCTATAAGAGGATGCTTATGACTGGTGGAAAACCATTCCCCACAGTCTGGTAGAACCTGCAGTGCTAACATGGAATGATTTCCTTCAGGAGTTCAGACAAAAATATGTCCCTGATGCTTATGTGGACCAGAAGCTGCAAGAGTTCCTAAGTCTGAAATAGGGGAGTAGATCAGTGGCTGAGTATGAAAGAGAATTTTCCCGCCTTAGCCATTATGCAGTAAGTCTACTTTCTACCAGTAGGGAGAGATGTAAGAGGTTTGAAACTGGCTTGAAGCCCAGCATCAGATTACAAGTAGTCGGATTCAAATACACTAACTTCTCTAAACTTGTTTCTCAAGCCATAGAGTTAGAAAGAATTGAATCTGAAGCGGCCCCTGAGAAAAAAAAAAAAATCAGAGAAGACAGAAAAAGAGGGAAAGTCAGTAGAACAGAGTTCTAGTGGTCCTACTGGAAAGAGGAAAAACTTTGGGGGATACAACAGAGGTAGTAAGAAGTCTGGTAGAGATAGATCTTCTGGACAGAAACCACCTCGATCCGATCAGCAAACTCAACAAAAACCCAGAAATGCGCTGTCATATCGACTTTGTGAAACTTGTGGTAAACCACATAGTGGGGTATGTTATAGAGCCGTACGAGCATATTTTAATTGTGGAGAGACTGGTCATTTTGCTAGGGATTGTGTAAATCCATGTCGTTCTGGATCATTTACTACACCAAAGGGATCAACCCAAGTTTTTACCCCAAAGAGTTCACCATCAGTTAGTAGAGGCAGAGGTAGAGATAGGGGTAGTATACCTAGAAGTCAGAGTACTGTGAATCAGCCAGAACAGGGTGATGCTCCAGCTGGAGTATACACTATACGGCAGAGAGAAGAGGCTGAGACTTTTGACATTGTTACTGGTACTTTCTCAATTAGTAACTAAGATATATATATGTATTGTTTGACCTGGAGTTTGCATACTTTTATGTTAGTATTAGAACTATATGTTCTGTTGTTATTCCTTTACAGGGGAATAAATTTTGATGCATTAGTGATTAGTCCTTTAAGATAAGGATTGTGATAATAAGTGAAATTAGTTTTGAAAGAGTTTAGCGGTGAAAAGTATGTTCTAACACACCATAAATTATAAAGCTAAATGGCAAGCCTACTTAATGTAAGGCAAGAGGATGTAAATGTAAGTTACTGTAATAGAATTGCTCTAGATGAGGGCAAGGATGTTACTGTTAGTAATTTTTAATGGATATTGTAATCATAATAAGTTCGGGATATTCGTGAATTCGAAAAGGATAAAAGATAGGAAAGTTTAATCTATTGGGATGTATCGTAGTAACTATGCAATGTTCTTGATGTTTATACTATAAGCTGTAGATTACAGTATTGACTTGAGATTATTGTATAGAGCTACGTACTACTCGATAATACACCAAGATGAGAATAGTTGCTAACGGCATCTGTTTTGGTATAGTTATGCCAGGACATAATTTTATTGTTGGAAATAAGCTTGAAAATCCTACTTAGGAATTTAAAACTCAAAAGTTAGAATATCGAAAGGTTATAGTTTAGTACAAAAGGGAAGTAAGTTATAGAATATTGACAGATAAAAGGAGTTATGGAAGTAAAAAATTCGAACAGTTGGTTCAGATATAAAAAAAAAAAATGTTACGAATGTGAGAAAGACTATTGACTAGAATGGTCAGAGGACCAACGACTAGATAAATGATTCTAACATGACCTCAAGGGTCATTCAATAAGGAACATGAACTGAAATATTAGACAGGACAATAGTAAGAGAAGATTGGTGTTATACAAACAAATTAAACGTTGTATTAGATTGTTAAAAGTCTTATACAAATTTGAGGAAAAGAAGATTATACGATCATATAGAAAGGAGAAAATAAACGTATGACTTTTGTAAGATGGCTATTGGGTAAAATTTTACGGATGAAATTTATTTAAGGGGGGGAGAATTGTAACACCCCTATGTTCGATAGTGCGTTTTACTGTTCCGGTGACCAGTGTTGTCCGGACAGCTAGGATGCCTAGAACTGCACTTCGATATGAGTGAGGAGACATAAAATAATGAAATACAATAAAAGAAAACACAAGAAAAACAAAGGAAAAATAATAGTAAAGAAATGCAACCAAGTTAAGCAAGCCGAGAACCCTAGTGATGGGTGAGCGCACCGGGAAGTCACGGAGTGGACCGTTGACTAGCCCTGGACCGCGGGGAACCCTGGAAAATATTTTTAGGACGTAAAGAGACACCTATTGAAGTATAAATACCATAAGAAATATTAAATAAAAAATTAAATAGTTAGTACAAAGAAAAGTGAGAAATCGAAAAATGGACAAAACTCGTTATTACCAAACAAAAGTGACGCTGGCACTAATATAAGAGTGAGTAGACCCGGGATCAAATAGCACATATACATCTTATTCAAAGATAGAAAATGTACCAGCTACAATATCAGATATGTCTGCCTCTTCTCTCTACCGCATAGTGTATACTCTAGTTAGAGCACTACCATGCTATGACTGATTAACTGTACCCTGACTGCTTGAGGTACTGCCCCTACCTCTGCCTCTACCTCTACCAGTTGGTTGTGAACCTCTTGTAGCAGAACCTTAGACTGACCCTTTACTCGTGGTAGGTGGCCTAATCTGCGAGGACTGGTATAATCCTTTGTAAAATGCCCTGTACCACCATAATTATAATAAGGACCGGTGGCCTTGTAACATACCCCACTGTGGTTCTTACCACATGTCACACATGGATGGGGACGGAAAGAACTCCTGGTCATCTACTAACTAGATTGAGTTGGTCTCTGTCCCAAAAATCTTCCCCTACCAGATTTTTTTCTACTCTGTCCCCCGACGTTCTTCCTCTTACCAGTATTACCACTAGAACTTTGATCCACTGGCTTCCCACTCTTCTCTTTTTTAGTCTTCTCTTTCTCAGGTGCCCCTTTTAAAGGTTTACTGAGGTATAAATAACATTGAAAAGGTCAAAGAAAATTTAGTGAATTGATACAGATGAAAACAAAAATTAAAGAAATCGTCGGATCAGGAATTAAATCGGTATTACCGAAAAAGTCCGACTATAACTCGAAGAGGGGCATTTGGGTCATTTGGCACCTAGAGTTGACTTTTGATCAAAATGTCCATTAAAAATGAGTAGTATTAAGTTTTGAAATTCCATGAAAATAAGAAATTATATATAAAATGTAATTAAGGAGAAATGAGGGGGTATAATTGAAATATTGAAAACATGAATTATTATATTAATTACTTAAACTTAGTGTGGGTATATAAAGCCATAAAATGCCAAATCCCACACTTCATCATCTTATTCCAAAACATCTTCTCTTGGCCGAATTTAGCTCCTTCAAAACCTCCATGGAAGCTCTCACATGCAAGCTTAAATCCCACCATTTTTTCACATGAAACCATAAGATCACTTCATAAAAACTTGTCCTTACCTCTTGGGAAGACTATAGGCAGCAAAAGGAAGGAGAGATTTCAAGGTTTTAACAAGCTCAAGAAAAGGTTAGTGCTTAATCTCCTCACCTTCCTTCTTTAATTTTTGATTTGAGGTTGAAAAGAGTTGTTATGAGGTGAAATTTGAGGAAATTGATGAGGAATGGTGAACCCTTATTTCGGCAGCAATGAAAAGCATAGGAGCTTGATTTATTTTTACATGTAATTGATGATTAGTGAGGTTAATTAAGTAGTTACATGTATTAGAATTTAATGGTATGTGTAAGTTTGAGGTTGACTAATTTGAATTGGGATTTGAAACAATTATTGAAGACTTGTTTAATTGCCTCATTTTGGGCAGCCTTAATTCCCTTGAGAATTAATGAATTCTTAACTAGAATGATGGTTATTAATGTTAGTTGATGCATCTAAATGCAATGGGAGTGATTTTATATGAAAATGTTTGAAAATTGGGAAACTTAAATTTTGGATTAATGATAAATTAAGGTTTGTGAATATGCTTGAATTTGGCAAATTGAGATTGATTGATGAGGCTTGTGTATTTGTTGAATTTTTGGCAGCCTTGAGAAGTATGGGAGTGTGATTTATTTCATACATCTCAATAGTGATTAGTGATGTTGTTGAATAAATTATTAAGGTTACATGTATTAGGAAATTTATGGAATATGTATTATTGACCTTGATCATTTGAATTAGGATGTTGAATTGATTATTGGAGAATTGATGTATTGCTAGCAAATTGATTGAATTGAGATGAATTGGTGAAATTAGAAGTGCCGTGAATGCAGAATTATAGTTTGGGAGATAGGGAAATGAATATTGGGAGTGTTCTTTTTGTGTAAGTTGGGAATTTATTGAAAACGGTGTGCATTTTGAGCCATAAGTGAATTTGTGTGACCTCAATTGATATGTGGCTAATTGGAGGTAAAACTAGACCTAAAATGGACCATTTTTCATGCAGAAACCATGCCAAAATTCTGCCTAAAAAGTGACCTAATCCGGATTGCCAAATTGTGAACCCAGAATTTTGATCAAATGAATAGTATTTATTCATTTAGCCATATCTCACTATACACAGGTCTAAATGACCTGCAATTTACACCATTGGAAAGATTAAACATAGGGCTACAACTTTGGTGAAGACACCAGAGCCCATAAATGCCATTAACCAAGTCAAATTGCTTGCACAATTTGGGATACCAAAACTGTCCAGAACCAAAATAGCCCAGAATTGCCTTTGTTTAGGCAACTTTACCAGTTTTGGCAAAGAGGCCATAACTTGGTTTATAGAACTCCAAATGACATGAAATGAATGCCAAAATTTCAATAAGACATAGACCTACAGTATTGATATTTTGAGCAAAACCCAGAAATCAAGGGAATTAGGTCATTTAGCTAGATCAAGACAGCATACAAAATCTGGAAATTTGCATAAGTGACCATTGAATTATGAATAGTCTTTTAGGTATATCTCCCACTAGAAATCTTTAATTGAAATGAGCCATACTATTCTGGAAACCTAAGAAACAGATCTTCAATTTTTTTTTAGACATCTTTCTCAATTTATCAATGTAAGAAGCTTAAATATTAGGTCAAATCTAATTACCTAATTGAAATCCTGTTGCTATAAGATACTTGAGTCTAGTCCAACAATGTAGCTATAATTAATTCTACAAGATATGAAAAATTACAACTAAAATTTTTTATTTACCATAAGACATAGGGCAACAAATCTTATGAAGAATGCTAGGCCTAAATGTTACTACAAGCTGTCCAAATAAATTGGTTAAATTCAATACCAAAACTACCTAGTAAGGAAACCAGAAATTCAGAATTGACCAAGTCATGGTTATTTGACTATAACTTGAGTTATACAATTCTAAATGGAGTGATTCAAAAAGGAAATTAAAGAAGACACAATAAGGAACAACTTGATAAAGAGAATTTTCCAAATTCTCACTATAGCTTGGTCCAATGGAACAGAAAACATTGGCCATGAAATTGGAAAATTTGAAATAACATATAATGAGCCTTGAATTAAGATTGGCAATTGATGCCAAAAAAGTGTTGAACTCAAAATGTCAGATCATAGTTCAATTAGAACTACCATATCTATTAAGTGTGAAAGTCAACATTTATGTTTGATTAGTAATGTGAATAGTAAACATAATGACACACAAAATGCTTTGAGTACAATGATACTTCAAAACAACTGATGTGAATTGTGATCATTATAATGATATAATAAATGTATAAATTATGAGGAATGCAATAATTATATATAATTGTGATTTAGAAATCTATGTTCCCACTAGGAACAGAATCAATTGTTATAAATTGTAATTAAACTTATAATTAAATAATGATATTTTAATACATATTAATATTTAATGGTACTTATGTGCCCATGTATTGAGACACGTGTGTCAGATTGGATAGATTGGCATGCTAATAGGGTATTATTTGAGCAGTATTGCGTAAGGCTTTATACCTATATTTAAGGCTTTATGCCTGTATTTATGGTTTTATGCTCACATTTATGGCTTGTATGCCCGATTATCTGTTTATATATTATTATGGCTTTTTAGCCATACTGATTGCATACGTGGTTGACGTTCTGAGCTTACACGTCCCATGGTATGACGGCCCGTGACACTACGGTGTCCAGTGCTCAAAACCCGCTTATCCAGTTTAGTCAGCTTGTTATAGGTTACTTGGGCAGTGAAATTTATTGAAATAAGTTAAGAATATTAGCAATTAAAAATATCAGAAATTAAATAAATGAGTAAGAAGACCTGAAATAAATTAGATTAGCAGAATAATTGTAACTTAAATACACATTTCAAATATGACTTACATAATAATATAAGCATAGACTTAATATTTAGATTATTTTTGATATTATACATCATTACTGTAAACTTATGAACTAAGCACCTCCAAGAAGAACATAGCAAGATAAAGGATGGTTAGTATTCGAAAATTCAAACAAAATCAAATTAATTATAAATCTTAATTATCTGAATTATGTTTTATTTTTACCTTTATTTATATTGTAACACCCTCACTGTAGTAATTCCATACATTCTACTGTTCCGATGACAGGTGTTGGTTCAGACAGCTAGAACGTCTGGAAAAATAATTAGACTAGAGTGAGGAGTCATAAATAACTCAAATATTAATAAGAAAAATTTAGGAAAAATTTTAGAAATAAAATACAACCAAGTTAAATGAGCCGGTGCCCTAGCGATGGGTAACCCAGTGAAAAGTTGCGGTTCTCACAACTAGGAGCCCTAAACTCAGGGGAAAAATTATAAAATAATTTTTGGGACTCCAGAGAAGGGTCATTGAGGTTCTTATGGCATTAGAATGCCAAAGAAATGCTTAAAAATTTTTCAATCGGTACAGACAATTTTAGTCTGTTAAGCCAAACGGAGGGCATTTTGGTCATTTCGTCTTCAGAGATGATTTTTGACCAACTTGTCCAATTAAGTAAATAATTATTATGACATAAAATAGGAATAAATATTGATGAAAATTAAATTAAAAATGAGGAAAAGAAAGAAGAAAGAAAGATAAACCGACAACTCAGTAAGACCAAAATTTGGTCAATTAAATTTGAGGGTCTAATATTGACCAAAAGTGATGATTATTAATTTAATGAAGCTAAATTAATTTAAATAATTGAAATTATGAAAATTAAAAATAATTATTGAAAAGTCAAATTATAATGATTATAAACTTCAAAATAATTTCAAATTTGCCATTCTACTTATTTACCATATTGCCATTAAATATTTAATTATTATATAGGTTAATTATTGAACAAAAATCTGCATTTTTTCCCTTCTTCTTCCCGTCACTTGCCTTCTTCTCTTCTTCTCTAAAATTCTCCATTAAAAACCCAAAATCCAAAGCTTAAAACCCTAAGTCACAACCAAATTTTTTCTTGGAAAAATTATAGCCCACCCTAAACTAAAGCCTAATTAGTAGAAAGCGCTCAAGAAAACCAAAAAAAAAATTGAGTTTGGGGCAAGAGGAATTTCAGCCAAGGTGGACCAAGAAGGAGCTTCAAGTTTTTGATTGGTTAGAAGGTTGAATTGAAGTTGAGTGAAGCTAAGGAATAAGGTTAGTGCTAGAAATTCTCTTGGAATTTAAAATTTATGCAAGTTGATTTAGGGTTTGCTCAAATATGGAATTTTGTGTTGTGACTTGAATTTGATGATGTTGAGGTTGATTATTAACTATTAGAAGTGTTATAAATGTGAACTGAAGTTTGGAAGTTGGGTGAAATTGAAAATTGGGAGTGCTTCTCTTATGCAGGAAATTTGGACGTATGAGTCCAGGGTATTGTTTGACCTATAACTGAGGTTGTGTGACTCCAATTGGTACGAGGCCAATTGGAGGTGAAACTAAACACATAATGTCACAACTTTGGTGAATAAACCATGCCCAGAAAACCAAACCAACTTGACCAAAAGTTTGCCCTAATTCGGGTGACCTGCAATCTGCCTGGGCAAAATGACCAAATGAACAGTATTTGGTCATTTGGCCATAACTCAATGTAGCAAGGTCCAATTGACCTGAAATTTTACCAGAAACAGGTTTAGACATAGACCAACAACTTTCATGAAGAAAAATGACCCAAATTATGACCATAACCTAGTTAAATTGCCAACCAAACTTGAGTTACCAAATCTGGCAGAAACAATTTTACCCAGAATTTTGGGTTCTGCCCAATCCGGCCAGTAATGGTTTTTAGGCCATAACTTGAGCTACAAAAATCCAAATAGGGTGATTCAAAAAAGGAAATTCAACTAGACAAAATGAGGAACAACTTTCATGTTGATCAGTTTGCCAAATTCCCACTGCAAAATTGACCAATAGAACAGTAAATACAAGGCATGAAAACTGAAAATTCTGCCCAATTAACATTAAGCTTAAAAATGGTATTGGCAACCAATACCAACCAATTTTGAATGCAAAATGTGGTATCTTGGAGAACTTAGGTTCAATAAATTTATTATGTATAAAAAGTCAACAATTTGAGTGAATAGTAATGTGAATAGTAATACAAAGACACAAAGTATAATAACTAAATTGGTAGAGGAAATTAAGGTATGAAATTTGGAATCCATGAAACATTCATAGATTACTTGGAATAGAAATAGTAATTTACCTAAATGACTTAATAAACATTTAAGTTATGTGAGTATATGATTAAGATTTGTATTCCCCTTACTAGTAGGTCTAATAAAACCTAAGTAATACCACTTGAATATGAAATGAAATTAAACTAGATGGATTGTTGAGTATAAATAGGATGAGGTTTATATTAGGATTTATGTTTCCATTACAAATAAGATAATAACACCTTGTATGAGTTATGAATTCATATAATATTGTAATGAATAAGTGAATCACATGAAAATATAAATGGAAGATTAGTTTTCTTTATAAGGGAAAGGAAGAACGTTTTGAGTTCAATGGTATATGAACACCATTGTTATGAATTGTGATCAATATGAATGATGTAAGGAATGTATGAATATTATGATGAATGTAAAAATTATGAAATTTATCATGAAATAACAAAGTCATAAAACACAGTATATTAATATTTAATGATATTATGTGCCCTTGTATTGCCTAGACATGTGTGTTAGATTGGATAGTTTGGCATGCCAATAGGGTATTGTTTTAGCAGTACTGCGAAAGGCTTTTATGCCGGTATTCATGGCTTTATGCCTGCATTCATGGATTTATGCCCGCACTCATGGCTTTTATGCCCGATTATGTGTTATCATGGCTCTTTAGCCATACTGACTGCATACGTGGTTGACATTCTGCGTCCCACGGTATGACGGCCCGAGGCACCGCGGTGTCCAGTGCCAACGACTCGTTATTCTGTTTAGTCAGCCTATCATAGGTTACTTGGGCAGTGAAATTTATTGAGATAAGTTAAGAATATTAGCAATTTAAAATATTAGAAATTAAATAAAATAAATGAGTAAGATGACCTAAAATAAATTAGAATAGTTATTTGTCACACCCCTTACCCGACTACAGTGTAGCCGAGCAAGTTATGCCACTCAGTGTGCCGAGCACTCTATTTTATCTTAATTAATTTATATCATTCTTTTGAATATAATTTGTGAAATATAATTTATTTAAGCCATTTATCGAAATTATAATTTATTTGAGGTTCCGAGAATTTTATAGAAAATCCGGCAGAGTACCGGCTAAAAATAGAGAAAACAGTTCTTCGAAACCTGTGAAAAACACTTCCTATGATCATATTCAATCATCTCATAACTCTCAAACTTCAATATCAAAATCTCAACATTTTTCACCATTCATTTCTCAATCATTCATCTCATGTTATAACCATGTACAAGTCACAGTTATGTATTCACTTTTCCTTTCACAAACACAATTTTCTTAACAATTTCTCTATTTGTCATTCATTCATTTCACATCATCATTAGACTCAAATCATAAATAAATTCTCACATGTGATTTATAATCACAATTTACAAGTACTTACATTAATACAAAATTATATTACATTTGTTTCAAATACACATGATAAAATAAGAGTTTAATTACAAAATTTACAAAAACCTCAAAATACAAAATGGGACCTAGTGTCCTACCAATGCACTGTGGATGGTGAGGTGACACGGACACTATGCAGAACTGTGAACTGCCTTACCGAATCTGTGGTCTACTGGGCCCTCTGTCCAAATCTTCAGTACCTACGCATTGCAAAAGCGACGCACTAAGCAAAAAGCTTAGTGGTGCCAATAATACAAGAAAATATAATATGCAAATAAAAATAATAATTTCCTTGCTATTGTGTTCACAAGAGATGAATAATTACTAACTTATTGTTTAGTCGAGGGCTAATCATGTTTTATGATATTAACTTCTTCATGCATTTCGTTAATTATTTAGTTAGCTTTTTCATATGTAATTAATTTATATATTATGTAAATTATGAAATTTTGTAATTATTTTGTAAATTATGTAAATTTAGAAAATTTGAAAATTTTGCTTATGTAATTTGAGAATGTTTACATATGAATTAAGTATGAATGGAAATGTATGGAAATGATTATGAAATTGAAATGTATGATTGAGATTTGAAATACGAGAAAATTATGAGAATGATTGATGAGATAATTATGATTAGCATGGATAAGATTTTATTTTAGAAATATTGTTGAATTGAATTTCAAACAGGTGAATATTGAAATACGCCAAACGATAATAAAATAGGGGAAACTCCGCTGGTTTCTCCATCGAAAAATAATTGATATTAAATTAAATGAATTCAAAATTATTTAGAAAAAAATAAAGTAAGATAAGTTAGGGTACTCCGGCACCGATTGTAGCATGCCTTGCTCGGCTACACTGTAGTCGGGTGAGGGGTGTAACATTATTTATTAGAAAGAATCGAAATGAACTGGACCGATATCAAAATTTACTTATTATGAAATAATCTGAGACAACCTAAAAAGTATTGAGAAAATGCTAAAAGATTAGCAAAGAAAATTATAACATACATAAATATTGCAAATGTAACTTACATGATAATATAAGCATAAATTTATCATTTTTAGATCATTTTTCTTTATACATTATTACTATACATTGGCAAAATAAACACTTCCAAAGAAGACTAAATTAGGATAAAATATTTTAAATTTTAGAAATTGTATGTGAAGTATAAATAAATCTTAATTACTTGAATTATGTTCTATTTTTTATCTTTATTTGTATATTATTTCCTTGTTATATTATTGCACCACTAAGCAGGAATGCTTAGCGCGATGGAATTGTTTCCTTCGCGCAGGTACTGAAGCTAGAACCCAATGGACGTTTGACTGGGAATTTTGGGAGTTTTGATTTGCAGAGTGTCAAAGTTTATCACCTCCTCAGCAATGCATGTAGATAGGGCCCATATAGATCATATTTTGTATTTTGTATAAAATGCTAGATATTGTATTATGATGTAAATTATGAAATTTTGTAATTATTTTGTAAATTATATAAATTAAGGAAATTTGAAAATTTTGCTTATATAATTTGAGAATGTTTACATAAGAATTGAGTATGAATGGAAATGATAATGAAATTGAAATGTATGGATGAGATTTGAAATATGAGATAATTATGATTAGCATGGATAAGATTTTATTTTAGAAATATTGTTGAGTTGAATTTTAAACAGGTGAATATTAAAATATGCCAAACGATAATAAAATAGGGGAAACTCCGCTGGTTTCTCCGTCGAAAAATAATTGATATTAAATTAAATGAATTCAAAATTATTTAAAAAAAAATAAAGTAAGATAAGTTAGGGTGCTCCGGCACCGAATGTAGCATGCCTTGCTCGGCTACACTGTAGTCGGGTGAGGGGTGTTACATATATATTGCTTCTTTGTTGTATTATTGCACCACTAAGCAGCAATGCTTAGCCCGATGGATTTATTTCCTTGCGCAGGTACTAAAGATAAAACCTAGTGAACATTTGACTGGGATTTTTGGAGTCCAGATCTGCAGAAGTGTCAGAAGTATTCAAGGTTGTCACCTCCTCAGTAATGCATGTAGATAGGGCTCACATTAATCATATTATGTATTTTGTACATTATAATTATTTCTTATGTTGTAATGTAAATTAGGAAAATTAAATTAATTTGTATATCATATACATGATAAGCTTATGTAATTAGATTGAAAATTATATAAATTAATGAAATTTAAGAATTCTGATATATGAGTTGAACAACATGAAAATGTATGGAATTGAATATGAGATGACATTTGAAATTATTTGATCATGATAAATATGAATGAAATTGAGCTGAGAATATTATGAATATATGAAATTGAGTTTTGAAACTTTGAGAATTATGTTGAGACTGTTGAGACTGAGTTGTAAAAATATATGAGAATTGTTCTTTTACAGGTTAGAAGAACTGCATTTTTCTTTTTAATCGGCACTTTGCTAGATTTTTGGTAAAATTTTTGGAATTTCAAATTAAATCAGATTTTAATAAACAGAAAAAATGGCCTAAATCTTACTTAAAGATTTTTGAATAAATAAATCAAGAACTAAAGTGAAATAGGATAAGATAAGGTGCTCCGGCACACCATGTGGCATTCCTTGCTCGGCTACACTGTAGACGGGTGAGAGGTGTTACACTCTAGCTCTAGGGCTTGAGATATCAATTCAAAAAAGTTGTCATGCTAGAATCCGACCACTTGCATTCTCAAACTAGGCTTCAACTCGACCTCAAACCATTTGCATCTTTCTCTACTGGTAGTGAGTAAGCTCTCGACATAGTGGCTCAGGCAGGAGAATTCCCTTCATACTCGGCTACTGTTTGGCTCCCCTGTTTCAAACTTAAAAATTCCTGTAGTTTCATGTCCACATAGGTGTCTAGGATGTGTTTTTGTCTGAACTCTCTAAAGAAGTCATCCCATGTCAATACTAGGGGTTCCACTAAACTATGAGAGATAGTCTTCCACCATTCATACGCATCCCCCTGTAGTAGTGAGATCGAGTATTCAAACTTCAATTCGTCTATGCAGTGTAGCTTCTTAAATACCCTCTCCATTCTTTCTAACCACTGCTCTTCTTCCAAAGGGTCTACTGTACCCTTAAAATCAGTAGCCCCATATTTAATTAGTTTATCATATTGCCTTGCTGGAGGCTGTGGTTGCACTAATGGTGCTTAAATTAGGGCTTGGGTTGGCATGTTGCTAGCCATTTGTTGGAACAAAGCAGCCATTTATTAAGCAAGCTGTGTAGGGAATTATTGCATGGGTGGAGCTGGTGTAGCTAACCCACTAGCATTCTGAAGAGTTGGGGCTTCTCCCTGTGCCTCAGCCTCAACTAATTGCTAGACTAAGCGATCATCTTCCTCCACATTCAATTAGAGGATATTCTATCTTATGAATAAACAACACAAGGAGATTTCTCTCTGTCAATTCATATTCATAATGTAATGCACCGTATGTATCAATTAATGACATTGAGCAGTTGCACTTATTAAGAAAAATATTCAAATTCACAGTTCAAAACATGCTTTGAAAACTAGCTCTGATACCACTAAAACATGTCACACCTTATCCCTACATAAGGCATGACATGATCTCGTAATATATCCAATGAATTACCGAACTTCGCTTACCGATAATCTATTAAATATATTACAAGGGATTTTAAATAATTTTAATCCGTTTTAAAGTGAAAAGAAATGATAAATAACCATTAAATAACTTTTTATTGGGGTTTATATCATAACGACAATTTTTGATCTTTTTGAAATTTTTAGGATTTTTATAGAAATTTTGATAGAGTTTCATCTATAAATTGAGAAAAATAGTTCTTCAAAACCTATTAAAAACACTCTCAATTTGTTTCTTAACCACAACTTCAATAATTTCAACACAATTCAATCTCATCAACTCAATTAGAGGTAGCAATTCATTATTTGAAAACTTAAAAAAGAACTTAAGCATTTCATTAATAAGAAATAACAGGTTTACATTACAAATATTTACATTGATCAAAAATAAAATTCCAAAATCTTTATACAATTGTTCAAGTCTATCATGTACATACACACAGATAAATATACATTAAAAGAAAATTTACAAGGGTATAATCTATATACCTAGTAACGGCTCCAAAATAATGATCACTCCTCATCATAAGCAGCCTACTCTGCTGCTTTTTCTGCCTCTCTACTTGCGGTAGCATAAATAAGCTATCGCTAAGCTAAAGACTCAGTGGTGCACAACTTAAAACAAATTCAACACATCAATATAAATCACAAATTTTTCTAAACTAAATCAATTTTAATGTTAACACATATAAAATCATACTTTATTTTTAAAGTTAGAGAATCACTTAATAAAAATGAATTTTATTCTAACAAACATAAAACAATAATTTATGAAACTCACACAGTTTAGATCATGACACGATTATCCAATTCGTCCCATTAACCAAAGGCTAATGGAGAATGCAAAGGCTAGCTAGCACATATATATGAGTACTCATTCAATACGTCCTCAACTGAAACTGTCACACCCTATGCCTTCGTAAGATGTAACATGATCCCGTGGTATACCTAAGAAAGTACCAAACTTCGTCTACTGATAACTCATTAAAAACACTACAAGGGATTTTAAACCTTTTCTTATTTCTTTTTATAGTGGTGAGCACTTTGGACATGTGTTAAAATTTTTTTTTTTATCGAAGTTAAATCACATATTAAGTCTGAAATAGCTACAAATTTTAAAAAAAATTTCGGTAAAGCGCCATTTGTATTTGGAGCAAAACATTTCTTCAAAAACTTGTAAAAAAACACTTCCAATATATTTGTTTCAGTCCCAAACTCCAATATGGCTCAACACAAATCAATTTTCTCAAACATATGTCAAACTCAATTCAACATCACTTTCAATAGTTTCAAAAATAGAATGCAAAATGACTAAGTATTCAAAGCTGAGATAAGAAGTCTGTCACAATATTTTTACAATCCAAAATAATTTACAATTTTAGTTTACAACTGCTCAAGACCAAGTACAATATATACATACAGTGCACATACATTACAATAATATTTATAAGGCAGTGGTATACTCAATATACCCGGTAAAATCCCAAAAGTATAGCACAGGTAGCCTACTCTACTGCTTTATCTGTCTATCTACCTGCGACAGCAATGAAAAAGCTATCGCTAAGTAAAATTTACTCAGTGGTGCACAATAAAAATTTAAAATGCGGTATATAAAACATTTATCGACAATTCACAATTCAAATGATTCACAATTTTATGTCACAATTTTCAAAGCTCATATAACACAAATTTGATCAAACAATTTAATAACACAGTGTTGCCAATCAATAGCACAACTTAGGTCATGACACAAACTTTTCTGAACATGCAGTGTTGTACACCACAACAAGGCATACTCACCCCAGTAATCGAAATCAATAAGGGAGGTGGCTAGCTAGCTAATGAGAGCTCATCCATACTCATCTCAGACTGACAATTCAAATAGGGAGGAATATAGTTATACTTACCCCATAAATGGAGGAGGAACATAGTGTACCTATCAAAGCACTTGCAGGCATTACGTATCGCCATCCCTGCAAGCTCCTGAGTTCACGCGTGAGAGTTCCCAAGAATCGTAGGCGTTACGTATCGCCATCCCTACTTTGCTCTGACAACACTAAGCACTTTTTATCTCAAAATTTCCATTTACAAAGTAGGCAACACAATAATTCTCAAATAAAATTCCCAAAGCCTAAACAATAAAAAATTATTCATAACTCATTTCTCCAAATAAAGTTTATAGTAAAAGCAGTGAATATAAATAGTATTGTGCACAGACATAGTTTGAGTCACCTCTAGGCCTTGACTCAATGTTCCTTATGCTTTTCAATATCCTTTTCAACTGAAACACACAATTTAAAGTGTTTCAGTACTCAGTTAAATTGTTTCTAACAATAAAATCTAATATCTAAATTTTCTTAGTACTATTCCCTTCAATTCATTTCATTAGTCAACCTATAATGTTGACCTTTGATGCACTCTAAGTGAATAAATTTTAATGTTACCAATATGTCACATTTTTCATTTCAATATGCTACCAATATAGTACAATTTACTATTTTTACAAGTTGGCATTCATTGCCAAATTATTTCAAGCCTCACTGTATGTAAATGTCAAGTTCTCAATTTTTGTGTGCTAGATTGATCTAGCTTAAAGTCCTATTTCTCTTGGTTTTTAGCTTCTGGTCAAAGAAGCAAAATTGTAGCTCTATGACTTATTGCACTTGGGGCAAAATTTTAGGTCATTCTGAGTTGTATAGACCAATATATAGTCAATTTACTAAAGCTGGACAGATTGCACCTTTAGTGCAAAAATTTGGTCAATTTTAGGTCACTTTTAGTTCTGGCAGTTTTGGTATCCGAATTTGTACAAGCTATTTGACTTTTCTCTGGCCATTTCTGGGCTTTGGTGTCTTCATAAGAATTGTAGCTCTATGTCTAATCTATTCATAGTAAAAATTTCAGGTCATTTGGACCTGTTTTGAGTGAGTTATGGCCAAAACACTAACTGCTGCCCAAATGGTCAATCTTCAGGTTTTCAAGTCACTAATCCGGATTTGGTCATTTCTCAAGTTACTTTCTAGACAGAATTTAGGTAGGCTTTCCTCATGAAAGTTGTCACATTTTGTGCCTATTTCACCTCCAATTGGCCTCATACCAATTGGAGTCACACACTTAGGGTTATAGGCCCATTTGCATACTGCCCTGTACATGTCTCTTAAACACCAAATGAAGCACATATTTACCAATTACATCTTCACTTCCCCACAATATTCTGCATTTGGCACTAACCAAAACCATTCAACTCATTACATTATAGGTCAACTTGGGCAGAATAAAACCACTTCAAAACGCACCAATTGCAATCACAATTCACAAAGTCCAAATCCAACAATGTACACACATAAACATTCCTAATTATTACATATAATTTCACTAATAAATTACATGCATGCTTAGCAACTCTAAAATCACATTACATCAAATAATCTTCATGAATTCAAGCATTCATCATGACTTTCTCAAGGCTACCGAAATGCTCCAATGTACCAAAGTTTCCAATACTTTCTTCAATTTCAAGATCAATGGCACAATCACTACATACACTTAATACACATTGACTACAACATCTTATAACATTAATCAAAATATTTTCCCATCATTTACATCTAAACAACAAGTTAAACATTTTAACTTTCATGGCTGCCAAAATGGTACATCACCAATAATTCATCAAACCTCAAAACTTCTTCCATAAATCAAACAACCACAACCTTAGTTACACTTTTAATAAAACAATAATTGAAAATAACCACTTACCTCTTTTGGACTTCTTTAAAACTCCACCAAAACTTATCTTTCTTGCTTCCTTATTGCTGCCGAAGGTGTGTAGGCAAAGATTAATGAAGGAAGTTCACAAATTTAGCTTGAAATGAAGATGATCTCAAGCTTGCATAGGCGATTTCCATGGAGGGAAGTTGGAACACCATTTTCGGCCATGAGAGAGCTTGGTGAGGATGATAAAGTGAGTGGAGGATTCTTTCCTCATTTTAAGTATTAATGTATCCACTTAGTGCTCCACTAAACATAGATTAATTATATTATAATCTAAGGTTTCAATAGTTACAATTTTAACCTTAATTTCTCTTAACTTACATTTTATCTTTAATTCCATTTTTCATTTGATTTTCCCAATTGTAATACCATTTATTTTTCATTGACATTTAGGTCAAAAGCCAACTCTAGATGTCAAATGACCACAATGCCCCTATTCGGGTTGTATTCCCAATTTTTCGATAACGCCGAGTTTTGTTGTTTTCTCTATTTCTCGTTTTTCTTTGTACTAATTAATTAATTTTTCTTTGACATTTCTAATGACATTTTTACTTCAATAAGTCTTTAATTATGTCTCGAAACTAAATTCCGAGGGTTTCCTGCAGTCTTGGGGTCGGCTATTGCCTGCGCCGTAACTTCCCCGTGCGGTCACCCATCGTTACGATGCTGGCTCGTTTAACTTGATTTCATTTTATTGCTATTATTTTTCTTTTGTTTTTCTTGTATTTTCCTTTCTTGTATTTCATTATTTTATGTCTTCTCACTAACATTTAAATGTAGCTCTAAGCATCCTTGCTATCTGGATAGACACTGGTCATCGGAACAGTAGAACGCACTACCGAACATAGGAGTGTTACAGACACGCACTTCAGCCAGAGAGGGAATACCAATCTAATTCGTCCCACTAGGCAGGCTAGTGAGGAATTCAAAACACATAGTCATATCAACTATGGTTTCAAACTATTTTAACAATTTTTCATTCATCAAATGCATTTGTCAAATCACAATCATTTTCCACTTAAACAATTACCCAAAAATGGACTAGCAATACATAATTTCTCAATTAGAATTTTCAATGTAACAAAGGTAATAAATCATTCATACATTCATTCAAAACAAAAATTAAATTTGAAAACAAATTGGTAGTGGTTGTTGTGCACAAACCTCTTAAACTAGTCTTGACTTGATCCAACTTTACCTCCTTCCTTGGATGGCTCCTTTCTAACTGAAACACATAATTAAAGTTTTTTAATACCCATCCAAATCATTTCTAATAATTAATCCTATAATTGAATTTTTCACACTTAATTTTACTTATAAAATTTCATAAGGTTGGGTTCTTTGCATTTGATATTATTGTGGCTACTATTCACATTACTATTCATTCAAAATTTTGATTATTTCATAATTAATAGATATTCAAATTCTAATTTCATGCTAATACCACATTTTGGGTTATAAACTTGTTGGCATTAATTGCAAATTACAATTTAAGTCTTCCTAGGAGCAAATTCAAATTTTCAGTTTTTGTCACTAATGTTTACTGTTCCATTAGACCAATCTACAATAGAAATTTTGTAACACCCCCGTTTGCATAGCCTGGTAGATTTCACTGTTCCGGTGACCAGTGTCGATCCGGACAATTAAGGGGATTAGAACCATACTTAAGACAACTAGAGAAACCATAAACACAAATAATTAGTAATGTTCAATTAGTTAAGTATAAATAAGAAAAACAGAACATAAGAAGTTAAACGAGCCGAGAGTCACAGCGATGGGTGACCTCCTCGGGAACGACTGCGAAGTCATTTTAAACTCAAATTTCGAATCGTAAAATGTGACGCTGCGGTCCTTAGGACCCTTATGAACACAGTGGAAAAGAGAAAATCACGAAAAAAAACTGTTAAGCCAGTCAAATAATTAGGTCAAGGAGCCGGAAGAAATATGGAATTATTTGCAAACCGAGATGAACCGGCGAGGGGCAATTTGGTCAATTGACCCCGAGAGCTGACTCCTGACCTAACTGTTAAATAAAATTGGAGAAAAGAAAATTTTAGGATCAAGAATTAAATTAAAGAGCTAATAGAAAAATATGTGAAAAAGAAAAAGGAAAAAATTTTGGAAAAGGTGAAAAAGCTTATTACATCATGCATGACATCATGCATGATGCAATAAACTTAATAATTCAAAATTTTAATTTTAGGATAATTTTATCTTACTAAATATAAAAAAAAACACATAAAAGAAGAAGAAAAAAAAATAATGACATAAGATATGACATCAAAATTAATTTTAATTTAATTAACCAATTTGACTAAGTCAAATTGTGCATAAATACACATTAAATGAAAAAAAAAAAAGATAAAATTATCCATCTTCTTCTTTCCCGTAACTCCCTTTCTCTCATTCTCCCAAAGCCTCTCACCTTTAAAACCTCCTTGAAAGCTCATATTTGAGCTTGAAAAACCAAAAATCTCACCATAGAAAATTACTCTACCATGGTTAAAGCTTGTTTTGGCAACTAGAAGAGGTGATTGAAGAATAAAGAAAGAAGAAAGGAAGAGGTTTGAAGGGAAAGAAAATTCTGCACTAAGGTTAGTAAATTAAATTTGATTTTCTAGTTGAATTAGTTGTGTTTATAGCTTAATTAACTTAGAAATAAACTTAAAATGAAAAGAAATGAATTGTTGGAGGACTAGATGGAAATTCTAGCAGCTAGGGTTTGTGATGAAAAACATGTGTTTTGATTGAATTTATTATGTTAGGGAAGCTTATGTGAATGTGGTAATGAGATTGAAATGTTTAGATTTGGTTAAATGCAAAGAAATTGTGAGGGTTTTAGGACTTAGGGTTTATGAACAAAAAATGTAAGAAATGAGTAAATGGCATGTTTGACCTATTGTGAAGTGAAAAATGGTCAATTGTGACCAAATGAGTTGTGTTTGAATTGTTGGAATGGAAGCTAAATTCGGAGGTTGTATGGTCATGCTGCTGGCAGCATGACCAAGTCAACTTTGAAGGACCAAAACTAAAATTTTACAAGTCCAATTGATATGGCACCAATTGGGGATGAAAATAGACATAAAATGACACAATTTTCATTTAGGAACCATGCCCAAAAACTGACCAAAACCTAGTGAACAAATTGACCAAAGTTGAATAAGAGCAGTCTGCCATTGTACAAACTGACCAAATGAACAGTATTTGGTCATTTGGTCATAACTCGAGTTAGGCAGGTTAAATTAACCTGAAATTTTACCAGTGGTTAGATGAAATATAGACCTAAAACTTTCATGAAGAACACAAGTCCAAATTGTGCCAGCAACCAAGCCATTTGGCCACCCCAAGTTGGTGACCCAAATCTGCCAGCACCAAAAGTACCCAGAAAATCAGGGTTGTTTTCAATCCGGTAGCCCTAGTTCAAATGGCCATAACGTGAGATACAAAACTCCAATTGAGGTGATCCAAAAATGAGAATAAACTTAAGACAATAAGAAACATTTTCTATGAAGAAAGGTTTGCCAAATTCCAACAGTAGATTGACCAATGGAACAGTGCAACTTGGAGCACCAAAACTGAAAATTTAACAATTTGGCCAAAAGGACTTAAGCTTTGAGAAAATGACCAAAACCAACAAATTTAATGACCAAAATGTGGTATGTGGGTGAAGTTGGAGTACCCATACCTATTAAGCCTTAAAAAGTCAACAATTTGACTTGAATAGTATGGTGAATAGTAACCCGAAACACAAAAACTTCGAGAACGTCGAAATTAGTACATTAAAGCTAGGTAAAAATGAAGTGAAATTTATTTTTGGATTTATGCTAAGTTATGGTACTGAAACACTGTGAGCTGCTATCGAATTGTGGACCACGTCGATCATTTTGTACGGGTATTATTTTATACCCTTGTAGATAATTTTGATGTAAATATAGAAATGTTGTATGTATCAATGTAAGTTGAGCAGTTGTAAATAAATTGTAATAATATTATTTTTTTTTGGATTTCCTTCTGTAAATTAATATTTGTACTTATGAATTTCTTACTTTATGCTTTGTGATTGGAGATATTAAATATTTTGAGATGATAAATCTTGATTTGTATTGTAAATTATTTTCAAGTGCGTTGAATTGAGTTGATTGAGATTATTGAAGGTTGGGAGTTGTGAAAAACTTTTGGAAGTGTTTTTTTTAGATATTTGAAGAACAGTTTCCTCCAATTTCAAACGGAACTCTGTCAAAATTTTTATAAAATTTGCGGCAAAATTTAAATGGACAAAAATTTTTACTAGTATTTAAACTTTGAATAAATGGTTTTAATTCCTACCAAAATGCTCACCACTTCCAAAATGTAAGAAAATTGTTTTAAAATCCCTTGTAGGGTACTTAATGAGATATCGGTAGGTGAAGTCCAGTAGTTCATTAAGTATTCTACGGGATCATCTTATGCTTTACGGAGGGGTAAGGTGTGACATGTTTTAGTGGTATCAGAGCATGGTTTTGCAATAATTTTTCACTATGCATGTGAATATTTCTTTGATAAATACAACTGCTCAAGTGTCTTTAAATTGATACATATGACGTATTTACATCATGAATATGCACTAACGAAGGTCAACCTCCTTGTGTTTAATCTCAGGAAGTAGAAATTTTGAGAAAACGGAATGGAAGGAGGAGATCATTCCAAAGAACAATCTGTTGAGGCAGAGGTTGAAGGGGAAGCCCCAGCACTCCAGAACGTGAGTGGGTCAGCCACTCCAGCTCCTGCTCCAGCACCGCAGTTCCCTGCTCAATTTGTATAGCAGATGGCTGCGTTCTTCCAGCAAATGGCGGGTAATGTGCCACCCCAAGTTCAAATGCCAGTACCTGTAGCACAACCACAACCCTCAGCTCGGCAATATGAAAAACTGATGAAATTTGGGGCCACCGAGTTTAAAGGCACTGTGGATCCACTAGAGGCAGAACAGTGGTTGGAAAGAATGGAACGAGTTTACAGAAAACTATAGTGTACGGAAGAGATGAAGTTTGAGTATTCTGTTTCCTTGTTGCAAGGGGATGCATATCAATGGTGGAAGACCATCCCCCACAGCCTGGTTGAGCCACCTGTGCTGACATGGACAGACTTCCTGAGGGAATTCAGGCAGAAATGGGTTCCTGATGCATATGTAGATAAGAAATTGCAAGAATTCTTGAGTTTGAAACAAGGGGACAGAACCATAACAAAATATGAGAGAGACTTCTCAAGGCTAAGCCACTATGCTGGAAGCTTAATCTCCACCCCCAGAGACAGATGCAAGAGGTTTGAGTCCGGGTTAAGGCCGAATCTGAGAATGCAAGTTGTGGGTTTTCGACATAAGAATTTTGCTGAATTGATCTCACAGGCCCTGGAACTGAAAAGAATAGAATCTGAAGGGGCAGTGAAGAAGGGTTCACAAGAGAAAGATAAGACTGAAAAGACTACTGGACAAGCATCTGAAAGTGGTTCTAGAAAGAGAAAACAGTTTGGGGGATCCAGCTCCCGTAGATCTGGCAGAGGCAGATTCTCTGGCCAAAGACCACCCCGGTCTGGTCAACCGACCCAACAAGCTTCTCGAGGAGTTCTATCAGTCCAGCAGTGTGAAACTTGTGGTAAAACTCATAGTGGGGTTTGCTTCAAGGCCACCGGAGCATGTTTTAACTGTGGAGGAAGCGGACATTTCGCTAAAGATTGTACTAGTCCACGCCGGTCTGGATCTTTTGCGACATCGGAAGGATCAGCCCAAGTCTCTGCACCTAGAGGGTCACCGTCAGCTGCTAGAGGTAGAGGCAGAGGTAGGGGTCTTGGTAGTACTCTTGGAAGTCAGAGCACTATTAACCAGCCAGCACCCAGTGGCGCACCAGTCAGAGTGTATACTATGCGTCAGAGGGAGGAAGCTGAAACATCAGACGTAGTAGCTGGTATTTTCTCCATCCTTGACCAAGATGTGTATGTGTTATTTGATCTTGGCTCCACACATTCGTATGTTAGTGCTAGGGTGATGTGTTCTACTGCTATTCATTGTGTACCAATGGACTATGATGTGCTAGTAACTAGTCCATTAGGCCAGGAGGTCAGGGTAAATAGGCTATATAGGGACTGTCCTTTGGTGATCCAAGGACACACCTTTTTGTCTGATTTAATTGAAATGCCCTTCAGAGATTATGATATTATCTTGGGCATGGATTGGTTAGCCAGGCATCACGCCATGATTAACTGTAGATTGAAGACAGTCACTTTTGGTCTTCCTCAGTATGGTGATGTAGTAATACATGGGGAGAGGCAGTTATTGCCTTCAAACATCATTTTAGCTGCACTGGCCAGGAAGATGATTAAAAAAGGGTGTGAGGCGTACTTGGCACATGTGATAGACACCCAAGTGGGGAGTCCAGCACTGAGGGACATTCCTACTGTATATGACTTTCCGGATGTGTTTCCTGATGAATTGCCAAGATTACCTCCAGAAAGAGAAGTGCAGTTTGAAATTGATGTTATGCCTAGTGTGGACCCAATCTCCATAACACCATACAGAATGGCACCAGCAGAACTAAAAGAATTGAAAGTGCAGTTACGAGAACTGCTTGATAAGGGCTTCGTTCGCCCTAGTGTGTCACCTTGGGGAGCGCCAGTGTTGTTTGTAAAGAAGAAGGATGGCACTCTCCGATTATGCATTGATTATCGGCAGTTGAATAAGGTGACAATAAAGAACAGATACCCATTGCCAGCATTGATGACCTTTTTGATCAGTTGGGGGGTGCAGCTGTGTTCTTTAAAATTGACCTGAGATCAGGTTATTATCAGCTGAAAGTACAAGAGCAGAGTATACCTAAAACTGCCTTCAGAACCCGCTATGGCTATTATGAGTTCTTGGTCATGCCATTCGGGTTAACTAATGCTCCGGCTGCTTTTATGGATCTGATGAACACTATCTTCAGACCATACCTCGACCAATTTGTTGTGGTATTTATTGATGATATATTGGTCTATTCGAGGAATGTAGAAGAGCATGATAGACACCTGCAGATTGTACTGCAAACTTTAAGGGAGAAACAGCTATATGCCAAATTGTCGAAATGTGAATTTTGGCTGAAGGAGATATCCTTTTTGGGGCACATAGTATCAGCAGAGGGTATTAAGGTAGATCCTAGCAAGATTGAAGCTGTCCTTAATTGGAAGCCACCCAGAAATGTCGCGGAGATTCGTAGTTTTCTGGGGTTAGCGGGATACTACCGTCGATTTGTGAAGGGATTCTCCATGTTGGCATCTCCATTGACCAAGCTGCTTAGAAAGGATGTGAAATTTCAGTGGACGGACAAATGCCAGCAAAGTTTTGATGAATTGAAAAGATGTTTGACTGAGGCTCCAGTCTTGACTTTACCTACACCGGGTAAAGAATATACAATTTACAGCGATGCTTCTCACAATGGGTTAGCTTGTGTGTTGATGCAAGATCGAAATGTTATTGCCTATGCATCACGCCAGCTAAAACCGCATGAGAGGAATTATCCAACACATGATTTGGAGCTTGCAGCTATTGTGTTTGCTCTTAAGATCTGGAGGCATTATTTGTATGGGGAGAAGTGTTACATCTACACAGATCATAAGAGTTTGAAGTATTTGGGCACCCAGAAAGAGTTGAATTTGAGACAGAGGAGATGGTTAGAGTTGATAAAAGACTATGATTGTCTGATAGACTATCAGCCAGGGAAAGCTAATGTTGTGGCTGACACCCTAAGTCGCTAGACTATGGCAAGTCTACAGGTTACTCCTTTGTCTTTGGTACATGAGTTGAGATCATTATATGCCAGTTTAAAGATTAATGATGAGGGGCAGACAGCAGTTGCATGGCATGTATAGCCAGTGTTGGTTGATCATATCAGAATGGCTGCTCAGAATGATGAAAGGTATCAGAAGCTGTTGGAAGAAGTTCGGCAGGGCAAGAAACCAGAGTTCTCAATCAGAGATGATGGTTTACTACTACACCAGGGCAGAATGTGTGTTCCTAATAATGTTGATTTGAGACAGATCATTTTGAAGGAAGCACACGAGTCTCCTTTTGCCATGCACCCTGGTGGTACAAAAATGTACATAGGGCTAAAGGAGCATTACTGGTGGATGGGTTTAAAAAGAGATGTGGCAGAGTTTGTATCCAAATGCCTGACTTGTCAGCAAGAAAAGACAGAGCATCAAGTACCAACTGGGTTGTTACATCCACTGTCAGTGCCAGAATGGAAATGGGAAAGAATAACTATGGATTTTGTAATGGGACTTCCGAGGACACAGAAGAGTCATGATGCAGTATGGGTCATTGTTGACAGACTGACTAAGTCTGCTCATTTTCTACTAGTCCGAATGGACTACAGTTTAGATCGATTGGCCAGGTTGTACGTCGATGAGATTGTGAGACTTCATGGAGTGCCAGTATCCATTGTATCAGATAGAGATCCTAGGTTCACTTCTAGATTCTAGGGTAGTCTTCAGAGAGCCCTAGGAACTAGATTGAACTTCAGTACTGCATTCCACCCACAGACAGATGGCCAGTCTGAGAGGGTAATTCAGATCTTGGAGGACATGCTACGGGCTTGTGTGATTCACTTTGAGGGTATTTGGGATACACACTTGCCTTTGATTGAGTTTGCTTACAACAACAGCTACCAATCAAGCATTGGGATGCCTCCATATGAAGCTTTGTATGGTAAAATGTAGAACCCCGTTGTGTTGGGATGACGTGGGTGAAAGAAAAATGATTGGACCCGAAATTGTTCAACAGACTGAAGAGAAAATTAGGGTGATCAAAGATCGACTTAAAGCTGCATCAGACCGTCAAAAGTCCTATATTGATTTGAAAAGAAGGGATATTGAGTATACAGTGGGTGAGAAAGTTTTCCTCAAGGTTTCTCCTTGGAAGAGGATTATGAGATTCGGCAGGAAGGGGAAACTAAGTCCTCGTTTTATCGGGCCATATGAGGTATTGGAAAGAGTGGGTCCTTTGGCATATCGTTTGGCACTACCTCCAGAGTTAGAGAAGATACATAATGTCTTCCATGTGTCTATGTTGAGGAGGTATCAATCAGACCCATCTCATGTACTACCAGTAGAAGAAATTGAAGTGAATCCAAACCTCACATATGAAGAAGAACCCATAAAGATTCTGGCTTATGAGGTGAAGCAGCTACGGAACAAGCAGATACCATTGGTAAAAGTGCTGTGGAACCATCACTCGGGCCAGGAGGCTACTTGGGAACGAGAGGAGGACATGAGGAGACAACACCCACAGCTGTTCAGAGATTGATACCAGGCAAAAATTTTGAGACGAAATTTATTTTAAGGGGGGGAGAATTGTAACACCCCCGTTTGCATAGCCTGGTAGATTTCACTATTCCGGTGACCGGTGTCGATCCGGACAATTAAGGGGATTGGAACCATACTTAAGACAACTAGAGAAACCATAAACACAAATAATTAGTAATGTTCAATTATTTAAGTATAAATAAGAAAAACAGAACATAAGAAGTTAAGCAGCGAGAGTCACTGATGGGTGACCTCCTGAGAGCATTGCGAAGTCATTTTAAACTCAAATTTCAAACTGTAAAATGTGACACTGCGGTCCTTAGGACCCTTATGAACACAGTGGAAAAGAGAAAATCACGAAAGAGAACTGTTAAGCCAGTCAAATAATTAGGTCAGGGAGCCAGAAGAAATATGGAATTATTTGCAAACCGGGATGAACCGGCGAGGGGCAATTTGGTTAATTGACCCCGAGAGCTGACTCCTGACCTAATGTCAAATAAAATTGGAGAAAAAAAAATTTTGGGATCAAGAATTAAATTAAAGAGCTAATAGAAAAATATGTGAAAAAGAAAAAGGAAAAAAATTTGGAAAAGGTGAAAAAGTTTATTACATCATGCATGACATCATGCATGATGCAATAAACTTAATAATTAAAAATTTTAATTTTAGGATAATTTTATCTTACTAAATATAAAAAAAAAACACATAAAAGAAAAAGAAAAAAAAATATGACATAAGATATGACTTCAAAATTAATTTTAATTTAATTAACCAATTTGACTAAGTCAAATTTTGCAAAAATACACATTAAATGAAAAAAAAAAAGGAAAAATTATCCATCTTCTTCTTTCCCGTAACTCCCTTTCTCTCTTTTTCCCAAAGGCCTCTCACCCTTAAAACCTCCATGAAAGCTTATCTTTGAGCTTGAAAAACCAAAAATCTCACCATAGAAAATTACTCTACCATGGTTAAAGCTTGTTTTGGCAACTAGAAGAGGTGATTGAAGAATAAAGAAAGAAGAAAGGAAGAGGTTTGAAGGGAAAGAAAATTCTGCACTAAGGTTAGTAAATTAAATTTGATTTTCTAGTTGAATTAGTTGTGTTTATAGCTTAATTAACTTAGAAATAAACCTAAAATGAAAAGAAATGAATTTTTGGAGGACTAGATGGAAATTCTAGCAGCTAGGGTTTGTGATGAAAAGCATGTGTTTTGATTGAATTTATTATGTTAGGCAAGCTTATGTGAATGTGGTAATGAGATTGAAATGTTTATATTTGGTTAAATGCAAAGAAATTGTGAACTAGAGTTTTGGGACTTAGGGTTTATGAACCAAAAATGTAAGAAATGAGTAAATGGCATGTTTGACCTATTGTGAAGTGAAAAATGGTCAATTGTGACCAAATGAGTTGTGTTTGAATTGTTGGAATGGAAGCTAAATTCGGAGGTTGTATGGTCATGCTGCTGGCAGCATGACCAAGTCAACTTTTAAGGACCAAAACTGAAATTTTACAAGTCCAATTGATATGGCACCAATTGGGGATGAAAATAGACATAAAATGACACAATTTTCATTTAGGAACCATGCCCAAAAACTGACCAAAACCTAGTGAACAAATTGACCAAAGTTGAATAAGAGCGATGCACATCAGTACAAAGCGACCAAATGAACAGTGTTTGTTCATTTGGTCATAACTCGAGTTAGGCAGGTCAAATTGACCTAAAGTTTTACCAGTGGTTAGATGAAATATAGACCTCAAACTTTCATGAAGAACACAAGTCCAAATTGTGCCAGCAACCAAGCCATTTGGCCACCCCAAGTTGGTGACCCAAATCTGCCAGCACCAAAAGTACCCAGAAAATCAGGGTTGTTTTCAATCTGGCAGCCCTAGTTCAAATGGCCATAACTTGAGCTACAAAACTCCAATTGAGGTGATCCAAAAATGAGAATAAACTTAAGACAATAAGAAACATTTTCTATGAAGAAAGGTTTGCCAAATTCCAACAGTAGATTGACCAATGAAACAGTGCAACTTGGAGCACCAAAACTGAAAATTTAACAATTTGGCCAAAAGGACTTAAGCTTTGAGAAAATGACCAAAACCAACAAATTTAATGACCAAAATGTGGTATGTGGGTGACGTTGGAGTTCCCATACCTATTAAGCCTTAAAAAGTCAACAATTTGACTTGAATAGTATAGTGAATAGTAACCCGAAACACAAAAACTTCGAGAACGTCGAAATTAGTACATTAAAGCTAGGTAAAAATGAAGTGAAATTTATTTTTGGATTTATGCTAAGTTATGGTACTGAAACACTGTGAAATTGTGTGTTTCAGCTGAAAAAGGCTTGGAAACTCGAAGAGGCTGAGTGAAGGCCTAAAGGCGACTCACGTCAGGTTTGTGCAGAATAATAATTGTTTAAATATATTAATCTCAAAAATTTGACTTCTTTGATTAATTATGTACTCTGTTGCCATTTTATAATCGTAAATGTGACTTTGGAAATTGATCAGATTTCTCATATATTGTTTGAATAAATTTTTTTGAATTGATTTTATGTTCACACTTAGCATGACAGTATCACATTATTCCTCCTCCATTTATGGGGTTGAGATTGTTTATTTTCCTCCCACTCTGGTTTACCAGTTAAGGTTGAGATCGGATGAGAACTCATTAGCTAGCCACCTCCCTCATTGATTTCGATTAATGGGGTTGAGATTGCTTTGTCGTGGTGTACAACACGGCATTGATCGGAAATTTTGTGTCATGACTTAAGTTGTGTATGACTTTGGCAACACTATGTTTAGGAAATTATTTAACTAAATTGTGTTATTATGAGCATTGTTAATTTGAGAAATATTTAAATTGTGTTTCACCAATGAATGATTTATGTATTGCATTTTAAATTTTTTTTGTGCACCACTGAGTATTTTTATATTTAGTGATAGATTATTTTGCTGTCGCAGATAAGAGCAAGGAGAAAGCAGCAGAGTGAGCTGCTATCAAATTGTGGACCACGTCGATAATTTTGTACGGGTATTATTTTATACCCTTGTAGATAATTTTGATGTAAATATAGAAATGTTGTATGTATCAATGTAAGTTGAGCAGTTGGAAATAAATTGTAATAATATTATTTTTTTTGGATTTCCTTCTGTAAATTAATATTTGTACTTATGAATTTCTTACTTTATGCTTTGTGATTGGAGATATTAAATATTTTGAGATGATAAATCTTGATTTGTATTGTGAAATTATTTTGAAGTGCGTTGAATTGAGTTGATTGAGATTAGTGAAGGTTGGGAGTTGTGAAAAACTTTTGGAAGTGTTTTTTTTAGGTATTTGAAGAACAGTTTTCTCCAATTTCAAACGGAACTCTGTCAAAATTTTTATAAAATTTGCGGCAAAATTTAAATGGACAAAAATTTTTACTAGTATTTAAACTTTGAATAAATGGTTTTAATTCCTACCAAAATGCTCACCACTTCCAAAATGTAAGAAAATTGTTTTAAAATCCCTTGTAGGGTACTTAATGAGTTATCGATAGGTGAAGTTTGGTAGTTCATTAAGTATTCTACGGGATCATGTTATGCTTTACGGAGGGGTAAGGTGTGACATGTTTTAGTGGTATCAGAGCATGGTTTTGCAATAAATTTTGACTATGCATGTGAATATTTCTTTGATAAGTACAACTGCTCAAGTGTCTTTAAATTGATACATATGATGTATTTACATCATGAATATGCACTAACGGAGGTTAACCTCCTTGTGTTTAATCTCAGGAAGTAGAAATTTTGAGAAAACGAAATGGAAGGAGGAGATCATTCCGAAGAACAATCTGTTGAGGCTGAGGTTCAAGGGGAAGCCCCAGCACTCCAGAACATGAGTGGGTCAGCCACTCCAGCTCCTGCTCCAACACCGCAGTTCTCTACTCAATTTGTATAGCAGATGGCTGCGTTCTTCCAGCAAATGGCGGGTAACGTGCCACCCCAAGTTCAAATGCCAGTACCTGTAGCACAACCACAGCCCTCAGCTCGGCAATATGAAAAACTGATGAAATTTGGGGCCACCGAGTTTAAAGGCACTGTGGATCCACTAGAGGCAGAACAGTGGTTGGAAAGAATGGAACGAGTTTACAGAAAACTGTAGTGTACAGAAGAGATGAAGTTTGAGTATTCTGTTTCCTTATTGCAAGGGGATGCATATGAATGGTGGAAGACCATCCCCCACAGCCTGGTTGAGCCACCTGTGCTGACATGGACAGACTTCCTGAGGGAATTCAGGCAGAAATGGGTTCCTGATGCATATGTAGATAAGAAATTGCAAGAATTCTTGAGTTTGAAACAAGGGGACAGAACCGTAGCAGAATATGAGAGAGACTTCTCAAGGCTAAGCCACTATGCTGGAAGCTTAGTCTCCACCCCAGAGACAGATGCAAGAGGTTTGAGTCCGGGTTAAGGCCGAATCTGAGAATGCAAGTCGTGGGTTTTCGACATCAGAATTTTGCTGAATTGATCTCACAAGCCCTGGAACTGGAAAGAATAGAATCTTAAGGGGCAGTGAAGAAGGGTTCACAAGAGAAAGATAAGACTGAAAAGACTACTGGACAAGCATCTGAAAGTGGTTCTAGAAAGAGAAAACAGTTTGGGGAATCCAGCTCCCGTAGATCTGGCAGAGGCAGATTCTCTGGCCAAATACCACCCCGGTCTGGTCAGCCAACCCAATAAGCTTCTCGAGGAGTTCTATCAGTCCGGCAGTGTGAAACTTGTGGTAAAACTCATAGTGGGGTTTGCTTCAAGGCCACCGGAGCATGTTTTAACTGTGGAGGAAGCGGACATTTCGCTAAAGATTGTACTAGTCCACGCCGGTCTGGATCTTTTGCTACATCGGAAGGATCAGCCCAAGTCTCTGCATCTAGAGGGTCACCGTCAGCTGCTAGAGGTAGAGGCAGAGGTAGGGGTCTTGGTAGTACTCTTGGAAGTCAGAGCACTGTTAACCAGCCAGCACCCAGTGGCGCACCAGTCAGAGTGTATACTATGCGTCAGAGGGAGGAAGCTGAAACATCAAACGTAGTAGCTGGTATTTTCTCCATCCTTGACCAAGATGTGTATGTGTTATTTGATCCTGGCTCCACACATTCGTATGTTAGTGCTAGGGTGATGTGTTCTACTGCTATTCATTGTGTACCAATGGACTATGATGTGCTAGTAACTAGTCCATTAGGCCAGGAGGTCAGGGTAAATAGGCTATATAGGGACTGTCCTTTGGTGATCCAAGGACACACCTTTTTGTCTGATTTAATTGAAATGCCCTTCAGAGATTATGATATTATCTTGGGCATGGATTGGTTAGCCAGGCATCACGCCATGATTGACTGTAGATTGAAGACAGTCACTTTTGGTCTTCCTCAGTATGTTGATGTAGTAATACATGGGGAGAGGTAGTTATTGCCTTCAAACATCATTTCAGCTGCACTGGCCAGGAAGATGATTAAAAAAGGGTGTGAGGCGTACTTGGCACATGTGATAGACACCCAAGTGGGGAGTCCAGCACTGAGGGACATTCCTACTGTATATGACTTTCCGGATGTGTTTCCTGATGAATTGCCAAGATTACCTCCAGAAAGAGAAGTGTAGTTTGAAATTGATTTTATGCCTGGTGTGGACCCAATCTCCATAACACCATACAGAATGGCACCAGCAGAACTAAAAGAATTGAAAGTGCAGTTGCAAGAACTGCTTGATAAGGGCTTCATTCGCCCTAGTGTGTTACCTTGGGGAGCGCCAATGTTGTTTGTAAAGAAGAAAGATGGCACTCTCCGATTATGCATTGATTATCGGCCATTGAATAAGGTGACAATAAAGAACAGATACCCATTGCCCCGCATTGATGACCTATTTGATCAGTTTAGGGGTGCAGCTGTGTTCTCCAAAATTGACCTGAGATTAGGTTATTATCAGCTGAAAGCACAAGAGCAGAGTATACCTAAAACTGCCTTCAGAACCCGCGATGGCCATTATGAGTTCTTGGTCATGCCATTCGGGTTAACTAATGCTCCGGCTGCTTTTATGGATCTGATGAACACTATCTTCAGACCATAGCTCGACCAATTTGTTGTGGTATTTATTGATGATATATTGGTGTAGCACCCCTCACCCGTCTACAGTGTAGCCAAGCAAAGTGTGTTACACAGAGTGCCGGAGCACCTGATCTTATCTGATTTCATTACAGTTCTTGATTTATTTATTGAAAAACTTTATTTAAGGTTTAGGCTATTTTTACTTTTATCAAAATCTAACTAATTTGGAAAATTCAAAAATTTTAATGATAATCCAGCAGAGTGCCGACAGTAATTTGGACTAACAATTCTTTTGAACCTGCCAAAAACAATTTAAATATATACTCAAATTCACAACTCAGAATCAATCTCAAAATTTTTCATACTCAATCTCAATCAAAATCATCATGATCAGATAATTAACTCATATATCAAAATTCTTAAATTTTATTATTTTGCATAATTTGCCAACTAATTACATAAATTTGTCAAGTATAGGATGTACAAATAATTTACATTATACTTAGAATGAACAAAATACATAACATGTGTAAATATGAGCCCTATCTACATGCATTGCTGAGGAGGTGACAACCTTCAATTCTTCGGAAACTTCTGCAGATCTGGGCTCCAAAAATCTCAGTCGACAGTCTACTGTTTTACCTTCAGTACCTGCGCGAGGAAGCAATTCTATCGCACTAAGCATTTCTGCTTAGTGGTGCAATAGTATAACAAGAAATAATATATACAATTAAAGAAAGAAATAAATCATAATTCAGATACTCAAGAATCAATTTAATTTGGTATGGTATTTCTAGTATCAACAATCTTATATACTAGTTTGTTCCTCTTTGGAAGTGCTTAGTTTATAACTTTTCAGTAATACAACCCAGTATACAAATTATTCTAACTGTATTGTATTTCAAGTCTCTACGGTTCTGCAATTTATATTTTTGTTATGTTTCTTTTGCTAATCTCTTTTACTCATTCATTCAATACGTAATTTAATTGTACTGAAATTTCATTATACTTAACTTAACTTAGCTTCCTGAATTGAATAATGTTTTAAATGACTGCCCATATAGCCTATACACTGACCAGACTAGATAAACGGATACACTAGCACTGGGTAACTAGTACCTCGGGCCGTCACACCATCGGTCACAAAGTATCTCCCAGTGTGCAAACAGTGTGGCTAAAAAGCTATATAATCAATCAGGCATTAAGCCGAGTATAATAACACAATCTATATAGCCATAGGCTATTAAAATCATAGTATGGCATTATAAGCCATAAAACACAGTATGACGTAAAGTCATTTACAGAACAACTGTTTGAATCCTATTGGCATGCCAACCTATCCAAACTAGTCAACTAGGAAAATTAGGGCATATTATAATGTTACATATTTAATTTTTTATTCATAGGGTTTATACATTTTTATGCCTTTCACTGGTCAATAAAATTATTGACCTTTTTATGCATCATGGATAGGTTGATTCTAGCATCAACATGTCACAATTTACAATTCAATATGTTGTCAATATAATACAATTTACACTTTTCACAAGTTGGCATTCATTGCCAAATCACTTCAAGCATCATTTTATGTAATTACCAATTTTCAATTTTAGTATGCTAGATTGGTCTAGCTTAAAGTCCTATTTTCCTTGGTTTTTTAGCTTCTGGTCAAAGAAGCAAAATTGTAGCTCTATGTCTTATTGCACGCGGGGTAAAATTTCAGGTCATTTCGAGTTGTATAGAGCAAGTTATGGTCAATTTACTAAAGCTGGACAGATTGCACCTTTACTTCAAAATTTGGTCAATTTCTCAATTTTTGTGTGCTAGATTTGTCTAGCTTAAAGTCCTATTTCTCTTGGTACTATTCCCTTCAATTCATTTCCTTAGTCAACCTATAATGTTGACCCTTGATGCACTCTACGTGAGTCAATTCTAATGTTACCAATATGTTACATTTTATAGCCCTTTAGTGCTGATATATGTTATCAATTTCATTTATATGTGTATTGCATTTTATTGCAATTTACCGGATTTCGGTGTACTATTTTGACCTAGCCGGACGACCTAGTTTCCTCGGTTTTTGGGTTTCGGTCCAAACTAAAAACTTGTAGGTCAATGTCTTATTGCACGCGGAGCAAAATTTCAGGTCATTCTGAGTTGTGTAGACCAAGCTATGGTCAATTTACCAATGCTGGACAGAAAGCACTAAAATAGTAGGCTTAGGTCAATTTTGGTTCGGCAAGTTTTGGTACCTGAACTTGTGCAAGCTATTTGAGTTGGTTCTGGCCATTTCTGAGTTTTTGTGTCTTCATAAGAATTGTAGCTCTATGTCTTATTGCACTCGGGGTAAAATTTCAGGTCATTCTAAGTCGTATAGACCAAGATATGATCAATTCACTAAAGCTGGACAGATTGCACCTTTAGTGCAAAATTTGGTCAATTTTAGTTCTGGCAGTTTTGGTACCTGAACTTGTGCAAGCTATTTGACTTGGTTCTGGCCATTTTTGGGTTTTGGTGTCTTCATAAGAATTGTAGCTCTATGTCTTATTGCACTCGGGGTAAAATTTCCGGTCATTCTAAGTTGTATAGACCAAGATATGGTCAATTTACTAAAGCTGGACAGATTGCACCTTTAGTGCAAAATTTGGTCAATTTTAGTTCTGGCAGTTTTGATACCTGAATTTGTGCAAGCTATTTGACTTGGTTCTGGCCATTTCTGGGTTTTGGTGTCTTCATAAGAATTGTAGCTCTATGTCTTATTGCACTCGGGGCAAAATTTCAGGTCATTCTAAGTTGTATAGACCAAGATATGGTCAATTTACTAAAGCTGGACAGATTGCACCTTTAGTGCAAATTTTGGTCAATTTTAGTTCTGGCAGTTTTGGTACCTGAACTTGTGCAAGCTATTTGACTTGGTTCTAGCCATTTCTGGGTTTTGTTGTCTTCATACGAATTGTAGCTCTATGTCTAAACTAACCATGGTAAAAATTTCAGGTCAATTGGACCTATTTTGAGTGAGTTATTGTCATCCAAATGACTACTGTTCATATGGTCAAAAATCTGGGTTGCAAGGTTGCTAATCCGGATTTGGTCATTTTTAAGGTCAGTTTCTAGGCAGAATTTTGGCAACATTTCTATATGAAAGTTGGCCTATTTGGTGTCTAGTTTCACCCCCCATTGGCTTCATACCAATTGGGTTCATATTTTGGCACTTATGGCCTAATTTATGTACTGCCTTCAATACACAACCTGCACAAAGCACATACACTTCCAATTTGATATTCCTTCTCCTCCTCATTACTTCAATATTCAATCAATAACACTTTCATATATATATTGTACACAATTCCAGCAACAATTTTGGGCAGAATATTCAAGTGCTCAATGCACACAATTCACCATTAAGTTCAACATTCACTTCCACCAAAATTCAACATATCTCAATGTCAATATTACACATACACTTCAACATAATCACACTTCAATAACAGTTACACTTGTTGCCCACAATTTAACATTAGCATATTTCATTAATAACTACATGTTCACACACAAATTCATGGTTTAATAGGCTGCCAAACATGGCAGTTTGCCCAAAGCATTAAGGTTCCATTACACACCCTTAATTCAAGCACTACATGCACATACTTAGATTTTAACTTGCTACTTCCTCCATTTAAGTTATTCAACCTTAGTTTCCATCTATTTGAGGTAAGAAAAACTCAACTACAATAAACTTTCATGGTTTTCCAAAATTGAATATATCAATAACTCATCAAATCCTTCAAATTTCGTCACCATCCAACTCATCTCAACCTTAATACAAACTTTAATGAAGCAAGGGATGAAAAACTAGCACTAACCCTTTTTGAGCTTCACCAAAACTTCATCAAATCCTCTTCTTTTTGTTTCCAACATACTGCCCAAGGTGTGTGTGCAAGCTTTGATGAAGAAACTATGGTGAAATGAGGGCTTGAACATGGTTGCATGGTGATGGAGGGAGTTTGGCCATGGTGGATTTCCATAGAGGTTTTGGATGGTTATTTCTCAAGGAGGAAGATGATGGTTCTACTGTCCCAAAGGAATATTTATGTTTCCCAAATTAAGAGTTAGTGGAGCACTAACTTGGATTTTAATGTTTAATTAGTTAAAGTTTCCTTATTTGCTCATTTGGCTCCATTCTTTTACTATTTACATATTGTATCACAATTTAATTTTTCATGACATTTTTAAAGTGTAATATCATTTATTTTTAATGGAAATTGAGCTCAAAAGGCAACTCTAGGTGTCAAATGACCAAAATACCCCACTTCGGGTTATATTCCCGATTTTTCAATAACACCGATTTTTGTCTATTTCTCGATTTTTTTGTTTTTCTTTGTACTAATTTATTAATTTTTCTTTGATATTTCTAGTGTTAATTACATTTCAATAAACCTTTATCTATGTCTCAAAATTAAATTTCGAGGGTTCCTCGCGGTCCTGGGGTCGTCAACGGCCTTCCCTATGCGGTCATCCATCGCTGTAGTGCCTGCTCGTTTAACTTAGCTTCATTTTCTCTCTTTCATTTGTCTTTGATTTTTCTTGCATTTTCTTCTTATTTATTTCATCATTATATGTCTATTCATTATCACCGAAGTGTAGTTCCAGGCATTCCGACTTTTCGGGGCAGACATTAGCTGTCGGAATAGTAGAATGTACGGACTACGAAAATGAGGATGTTACAACTCTTCCCCTCTAAAAAGGAATTTTGTCCTTGAAATTCATCTGATTCAAACAACCGAGCTTATCGTTGCCTCATAATTTTATTTACTTTTCCATCATTATTTTCCTTTGCCTTTAGTATTCCTACTCATGAAATTCTATTATTCATTAGTTTCTTGATCTCTCATACTAGGATTCTTTACCAGTCCTTCTGTCTCTTTTACCAATTCCAACTCTGTTAAATTACCCTTTGTCTTGGTATTCTGCATTTATCTCATACAAGACCTTATAGCTTGGTATCTTCATGCTTATTTAATAAATATCACTATACACAAACTCCATCAATGGAAGGTATCTATTCTTGCTTTCGGAGAGAGCATCAATACAATTTCTAAATGTATTCTCAAATACCTATATCATTCCTTTCTGTCAAAAATATTAAATTACTGATAAGACTCCATATCTATGTCCAAATATCTTCATCCTCAAGGTGTTCTTTCTAATTTATAGCCATACTGAATTCTCAAAGCTTATAGCAATTTTTGTGGTAATGGTCGTCCACATTAGTGTAACCGAGTCACTGACTCTAGCTACCTTAGAAGTGTAGCCTTTCAATAAGCTAGTTCTGAAGTTTTAAATTTTTGACTAGAATTTTCACATTTATTTCCCATAATAGTACTCTATTCGAGCGTAACTGTATCAAATTATAGATTACTTACAAATATTCTTATTTTATTCAACCACGAGGAAGCACGTAGCTCTACACAATAATCTCATGTCGGTACTGTAATCTGCAGCTTACAATATAAACATTGAGAACATTATGTAGTTATTACGTTATAACCTCATGAACTAGGTTTTCTACTTCTTTTTCTAATGCCCTCTGCGACTCTGAATCCATATCTTCACTTTGAATAATCAAAAGTAAACAGATCTGCATAGTGTCACCTCGACTCTTATGACTGCAATGCATGTATGCACGCTATCTTTCCACTTATCTTTGCCTAGGAACGCCTAAACCGTACTCTGATACCACTAAATTTAGCACCCCTCACCCGTCTACAGTGTAGCCAAGCAAAGTGTGTTACATAGAGTGCCGGAGCACCTGATCTTATATGATTTCATTACAGTTCTTGATTTATTTATTGAAAAACTTTATTTAAGGTTTAGGCTATTTTTACTTTTATCAAAATCTAACTAATTTGGAAAATTCAAAAATTTTAATGATAATCCAGTAGAGTGTCGACAGTAATTTGGACTAACAGTTCTTCTGAACCTGCCAAAAACAATTTCAATATTTACTCAAATTCACAACTCAGAATTAGTCTCAAAAATTTTCATACTCAATCTCAATTAGAATCATCATGATCAGATACTTAACTCATATATCAAAATTCTTACATTTTATTATTTTGCATAATTTGCCAACTAATTACATAAATTTGTCAAGTACAGGATGTACAAATAATTTACATTATACTTAGAATGAACAAAATACATAACATGTGTAAATATGAGCCCTATCTACATGCATTGCTGAGGAGGTGACAACCTTCAATTCTTCGGACACTTCTGCAGATCTGGACTCCAAAAATCTCAGTCGATATTCTACTGGTTTTACCTTTAGTACCTGCACGAGGAAGCAATTCCATCGCGCTAAGCATTTCTGCTTAGTGGTGCAATAGTATAACAAGAAATAATATATACAATTAAAGAAAGAAATAAATCGTAATTTAGATACTCAAGAATCAATTTAATTTTGTACGGTATTTCTAGTATCAACAATCTTATATACTAGTTTGTTCCTCTTTGGAAGTGCTTAGTTTATAACTTTTCAGTAATACAACCCAGTACACAAATTATTCTAACTGTATTGTATTTCAAGTCTCTACGGTTCTGCAATTTATATTTTTTTTATGTTTCTTTTGCTAATCTCTTTTACTCATTCATTCAATACGTAATTTAATTGTACTGAAATTTCATTATACTTATCTTAACTTAGCTTCCTGAATTGAATAATGTTTTAAATGACTGCCCATATAGCCTATACAACGACGGTGGATAAACGGATACACTAGCACTGGGTACCTAGTACCTCGGGCCGTCACACCATCGGTCACAAAGTATCTCCCGGTGTGCAAACAGTGTGGCTAAAAAGCCATATAATCAATCAGGCATTAAGCCGAGTATAATAACACAATCTATATAGCCATAGGCTATTAAAATCATAGTATGGCATAATAAGCCATAAAACACAGTATGACGTAAAGTCATTTACAGAACAGCTGTCAGAATCCTATTGGCATGCCAACCTATCCAAACTAGTCAACTAGGCAAATTAAGGCATATTATAATGTTACATATTTAATTCTTTATTCATAGGGTTTATACATCTTTATGCCTTTCACTGGTCAATAAAATTATTGACCTTTTTATGCATCATGGATAGGTTGATTCTAGCATCAACATGCCACAATTTACAATTCAATATGTTGTCAATATAATGCAATTTACCCTTTTCACAAGTTGGCATTCATTGCCAAATCACTTCAAGCATCATTTTATGTAATTACCAATTTTCAATTTTAGTATGCTAGATTGGTCTAGCTTAAAGTCCTATTTTCCTTGGTTTTTTAGCTTCTGGTCAAAGAAGTAAAATTGTAGCTCTATGTCTTATTGCACGCGGGGTAAAATTTCAGGTCATTTCGAGTTGTATACACCAAGTTATGGTCAATTTACTAAAGTTGGACAGATTGCACCATTACTTCAAAATTTGGTCAAATTCTCAATTTTTGTGTGCTAGATTTGTCTAGCTTAAAGTCCTATTTCTCTTGGTGCTATTCCCTTCAATTCATTTCCTTAGTCAACCTATAATGCTGACCCTTGGTGCACTCTACGTGAGTCAATTCTAATGTTACCAATATGTCACATTTTATAGCCCTTTAGTGTTGGTATATGTTACCAATTTCATTTCTAAGTGTATTGCATTTTATTGCAATTTACCAGATTTCGGTGTACTATTTTGACCTAGCCGGACGACCTAGTTCCCTCGGTTTTTGGGTTTCGGTCCAAACTACAAACTTGTAGGTCTATGTCTTATTGCATGCGGGGCAAACTTTCAGGTCATTCTGGGTTGTGTAGACCAACCTATGGTCAATTTACCAATGCTGGACAGAAAGCACTAAAAGAGTAGGCTTAGGTCATTTTTAGGTCACTTTTGGTTCGGCCAGTTTTGGTACCTGAACTTGTGCAAGCTATTTGACTTGGTTCTGGCCATTTCTGACTTTTGGTGTCTTCATAAGAATTGTAGCTCTATGTCTTATTGCACTCGGGGTAAAATTTCAGGTCATTCTAAGTCGTATAGACCAAGATATGGTCAATTCACTAAAGCTGGACAGATTGCACCTTTAGTGCAAAATTTGGTCAATTTTAGTTCTGGCAGTTTTGGTACCTGAACTTGTGCAAGCTATTTGACTTGGTTCTGGCCATTTCTGGGTTTTGTTGTCTTCATAAGAATTGTAGCTCTATGTCTTATTGCACTCGGGGCAAAATTTCAGGTCATTCTAAGTTGTATAGACCAAGATATGGTCAATTTACTAAAGCTGGACAGATTGCACCTTTAGTACAAAATTTGGTCAATTTTAGTTCTGGCAGTTTTGGTACCTGAACTTGTGCAAGCTATTTGACTTGGTTCTGGCCATTTCTGGGTTTTGTTTTCTGTATAAGAATTGTAGCTCTATGTCTAAACTAACCATGGTAAAAATTTCAGGTCAATTGGACCTATTTTGAGTGAGTTATTGTCATCCCAAGGACTACTGTTCATATGGTCAAAAATCTGGGTTGCAAGGTTGCTAATCCGGATTTGGTCATTTTTAAGGTCAGTTTCTAGGCAGAATTTTGGCAACATTTCTATATGAAAGTTGGCCTATTTGGTGTCTAGTTTCACCCCCCTTTGGCTTCATACCAATTAGGTTCATAGTTTGGCACTTATGGCCTAATTTATGTACTGCCTTCAATACACAACCTGCACAAAGCATATACACTTCCAATTTGATATTCCTTCTCCTCCTCATTACTTCAATATTCAATCAATAACACTTCCATGTATATTGAACACAATTCTAGCAACAATTTTTGGCAGAATATTCAAGTGCTCAATGCACACACTTCACCATTAAGTTCAACATTCACTTCCACCAAAATTCAACATATCTCAATGTCAATATTACACATACACTTCAACATAATCACACTTCAATATCACTTACACTTGCTGCCCACAATTTAACATTAGCACATTTCATTAATAACTACATGTTCACACACAAATTCATGGTTTAATGGGCTGCCAAACATGGCAGTTTGCCCAAAGCATTAAGGTTCCATTACACACCCTTAATTCAAGCACTACATGCACATACTTAGATTTTAACTTGCTACTTCCTCCATTTAAGTTATTCAACCTTAGTTTCCATCCATTTGAGGTAAGAAAAACTCAACTACAATAAACTTTCATGGCTGTCCAAAATTGAATATATCAATAACTCATCAAATTCTTCAAATTTCTTCACCATCCAACTCATCTCAACCTTAATACAAACTTTAACGAAGCAAGGGATGAAAAACTAGCACTAACCTTTTTTGAGCTTCACCAAAACTTCATCAAATCCTCTTCTTTTTGTTTCCAACATACTGCCCAAGGTGTGTGTGCAAGCTTTGATGAAGAAACTATGGTGAAATGAGGGCTTGAACATGGTTGCATGGTGATGGAGGGAGTTTGGCCATGGTGGATTTCCATGGAGGTTTTGGCTGGTTATTTCTCAAGGAGGAAGATGATGGTTCTGCTGCCCCAAAGGAATATTTAAGTTTCCCAAATTAAGAGTTAGTGGGCACTAACTTGGATTTTAATGTTTAATTAGTTAAAGTTTCCTTATTTGCTCATTTGGCTCCATTCTTTTACTATTTATATATTGTATCACAATTTAATTTTTCATGACATTTTTAAAGTGTAATATCATTTATTTTTAATGGACATTGAGGTCAAAAGGCAAATCTAGCTGTCAAATGACCAAAATACCCCACTTCGGGTTATATTCCCGATTTTTCGGTAACACCGATTTTTGTCTGTTTCTTTGTACTAATTTATTAATTTTTCTTTGATATTTCTAGTGTTAATTACATTTTAATAAACCTTTATCTATGTCTCAAAATTAAATTCCGAGGGTTCCTCGCGGTCCTGGGGTCGGCAACAGCCTTCCCTGTGCGGTCATCCATCGCTGTGGTGCCGGCTCGTTTAACTTAGCTTAATTTTCTCTCTTTCATTTGTCTTTGATTTTTCTTGCATTTTCTTCTTATTTATTTCATCATTATATGTCTATTCATTATCACCGAAGTGTAGTTCCAGACATTCCGACTTTCCGAGGCAGACATTAGCTGTCGGAATAGAAGAATGTACGGACTACGAAAATGAGGATGTTACAATTGGTCTATTCGAGGAATGTAGAAGAGCATGATAGACACCTGCGGATTGTACTGCAAACTTTGAGGGAGAAATAGCTATATGCCAAATTGTCGAAATGTGAATTTTGGCTGAAGGAGATATCCTTTTTGGGGCACATAGTATCAGCAGAGGGTATTAAGGTAGATCCTAGCAAGATTGAAGTTATCCTTAATTGGAAGCCACAGAGAAATGTCACGGAGATTCATAGTTTTCTGGGGTTAGCGGGATACTACCGTCGATTTGTGAAGGGATTCCCCATGTTGGCATCTCCATTGACCAAGCTGCTTAGAAAGGATGTGAAATTTCAGTGGACGGACAAATGCCAGCAAAGTTTTGATGAATTGAAAAGATGTTTGACTGAGGCTTCAGTCTTGACTTTACCGACACCGGGTAAAGAATATACAATTTACAGCGATGCTTCTCACAATGGGTTAGGTTGTGTGTTGATAAAAGATCGAAATATTATTGCCTATGCATCACGCCAGCTAAAACCGCATGAGAGGAATTATCCAACACATGATTTGGAGCTTGCAGCTATTGTGTTTGCTCTTAAGATCTAGAGGCATTATTTGTATGGGGAGAAGTGTTACATCTACACAGATCATAAGAGTTTGAAGTATTTGGGCACCCAGAAAGAGTTGAATTTGAGACAGAGGAGATGGTTAGAGTTGATAAAAGACTATGATTGTCTGATAGACTATCAGCCAGGGAAAGCTAATGTTGTGGCTGACGCCCTAAGTCGCAAGACTATGGCAAGTCTATAGGTTACTCCTTTGTCTTTGGTACATGAGTTGAGATCATTATATGCCAGTTTAGAGATTAATGATGAGGGGCAGACAGCAGTTGCATAGCATGTACAACCAGTGTTGGTTGATCAGATTAGAATGGCTGCTCAGAATGATGAAAGGTATCAGAAGCTGTTGGAAGAAGTTCAGCAGGGCAAGAAACCAGAGTTCTCAATCAGAGATGATGGTTTACTACTACACCAGGGCAGAATGTGTGTTCCTAATAATGTTGATTTGAGACAGATCATTTTGAAGGAAGCACACGAGTCTCCTTTTGCCATGCACCCTGGTGGTACAAAAATGTACATAGGGCCAAAGGAGCATTACTGGTGGATGCGTTTAAAAAGAGATGTGGCAGAGTTTGTATCCAAATGCCTGACTTGTCAGCAAGTAAAGACAGAGCATCAAGTACCAACTGGGTTGTTACATCCACTGTCAGTGCCGGAATGGAAATGGGAAAGAATAACTATGGATTTTGTAATGGGACTTCCGAGGACACAGAAGAGTCATGATGCAGTACGGGTCATTATTGACAGACTGACTAAGTTTGCTCATTTTCTGCCAGTCCGAATGGACTACAGTTTAGACAGATTGGCCAGGTTGTACATCGATGAGATTGTGAGACTTCATGGAGTGCTAGTATCCATTGTATCAGACAGAGATCCTAGGTTCACTTCTAGATTCTGGGGTAGTCTTCAGAGAGCCCAAGGAACTAGATTGAACTTCAGTACTGCATTCCACCCACAGACAGATGGCCAGTCTGAGAGGGTAATTCAGATCTTGGAGGACATGCTACGGGCTTGTGTGATTGACTTTGAGGGTAGTTGGGATACACACTTGCCTTTGATTGAGTTTTCTTACAACAATAGCTACCAATCAAGCATTGGGATGCCTCCATATGAAGCTTTGTATGGTAGAAAATGTAGAACCCCGTTGTGTTGGGATGATGTGGGTGAAAGAAAAATGATTAGACCCGAAACTGTTCAACAGACTGAAGAGAAAATTAGGGTGATCAAAGATCGACTTAAAGCTGCATCAGACCGTCAAAAGTCCTATATTGATTTGAAAAGAAGGGATATTGAGTATACAGTGGGCGAGAAAGTTTTCTTCAAGGTTTCTCCTTGGAAGAGGATTATGAGATTCGGCAGGAAGGGGAAACTAAGTCCTCATTTTATCGGGCCATATGAGGTATTGGAAAGAGTGGGTCCTTTGGCATATCGTTAGGCACTACCTCCAGAGTTAGAGAAGATACATAATGTCTTCCATGTGTCTATGTTGAGGAGGTATCAATCAGACCCATCTCATGTACTACCAGTAGAAGAAATTGAAGTGAATCCAAACCTCACATATGAAGAAGAACCCATAAAGATTCTGGCTTATGAGGTGAAGCAGCTACGGAACAAGCAGATACCATTGGTAAAAGTGCTGTGGAACCATCACTCGGGCCAGGAGGCTACTTGGGAACGAGAGGAGGACATGAGGAGACAACACCCACAGCTGTTCAGAGATTGATACCAGGCAAAAATTTCGAGACGAAATTTATTTTTAGGGGGGGGGGGGGAGAATTGTAACACCCCCGTTTGCATAGCCTAGTAGATTTCACTATTCCGGTGATCAGTGTCGATCCGGACAATTAAGGGGATTGGAACCATACTTAAGGCAACTAGAGAAACCATAAACACAAATAATTAGTAATGTTCAATTAGTTAAGTATAAATAAGAAAAACAGAACATAAGAAGTTAAACAAGCCGAGAGTCACAGCGATGGGTGACCTCCTCGGGAACGACTGCGAAGTTATTTTAAACTCAAATTTTGAACTGTAAAATGTGACGCTGCGGTCCTTAGGACCCTTATGAACACAGTGGAAAAGAGAAAATCATGAAAAAGAACTGTTAAGCCAGTCAAATAATTAGGTCAGAGAGCCAGAAGAAATATGGAATTATTTGCAAACCGGAATGAACCGGCGAGGGGCAATTTGGTCAATTGACCCCGAGAGCTGACTCCTGACCTAACTATCAAATAAAATTGGAGAAAAAAAAATTTTGGGATCAAGAATTAAATTAAAGAGCTAATAGAAAAATATGTTAAAAAGAAAAAGGAAAAAAATTTGGAAAAGGTGAAAAAGCTTATTACATCATGCATGACATCATGCATGATGCAATAAACTTAATAATTAAAAATTTAAATTTTAGGATAATTTTATCTTACTAAATATAAAAAAAAACACATAAAAGAAAAAGAAAAAAAAATAATGACATAAAATATGACATCAAAATTAATTTTAATTTAATTAACCAATTTGACTAAGTCAAATTTTGCATAAATATACATTAAATGAAAAAAAAAAGATAAAATTATCCATCTTCTTCTTTCCCGTAACTCCCTTTCTCTCTTTTTCCCAAAGGCCTCTCACCCTTAAAACCTCCATGAAAGCTCATCTTTGAGCTTGAAAAACAAAAAATCTCACCATAGAAAATTACTCTACCATGGTTAAAGCTTGTTTTGGCAACTAGAAGAGGTGATTGAAGAATAAAGAAAGAAGAAAGGAAGAGGTTTGAAGGGGAAGAAAATTCTGCACTAAGGTTAGTAAATTAAATTTGATTTTCTAGTTGAATTAGTTGTGTTTATAGCTTAATTAACTTAGAAATAAACTTAAAATAAAAAGAAATGAATTGTTGGAGGACTAGATGGAAATTCTAGCAGCTAGGGTTTGTGATGAAAAGTATGTGTTTTGATTGAATTTATTATGTTAGGCAAGCTTATGTGAATGTGGTAATGAGATTGAAATGTTTAGATTTGGTTAAATGCAAAGAAATTGTGAACTAGGGTTTTGGGACTTAGGGTTTATGAACCAAAAATGTAAGAAATGAGTAAATGGCATGTTTGACCTATTGTGAAGTGAAAAATGGTCAATTGTGACCAAATGAGTTGTGTTTGAATTGTTGGAATGGAGGCTAAATTCGGAGGTTGTATGGTCATGCTGCTGGCAGCATGACTAAGTCAACTTTGAAGGACCAAAACTGAAATTTTACAAGTCCAATTGATATGGCACCAAATGGGGATGAAAAGAGACATAAAATGACACAATTTTCATTTGGGAACCATGCCCAAAAACTGACCAAAACCTAGTGAACAAATTGACCAAAGTTGAATAAGAGCAGTCTGCCACTGTACAAATTGACCAAATGAACAGTGTTTGTTCATTTGGTCATAACTCGAGTTAGACAGGTCAAATTGACCTGAAAGTTTACCAGTGGTTAGATGAAATATTGACCTAAAACTTTCATGAAGAACACAAGTCCAAATTCTGCCAGCAACTAAGCCATTTGGCCACCCCAATTTGGTGACCCAAATCTGCCAGCACCAAAAGTACCCAGAAAATCAAGGTTGTTTTCAATCCGGCAGCCCTAGTTCAAATGGCCATAACTTAAGCTACAACACTCCAATTGAGGTGATCCATAAATGAGAATAAACTTAAGACAACAAAGAACATTTTCTATGAAGAAAGGTTTGCCAAATTCCAACAGTAGATTGACCAATGGAACAGTTTAACTTGGAGCACCAAAACTGAAAATTTAACAATTTGGCCAAAAGGACTTAAGCTTTGAGAAAATGACCAAAACCAACAAATTTAATGACCAAAATGTGGTATGTGGGTGAAGTTGGAGTTCCCATACCTATTAAGCCTTAAAAAGTCAACAATTTGACTTGAATACTATAGTGAATAGTAACCCGAAACACAAAAACTTCGAGAACGTCGAAATTAGTACATTAAAGCTAAGTAAAAATGAAGTGAAATTTATTTTTGGATTTATGCTAAGTTATGGTACTGAAACACTTTGAAATTGTGTGTTTCAGCTGAAAAAGGCTTGGAAACTCGAAGAGGCTGAGTCAAGGCCTAAAGGCAACTCACGTCAGGTTTGTGCACAATAATAATTGTTTAAATATTTTAATCTCAAAAATTTGACTTCTTTGATTAATTATGTACTGTGTTGCCATTTTATAATCGTAAATGTGACTTTGAAAATTGATCAGATTTCTCATAAATTGTTTAAATAAATTATTTTGAATTGATTTTATGTTCACACTTAGCATGACAGTATCACATTATTCCTCCTCCATTTATGGGGTTGAGATTGTTTATTTTCCTCCCTCTCTGGTTTACCAGTTGAGGTTGAGATCGGATGAGTACTCATTAGCTACTAGCCACCTCCCTCATTGATTTTGATTAATGGGGTTGAGATTGCTTTGTCGTGGTGTACAACACGGCATTGATCGGAAATTTTGTGTCATGGCTTAAGTTGTGTATGACTTTGGCAACACTGTGTTTATGAAATTGTTTGAGTAAATTGTGTTATTATGAGCATTGTTAATTTGAGAAATATTTAAATTGTGTTTCACCAATGAATGATTTATGTATTGCATTTTAAATTTTTATTGTGCACCACTGTGTATTTTTATACTCAACGATAGCTTATTTTGCTGTCGCAGATAAGAGCAAGGAGAAAGCAGTAGAGTGAGCTGCTATCGAATTGTGGACCACGTCGATCATTTTGTACGGGTATTATTTTATACCCTTGTAGATAATTTTGATGTAAATATAGAAATTTTGTATGTATCAATGTAAGTTGAGCAGTTGTAAATAAATTGTAATAATATTATTTTTTTTTGGATTTCCTTCTGTAAATTAATATTTATACTTATGAATTTCTTACTTTATGCTTTGTGATTGGAGATATTAAATATTTTGAGATGATAAATCTTGATTTGTATTGTGAAATTATTTTGAAGTGCGTTGAATTGATTTGATTGAGATTATTGAAGGTTGGGAGTTATGAAAAACTTTTTGAAGTGTTTTTTTTAGGTATTTGAAGAATAGTTTTCTCCAATTTCAAACGGAACACTGTCAAAATTTTTATAAAATTTGCGATAAAATTTAAATGGACAAAAATTTTTACTAGTATTTAAACTTTGAATAAATGGTTTTAATTCCTACCAAAATGCTCACCACTTCCAAAATGTAAGAAAATTGTTTTAAAATCTCTTGTAGGGTACTTAATGGGTTATCTGTAGGTGAGTTCGGTAGTTCATTAAGTATTCTACGGGATTATGTTATGCTTTACGGAGGGGTAAGGTGTGAAAAATTTGGCTAAACTTTCTGCATCAAAGTTGTTCCTTATTGTCTCTACTTTAATTTCCTTTTTGAATCACTCCATTTGGAATTTTATAGCTCAAGTTATGGCATTTTTACCATAACTAGCTGGATTGGTCCATGTCCAGAATTTATGGGCAAATCTAATTCTGACAGTATTGATGACCTAATTTTGGTTAGCAATTTGATTATATTATGATCAGAATTTGTATTTCTTTCTTCATGAAAGTTGTTCTACTATATATAATCTTTCTATGGGTTTAAAAATCAGGTCATTTGGACCTCTCTATACAAAGTTATGGCTATTTGAATATGAACTGTTCATTTTTCAATTCTGTCCAGAATCAGAGCACCAATTTTAGGTCGACTTGGGGTCAATTTTGGGCAAGGTTTCTTCATAAAAAAATGTAGAACTATTACCCTAATTTTATCTGCAATTGGCCTCACAGCAATTGGAGCAACACAATTCAACTTATAGCTATCTAAACTTGCTGGACTCATTAGTATAGAATTCAGCCATTCCACATTCACAACTCATTCCAATTCCATTCATTTATTTACACTTATAAGCACAGTAATTGACCATAATTGAGCATCACAATATCAATTGGTCAATAATTCTCAAAAATCTCGAATTTCTTCCGAAACCCTAACCACCATAAACCCTAATTTTCCAAATGTTACAATTCATGCAATTCAAGTATACTAATCACTTATACTTGCTCATTTAAGGTAGAAGACATGTTTAAAACTATCAATTCACCTCAATCCTATTTCTTCCTAGGGCTGGCCGAATTTCATACCTTTACCAACATGCATAATTTTTCAATTTTCCAAGTAATTTCTACTTGCTCAACATTATTTCTATAAGCATAAGCCAATTTAAACCAAGAGAGAGAGACTTACCTCTATGAGCTTTTTAATTCTTCAATTCCTCTCCCAATTTCTTCAATTTCTCCTTTCTTATCTTCTATTGGAGGGCGAATTTGTAGGTTTTTACTAATGTGGGGTGCTAATTGAAGAAGAAAGAAAGGATTTGGGAAGCTTGAAAATTTGGAAATGGAGGTGTAGAGAGAGAGGGATGGTGGCCGGCTCAAATGGAGAAAAAGAAGGGATAATTTATTTTTATTTTGATTCATTTGTCCCTTTATAAGCATATTTATCTCTAACTTTAACTAATTAATAATTAAAATTTTAATTGTGTCATGCCTATCTCATAGTGATGTCATAATTCACTTTAGAATTTGAATTTTTCTTTTCTCTTTTTCTTTTCTTCCATGCATCTCTTCTCTTTTAATTTATTTTTCAATATTTTAATTTCCTACATTTTAATGGACATGTAGGCCAAGAGTCACCTCTAAGGGTGAATTGACCAAATTGTCCCTCATCAGATCTGATCAAATTTTCTAATAGCACTAGGTTACTTCCTAAATTCTGTTTCAATTATTTGAACTTGTTCTTTATTCATTTCTGTAGTTTTCACATTACCATTAGTTTCACAATTATCCCTAGGCCTGGGGTGTCATAGGGTCCCATACAAAATTAGGGTAAGAACTGAGCTTGCAGTTACTTCAGCTCATTTAACCGATTATGCTTTGTTTTTCTTATTTCCATTTCACCTTCATATAATTTCTATTAATTTTTCTTTATGGCTTTTCTGGATGACATAAATATAGTTATACACATCCTGACTGTCCGGACAGACACTAGTCACTAAAATAGTAGAATGTATAGACTACTTAGTGTGAGGGTGTTACAAGTTTTGTTTCTTGCTACACCAAGAAAATAAAGAGTGTTCTAGGAGTTGACAAGTACTTGAGATACTCTTCCTATCGAGGATGCTTCCAACAAAGTCAGCATCTGAATAGGAACACAAATCAAAATATGCAATTTTAGGATACTATAGACCTAAATGTAATGCACCATTCAAGTATTTGAGAATGCATTGAACTATATACAAATGAGAGTCTTTAGGACATGATTGAAAATGTGCACATTATTATATGAAAAATATGATGTCCAATTCACTAACAGTGAGATATAAGAGACTATCGATTATACCTTTATTGAGCCTTTCATCAACTAATTTTCCATTTTCATCCTTATCAAGTTTGATGTTTGTGCTCATTGGAGTTCAACTTGGCTTGCTATTTTCCATCCCAAACCTCTTGATAAACTCTTTAGTGTACTAGGCTTGGTTGATAAAGATGTCATCCTTAGCTTGTTTAATTTGAAGCCCATGGAAGAACTTGAGTTCTCCCATCAAGCTCATCTCAAACTCACTCTTCATGATGTTAGCAAACTCTTTACACAAACACACATTAGTAACACCAAATATAATAACATCAATATATATTTATACTACAAGGATGTCATTTTCATGATTTTTAACAAAAAGAGTTGTATCAACTTTTCCTTTTGAAAAATCATTTTGCAAAAGAAAGTTACTAAGCCTTTCATACCAAGCTCTAGGAGCTTGTTTCAAACCATACAAGGCTTTAGTTAATTTAAAAACATGGTTTGGAAACTCATGATTTTCAAAACCAGGAGGTTGCTCAACATATACCTCCTCATCAATAAAACCATTTAGCAAAGCACTTTTAACATCTATTTGAAAGAGTTTAAAATTCATGTATGATGCATATGAAAGAAAAATCCTAATGGCTTCTAATCTAGCTATGGGGGCAAAGGTTTCATCATAGTCAATGCTCTCCACTTTGTTATAGCCTTTGGCTACTAACCTAACCTTATTCCTAGTTATGTTTCCATCCTCATCTAACTTATTTCTAAATACCCATTTGGTGCCTATGAATTGATGATCATTTGGCTTAGGAACTAAGGTCTAAACCTTATTTCTTTCAAATTGGTTGAGTTCCTCTTGCATTGTAAGTACCTAACCCTCATTATTTATGGCCTCATTTATGCTCTTAAGTAAATGAATGCAAAGTTATTACATATATTTCTAAGAGAGAATCTAGTTGTTACCCCTTTTGATGTGTCACCAATGATTAGGTCCTTAGAATGATCCTTTTTGAAGGTCCAATCTTTAGGTAGATCTTGTTAAACTCCTTGATGAGGAATTAGTTGACCTTGTAGCTCTTGAAGCTCAACTTCATCATCTACCAAATCCTTCAGGGAATCTTTATTGAGCTAATCTTGATTGTCACTAGATTAAGGATCTCTAAGAGTCAACCCATTAAAATTACCTACAACATCATCATTATAAGAAATATCCTTTTTAGGACCAAAGGGGTTAGCTTCATCAAATGCAATATGCATTGACTCTTTAACAACTAAAGTTCTTTTATTAAAGACTCTATATGCTTTACTAGAGATAGAGTACCCCAAAAAGATAACTTCATTGGTTTTAGAGCTAAATTTATCTAGATTATCTTTGGTATTCAAAATGAAGCATTTATAACCAAAAACTCTAAAATAACCTACTTTAGGTTTCTTGCCATTCCATAGCTCATAGAGGGTTTTCTTCAAGAAAGGTATAATCAAAACTCTATTTGAAACATAACAAGCCGTATTAATGGCTTCCACTGAAAAATAAGTAGGCTAGTTATACTCATTTAACATAGTCCTCCCTATGTCTAAAAAAGTCCTATTTTTTTCTTTCAACAATACCATTTTATTGGGGAGTGCTAGGAGAAGAAAAATTACGAGTGATCCCCAGTGATTTACAAAACTTTTCAAATCTCTCATTTTCAAATTCTCTACCATGATCATTTCTAATAGAAGAAATTTGAAAACCTTTTTCATTTTGAACCTTTTTTGAAAATTTCTAAAAAACATCAAAGCATTCATCCTTATGAGCAAGGAATGCAATCCAAGTATACCTAGAGTAGTCATCAATAATAAAAAAAGTATAATAAGCACCGCCTGAGCTAGCTACTCTAGTAGAAGCAAATAAATCCATATGCAATAATTAAAGAGGTTTAGAAGTGGATACTTTATGAGTAGATTTAAAATGTTATGCAACAATCCTTTTGAAACTTGATCTTTGGAAGCCCATCAACTAGCTCATCCTTATTCAATTTTGCAAGAAAGTCCATGCTAGCATATGCAAGCCTTCTATGCCAAGTCCAGGAGTCATCACTCATAAAAATAAAACACTTGACATCTTTGTTAGACAAAGCATACAAATCAATGACATTGATATTTTCTATTCTTTCACTATCAAATAACATTTTGTTATCACACATTCTAGAAACAAAGTAAGATTTAGACTCAAAAATGGCTCTATAACCCTCATCACACAATTGACTAACACTAAGTAAATTATGTTTTAAACTGTTACACCTTATCCCTCCATAAGGCATAATATGATCCCGTAGTATACCTAATGAATTACCAACTTCGTATACTGATAACCCATTAGATACACTACAAGGGATTTTAAACCTTTTCTTACTTCTTTTTACAGTGGTGAGCACTATTTACAGGTGTTAAAAAAAATTTTTTAACTGAAGTGAGACCAGATAACACATTTGAAGTATTAATCATTTCTGTAAAAATTTTGGCAGAGTGCCATCTGTATTTTGAATAAAACAGTTCTACAAAAACCTGTAAAAAGCACTTCCAATATTTTTCTCAATCCCAAACTCCAATATTCAATCAACACAATAAGTTTCTCAACATTTGCCAACTCAAATCCACAATAAATTTCTAGTGTTTTCAAAAGCTGAGATAAAAGAAATATATCACAATATTTACAAACCAAAATAATTTACAAATTTAGTTTACAACTTTAGTGTACAAGTTTAATTTACAACTGCTCAAAACCAAGAACAATATATACATACAGTGAACATACATTACAATACAAAATGCAAAATATGTTATACTCAATATACCCGATGAGCTCTTAGTATAGTACTAGCAGCCTAGTCTGCTGCCCTATCAGTCTGTCTACCTGCGACAGTAATGAAAAGCTATCGCTGAGCCAATGTCTTAGTAGTGCACAACATTAACAAAATGTAACTTTAAATCACAAATCATAAGTCGTATAAATAGTGGATACTTAAAACTATAGTTAAATTCAAAGACAGTGAATGTCATAAAGAATTTAAACTCCATTTCACAATATCACAATAAATATCAATAAATCACACACACAGCTTAATCATGTTCCAAAGTCTAATTCATCCCAAGAGTCGATAGCTAATGAGGAATAACATAGCTAGCTAGAAATAATATGAGTACTCATTCTATTCGTCCTCAACAGGCACACACCTCAACACTTCAGCCAGAGAGGGAATTCAAAGTCAATTCGTCCCACTAGACAAGCTAGTGAGGAATTCAATCAATATACATAATAACTGTGGTTTCAAACCATTTACAATTTTTTTTAAGTAATAAGTATCCATCAAATATCCATTCAAACACATTTCCACAATTTAAAATAATAATATACAAATAGTCATAATTTATTTCAATTGAAAAATTAAAAAGAAATAACTGTTATTCACAAACCTCTGACAAATGTCTCTTGGCCCTGACTCAGTGTTTTCGTCCCCTTCCCTGAGTCTTTGCTAACTGAAACACACAATTTGAAGTGTTTCAGTACTCATTTAAACTATCTCTAACAATAAAGCTTAATAATTAATTTATTGAATTCTATTATTTTCCTTAGTTAACCTGAAATGTTGACCCTCAATGCCTTCTAGGTTAATTAGGTTTAATGTTACCAATATGTCATATTTTATAGCCTTTTAGTGTTGGTACATGTTACTATATTGCATTTTATTGCAATTTGCCGGATGTCGGTATACTAATTTAACCTAGTCGAATGACCTAGTTCCCTCGATTTTCGTGTATCGGTCTAAGTACAAACTTGTAGGTCTATGTCTTATTGCACGCGGGACAAAATTTCAGGTCATTCTGAGTTGTGTAGACCAAGTTATGGTCAATTTACCAATGCTGGACAGAATGCACCAAAATGGTAGGTTTAGGTCATTTTTAGGTCACTTTTGGTTCGGCTAGTTTTTGGACCTGAACTTGTACAAGCTATTTGGCTTGGTTCTGACCATTTCTGGGCTTTGGTGTCTTCATAAGAATTGTAGATATATGTCTAAACTATTCCTGGTAAAAATTTTAGGTCAATTGGACCTGGTTTGAGTGAGTTAGGGCCAAAATACTAACTACTGCCCAAATGGTCAATTTTCAGGCTTTCAAGTCACTAATCCAGATTTGGTCATTTTTCAAGTCACCTTCTAGGCAGAATTTTAGTAAGTTTCCTTCATGAAAGTTGGCACATTTTGTGCCTAGTTTCACCTTCAATTGGTCTCATACCAATTAGAGTCACACACTTAAGGTTCTAAGCTAAAACATACACTGCCCTACTACACATTGTTCATCCTTTACCAATTACACATTCAACAATTACCAAGTTAACTCTTCCATGCCAATTCTAGTTGTACCATACCATTAACACATTTTACTTCACATTTTTGGTCATTTTGGCAGCTTGTAACCACTCTCAACATACACACTATAATACAGAATTTTTCAAAGTCCCATTTACAATAATTCAACCACATGAACATACCTCATTTCCATGTCTTAAACACACACACATGCTGCCACCATAAGCAACACAATTCAACAAACCATTCCATGAAACTTAAACACTTCAATCTTCTTCATGAGGCTGCCACAAGTTTACACATACCCATCAACCTCCATTTGCAATTTTCAAGCTTACAAATCAAACCTTACATGTGGAATTCAACTACAATACAATCAAACATTTAAATCATCATTCAAACCACTATTTACATGCAAGAACAAGCCGTTCATAGTAAAGTTCCATGGCTGCCAAAATGGTGCACTACCATTAACTCATCAAACTTCAAAACTTTTTTCACAAATCAACACACCACAACATCCGCTCAAAGTTTAATGAAACAAGAATAAAAAATACACACTTACCACTTTTGAAGTTCTTCAAAACCTCACCAAAACTTAAATTTCTTGCTCCCTAATTGCTGCCCAAGTTGTATAGAACAACTTTAGTGAAGAGACTTAGAAGGATTGATGGCTTGATGATGGTGGTTTTGCCCTTGCATGGTGGACGACCATGGATGGAAGCTTGGGAGAAATGGGTTCGGCAATAAAGAAGAATATATGAGGAAGAAGGATGTTAGTGGAGGTGGCTATCCCAAGTTTGATTATGTGTAACACCCCTATTTGTATAGCCTGGTATATTTCACTATTCCGGTGGCCGGTGTCGGTCCGGATAATTAAGGGGATTAGAACCACACTTAAGACAACTAGAGAAGCCATAAATACAAATAATTAGTAATTGCCAATTAGTTAAGTATAAATAAGAAAAACAAAATATAAGAAGTTAAATGAGCCGAGAGTCACAACGATGGGTGACTTTCTCGAGAAGGACTACAAAGTCAATTTAAACTCAAATTTCGAACCGTAAAATATGACGCCATGGTCCTTAAGACTATTGCGAACACAGAGGAAAATAGAAAATAACAAAAAAGAATTGTTAAGCCAGTCAAATAATTAGGTGAGGGAGCCGGAAGAAATATTGAATTATTTGCAAACCGGGTTGAACCGGTGAGGGGCAATTTGGTCAATTGACCCCGAGAGCTGACTGCTGACCTAACTGTCAAATAAAATTAGAGAAAAGAAAATTTCAGAATCAGGAATTAAATTAAAGAACTAAAAAAAAAAATAAAAGAGATTCAAAAAAAAAAAAGAAAAGAATATAATGACATCATGTGGTGACCTAAGCATGATCATAAAAATAATTACATTTAAATTTTTTTTGAATAAGTCAAAAATTGAATAAATATACAATAAAAAAAATAACTAAATAAAGAAAATTAAAATTTGGTCTTCTTCATCACTTTAGGCCGCCACTCTTCATTCTCTCTCTCTCTAAATTTTTTTTTTCTTTCCTCCATTAAAGCTTTCCTTTGAGCTTTTATGATCTTAAAACTGTCATACCCTTACCCGTCTACAATATATCCGAGTAAGCTATGTCACACGGTGTACCGGAACACTCCATTTTATCTTAATTATTTTTATTCATCCTTAATTAATTTTTAAGATAGTTTTGAATATAACTTGTGAAATATAATTTATTTAAGTCATTTATTGAAATTATAATTCATTTGAGGTTCCGAAAATTTTATAGAAAATCCGGCAGAGTACCGGCTAAAAATGGAGAAAACAGTTCTTCAGAACCTGTGAAAAACACTTCCAATAATCATATTCAATCATTCTCAAACTCCAATATCAAAATCTCAATATAATTTTAATTGTCAACAACATCTCCATTTCTCAATCATTCATTTCTCATGGTACTCATATATAAGCAATAAGTAAATACTCAAATTTTCCATTCATAATCACAATTTTCATTATTTACATGAACATCAAAATATATTACATAAGTTTCATTTACACAAAAGAAAATAAAAGTTAGTTACAAAATACCAAAATGAAACCTAGTGTCCTACCAATGCACTGAAGATGGTGAGGTGACACGGACACTATGCAGAGCTGCAAGAGGTCTCACTCAGTCTGTGGTCTACCGGGCTCTCGGTCAGTATCTCCAGGACCTATGCGTGGCAAAAGCAACGCGCTAAGCAATAATGCTTAGTGGTGCCAATAATATAATAAAAAGAAATAACAGAAAATAAATATGTAGTGAATGTATTAATGTCTCATTGTAAATAAATTTTCTTTGAGTATTTGTAGTCGTACTTATTTTGTACTAGTTATATTCATTATTTTATTACATTTATCCACTTTCATTTTTTGTTGCCCAAGTAACCTATACTGGACGACTGGACTGGATAAACGGGTAAACTAGCACTGGGAATCAAGTACCTCGAGCCGTCACACCATCGGTCACATATATGTCTCCCGGTGTGCAACAGAACAGCTAATAAGCTATAATAACATTAGGCACAGGGCCAAGTATCAACATAATGTCAGAATGGCTAAAAGTCATGAAATCACAGAATGGCATAATGCCATGTGCAGTACTGCTAACTGAACCCTATTGGCATGCCAAACTATCCAAACGAATCTTGTTAGGTATACTAGGGCATTTGATACTTTTGAATTTCACAATTTTTGAATTTCAAGTATTGGTGTTACTATTCCATTCATTAGTCAACAAAAATGTTGACTTTTGCATAGAAAATAGGTACATTGGTTTTAACACTCCCAACATACCACATTTTGCATTCAAAATTTGTTGGTATTGGTTAACAATACCATTTCTAAGCTTAAAATTAATGGAGCAGAATTTTCAGTTTTCATACCCAATCTTTACTGTTCCATTAGTTGCTGTTGTAGTGGGAATTTGGGAAAATGATAAACATGAAAGTTGTTCCTTATTTTGTCTAGTTGAATTTCTTTTTTTGAATCACTCCATTTTGACTTTTGTAACTCAAGTTATGGTCCAAAAACCACAACTGGCCGGATTGGAATTTTTTTGGACTGACCATATCTACAGTGCAGCGAACAGTGATTGCAACTGCCTTGTTGGATAGGTTCTACTCATAATTTGGGGTTGATTACTTCATGAAAGTTGTTGGTATATATCTTAGCTTATTGCTGGTAAAATTGCAGGTCAATTGGACCATTCTACACTGAGTTATGACCAAATGAACAATCACTGTTCATTTGATCATTCTGCAGAAACTGGTTGCAGGACACCCGGATTGGGGCAAGTTTTTGGTCTACTTGGTTTGGTCTTATGGGCATGGTTTCTTCACCAAAATTGTGACATTATGTGTCTAGTTTCATGTCCAATTGGCCAAATACCAATTGAGCCTCTACAATTCAACTTATGGCTGTCCAAACAGGCTAGACTCACAGCCACACCTGCAGGTCACACAAGGCAGCCACATCCACCTCAAATCCCACAACCCAATTCACTTCATTTTTTATTCAAACCAAACCAAATGGTCACTAATTGACCATTAAAACCTACTTCCATCATCACAAGATCAAGTCTCATGCTTCAACCCAAACCCTAACTCAACAATTCTAAACCATGCATTATCATTGCATTTATCAATTCACTTATAAGTTACACTTTAAGGGCAGCCATACCTGCATGTTAGCTCTCCAAAAATTATCACCATATTACCCTAACCATGGCTGCCAAAATTTAGGGTTAGCATAACAATGTCTTTCATCAAATTTCTTGGTCATTTGCTCACCTATATAGTTCTTAAACTTGAAATTAAAGTGAGATTCAAAGGTTTAGGTCACTAACCTCTTATGGAATGAATTTCAAACTTATCAAAGCTCCTCCTTTCTTCTTCCTTTTGCTGTATTTAGCTTTCCCAAATTGTAGAAATAATTTTTTTGTGAAGACCAAGATGAGTTTCAAGGAGGTTTAATGGGTTATCTCAAGCTTTCCTAAGCTCCCATGGAGTTTTCTCTTCTCTTTCCCTTTCTCTTTCTCTAATATTCCCGCCGGTTTGGGAAGAAAATGGTTGCTGGAATTTTCCTCTTTGTTTTCCAGCCCATTTGGGCTCTTTTAACTTAGTTTATGCCATGTGTCACCATGTAATTGGGTGAAGGCACACTAATGACATCATGTGATATCATAAATTCCCATTTAATTTATTTTTTTTCTTTTCTTTTCTACTCATTTTCAATTCAATTTTTAGTAATATTTATTCACATTTTAAGTTATAATAATTATTTACTTAACTGGATAGGTCGGCCAAAAATCATCTCTGAAGACGAAATGACCAAAATGCCCTCCGTTTGACTTAACGGGCCAAAATTGTCTGTACCGATTGAAAAATTTTTCTAAGCTTTTATTTGGCATTCTAATGCCATAAGAACCTCAATAACCCTTCTCTGGAGTCCCAATAATTATTTTATAATTTTTCGCCCGAGTCTAGGGCTCCTAGTTGTGAGAACCGCAATTTCTCACTAGGTTACCCATCGCTAGGGCAACGACTCATTTAACTTGGTTGTATTTTATTTCTAAAATTTTCACTAAATTTTTCTTATTAATATTTGAGTTAATTATGGTTCCTCATTTTAGATTAAATGTTTTTCTGAACGTTCTAGCTGTCCGAACCAACACCGATCACCGGAACAGTAGAATGTACGAAATTGTTACAGGGAGGGTGTTACAACTCTTCCCCTCTAATTTAAATTTCATCCTCGAAATTTACCTGATGCAAACAGTTGAGGGAACTATTGCCTCATCATCTCTTCACTTTCCCAAGTTGCCTCTTCGGTGTTGTGGTGCCTCTAAAGCACTTTCACCAGTGGAATCTGCCTATTCCTCAACTCTTTTACTTCCCGAGCCAGGATCCGTATGGGTTTTTCTTCATATGTCAAATCCGGTTGTACTTCAATTTCTTCCATCGAGATGACATGTGAAGGATCTGAGCGGTATCTTCTTAGCATAGATACATGGAACACATTGTGGATCTTGTCCAGCTCTAGTGGTAAAGCTAGCCTATAGGCCACTGGACCCACATGTTCAATGACTTCATATGGGCCAATGAACCTAGGGCTTAACTTGCCTTTTCTTCCAAACCTCAATACCTTCTTCCACGATGACACCTTGAGGAACACTTTGTCGCCAACCGCATATTCTATTTCTTTTCTCTTTAGGTCGGCATAAGATTCATGTCTGTCTGAGGCAACCTTCAGATTGGCTTTGATTAGTTTTACTTTCTCCTCAGTCTGTTTCACCAGGTCTGGCCCTACCAGTTTGTCTTCGCCCAATTCAGTCCAGCACACTGGAGTTCTACATTTTCTCCCATATAGTGCTTCATACGAGGCCATTTGGATACTAGCTTGGTAGCTATTGTTGTATGCAAATTCTGCTAGTGGGAGGTATCTATCCCAACTTCCCTCAAACTCAATGACACAACCCCTCAGCATATCTTTGAGGACCTGGCATATATTTCATGTTATTATTATCATTTTAATTCAATATTTGTATCAATTCCATTGATTTCAATTGTTTACCTGGATTACTCTTTCTGATTGCCCATCCGTTTGAGAATGGAAAGCTGTGCTGAAGTGGAGTTGTGTACCCAAGGACTCATGCAACTTCTTCTAAAATCTCTATGTAAACCTTGGGTCTCGATCAAATATGATGGAAAGTGGAATTCCATGCAGTCTAACTATCTCACTGATATATAATTCTGCTAACTTCTCTAGTGAGTAGTCAGTCCTAACTGGCAGAAAGTGTGCTGACTTCGTCAATCTATCTACTATCACCCATACTACATCATGTTTCTTCTGGGTGAGAGGTAGACCACTTACAAAATCCATGGTGACCCGATCCCATTTCCATTCAGGTATGCGTATAGGCTGTAGCAAACCCGATGGAACTTGATGTTCTGCCTTGACTTGCTGACATGTCAAGCATTTAGTCACATAGTCAGCTATGTCCTTCTTCATACCAGGCCACCAATACTGAAGTTTCAGATCATGATACATTTTTGTACTTCCTGGGTGCATAGCATACACACTGGTGTGTGCCTCTTTTAGAATACTGGCCTTCAATTTCCCATCATCTGGTACACACAGTCTTCCTTTATAATACAGACACCCATCTGTTTTCACTTCATAGTCAGTTTCTTTCCCTTCTAGGATTTTTCTCATAATAGCCTTTAGCTTCTCATCTACCTTCTGCCCATCTAAAATCTGCTGTAACAGGCTTGGCCTCACTTGCAACTCAGCCAAAATAGCTCCATTTCGAACCAAAGATAGACGGGCATTCAATGATCTCAAAGTTGTGATGGATTTTCTGCTCAAAGCATCAACAACTACATTTGCCTTCCCAGGATGGTAGTCAATTACACAATCATAGTCCTTCAGGAACTCAATTCATCGCCTCTGTCTAAGGTTGAGCTCCTTCTGAGTTGGCAAATATTTTAGACTTTTGTGGTCTATGTAAATGTAGCACTTTTCACCATACAGGTAGTGCCTCCATATCTTCAGTGCGAAAGATAATTGCTGCAAGCTCTAGATCATGGGTAGGGTAATTCTGTTCATGTGGCCTTAGCTGCCTGGAAGCATAAGCGACCACCTTCCCCTCTTGCATCAATACACACCCTAACCCATTATGAGAGGCATCACTATAGACCACAAAGTCCTTTCCCGACACTGGCTGTGTTAACACTGGTGCCTCTGTCAACATAGCCTTTAACTTCTCAAAACTAGTCTGACACTTATCATTCCAGTCAAATCTGACATTCTTATGTAACAACTTGGTCATTGGAGCAGCTATTAAGGAAAATCCCTTCACAAATCTTCTGTAATACCCAGCTAGCCCCAAAAAGCTTATGACCTTAGTTGTATTTCTGGGAGGCTTCCATTCCATCACTGCTTCTATTTTCTTGGGATCCACTCTAATCCCATCAGCTGACATTATGTGTCCAAGGAATGCAATTTCATTTAACCAGAAGTCACACTTGGACAACTTAGCATACAACTTCTTTTCTCTCAGGGTTTGCAGAACAATCCTCAAATGTTCATCATGTTCTTCCCTGGTGTTGGAATACACCAAAATATCATCAATAAAGACCACTACGAACCAATCTAAGTATGGATGGAAGATACGGTTCATAAGGTCCATGAATGCTGCTGGTGCATTTGTTAGGCCAAAGGGCATCACCAGAAACTCATAATGCCCATACCGGGTCCTGAATGCAGTCTTTGGCACATCTACATCCTTCACCCTCAACTGATGATACCCTGATCTGAGATCAATCTTAGAAAATACTCCTGCTCCCTTCAACTGATCAAACAAATCATCAATTCTAGGCAACGGATATTTATTCTTCACAGTCACTTTATTCAACTGCCGGTAATCGATGCATAACCTCAAAGTCCCATACTTCTTTTTCACAAACAGCACTGGAGCTCCCCATGGTGACACACTGGGGCGTATGAACCCCTTATCAAGCAACTCTTGCAACTGAGTTTTCAACTCCCTTAATTCAGTGGGTGCCATCCTATAAGGAGCAATGGAAATGGGTGCTGTACCCGGCAGTGTCTCAATAGCAAATTCAACTTCTCTTTTTGGTGGCAAGCCAGGTAATTCTTCAGGGAACACATCTGGGAAGTCTTTTACTGTGGGTATGTCACACAGATCTGGCTTAGCCTGCCTAGTATCCACCACATGTGCTAGGTAGGCATCACAGCCTTTTCTCATCAGTTTTCTCGCAACTGTGGCTGAGATAACATTGGACAAGAAATCTGTGCTTTCCCCCACAACTATAATCTCATTACCCTCAGGAGTTTTCAAAGAAATTCTCTTCAATTTACAATCAACCATTGCCTGATGACGTGACAACCAGTCCATTCCCAAAATCAAGTCAAACTCATGGAAAGGCAACTCAATCAAGTCTGCCAAGAATTCATACCCTTGAATCCTCAACGGGCAACCCTTATATACTTTATTCACTACCACACTGTGGCCCAATGGATTAGTGACCAGAATGTCTTGGTCACTCTCTCCTACTAGTATCCCCCTTTCTACGGGTAAGTTGATGCAGATGTATGAATGAGTGGATCCTGGATCCACTAATGCATGCACAGATGTATTGTAGAGGGAGAACGTACCCCTGATGACGTCTGGGGCATCTTACTCCTCCTGAGCTCTCAAGGCATAGGCTTTGGCAGGTGGTCTACTCTCAGGCCTCTCTGCTGGCTCAGATGCAGGCCTCTGTGATGGTCCCACTGCCTCAGATTTGCCAGATTTCCTACCCCTTTGTGGTGCAGGAGCAGGTCTGTTTGTTTGTGTTGGAGCAGCTGTAGTAGTTCTGCGTGGACAGTTCCTCAACTGATGCTCTGTTGACCCACACCTTAAGCAGGCACTAGTCACTCTCCAACACTCCCCCTTATGCCATTTCAGGCAATGTGGACATGCAGAAGATGCTGGGGCTGGTCTCCTAAACCCCATCGCTGGAGAGCTGCCCACTGATGGTGTGGACTGACCTCTCCTAGGGGTAAACTGTGGCCTGGGCCCCTGAGACTGACCCTGACCTTGTGGTTGACTTGAACTCTGTACAGGTGGACCTTTGAACTTTTTCCCAGGTGCAGGAGATGAACTAGACTGACCCGGGTGCCTCTTCTGCTGTCTCTCTCTTCTGGTTTGCTCATTTATTCTAACCTTTTCAACCTTTATTGCAGCTTCCACTAACTTGGTGAAGTCGGTGATTCCCAAGGCAGTGATCATGATCTTTATGTTGTCATTTAATCCCTCTTCAAATCTCTTACACCTGTCGGCCTCATTAGGGACTATCTCCCTTCCATAGCGGCTTAATCTGACAAATTCCTTTTCATACTCGGCCACTGTCAGCTGTCTCTGCCTCAGGTTAATGAACTCTCTTCTTCTCTCTTCCAGGTATACACTACCCACATATTTCTTCTTGAATTCGGAGAGGAAGAAGTCACAAGTTATTACTTCTGGCTGTACTTCACTGGACACCGTATCCCACCATTCATATGCATCATCTTGCAACAGAGATACAGTAGCTTCTAGATTTTGCTCTGGAGTGTAGTGGAGTTGTTTTAAAACTCTGCCTGTTCTGTTTAACCAATTTTCGACTGCAACAGAATCATCTTCTCTCTTGCCAAAGAAGTCCACTGCTCCAAATTTTCTTAGTCTTTCCAAGTGTGATTTCTGCTGTGGAGGTGGTGGTGGTGGTGGTGCTGGCATTACCCCAGCCATTTGTTTGAAGAATTCGGCCATTTGCTGAAACATGGCCTGTGGAGGCTGAGCAGGCTCTGCTTGAGCTGGCGGAGTAGGTTCTCCCCTACCCCCAGTCTCAGCTGCTACAGGTGGAGCATGACTCTCCACTTCTTCCTCAACTACTCTCTGAGATGTAGGGTCCATATACTATTCAAAATAACAAAGACAAACAGATCTGCATTAGTGTCACCTCGACTCTTACAAATGCAATGCATGGTATGGACTCAATCTAGGCCCAGAAACACCTAAACCGTGCTCTGATACCACTAAATGTGACACCCCTTACCCGTCTACAGTATATCCGAGTAAGCTATGTCACACGGTGTACCGGAACACTCCATTTTATCTTAATTATTTTTATTCCTCCTTAATTAATTTTTAAGATAGTTTTGAATATAACTTATGAAATATAATTCATTTAAGTCATTTATTGAAATTATAATTTATTTGAGGTTTCGAATATTTTATAGAAAATCCGGCAGAGTACCGGCTAAAAATGGAGAAAACAGTTCTTCATAACCTGTGAAAAACACTTCCAATAATCATATTCAATCATTCTCAAACTCTAATATCAAAATCTCAATATAATTTTTATTGTCAACAACATCTCCATTTCTCAATCATTCATTTCTCATGGTACTCATATATAAGCAATAAGTAAATACTCAAATTTTCCATTTATAATCACAATTTTCATTATTTACATGAACATTAAAATACATTACATAAGTTTCATTTACACAAAAGAAAATAAAAGTTAGTTACAAAATACCAAAATGAAACCTAGTGTCCTACCAATGCACTGAAGATGGTGAGGTGACACGGACACTATGTAGAGCTGCAGGAGGTCTCACCCAGTCTGTGGTCTACCGGGCTCTCGGTCAGTATCTCTAGGACCTACGCGTGGCAAAAGCAACGTGCTAAGCAATAACGCTTAGTGGTGCCAATAATATAATAAAAAGAAATAACAGAAAATAAATATGTAGTGAATGTATTAATGTCTCATTGTAAATAAATTTTCTTTGAGTATTTGTAGTCGTACTTATTTTGTACTAGTTATATTCATTATTTCATTACATTTATCCACTTTCATTTTTGGTTGCCCAAGTAACCTATACTGGACTACTGGACTGGATAAACGGGTAAACTGGCACTAGGTATCAAGTACCTGGAGCCGTCACACCATCGGTCACATATATGTCTCCCGGTGTGCAACAGAACAGCTAATAAGCTATAATAACATTAGGCACAAGGCCAAGTATCAACATAATGTCAGAATGGCTAAAAGTCATGAAATCACAGAATGGCATAATGCCATGTGCAGTACTGCTAACTGAACCCTATTGGCATGCCAAACTATCGAAACCAATCTTGTTAGGTATACTAGGGCATTTGATACTTTTGAATTTTACAATTTTTGAATTTCAAGTTTTGGTGTTACTATTCCCTTCATTAGTCAACAAAAATGTTGACTTTTGCATATAAAATAGGTACATTGGTTTTAACACTCCCAACATACCACATTTTGCATTCAAAATTTGTTGGTATTGGTTAACAATACCATTTCTAAGCTTAAAATTAATGGAGCAGAATTTTCAGTTTTCATACCCAATATTTACTATTCCATTAATTGCTGTTGCAGTGGGAATTTGGGAAAATGATAAGCATGAAAGTTGTTCCTTATTTTGTCTATTTGAATTTCTTTTTTTGAATCACTCCATTTGGAGTTTTGTAACTCAAGTTATGGTCCAAAAACCACAACTGGCCGGATTGGAATTTTTTTGGACTGACTATATCTACAGTGCAGTGAACAGTGATTGCAACTGCCTTATTGGATAGGTTCTGGTCATAATTTGGGGTTGATTACTTCATGAAAGTTGTTGGTCTATATCTTAGCTTGTTGCTGGTAAAATTTTAGGTCAATTGGACCATTCTACACTGAGTTATGACCAAATGAACAATCACTGTTCATTTGGTCATTCTGCAGAAACTGGTTGCAGGACACCCGGATTGGGGCAAGTTTTTGGTCTACTTGGTTTGGTCTTATGGGCATGGTTTCTTCACCAAAATTGTGCCATTATGTGTCTAGTTTCATGTCCAATTGGCCAAATACCAATTGAGCCTCTACAATTCAACTTATGACTGTCCAAACAGGCTGGACTCACAGCCACACCTGCAGGTCACACAAGGCAGCCACATCCACCTCAAATCCCACAACCCAATTCACTTCATTTTTTATTCAAACCAAACCAAATGGTCACTAATTGACCATTAAAACCTACTTCCATCATCACAAGATCAAGTCTCATGCTTCAACCCAAACTCTAACTCAACAATTCAAAACCATGCATTATCATTGCATTTATCAATTCACTTATAAGTTACACTTTAAGGGCAGCCATACCTGCATGTTAGCTCCCCAAAAATTATCACCATATTACCCTAACCATGGCTGCAAAAATTTAGGGTTAGCATAACAATGTCTTTCATCAAATTTCTTGGTCATTTGCTCACCTATATAGTTCTTAAACTTTAAATTAAAGTGAGATTCAAAGGTTTAGGTCACTAACCTCTTATGGAATGAGTTTCAAACTTATCAAAGCTCTCCTTTCTTCTTCCTTTTGCTGTATTTAGCTTTCACAAAGTGTAGAAATAATTTTTTGTGAAGACCAAGATGAGTTTCAAGGAGGTTTAATGGGTTATCTCAAGCTTTCCTAAGCTCCCATAGAGGTTTCTCTTCTCTTTCCCTTTCTCTTTCTCTAATATTCCCGTTGGTTTGGGAAGAAAATGGTTGCTGGAATTTTCCTCTTTGTTTTCCAGCCCATTTGGGCTCTTTTAACTTAGTTTATGCCATGTGTCACCATGTAATTGGGTGAAGGCACACTAATGACATCATGTGATGTCATAAATTCCCATTTAATTCATTTTTTTTTCTTTTCTTTTCTACTCATTTTCAATTCAATTTTTAGTAATATTTATTCACATTTTATGTCATAATAATTATTTACTTAACTGGATAGGTCGGCCAAAAATCATCTCTGAAGACGAAATGACCAAAATGCCCTCCGTTTGACTTAACGGGCCAAAATTGTCTGTACCGATTGAAAATTTTTTCTAAGCATTTTCTTGGCATTCTAATGCCATAAGAACCTCAATAACCCTTCTTTGGAGTCCCAATAATTATTTTATAATTTTTACCCTGGGTCTAGGGCTCCTAGTTGCGAGAACCGCAATTTCTCACTAGGTTACCCATTGCTAGGGCAACGGCTCATTTAACTTGGTTGTATTTTATTTCTAAAATTTTTACTAAATTTTTCTTCTTAATATTTGAGTTAATTATGGTTCCTCACTTTAGTTTAAATGTTTTTCCGAACGTTCTAGCTGTCCGGACCGACACCGATCACCGGAACAGTAGAATGTACGAAATTATTACAGGAAGGGTGTTACAAAACCCCCCCCCCCCATAAATTCCTTAGAAAATTAGTAGAAATCCTCAAATTAAGCTTCAAGGAGGAGTTTGGGAGAAGTGAAATTAAAGAAAAATTTAAGGGTTGAAAGATTGAAATACAAAGAAAAGGTTAGTGCTTATTCCCTTCAAATTCTATTTAAACTTTTGTTTATGTAGTAGAATATAAATTTAGAATTGATAAAAGAAGTGAAACAAACCAAGTGTGTAGAGTATATGTGAAATTCGGCCAACACATAAGATTTAGGATGTGAGTGATATGGATGCAATTAAAGACACAATTAAGCTTGGTAAAGTATGTAAACAATATTTAGACACTTTAATCGCACTTTGATTTAACTAATTGAGCCTTTTGCATGAGTTAGGGTTTTAGACACTTAGGGATTAGGAGTAAAAAATGTGAGAAATTGTGAAATGATGTGTTTGACCTAGTTTGAGGTGAGAAATGGTCATTTGTGATCAATTGAGATGTGTTGAAAGTGTTAGAGGTGAGTTTAAATTCAGATTGAAAATGGTCATGTTGCAGGCAGTAAGACTAAGGTCCCTTTGAGGGAACAAAACTAAAAATTTTCAAGTCCAATTGGTATGAGACCAATCGGGAATGAAAATAGACACAAAATGACACATTTTTCATTTAGGAATCATGCCCAAAAAGTGACAAAAACCTAGTGAACAAATTGACCAAATCCGGATTTTTACAATTTGACCTGTACAAAAATGATCAAATGAACATTTTTTTATTGAGTTTTCTTACAACAATAGCTACCAATCAAGCATTGGGATGCCTCCATATGAAGCTTTGTATGGCAAAAAATATAGAACCCCATTGTGTTGGGATGACATGGGTGAAAGGAAGATGATTGGGTCTGAAATTGTTCGGTAGACTGAGGAGAAAATCATGGTGATCAGAGATCGACTTAAGACTGCATCAGACCGTCAGAAGTCCTATGTTCATCTGAAGAGAAGGGATATTGAATATGCAGTGGGTGACAAAGTATTCCTCAAGGTTTCCCCTTGGAAGAGGATTATGAGATTCAGCAGAAAGGGGAAACTGAGTCCTCGTATCATTGGGTCATATGAGGTTCTGGAAAGAGTGGGTCCTTTGGCATATTAATTGGCACTACCACCAGAGTTAGAGAAGATACATAATGTCTTTCATGTTTCCATGTTGAGGAGGTATCGATCAGACCCATCTCATGTACTACCAGTGGAAGCAATCAAAGTGAATCCAGACCTCACATATGAAGAAGAACCCATAGAGATTCTGGCTTATGAGGTGAAGCAGCTACGGAACAAGCAGATACCGTTGGTAAAAGTGCTGTGGAACCATCATTCGGGCTAAGAAGCTACTTGGGAACGAGAGAAGGACATGAGGAGACAGTACCCACAGCTGTTCAGAGATTGATACCAGGTAAAATTTCGAGACGAAATTTATTTTAAGGGGGGGAGAATTGTAACGCCCCTATTTGCATAGCCTGGTATATTTCACTATTCCGATGACCGGTGTCGGTCCGGACAATTAAGGGGATTAGAACCATACTTAAGACAACTAGAAAAGCCCTGAACACAAATAATTAGTAAATGCCAATTAGTTAAGTATAAATAAGAAAAACAGAACATAAGAAGTTAAACGAGCCGAGAGTCACAGCGATGGGTGACCCTCTCGAGAAGGACTGTGAAGTCGATTTAAACTCAAATTTCGAACCATAAAATGTGATACCGCGGTCCTTAGGATCATTACGAACACAGTGAAAAGGAGGAAATCATGAAAAAGAATTATTAAGTCAGTTAAATAATTAGGTCAGGGAGCCGGAAGAAATATTGAATTATTTGCAAACCGGGTCGAACAAGCGAGGGGCAATTTGGTCAATTGACCCCGAGAGTTGACTCCTGACCCAACTGTCAAATAAAATCAGAGAAAAAAAATTAGGAATTGGGAATTAAATTAAAGAATTAATGGAAAAATAAATAAATAAATAAATAAATAAATAAAATGAAAAAGTGAAAAGAGATGACATCATGCATGATGCCATAAATATTATAATTAAAAATTTATTTAATTTAATTTGTGGTCTTCCTAATACACATAAAAGAAAAGAAAAAAAAAATAAAATTCATTATTCTTCTTCAAAGTTAAAAAACGTCCATCTCTCCCTACCTCTCTCTTTCTCCATTGTTCCACCATTAACATGCTTTTAAAGCTTGAAAAACTTAGTTTTGTTCCATAAGTTTAACCCTAAACCTTAAGAAAACTTGCTATCTCAACTAGAAAAGATGCTTGAAGAAGAAAGAGAAAAGAAAGGAAGAGATTTGTAGGGAGAGAAAATTCTGCAAAAGGTTAGTAATTCAAACTTCAATTTTTTTTGTTTAATTATTGTGTTTATAGATGCATTAACTTAGAAATATGATTAAAATGAAATGAAAACAAGTATTAGAGGCCTAGGTAGAGATTTCAGTCAGCTAGGGTTTGCCATGGTAATGCATGAATTTGATGGAATTAAAAGTGTTAGGAAGCTTAATTGAGTTGATGAATGATGTAGGTATGCTTTGAATCAAGTAAATGTAACAAAAATGTGAATTAGGGTTTGGACCTAGGGTTTTGGAAGCCAAAAATTAGAAAATTGGTCAAATGGTGTGTTTGACCTTGTTTGAGGTGAGAAATGATCATTTGTGACCAATTGAGATGTGTTGTAAGTGAGAGTGAATTCGGATTGAAAATGGCCATGTTGCAGGCAGCAGGACCAAGGTCCCTTTGAGGGACCAAAACTGATTTAGAAGTCCAATTGGTATGAGACCAATTGAGAATGAAAATAGACACAAAATGGAACATTTTCATTTAGGAATCATGCCCAAAAAGTGACCATAGCCTAGTGAACAAATTGACTAAATCCAGATTTATGTAGTCTAACCTATACAAAAATGACCAAATGAAACAGTGTTTGTTCATTTGGCCATAACTTGGGCTAGGCAGGTCTAAATGACCTAAAATTTTACCAGTGGATAGCTGAGATAAAGACCTAAAACTTTCATAAAGAATATAAACCCAAATTATGCCCTTAACCAAGTCATTTGGCCACCCAAATTTGGTGACCTAAAACTGCCAGAAACCAGTTTGGTGCCCAGAAATCTAGTTAAATCCAATCCGGCAGCCATGATTCAAATGGCTATAACTTGAGCTACAAAACTCCAATTGGAGTGATTCAAAAAGGAGAATAAATTTAAGACAATAGGGAACATTTTTTATGAAGAAAATTTTTCCAAATTCTAACAGCAAAATGACCAAAGGAATAGTGAAACCTAAGATACCAAAACTGAAAATTTGCAATTTTGCCTAAAAGACCTAAGTTTTGAGAAAATGACCAAAACCAACAAGTTTGGTAGCCAAAATGTGTTATGTGGGTGAAGTTGGAGTTCCCATACCTTAGAAAGTCAACAAATTAACTTGAATAGTACCATAAATAGTAACCTCAACATGAAATTTGCAAGAATGTAAGTTTAAACATATTGGAATTAATTATTGGAATTGTTATGAAGTAAAGATACTGAGACACTATAAATTTTGTGTTTCAGCTGAAAAAGACTTGGAAGGTCTAAGAGACTGAGTCAAGGCCTAAAGGCGACTCACGTCAGGTTTGTGCACAATAAACTCTATTTCAGCATTTTATCCTTGAAAAATTGATTTAGTACGCATTATGAGTTTAAGAACTTTTGTGTTGCCACTTTGTGATGAGATTGTAACTTTGGAAATTGATTTGATTTTTGTATGCAATATTTTAATAAAATGTTTAAAGTGGATTTTTGATTCACACTTAGCATGACAGTGCCTTATTATTCTTCCTCCACTTATGGGGTTGAGATCGATTATTTTCCTTCCTTTCTGGTTTACCAGTTGAGGTTGTAGATCGGATGAGTACGCATTAGCTAGCTAGCCACCTCCCTCATTGATTTCGATTAGTGAGGTTGTAAATTGCTTTGTCATGGTGTACAATGCAGCATTGATCGAAAATTTTAGTCATGGATAAAGTTGTGTATGAATTGGCAACACTGTGTTTATTAATGTCACACCCTACCCCTCTGTAAGGCATAACATGATCCCGTAGTATACCTAATGAATTACCAACTTCGTCTACTGATAACCCATTAAATACACTACAAGGGATTTTAAAAACTTTTCTTACTTCTTTTGCAGTGGTGAGCACTATTTACAGGTGTTAAAGACTTTGGTGAACTGAAGTGAAATAACTAACTCATTTGGTTTATTTGGAATTTCTATAAAAATTTTGGCAGAGTGCCATCTGTATTTTGGATAAAACAGTTCTTCAGAAAACCTGTAAAAAAAAACACTTCAATAATTTTCCAAATCTCAACTCCACATTTTTCTCAACACAATATATTTCTCAACACAACAATTTATCAACTCAATTTCATAGAAATTTTTCAAAGTCTGAGATAAGGAAATATAATACAGCTTTTACAAGTCAAAACAGCTCATAATTATTTTACAACTTCAAGGTACAATTTGAATTTACAACTGCTCAAAACCAAAAACAATATGTACATACAGTGTCATACATTCTGATTACAAAATGCAAAATATTGGTATACTCATTATACGAAAAATCTCTCATTTGGAGGTATATGCGGCCTAGTCTGCACGCCTGTCTCTCTATCTGCGACAGCAATTAAAAAGCTATCGCTGAGACAATGTCTCAGTGGTGCACAACATTAACCAAATACAATTTAAATCACAATTCATAAGTCATGTAAATAGTGGATACTTAAAATCATAGTTAAATTCAAGACAATAAATGTCAACAAGAATTTAAACTCCATTTGTCAATATCACAATAATTTTCAATAAGTCAGATCATGGTTGAATTCAATAGACAGTATATGTCAACAAGAGTTTAAATCAATTTCACAATCTCACAATACATAATAACGCAATTTAGTCGAATAATTTAAGAATACAGTGTTGCCAATTCATTCACAACTTAAGCCATGACATAATTTTCCGATCAATGCCGCGTTGTACACCACGACAAAGCAATCACAACCTCACTAATCAAAATCAATGAGGAAGGGGAGCTAGCTATATAATGAGCACTCATCCGATCACCTCAACTGGTAAACCAGAGAGGGAAAAATAAACGATCACGACTCCATAAATGGAGAAGGAAATAAACGATCACAACCCCATAATTGGAGAAGGAATGATACGATACTGTCATGCTAAGTGTGAACACAAAATCAATTCCAAACATTTTATTCAAATGATTCGTGAGAATCCAATAAATTTCCAAAGTCATAATTTCATTCACAAAATGGCAACACAATTCATAATTAACTTCGATTTTCACAAATCACACTAAACTAATTTTCCCACAATTTCAAACCATTTACAATGCTTTTAAGCAATAAGTATCCATCAATATCATTCAAATAATTTCTCACAGTTTCAAATCATTTACAATGCTTTTCAAGCAATAAATACCCATTCAAAGACATTTCCACAATTTAAAACAATAATGTACAAATAGTCAATATTTATTTCAATTGAAAAATTCAAAAGAAATATTCATTGTGCACAAACACAATTTAAAACAATAATATACAAATATTCAATATTTATTTCAATTGAAAAATTCAAAAGCAATAGCCGTTGTGCACAAACACAATTTAAAACAATAATATACAAATATTCAATATTTATTTCAATTGAAAAATTCAAAAGCAATAGCCGTTGTGCACAAACCTCTGATGACTGTCTCACAGTCCGGACTCGGTGTTTCCTTCTCTTTTCTGAGTCTTTAGTAATCGAGAAACACAATTTGAAGTGTTTCAAGATTAAATTAAATTGTCTCTAACGATAATGTTTGGTAAATAATGCACTGAACTCAATTTTTCACTTAATCACCTAATATACCGACCCTCGTTGCGTTTTAGGTAAATTAGGTTTTAGTGTCGTTAATATGTCACATTCAATAGGGTTTTAGGTTTGGTATGTTTTACCAAAGTCATTTCCTTGCTTAGTGCATTTTAATGCAAATTGCTGGATTCCGGGACACTGGTTTGACCTAACCGGACGATCTAGTTCCCTCGGTTTTCGGGTCTCGGTCAAAACTACAAACTTGTAGATCTAGGTCTTATTGCACGCGGGGCAAAATTTCAAGTCAATCCGAGTTAAGTAGACAAAGTTATGGTCATTATACTATTGCTGGTCAAATGGTACCATTTTAGGTCAATTTTTGGTCAATTTGGTCAACTCTGGTTCGGTCAGTTTTTGGACCCGAATTTGTGCAAGTTGTTTGACTTTCTTATGGTCATTTCTGGGCTTTGGTGTCTTCATAAGACTTGTAGGTATGGGTCTTAAATATTCATGGTTAAAATTTCAGGTCAATTGGACCTGGTTTGAGTGAGTTATGGCCTAAACACTCACTGCTGCCCAATTGGTCATTTTTCAGGTCCTAATTGCACCTAATCCGAATTGGTCATTTTCTTAGGTCACCTTGCAAGCAGAATTTTGGTATGGTTTCTCAATGAAAGTTGGCACATTTTGTGCCTAGTTTCACCTCAAATTGGTCTCATACCAATTGAGATTACACATTTAAGGTTATAGGCTAAAATGTACACTGCCCTCACTATGCCTTTCACACCCCACTTCAAACACACATTTAACTTGCAAAGTTTACTTCCATACCCTACCAATCTGTTTTGGTACATTACCAAAAGCACTTTCTACATTACATTAACATGACTTTGGGCAGATTACCATTACCCTCAACACACCAAATATCATTCACAATTACAATTTCTAATTACCATTACAAACACACCTAACCATTACAAATTTTACATACACTTTACAATATCGATCTACATACATCTCATCAACCTTCTAGGTCAATATTCTGCCCACACTTCCTTCAATATATACCATTACTCAAGTGTCCCCAAGCTGCCGCAAACCATTCTTCAACATCAAAGTGCCATCCAATTTACCAATTCCCATCCAAGTGCATAAATCACCACATAAACATGAAATAATTCACTAGGTTACTAATTCATCATGATCAACACCATTTCTCATTAATTATATGCACAAATATCTCATCAAAAACGTGACTCATGGCTGTCCAAAATGAAAACAACAATAACCCTTCAAACTCAAAATTTTCTTTCACCAAACCAACACCCATAACATGAACATAAACTTTAACAAAGAAATTCTCAAAAATGCAAACTTACCTTTAATTGTAACTTGCTAAACCTTCACCAAACTTCTCAAAATTGGTATCAATATCTTCCTTGTGATGTGTAGACCATTTTTCATAAAGCTACTTAAGGGATTGGAGTTGAAATGGAGGAGAAGATGAGGTTTGAAGCAAAATGGCTATGGAGTTTTCTTAGGGAGCTTGTTACGGCATTGTTGAAGAACTAAGAAAAAATGAATCTGCAGATGGTATGTTAGGTGTACACCTACCCCATTAGCTTTAATTTATTCCTTTAGTGGTCCACTTATTTGGATTAAATCATATAATATGTTTACATGTGTTATTTACACATTTTTCACTCCATTTTGGCTATTTGTATTAGGTACCCTCAATTTAATTTTTCATTTTATTTTCTAAGTGTAATATTATTTATTTTTAATGGACATTTAGGTCAAAAGACACTTCGGGATGTCAAATGACCATAATGCCCTTGTTCGGGTTGCATTCCCGATTTTTCGGTAATACCGGGTTTTGTCTGTTTTTCGATTTCTCACTTTTCTTTGTACTAATTATTTAATTTTTCTTTGATCTTTCTAATGATATTTACTCTTTAATAAGGTTCTATTTATGTCCTAAAAATGTTTTCCAGGGTTCCCCGCAGTCCAGGGCCAGTTAACGGTCCACGCCGTGACTTCCCAGTGAGGTCACCCATCGTTAGGTTTCCCAGCTCGTTTAACTTGATCACATTTCTTTGCTATCATTTTTTCTTTGTTTTTCTTGTACTTTCTTTTCTTGTATTTCATTATTTATGTCTCCTCATTCATATTGAAGTGTAGTTCTAGGCTTCCTAGCCGTCCGGACAGCACTGGTCACCGGAGCAGTAGAACGCACTACCGAACTTAGGGGTGTTACAATTCTCCCCCCCTTAAATAAATTTCGTCCACGAAATTTTACCCAGTAGTCATCTTACAATAATCATACGTTTATTTTCTCCTTTCTATATGATCGTAAGACTTTTAACAATCTAATACAATGTTTAATTTGCTTGGATAACCCCAATCTCCTCTTACTATTATGTTGTGTAATATTTTGGTTCACGTTCCTTCTTGAATGACCCTTGAGGTCATGTTAGAATCATTCATCAGGCATTGGTCCTCTGACCATTCTAGTCCATAGTCTTCCTCACATTCGGAATATTTCTTTATTATATATGAATCAACTGTTCAAATCTCTACTTCCATAACTCTTTTTATCTGTCAATATTCTATAACTTACTTCCTTTTGTACTGAACTATAACCTTTCGACATTCTAATTTTTGAGTTTTAGATCCCTAAGTAGGATTTTCAACTTATTTCTAACAATTAAATTCTGTCCTGGCATAACTATACAAAAAACAGATGCCGTTGGCAACTATTCTCATCTAGGTGTACTATCGGGTAGTACGTAGCTCTACACAATAATCTCAAGTTAGTACTAAAATCTGCAGCTTACCCAATAGATCAAACTTTCCTATCTTTTATCCTTATCGAATTTACTGATATCCGAACTTATTCTGATTACAATATCTGTTAACAATTACTAACAGTAACATCTCTGCCTTCATCTAGAGCAATTCTATTTCTGTAACTTATTTTTATGTCCTCTTGCCTTACATTAAGTAGGCTCGCCAATTAGCTTATAATTTTATGGTGTGTCAGCAAATACTTTTCGCCGATAAACTCTTCCATATTCAATGCGAGGATTTTAGCTTTCCTAAACAAATAACACAAGAATATTTACTCTCGTTAGTGCATATTTATACTGTAATGTACTGTATGTATCAACAATGATATTGAGCAGTTGTACTATGAAGAAAGAACATTCAAATAACAGGTGAAAACAGAATTTAAAAACTATGCTCTGATACCACTAAAACATGTCACACCCTACCCCTCTGTAAGGCATAACATGATCCCGTAGTATACCTAATGAATTACCAACTTCGTCTACTGATAACCCATTAAATACACTACAAGGGATTTTAAAAACTTTTCTTACTTCTTTTGCAGTGGTGAGCACTATTTACAGGTGTTAAAGACTTTGGTGAACTGAAGTGAAATAACTAACTCATTTGGTTTATTTGGAATTTCTGTAAAAATTTTGGCAGAGTGCCATCTGTATTTTGGATAAAACAGTTCTTCAGAAAAACCTGTAAAAAAAAACACTTCAATAATTTTCCAAATCTCAACTCCACATTTTTCTCAACACAATATATTTCTCAACACAACAATTTATCAACTCAATTTCATAGAAATTTATAAATGTCTTAGATAAGGAAAAATAATACTGACTTTTACAAGTCAAAATACTCATAATTATTTTACAACTTCAAGGTACAATTTGAATTTACAACTGCTCAAAACCAAAAACAAAATGTACATACAGTGTCATACATTCTGATTACAAAATGCAAAATATTGGTATACTCATTATACAGAAAAATCTCTCATTGGAGGTATATGTAGCCTAGTCTGCACATGCATCTCTCTATCTGCGACAACAATTAAAAAGCTATCGCTGAGACAATGTCTCAGTGGTGCACAACATTAACCAAATACAATTTAAATCACAATTCATAAGTCATGTAAATAGTGGATACTTAAAATCATAGTTAAATTCAAGACAATAAATGTCAACAAGAATTTAAACTCCATTTGTCAATATCACAATAATTTTCAATAAGTCAGATCATGGTTGAATTCAATAGACAGTATATGTCAACAAGAGTTTAAATCAATTTCACAATCTCACAATACATAATAACGCAATTTAGTCGAATAATTTAAGAATACAGTGTTGCCAATTCATTCACAACTTAAGCCATGACATAATTTTCCGATCAATGCCGCGTTGTACACCACGACAAAGCAATCACAACCTCACTAATCGAAATCAATGAGGAAGGGGAGCTAGCTATATAATGAGTACTCATCCGATCACCTCAACTGGTAAACCAGAGAGGGAAAAATAAACGATCACGACTCCATAAATGGAGAAGGAAATAAACGATCACAACCCCATAATTGGAGAAGGAATGATACGATACTGTCATGCTAAGTGTGAACACAAAATCAATTCCAAACATTTTATTCAAATGATTCGTGAGAATCCAATAAATTTCCAAAGTCATAATTTCATTCACAAAATGGCAACACAATTCATAATTAACTTCGATTTTCACAAATCACACTAAACTAATTTTCCCACAATTTCAAACCATTTACAATGCTTTTAAGCAATAAGTATCCATCAATATCATTCAAACAATTTCTCACAGTTTCAAATCATTTACAATGCTTTTCAAGCAATAAATACCCATTCAAAGACATTTCCACAATTTAAAACAATAATGTACAAATAGTCAATATTTATTTCAATTGAAAAATTCAAAAGAAATATTCGTTGTGCACAAACACAATTTAAAACAATAATATACAAATATTCAATATTTATTTCAATTGAAAAATTCAAAAGCAATAGCCGTTGTGCACAAACACAATTTAAAACAATAATATACAAATATTCAATATTTATTTCAATTGAAAAATTCAAAAGCAATAGCCGTTGTGCACAAACCTCTGATGACTGTCTCCCTGGTCTGGACTCAGTGTTTCCTTCTCTTTTCCTGAGTCTTTAGTAATCGAAACACAATTTGAAGTGTTTCAGTACTAAATTAAATTGTCTCTAACGATAATGTTTGGTAAATAATGCACTGAACTCAATTTTTCACTTAATCACCTAATATACCGACCCTCGTTGCGTTTTAGGTAAATTAGGTTTTAGTGTCGTTAATATGTCACATTCGATAGGGTTTTAGGTTTGGTATGTTTTACCAAAGTCATTTCCTTGCTTAGTGCATTTTAATGCAAATTGCTGGATTCCGGGACACTGGTTTGACCTAACCGGACGATCTAGTTCCCTCGGTTTTCGGGTCTCGGTCAAAACTACAAACTTGTAGATCTAGGTCTTATTGCACGCGGGGCAAAATTTCAGGTCAATCCGAGTTAAGTAGACAAAGTAATGGTCATTATACTATTGCTGGTCAAATGGTACCATTTTAGGTCAATTTTTGGTCAATTTGGTCAACTCTGGTTCGGTCAGTTTTTGGACCCGAACTTGTGCAAGTTTTTTGACTTTCTTATGGTCATTTCTGGGCTTTGGTGTCTTCATAAGACTTGTAGGTATGGGTCTTAACTATTCATGGTTAAAATGTCAGGTCAATTGGACCTGGTTTGAGTGAGTTATGGCCTAAACACTCACTGCTGCCCAATTGGTCATTTTTCAGGTCCTAATTGCACCTAATCCGAATTGGTCATTTTCTTAGGTCACCTTGCAAGCAGAATTTTGGTATGGTTTCTCAATGAAAGTTGGCACATTTTGTGCCTAGTTTCACCTCAAATTGGTCTCATACCAATTGAGGTTACACATTTAAGGTTATAGGCTAAAATGTACACTGCCCTCACTATGCCTTTCACACCCCACTTCAAACACACATTTAACTTGCAAAGTTTACTTCCATACCCTACCAATCTGTTTTGGTACATTACCAAAAGCACTTTCTACACTACATTAACATGACTTTGGGCAGATTACCATTACCCTCAACACACCAAATATCATTCACAATTACAATTTCTAATTACCATTACAAACACACCTAACCATTACAAATTTTACATACACTTTACAATATCGATCTACATACATCTCATCAACCTTCTAGGTCAATATTCTGCCCACACTTCCTTCAATATATACCATTACTCAAGTGTCCCCAAGCTGCATAAACCATTCTTCAACATCAAAGTGCCATCCAATTTACCAATTCCCATCCAAGTGCATAAATCACCACATAAACATGAAATAATTCACTAGGTTACTAATTCATCATGATCAACACCATTTCTCATTAATTATATGCACAAATATCTCATCAAAAACGTGACTCATGGCTGTCCAAAATGAAAACAACAATAACCCTTCAAACTCAAAATTTTCTTTCACCAAACCAACACCCATAACATGAACATAAACTTTAACAAAGAAATTCTCAAAAATGCAAACTTACCTTTAATTGTAACTTGCTAAACCTTCACCAAACTTCTCAAAATTGGTATCAATATCTTCCTTGTGATGTGTAGACCATTTTTCATAAAGCTACTTAAGGGATTGGAGTTGAAATGGAGGAGAAGATGAGGTTTGAAGCAAAATGGCTATGGAGTTTTCTTAGGGAGCTTGTTACGGCATTGTTGAAGAACTAAGAAAAAATGAATCTGCAGATGGTATGTTAGGTGTACACCTGCCCCATTAGCTTTAATTTATTCCTTTAGTGGTCCACTTATTTGGATTAAATCATATAATATGTTTACATGTGTTATTTACACATTTTTCACTCCATTTTGGCTATTTGTATTAGGTACCCTCAATTTAATTTTTCATTTTATTTTCTAAGTGTAATATTATTTATTTTTAATGGACATTTAGGTCAAAAGACACTTCGAGATGTCAAATGACCATAATTCCCTTGTTCTGGTTGCATTCCCGATTTTTCGGTAATACCGGGTTTTGTCTGTTTTTCGATTTCTCACTTTTCTTTGTACTAATTATTTAATTTTTCTTTGATCTTTCTAATGATATTTACTCTTTAATAAGGTTCTATTTATGTCCTAAAAATGTTTTCCAGGGTTCCCCGTAGTCCAGGGCCAGTCAACGGTCCACGCCGTGACTTCCCAGTGCGGTCACCCATCGTTAGGTTCCCAGATCGTTTAACTTGATCACATTTCTTTGCTATCATTTTTTCTTTGTTTTTCTTGTACTTTCTTTTCTTGTATTTCATTATTTATGTCTCCTCATTCATATTGAAGTGTAGTTCTAGGCTTCCTAGCCGTCCGGACAGCACTGGTCACCGGAGCAGTAGAACGCACTACCGAACTTAGGGGTGTTACAATTAAATTATTTGACTCGAAATTTTTCTATAATGAGCTTTGATAATTTGTGAAATATAATTATGCAGCATTTAAATTGTGTTTTGTCAATGAATGATTTATGTAATGTATTTCAAATTCTTTATTGTGCACCACTGAGTACTTTTATACTCAGTGATAGTTTATTTTGCTATCGCAGATAAGAGCAAGGAGAAAGCAGCAGAGTGAGCTGCTACTGATATTGAGTACTTCATTGATTCTTTTTGTACGGGTATTTATTTATACCCTTGTAATTAATTGATGTAAATATTGTAATGTTTTATGTATCAATGTAAAGTTGAGCAGTTGTATAATAAATTATAATAATATTATTTTTTGTATTTAATATCTGTAAATTAAACTTGTAAATGTAAATTAGCTTTACTGGATGAAATGATGAAATATTTTGAGATGACAAACTTGGATTAAATTGTGGAATTATTTTGAAGTGGAATTGACTTGAGTTATGTTGAATTGAGATTATTTGAAGGTTGGGAGTTGTGAAAAAATTTATTGGAAGTGTTTTTATAGGTTTTTGAAGAATTGTTTTCTCCAAATACAGACGGCAGTCTACCGAAATTTTTATAAAATTTGTGGAAGAATAAAATGGACAAAAATTTTTACTAATTTTGAGACTTCAATTAAATGTTTTTAATTCCTACCAAAATGTTCACCACTTCCAAAATGTAAGAAAATGGTTTTAAAATCCCTTGTAGTGTACCTAATGAATTATTGATAGGTGAAGTTCGGTAGTTCATTAGGTATTCTACGGGATCATGTTATGCATTACAGAGGGGTAAGGTGTTACACCAGCACTCTTGTTGACTCTAATTATTAACTGAATTGGTATTAAGCAATCTTCATCAAATTAATAACTGCTTTAAGAACAGGAAGTAGTTAAGCTGAACAATGATTTATAAAGCATAAACCATTTAATTCTTCCTATTGTTTTCTTAGGATATTATTGAAAACCTGGATCATAATCAATAAAACTTAATTCCTACTCACATTCAATCTTAAACAACAATTATGGATTATGAAGATGAACTAGCAATTGATCGAATTAAATAATTAATTAATAGGCTTTTTTAGCAAATCATTCAATAGATAAAAAACAATTAAATAAAAAAACAATAGATATTCCAAAAGACATAAATTAAATTAAGAATCTGGTCTCACAAATCATGCAATAGAACTAGAATCCCTTAAATTGAATTTAGAACTTAGCCACTCATGTTCATCGCTTACAGAAAATTGAAGAAAAATAAAGAAGAAATCTAAAAAGAGAATGAGAGGCATCACTGTAAACCACAAAGTCCTTTCTCGACACTGGCAATGTTAACACTAGTGCCTCTATCAACATAGCCTTTAACTTCTCAAAATTGGCCTGACAGTTGTCATTCCAGTCAAATTTGACATTCTTGTATAACAACTTGGTCATTGGAGCAACTATTAAAGAAAATCCCTTCACAAATCTTCTGTAATACCCAGCTAGCCCTAAGAAACTTCTGACCTCAGTTGTATTTTTGGGAGGCTTCCATTCTATCACTGCTTCTATTCTCTTAGGATCCGCTCTAATCCCATCAGCTGACACTATGTGTCCAAGGAATGCAATCTCATTCAACCAAAAGTCACACTTGGACAACTTAGCATACAACTTCTTTTCTCTCGGGGTTTGTAGAACAATCCTCAAATGCTCATCATGCTCTTCACTGGTTTTGGAATACAGCAAAATATCATCAATAACGACCACTATGAATCGATCTAGTTATGGATGGAAGATACGGTTTATAAGGTCCATGAATGCTGCTGGTGCATTTGTTAGGCCAAAGGGCATCACCAGAAACTCATAATGCCCATACCGGGTCCTGAATGCAGTCTTTGGCACATCTGCATCCTTCACCCTCAACCAATGATATCCTGATCTGAGATCAATTTTGGAAAATACTGCTGCTCCCTTCAACTGATCAAACAGATCGTCAATTCTAGGCAACGGATATTTGTTCTTCACTGTCACTTTATTCAACTGCTGGTAATCGATGCACAACCTCAAAGTCCCATCCTTCTTTTTCACAAACAGCACTGGAGCTCCCCATGGTGACACACAGGGGCGTATGAACCCCTTATTCAGCAACTCCAGTAACTGGATTTTCAGTTCCTTCAATTATGTGGGTGCTATCCTATAAGGAGCAATAGAGATTGGTGCTGTACCCAGTAGTATTTTAGTAGCAAATTCGACTTCCCTTGCTGGTGGCAATCTAGGCAATTCTTCAGGGAACACATCTAGGAAGTCTCTTACTGTGGGTATGTCACACTGATTTGGCTTAGCCTGCCTAGTATCCACCACATGCACTAGGTAGTTTTCACAGCCTTTTCTCATTAGTTTTCTTGTAACTGTGGCTGAGATAACATTGGACAAGAAATCTGCCCTTTCCCCCACAACTGTGATCTCATTACCCTCAGGAGATTTCAAAGAAATTCTCTTCAATTTACAATCAACCATTGCCTGATGACGTGATAACCAGTCCATTTCCAAAATCACGTCAAACTCATGGAAAGGTAACTCAATCAGGTCTGCCAAGAATCCATACCCCTGAATCCTTAACGGGAAACCTTTGTATACTTTGTTCACCACTACACTGTGGCCCAATGGACTAGTGACTAGGATATCTTGGTCACTCTCCCCTACTAGTATCCCTCTTTCTACGGGTAGGTTTGTCACACCTTTACCCCTCTGTAAGGCATAACATGATCCCGTAGAATACCTAATAAACTACCGAACTTCACCTACCGATAACTCATTAAGTACCCTACAAGGGATTTTAAAACAATTTTCTTATTTTTGATAAGTGGTGAGCATTTCTAATAAGTATTTTAAACATGTAATTAAGTTGAAAGCTAGTTGGAAATTTTAGCTCATTTTATTTTTCTGCAAATTTTATAAAAATTTTGACAGAGTTCCCTCTGTATTTTGAGAAAACAGTTCTTCAAATACCTGTAAAAAGCACTTCTAAAAATTTTCTCAACAACTGTTTCAATTTCAAACTCAATCTCAAACAATTTCTCAACACATTTATCAACTTTCAATTTCAAATCCAGTATCCAATGATCATCAAAATACTAACAATCCATTTCATTCAAATTAAATAAAATAGTTCCATTCATATTTCATTAGAAATAAAACAATTTGAATAGATCATTACAAAATTTACATTAAGAGAATTTCAAACTACAATATATATTACAACTTTATACAAATTTTATACAACTGCTCAAGACCCATTTTTACATGTCCATACATTTATGTGCAATATATACATCAAAAGAAATATTTACAATTAGGGTATAAATTATACCCGAAGACTTTAGGCTGAATGATCCTCAATCTTTAGCAGCTCGATCTCTGCTCTCTCTGTATTTGCGACAGCAATAAAAGCTATCGCTGAGTACTAGGACTCAGTGGTGCACAACATACTAAAATAATCTTTATGCAAAAATAAAATCATATTTATTAAAAAATTTGACTAAACATGAGCATTAAACACAAAACATGAATTATGAGATTTTAATGCAAACCACGTTCATTTTGAAGTATCGAAACACATTTCATAAAACCCACAGTTAAATCATGCCATTCGAAACAAATAGAATCTCAATAGCCAGAGGCTAAAGAGAAATCACATCACCAGGCTAGCTAGCTCAAATATATGGATATCCATTCACATCCTCTTCTACTGGCACACCTCAACACTTCTCCAGAGAAGGAATCAAAATTCGAAACTAATTACCTCCACTAGTCATGCTAGTGAGGTGTTCAAATATATGGTCATGACACTGTGATTTCAAAACTTATCTTAACAATTTGCTAAACATTATCATTTCAAATATACACAATAACTTTCACAGTTTAAATCAAAACATCATAAATAATGTCACAATTAACTTTCAACAATTCCAAAGCACAAGTAAGATACATATTTCGTTCAATTTATCAATGAATTTTAAAGCATGGCGATGTTGTGCACAAACCTCAAGCGAGTCGTCCCTTAGCCTCGACTCGGTTCCTCGGGTTCCTTCCCGATATTCTTTTCAACTGAAACACACAATTTTACAATGTTTCAGTACTAGAACTTAACACAAATCCAAAATAAATTTAGCTTCACATTTACCTAGTTCTAACGTGTTAAATTCGACGTTCTCAAAATTTTTGTGTTTCGAGTTACTATTCACTACACTATTCAAGTCAAATAGTTGACTTTCTAAGGCTTAATAGGTATGGGAACTCTAACTTCACTCACATACCATATTTTTGGTCATTAAATTTGTTGGTTTGGTCATTTTCTCAAAGCTTAAATCCTTTTGGCCAAATTGTCAAATTTTCAGTTTTGGTGCTCCAAGTTGCACTATTCCATTGGCCCTTTTACTGTTGGAATTTGGCAAAACTTCCTTCATAGAAAATGTTCCTTATTGTCTTAAGTGTATTCTCATTTTTGGATCACCCCAATTGGAGTTTTGTAGCTCAAGTTATAGCCAAAATACAATTACTGTTCACGTGCACTGTTCATGCTGCAATTTAGGTTCTGGCAGATTTTTGATCCAACTTCATTCAATAATTTAACCAAGTTAAGTCCATAATTTGGTCTAATTTCCTTCATATGAAATGTTCTACTATGTCTTAAGTTTCCATCGGTTCAAGAATCTCCTAAATCAGAGTTTTCTAGAGAGAGTTATAGCCATTGGAACTTTACTGTTCAAATGGAAATCTACAGTTTTGCAGGTTCAGTAACTCAACTTTGCTCAATCATTTGATTAGGTTAATGGCATAATTTGGGTTGGTGTTCTTCATGAAAGTTTTATATCTATATCATATCTAATTACTGATAAAATTTCAGGTCATTTTGACCTTTCTAGCTCGAGTTATGACTAAATGAACAATTACAGTTCATTTGGTCAGTTTGTGCAGTGGCAGCCTGCTCTCATTTCACTTTGGTCAATTGGTTCACTAAGTTTTGGTCAGTTTTTAGCCATGGTTCCTTAATGAAAATTGTGCCATTTTACATCTGTTTTCATCCCCAATTGATGGCATATCAATTGGACTTGTAAAATTTCCCTTTTGGTCCTTCAAAGTTGGTTTGGTCATGCTGCCAGCAGCATGACCATTTAACCTACGAATTTGACTTCCATTCTAACAATTCCCACACATCTCCTTTGGTCATTATTGACCATTTTTCAGTTCACAATTGGTCAAAGATATCATTTATGTATTTCTCCAAAATTTGGTTCACAAACCTTAACATTCAAACCCTAACTCATTCATCTCATGCATTTAACTACATTTAATGGTTTTAATGCTAATCATTCAACTAAGTAAGGTTTCTAAACTCATTCAAAACCCTCAAGCCATACAAAATCATACTCCCTCCAAGCTGGAAGAAATTTCAATAATAGTCCTTCCCCCATATTTTCATTTCATTTAATTAATTCTAAGCTCATTTCAACCATCACATATGCATTTAATATGGAAAAATGACAAGTTAATAAACTAACCTCAACTTAAACACCAATTCTTCAATTCCTCTCCTCCTTTCTTCTTTCTTTCTTGTTCTTAAGTTGAGATTGCAGGGTCTAGTGAGGTTTTTAGGGGAGTTATGTAAATTGGGTGGAGGAATTTAAGCTTAGATAAAAAAAATTTTCATGGGAGTTATGGAGGAAGATGGGGCGGCAAGATGGAAGGAAGAAGAAGTGGTTTTTACTTTTTTTTTTCTTTTATTTTCTTTATTTATTTTAGTTATGGAAGACCACAAAATTTCCAATTAATTAATTAAATTAATTAGTTTAGTTATGGCATCATGCATGAGGTCATGCATGATGTCATCACCTTTTTACTTTTTGATTTTTTTCCTTTTTTTTTGTTTTTTCTATTTTTCTATTAGTTCTTTAATTTAATTCTCAATTCTAAAATTTTGTTTTCCCCAATTTTATTTGACAATTAGGTCAGGAGTCAGCTTTCGGGGTCAATTGACCAAATTGCCCCTCGCCGGTTCATCCCGGTTTGCAAATAATTCCCTATTTCTTTCGGTTCCCTGACCTAATTATTTGACTGACTTAATAGTTCTTTTTCGTGATTTTCTCTTTTCCACTGTGTCCATAAGGGTCCTAAGGACCGTAGCATCACTTTTTACGGTTCGAAATTTGAGTTTAAAATGACTTCGCAGTCGTTTCCGAGGAGGTCACCCATCGCTGTGACTCTCGGCTCGTTTAACTTCTTATGTTTTGTTTTTCTTATTTGTACTTAACTAATTGAACATTACTAATTATTTGTGTTTATGGCTTCTCTAATTGTCTTAAATGTGGTTCTAATCCCCTTAATTATTCGGACCGACACCGGTCACCGGAACAGTGAAATCTACCAGGCATGCAAATGGGGTGTTACAATTCTCCCCCCTTAAAATAAATTTCGTCTCGAAATTTTACAGTATCAATCTACGAACAGTTTGTGGTCTGTCTCCTCATGTCCTCCTCTCGTTCCCAAGTAGCCTCCTGGCCCGAATGATGGTTCCACAGCACTTTTACCAACGGTATCTGCTTGTTTCGTAGCTGCTTCACCTCATAAGCCAGAATCTCTATGGGTTCTTCTTCATATGTGAGGTCTGGATTTACTTCAATTTCCTCTACTGGTAGTACATGAGATGGGTCTGATCGATACCTCCTCAACATAGACACATGGAAGACATTATGTATCTTTTCCAACTCTGGAGGTAGTGCCAACCGATATGCCAAAGGACCCACTCTTTCCAGAACCTCATATGGCCCAATGAAACGAGGACTCAGTTTCCCCTTTCTCCCGAATCTCATAATTCTCTTCCAAGGAGAAACCTTGAGAAAAACTTTCTCACCCACTGCATACTGAATATCCCTTCTTTTCAAATCAATGTAGGACTTCTGATGGTCTGATGTAGTCTTAAGTCGACCTCTAATCACCCTGATTTTCTCTTCAGTTTGCTGAACGATTTTGGGTCCAATCATCTTTCTTTCACCCACGTCATCCCAACACAACGGGGTTCTACATTTCCTGCCATACAAAGCTTCATATGGAGGCATCCCAATGCTTGATTGGTAGCTGTTGTTGTAAGCAAACTCAATCAAAGGCAAGTGTGTATCCCAACTACCCTCAAACTCAATCACACAAGCCTGTAGCATGTCCTCCAAGATCTGAATTACCCTCTCAGACTGGCCATCTATCTGTGGGTGGAATGCAGTACTGAAGTTCAATCTAGTTCCTAGGGCTCTCTGAAGACTACCCCAGAATCTATAAGTGAACCTAGGATCTCTGTCTGACACGATGGATACTAGCACTCCATGCAGTCTCACAATCTCTTCGATGTATAACTTGGCCAATCTTTCTAAACTGTAGTCCATCCGAACTGACAGAAAATGAGCAGACTTGGTCAGTCTGTCAACAATGACCCAAACCGCATCATGACTCTTCTGTGTCCTCGGAAGTCCCATCACAAAATCCATTGTTATTCTTTCCCATTTCCATTCTGGTACTGGTAGTGGATGTAACAACCCAGTGGGTACTTGATGCTCTGCCTTTACTTGCTGACAAGTCAAGCATTTGGATACAAACTCTGCCACATCTCTTTTTAAACCCATCCACCAGTAATGCTCCTTTAGCCCTCTATACATTTTTGTGCCACCAGGGTGCATGGCAAAAGGAGACTCATGTGCTTCCTTCAAAATGATCTGCCTCAAATCAACATCATTAGGAACACACATTCTGCCCTGCTGTAGCAATAGACCATCATCTCTGATTGAGAATTCTGGTTTCTTGCCCTGTCGGACTTCTTCCATCAACTTCTAATACTTCTGATCATTCTGAACAGCCATTCTAATCTGATCAATCAACACTGGCTGTACATGCCATGCAACTGCTGTCTGCCCATCATCATTAATCTCTAAGCTGGCATGCAATGATCTCAACTCATGTACCAAAGACAAAGGAGTAACCCATAGACTTGCCATAGTCTTACAACTTAAGGCATCAGCCACAACATTAGCTTTCCCTGGCTGATAGTCTATCAGACAATCGTAGTCTTTTATCAACTCTAACCATCTCCTTTGTCTCAAATTCAGCTCTTTCTGGGTGCCTAAATACTTTAAACTCTTATGATCTGTATAGATGTAACACTTTTCCCCATATAAATAGTGCCTCCAGATCTTAAGAGCAAACACAATAGCTGCAAGCTCCAAATCATGTGTTGGATAATTCCTCTCATGCGGTTTTAGCTGGCATGATGCATAGGCAATGACATTTCAATCTTGCCTCAATACACAGCCAAATCCATTGTGAGAAGCACCACTATATACTGTATATTCTTTACCAGGAGTAGGTAAAGTCTGGACTGGAGCTTCAGTCAAACATCTCTTCAATTCATCAAAACTCTGCTGGCATTTGTCCGTCCACTGAAATTTCACATCTTTTCTAAGCAGCATGGTCAATGGAGATGCCAACATGGAGAATCCCTTCACAAATCTACGGTAGTATCCAGCTAAACCCAGAAAACTATGACTTTCTGTGACATTTCTGGGTGGCCTCCAATTAAGGACAGCTTCAATCTTATTTGGATCTACCTTGATGCCCTCTTCTGATACTACATGCCCCAAGAAGGATATTTCTTTCAGCCAAAATTCACACTTCGACAATTTAGCATATAGCTGTTTCTCTCTCAAAGTCTGCAGTACAATCCGCAGATGTCTATCATGCTCTTCTGCATTCCTCGAATAGACCAATATATCATCTATAAATACCACAACAAACTGGTCGAGGTATGGTCCGAAGATAGTGTTCATCAGATCCATAAAAGCAGCCGGAGCATTAGGTAACCCGAATGGCATAACTAAAAACTCATAATGGCCATAGCGGGTTCTGAAGGCAGTTTTAGCAATACTCTGCTCTTGTACTTTCAGCTGATAATAACCTGATCTCAGGTCAATTTTGGAGAACACAGCTGCACCCCTCAACTGATCAAACAAATCATCAATACGGGGCAATGGATATCTATTCTTCATTGTCACCTTATTCAACTGCTGATAATCAATGCATTACCGGAGAGTGCCATCCTTTTTCTTTACAAACAACACTGGCGCTCCCCAAGGTGACACACTAGGGCGGATAAAGCCCTTGTCCAGCAACTCCTGCAACTGTACTTTTAACTCTTTTAATTCTGCAGGTGCCATTCCATATGGTGTTATGGAGATTGGGTCCACACCAGGCATAACATCAATCTTAAACTGCACCTCTCTTTCTGGAGGTAATCCTGGCAATTCATCAGGAAATACATCCGGAAAATCACATACAGTAGGGATGTCCCTTAGTGCTGGACTCCCCACTTGGGTGTCTATCACATGTGCTAAGTATGCTTCACACCCCTTTCTGATTATTCTTCTGGCTAGTGCAGTCGAAATGATGTTTGATGGCATTAAATGCCTCTCCCCGTGTCGTCAGTCTACAGTCAATCATGGCATGATGCCTGGCTAACCAATCCATGCCCAAGATGATATCATACTCTCTGAAGGGCATTTCAATCAAGTCTGACGGGAAAACATGTCCTTGGATCACCAAAGGACAGTCTCCATAAATTCTGTTGACCCGGACCTCTTGTCCTAACGGACGAGTTACTAGCTCTTCACAACCCATTTGCACACATGGAACAGCAAGTGAACTAACTATGCTAGCACTAACATATGAATGAGTTGAACCCGGATCAAACAATACAAATACTTCTTGATCAGAGATAGAGAATATACCAGCTACCACGTCAGAAGTGTCACACCCTACCCCTCTGTAAGGCATAACATGATCCCGTAGTATACCTAATGAATTACCAACTCCGTCTACTGATAACCCATTAAATACACTACAAGGGATTTCCAAAACTTTTCTTACTTCTTTTACAGTGGTGAGCACTATTTACAGATGTTAAAGACTTTGGTGAACTGAAGTGAAACGACTAACTCATTTAATTTATTTGGAATTTCTGTAAAAATTTTGGCAGAGTGCCATCTGTATTTTGGATAAAACAGTTCTTCAGAAAACCTGTAAAAAGCACTTCAATCTATATTTGCAAATCTCAACTCCAATATATTTCTCAACACAACATATTTCTGAACTCAAATCCGCAGTGATTTTTCAAAAACTGAGATACAAGAAATATAATATAAAACTATTCAAGTAAACGAAATCTCAAATTTACATTTACAATAATTTACATTTAATTACATACCAAAATATTTTACAAGAGTTTTTTTTTATACAACTGCTCAAATAATTTACATACATATTATTACATGCATACATCAAAACCTATGTACATGGGTATACCTATGATATACCTGGAGTTGATCCGAATATATCTTCAACGAAATTTACTTACTGCTCTATGCTCTTCTTACTGCGATAAAGATACAAAGCTATCGCTGAGTGGTGAACTCAGTGGTGCACAACTATAATTTAAAACATAGTACAATATACATTGACAAAATTTACAGTAAATAATTTGGGAATCTGAATACTCATCAAATTTCACAACTCAAAATATTCATTGCCAATAATGTAAATCATTTGTATAAATGACTTGGAGCACAAAATTCAAATTATCAAATCATGATTATCCTTTTAAGTAATTCCAACAAAATCAATTATACATAAATTATAATTGAAATCACAATTTCTTACCATTCAAAAGCCATTTTGTATCTCAAAAATCAATCTTTATCTCAAAAATCATTCTTTATCTCAAAAATCATTCATTATCTCACTAACCATGCAAGACTAATCCGAAAGGGCCATATTCGATGTGATTCTAACTCCCTATGGTCGGGGAGGTCGAATCAGATTCTAACTCCCTATGGTTGGGGAGGTCGAATCATCGTGCACAGTACCATCACAATAATGAATCTTCCGCAAGGGCCATAACGATAAAATAAACTTAGATCTAACCTCAAATCAGAGGAAAATCTAAGCCTGTGCACGTACCATGGTAATCAAAACACAACTAACTCCATTGTCTTCTCAACAAATGAGAGAGACGGGTAATAACCTAGTCAAGCATCTATAGTGAGATATAAAACAATATTACAATCCATTTAGTGAGCATAAATCACAATATAATTCGATTCAAAGTCAATTCTAATATCCAATAATTTTTATGCTCATCACAATTCAAATCATAAATTTGCATTTTACCAAACTCATTTCCTTGTTTAGTGCATTTTCTTGCAATTTGCTGGATTCCAGAATACTAGTTTGACCTAGCCGGACGACCTAGTTCCCTCAGTTTTCGGGTTTCGGTCAAAACTAAAAACTTTTAGATCTATGTCTTATTGCACGCGGGGCAAAATTTCAGGTCAATCCGAGTTAAGTAGACCATGTTATGGTCATTACACTATTGCTGGTCAAATGGCATCAAATTAGGTCAATTTTAGGTCAATTTGGTCAACTTTGGTTCGGCCAGTTTTTGGACCCGAACTTGTGCAAGCTTTTTGACTTGCTTATGGTCATTTCTGGGCTTTGGTGTCTTCATAAGACTTGTAGGCATGGGTCTTAACTATTCATGGTTAAAATTTCAGGTCAATTGGACCTGTTTTGAGTGAGTTATGGCCTAAACACTCACTGCTGCCCAATTGGTCATTTTTCAGGTCCTAATTGCACCTAATCCGAATTTGTCATTTTCTTAAGTCACCTTGCAAGCAGAATTTTGGTACGTTTTCTCAATGAAAGTTGGCACATTTTGTGCCTAGTTCCACTTCCAATTGGTCTCATACCAAGTGAGGTTGCACATTTAAACTTATTGGCTAAAATGTACACTGCCCTTGGTTACTTTGCTTAACACACATCAATTACACACATTTACCTTGCAATATGTTTACTTCCCTACCAAATCTGTTTTGGTACATTATGAAAACTACATCCCACTTTACATTATCATCACTTTGGGCAGATTACAATTATCTTCAATACACCAAATATAACTCTAATTCCCAAAGTCCAAACACAATTACACATACACATAACATTACTAGTTTTTACATACTCTTTACACAACAAGTTCATATACATATCCATCAATTCTTCTATGTCAATATTCTGCCAACACTTCCATGAATACATACATTTATTCAAGTGTCCCCAAGCTGCCGAAAATCTTCTTCAACACCAAATTGTCCTACAATTCATCAATTCCCATCCAAGTGCCAAAAATCACCATATAAATATGAAGTAATTCACTAGGTTATTAAATCATCATGATCAATACCATTTCTCATCAAATATATGCACAATTATTTCATCAACTACATGACTCCATGGCTGTCCAAAATGAACACAACAATAACTCTTCAAACTCAAAAATTTTCTTCACAAATCCAACACCCATAACATGCACACAAAACTTAACAAACCTATCTTCAAAAATACTAATTTACCTTATGGTTGAAGCTTGTTAAACCTTGCTTAAACTTCTCAAATTTGGTATCAAACTCTTCCTTGTGATGAGTAGACAAACTTTCATGAAGCCACTTAAGGGATTGGAGTTGAAAATGGAGAGGTTAAGTGAGCTCATGCAAAACGCCCATGGAGTTTCCTCTCCCTTCAATTCGGCAATGTTGAGAGAACCTTGAGGAAGATGAAGTTAAGCTGGTTAGTGGACTTACATCAGCCCCCATTTAGTGTTTAATTAATCCATTAATGGTCCACTAACTCCAAATAATCATGTAATAATCTAATTGTTCACTTAATCCCACATTAACCCATGATTTTAGCTATTTACTTTAGGTACCACTAAACTAATTTTTCATTTTATTTTCTAAGTGTAATATTATTTATTTTTAATGGACATTTAGGTCAAAAAACACTTCAGGATGTCAAATGACCATAATGCCCCAGTTCGGGTTGCATTCCCGATTTTTCGGTAACACCGAGTTTTGTCTGTTTTTCGATTTCTCATTTTTCTTTATACTGATTATTTAATTTTTCTTTGATCTTTCTAATGATATTTATTCTTCTATAAGGGTCTATTTAAGTCCTAAAAATGTTTTCCAGGGTTCCCCGCAGTCCAGGGCTAGTCAACGGTCCACGCCGTGACTTCCCGGTGCGGTCACCCATCGCTAGGTTTCCCGGCTCGCTTAACTTGATCACATTTCTTTGCTATTATTTTTCCTTTGTTTTTCTTGTATTTTCTTTTCTTGTATTTCATTATTTTATGTCTCCTCACTCATATTGAAGTGTAGTTCTAGGCATCCTAGCTGTCCGGACAGCACTGGTCACCGGAACAGCAGAACGCACTACCGAACTTAGGGGTGTTACAATTCTCCCCCCCTTAAATAAATTTCGTCCACGAAATTTTACCTGGCATTAGTCTCTAAACAGCTGTGGGTGTTGTCTCCTCATATCCTCTTCACGTTCCCAAGTAGCTTCCTGGCCTGAATGATGGTTGCACAGCACTTTAATCAGGTGTATCTGTTTGTTCCTCAGCTGCTTCACCTCATAAGCCTGAATTTTTTTATGAGTTTCCTCATATGAGAGGTCTGGATTTACTTCAATCTCTTCAACTGGTAGTACATGAGATGGGTCAGATCTGTACCTCCTTAACATGGACACATGGAAGACACTGTGTATCCTTGCTCGCTCTGGAGGTAATGCCAACTGATATGCCAAAGTACCCACTCTTTCCAGAACTTTATATGGTCCGATGAAACGAGGACTCAGTTTCCCCTTTCTGCCAAATCTCATAATTCTCTTCCAAGGAGAAACTTTGAGGAATACCTTATCACCTACTGTATATTCAATATCTCTTCTTTTCAAATTAACATAGGACTTCTGACGGTCTGATGCAGCCTTGAGTCTATCTCTGATCAATCTGATCTTTTCCTCTATCTGCTAAACAATTTCTGGCCCAATCATCCTCCTTTCACCTACTTCATCCCAACATAAGGGAGTTCTACACTTCCTGCCATACAATTCTTCATATGGAGGCATTCCAATGCTTGATTGGTAGCTGTTGTTATAAGCAAACTCAATCAAAGGCAAGTGTGTATCCCAACTACCTTCAAATTCAATCACACAATGTAACACCCCAAAGTTCGGTAGTGCGTTCTGCTGCTCCGGTGACCAGTGTTGTCCGAACAGCTAGGATGCCTAGAACCGTACTTCGATATGAGTGAGGAGACATAAAATAATGAAATACAAGAAAAGAAAGTACAAGAAAAACAAAGGAAAAATGATAGCAAAGAAATGTGATCAAGTTAAACGAGCCGGGAAATCTAACGATGGGTGACCGCACCGAGAAGTCACGGCGTGGACCGTTGACTAGCCCTGGACTGCGAGGAACCCTGGAAAACATTTTTAGGACATAAATAGACTCTTATTGAAGTATAAATCTCATTAGAAAGATTAAAGAAAAATTAAATAATTAGTACAAAGAAAAGTGAGAAATCAAAAAACAGACAAAATACGGTGTTACCGAAAAATCGGGAATACCACCCGAACAGGGGCATTATGGTCATTTGACATCCCGAATTGTCTTTTGACCTAAATTTCCATTAAAAATAAATAATATTACACTTAGAAAATAAAATAAAAAAATTAGTTTAGTGGTACCTAAAGTAAATAGCTAAAATCATGGGTTAAATGTGGAATAAGTGGGAGTTAAGTTTATAATATGATTAAATTTATGAGTGGACCACTAATGCATAAAATAAACACATAATAGGGCAGCTGTAACTCCACTAAACCAGCAGAAATATTCATCTTCTCCAAAGCATTCAAACTTGCCGAATTGAAGGAAAGGAGAAGAACTCCATGGGCGTTTGCATGCAAGCTTGATCCATCCTCCATTTTCAACTCCAATCTCTTAGGTTCCTTCATGAAAAATGGTCTACACATCACAAGGAAGATATTGATACCAAATTTGAGAAGTTTGGTGAAGGTTTAGCAAGTTACAATTAAAGGTAAGTTTACATTTTTGAGAATTCCTTTGTTAAACTTTATGTTCATGTTATGGGTGTTAATTTTGTGAAGGAAATTTTAAAGTTTAAATAGTTATTGAGATAGCCATTTTGGACAGCCATGGGGTCATGCATTTAATGATTTATTATGCATATAATTGATGAGAAATAATGTTGATCATGGTGATTTAATATCCTAGTGAATTATTTCACATATATATGGTGATTTTGGCACTTGGATGAGAATTGATGAATTGTAGGGCAATGTGGTGTTGAAGAAGGTTTTCGGCAGCTTGGGAACCCTTGAATAATTGTATGTATTGATGGAAGTGTTGGCAGAATGTTGACATAGAAGAATTGATGAATGTATATGTAAATTAGTAGTGGAGATTATATGTAATGATTAGGTGTATTTATGTACATATATTGCTAAATTTGGACTTTGTGGTTTATGGTTGTATTTGATGTATTGAGAATGTTTGTATTCTGTCCAAATTGACCATAGTAAGAAGTGATAAATGAATATGGAATGGTATAAAATCAGAATTGGGTATGGGGATTTAAGGTAGAGCAAGTTAAATGTGTGTTTGAATTGGGGTTTGAAAGACACATAGAGGACAGTGTGCAAATAGACCTATAACTTTAAATGTGTAACCTTAATTGGTATGAAACCAATTGGAGGTGAAACTAGGCACAAAATGTGCCAACTTTCATTGAGAAAACATACCAAAATTCTGCTTGCAAGGTGACCTAAGAAAATGACCAATTCGGATTAGGTGCAATTAGGACCTGAAAAATGACCAATTGGGCAGCGGTGACTGTTTAGGCCATAACTCACTCAAAACAGGTCCAATTAACCTGAAATTTTAACCATGAATAGTTAAGACCCATACCTACAAGTCTTATGAAGACACCAAAACCCAGAAATGACCATAAGCAAGTAATAAAGCTTACACAAGTTCGGGTCCAAAAACTGGCCGAACCAAAGTTGACCAAATTGACCTAAAATTGACCTAATTTGATGCCATTTGACCAGCAATAGTATAATGACCATAACTTGGTCTACTTAACTCGGATTGACCTGAAATTTTGCCCCGCATGCAATAAGACATAGTTCTACAAGTTTGTAGTTTTGATCAAAACTCGAAAACCGAGGAAACTAGATCGTCCGGCTAGGTCAAACTAGTATCCCGAAATCCAGCAATTTACAATGAAATGCAAGAAAACGCAATATACATAAAATGGAGTTTGGTAACACGTACCAACCCTAAAATCCTATCGAATGTGACATATAAAGGACACTAAAACCTAATTTACCTAGAAAATGCATCGAGGGTCGGTATATTAGGTAATTAAGCAAATAAAGGTATTCAGTGAATTGTTTATCGAACATTATCGTTAGAGGCAAATTAATTTAGCACTAAAACACTTCAAATTGTGTTTCTCAGTTAACAAGAACTCAGCAAAAGGGACAGAAATACTGAGTCAAGACCAGGAGACAATTATCAGAGGTTTGTGCACAACTAGTTTTTAACTGATTTTGTTTGAATATTTCATTTGATTAAATGACATATTTTTCTTATGTATTATGTTTAACAAGCATTGAATTTAATTCAATGATTATTGAAAATTGTTATAGTATGTATGAATTTAGCTCTGTGAAATGGTATTTCTACAAGTATTAAGCATTGTTACAAGTATTAAGCATTGTTATGGATTGAATAAATTATGTTTTGGAAAATTGTGATAGAACATGTTTTGAATTGTGATGGTAATCTTCATGGAAAATGCAAATTTATGATTTGAATTGTGATGAGCATAAAAATTATTGGATATTGGAATTGAATTTGAATCGAATTATATTGTGATTTATGCTCACTAAAAGGATTGTAATATTGTTTTATATCTCACTATAGATGCTTCACTAGGTTATTACCCGTCTCTCTCATTTGTTGAGAAGACAATGGAGTTAGTTGTGTTTTGATTACCATGGTACGTGCACAGGCTTAGATTTTCCTCTGATTTGAGGTTAGATCTAAGTTTATTTTATCGTTATGGCCCTTGCGGAAGATTCATTATTGTGATGGTATTGTGCACGATGATTCGACCTCCCCGACCATAGGGAGTTAGAATCTGATTCGACCTCCCCGACCATAGGGAGTTAGAATCACATCGAATATGGCCCTTTCGGATTAGTCTTGCATGGTTAGTGAGATAAAGAATGATTTTTGAGATAAAGAATGATTTTTGAGATAAAGAATGATTTTTGAGATAAACAATGATTTTTGAGATAAAGAATGATTTTTGAGATAAAGAATGAGTTTTGAGATACAGTATGATTTTTGAGATACAGTATGATTTTTGAAATACATAATGATTTTTAAGATACAGAATGGCTTTTGAATGGTAAGGAATTTTGATTTCCATTATGGTTTATGTATAATTGATTTCGTTAGAATTATTTAAATGGTTAGTCATGATTTGATAAATTATGTTTTGGAAAATTGTGATAGAACATGTTTTGAATTGTGATGGTAATCTTCATGGAAAATGCAAATTTATGATTTGAATTGTGATGAGCATAAAAATTATTGGATATTGGAATTGAATTTGAATCGAATTATATTGTGATTTATGCTCACTAAAAGGATTGTAATATTGTTTTATATCTCACTATAGATGCTTCACTAGGTTATTACCCGTCTCTCTCATTTGTTGAGAAGACAATGGAGTTAGTTGTGTTTTGATTACCATGGTACGTGCACAGGCTTAGATTTTCCTCTGATTTGAGGTTAGATCTAAGTTTATTTTATCGTTATGGCCCTTGCGGAAGATTCATTATTGTGATGGTACTGTGCACGATGATTCGACCTCCCCGACCATAAGGAGTTAGAATCTGATTCAACCTCCCCGACCATAGGGAGTTAGAATCACATCGAATATGGCCCTTTCGGATTAGTCTTGCATGGTTAGTGAGATAAAGAATGATTTTTGAGATAAAGAATGATTTTTGAGATAAAGAATGATTTTTGAGATAAACAATGATTTTTGAGATAAAGAATGATTTTTGAGATAAAGAATGAGTTTTGAGATACAGTATGATTTTTGAGATACAGTATGATTTTTGAAATACATAATGATTTTTAAGATACAGAATGGCTTTTGAATGGTAAGGAATTTTGATTTCCATTATGGTTTATGTATAATTGATTTCGTTAGAATTATTTAAATGGTTAGTCATGATTTGATAAATTGAATTTTGTGATCAATGTCATTTATACAAATGATTTACATTATTGGCAATGAATATTTTGAGTTTTGGAATTTGATGAGTATTCAGATTCTCAAATTATTTACTGTAAATTTTGTCAATGTATATTGTACTATGTTTTAAATTATAGTTGTGCACCACTGAGTTCACCACTCAGCGATAGCTTTGTATGCTGTCGCAGGTAAGAAGTGCATAGAGCAGTAAGTAAATTTCCTTGAAGATATATTCAGATCAGCTCCAGGTATATCATAGGTATACCCATGTACATAGGTTTTGATGTATGCATGTAATAATATGTATGTAAATTATTTGAGCAGTTGTATAGAAACTCTTGTAAAATATTTTGGTTTGTAATTAAATGTAAATTATTGTAAATGTAAATTTGAGATTTCATTTACTTGAATAGTTTTGTATTATATTTCTTGTATCTCAGTCTTTGAAAAATCACTGCGGATTTGAGTTGAGAAAAATGTTGTGTTGAGAAAAATGTTGGAGTTGAGATTTGCAAATACATATTGAAGTGCTTTTTACAGGTTTTCTGAAGAACTGTTTTATCCAAAATACAGAGGGCACTCTGCCAAAATTTTTACAGAAATTCCAAATAATTCAAATGTGTCAATTCTATCACTTCAGTTCAAAAAGGTTTTAACACCTGTAAATAGTGCTCACCACTGTAAAAGAAGTAAGAAAAGTTTTGAAAATCCCTTGTAGTGTATTTAATGGGTTATCAGTAGACGGAGTTGGTAATTCATTAGGTATACTATGGGATCATGTTATGCCTTACAGAGGGGTAGGGTGTGACACACAAGCCCGTAGCATATCATCCAATGTCTGAATAACCCTTTCAGACTGGCCATCTATCTGTGGGTGGAATACTGTGCTGAAGTTCAATCTAGTTCTTAGGGCTCTCTGAAGACTACCCTAGAATCTAGAAGTGAACCTAGAATCTCTGTCAGACACAATCGATACTAGCACTCCATGCAATTTTACAATTTCATATATGTACAATCTGGCTAATCTTTTTAGGCTATAGTCCATCCGGACTGGCAAAAAGTGAGCAGACTTGGTTAGTCTGTCAATTATGACCTATACTGCATCTTGACTATTCTGTGTCCTCGGGAGTCTCATCACAACATCCATAGTTATCTGTTCCCTTACAATGTTTCATAGGGTGCCACTCGTATGCTAGCTTGACACTTATTAATGTATACAAATTCTGTTAGTGGGATGTATCTGTCCCATCTCCTCTCGGATTCAATGACACAAGTTCTCGATATATTCTTGAGGGCTTATCACATTTTACAGGTTATTTTTATCATTTCATTTCATTATTTATAGGAACTCAATGAGTTTCCGAATTTACCTGAATTACTTGTTTCGACTGTCCATCCGTTTGAGGATGATAAGTCGTACTGATATCTCTAAGCTTATAGCAATTACTGGGGTACAGGTAATTCACATTAATGTAACCGAGTCACTGACTCTAGCTACCTTACAAGTGTAGTCGTTTGATAGGCTAGTTCTGAAGTCTTAAATTTCTGACTAAAATTTTCATATTTATTTCCAGTACTAGTACTCTATTTGGGTGTAACTGTATCAATTTATAGATTACTTACAAATATTCTTAATTTATTGTACCACGAGGAAACATGTAGCTCTACACAATAATCCGATTAATCGATCAGATGCAGCTTACAATACAAACATCGAGAACATTATATAGTCACTACGTTATAACCTCATGGACTAGGTTTTTTAACATCTTATCTTTCTCGAATCCACTAATATCCCAAACCGATTCTGATTACAATTTCCTTTGATAATTACTAACAGTAACATCTTTGCCCTCATCTAGAGTAATTCTATTACTATAACTTACTTTTAGGTCCTCTTGCCTTACATTAAGTAGGCTCGCTATTTAGCTTTATAATTTATGGTATGTTAGAAAATACTTTTAGCTAACAATTCTTCCAAAAGTAATGTCAATCATACTTATTATTATAGTTATTATCCTAAAGGACTAGTCACTAATACATCAAAATTCGTTCCCATGTAAAGGAATGACAACATAACATATAGTTCTGACACTAACACAAAACTAAGTAGTGCTGGGATCAAATAATAACTAAAATTAAGAACTTACCAAAGAGCCTACATCCAAGTTTCTGCTCCTTTTACTTGGCGCATAGTGGACACTCCAACTGGTGCACTACTATATTCGGGTTGGTTCACTGTGTTATAGTGGTGAGGAGTACCAACTCTATTTCTATCTTGACTCTGACTGATGGTCTGTGAACTCCGGAGAGCAGATCGAGGTGGTTTAGCACAATCTTTAGCAAAGTGTCCAAGTTTTCCACAATTGTAACAGGCTCCAGAGGCCTTACGACAAATACCTCCATGATATCTTCTACAAGTTTCACATTGGCGGGAAGGGTAGGAACTTCTAGTTGTTCGACGACTAGATCTTAGTGGTCTCTGCCCTGATGATCCGCCTCTATCATATTTCTGAGTTCGGGGTTCCTCAAATTCTTTTCTCTTCCCCAAATTACTGTTCGAACTCTGACCCATAGGTTTCTCCCTCTTTTCCATTTCACACTGCCCTTGTGGGGGTTGGAGTGCAGATTGGGCTTAGGTGATGATTATCACCATTTTTGAAAGAAAGTGGCCATTTGTTGGGCCATTTGTGCAGTAATTTGTACCAGAAAAGCTGTACATCGAAGCCTTCGACATTTTGTGGAGCTGGGGCTTCAACTTATTCTTCTGCCATCACAGACTGTTCTATTGTCTCATTTTTCTCTTCCATTTTTTTCACAGAATTTTCTATTCCTGTACAACCAACGCAAGGAGATTCCTCTCCATTAGTTCACATTTATGATGTAAATGTACTATATGTATCAAACATTTGAGCAGTTGTAGTTACCGACAAAAAGATTTCAAATTCACAGTTCGAAATTCACTTTAAAACCATGGCTCTGATACTACCAAAACATGTCACACCCTACCCCTCTGTAAGGCATAACATGATCCCGTAGTATACCTAATGAATTACCAACTCCATCTACTGATAACCCATTAAACACACTACAAGGGATTTTCAAAACTTTTCTTACTTCTTTTACAGTGGTGAGCACTATTTACAGATGTTAAAGACTTTGGTGAACTGAAGTGAAACGACTAACTCATTTAATTTATTTGGAATTTCTGTAAAAATTTTGGCAGAGTGCCATCTGTATTTTGGATAAAACAGTTCTTCAGAAAACCTGTAAAAAGCACTTCAATCTATATTTGCAAATCTCAACTCCAATATATTTCTCAACACAACATATTTCTCAACTCAAATCCGCAGTGATTTTTCAAAAACTGAGATACAAGAAATATAATACAAAACTATTCAAGTAAACGAAATCTCAAATTTACATTTACAATAATTTACATTTAATTACATACCAAAATATTTTACAAGAGTTTTTTTTTTATACAACTGCTCAAATAATTTACATACATATTATTACATGCATACATCAAAACCTATGTACATGGGTATACCTATGATATACCTGGAGTTGATCCGAATATATCTTCAACGAAATTTACTTACTGCTCTATGCTCTTCTTACCTGCGACAGCATACAAAGCTATCGCTGAGTGGTGAACTCAGTGGTGCACAACTATAATTTAAAACATAGTACAATATACATTGACAAAATTTACAGTAAATAATTTGGGAATCTGAATACTCATCAAATTTCACAACTCAAAATATTCATTGCCAATAATGTAAATCATTTGTATAAATGACTTGGAGCACAAAATTCAATTTATCAAATCATGATTATCCTTTTAAGTAATTCCAACAAAATCAATTATACATAAATTATAATTGAAATCACAATTTCTTACCATTCAAAAGCCATTCTGTATCTCAAAAATCAATCTTTATCTCAAAAATCATTCTTTATCTCACTAACCATGCAAGACTAATCCGAAAGGGCCATATTCGATGTGATTCTAACTCCCTATGGTCGGGGAGGTCGAATCAGATTCTAACTCCCTATGGTTGGGGAGGTCGAATCATCGTGCACAGTACCATCACAATAATGAATCTTCCGCAAGTGCCATAACGATAAAATAAACTTAGATCTAACCTCAAATCAGAGGAAAATCTAAGCCTGTGCACGTACCATGGTAATCAAAACACAACTAACTCCATTGTCTTCTCAACAAATGAGAGAGATGGGTAATAACCTAGTCAAGCATCTATAGTGAGATATAAAACAATATTACAATCCATTTAGTGAGCATAAATCACAATATAATTCGATTCAAAGTCAATTCTAATATCCAATAATTTTTATGCTCATCACAATTCAAATCATAAATTTGCATTTTTCCATGAAAATTACCTTCACAATTCAACACATGTTCTATCACAATTTTCCAAAACACAATTTGTTCAATCCATAACAATGCTTAATACTTGTGGAAATACCATTTCACAAAGCTGAATTCATACATACTATAACAATTTTCAATAATCATTGAATTAAATCCAATGCTTGTTAAACATAATACATAAGAAAAATATGTCATTTAATCATATGAAATATTCAAAGTAAAATCAGTTAAAAACTAGTTTGGCACAAACCTCTGATAATTGTCTCCTGGTCTGGACTCAGTGTTTCCTTCCCTTTTCCTGAGTCTTTGGTAACTGAGAAACACAATTTGAAGTGTTTCAGTACTAAATTAAACTGTCTCTAACGATAATGTTCAATAAGTAATTCACTGAAGGCTATTATTTGCTCAATTACCTAATATACCGACCCTCGATGCGTTTAAGGTAAATTAGGTTTTGGTGTCCTTAATATGTCACATTCGATAGGGTTTTAGGGTTGGTACGTTTTACCAAACTCATTTCCTTGTTTAGTGCATTTTCTTGCAATTTGCTGGATTCCGGAATACTAGTTTGACCTAGCCGGACGACCTAGTTCCCTCAGTTTTCGGGTTTCGGTCAAAACATCAAACTTGTAGATCTATGTCTTATTGCACGCAGGGCAAAATTTCAGGTCAATCCGAGTTAATTAGACCAAGTTATGGTCATTATACTATTGCTGGTCAAATAGCATCAAATTAAGTCAATTTTAGGTCAATTTGGTCAACTTTGGTTCGGCCAGTTTTTGGACCCGAACTTGTGTAAGCTTTTTGACTTGCTTATGGTCATTTCTGGGCTATGTTATCTTCATAAGACTTGTAGGTATGGGTCTTAACTATTCATGGTTAAAATTTCAGATCAATTGGACCTGTTTTGAGTGAGTTATGGCCTAAACACTCACTGCTGCCCAATTGGCCATTTTTCAGGTCCTAATTGCACCTAATCCGAATTGGTCATTTTCTTAGGTCACCTTGCAAGCAGAATTTTGGTATGTTTTCTCAATGAAAGTTGGCACATTTTGTGCCTAGTTCCACTTCCAATTGGTCTCATACCAATTGAGGTTACACATTTAAACTTATTGGCGAAAATGTACACTGCCCTTGGTTACTTTGCTTAACACACATCAATTACACACATTTACCTTGCAATATGTTTACTTCCCTACCAAATCTGTTTTGGTACATTACCAAAACTACATCCCACTTTACATTATCATCACTTTGGGCAGATTACAATTATCTTCAATACACCAAATATAACTCTAATTCCCAAAGTCCAAACACAATTACACATACACATAACATTACTAGCTTTTACATACTCTTTACACAACAAGTTCATATACATATCCATCAATCCTTCTATGTCAATATTCTGCCAACACTTCCATGAATACATACATTTATTCAAGTGTCCCCAAGCTGCCGAAAATCTTCTTCAACACCAAATTGTCCTACAATTCATCAATTCCCATCCAAGTGCCAAAAATCACCATATAAATATGAAGTAATTCACTAGGTTATTAAATCATCATGATCAACACCATTTCTCATCAAATATATGCACAATTATTTCATCAACTACATGACTCCATGGCTGTCCAAAATGAACACAACAATAACTCTTCAAACTCAAAAATTTTCTTCACAAATCCAACACCCATAACATGCACACAAAACTTAACAAAGCTATCTTCAAAAATACTAACTTACCTTATGGTTCAAGCTTGTTAAACCTTGCTTAAACTTCTCAAATTTGGTATCAAACTCTTCCTTGTGATGAGTAGACAAACTTTCATGAAGCCACTTAAGGGATTGGAGTTGAAAATGGAGAGGTTAAGTGAGCTCATGCAAAACGCCCATGGAGTTTCCTCTCCCTTCAATTCGGCAATGTTGAGAGAACCTTGAGGAAGATGAAGTTCAGCTGGTTAGTGGACTTACATCAGCCCCTATTTAGTATTTAATTAATCCATTAATGGTCCACTAACTCCAAATAATCATATAATAATCTAATTGTTCACTAATCCCACATTAACCCATGATTTTAGCTATTTACTTTAGGTACCACTAAACTAATTTTTCATTTTATTTTCTAAGTGTAATATTATTTATTTTTAATGGACATTTAGGTCAAAAGACACTTCTGGATGTCAAATGACCATAATGCCCTTGTTCGGGTTGCATTCCCGATTTTTCGGTAACACCGCGTTTTGTCTGTTTTTCGATTTCTCACTTTTCTTTGTACTGATTATTTAATTTTTCTTTGGTCTTTCTAATGATATTTATTCTTATATAAGGGTCTATTTAAGTCCTAAAAATGTTTTCCAAGGTTCCCCGCAGTCCAGGGCTAGTCAACGGTCCACACCGTGACTTCCCGGTGTGGTCACCCATCGCTAGGTTTCCCGGCTCGCTTAACTTGATCACATTTCTTTGCTATTATTTTTCCTTTGTTTTTCTTATATTTTCTTTTCTTGTATTTCATTATTTTATGTCTCCTCACTCATATTGAAGTGTAGTTCTAGGCATCCTAGCTGTCTGGACAGCATTGGTCACCGGAACAGCAGAACGCACTACCGAACTTAGGGGTGTTACAAGAAATCTCAGCCTCTTCTCGCTGTCTCATTGTATAAATTCTGGTTAAAGCACTTCCTTGTCCTGACTGACCAACTGTGCCCTGACTGCCTGAAGTAGTGCCTCTACCTCTACCTCTTCCTCACCTTGGCCATTGTGAACCTCGAGGCGGGACTGCAGATAGATCCCTCGGCAGTAGTAGGAGCTGGACTATATCTCGGAGCACTAGTACAGTCTTTAGCTATATGGCCCTTGCCACCGCAGTTAAAGTAGGCTCTAGTGGCCCAGTAGCACTCCCCCCCATGAATCTTACCACAAGTCTCACAGGGGCGGGCTGAATGTGAACCCCTGCTCGACTGCTGACCAGACTTAGGGGGTCTCTGTCCGGAGAATCGGCCCCTACCAAATCTTCCACTTCGACCCCTGCTGGATCCGTTAAATTTCTTCTTTTTCCCAGAAGTCCCACTAGAACTCGGCTCTACAGACTTTTCCCCCTTGTCTTTCTCTGATTTCTCAGATTTCTCTGATTTTTCTTTCACTGGGGTTGCTTCTGATTTTATTCTTTGCAACTCAAGTGCTTGAGACATGAGCTCTGAGAAGTTGCTGTGTCGGAATCCCACAACTTCCATCCTTATGCTGGGCTTCAAACCCGTCTCAAATCTCTTGCACCTTGCCTTGCTAGTAGTAAGGAGACTCCCTGCATAGTGACTCAGGCGGGAGAACTCCCTCTCATACTCTGCCACCGATCGATTTCCTTGTTTTAGACTAAAAAATTCTTGTAGTTTATAGTCAACATATGCATCTGGGATGTATTTCTGTCTGAATTCTCTGATGAAGTCATCCCAGGTCAACACTGGTGGTTCAGCCAAGTTGTGGGGGATGGTCTTCCACCAATCATACACATCCCCTTGCAGTAGTGACACAGAGTACTCAAACTTCAGTTCATCTTGGCAATGTAGCTTCTTAAATACTCTGTCCATTTTTTCAAGCCATTGCTCTGCCTCTAAAGGGTCCACTGTACCCTTAAATTCTGTAGACCCATACTTCAGTAATTTATCATATTGTGCAGTGGAGCGGTGGTTGCGTTACAGTGTGCAGGGTGGAGCTTGAGCGGGCATACCCTCGACCATTTCTTTGAAACAACGACCATCTCTTGTGCGGTATGCGAAGCTGCGGCATTTGTGGGGTGGTCTTTCGACCCACTAACATTAGGTAAAGCTGGGGCTTCCCCTTATGCCTCAGCTTCAATAGACTGCTCAACTGAGCGATCCCCTTCTTCCATTTTAGGCTGAAGTTAGGGTATCTCCTGAATAAGTAACACATGGAGATTTCCCTCCGTTAGTTCATATTCATGATGTAATGCACTGTATGTAACAATTATGGACATTGAGCAGTTGTACTTAACAAAGAAAGACACAAATTTATATGTTAAAACATACTTCAAAAATTTGCTCTGATACCACTAAAACATGTCACACCTTACCCCTCTATAAGGCATAACATGATCCCGTAGAATACCTAATGAACTACCGAACTTCACCTACCGATAACTTATTAAGTACCCTACAAGGGATTTTAAAACAATTTTCTTATTTTTGATAAGTGGTGAGCATTTCTAATAAGTATTTTAAACATGTAATTAAGTTGAAAGCTAGTTGGAAATTTTAGCCCATTTTATTTTTCCGTAAAATTTATAAAAATTTTGACAGAGTTCCCTTTGTATTTTGAGAAAACAGTTCTTCAAATACCTGTAAAAAGCACTTCTAAAAATTTTATCAACAACTGCTTCAATTTCAAACTCAATCTCAAACAATTTCTCAACACATTTATCAACTTTCAATTTCAAATCCAGTATCCAATGATCATCAAAATACTAACAATCCATTTCATTCAAATTAAATAAAATAGTTCCATTCATATTTCATTAGAAACAAAACAATTTGAATAGATCATTACAAAATTTACATTAAGAGAATTTCAAACTACAATATATATTACAACTTCATACAAATTTTATACAACTGCTCAAGATCCATTTTTACATGTCCATACATTTATGTGCAATATATACATCAAAAGAAATATTTACAATTATGGTATAAATTATACACGAAGACTTTAGGCTGAATGATCCTCAATTTTTAGCAGCTCAGTCTGCTGCTCCTCTCGTCTCTGTATCTGCGACAGCAATAAAAGCTATCGCTGAGTACTAGGACTCAGTGCTGCACAACATACTAAAATAATCTTTATGCAAAAATAAAATCATATTTATTAAAAAATTTGACTAAACATGAGCATTAAACACAAAACATGAAATATGAGATTTTATTGCAAACCATGTTCATTTCGAAGAATCAAAACACATTTCATAAAACCCACAGTTAAATCATGCCATTCGAAACAAATAGAATCTCAATAGCCAGAGGCTAAAGAGAAATCACATCACCAGGCTAGCTAGCTCAAATATATGGATATCCATTCACATCCTCTTCTACTGGCACACCTCAACACTTCTCCAGAGAAGGAATCAAAATTCGAAACTAATTACCCCCACTAGTCGTGCTAGTGAGGTGTTCAAATATATGGTCATGACAGTGTGGTTTCAAAACTTATCTTAACAATTTGCTAAACATTATCATTTCAAATATACACAATAACTATCACAGTTTAAATCAAAACATCATAAATAGTGTCACAATTAACTTTCAACAATTCCAAAGTACATGTAAAATACATATTTCGTTCACTTTATCAATGAATTTTAAAGCATGGAGATGTTGTGCACAAACCTCAAGCGAGTCGTCCCTTAGCCTCGACTCGGTTCCTCGGGTTCCTTCCCGATATTCTTTTCAGCTGAAACATACAATTTTACAATGTTTCTGTACTAGAATTTAACACAAATCCAAAATAAATTTAGCTTCACATTTACCTAGTTCTAACTTGTTAAATTCGACGTTCTTGAAATTTTTGTGTTTCGGGTTACTATTCACTACACTATTCAAGTCAAATAGTTGACTTTCTAAGGCTTAATAGGTGTGGGAACCCCAACTTCACCCACATACCACATTTTTTGTCATTAAATTTGTTGGTTTTGGTCATTTTCTCAAAGCTTAAATCCTTTTGGGCAAATTGTCAAATTTTCAGTTTTGGTGCTCCAAGTTGTACTATTCCATTAGCCCTTTTACTGTTAGAATTTGGCAAAACTTCCTTCATAGAAAATGTTCCTTATTGTCTTAAGTTTATTATCATTTTTGGATCACCCCAATTGGAGTTTTGCAGCTCAAGTTATAGCCAAATACAATTACTGTTGACGTGCACTGTTCATGCTGCAATTTAGGTTCTGGCAGATTTTTGATCCAACTTCATTCAATAATTTGACCAAGTTAAGTCCATAATTTGGTCTAATTTCCTTCATACTAAATGTTCTACTATGTCTTAGGTTTCCATCGGTTCAAGAATCGCCTAAATCGGAGTTTTCTAGAGGGAGTTATAGCCATTGGAACTTTACTGTTCAAATGGAAATCTGTAGTTTTGCAGGTTTAGTAACTCAACTTTGCTCAATCATTTGATTAGGTTAATGGCATAATTTGGGTTGGTGTTCTTCATGAAAGTTTTAGATCAATATCTTATCTAATTACTGGTAAAATTTCAGGTCATTTTGACCTTCCTAGCTCTAGTTATGGCCAAATGAACAATTACTGTTCATTTGGTCAGTTTGTGCAGTGGCAGCCTGCTCTCATTTCACTTTGGTCAATTGGTTCACTAAGTTTTGGTCCGTTTTTGGCCATGGTTCCTTAATGAAAATTGTTCCATTTTACGTCTATTTTCATCCCCAATTGATGACATATCAATTGGACTTGTAAAATTTCCGTTTTGGTCCTTCAAAGTTGGTTTGGTCATGCTGCCAGCAGCATGACCATTTAACCTACGAATTTGACTTCCATTCTAACAATTCCCACACATCTCCTTTGGTCATTATTGACCATTTTTCAGTTCACAATTGGTCAAAGATATCATTTATGCATTTCTCCAAAATTTGGTTCACAAACTCTAACTCATTCATCTCATGCATTTAACTACATTTAATGGTTTTAATGCTAATCATTCAACTAAGTAAGGTTTCTAAACTCATTCAAAACCCTCAAGCCATACAAAATCATACTCCCTCCAAGCTGGATGAAATTTCAATAATATTCCTTCCCCCATATTTTCATTTCATTTAATTAATTCTAAGCTCATTTCAACCATCATATATGCATTTAATATGGAAAAATGACAAGTTAATAAACTAACCTCAACATAAACACCAATTCTTCAATTCCTTTCCTTCTTTCTTCTTTCTTTCTTGTTCTTAAGTTGAGATTGCAGGGTCTAGTGAGGTTTTTAGGGGAGTTATGTAAATTGGGTGGAGGAATTTAAGCTTAGATATAAGCTTAGATAAGAAAAATTTTCATGGGAGTTATGGAGGAAGATGGGGCGGCAAGATGGAAGGAAGAAGAAGTGGTTTTTACTTTTTTTTTTTCTTTTATTTTCTTTATTTATTTTAGTTATGGAAGACCACAAAATTTCCAATTAATTAATTAAATTAATTAGTTTAGTTATGGCATCATGCATGAGGTCATGCATGATGTCATCACCTTTTTACTTTTTGATTTTTTTTCCTTTTTTTTCTATTTTTCTATTAGGTCTTTAATTTAATTCTCGATTTCAAAATTTTCTTTTCTCCAATTTTATTTGACAGTTAGGTCAGGAGTCAGTTCTCGGGGTCAATTGACCAAATTGCCCCTCGCCGGTTCATCCCGGTTTGCAAATAATTCCCTATTTCTTTCGGTTCCCTGACCTAATTATTTGACTGACTTAACAGTTCTTTTTCATGATTTTCTCTTTTCCACTATGTCCATAAGGGTCCTAAGGACTGTAGCATCACTTTTTACGGTTCGAAATTTGAGTTTAAAATGACTTCGTAGTCATTCCCGGGGAGGTCACCTATCGCTGTGACTCTCGGCTCGTTTAACTTCTTATGTTTTGTTTTTCTAGTTTATAGTTAACTAATTGAACATTACTAATTATTTGTGTTTATGGCTTCTCTAATTGTCTTAAGTGTGGTTCTAATCCCCTTAATTATCCAGACCGACACCGGTCATCGAAACAGTGAAATCTACCAGGCTATGCAAACGGGGTGTTACAAGGTTGATGTAGATGTATGATTGAGTGGATCCTAGATCCACCAATGCATGCATAGATGTATTATAGAGGGAGAACGTACCCCTGATAACGTCTGGGACATCTTGCTCCTCCTGAGCTCTCATGGCATAGACTCTGGCAGGTGGTCTGCCCTCAGGCCTACCTGCTGGCTCTGATACAGGCCTCTGTAATGGTCCCACTGCCTCAGATTTTCCAGATTTCCTACCCCTTTGTGGTGTAGGAGCAGGTCTGTCTGCTTGTGTTGGAGCAGTTATAGCAGTTCTACGTGGACAATTCCTTCACTGATGCTCTGTCAACCCACACCTTAAGTAGGCACCAGTCACTCTCCAACACTCCCCCTTATGCTATTTCAGGCAATGCGGACATGCAAAAGATGCTGGGGCTGGTCCCCTGCACCCCGTCCCTGGAGAGCTGCCGACTGATGGTGTGGACTGACCTCTCCTAGGGGTGAATTGTGGCCTGGGCCCCTGAGACTAACCCTAACCTTGAGGTTGACCTAAACTCTGTGCAGGTGGACCTTTGAACTTCTTCCCAGGTGTAGGAGATGAACTAGACTAACCCGAGCCCATCTTCTGCTGTCTCTCCCTTCTAGTCTGCTCACTTATTCTAACTTTCTCAACTTTTAATGCAGCTTCCACTAACTTGGTGAAGTCTATGATTCCCAAGGCAGTAATCATGATCTTTATATTATCATTTAATCCCTCTTCAAATCTCTTACACCTTTCGGCTTCATTAGGGACTATCTCCCTTCCGTAGCGGCTCAGTCTAACAAATTCCTTTTTATACTCGGCCACTGTCAGCTGTCTCTGCCTCAGGTTAATGAACTCTCTTCTTCTCTCTTCCAAGTATACACTACCCACATATTTCTTCTTAAATTCTGAGAGGAAGAAGTCCCAAGTTATTACTTCTGGTTGCACTTCACTAGACACTGTTTCCCACCATTGGTATGCATCATCTTGCAACAGAGATACAACAGCTTCTACATTTTGTTCTGGAGTGCAGTGGAGTTGTTTTAAAACCCTTTCTATTCTGTTCAACCAATTTTTAGCTGCAACAGAATCATCTTCTCTCTTACTAAAGAAATCCACTGCTCCAAATTTTCTCAGTCTTTCCAGGTGTGATTTTTACTGTGGAGGTGGTGGTGGTGGTGGCATTACCCTAGCCATTTGTCTGAACAATTCGACCATTTGCTGAAACATGGCCTGTGGAGGTTGAACAGGCTCTGCAGGAGCTGGTGGAGCAGGTTCTCCCCTACCCCCAATCTCAGCTGCTGCAAGTAGAGCATGACAGTCCATTTCCTCCTCAACTACCCTCTGAGATGTGGGGTCCATATCCTAATCAAAATAATAAAGACAAACAGATCTGCATTAGTGTCACCTCGACTCTTACAAATGCAATGCATGGTATGGACTCAGTCTAGGCCCAGAAACGCCTAAACCGTGCTCTGATACCACTAAATGTGACACCCCTTACCCGTCTACAATGTAGCTGAGCAAGATATGCCACATAGTGTACTGGAACACCATTTTTTTTTTCAATCATTTTAATTATTTTTATCCTTCCTTATTTATTTCTTTCATAGTTATGAAATACAATTTGTGAAGTTTAATTCATTTAAATCATTTATCAAGAACATAAATTTATTTGAGGTTCCACAAATTTTATAGAAAATCTGGCAGAGTACCGGCTAAAAATGAAGAAAACAGTTCTTCAGAACCTGAGAAAAACACTTCCAAAATTCTCAATCAATCCCAAACTCCATTTCATCATAAAAATCTCAATATTTTTCAATAATATTTCCATTTCTCAATCATTCATTTCTTATGATATTCATATACAAGTCATACATAAATATTCAATTTTTTTTTTCATTCATAAACACAATTCTCACTATTTACAATAATACCAAAATATATTACATGAGTTTTAATTACACATGAGAAAGTAAAAGTTAATTACAAAATATCAAAATAAAACCTAGTGTCCTACCAATGCACTGATGACGGTGAGGTGACACAGACACTATGCAGAGCTGCAGGAGGTCTCACCCAGTCTGTCTTCTACTGGGCTCTCGGTCGGTCTCTCCAGAACCTACACATGACAAAATGCAATGCGCTAAGAAATAATGCTCAGTGGTGCCAATAATAAAATGAAAAGAAATAACAGAAAGTAAATATGCAGTGCATGTACTGATGTCTTATGCAGACAATTTTCGATCATTATTGGTAATCTTAACTATTTTGTATTTGTTATATTCATAATTTTATTAAATTTATCCACTTTATTTCTAGTTGCCCAAGTAACATATACTGGATGACTGGACTGGATAAACGGATAAACTGGCACTAGGTATCAAGTACCTCGGGACGTCACACCATCGGTCACATATGTATCTCCCGGTGTGCAACAAAACAGCTAATAAGCTGTAATATCATTAGGCACAGGGCCAAGTATCGACATAATGACAGAATGGCTAAAAGCCATGAAATCACATAATGGCATAATGCCATGTGCAGTACTGCTAACTGTACCCTATTGGCATGCCAACCTATCCAAACCAATCTTGCTAGGTGTACTAGGGCATGTTACACTTTTAATTTTTTTTTAATTCTTGAAATTTAAGTTTAGGTGTTACTATTCATTTCATTAGTCAACTAAAATGTTGTCTTTTACATAGACAATAGGTACATTGGTTCTAATACTCTCAACATACCACATTTTTCATTCTAAAATTGTTGGTATTGGTTTCCAATACCATTTCTAAGCTTAATGTTAGTTATTCAAAATTTTCAGATTTCAAGCCTTATATTTACTATTCCATTAGTCATTTATACAGTAGGAATTTGGCAAAATTGTCTTCATGAAAGTTTTTCCTTATTTTGTCTAGTTACATCTCCTTTTTTGAATCACTCCATTTGGAGTTTTGTAGCTTAAGTTATGGCCTAAAAACCATAACTGGCCGGATTAGACAGAATCCAAAATTCTGGGCAAAACTGGTTCTACTAGATTTCGTAACCTAAGTTTGATTGGCAATTTGACTAGGTTATGATCAGAATTTGGATTTTTATTCTTCATGAAAGTTGTAGGTCTATGTCGCAGCTTTCTTCTGGTAAAATTTCAGGTCAATTGGACCTTTCTACACTAAGTTATGACTAAATGAATAAGTACTATTCATTTAGTCATTTTGCCCAGGCAGAATGCAAGTCACTCAGATTAGAGTAATTTTTAGGTCAACTTGATTTGGTTTTCTGGGCAAGGTTTCTTCACCAAAATTGTGCCATTATATGTCTAGTTTCATGTCCAATTATCCTTGCACCAATTGAACCTCTACAACTCTAGTTATTACTGCCCAAACCTACTGGACTCATGGTAAGTCCTGCAGGTCAGCCAAGGCAGCAAAACTAACTTCGATTCCTACTTCACAAACCACTTCATTTCTCATTCACACATAACCAAATTGTCACTAATTGACCATTAAAACTGAATTTCACCATTGCATGATCAAAGTCTCTATTTCATGCTCAAACCCTAACTCCAATTTCCACTTCATGGCATACACACACCAAACTCATACCAAATCACTTTATCCATCATCTATACTCATCAATAACATATTTAAGCCACATAATTTCATCAAAAACCAACAATTCTTAAAATTTCTCATGGATATCAAATTTAGAGATTTCATTTACTTAAGTTTTTCTTTTAATTTCACGCAATTTCTACTTGATTTAGCATGCTTACAAGATTAAAGAAAGAAAAGAAATTGTTTAGTGCACTAACCTTGAATTGGATACTCTTTGGGCTTGTTACAACTTCAATTTTTCTTTAAATTTATGCTACCTAAAGCTTCCTCAAGGTGCTAGGTTAATTTTTTGTGAAGAAGGCTAGGGTTTTTATGGTAGAATTGTATGGGATATAAGCTTTGAGAAAGCTTTAATGGTGGAAAAGGTTTAGGGAAGGGTCTCGGCTGGCTGAAATAAGGGAGGAAGACAACTGATTTTTTTCAAATTTTATCTCCTTTTAATTGTTTTAATGTGTGCTTGTTGAATTCTAATTGGCCCCTAAATTTTATTGCATCATGCTTGCATATGCATGATGTCATAATTGGGTATTTGATTCTATTTTCTTTTTCTTTCTTTTCTACTCAATTTCAATTTAATTTTTAGCTATATTTATTTATATTTTATGTCATAACAATTATTTACTTAACTAGACAAGTTGGCCAAAAATCATCTCTCAAGAGAAATGACCAAAATGCCCTTCGTTTGGCTTAACAGACTAAAATTGTCTGCACTAATTGATAAATTTTTCTAAGCATTTTTTTGGCATTCTAATGCCATAGGAACTTCAATGACCCTTCTCTGGAGTCCCAAAAATTATTTTATGAATTTTCCCCTGGGTCTAGGGCTCCTAGTTACGAGAACCGCAACTTCCCACTAGGTTACCCATCACTAGGGTACCGGCCTATTTAACTTAGTTGTATTTTATTTCTAATATTTTTCCTAGATTTTTCTTATTAATATTTGAGTTAATTATGGTTCCTCACTTTAGTTTAAATATTTTTCCGGACGTTCTAACTGTCCGGACACACACTGGTCACCAGAACAGTAAAATGTGCAGAGTTGCTACAGTGAGGGTGTTACAGAACCAGTGCCCTAGCGATGGGTAACCCAGTGGGAAGTTGGAATTCTCACAACTAGGAGCTCTAGACCCGAGGGAAAATTCATAAAATAATTTTTAAGACTCCAGAGAAGGGTCATTGAGGTTCCTATGGCATTAGAATGCCGAGAAAATACTTAGAAAAAATTTTCAATCGGTATAGACAATTTTGGTTTGTTAAGCCAAACAAAGTGCATTTTGGTCATTTCGTCTTCAAAGATGATTTTTGGCAGACTTGTCCAGTTGAGTAAGTAATTATTATGGCATAAATTATGAATAAATATTGCTACAAATTAAATTGAAATTGATTAGAAAAGAAAAGAAAAAGAAAATGAATTAAATAGGAAATTATGACATCACATGATGTCATTAGCGTGCCTCCACCCAATCACATGGTGACACATGGCTATAACTCACTTAAAATGAGTTAAATGGGCAGAAATGAAAGATAAAAAAATCAGATTTCTTTTTCCTTTCTTCTTCCATCCGAAGCCCTCCCTTCTCCCTTCCACCATTAAAGCTTCACCAAGCTTGAGTTCACCACCCAAATCACCCCAAAACCCTAGCTTCCCTTCACAAATATTTACCCTTACACCTAGAGCAAGTCTTGGGCAGCAAAAAGAAAGAGAAAAAGTGGAGTTCTCAAGCATTGGGAAATAGCAAAATCAAGGTTAGTGACCAATCTCCTCCCTTTCTTGTTTAATTCATGTTTAATGCCATGAGATAAGTGGAAATTGTAAGAAAAAAAAAATAAATTTATGTATATTCATCCCTACAATTTTGGAAGCTTATGGATGGTTAGGTTTTGATGAATTTTCTTGAAGGAAAGGGTTTATGAGCTGCCCTTGACATGAGATGAGTGATTGAACATTTAAGTGCAAGTGTAAGGCAAGTGTAATGCATAAATGGAACTTAAAAACTTGGACATTTGAACAATATTAGGGTTTGCTCATGTAATGGTTCATTAACCTTGTAATGTTCAATTAGTGACCATTTGAATGTGTATGATGAGGAAATGAAGTGAGTTGACTCTTGGCATTTGAGTGTGGGTGAGCTGCCTTGGCTAACCTGCAGGACTGAGCATGAGTCCAATAGGTTTGTGCAGTTATAAATGGAGTTGTAGAGGTTTAATTGGTACAAGGCTAATTGTACATGAAACTAGACACATAATGGCACAACTTTGGTATAGAAACCTTGCCCAGAAAACCAAATCAAGTTAACCTAAAAATTGCCCTAATCTGGGTGACTTGCATTCTGCCTGGGCAAAATGACTAAATGAACAGTATTTATTCATTTGGTCATAACTTAGTGTAAAAAGGTCCAATTGACCTGAAATTTGACCAGAAGAAAGCTGAGACATAGACCTACAACTTTCATGAGAACATGAATCCAAATTCTGATCATAACCTAGTCAAATTGCCAACCAAACATAGATTACCAAATCTGGTAGAACCAGTTTTACCCAGAATTTTAGATTCTGTCCAATCCGGCCAATTATGGTGTTTAGGCCATAACTTGAGCTACAAAACTCCAAATGGAGTTATTCAAAAAAGGAAATGTAACTAGACAAAATAAGGAACAACTTTCATGAAGACAATTTTTCCAAATTCCTACTGTATAAATGACCAATAGAACAGAAAATATGAGGCTAGAAATCTGAAAATTTTGAATAACTAACACTAAGCTTAGAAATGGTATTGGCAATCAATACCAACAATTTTAGAATGCAAAATGTGGTATGTTGGGAGTATTAGAACCAATGTACCTATTGTCTATGCAAAAGTCAATATTTTAGTTGACTAATAAAATGAATAGTAACACCTAAACTTAAATTTTAAGAATTGTACAATTTAAATGTATAAGATGCCCTAGTACACCTAGCAAGATTGGTTTGGATAGGTTGGCATGACAATAGGGTTCAATTAGCAGTACTGCACATGGTATTATGCCATTCTGTGATTTTATGGCTTTTAGCCATTCTGACATTGTGTTGATACTTGGCCTTGTGCCTAATGTTATTACAGCTTATTAGCTGTTCTGTTGCACACCGAGAGATGCATATGTGACCGATGGTGTGACGGCCCGAGGTATTAAATACCTAGTGCCAATTTACTAATTTATCCAATCTAGTCATCCAGTATAGGTTAGTTGGGCAACCAAAAATGAAAGTGAATAAATTTAATGAAATTATGAATATAATAAGTACAAAATAAATAAGATTACTAATAATGATCGAAAAATTGTCTGCATAAGACATCAGGACATGCACTCTATATTTATTTTTTGTTATTTCTTTTTATTTTACTATTGGCACCACTAAGAATTATTGCTTAGCGTGTTGCTTTTTGACATGCGTAGGTTCTGGAGAGACCAACCGAGAGCCCAGTAGACCACATACTAGGTGAGATCTTCTACAGCTCTGCAGAGTATCCGTGTCACCTCACCCTCATCAGTGCATTGGTAGGACACTAGGTTTTATTTTGATATTTTGTAATTAACTTTTATTTTCTCATGTGTAATTAAGACTTATGTAATGTATTTTAGTATTGATGTAAATTACAAAAATTGTATTTATGAATAAACAAGTGAATATTTATTTATGACTTTTATATGAATTTCATATGAAATGAATGAATGAGAATGGGAGTACATATGAGAAATATTGAGATTTTGTTGATGAAATGGAGTTTGGGATTGATTGAAAATTTTGGAAGTGTTTTTCACAAGTTCCAAAGAACTGTTTTATCCATTTTTAGCTAGCACTCTACCGGATTTTCTATAAAATTTACGGAACCTCAAATAAATTATGATTTCAATAAATGACTTAAATGAATGATATTTCATGAATTATACTTCATAACTATGAAAGAAATAAATTAGGAAGAATAAAAATAGTTGAATTAAAATAAGGTGTTTCGGTACACTGTGTGACATATCTTATTCAGCTATACAGTAGACGTGTAAGGGGTGTCACATCAACAGTATGTCATCCACATATAAGACAAGGAAAGTGATAGCACTGTCACTAACCTTCTTATATACACATGGCTCATCCTCATTTTTTATAAAACCAAATGACTTAATGTCTTCATCAAAACGGATGTTCCAACTCCTCGAAGCTTGTTTCAACCCATAAATGGATCACTTTAGCTTGCATACCTTGGAACCATCTTGGGATTCAAAACCCCTAGATTGTTCCATGAAAATATTTTCTTCAATGTATCCATTGAGAAAAGCTGTTTTGACATCCATATGCCAAATCTCATAATCATAGTATGCAGTTATTGCTAATAGAATCCTAATTGATTTAAGCATGGCAACAGGCGAGAAAGTCTCCTCATAGTCGATTCCTTGCCTTTGGTGAAACCCTTTCAATACTAGCCTTGCCTTATAGGTCTCTACCTTTCCATCAGAACTAATTTTCTTCTTGAAAACCCATTTGTTCCCTATAGGTACAATACCTTCAGGTGGGTCAACAAGATCCCAAACTTGATTCTTATACATGGAATCAATTTCGGATTTCATAGCATCAATCCATTTTAAAGAGTTTATATCTGATATAGCTTCTTCATAGGTAAGTGGATCATCTCCATGATATACTTCTTCATGAGTAGACAACTCTTGCTCTTCTTCATGAAGGAAACCATATCTCAATTGTGGGTGAGATACCCTTGCTGTTCTATGAGGAATATCTGTAGATATTTCATCAATGGGTGTCAGTTGACTAGATGGATCTATATCCATCTGATATATTGGTTGGTCAGAATTCTCTAATTCTAACTCTATTTGCCTTCCTTTGCCTCCTTCTTGAACAAACAGTTGTTCAAGAAATGTGGCATCTCTACTTACCACAATCTTTTGTGAAGTAGGGAAATAAAAATAATATCCAAAACTATCTTTTGGGTATCCAACAAATTGACCCTTTTCTAATCTGGTTTCCAATTTATCAGTGTTCAACCTTTTGATATAAGCTGGACAACCCCAAATCTTAACATGCTTAAGACTTGATTTTCTTCCATGCCATATCTCATCTGATTTTGATGGAATCCTATTCAAAATATACAAAGCTGATTCTAATGCAAATCCCTAAAAAGAGATTGGCATATCAGTATAGCTCATCATACTACGTACCATATCCAATAAGGTACGATTTCTCCTTTCAGATACACTATTCAACTATGGTGTTCCTGAAGGAGTCAGCTAGGAAACAATACCATGCTCTCTCAAGTATTCATCAAATTCAGTACTCAAATATTCACCTCCACGACCTGATCGAAGAGCTTTAATACTCTTTCCTGTTTGATTTTCTATTTCAGATTTAAATTCTTTAAACTTTTCAAAGGATTCATGTTTGTATTTCATCAAATACAAATACTCAAACTGTGACACCCCTTACTCGTCTACAGTGTAGCTGAGCAAGTTATGCCACTCAGTGTGCCGAAGCACCAATTTATGTTTCTATTTACAATTTATCCCTTTTTAATTCATTTATTTACAATTTTAATAAATCTAAATTTTTTAGCAAATTTTATAGGAAATCCGGCAGAGTGCCGGCTGTAAATTTGAAAAACAGTTCTTCTGAACTTGTTTGAAAACACTTCCAATATAATTTTCAAATCCAAACTCCATTATACACATTTCAAGTCAATCTCAAAATCTCAATCTCAAATCACAATACTATTTTTAAAGCTTTTCTGTTCACTTCATTACTTGAAGCATATTCATAAATATTTCTCAACATTTCATTTATCAACATACATTATGCAGAAAATTTCAATAATATGAAATTTCATATATTTACATTAATACATAATTACAAGAGTTTCAAACCAATACAAAATGCCAAAATACAAAATGCTCCCAAAATCCTATGTCCTACCATATGCACTGCAGGTGTGAGGTGGCTTGGGACTCCGGATGCAAATCTGAAGGCTCACCGGGTCTGATGTCTGCTGGGCTCACCAGCTAGGTCTTCAGTACCTGCGCGTGGCAAAAGCAATGTGCTAAGCAATTCTGCTTAGTGGTGACAAAATAAAATAAAATAAAATAAAATAAAACGAATATGCAGAATGTGAGTTTACATTTTTTGGTAGACTTAATTTCTTATATTATTTACAGTATTATTCAATTAAAATTTAGTAAGATTTATTATCATTGCTCGAGTAACCCATACTAGTCAATCGGATCGATAAACGGTAACCGGGCGGTGGGTACTAAGTACCTCGACCATCACACCATCGGTCACATTGTGTCTCTCGGCAAATGTAATGCCTAATAAGTCAATAATTGTCAGGGTTAAAACCCAAGTATATCAAGTCAAATAACATAGCCAAAGGCTATTATGTCACAGAATGGCATGGGAAGCCATGAAACACATAATGGCATGAAGCCATATGCAATACTGCTAACAAAGCCCTATTGGCATGCCAATCTATCCAAACCAATCCTGTTAGGTACACTACGGCATTTTACACTTTTAAGTTTCACAATTTTTGGAATTTAAGTTTTAGTGTTCCTATTCCATTCATTGATAAAAATAAAATGTTGACTTTTGCATAGGCAATAGGTACATTGGTTCTAATATCATCAACATACCACATTTTGCATTCAAAATTTGTTAGTATTGGTTGCCAATACCATTTCTAAGCTTAATGTTAGTTGGGCAAAATTTTTAGTTTTTATGCTTTGTCTTTACTGTTCCATTGGTCAATTTTGTAGTGGGAATTTGGCAAACTGATCAACATGAAAGTTGTTCCTTATTTTGTCTAGTTGCATTTCCTTTTTTGAATCACTCACTTGGAGTTTTGTAACTCAAGTTATGGTCCAAAAACCACAACTAGCCGGATTGAAATTTTGTCCTGAATTTCTAGACTGACCATATCTACAGTGTAATTAACAGTGACTGCAACTCACCTTTTGAATATGTTCTGGTCATAATTTGGGTTAGGTTTCTTCATGAAAGTTGTTGGTCTATATCTCAGATTGTTGCTGGTAAAATTTTAGGTCAATTGGACCTTTCTACTCTGATTTATGACCAAATGACTAAATACTGTTCATTTGGTCATTTTGCCCAGGCAGACAGCAGGTCACCCGGATTAGGGTAAGCTTTTGGTCCACTTGGTTTGGTTTTATGGGCATAGTTTCTTCACCAAAGTTGTGCCATTATGTGTCTAGTTTCATGTATAATTTTCCTTGCACTAATTGAACCTCTACAATTCAAGTTATGGCTGCACAAACCTGCTGGACTCATGTCCACCTCGCAGTCACCTAGGGCAGCCACACCAAACCCAAATCCCATCACTCAACACACTTCATTTTTGGTTTAAACAGAACTAAATGGTCACTAATTGACCATTAATACCTATTTTCATCACCACAAGGTCAAAGTCCCATTTCTCCACCCCAAACCCTAACTCATACATTACCATTCATGCATTTTCATTGCATTTCTTCAATCCACTTACAAGATGCACATTAAGGGCAGCCATAATAACCTTTTAACTTTATTAAACTCATCACAAACAAACCGTAACCATGGCTACTAAAAATTTCTGGTTTACATACAAATGGTACTGCATCAATTTCCTTATCATTTGCACTCATTCATAAGTATTAAACATGAATTTAAAGTGAAATTTAAGTTTAAGTCACTAACCTCTTAGGGAGCTAATCCAAAGCTTGTAAGAACTCTTTCTTTTTAATTCTTTTTGCTATCAAAAGCTTCACCAAGATGAAAGAGCAAGTTTTTGTGTTGACAATTACGGTTTTTGGTGGAAGAAAGCTAGGAAAAATCAAGTTTGAAAGCTTGTTCATTTTCAGCTCATTTAGTCTCTTTTATATAAAGTTATGCCATGTGTCAAGACAAGATTGGTTGGGAGATTTTTAATGACATCATTATGATGTCATAAGTCCATTTTCCTTCATTTACTCTTCATTTCTTATCTATTTAATTGCAATTAAATTTTTAACAACATTTATTCATATTTTATATTATATAAATTATTTATTTAACTGGACAAGTTGGCCAAAAATCATCTTTGAAGACGAATTGACCAAAATGCCCTCTGTTTAGCTTAACGGGCCAAAATTGTCTGTACCGATTGAAAAATTTTTCTAAGTATATTCTTGGCATTCTAATGCCATAAGAACCTCAATGACCTTGCTCTGGAGTCTCAATAATTATTTTATAATTTTTCTCCTGGGTCTAGGGCTCCTAGTTGCGAGAACCGCAACTTCTCACTAGGTTACCCATCGCTAGGGCACTGGCTCATTTAACTTGGTTGTATTTTATTTCTAAAATTTTTTCTAAATTTTTCTTATGGTTCCCCACTTTAGTTTAAATATTTTTCCTAACGTTCTAGCTGTCCGGACTGAATTTGGTCGCCGGAATAGTAGACTGTATGGACTAGCTAAAGTGAGGATGTTACAACTATTTCCCTCTAATAAAAATTTCGTCCTCGAAATTTACCTGATGCAAATAGTTGAGGAAACAGTTGCCTCATCATCTCTTCACTTTCCCAAGCTAGGATCTGTATAGGTTCTTCTGTATATGTCAAGTCCAGTTGTATTTCAATCTCTTCCATGGAAATGACATGTGAAGGGTCTGAGCGATATCTTCTCAGCATAGAAACATGAAATACATTATGAATTTTATCCAGTTCTGGTGGTAAAGCTAGCCGATAGGCCACTGGTCCCACACGTTCAATGACTTCATATGGGCCAATGAACCTAGGGCTTAATTTACCCTTCCTTCCAAGCCTCAGTATTTCTTCCACGGTGAGACTTTGAGAAACACTTTATCGCCAACTGCATACTCTATCACTTTTCTCTTCTCGTCAGCATATGATTTCTGTTTATCTGAGGCAACCTTCAAATTAGCTTTGATTATCTTCACTTTTTCCTCAGTCTGTTTCACCAGGTCTGGTCCTACCAGCTTATCTTCACCCAATTCAGTCCAACACATTGGGGTTTTACATTTCCTCCCATACAGTGCTTCATACGAAGCCATTTGAATGTTAGCTTGGTAGCTATTGTTATATGCGAATTCTGCCAGTGGGAGGTATCTATCCCAGCTCCCCTCAAACTCAATGACACAACTCCACAGCATATCCTCCAGGATCTATCACATAATTCACATTGTTACTATCATTTCAATTTATTAATTACAAAAATCCAATTAGTTCTTAAGTTTACTCGATTACTGCTCGACCGGCCCATCCGTCTGGGGATGAAAAGTCGTGCTAAAACGGAGTTGTGTGCCCAAGGCTTCTTGCAACTTTTTCCAAAATCTCAATGCAAACCTTGGGTCTCGGTCAGATATGATGGAAAGTGGGATTCCATGCAATCTAACTATCTCACTAATATACAATTCTGCTAGCTTCTCTAGTGAGTAGTCAGTCCTAACTAACAGAAAATGTGCTGACTTCATCAATCTATCCACTATCACCCACACTGCATCATGCTTCCTTTGGGTGAGAGGTAGACCACTAACAAAATCCATAGTGACCCGGTCCCATTTCCATTCAAGTATGCTTATAGGTTATAGCAATCCTGATGGAACTTGATGTTCTGCTTTAACTTGCTGACATGTCAAACACTTAGTCACATAGTCAGCTATATCCTTCTTCATACCAGGCCACTAATAATGAGGCTTCAAATCATTATACATTTTCATGCTTCCTGGATGCATAGCATAAACACTAGTGTGTGCTTCATTCAGAATACTAGTCTTTAGTTCCGCATGATTTGGTACACACACTCTTCCTCTGTAGTACAGACACCCATATACTTTCACCTCATATTCAGTTTCCTTTCCCTCAAGAATTTTACCCACAATGGCCATTAGTTTTAAATCTGCCCTTTGCCCATCTTCTATCTGCTGTAGCAGGGTTGGCCTCACTTGCAACTCAGCCAAAATAGCTCTATCTTGAGCTAAGGACAGATAGGCATTGAGTGATCTTAAAGCTGTGATGGACTTCTTGCTCAAAGCATTAGCAACTAATTTGCCTTCCCAGGATGATAATCTATCACACAATCATAGTCTTTTAGGAACTCAATCCATTGCCTCTGTCTAAGATTGAGCTCCTTCTGGGTTGGCAAATATTTTAGACTCTTGTGGTCTGTATAGATGTAGCATTTTTCACCATATAAATAATGCCTCCATATCTTCAGTGCGAAGATAATTGCTGCTAACTCCAGGTCATGAGTAGGGTAGTTTTGTTCATGTGGCCTTAACTGCCTAGAGGCATAGGCGACCACTTTCCCCTCTTACATCAATACACACCATAGCCCATTATGTGAGGCATCACTGTAGACCATAAAGTCTTTTCCCGACACTGGCTGTGTTAACACTGGTACTTCTGTCAACATAGCCTTCAGCCTCTCAAAACTGGCTTGGCACTTGTTGTTCCAACCAAATTTCACATTCTAGTCCAACAACTTGGTTATTGGAGCAGCTATAAGAGAGAACCCCTTCACAAATCTTCTGTAATACCTAGTTAGCCCCAAGAAACTTCTGACCTCAGTTGTATTTCTGAGAGGCTTCCATTCCATCACTGCTTCTATCTTTTTAGGATCCACTCTAATCCCCTCTGCTGATACTATGTGTCCAAGGAAAGAGATCTCACTCTTCCAGAAGTCACACTTGGACAGCTTAGCATACAGCTTCTTTTCTCGCAGGGTTTGCAGAACAATCCTCAAATGTTCATCATGTTCTTCCATGGTCTTGGAATACACCAGAATATCATCAATAAAGATCACTACAAACCAATCTAAGTATGGATGGAAGATACGGTTCATAAGGTCCATAAATGCTGCTGGTGCATTTGTTAACCCAAACGGCAACACTAGAAATTCATAGTGCCCATACCGAGTTCTGAATGCAGCTTTTGACACATCTGCATCCTTTACCCTTAACTGATGATACCCTAATCTGAGATCAATTTTTTAAAATACACCGGCTTCCTTCAACTAATCAAACAGATCGTCAATTCTGGGCAATGGATATTTATTCCTCACAGTTACTTTGTTCAACAGCAGGTAATCAATACACAATCTCAAAGTTCCATCCTTCTTTTTCACAAATAGTACTGGAGCTCCCCATGGTGACACACTAGGGTGTATGAACCCCTTATCAAGCAACTCTTGCAACTGAGTTTTCAACTCCCTTAATTCAGTGGGTGCCATCCTATAAGGAGCAATAGAAATGGGTGTTGTACCTGGCATTACCTCAATAGCAAACTCGACTTTCCTTTCTGGTGGTAAACTAGGCAACTCTTCAGGAAACACATCTGGGAAATCTTTCACTGTGGGTATATCACATAGGTTCGGCTTAGCCTGCCTAGTATCAACCACATGTGCTAGGTAAGCTTCACAGCCTTTTCTCATCAATCTTCTTACAACTGTGGCTGAGATAACATTAGACAGGAAATCTGTCCTTTCACCCACAACAGTGATCTCATTACCCTCAGAAGTTCTCAGAGAAATCCTCTTCAATTTGCAATCAACTATTGCCTGATGACATGACAACCAGTCCATTCCCAAAATCACGTCAAACTCGTGGAAGGGCAATTCAATTAGGTCTGCCGAGAATTCATACCCCTGAATCCTCAACGGGCAAACTTTATACACTTTATTCACTACCACACTGTGGCCTAGTAGATTTGTGACCAGAATGTCTTGATCACTCTCCTCTACTGGAACTCCCCTCTTTATGGGCAGTTTGATGCAAATGTAGGAATGAGTGGATCCTGGATCCACCAATGCATGCACAAGAGTGTTGTAGAGGGAAAACATACCCCTGATAACATCCGGGGCATCTTGCTCCTCCTGAGCTTTAATGGCATAGGCCCTGGTACATAATCTAGTATCTAGCCTCTCAGCTGACTCGGATGCAGGCCTCAGTGATGGACCAGCTACCTTAGGTTTACCGAGCTTCCTACCCCTTTGTGGTGTAGGAGTAGGTATGTTAGTTTGTGTTGGAGCAACTGTAGTAGTCCTCTTCAGACAATTCTTGATCTGATGTTCTGTTGATCCACATCGTAAGCATGCACCTGTCACTTGCCAACAATCTCCCTTATGCAACTTATGATAGTACTAACGAGTAAGATGTCGGGCCGGTCCCTAAACACCGCCCCCGAGAGCGCCCATTGATGGTGTGGATGGCCTCTCCTAGGTGTGAACCGTGGTCCGGGCGCTGAGATCGACCACGACTCGACCCGTGGTGGTCTGAACTCGAGCAGAGGACCCTTACTCTTCTTCGGGAGCAGAAAATGTACCGACTAACTCGACCCCTCTTCTGCTATCAATCACTTTTATTTTGTTCATTGATTCTGAACCTTTCCACTTTTAATGAAGAATCAACTAATTTATCAAAATAAGTAATCTCTCGTGCTGTGATCATGACTTAGATGTTATCATTGAGCACTTCTTCAAACCGCTCGCACCTCTCTCGCCTCTGAGGGACTAGCTCCTCCCATATCACTCGCCTAACAAACTCACGCTCATACTCAATCACTGACAATAGTCTCTGTGTGAGACTGATAAATTCTCTTCTGCAATCTTCTAGATACACTTTGCTCACATATTTCTTCCTGAACTCTGTGAAGAAGAATTCCCAGGTGATTCATTCAGGTTGCACCTCACTGGTTACTGTGTCCCACCACTGCTATGCATCATCCTGAAGTAAGGACACAACACCCTCCAAGTTCTCGCGGGGTGCGCTTTAGGCTTTCAAAGACTGATGGTTCTATCCAACCAGTTTTCTGTGGCCAGGGGATCATCCTCCCTCTTCCCAAAGAAGTCCATGGCCCCATGCTTTCGCAGTTTCTCTAAATGAGATTTTTGTGGTGCTGGTGGAGGTTGTGGCTGTGGTTGTTGTGGTGGTATTGCCCCCATCATTTGTTGATAGAATTCGGTCATTTGCTGAAATAAAGCGAACTGAGGTTGGGCAAGTACCTCAGCTGCTGGTGGAGTAGATTCTTTCCTACCCCCAGATTCAGCCTTGGGTGGAGCACGACTCTCCACCTCTTCTTCAATCGCTTTGCAAGCAGGATCCATATCCTCTTTAAGATAAGAAAACAAACAGATCTACATCAGTATCACCTCAACACTTACAAATGCAATGCAATGGTATGCACTCTATCTAGCTTAGAAACGCCTAAACCGATGCTCTGATACCACTAAATGTGACACCCCTTACCCGTCTATAGTGTAGCCGAGCAAGTTATGCCATTCAGTATGCTGGAGCACCAATTTATGTTTCTATTTACAATTTATCCCTTTTTAATTAATTTATTTACAATTTTGATAAATCTAAATTTTCCACAAATTTTATAGGAAATCCGGCAGAGTGCCGACTGTAAATTAAAAAAACAGTTCTTCTGAACTTATTTAAAAACACTTCCAATATAATTTCCAAATCCAAACTCCATTATACACATTTCAAGTCAATCTCAAAAATCTCAATCTCAAATCACAATACTATTTTTAAAAATTTTCTGTTCACTTCATCACTTGAAGCATATTCATAAGTATTTCTCAACATTTCATTTATCAACAAATATTATGTAGAAAATTTCAATAGTATGAAATTTCATATATTTACATTAATACATAATTACAAGAGTTTATAGTTACAATCCAAACTAATACAAAATGCCAAAATACAAAATGGTCCCAAAATCCTATGTCCTACCATATGCACTGCAGATGTGAGGTGACTCGAGACTCTAGATGCAAATCCGAAGGCTCACCCAGTCTGATGTCTGTTGGGCTCACCAGCTAGGTCTCCAGTACCTGCGTATGGCAAAAGAGACACGTTAAGCAATTCTGCTTAGTGGTGATAATACAAAATAAAATAAAACGAATATGCAGAATGTCTGTTTACATTTTTTGGTAGACTTAACTTCTGATATTATTTACAGTATTATTCAATTAAAATTTAGTAAGATTTATTATAACTGCCCGAGTAACCCATACTAGTCGACTGGACTGGATAAATGGGTAAACTGGCACTGGGTACTAAGTACCTCGGACCATCACATCATCGGTCATATTGTGTCTTCCGGTGTGCAACAGAATAGCTAATAAGCTGTAATAATTGTCAGGGTTAAAACCCAAGTATATCAACTCAAATAACATAGCCAAAGGCTATTATGTCACAGAATGGCATGGGAAGCCATGAAACACAGAATGGCATGAAGCCATATGCAGTACTGCTAATAGAACCCTATTGGCATGCCAATCTATCCAAACCAATCCTGTTAGGTACACTAGGGCATTTTACACTTTTAAGTTTCACAATTTTTGGAATTTAAGTTTTAGTGTTACTATTCCATTCATTGGTCAACAAAAATGTTGACTTTTTCATAGGCAATAGGTACATTGGTTCTAATATCATCAACATACCACATTTTGCATTCAAAATTTGTTGGTATTGTTTGCCAATACCATTTCTAAGCTTAATGTTAGTTGGGCAGAATTTTCAGTTTTTACGCTTTGTATTTACTGTTCCATTGGTCAATTTTACAGTGGGAATTTGACAAACTGATCAACATGAAAGTTGTTCCTTATTTTGTCTAGTTGCATTTCCTTTTTTGAATCACTCCATTTGGAGTTTTGTAGCTTAAGTTATGGTAAAAAAACTACAACTGGCTGGATTGAAATTTTGTCCAGAATTTCTGGACTGACCAAATATATAGTGTAATGAACAGTGATTGCAACTCACCTTTTGAATATGTTCTGCTCATAATTTGGGTTAGGTTTCTTCATGAAAGTTGTTGGTCTATATCTCAGATTTTTTCTGGTAAAATTTCAGGTCAATTAGACCTTTCTACACTGATTTATGGCCAAATGACCAAATACTGTTCATTTGGTCATTTTGCCTAGGCAGATTGCAGATCACCCGGATTAGGGCAAGCTTTTGGTCCACTTGGTTTGGTTTTATGGGCATGGTTTCTTCACCAAAATTGTGCCATTATGTGTCTAGTTTCATGTCTAATTCGCCTCGCACCAATTGAACCTCTACAATTCAAGTTATGGCTTCCCAAACCTACTAGAATCATGTCCAATTCTGCAGGTCACCTAGAGCAGCCACACCAAACCCAAATCCCATCACTCAACACACTTCATTTTGGGTTTAAATAGAACGAAATGGTCACTAATTGACCATTAATACCTATTTTGATTATCACATGGTCAAAGTCCCATTTCTCCACCCGAAACTCTTACTCATACATTACCATTCATGCATTTTCATTGCATTTCTTCAATCCACTTACAAGATGCACATTAAGGGCAGCCATAATAACCTTTTAACTTCATTAAAATCATCACAAACAAACCGTAACCATGGCTACTAAAAATTTCTGGTTTACATACAAATGGTACTGCATCAATTTCCTTATCATTTGCACTCATTCATAAGTATTAAACATGAATTTAAAGTGAAATTTAAGTTTAAGTCACTAACCTCTTAGGGAGCTAATCCAAAGCTTGTAAGAACTCTTTCTCTTTAATTCTTTTTGCTCCCAAAAGCTTGAACAAGATGAAAGAGCAAGTTTTTGTGTTGACAATTAGGGTTTTTGGTGAAAGAAAGCTAAGGAAAATCAAGCTTGAAAAAACTTGTTCATGGTGGCCATGGAGGAATGGTTGACGTCAAGGAGAAGAAGAAGGAAGAGGTTCTGATTTCTTTTTTTTTCATTTTCAGCTCATTTAGTCTGTTTTGTATAAAGTTATGCCATGTGTCAAGACAAGATTGGTTGGGAGATTTTTAATGACATCATTATGATGTCATAAGTCCATTTTCCTTCATTTACTCTTTATTTCTTGTCTATTTAATTGCAATTAAATTTTTAACAATATTTATTCATATTTTATATTATATAAATTATTTATTTAACTGGATAAGTTGGCCAAAAATCATCTTTGAAGACGAATTGACTGAAATGCCCTCCGTTTGGCTTAACGGGTCAAAATTGTCTGTACCGATTGAAAAAATTTTCTAAGTATTTTCTTGGCATTCTAATGCCATAAGAACCTCAATGACCCTGCTGTGGAGTCCCAATAATTATTTTATAATTTTTCTCCCTGGTCTAGGGCTCCTAATTGCGAGAACCACAACTTCTCACTAGGTTACCCATCGCTAGGGCACCGTCTCTTTTAACTTGGTTGTATTTTATTTCTAAAATTTTTTCTAAATTTTTCTTATTAATATTTGAGTTAATTATGGTTTCTCATTTTAGTTTAAATATTTTTCCGGACATTCTAACTGTCCAGACTGAATTTGGTCACCGGAACAACAGACTATACGGACTAGCTAAAGTGAAGATGTTACACAAACCTTTATTTATCATCAGTAAAGGTAATAAAGTAATGAAAACTGCCTCTAGCCATTTCCTTAAATGGACCACATACATCACTATGTATTAGCTTCAAAATATTTTCAGCCCTTAGCCCTTATCCAATAAAGAGTGATCTAGTCATTTTGCCCTGAAGGCAAGATTCACAAGTTGGAGTAGGCTCAAAGCCCAATGAGAAAAGAATCCCCATTTTCTCCAGTTTTGCAATCCTATCTTCTGCAACATGACATAACCTTAAGTGCCAAATAGATTTTGAACTTGAGTTGATTTTCACCATGGCATTGCATTCATTTAGATCACTTACATTCATTTTGTGTTTGTCATTATTATCCAAATAATAAAGACCATCATTCATATAACCCAAACCAATATATTTATTTCCAAAATAAATATTGCAAACATCATCTGTGAACTGAAATTCATAGCCATTTCTAGTCAAACTAGATATAGAAATAATATTCTTAAAAGGATCAGGTACATATAAAATATTATCTAAACACAAGACATGTCCAGACATGTAAAAAGATTTAGATCCTATGGCTAAAGCTTTAACAGTTGAGCCATTGCCAATTCGGACTCTAACAACTCGACAACGCAAGCTGCTACTATTTGCTAGTTCCTGCATATCATAAGAAATATGAGAACTGGCACTAGTATCTAAAACCCAAGCTGTCGATGAACTATGAGTATCATCAGAATCTAAATAACAAGATATGGACACACCTTCTGAAGGTCTATCCTTTTTATCCTTCAGAGAAGCAAGATACTCTGGGCAGTTCCTCTTCCAGTGCCCATCCTTCTGGCAGTGGAAACACTTTCTTTTGACTCCATCAACTTTAGTCTCCCCTTTCTGTAAAGCTATTTTCTTGAAAGGACTAGGAATCTGAGGTTTCTTTTTCTTATTGCCCTTCTTCTTGTTAGACTTTCCAGCAGAAGAAGTTGTAATCAAAGCTACCTCTTTTCCTTTATTACTAGGCATATTCTTTTGGACAATAACCAGCATGTTGAGTAAACCAGTAAGGTGCATTCCTGTTTAGTCATATGGAAATTTATCACAAAATTCCCAAAAGACTCAGGAAGGGACTGAAGGATCAAATCCGTCTGTAGTTTAAAATCCATGTTAAAGTCAAGATGTTCCAGCTGCTCAATTAGCCGAATCATCTTGTGGACATGATCCCCAACATTTTGTCCCTTAAACATCCTCATGCGGAACAGCTACCTAGATATCTCATACCTAGCATTCCTACTGTGCTTACAATACAACTCTTGTAGGTGAAGGAGGATCTCACTCGCACTCTGCATGTTCTCATGCTGCTTCTGTAACTCATTACTCATGGAAGCAAGCATGTAACACTTAGCTCTCATATCATGCTCCTTCCACTTGTCCAAAGTTTCATGTTCCTCTTTTGGTGGCCTCTGGAGGCAAGGGACTAGGAACATTTGAGTCTATAACATATCCTATATGTTCAAGGTTCAGGACAAGTTTCAAATTTCTTAGCCAATCAGACAGATTAGGTCCTGTCAACCTATTGCGATCAAGTATGCTTGTAAGGATATTAGATGGTGGTGGTTGTTCGTGCTCATTATTATCAAAAATTAATCAGAAAATGACCAGATTAATTAGTAAATGTATCATGTAATTAACCAAAATGATTATGGTCTTTTAATCAAATTGGTCCTCCCACTAACTTAGCGAATCCTACACTTCCAAAGTAGAAAACAGAAATCCTAGTTGGATGGATTTCTAGTGGGTGATTGAATTCTTATAATTCTATTGATCATCATTAGGTACATCCATTATTTGAATTACAATAAACTACAAGTGAGCAACTCCTTACCCATCACATCTCATGTGAGGTTAAATCCTTTACCTAGGCCCTAATGCTCAAAATCTCAGAAACATCCATTATTGACTTACTTTGCATTAGTCAAGTTGATCCCATTGAGCCAGTAATTATGCAAATAATTTTTATGTCCTCAGGTACATCCAATATTGGCCACTAAACCATTTACATGTTTACAACATCTCATGCTTAACTATTATTCATAAGAAAATTTCTTAAATTAATTGCATCTTATGCAAGTATTTAAAATTTCTTAAAATAATTGCCTCAATGGAGGGCCCATGTTATAATTACTTTAATTATAGCATTTCTAACTTAATCATTTCTTTAGAAGATTTTATGGTCATCCTAATTACTATTAAGGTCTCAGTTTGCACATTATCCATTTAGCATGCATATATCATATACTTGTATACATTTACATATATCTCATGCATTCATGGATAAACAGTAAATATGGTATGATCATAGACTTTCTAAGGGATTCATTTCTGAGCCACCAAGAATTGAATCAAGGCATTCCTAGGTGCATTTCATTCATTCATTTTATAAGAGTTGCTGAAGGAGTACATAATCAACACTTGATCTTGAATTCCTCCCACTGGTCCCACCAATGCTCTTGACCTCCTTGTTCTTCTTGCAATCCAATTACATAGTAATCCTTGGCATACCAAAGCGAATTTACAAGAACTTAAATAAATGAAATTACAACCCAAAATTATTACAACCTTAATAATACATGCCCAAAACAAATTAAAATAAATTAATTAATTTACAATCCCAAAGAAACATGAAAGAAATAAATTCAATCACATTGGTCTTTTATAGTCCATGATCATCCATTATGCATATTACTATTTTACAATTAAATAAAACATACATACTTAAATTAAATTGAATATCTCATATTCAACTTAAAAATCCAGATTCGAATATGATTCAAACAAAATTAAAAATTCACATTTGAATCACATTCAAACAAATTTTAAAATTCAGATTTGAATCACATTCAAACAATTTTTAAAAAATCAGATTTGAATCACATTCAAACAATTTTTAAAAATTCAGACTTAAATATCATTCAAACAACTTTAAAAATTCAAATTTTAATATGATTCAAATAACATTAAAAATTCAGATTTGAATCACATTCAAACAATTTTTAAAATTCTGATTTGAATCAAAATTTAATTGTGTGATTAAAACTCTAATTAAATAATTTAATAAGACATAGGATGAGCTTTTAGATCATACAATAATTGCAAATTAAAAAGTCAAACCATGAGCACACCATGGGAGGAGCCAAACCATGTGCACCCATGGTGCACTACACCATACCGCCACCTTGTTCATTCCAACCAGCAATGAATTGATAAACTTTTAATCAAATCACACAATCAAATCTCATATTGAATAATCTAAATGGAAAATATAGTAGATCTGATAGCAATTAAAGGAGCGGAAGCATGAAAAAAACAAGTTTATATCATTGAATTCAAAAATTTTCACCTAGGGTCACATGCATCATGAAAGATTTATTTTTATTTATTTGATTTCAATGATAAACGATATATTAAAACTCTTTTAATATGTTTTTGGATCTGTATTTTCCACTTAAGATTTTAGAATTAATCAGATTAATTTTAGAACCATAGATTAGATCAAGAACTGTAACACCCCTAAGTTCGGTAGTGCGTTCTGCTGCTCCAGTGACCAGTGTTGTCCGGACAGCTAGGATGCCTAGAACCACACTTCAATGAGAGTGAGGAGACATAAAATAATGAAATAAAAGAAAAGAAAGTACAAGAAAAACAAAGGAAAAATGATTGCAAAGAAATGTGATCAAGTTAAACGAGCCGGGAAACCTAACGATGGGTGACCGCACTGGGAAGTCACGGCGTGGACCGTTGACTGGCCCTGGACTGCGGGGAACCCTGGAAAACATTTTTGGGACATAAATAGACCCTTGTTGAAGAATAAATATCATTAGAAATATCAAAGAAAAATTAAATAATTAGTACAAAGAAAAGTGAGAAATCGAAAAACAGACAAAACCCGGTAATACCGAAAAATCAGGAATGCCACCCGAACAGGGGCATTATGGTCATTTGACATCCCGAAGTGTCTTTTGACCTAAATGTCCATTAAAAATAAATAGTATTACACTTACAAAATAAAATGAAAAATTAAATTGGTGGTACCTAAAATAAATAGTGGAAATTATGGGTTAAATGTGGAATAAATGAATAATTACTTTATTATATGATTAAGTGACTAAGTGGACCACTAAGGGGATTAATTAAATACATAGTGGGACATGTGTACACTTAAAATGCAGCTGAATAAGTCATCTTCCTCATTTGCATTCAAATTGCCGAATTGAAGAGTGAAGGAAACTCCATAGCCATTTTTCATGCAAGCTTTCTTAAGTCTCCATTTTCAACTCCAACCTCTTAGTGTTCTTCATTAAACTTTGTCTACACATCACAAGGAAGATATTGATACTAATTTTGAGAAGTTTGATGAAGGTTTAGCAAGTTACAATTAAAGGTAAGTTTGCATTTTTGAGAATTTCTTTGTTAAAGTTTATGTTCATGTTATGGGTGTTAGTTTGGTGAAAGAAAATTTTGAGTTTGAAGGGTTATTGTTGTTTTCATTTTGGACAGCCATGAGTCACGATTTTTATTAGATATTTGTGCATATAATTGATGAGAAATGGTGTTGATCATGATGAATTAGTAACCTAGTGAATTATTTCATGTTTATGTGGTGATTTATGCACTTGGATGGGAAATTGTAAAATGGACGGCACTTTGATGTTGAAGAATGGTTTGTGGCAGCTTGGGGACACTTGAGTAATGGTATATATTGAAGGAAATGTATGCAGAATATTAACCTAGAAGGATTGATGATATGTATGTAGATTGATCTTGTAAAGTGTGTGTAAAATTTGTAATGGTTAGGTGTGTTTGTAATAGTACTTAGAAATTGTAATTGTGAATGATATTGGTGTGTTGAGGCTGATTGGAATCTGCCCAAAATAATGTTAATGTAAAGTAGAAAGTGCTTTTGGTAATGTACCAAAACTGATTTGGTAGGGTATGGAAGTAAACTTTGCAAGGTAAATATGTGTTTTGAATGGGGTGTGAAAAGCATATTGAGGGCAGTACACATTTTAGCCTATAACCTTAAATGTGTAACCTCAATTGGTATGAGACCAATTTGAGGTGAAACTAGGCACAAAATGTGCCAACTTTCATTGAGAAACCATGCCAAAATTCTGCTTGCAAGGTGACCTAAAAATGACCAATTCGGGTTAGGTGCAATTAGGACCTGAAAAATGACCAATTGGGCAGCAGTGAGTGTTTAGGCCATAACTCACTCAAACCAGGTCCAATTGACCTGAAATTTTAACCAAGAATAGTTAAGACCCATACCTACAAGTCTTATGAAGACACCAAAGCCCAGAAATGACCATAAGCAAGTCAAACAACTTGCACAAGTTCGGGTCCAAAAACTGGCCGAACCAGAATTGACCAATTTGACCTAAAATTGACCTAAAATGGTACCATTTGACCAGCAAGAGTGTAATGACCATAACTCGGTCTACTTAACTCAGATTGACCTGAAATTTTGCACCGCGGTCCATAAGACCTAAATCTACAAGTTTGTAGTTTCGACCGAGACCCAAAAACCGAGGGAACTAGATCGTCCGGTTAGGTCAAACCAGTGTCCCGGAATCCAGCAATTTGCATTAAAATGCACTAAGCAAGGAAATGACTTTGGTAAAACATACCAAACCTAAAACCCTATCAAATGTGACATATTAACGACACTAAAACCTAATTTACCTAAAACGCAACGAGGGTCGGTATATTAGGTGATTAAGTGAATAATTGAGTTCAGTGCATTATTTACCAAACACCATCGATAGAGACAGTTTAAATTAGTACTGAAACACTTCAAATTGTGTTTCTCAGTTACCAAAGACTCATGAAAAGGGAAGGAAACACTGAGTCGATCGTGGGGACAGTCATCGAGGTTTGTGCACAACAACTGCTTTCTTTTGAATTATTTTCAATGGAAATAAATATTGACTATTTGCATATCATTGTTTTAAATTGTGGAAATGTGTTTGGTGGACACTTATTGATTGAAAAACATTGTGAATGGTTTGAAATCGTGAAAATTGTTTGAATGGTATTTGATGGATACTTATTGATTGAAAAGCAATGTAAATGGTTTTGTGGAAATTGAAGTGAATTACGAATTGTGTTGCCATTTTGTGAATGAAATTATAACTTTGGAAATTTATTGGATTCTTACGGATCATTTGAATAAAATGTTTGGAATTGTTTTGACTCACAATTGGCATGACATCGATAATATGTTCCTCCTCCATTAATGGGGTGAGTGTGATTATTCCTCCTCTTTGACTTATTAGTGCAGGGTGAGTATGATTATGTTCCTCCCTCTTTGACTTCCCACCGAGGTGAGTATGGATGAGTTCTCATTATATAGCTAGCTTCCTCCCTCATTGATTTCGATTATTGGGGTGAGCATGTCTTGTCGTGGTGTACAACACGGCATATATGGAAAAATTGTGTCATGGCCTAAATTGTGTTATAGATTGGCAACACTGTATTCTTCAGTTATTTGATCGAATTGTGTTATTATGTATTGTGAGATTGTGAAATTGATTTAAACTCTTATTGACATATACTGTCTATTGAATTCAACCATGATCTGACTTATTGAAAATTATTGTGATATTAACAAATGGAGTTTAAATTCTTGTTGACATTTATTGTCTTGAATTTAACTATGGTTTTAAGTATCCACTATTGATATGATTTATGAATTGTGATTTAAAATTTGTATTTGGTTAATGTTGTGCACCACTGAGACATTGTCTCAGCGATAGCTTTATTGTCGCCGCAGTAGAGAGACAAGCAGGCAAAGAAAGTTAGGCTGCTAGTATCGCCAGCGAGAGATTTTTGGGTATAGTGAGTATACCACATGTGGCATTTTGTACTGTATGTATATTTTGTTCTTGGTTTTGAGCAGTTGTAAATTTAAGTTGTACAGTAAAGTTGTAAAATAATTATGAGTTATTTGGCTTGTAAAAATTGTGTTATATCTTTGTATCTTAGTCTTTGAAAATCACTGTGGATTTGACTTGAGAAATGTGTTGTGTTGATAAAAATGTTGGAGTTGAGATTTGAAAATATATTGAAGTGCTTTTACAGTTTTCAAGAACTGTTTTGTCCAAAATACAAATGGCACCTTGCCAAAATTTTTACAGATATTCCAAATAAATCAAATGAGTTAGTTGTTTCACTTCAGTTCACCAAAGTCTTTCACACCTGTAAATAGTGCTCACCACTGTAAAAGAAGTAAGAAAAGTTTTTAAAATCCCTTGTAGTGTATTTAATGGATTATCAGTAAACGGAGTTGGTAATTCATTAGGTATACTACAGGATCATGTTATGCCTTACAGAGGGGTAGGGTGTGACAAGAACAAGTGCACTAATCTCTTGATGCACTGCAGTGTGTTTAGCACCTTTGGGATGCGTCTTTAGGACACCAGATGTTATCCCTCTAGCTTGTCCACACCAAGATCACCTATGGCAGCCCTTGAACAGCTTCTAAAGCTTTTTCTATTAATTAGAAAATCAAGTTTTTCCTTTTAAGAGATTAAAGATGTAAACAGGACACTAGAAACAATTTTTAGTATTTTTAATTCAAGAGATTGTTTGTTATTCTCTTGGAATTGATGAGAGATGAAGAAGAAGAGAAAATGGGAGCCTCAAGGGTGGAGGCACAAAGGGAGGTAGCAGCTGGTTATATTTTTTTCTTTTCATAACGACACTTATATAGCTAGGTCACCACTTAAAACCCTTGCCACATGTCACCTTCTGATTGGCTCTAGGCTTAATTGATCCAATCACATTGTGCCAAGTGTCAAACCTATATTTAATCTTAATTTTAATCATCTTACATGAATAAAAGACATTTGGAAAGCTTATGTGTAATGCCATGTGTCACCATCTCATGGTACCACATGTCACCCTTTGAAATGACCAAAATGCCCCTTTGTCTTAATTTTGAGTTCTCAACCCAAAATAATTATTTCTCTTCTTCTAATCAATTTATATTAAATATAAATTAATTAATTAATCTTTAATAATTAATTTCTCATTATTCAAATTCATATTTAAACACTTTAAATATAAATTTAACTTATACTATACATCCAACAACCTAGATTTGGTTTCAAGTCATGCTAGGGACTTTGTAATCTAATTGCAAACCAAACCTATTCAATTAATCAATTAAACTCTTTAATTAATTAATTAAATCATATTTAATTTGGTGATTACTTGTGTATGTGTCCAACTTACTAAGCTCATCACTAATTGGCAATGAGATATGATATCAACTCTTAATATCATCAGAACTCTTTCTTACCATAAATGATTTCTCTAAATCATTTTATGCACCTCATAGACCATAGTTAACACTTAGTATAGCATGCTATGGCTACCCAATTAGTAATAAGGTTTACCTTAAATGAACCTATAATCATATGTTACCATGCACTATAATCTCTCTATTACAAAATCCCAATTCAAGCCAAAGTCATAATTTATGTCAAACCCCATTTGCTATGAATATTATGTTCTCTTTTAATTCTAGTTCTTGATTAAAAAGATTTTCTCATTAGAAACTCTTTTCTGATTAAATCTATCTGTGCTGACCATGAACTTGAAACATAAAAAACAATTAAATGAACATAGGATCTTATCCCTATTTACTTAGAGGAATAGATTCCATCTTGATCAACACCTACCTCCATATATAACTAGTAGGAGCCAACACATGCCCATATACCCATACACAGTATAAGTATGAAAACAGTATCAAACTCAAACCACCTATATGCAAGATAACTGTGCTATCTCAAGTCTAATGATTATATGCATTAATATGATTTATGATAATACATTAACAAGAGTAAACTCCATGTGCTTGTCATAAGTGTCACTAGTTCGACCTACTTATCATGTATAAGTGCCTATCATGTTTGTCATATGGCATGAGACTCACCATTCCATCTTATTTATATCTCATATAAATAACTTTGGAATAAACATAAATACAATCTTTCTGGATAAGTCATGTCCTTATTGTGAAGTATCCTCGATTGTGAACCTATTTATGATACTTTGTACTAGAAATACTGTCACTCATATTCTTAACAACTTAAGATTAGAATTTCTAATAAAATATCAATGAACCTTTTCTATTACACATAAATATATTATGTAAATGAAAAAGTGAATATGCCTTTTATTAATAAAAGATGTACAAAATACATACTAAATGATATGCTCTAGGGCATACTACTAATAGGGGGGATATAATTGCATTGTTTAAATTCAGCTACATTATTCAAGTGTATCAAAATTTTTAAGAATTTTTGAAAAATTTTGGATTTTAAATTGTGAAACTTAGCACTAAAACCAAATTTTAGTAAGCTAATAATTGAACTCCATGAGAGAGAGGAATGAACGTATCTAGAGAGGCAAAAAGGGATTCTAACATGTTGTTTGTGAAGAAACTAATCTCTTTAATGGAACTAGATGTTAGTAGTATGTCCTAGAGCATATCATTTAGTATGTATCTTGTACATATTTTTATTAATAAAAGGCAATTCCACTTTTTCATTTACATAATATATTTATGTGTAATAGAAAAGGTCCATTGATATTTTATTAGAAATTCTATTCTTTAGTTGTTAAGAATATGAGTGACAGCATTTCTAGTACAAAGTATCATAAATACGTTCACAATCGAGGATACTTCACAATAAGGACATGACTTATCCAGAAAGATTGTATTCATGTTTGTTCCCAAGTTATTTATATGAGATATAAATAAGATGGAATGGTGAGTCTTATTCCATATGACAAACATGATTGGCACTTATACATGATAAGTAGGTTGAACCTGTGACACTTATGACAAGCACATGGACTTTACTCTTATCAATGTATTGTCATAAATCATATTAGTGCATATAGTCTTTAGACCTGAGTTAGCACAGTTATCTTGTATATAGGTGGTTTGAGTTTGATACTGCTTTCATACTTGTACTATGTATGGGTATATGGGCATGTGTTGGCTCCTACTAGTTATATATGGAGGCAGGTGTTGATCAAGATGGAATCTGTTCCTCTAAGTAAATAGAGATAAAATCCTATGTTCATTTAATTGTTCTTGATGTTTCAAGTTCTTGGCCAGGACAGATAGATTTAATCAGAAAAGAGTTTCTGATAGAAAATCTTTTAATCAGAACTAGAATTAAAAGAGAACATAATATTCATAGCAAATGGGGTTTGACATAAACCATGACTCCAGCTTGAGTTGAAATTTTGTAACAGAGACATTCTAGTGCATGGTAACATATGATTATAGCTTCATTTAAGGTAAACCTTATTACTAATTGGGTGGCCATGGTATGCTATGCTAGGTATTAACCATGGTCTATGAGGTGCATAAAATGATTTAGAGAAATCATTTATGGTAAGAAAGAGTTCTGATGATATTAACAGTTGATATCATATCTCATTGCCAATTAGTGATGAGCCTAGTAAGTCACACGCATACACAAGTTATCATCTAATTAAATATGATTTAATTAATTAATTAAAGAGTTTAATTGATTAATTAAATAGTTTTGGTTTGCAATTAGATTGCAAAGTCCCTAGCATGACTTGAAACCAAATCTAGATTATTGGACGTATAATATAAGTTAAATTTATATTTAAAGTGTTTAAATATAAATTTAATTAATGAGAAATTAATTAAGAAAGATTAACATAATGACAGAATGGCTAAAAGCCATGAAATCACATAATGGCATAATGCCATGTGCAGTACTGCTAACTGTACCCTATTGGCATGCCAACCTATCCAAACCAATCTTGCTAGGTGTACTAGGGCATGTTACACTTTTAATTTTTTTTTAATTCTTGAAATTTAAGTTTAGGTGTTACTATTCATTTCATTAGTCAACTAAAATGTTGTCTTTTACATAGACAATAGGTACATTGGTTCTAATACTCTCAACATACCACATTTTTCATTCTAAAATTGTTGGTATTGGTTTCCAATACCATTTCTAAGCTTAATGTTAGTTATTCAAAATTTTCAGATTTCAAGCCTTATATTTACTATTCCATTAGTCATTTATACAGTAGGAATTTGGCAAAATTGTCTTCATGAAAGTTTTTCCTTATTTTGTCTAGTTACATCTCCTTTTTTGAATCACTCCATTTGGAGTTTTGTAGCTTAAGTTATGGCCTAAAAACCATAACTGGCTGGATTAGACAGAATCCAAAATTCTGGGCAAAACTGGTTCTACTAGATTTCGTAACCTAAGTTTGATTGGCAATTTGACTAGGTTATGATCAGAATTTGGATTTTTATTCTTCATGAAAGTTGTAGGTCTATGTCGCAGCTTTCTTCTGGTAAAATTTCAGGTCAATTGGACCTTTCTACACTAAGTTATGACTAAATGAATAAGTACTATTCACTTAGTCATTTTGCCCAGGCAGAATGCAAGTCACTCAGATTAGAGTAATTTTTAGGTCAACTTGATTTGGTTTTCTGGGCAAGGTTTCTTCACCAAAATTGTGCCATTATATGTCTAGTTTCATGTCCAATTATCCTTGCACCAATTGAACCTCTACAACTCTAGTTATTACTGCCCAAACCTACTGGACTCATGGTAAGTCCTGCAGGTCAGCCAAGGCAGCAAAACTAACTTCGATTCCTACTTCACAAACCACTTCATTTCTCATTCACACATAACCAAATTGTCACTAATTGACCATTAAAACTGAATTTCACCATTGCATGATCAAAGTCTCTATTTCATGCTCAAACCCTAACTCCAATTTCCACTTCATGGCATACACACACCAAACTCATACCAAATCACTTTATCCATCATCTATACTCATCAATAACATATTTAAGCCACATAATTTCATCAAAAACCAACAATTCTTAAAATTTCTCATGGATATCAAATTTAGAGATTTCATTTACTTAAGTTTTTCTTTTAATTTCACGCAATTTCTACTTGATTTAGCATGCTTACAAGATTAAAGAAAGAAAAGAAATTGTTTAGTGCACTAACCTTGAATTGGATACTCTTTGGGCTTGTTACAACTTCAATTTTTCTTTAAATTTATGCTACCTAAAGCTTCCTCAAGGTGCTAGGTTAATTTTTTGTGAAGAAGGCTAGGGTTTTTATGGTAGAATTGTATGGGATATAAGCTTTGAGAAAGCTTTAATGGTGGAAAAGGTTTAGGGAAGGGTCTCGGCTGGCTGAAATAAGGGAGGAAGACAACTGATTTTTTTCAAATTTTATCTCCTTTTAATTGTTTTAATGTGTGCTTGTTGAATTCTAATTGGCCCCTAAATTTTATTGCATCATGCTTGCATATGCATGATGTCATAATTGGGTATTTGATTCTATTTTCTTTTTCTTTCTTTTCTACTCAATTTCAATTTAATTTTTAGCTATATTTATTTATATTTTATGTCATAACAATTATTTACTTAACTAGACAAGTTGGCCAAAAATCATCTCTGAAGACGAAATGACCAAAATGCCCTTCGTTTGGCTTAACAGACTAAAATTGTCTGCACTAATTGATAAATTTTTCTAAGCATTTTTTTGGCATTCTAATGCCATAGGAACTTCAATGACCCTTCTCTGGAGTCCCAAAAATTATTTTATGAATTTTCCCCTGGGTCTAGGGCTCCTAGTTACGAGAACCGCAACTTCCCACTAGGTTACCCATCACTAGGGTACCGGCCTATTTAACTTAGTTGTATTTTATTTCTAATATTTTTCCTAGATTTTTCTTATTAATATTTGAGTTAATTATGGTTCCTCACTTTAGTTTAAATATTTTTCCGGACGTTCTAACTGTCCGGACACACACTGGTCACCAGAACAGTAAAATGTGCAGAGTTGCTACAGTGAGGGTGTTACAGAACCAGTGCCCTAGCGATGGGTAACCCAGTGGGAAGTTGGAATTCTCACAACTAGGAGCTCTAGACCCGAGGGAAAATTCATAAAATAATTTTTAAGACTCCAGAGAAGGGTCATTGAGGTTCCTATGGCATTAGAATGCCGAGAAAATACTTAGAAAAAATTTTCAATCGGTATAGACAATTTTGGTTTGTTAAGCCAAACAAAGTGCATTTTGGTCATTTCGTCTTCAAAGATGATTTTTGGCAGACTTGTCCAGTTGAGTAAGTAATTATTATGGCATAAATTATGAATAAATATTGCTACAAATTAAATTGAAATTGATTAGAAAAGAAAAGAAAAAGAAAATGAATTAAATAGGAAATTATGACATCACATGATGTCATTAGCGTGCCTCCACCCAATCACATGGTGACACATGGCTATAACTCACTTAAAATGAGTTAAATGGGCAGAAATGAAAGATAAAAAAATCAGATTTCTTTTTCCTTTCTTCTTCCATCCGAAGCCCTCCCTTCTCCCTTCCACCATTAAAGCTTCACCAAGCTTGAGTTCACCACCCAAATCACCCCAAAACCCTAGCTTCCCTTCACAAATATTTACCCTTACACCTAGAGCAAGTCTTGGGCAGCAAAAAGAAAGAGAAAAAGTGGAGTTCTCAAGCATTGGGAAATAGCAAAATCAAGGTTAGTGACCAATCTCCTCCCTTTCTTGTTTAATTCATGTTTAATGCCATGAGATAAGTGGAAATTGTAAGAAAAAAAAAATAAATTTATGTATATTCATCCCTACAATTTTGGAAGCTTATGGATGGTTAGGTTTTGATGAATTTTCTTGAAGGAAAGGGTTTATGAGCTGCCCTTGACATGAGATGAGTGATTGAACATTTAAGTGCAAGTGTAAGGCAAGTGTAATGCATAAATGGAACTTAAAAACTTGGACATTTGAACAATATTAGGGTTTGCTCATGTAATGGTTCATTAACCTTGTAATGTTCAATTAGTGACCATTTGAATGTGTATGATGAGGAAATGAAGTGAGTTGACTCTTGGCATTTGAGTGTGGGTGAGCTGCCTTGGCTAACCTGCAGGACTGAGCATGAGTCCAATAGGTTTGTGCAGTTATAAATGGAGTTGTAGAGGTTTAATTGGTACAAGGCTAATTGTACATGAAACTAGACACATAATGGCACAACTTTGGTATAGAAACCTTGCCCAGAAAACCAAATCAAGTTAACCTAAAAATTGCCCTAATCTGGGTGACTTGCATTCTGCCTGGGCAAAATGACTAAATGAACAGTATTTATTCATTTGGTCATAACTTAGTGTAAAAAGGTCCAATTGACCTGAAATTTGACCAGAAGAAAGCTGAGACATAGACCTACAACTTTCATGAGAACATGAATCCAAATTCTGATCATAACCTAGTCAAATTGCCAACCAAACATAGATTACCAAATCTGGTAGAACCAGTTTTACCCAGAATTTTAGATTCTGTCCAATCCGGCCAATTATGGTGTTTAGGCCATAACTTGAGCTACAAAACTCCAAATGGAGTTATTCAAAAAAGGAAATGTAACTAGACAAAATAAGGAACAACTTTCATGAAGACAATTTTTCCAAATTCCTACTGTATAAATGACCAATGGAACAGAAAATATGAGGCTAGAAATCTGAAAATTTTGAATAACTAACACTAAGCTTAGAAATGGTATTGGCAATCAATACCAACAATTTTAGAATGCAAAATGTGGTATGTTGGGAGTATTAGAACCAATGTACCTATTGTCTATACAAAAGTCAATATTTTAGTTGACTAATAAAATGAATAGTAACACCTAAACTTAAATTTTAAGAATTGTACAATTTAAATGTATAACATGCCCTAGTACACCTAGCAAGATTGGTTTGGATAGGTTGGCATGACAATAGGGTTCAATTAGCAGTACTGCACATGGTATTATGCCATTCTGTGATTTTATGGCTTTTAGCCATTCTGACATTGTGTTGATACTTGGCCTTGTGCCTAATGTTATTACAGCTTATTAGCTGTTCTGTTGCACACCGAGAGATGCATATGTGACCGATGGTGTGACGGCCCGAGGTATTAAATACCTAGTGCCAATTTACTAATTTATCCAATCTAGTCATCCAGTATAGGTTAGTTGGGCAACCAAAAATGAAAGTGAATAAATTTAATGAAATTATGAATATAATAAGTACAAAATAAATAAGATTACTAATAATGATCAAAAAATTGTCTGCATAAGACATCAGGACATGCACTCCATATTTATTTTTTGTTATTTCTTTTTATTTTACTATTGGCACCACTAAGAATTATTGCTTAGCGTGTTGCTTTTTGACATGCGTAGGTTCTGGAGAGACCAACCGAGAGCCCAGTAGACCACATACTAGGTGAGATCTTCTACAGCTCTGCAGAGTATCCGTGTCACCTCACCCTCATCAGTGCATTGGTAGGACACTAGGTTTTATTTTGATATTTTGTAATTAACTTTTATTTTCTCATGTGTAATTAAGACTTATGTAATGTATTTTAGTATTGATGTAAATTACAAAAATTGTATTTATGAATAAACAAGTGAATATTTATTTATGACTTTTATATGAATTTCATATGAAATGAATGAATGAGAATGGGAGTACATATGAGAAATATTGAGATTTTGTTGATGAAATGGAGTTTGGGATTGATTGAAAATTTTGGAAGTGTTTTTCACAAGTTCCAAAGAACTGTTTTATCCATTTTTAGCTAGCACTCTACCGGATTTTCTATAAAATTTACGGAACCTCAAATAAATTATGATTTCAATAAATGACTTAAATGAATGATATTTCATGAATTATACTTCATAACTATGAAAGAAATAAATTAGGAAGAATAAAAATAGTTGAATTAAAATAAGGTGTTTCGGTACACTGTGTGACATATCTTATTCAGCTATACAGTAGACGTGTAAGGGGTGTCACATCAACAGTATGTCATCCACATATAAGACAAGGAAAGTGATAGCACTGTCACTAACCTTCTTATATACACATGGCTCATCCTCATTTTTTATAAAACCAAATGACTTAATGTCTTCATCAAAACGGATGTTCCAACTCCTCGAAGCTTGTTTCAACCCATAAATGGATCACTTTAGCTTGCATACCTTGGAACCATCTTGGGATTCAAAACCCCTAGATTGTTCCATGAAAATATTTTCTTCAATGTATCCATTGAGAAAAGCTGTTTTGACATCCATATGCCAAATCTCATAATCATAGTATGCAGTTATTGCTAATAGAATCCTAATTGATTTAAGCATGGCAACAGGCGAGAAAGTCTCCTCATAGTCGATTCCTTGCCTTTGGTGAAACCCTTTCAATACTAGCCTTGCCTTATAGGTCTCTACCTTTCCATCAGAACTAATTTTCTTCTTGAAAACCCATTTGTTCCCTATAGGTACAATACCTTCAGGTGGGTCAACAAGATCCCAAACTTGATTCTTATACATGGAATCAATTTCGGATTTCATAGCATCAATCCATTTTAAAGAGTTTATATCTGATATAGCTTCTTCATAGGTAAGTGGATCATCTCCATGATATACTTCTTCATGAGTAGACAACTCTTGCTCTTCTTCATGAAGGAAACCATATCTCAATTGTGGGTGAGATACCCTTGCTGTTCTATGAGGAATAGCTGTAGATATTTCATCAATGGGTGTCAGTTGACTAGATGGATCTATATCCATCTGATATATTGGTTGGTCAGAATTCTCTAATTCTAACTCTATTTGCCTTCCTTTGCCTCCTTCTTGAACAAACAGTTGTTCAAGAAATGTGGCATCTCTACTTACCACAATCTTTTGTGAAGTAGGGAAATAAAAATAATATCCAAAACTATCTTTTGGGTATCCAACAAATTGACCCTTTTCTAATCTGGTTTCCAATTTATCAGTGTTCAACCTTTTGATATAAGCTGGACAACCCCAAATCTTAACATGCTTAAGACTTGATTTTCTTCCATGCCATATCTCATCTGATTTTGATGGAATCCTATTCAAAATATACAAAGCTGATTCTAATGCAAATCCCTAAAAAGAGATTGGCATATCAGTATAGCTCATCATACTACGTACCATATCCAATAAGGTACGATTTCTCCTTTCAGATACACTATTCAACTATGGTGTTCCTGAAGGAGTCAGCTAGGAAACAATACCATGCTCTCTCAAGTATTCATCAAATTCAGTACTCAAATATTCACCTCCACGACCTGATCGAAGAGCTTTAATACTCTTTCCTGTTTGATTTTCTATTTCAGATTTAAATTCTTTAAACTTTTCAAAGGATTCATGTTTGTATTTCATCAAATACAAATACTCAAACTGTGACACCCCTTACTCGTCTACAGTGTAGCTGAGCAAGTTATGCCACTCAGTGTGCCGAAGCACCAATTTATGTTTCTATTTACAATTTATCCCTTTTTAATTCATTTATTTACAATTTTAATAAATCTAAATTTTTTAGCAAATTTTATAGGAAATCCGGCAGAGTGCCGGCTGTAAATTTGAAAAACAGTTCTTCTGAACTTGTTTGAAAACACTTCCAATATAATTTTCAAATCCAAACTCCATTATACACATTTCAAGTCAATCTCAAAATCTCAATCTCAAATCACAATACTATTTTTAAAGCTTTTCTGTTCACTTCATTACTTGAAGCATATTCATAAATATTTCTCAACATTTCATTTATCAACATACATTATGCAGAAAATTTCAATAATATGAAATTTCATATATTTACATTAATACATAATTACAAGAGTTTCAAACCAATACAAAATGCCAAAATACAAAATGCTCCCAAAATCCTATGTCCTACCATATGCACTGCAGGTGTGAGGTGGCTTGGGACTCCGGATGCAAATCTGAAGGCTCACCGGGTCTGATGTCTGCTGGGCTCACCAGCTAGGTCTTCAGTACCTGCGCGTGGCAAAAGCAATGTGCTAAGCAATTCTGCTTAGTGGTGACAAAATAAAATAAAATAAAATAAAATAAAACGAATATGCAGAATGTGAGTTTACATTTTTTGGTAGACTTAATTTCTTATATTATTTACAGTATTATTCAATTAAAATTTAGTAAGATTTATTATCATTGCTCGAGTAACCCATACTAGTCAACTGGACTGGATAAACGGGTAAACTGGCAGTGGGTACTAAGTACCTCGGACCATCACACCATCGGTCACATTGTGTCTCTCGGTGTGCAACAGAACAGCTAATAAGCTGTAATAATTGTCAGGGTTAAAACCCAAGTATATCAAGTCAAATAACATAGCCAAAGGCTATTATGTCACAGAATGGCATGGGAAGCCATGAAACACATAATGGCATGAAGCCATATGCAATACTGCTAACAAAGCCCTATTGGCATGCCAATCTATCCAAACCAATCCTGTTAGGTACACTACGGCATTTTACACTTTTAAGTTTCACAATTTTTGGAATTTAAGTTTTAGTGTTCCTATTCCATTCATTGATAAAAATAAAATGTTGACTTTTGCATAGGCAATAGGTACATTGGTTCTAATATCATCAACATACCACATTTTGCATTCAAAATTTGTTAGTATTGGTTGCCAATACCATTTCTAAGCTTAATGTTAGTTGGGCAAAATTTTTAGTTTTTATGCTTTGTCTTTACTGTTCCATTGGTCAATTTTGTAGTGGGAATTTGGCAAACTGATCAACATGAAAGTTGTTCCTTATTTTGTCTAGTTGCATTTCCTTTTTTGAATCACTCACTTGGAGTTTTGTAACTCAAGTTATGGTCCAAAAACCACAACTAGCCGGATTGAAATTTTGTCCTGAATTTCTAGACTGACCATATCTACAGTGTAATTAACAGTGACTGCAACTCACCTTTTGAATATGTTCTGGTCATAATTTGGGTTAGCTTTCTTCATGAAAGTTGTTGGTCTATATCTCAGATTGTTGCTGGTAAAATTTTAGGTCAATTGGACCTTTCTACTCTGATTTATGACCAAATGACCAAATACTGTTCATTTGGTCATTTTGCCCAGGCAGACAGCAGGTCACCCGGATTAGGGTAAGCTTTTGGTCCACTTGGTTTGGTTTTATAGGCATAGTTTCTTCACCAAAGTTGTGCCATTATGTGTCTAGTTTCATGTATAATTTTCCTTGCACTAATTGAACCTCTACAATTCAAGTTATGGCTGCACAAACCTGCTGGACTCATGTCCAATTCTGCAGGTCACCTAGGGCAGCCACACCAAACCCAAATCCCATCACTCAACACACTTCATTTTTGGTTTAAACAGAACTAAATGGTCACTAATTGACCATTAATACCTATTTTCATCACCACATGGTCAAAGTCCCATTTCTCCACCCCAAACCCTAACTCATACATTACCATTCATGCATTTTCATTGCATTTCTTCAATCCACTTACAAGATGCACATTAAGGGCAGCCATAATAACCTTTTAACTTTATTAAACTCATCACAAACAAACCGTAACCATGGCTACTAAAAATTTCTAGTTTACATACAAATGGTACTGCATCAATTTCCTTATCATTTGCACTCATTCATAAGTATTAAACATGAATTTAAAGTGAAATTTAAGTTTAAGTCACTAACCTCTTAGGGAGCTAATCCAAAGCTTGTAAGAACTCTTTCTTTTTAATTCTTTTTGCTATCAAAAGCTTCACCAAGATGAAAGAGCAAGTTTTTGTGTTGACAATTACGGTTTTTGGTGGAAGAAAGCTAGGAAAAATCAAGTTTGAAAGCTTGTTCATTTTCAGCTCATTTAGTCTCTTTTATATAAAGTTATGCCATGTGTCAAGACAAGATTGGTTGGGAGATTTTTAATGACATCATTATGATGTCATAAGTCCATTTTCCTTCATTTACTCTTCATTTCTTATCTATTTAATTGCAATTAAATTTTTAACAACATTTATTCATATTTTATATTATATAAATTATTTATTTAACTGGACAAGTTGGCCAAAAATCATCTTTGAAGACGAATTGACCAAAATGCCCTCTGTTTAGCTTAACGGGCCAAAATTGTCTGTACCGATTGAAAAATTTTTCTAAGTATATTCTTGGCATTCTAATGCCATAAGAACCTCAATCACCTTGCTCTGGAGTCTCAATAATTATTTTATAATTTTTCTCCTGGGTCTAGGGCTCCTAGTTGCGAGAACCGCAACTTCTCACTAGGTTACCCATCGCTAGGGCACTGGCTCATTTAACTTGGTTGTATTTTATTTCTATAATTTTTTCTAAATTTTTCTTATGGTTCCCCACTTTAGTTTAAATATTTTTCCTAACGTTCTAGCTGTCCGGACTGAATTTGGTCGCCGGAATAGTAGACTGTATGGACTAGCTAAAGTGAGGATGTTACAACTCTTTCCCTCTAATAAAAATTTCGTCCTCGAAATTTACCTGATGCAAATAGTTGAGGAAACAGTTGCCTCATCATCTCTTCACTTTCCCAAGCTAGGATCTGTATAGGTTCTTCTGTATATGTCAAGTCCGGTTGTATTTCAATCTCTTCCATGGAAATGACATGTGAAGGGTCTGAGCGATATCTTCTCAGCATAGAAACATGAAATACATTATGAATTTTATCCAGTTCTGGTGGTAAAGCTAGCTGATAGGCCACTGGTCCCACACGTTCAATGACTTCATATGGGCCAATGAACCTAGGGCTTAATTTACCCTTCCTTCCAAGCCTCAGTACTTTCTTCCACGGTGAGACTTTGAGAAACACTTTATCGCTAACTGCATACTCTATCACTTTTCTCTTCTCGTCAGCATATGATTTCTGTTTATCTGAGGCAACCTTCAAATTAGCTTTGATTATCTTCACTTTTTCCTCAGTCTGTTTCACCAGGTCTGGTCCTACCAGCTTATCTTCACCCAATTCAGTCCAACACATTGGGGTTTTACATTTCCTCCCATACAGTGCTTCATACGAAGCCATTTGAATGTTAGCTTGGTAGCTATTATTATATGCGAATTCTGCCAGTGGAAGGTATCTATCCCAGCTCCCCTCAAACTCAATGACACAACTCCGCAGCATATCCTCCAGGATCTATCACATAATTCACATTGTTACTATCATTTCAATTTATTAATTACAAAAATCCAATTAGTTCTTAAGTTTACCTGGATTACTCGTTCTGACTGTCCATCCGTCTGGGGATGAAAAGTCGTGCTAAAACGGAGTTGTGTGCCCAAGGCTTCTTGCAACTTTTTCCAAAATCTCAATGCAAACCTTGGGTCTCGGTCAGATATGATGGAAAGTGGGATTCCATGCAATCTAACTATCTCACTAATATACAATTCTGCTAGCTTCTCTAGTGAGTAGTCAGTCCTAACTAACAGAAAATGTGCTGACTTCATCAATCTATCCACTATCACCCACACTGCATCATGCTTCCTTTGGGTGAGAGGTAGACCACTAACAAAATCCATAGTGACCCGGTCCCATTTTCATTCAAGTATGCTTATAGGTTATAGCAATCCTGATGGAACTTGATGTTCTGCTTTAACTTGCTGACATGTCAAACACTTAGTCACATAGTCAGCTATATCCTTCTTCATACCAGGCCACTAATAATGAGGCTTCAAATCATTATACATTTTCATGCTTCCTGGATGCATAGCATAAACACTAGTGTGTGCTTCATTCAGAATACTAGTCTTCAGTTCCGCATCATTTGGTACACACACTCTTCCTCTGTAGTACAGACACCCATCTACTTTCACCTCATATTCAGTTTCCTTTCCCTCAGGAATTTTACCCACAATGGCCATTAGTTTTAAATCTGCCCTTTGCCCATCTTCTATCTGCTGTAGCAGGGTTGGCCTCACTTGCAACTCAGCCAAAATAGCTCTATCTTGAGCTAAGGACAGATAGGCATTGAGTGATCTTAAAGCTGTGATGGACTTCTTGCTCAAAGCATTAGCAACTAATTTGCCTTCCCAGGATGATAATCTATCACACAATCATAGTCTTTTAGGAACTCAATCCATTGCCTCTGTCTAAGATTGAGCTCCTTCTGGGTTGGCAAATATTTTAGACTCTTGTGGTCTGTATAGATGTAGCATTTTTCACCATATAAATAATGCCTCCATATCTTCAGTGCGAAGATAATTGCTGCTAACTCCAGGTCATGAGTAGGGTAGTTTTGTTCATGTGGCCTTAACTGCCTAGAGGCATAGGCGACCACTTTCCCCTCTTACATCAATACACACCATAGCCCATTATGTGAGGCATCACTGTAGACCATAAAGTCTTTTCCCGACACTGGCTGTGTTAACACTGGTACTTCTGTCAACATAGCCTTTAGCCTCTCAAAACTGGCTTGGCACTTGTTGTTCCAACCAAATTTCACATTCTAGTGCAACAACTTGGTTATTGGAGCAGCTATAAGAGAGAACCCCTTCACAAATCTTCTGTAATACCTAGTTAGCCCCAAGAAACTTCTGACCTCAGTTGTATTTCTGAGAGGCTTCCATTCCATCACTGCTTCTATCTTTTTAGGATCCACTCTAATCCCCTCTGCTGATACTATGTGTCCAAGGAAAGAGATCTCACTCTTCCAGAAGTCACTCTTGGACAGCTTAGCATACAGCTTCTTTTCTCGCAGGGTTTGCAGAACAATCCTCAAATGTTCATCATGTTCTTCCATGGTCTTGGAATACACCAGAATATCATCAATAAAGATCACTACAAACCAATCTAAGTATGGATGGAAGATACGGTTCATAAGGTCCATAAATGCTGCTGGTGCATTTGTTAACCCAAACGGCAACACTAGAAATTCATAGTGCCCATACCGAGTTCTGAATGCAGCTTTTGACACATCTGCATCCTTTACCCTTAACTGATGATACCCTAATCTGAGATCAATTTTTTAAAATACACCGGCTTCCTTCAACTAATCAAACAGATCGTCAATTCTGGGCAATGGATATTTATTCTTCACAGTTACTTTGTTCAACAGCAGGTAATCAATACACAATCTCAAAGTTCCATCCTTCTTTTTCACAAATAGTACTGGAGCTCCCCATGGTGACACACTAGGGTGTATGAACCCCTTATCAAGCAACTCTTGCAACTGAGTTTTCAACTCCCTTAATTCAGTGGGTGCCATCCTATAAGGAGCAATAGAAATGGGTGTTGTACCTGGCATTACCTCAATAGCAAACTCGACTTTCCTTTCTGGTGGTAAACTAGGCAACTCTTCAGGAAACACATCTGGGAAATCTTTCACTGTGGGTATATCACATAGGTTCGGCTTAGCCTGCCTAGTATCAACCACATGTGCTAGGTAAGCTTCACAGCCTTTTCTCATCAATCTTCTTACAACTGTAGCTGAGATAACATTAGACAGGAAATCTATCCTTTCACCCACAACAGTGATCTCATTACCCTCAGAAGTTCTCAGAGAAATCCTCTTCAATTTGCAATCAACTATTGCCTGATGACATGACAACCAGTCCATTCCCAAAATCACGTCAAACTCGTGGAAGGGCAATTCAATTAGGTCTGCCGAGAATTCATACCCCTGAATCCTCAACGGGCAAACTTTATACACTTTATTCACTACCACACTGTGGCCTAGTAGATTTGTGACCAGAATGTCTTGATCACTCTCCTCTACTGGAACTCCCCTCTTTATGGGCAGTTTGATGCAAATGTAGGAATGAGTGGATCCTGGATCCACCAATGCATGCACAAGAGTGTTGTAGAGGGAAAACATACCCCTGATAACATCCGGGGCATCTTGCTCCTCCTGAGCTTTAATGGCATAGGCCCTGGTACATAATCTAGTATCTAGCCTCTCAGCTGACTCGGATGCAGGCCTCAGTGATGGACCAGCTACCTTAGGTTTACCGAGCTTCCTACCCCTTTGTGGTGTAGGAGTAGGTATGTTAGTTTGTGTTGGAGCAACTGTAGTAGTCCTCTTCAGACAATTCTTGATCTGATGTTCTGTTGATCCACATCGTAAGCATGCACCTGTCACTTGCCAACAATCTCCCTTATGCAACTTATGATAGTACTAACAGGCAGAAGATGTCGGGGCTGGTCCCCTAAACACCGTCCCTGGAGAGCTGCCCATTGATGGTGTGGACTGGCCTCTCCTAGGTGTGAGCGTAGTGCAGGCGCTGAGGCCGACCACGACCACGACCTGTGGTGGTCCTGAACTCTGAGCAGGAGGACCCTTACTCTTCTTACTGGGAGCAGAAAATGTACTGGACTAACCTGGACCCCTCTTCTGCTATCTTTCCCTTTTATTTTGTTCATTGATTCTGACCCTTTCCACTTTTAATGCAGCATCAACTAATTTAGCAAAATCAGTAATCTCTCGTGCTGTGATCATGACTTAGATGTTATCATTGAGCACTTCTTCAAACTGTCTGCACCTCTCTGCCTCTGTAGGGACTAGCTCCCTCCCATATCAGCTCAGTCTAACAAACTCACGCTCATACTCAATCACTGACAATTGTCTCTGTGTCAGACTGATAAATTCTCTTCTGCAATCTTCTAGATACACTTTGCTCACATATTTCTTCCTGAACTCTGTGAAGAAGAATTCCCAGGTGATTCATTCAGGTTGCACCTCACTGGTTACTGTGTCCCACCACTGATATGCATCATCCTGAAGTAAGGACACAACACCCTCCAAGTTCTGCTCGGGGGTGCAGTTTAGCTGTTTCAGCACTCTGATGGTTCTATCCAACCAGTTTTCTGCGGCCATGGGATCATCCTCCCTCTTCCCAAAGAAGTCCATGGCCCCATGCTTTCGCAGTTTCTCTAAATGAGATTTTTGTGGTGCTGGTGGAGGTTGTGGCTGTGGTTGTTGTGGTGGTATTGCCCCCATCATTTGTTGATAGAATTCGGTCATTTGCTGAAATAAAGCGAACTGAGGTTGGGCAAGTACCTCAGCTGCTGGTGGAGTAGATTCTTTCCTACCCCCAGATTCAGCCTTGGGTGGAGCACGACTCTCCACCTCTTCTTCAACTGCTCTTTGCGAAGCAGGATCCATATCCTCTTTAAGATAAGAAAACAAACAGATCTACATCAGTATCACCTCAACACTTACAAATGCAATGCAATGGTATGCACTCTATCTAGCTTAGAAACGCCTAAACCGATGCTCTGATACCACTAAATGTGACACCCCTTACCCGTCTATAGTGTAGCCGAGCAAGTTATGCCATTCAGTATGCTGGAGCACCAATTTATGTTTCTATTTACAATTTATCCCTTTTTAATTAATTTATTTACAATTTTGATAAATCTAAATTTTCCACAAATTTTATAGGAAATCCGGCAGAGTGCCGACTGTAAATTTAAAAACAGTTCTTCTGAACTTATTTAAAAACACTTCCAATATAATTTCCAAATCCAAACTCCATTATACACATTTCAAGTCAATCTCAAAAATCTCAATCTCAAATCACAATACTATTTTTAAAAATTTTCTGTTCACTTCATCACTTGAAGCATATTCATAAGTATTTCTCAACATTTCATTTATCAACAAACATTATGTAGAAAATTTCAATAGTATGAAATTTCATATATTTACATTAATACATAATTACAAGAGTTTATAGTTACAATCCAAACTAATACAAAATGCCAAAATACAAAATGGTCCCAAAATCCTATGTCCTACCATATGCACTGCAGATGTGAGGTGACTCGAGACTCTAGATGCAAATCCGAAGGCTCACCCAGTCTGATGTCTGTTGGGCTCACCAGCTAGGTCTCCAGTACCTGCGTATGGCAAAAGAGACACGTTAAGCAATTCTGCTTAGTGGTGATAATACAAAATAAAATAAAACGAATATGCAGAATGTCTGTTTACATTTTTTGGTAGACTTAACTTCTGATATTATTTACAGTATTATTCAATTAAAATTTAGTAAGATTTATTATAACTGCCCGAGTAACCCATACTAGTCGACTGGACTGGATAAATGGGTAAACTGGCACTGGGTACTAAGTACCTCGGACCATCACATCATCGGTCATATTGTGTCTTAGCAGCAAATGTAATAGCTAATAAGTGTAATAATTGTCGAGTTAAAACCCAAGTATATCAACTCAAATAACATAGCCAAAGGCTATTATGTCCTGAGAATGGCATGGGAAGCCATGAAACACAGAATGGCATGAAGCCATATGCAGTACTGCTAATAGAACCCTATTGGCATGCCAATCTATCCAAACCAATCCTGTTAGGTACACTAGGGCATTTTACACTTTTAAGTTTCACAATTTTTGGAATTTAAGTTTTAGTGTTACTATTCCATTCATTGGTCAACAAAAATGTTGACTTTTTCATAGGCAATAGGTACATTGGTTCTAATATCATCAACATACCACATTTTGCATTCAAAATTTGTTGGTATTGTTTGCCAATACCATTTCTAAGCTTAATGTTAGTTGGGCAGAATTTTCAGTTTTTACGCTTTGTATTTACTGTTCCATTGGTCAATTTTACAGTGGGAATTTGACAAACTGATCAACATGAAAGTTGTTCCTTATTTTGTCTAGTTGCATTTCCTTTTTTGAATCACTCCATTTGGAGTTTTGTAGCTTAAGTTATGGTAAAAAAACTACAACTGGCCGGATTGAAATTTTGTCCAGAATTTCTGGACTGACCAAATATATAGTGTAATGAACAGTGATTGCAACTCACCTTTTGAATATGTTCTGCTCATAATTTGGGTTAGGTTTCTTCATGAAAGTTGTTGGTCTATATCTCAGATTTTTTCTGGTAAAATTTCAGGTCAATTAGACCTTTCTACACTGATTTATGGCCAAATGACCAAATACTGTTCATTTGGTCATTTTGCCTAGGCAGATTGCAGATCACCCGGATTAGGGCAAGCTTTTGGTCCACTTGGTTTGGTTTTATGGGCATGGTTTCTTCACCAAAGTTGTGCCATTATGTGTCTAGTTTCATGTCTAATTCGCCTCGCACCAATTGAACCTCTACAATTCAAGTTATGGCTTCCCAAACCTACTAGAATCATGTCCAATTCTGCAGGTCACCTAGAGCAGCCACACCAAACCCAAATCCCATGACTCAACACACTTCATTTTGGGTTTAAATAGAACAAAATGGTCACTAATTGACCATTAATACCTATTTTGATTATCACATGGTCAAAGTCCCATTTCTCCACCCGAAACCCTTACTCATACATTACCATTCATGCATTTTCATTGCATTTCTTCAATCCACTTATAAGATGCACATTAAGGGCAGCCATAATAACCTTTTAACTTCATTAAAATCATCACAAACAAACCCTAACCATGGCTGCTGAAAATTTAGAGTTTACATACAAATGGTACTCCATCAATTTCTATATCATTTGCACTCATTCATAAGTATTAAACATGAATTTAAAGTGAAATTTAAGTTTAAGTCACTAACCTCTTAGGGAGCTAATCCAAAGCTTGTAAGAACTCTTTCTCTTTAATTCTTTTTGCTCCCAAAAGCTTGAACAAGATGAAAGAGCAAGTTTTTGTGTTGACAATTAGGGTTTTTGGTGAAAGAAAGCTAAGGAAAATCAAGCTTGAAAAAACTTATTCATGGTGGCCATGGAGGAATGGTTGACGTCAAGGAGAAGAAGAAGGAAGAGGTTCTGATTTCTTTTTTTTCATTTTCAGCTCATTTAGTCTGTTTTGTATAAAGTTATGCCATGTGTCAAGACAAGATTGGTTGGGAGATTTTTAATGACATCATTATGATGTCATAAGTCCATTTTCCTTCATTTACTCTTTATTTCTTGTCTATTTAATTGCAATTAAATTTTTAACAATATTTATTCATATTTTATATTATATAAATTATTTATTTAACTGGATAAGTTGGCCAAAAATCATCTTTGAAGACGAATTGACCGAAATGCCCTCCGTTTGGCTTAACGGGTCAAAATTGTCTGTACCGATTGAAAAAATTTTCTAAGTATTTTCTTGGCATTCTAATGCCATAAGAACCTCAATGACCCTGCTGTGGAGTCCCAATAATTATTTTATAATTTTTCTCCCTGGTCTAGGGCTCCTAATTGCGAGAACCGCAACTTCTCACTAGGTTACCCATCGCTAGGGCACCATCTCTTTTAACTTGGTTGTATTTTATTTCTAAAATTTTTTCTAAATTTTTCTTATTAATATTTGAGTTAATTATGGTTTCTCATTTTAGTTTAAATATTTTTCCGGACATTCTAACTGTCCAGACTGAATTTGGTCACCGGAACAACAGACTATACGGACTAGCTAAAGTGAAGATGTTACACAAACCTTTATTTATCATCAGTAAAGGTAATAAAGTAATGAAAACTGCCTCTAGCCATTTCCTTAAATGGACCACATACATCACTATGTATTAGCTTCAAAATATTTTCAGCCCTTAGCCCTTATCCAATAAAGAGTGATCTAGTCATTTTGCCCTGAAGGCAAGATTCACAAGTTGGAGTAGGCTCAAAGCCCAATGAGAAAAGAATCCCCATTTTCTCCAGTTTTGCAATCCTATCTTCTGCAACATGACATAACCTTAAGTGCCAAATAGATTTTGAACTTGAGTTGATTTTCACCATGGCATTGCATTCATTTAGATCACTTACATTCATTTTGTGTTTGTCATTATTATCCAAATAATAAAGACCATCATTCATATAACCCAAACCAATATATTTATTTCCAAAATAAATATTGCAAACATCATCTGTGAACTGAAATTCATAGCCATTTCTAGTCAAACTAGATATAGAAATAATATTCTTAAAAGCATCAGGTACATATAAAATATTATCTAAACACAAAACATGTCCAGACATGTAAAAAGATTTAGATCCTATGGCTAAAGCTTTAACAGTTGAGCCATTGCCAATTCGGACTCTAACAACTCGACAACGCAAGCTGCTACTATTTGCTAGTTCCTGCATATCATAAGAAATATGAGAACTGGCACTAGTATCTAAAACCCAAGCTGTCGATGAACTATGAGTATCATCAGAATCTAAATAACAAGATATGGACACACCTTCTGAAGGTCTATCCTTTTTATCCTTCAGAGAAGCAAGATACTCTGGGCAGTTCCTCTTCCAGTGCCCATCCTTCTGGCAGTGGAAACACTTTCTTTTGCCTCCATCAACTTTAGTCTCCCCTTTCTGTAAAGCTATTTTCTTGAAAGGACTAGGAATCTGAGGTTTCTTTTTCTTATTGCCCTTCTTCTTGTTGGACTTTCCAGCAGAAGAAGTTGTAATCAAAGCTACCTCTTTTCCTTTATTACTAGGCATATTCTTTTGGACAATAACCAGCATGTTGAGTAAACCAGTAAGGTGCATTCCTGTTTAGTCATATGGAAATTTATCACAAAATTCCCCAAAGACTCAGGAAGGGACTGAAGGATCAAATCCGTCTGTAGTTTAAAATCCATGTTAAAGTCAAGATGTTCCAGCTGCTCAATTAGCCGAATCATCTTGTGGACATGATCCCCAACATTTTGTCCCTTAAACATCCTCATGCGGAACAGCTACCTAGATATCTCATACCTAGCATTCCTACTGTGCTTACAATACAACTCTTGTAGGTGAAGGAGGATCTCACTCGCACTCTGCATGTTCTCATGCTGCTTCTGTAACTCATTACTCATGGAAGCAAGCATGTAACACTTAGCTCTCATATCATGCTCCTTCCACTTGTCCAAAGTTTCATGTTCCTCTTTTGGTGGCCTCTGGAGGCAAGGGACTAGGAACATTTGAGTCTATAACATATCCTATATGTTCAAGGTTCAGGACAAGTTTCAAATTTCTTAGCCAATCAGACAGATTAGGTCCTGTCAACCTATTGCGATCAAGTATGCTTGTAAGGATATTAGATGGTGGTGGTTGTTCTGTGCTCATTATTATCAAAAAATTAACTGTAGAAAATGACCAGATTAATTAGTAAATGTATCATGTAATTAACCAAAATGATTATGGTCTTTTAATCAAATTGGTCCTCCCACTAACTTAGCGAATCCTACACTTCCAAAGTAGAAAACAGAAATCCTAGTTGGATGGATTTCTAGTGGGTGATTGAATTCTTATAATTCTATTGATCATCATTAGGTACATCCATTATTTGAATTACAATAAACTACAAGTGAGCAACTCCTTGCCCATCACATCTCATGTGAGGTTAAATCCTTTACCTAGGCCCTAATGCTCAAAATCTCAGAAACATCCATTATTGACTTACTTTGCATTAGTCAAGTTGATCCCATTGAGCCAGTAATTATGCAAATAATTTTTATGTCCTCAGGTACATCCAATATTGGCCACTAAACCATTTACATGTTTACAACATCTCATGCTTAACTATTATTCATAAGAAAATTTCTTAAATTAATTGCATCTTATGCAAGTATTTAAAATTTCTTAAAATAATTGCCTCAATGGAGGGCCCATGTTATAATTACTTTAATTATAGCATTTCTAACTTAATCATTTCTTTAGAAGATTTTATGGTCATCCTACTTACTATTAAGGTCTCAGTTTGCACATTATCCATTTAGCATGCATATATCATATACTTGTATACATTTACATATATCTCATACATTAATGGATAAACAGTAAATATGGTATGATCATAGACTTTCTAAGGGATTCATTTCTGAGCCACCAAGAATTGAATCAAGGCATTCCTAGGTGCATTTCATTCATTCATTTTATAAGAGTTGCTGAAGGAGTACATAATCAACACTTGATCTTGAATTCCTCCCACTGGTCCCACCAATGCTCTTGACCTCCTTGTTCTTCTTGCAATCCAATTACATAGTAATCCTTGGCATACCAAAGCGAATTTACAAGAACTTAAATAAATGAAATTACAACCCAAAATTATTACAACCTTAATAATACATGCCCAAAACAAATTAAAATAAATTAATTAATTTACAATCCCAAAGAAACATGAAAGAAATAAATTCAATCACATTGGTCTTTTATAGTCCATGATCATCCATTATGCATATCACTATTTAACAATTAAATAAAACATACATACTTAAATTAAATTGAATATCTCATATTCAACTTAAAAATCCAGATTCGAATATGATTCAAACAAAATTAAAAATTCACATTTGAATCACATCCAAACAAATTTTAAAATTCAGATTTGAATCACATTCAAACAATTTTTAAAAAATCAGATTTGAATCACATTCAAACAATTTTTAAAAATTCAGACTTAAATATCATTCAAACAACTTTAAAAATTCAAATTTTAATATGATTCAAATAACATTAAAAATTCAGATTTGAATCACATTCAAACAATTTTTAAAATTCTGATTTGAATCAAAATTTAATTGTGTGATTAAAACTCTAATTAAATAATTTAATAAGACATAGGATGAGCTTTTAGATCATACAATAATTGCAAATTAAAAAGTCAAACCATGAGCACACCATGGGAGGAGCCAAACCATGTGCACCCATGGTGCACTACACCATACCGCCACCTTGTTCATTCCAACCAGCAATGAATTGATCAACTTTTAATCAAATCACACAATCAAATCTCATATTGAATAATCTAAATGGAAAATATAGTAGATCTGATAGCAATTAAAGGAGCGGAAGCATGAAAAAAACAAGTTTATATCATTGAATTCAAAAATTTTCACCTAGGGTCACATGCATCATGAAAGATTTATTTTTATTTATTTGATTTCAATGATAAACGATATATTAAAACTCTTTTAATATGTTTTTGGATCTGTATTTTCCACTTAAGATTTTAGAATTAATCAGATTAATTTTAGAACCATAGATTAGATCAAGAACAAGTGCACTAATCTCTTGATGCACTGCAGTGTGTTTAGCACCTTTGGGATGCGTCTTTAGGACACCAGATGTTATCCCTCTAGCTTGTCCACACCAAGATCACCTATGGCAGCCCTTGAACAGCTTCTAAAGCTTTTTCTATTAATTAGAAAATCAAGTTTTTCCTTTTAAGAGATTAAAGATGTAAACAGGACACTAGAAATAATTTTTAGTATTTTTAATTCAAGAGATTGTTTGTTATTCTCTTGGAATTGATGAGAGATGAAGAAGAAGAGAAAATGGGAGCCTCAAGGGTGGAGGCACAAAGGGAGGTAGCAGCTGGTTATATTTTTTTCTTTTCATAACGACACTTATATAGCTAGGTCACCACTTAAAACCCTTGCCACATGTCACCTTCTGATTGGCTCTAGGCTTAATTGATCCAATCACATTGTGCCAAGTGTCAAACCTATATTTAATCTTAATTTTAATCATCTTACATGAATAAAAGACATTTGGCAAGCTTATGTGTAATGCCATGTGTCACCATCTCATGGTACCACATGTCACCCTTTGAAATGACCAAAATGCCCCTTTGTCTTAATTTTGAGTTCTCAACCCAAAATAATTATTTCTCTTCTTCTAATCAATTTATATTAAATATAAATTAATTAATTAATCTTTAATAATTAATTTCTCATTATTCAAATTCATATTTAAACACTTTAAATATAAATTTAACTTATACTATACATCCAACAACCTAGATTTGGTTTCAAGTCATGCTAGGGACTTTGTAATCTAATTGCAAACCAAACCTATTCAATTAATCAATTAAACTCTTTAATTAATTAATTAAATCATATTTAATTTGGTGATTACTTGTGTATGTGTGCAACTTACTAAGCTCATCACTAATTGGCAATGAGATATGATATCAACTCTTAATATCATCAGAACTCTTTCTTACCATAAATGATTTCTCTAAATCATTTTATGCACCTCATAGACCATAGTTAACACTTAGTATAGCATGCTATAGCTACCCAATTAGTAATAAGGTTTACCTTAAATGAACCTATAATCATATGTTACCATGCACTATAATCTCTCTATTACAAAATCCCAATTCAAGCCAAAGTCATAATTTATGTCAAACCCCATTTGCTATGAATATTATGTTCTCTTTTAATTCTAGTTCTTGATTAAAAAGATTTTCTCATTAGAAACTCTTTTCTGATTAAATCTATCTGTGCTGACCATGAACTTGAAACATAAAAAACAATTAAATGAACATAGGATCTTATCCCAATTTACTTAGAGGAATAGATTCCATCTTGATCAACACCTACCTCCATATATAACTAGTAGGAGCCAACACATGCCCATATACCCATACACAGTATAAGTATGAAAACAGTATCAAACTCAAACCACCTATATGCAAGATAACTGTGCTATCTCAAGTCTAATGATTATATGCATTAATATGATTTATGATAATACATTAACAAGAGTAAACTCCATGTGCTTGTCATAAGTGTCACTAGTTCGACCTACTTATCATGTATAAGTGCCTATCATGTTTGTCATATGGCATGAGACTCACCATTCCATCTTATTTATATCTCATATAAATAACTTTGGAATAAACATAAATACAATCTTTCTGGATAAGTCATGTCCTTATTGTGAAGTATCCTCGATTGTGAACCTATTTATGATACTTTGTACTAGAAATACTGTCACTCATATTCTTAACAACTTAAGATTAGAATTTCTTATAAAATATCAATGAACCTTTTCTATTACACATAAATATATTATGTAAATGAAAAAGTGAATATGCCTTTTATTAATAAAAGATGTACAAAATACATACTAAATGATATGCTCTAGGGCATACTACTAATAGGGGGGATATAATTGCATTGTTTAAATTCAGCTACATTATTCAAGTGTATCAAAATTTTTAAGAATTTTTGAAAAATTTTGGATTTTAAATTGTGAAACTTAGCACTAAAACCAAATTTTAGTAAGCTAATAATTGAACTCCATGAGAGAGAGGAATGAACGTATCTAGAGAGGCAAAAAGGGATTCTAACATGTTGGTTGTGAAGAAACTAATCTCTTTAATGGAACTAGATGTTAGTAGTATGTCCTAGAGCATATCATTTAGTATGTATCTTGTACATGTTTTTATTAATAAAAGGCAATTCCACTTTTTCATTTACATAATATATTTATGTGTAATAGAAAAGGTCCATTGATATTTTATTAGAAATTCTATTCTTTAGTTGTTAAGAATATGAGTGACAGCATTTATAGTACAAAGTATCATAAATACGTTCACAATCGAGGATACTTCACAATAAGGACATGACTTATCCAGAAAGATTGTATTCATGTTTGTTCCCAAGTTATTTTTATGAGATATAAATAAGATGGAATGGTGAGTCTTATTCCATATGACAAACATGATTGGCACTTATACATGATAAGTAGGTTGAACCTGTGACACTTATGACAAACACATGGACTTTACTCTTATCAATATATTGTCATAAATCATATTAGTGCATATAGTCTTTAGACCTGAGTTAGCACAGTTATCTTGTATATAGGTGGTTTGAGTTTGATACTGCTTTCATACTTGTACTATGTATGGGTATATGGGCATGTGTTGGCTCCTACTAGTTATATATGGAGGCAGGTGTTGATCAAGATGGAATCTGTTCCTCTAAGTAAATAGAGATAAAATACTATGTTCATTTAATTGTTCTTGATGTTTCAAGTTCTTGGCCAGGACAGATAGATTTAATCAGAAAAGAGTTTCTGATAGAAAATCTTTTAATCAGAACTAGAATTAAAAGAGAACATAATATTCATAGCAAATGGGGTTTGACATAAACCATGACTCCAGCTTGAGTTGAAATTTTGTAACAGAGACATTCTAGTGCATGGTAACATATGATTATAGCTTCATTTAAGGTAAACCTTATTACTAATTGGGTGGCCATGGTATGCTATGCTAGGTATTAACCATGGTCTATGAGGTGCATAAAATGATTTAGAGAAATCATTTATGGTAAGAAAGAGTTCTGATGATATTAACAATTGATATCATATCTCATTGCCAATTAGTGATGAGCCTAGTAAGTCACACGCATACACAAGTTATCATCTAATTAAATATGATTTAATTAATTAATTAAAGAGTTTAATTGATTAATTAAATAGTTTTGGTTTGCAATTAGATTGCAAAGTCCCTAGCATGACTTGAAACTAAATCTAGATTATTGGACGTATAATATAAGTTAAATTTATATTTAAAGTGTTTAAATATAAATTTAATTAATGAGAAATTAATTAAGAAAGATTAATTAATTGATTTATATTTTATATAAATTGATTAGAAGAAGATAAATAATTATTTTGGGTTGAGAACTCAAAATTATGACACAGGGGCATTTTGGTCATTTCATAGGTTGACATGTGGCACTATGAGATGGTGACACATGGCACTACACATAAGCTTGCCAAATGTCTTTTAATCATGTAAGATGATTAAAATCAAGATCAAATATAGGTTTGACACTTGGCACAATGTGATTGGGTCAATTAAACCTAGAACCAATCAAAGGGTGACATGTAGCAAGGGTTTAAGTGGTGACCTAGCTATATAAGTGTTGTTATGAAAGGAAAACAAAACAACCAGCAGCTGATATCTTTGGTGCCACCACCCAAGAAGCTCTTCCTTCTCTTCATGTTTTTCTCTTATGTATTCCAAGAGACAAGCAAACAATCTCTTGAATTAAAAATGCTAGAAATCGTTTATAGTGTTCTGTTTACATTTTTAATCTCTTAAAAGGCAGAACTTGATTTTCTAAATAATAGAAAAAGCTTTAGAAGCTGTTCAAGGGCTGCCATAGGTGAACTTGGTGTGGACAAGGTAGAGGGATAACATCTGGTGTCCTGAAGATGCATCCCAAAGGCACAAATACACTGCAGTGCATCAAGAGGTTATTGTATTTGTTCTTGATCTAATCTAGGATTATAAAATTAATCTGATTAATTCTAAAATCTTAAATGAAAAATACAGATCCAAAAACATATTAAAAGAGTTTTAATATATTGTTTATTATTGAAATCAAATAGATAAAAATAAATCTTGCATGATGCATGTGACCGTAGGTGAAAATGTTTGAATTCAATGGTATAAACTTGTGTTTTTTATGCTTCCACTCCTTCAATTGGTATTAGAGCCACTATATTTGCCATTTAGATTGTTGATTATATGATTTAATTGTGTGATTTGATCATGAGATGATTGATCCATTGCTAGTTGCAAAGGATGTGTGGCGGCACACATGGTGAAGCTGCCATAGGTGGCGGCAACAATGTTCCTCCAATGGTGGAGCAAGGTTTGGTTTTAAATTCTGCAATAGTTATATGATCTAAGGCCTATGCCATGACTAATTAAAGTGTTTAATTTGTAGTTTTAATCACACAATTAAACTTTGATTCAAATCTGATTTTTTAAAAAAATTGTTTGAATGTGATTCAAATATGAATTTTTAAGATTGTTTGAATGTGATTCAAATATGAATTTTTAAAGTTATTTGAATGAGATTTAAATTTGAATTTTTAAATTTGTTTGAATCATATTCAAATCTGGATTTTTAAGTTGAATATGAGATATTCAATTTAATTTAAGTATGTATATTTTATTTAATTGTTAAATAGTGATATGTATGATGGATGATCATGGACTATAAAAGACTAATGCGATTGGATTTATTTCTTTTATGTTTCTTTGGGATTGTAAATTAATTAATTTATTTTAATTTAATTTGGGAATGTATTATTAAGGTTGTAATAATTTTGGGTTGTAATTTCATTTATTTAAGTTCTTGCAAATTCACCTTGGTATGCCAAGGATTACTATGTAATTGGATCGCAAAAAGATCAAGGAGGTCAAGAGCATTGGTGGGACCAGTGGGAGGAATTCAATATTAAGTGTTGATTATGTACTCCTTCAGCAACTCTTGTAATATGAATGAATGAAATGCACCTAGGAATGCCCTGATTCAATTCTTGGCAGCTTAGAATTGAATCCCTTAGAAAGTCTATGATCATACCATATTTACTGTTTATCCATGAAGGCATGAGATGTATGTGAATGTATGCATGTATATGATATATGCATGCTAAATGGATAATGTGCAAAGTGAGACCTTAATAGTAATTAGGATGACCATAAAATCTTCTAAACAAATGATTAAGTTAGAAATACTATAATTACAGTAATTATAACATGGGCCCTCCATTGAGGCAATTATTTTAAGAAATTTTAAATACTTGCATAAGATGCAATTAATTTAAGAGATTTTCTTAAGAATAATTGTTAAGCATGAGATGTTGTAAATACGTAAATGGTTTGGTGGCCAATCTTGGATGCACCTAAGGACATTAAAATTATTTGCATAATTACTGGCTCAATGGGATCAACTTAACTAATGCAAGATAAGTCAATAATGGATGTACTTGAGATTTTGACCATTAGGGGCTAGGTAAAGGATTGAACCTCACATGAGATGTGATGGGCAAGGAGTTGCTCACTTATAGTTTATTATAATTCCAATAATGGATGTACCTGAGGATGATCAATAGAATTATAAGAATTTAATCACCCACTAGAAATCTATCCAACTAGGATTTTTGTTTTCTGCTTTGGAAGTGTAGGAATCACTAAGTTAGTGGGAGGACCAATTTGATTAAAAGACCATAAACATGATACATTTTCTAATTAATCTGGTTATTTTCTGCAGTTAATTTTCTGATAATAATGAGCACAGAATAACTACCACCATCCAATATCCTTGCAAGCATACTTGATCACAATAGGTTGACAGGACCTAATCTGCTGATTGGCTAAGAAATTTAAAACTTGTCCTGAACCTTGAACATATAGGATATGTTCTAGACTCAAATGTTGCTGGTCCCTTACCTCCAGAGGCCACTCCAGAGGAACATGAAACTTTAGACAAGTGGAAGGAGCATGATATGAGAGCCAAATGTTACATGCTTGCTTCCATGAGTAATGAGTTATAGAAGTAGCATGAGAACATGTAGAGTGTGAGTGAGACCCTCCTTCACCTACAAGAGTTGTATGGTGAGCACAGCAGGAATGCTAGGTATGAGATATCTAGAAAGTTATTCCGCATAAGGATGTATGAGGGACAGAATGTTGGGGATCATGTCCATAAGATGATTCGGCTGATTGAGCAGCTAGAACATCTTGACTTTAACATGGATTTCCAACTGCAGACGGATTTGATCCTACAGTCCCTTCTTGAGTCTTTTGGGAATTTTGTGACAAATTTCCATATGACTAAACAGAAATGCACCTTAGCTGGTTTACTCAACATGCTGGTTATTGCCCAAAAGAATATGTCGGGCAATAAAGGAAAAGAGGTAGCTTTAATTGCATCTTCTTCTACTGGAAAGTCCAATAAGAAGAAGGGCAATAAGAAAAAGAAACCTCAGATTCCTGGTCATTCCAAGAAAATAGCTAAACAGAAAGGGAAGACTAAAGCTGATGGAGGCAAAGGAAAGTATTTCTACTACCAGATGGATTGTAATGGCCCGGCCCACTAGTGATATTGTCCGCTCTGGGCCGAAGCCCTCACGGTTTTAAAACGCGTCAATAGGGGTTACAAACCATCAACTTATATACCCAGCATCTCTCCCATGTTTTGTCGATGTGGGATTTGCCTAGGGTGTTACAATCCACCCCCCTTATGGGACTCAGCATCCTCGCTGAGGTTTGCCCCACCATCGTTCAAGGTTGCACGCGGAGCGGCTCTGATACCACAAATGTAACGGCCCGGCCCACTAGTGATATTGTCCGGTCTAAGCCGAAGCCCTCACGGTTTTAAAATGCGTCAATAGGGGTTACAAACCACCAACTTATATACCCAGCATCTCTCTCGTGTTTTGTCGATGTGGGATTTGCCTAGGGTGTTACATGGATGGGCACTGGAAAAGGAACTGCCCAGAATATCTTGCTTCTCTGAAGGACAAGAAGGGTAGAACTTCGGAAGGTATGTCTACATCTTATTATTTAGAATCTGATGATACTCATAGTTCATCTACAGCTTGGGTTTTAGATACTAGTGCCAGTTTTCACATTTCTTATGATATGCAGGAACTAGCAAATAGTAGCGGCTTGCGTTCTCAAGATGTTAGAGTTCGGATTGGCAATGCCTCAACTTTTGAAGCTTTAGCCATAGGATCTAAATCTTTTTATATGATTGGACATGTTTTGTGTTTGGATAATATTTTATATGTACCTGATACTCTTAAGAACATCATTTCTATATCTAGTTTGACTAAAATGGCTATGAATTTCAGTTCACAGATGATGTTTGCAACATTTATTTTGGAAATAAATGTGTTGGCTCAGGTTATATGAATGATGGTCTTTATTATTTAGATAATAATGATAAGCACAAAATGAATGCAAGTGATCTAAATGAATGTAATGCCATGGTGAAAACCAACTCAAGTTCAAAATATATTTGGCACTTAAGGTTATGTCATGTTACAGAAGATAGGATTGCAAAATTGGAGAAAATGGGAATTCTATCCTCATTGGGCTTTGAGCCTACTCCAACTTGTGAATCTTGCCTTCAGGGAAAAATGACTAGATCACCCTTTAATGGACAAGGGCTAAGGGCTGAAAATAATTTGAAGCTAATACATAGTGATGTATGTGGTCCATTTAAAGAAATGGCTAGAGGCGGTTTTCATTACTTTATTACCTTTACTGATGATAAATCAATGTTTGGGTATTTGTATTTGATGAAATACAAACATGAATCCTTTGAAAAGTTCAATGAATTTAAATCTAAAGTAGAAAATCAAGCAGGAAAGAGTATTAAAGCTTTTTCATCAGATCGTGAAGGTGAATATTTGAGTACTGATTTTGATGAATACTTGAGAGAACATGGCATTATTTCCCTGCTGACTCCTCTAGAAACACCACAGCTGAATGGTGTATCAGAAAGGAGAAATCGTACCCTATTGGATATGGTACGTAGTATGATGAGCTATACTGATATGCGAATCTCCTTTTGGGGATTTGCATTAGAATTAGCTTTGTATATTCTGAATAGGATTCCATCAAAATCAATTTCTTCCACACCTTATGAGATATGGTATGGAAGAAAACCAAGTCTTAAGCATGTTAAGATTTGGGGTTGTACAGCTTACATCAAAAAGCTGAACACTGATAAATTGGAAACCAGATCAGAAAAGAGTCGATTTGTTGGATATCCAAAAGATAGTTTTGGATATTATTTTTATTTGCCTACTTCACAAAAGGTTGTGGCAAGTAGAGATGCCACATTTCTTGAACAACAGTTTGTTCAAAAACGAAGCAAAGGAAGGCAAATAGAGTTAGAATTGGAGAATTCGGATTAGATGGATATAAATCCATCTAGTCAACCTACATCTATTAATGAAACATTTATAGCTGTTCCTTGTAGAACAACTAGGGTATCTCACCCATCAGTGAGATATGGTTTCCTTCATGAAGAAGAACAAGAGTTGTCAACTTATGAAGAAATAGATCATGGAGATGATCCACTCACCTATGAAGAAGCTATATCAGGTATAGGCTCTTCAAAATGGATTGATGTAATGAAATCCGAGATTGATTCCATGCATAAGAATCAAGTTTGGGATTTTATTTACCCACCTGAAGGTATTGTACCTATAGGGAACAAATGGGTTTTCAAGAAGAAAATTGGTTCTGATGGAAAAGTAGAGACCTATAAGGCAAGGCTAGTAGCGAAAGGATTTCACCAAAGGCAAGAAATCGACTATGAGAAGACTTTCTCGCCTGTTGCCATGCTTAAATAAATTAGGATTCTATTAGCAATAGCTGCATACTATGATTATGAGATTTGGCAGATGGAAGTCAAAACAGCTTTTCTCAATGGATACATTGAATGAAACATTTTCATGGAACAACCTAGGGGTTTTGAATCCCAAGATGGTTCCAAGGTATGCAAGCTAAAGTGATCCATTTATGGGTTGAAGCAAGCTTCGAGCATTTGGAACATCCGTTTTGATGAAGCCATTAAATCATTTCGTTTTATCAAAAATGATGATGAGCCATGTGTATATAAGAAGGTTAGTGACAGTGCTATCACTTTCCTTGTCTTATATGTATATGACATACTGTTGATGGGTAATGATACAGGTATGTTGACAACTGTAAGGGTATGATTATCAAATACATTCTCCATGAAATACTTAGGGGAGGCAACCTATATTCTTGGGATTCGCATCTATAGAGAGAGAGCGAAAAGAATAATTGGTTTATGCCAAAGTCTATACTTGGAAAAGGTGTTAAAGAGGTTTAACATGCTTGATTCCAAGAAAGGATTGTTACTAGTTAGACATGGTATCGATCTATCTAAAGAGATGTCTCCAAAGACACCTGAAGAAAGAGATAAAATGGCCAGGATTCCATATGCTTCAACTATTAGAAGTTTAATGTATGCAATATTGTGTACTAGGTCGGATAACACATATGCTGTTAGTTTGACTAACAGGTATCAATCCAATCTAGGTTTGGAACACTGGATAGCTGTCAAGAATATCCTTGAGTACTTGAGAAGTACTAAGGATTTATTCTTGATTTATGGAGGTGGAGACTTGCAATTGGATAGTTAAATTGATTCTGATTTCCAATCAGATATCGATGATAGAAAGTCTACCTTTGGGTATGTGTTCATTTTTAATGGAGGTGAAGTCAGTTGGAAGAGTTCCAAACAGAGTACGACAACAGATTCTACTACCGAGGCTGAGTATATTGCTGCATCAGATGCTACAAAGGAAGTTGTTTGGATAGAGAAGTTCGTGACAGAACTTACAGTAGTTCCTTCCATTGAGTTAGCAATTCCACTAAACTGTGACAACAATGGAGTAGTCATACAGGCTAAGGAACCCCGGTCTCACTAGAAATCCAAACACATAGAAAGGCGCTGCCACATTATCAAAGAAATAGTTGGACGAGGCGATGTAGCCATGCAGAAAATAGCATCAGCAGAAAATCCAGCTGATCCATTCACTAAGCCTATGACACAGACTCAGCTAGACCGATATCTTGAGAAGATGGGTCTAAGATATTGTAATGAATGGCTTTAGTGCTAGTGGAAGATTGTTAGTAGTATGTCCTAGAGCATATCATTTAGTATATATCTTGTACATGTTTTTATTAATAAAAGGCGTTTCCACTTTTCCTTTTACATAATATATTTATGTGTAATAGAAAAGGTCCATTGATATTTTGTTAGAAATTCTATTCTTAAGTTGTTAAGAATATGAGTGACAGTATTTCTAGTACAAAGTATCATAAATAGGTTCACAATCGAGGATACTTCACAATAAGGACATGACTTATCCAGAAAGATTGTATTCATGTTTGTTCCTAAGTTATTTATATGAGATATAAATAAGATGGAATGGTGAGTCTCGTGCCATATGAGAAACATGATAGGCACTTATATATGATAAGTAGGCCGAACCTGTGACACTTATGACAAGCACATTGAGTTTACTCTTATCAATGTATTGTCATAAATCATATTAGTGCATATAATCTTTAGACCTGACATAGCACAGTTATCTTGTATATAGGTGGTTTGAGTTTGATACTGCTTTCATACTTGTACTATGTATGGGTATATGGGCATGTGTTGGCTCCTACTAGCTATATATAAAGGTAGGTGTTGATCAAGATAGAATCTGTTCCTCTAAGTAAATAGAGATAAAATCCTATGTTTATTTAATTATTCTTGATGTTTCAAGTTCCTGGCCAGGACAGATAAATTTAATCAGAAAAGAGTTTCTGATGAGAAAATCTTTTTAATCAAGAACTGGAATTAAAAGAGAACATAATATTCATAGCAAATGGAGTTTGACATAAACCATGACTCTAGCTTGAGTTGGGATTTTGTAACAGAGAGATTCTAGTGCATGGTAACATATGATTATAGGTTCATTTAAGGTAAACCTTATTACTAATTGGGTGGCCATGGCATGCTATGCTAGGTGTTAACCATAGTCTATGAGATGCATAAGATGATTTAGAGAAATCATTTATGATAAGAAAGAGTTTTGATGATATTAAGGGTTGATATCATATCTCATTGCCAATTAGTGATGAGCCTAGTAAGTCACACACATACACAAGTTATCACCTAATTAAATATGATTTAATTAATTAATTAAAGAGTTTAATTGATTAATTAAATAGGTTTGGTTTGCAATTAGATTGCAAAGTCTCTAGCATGACTTGAAATTAAATCTAGATTACTGGATGTACAGTATAAGTTAAATTTATATTTAAAGTGTTTGAATGTGAATTTAATTAATGAGAAATTAATTAATAAAGATTAATTAATTGATTTATATTTGATATAAATTGATTAGAAAAAGAAAAATAATTATTTTGGGTTGAGAACTCAAAATTAAGACACAAGGGCATTTTGTTCATTGGACAGGGTAACATGTGGCACTATGAGGTGGTGACACATGGCACTATACATTGTTAGTAGTATGCCCTAGAGCATATCATTTAGTATGTATCTTGTACATGTTTTTATTAATAAAAAGCATTTCCACTTTTCCGTTTGCATAATTTATTTATGTGTAATAGAAAAGGTCCATTGATATTTTGTTAAAAATTATATTCTTAAGTTGTTAAGAATATGAGTGACAGTATTTCTAGTACAAAGTATCATAAATAGGTTAACAATCGAGGATACTTCATAATAAGGACATGACTTATCCATAAAGATTGTATTCATATTTGTTCCCAAGTTATTTATATGAGATATAAATTAGATGGAATGGCAAGTCTTATGCCATATGACAAACATGACAGGCACTTATAAGTGATAAGTAGGCCGAACCTGTGACACTTATGACAAGCACATGGACTTTACTCTTGTCAATGCATTGTCATAAATCATATCAGCACATATAATCTTTAGACATGAGATAGCACAGTTATCTTGTACATAGGTGGTTTGAGTTTGATACTGCTTTCATTCTTGTACTGTGTATGGGTATATGGGCATGTGTTGGCTCCTACTAGTTATATATGTAGGTAGGTGTTGATCAAGATAGAATCTGTTCCTCTAAGTTAATAGAGTTATGTTCATTTAATTGTTCTTGATGTTTTAAGTTCCTGGCCAGGACAAATAGATTTATTCAGAAAGAGTTTCTGATGAGAAAATCTTTTTAATCAAGAACTGGAATTAAAAGAGAACATAATATTCTTAGCAAATGGAGTTTGACATAAACCATGACTCCAGCTTGAGTTGGGATTTTGTCACAGAGAGATTCTAGTGAATGGTAACATATGATTATAGGTTCATTTAAGGTAAACCTTATTACTAATTGGATGGCCATGGCATGCTATGCTAGGTGTTAACCATGGTCTATTAGGTGCATAAAATGATTTAGAGAAATCATTTATGGTAAGAAAGAGTTCTGATGATATTAAGAGTTGATATCATATCTCATTGCCAATTAGTGATGAGCCTAGTAAGTCACACACATACATAAGTTATCACCTAATTAAATATGATTTAATTAATTAATTAAAGAGTTTAATTAATTAATTAAATAGGTTTGGTTTGCAATTAGATTGCAAAGTCCCTAGCATGACTTGAAACCAAATCTAGATTATTGGATGTATAGTATAAGTTAAATTTATATTTAAAGTGTTTAAATATGAATTTAATTAATGAGAAATTAATTAATAAAGATTAATTAATTGATTTATATTTGATATAAATTGATTAGAAAAAGAGAAATAATTATTTTGGGTTAAGAACTCAAAATTAAGACACAAGGGCATTTTGGTCATTTCACAGGGTGACATGTGGCACCATGGGATGGTGACACATGGCATCATACATAGGCTTGCCAAATTTCTTTTAATCATGTAAGATGATTAAGATTTTGATTAAAGATAGGTTTGACACTTGGCATAATGTGATTGGGTTAATTAAACCCAGAACCAATCAAAGGGTGACATGTGGCAAGGGTTTAAGTTGTGACCTAGCTATATAAGTGTTGTTATGAAAAATTAAAACACACAAGCTACTGCTCCCAAAGGTGCCACCACCCCTTGGCTGCCTCTTCCTTCTTTTCTTCTTCATCTCTCATTCATTCCAAGAGATTGGCAAACAATCTCTTGAATTAAAAATACTAGAAATTATTTCTAGTGTCCTGTTTATATCTTTAATCTCTTAAAAGGTAGAACTTGATTTTCTAAATAATAGAAAAAAGCTTTAGAAGCTATTCAAGGGCTGCCATAGGTGTTCTTGGTGTGGACAAGCTAGAGGGACAACATCTGGTGTCCTGAAGACGAATCGCAAAGGCGCAAATACACTGTAGTGAATCAAGAGGTTAGTGTGTTTGTTCTTGATTTAATCTAGGATTCTAAAATTAATCTGATTAATTTAAAAATCTTAAATGGAAAATACAGATCCAAAAACCTATTAAAAGAGTTTTAATATGTTGTTTATCATTGAAATCAAATAGATAAAAATAAATCTTGCATGATGCATGTGACCCTAGGTGAAAATTTTTGAATTCAATGGTATAAACTTGTGTTTTTCACTCTTCCGTTCCTTCAATTGGTATCAGAGCCACTTTATTTGCTATTTATATTTTTGATTATATGATTTAATTATGTGTTTTGATCATGAGATGATTTATCCATTGCTGGTTGCAATGGATGTGTGGCGGCATGCAAGAGAACACCTTTATGGTGCGCAAGGTTTGTGGCTTCATGGGTTGCTCAAGGTTTGGCTTTTTAATTTGCAATTGTTATATGATCTAAAGCTCATCCTATGTCTAGTTAAATTGTTTAATTAGAATTTCAATCATACAATTAAATTTTGTTTCAAATCAGAATTTTAAAAATTGTTTGAATGTGATTCAAATCTGAATTTTAAAAGTTGTTTAAATGTGATTCAAATCTGAATTTTTAAAGTTGTTTGAATCATATTTAAATCTAATTTTTTTAAAGTTGTTTGAATAATATTTAGATCTGAATTTTTAAAAATTGTTTGAATGTGATTCAAATCTGATTTTTTAAAAATTGTTTGAATGTGATTCAAATTTGAATTTTTAAATTTGTTTGAATGAGATTCAAATCTGAATTTTAAATTTATTTGAATCATATTCAAATTTAGATTTTTAAGTTGAATATGAGATATTCAATTTAATTTATGTACTCCTTCAGCAACTCTTGTAAAATGAATGAATGAAATGCACCTAGGAATGCCCTGATTCAATTCTTAGTGGCTTAGAATTGAATCCCTTAGAATGTCCATGATCATACCATATTTACAGCTTATCCATGTATGCATGAGATGTATGGGAATGTATGCAATTATATGATGCATGCTAAATGGATAATGTGTGAAGTGAGACCTTAATAGTAATTAGGATGACCATAAAATCTTCCAAACAAATGATTAAGTTGGAAATGCTATAATTAAAGTAATTATAACATGGGCCCTCCATTTTATAAGGGGGACAGTCCGTTATCCCTCGAGGATTGGCCAACCCAGCCAAGCCGTAGGCCTATGAGATAGTGTAAGGGCACGATTGATGAGAATGAGAAGTTTGGCGGACACTTTTATGAATATGGAAAAGTCCAGGGGGGTGTGATGGGTGAGACATACTGATGTCTCCTCCTGCAAGAGGTCACTATGTTCCTAATGCTCTTTAGGGGGGTGTGACTAGCTGGCCATTGGTGAGCACGGTCGGGCCCAGCTAGTTGCCGAATTTGGTGTCAAGCTCTCCACCATCCCCGGGGTCACTGGCCCAAGGGCGTGACTCTAAGTGAGCTCCCTACGTACTCATTGTACTAGGCGGCGGGCATCGAGCTCTCGAGAGATAGGAGCTCGGTGTCTCTATGAAGAAGGAGCTTCATGGACACTACAAGGCCGAGGGGCTTGTAGTGCGCTTCTCTCCTAGGCTTGAGGTTTCTATATAAGGCCGACGATGCTGCTCGGTATACGGGCCAGTGATGCTACTCGGTATTGGGGAACAAATATTCTACATTGGCTTTGGGTACAGCCATACGGTCGGATGTTGCTTATTGCCTTGCTGTCGGACAATGCTTGTTGCTAGATTTTCGGTGGATGCTTGAGGATGTACACGATGAAGGGCGATATCGTGCTATAAGGAATATCAATGCTCGATGATCGGGCTAGATACATGGGAGACCCTCAATAAGGATATTGGAAATCCTCTTTAAGGGGGAAAGACCATTGGATACGAGTAGGCTGGCCTAGATTGGGTGGAAGTCTAAGCGCCGCACGGGACTACTATCCGAGCTAGAAAGTAGCCCCGTGACACATTGGGGCAGTTATTTTAAGAAATTTTAAATAGTTGCATAAGATGCAATTAATTTAAGAGATTTTCTTAAGAATAATTGTTAAGCATGAGATGTTATAAATATGTAAATGGTTTGGTGGCCAATATTGGATGTACCTGAGGACATTAAAATTATTTGCATAATTAATGGCTCAATGGGATCAACTTAACTAATACAAGATAAGTCAATAATGGATGTACCTGAGATTTTGAGCATTAGGGGCTAGGTAAAGGATTGAACCTCACATGAGATGTGATGGGCAAGGAGTTGCTCACTTATAGTTTATTGTAAATCCAATAACGAATGTACCTGAGGATGATCAATAGAATTATAAGAATTCAATCACTCACTAGAAATCCATCCAACTAGGATTTCCGTTTTCTACTTTGGAAGTGTAGGATTCGCTAAGTTAGTGGGAGGAACAATTTGATTAAAAGAGCATAATCATTTTGGTTAATTACTTGATACATTTACTAATTAATCTGGTTATTTTCTGCAGTTAATTTCCTGATAACAATGAGCACAGAACAACTATCACCATCTAATATCCTTGCAAGCATACTTGATCGCAATAGGTTGACAAGACCTAATCTTTCTGATTGGCTAAGAAACTTGAAACTTGTCCTGAACCTTAAACATATAGGATATGTTCTAGATTCAAATGTTCCTGGTCCCTTACCTCCAGAGGCCACTCAAGAGGAACATGAAACTTTGGACAAGTGGGAGGAGCATGATATGAGAGCTAAGTGTTACATGCTTGCTTCCCTGAGTAATGAGTTACAGAAGCAGCATGAGAACATACAAAGTGCAAGTGAGATCCTCCTTCACCTACAAGAGTTGTATGGTGAGCACAACAGGAATGCTAGGTATGAGATATCTGGGCAGCTATTCCGCATGAGGATGTCTGAGGGGCAAAATGTTGGGGATCATGTCCATAAGATGATTCAGCTAATTAAGCAGTTGGAACATCTTGATTTCAATATGGATTTCCAACTACAGATGAATTTGATCCTTCAGTTGCTTCCTGAGTGTTTTGGGAATTTTGTGACAAATTTCCATATGACTAAACAGGAATGCACCTTAGCTGGTTTACTCAACATGTTGGTTTACTCAACATGCTGGTTATTGCCCAAAAGAATATGCTGGGCAATAAAGGAAAAGAGGTTGCTTTGATTGCATCTTCTTCTACTAGAAAGTCAAACAAGAAGAAGGGCAATAAGAAAAAGAAACCTCAAAATCCTGGTCCTTCTAAGAAAATAGCTAAACAGAAAGGGAAGACTAAAGTTGATGGAGGCAAAGGAAAGTGTTTCCATTGCCAGACAGATGGGCACTGGAAAAGGAACTGCCCAGAGTATCTTGCTTCTCTGAAGGACAAGAAGGATAAACCTTTAGAAGGTATGTCCATATCTTGTTATTTAGATCCTGATAAAACTCATAGTTCATCTACAGCTTGGGTTTTAGATACTGGTGCTAGTTCTTACATTTGTAATGATATGCAGGAACTAGCAAATAGTAGCAGCTTGCGTTCTCAAGATGTTAGAGTCCGGATTGGTAATGGTTCAACTGTTGAAGCTTTAGTCATAGGATCTAAATCTTTTTATATGTTTAGACATGTTTTGTATTTGGATAATATTTTATATATACTTGATGCTTTTAAGAACATCATTTCTATATCTAGTTTGACTAGAAATGGCTATGAATTCCAATTCACAGATGATGTTTGCAATATTTATTGTGGGAATAAATATATTGGTTTCGGTTATATGAATGAAGGTCTTTATTATTTAGATAATAATGACAAACACAAAATGAATGCAAGTGATCTAAATGAATGCATTGCCATGGTGAAAACCAACTCAAGTTCAAAATATATTTGGCACTTAAGGTTATGTCATGTTGCAGAAGATAGGATTGCAAAATTAGAGAAAATGGGGATTCTATCCTCATTGGGCTCTAAGCCTACTCCAACTTATGGTTGTTGCATTCAGGGCAAAGAAAATGGGGATTCTACCAGCCTTTGTTAGACAAGGGCTAAGGGCTGAAAATATTTTGGAGCTAATACATAGTGATGTATGTGGTCCATTTAAGGAAATGGCTAGAGGCGGCTTTCATTACTTTGTTACCTTTACTTATGATAAATCCAGGTTTGGGTATTTGTATTTTATGAAATACAAACATGAATCCTTTGAAAAGTTCAAAGAATTTAAATCTGAAGTAGAAATCAAACAGGAAAGAGTATTAAAGCTCTTCGATCAAATCATGGAGTTGAATGTACTAAATTTGATGAATACTTGAGAGAGCACGGCATTGTTTCCCAGTTGACACCTCCAGGAACGCCATAGCTGAATGGTGTATCTGAAAGGAGAAATCGTACCCTATTGGATATGGTACGTAGTATGATGAGCTATACTGATATGCCAGTCTCCTTTTGGGGATTTGCATTTGAATCAGCTTTGTATATTCTAAATAGGATTCCATCAAAAATCAGTTTCTTCCACATCTTATGAGATATGGCATGGAAGAAAACCATGTCTTAAGCATGTCAAGATTTGGGGTTGTCTAGCGTATATCAAAAAGCTGAACACTGATAAATTGGAAACCATATCAGAAAAGGGTCGATTTGTTGGATATCCAAAAGATAGTTTTGGATATTATTTTTATTTGCCTATAGTTTTGGATATTATTTTTATTTGCCTACATCACAAAAGGTTGTGGTGAGTAGAGATGCCACATTTCTTGAACAACAGTTTATTTAATAAGGAGGCAAAGGAAGGAAAATAGAGTTGGAATTGGAGAATTTTGACCAACTAACAGATCAGATGGATATAGATCCATCTAGTCAACCTACACCCGTTGATGAAACATCTACAGCTATTCCTCATAAAACAACCAGGGTATCTCACCCACCAGTGAGATATGGTTTCCTTCATGAAGAAGAACAAGAGTTTTCTACTCATAAAGAAGCAGATCATGGAAATGATCCACTTACCTATAAAGACGCTATATCAGATATAGACTCTTCAAAACGGATTGATGCTATGAAATCCGAAATTGATTCCATGTATAAGAATCAAGTTTGGGATCTTGTTGACACCTAAAGGTATGGTACCTATAGGGAACAAATGGGTTTTCAAGACGAAAATTAGTTTTGATGGAAAGGTAGAGACCTATAAGGGAAGGTTAACAGTGAAAGGGTTTCGCCAAAGGTAAGGAATCGACTATGAGGAGACTTTCTCGCCAGTTACCATGCTTAAATCAATTAGGATTCTATTAGCAATAGCTGCATACTATGATTATGAGATTTGGCAGATGGATGTCAAAACAGCTTTTCTCAATGGATACATTGAAGAACATATTTTCATGGAACAACTTAGGGGTTTTGAATCCCAAGATGGTTCCAAGGTATACAAGTTAAAGCGATCCATTTATGGGTTGAAGCAAGCTTCGAGGAGTTGGAACATCCGTTTTGATGAAGCCATTAAATCATTTAGTTTTATCAAAAATGAGGATGAGCCATATGTATATAAGAAGGTTAGTGACAGTGCTATCACTTTCCTTGTCTTATATGTGGATGACATACTGTTGATGAGTAATGACACAGGTATGTTGACTACTATAAAGGTATGGTTGTCAAATATATTCTCGATGAAAGACTTGGGGGAGGCATCCTATATTCTTGGGATTCGCATCTATAGAGATAGAGCGAAAAGTATAATTGGTTTATCCTAAAGTCTATACTTGGAAAAGGTGTTAAAGAGTTTTAACATGCTTGATTCCAAGAGAGGATTGTTACCAGTGAGACATGGTATCCACCTTTCTAAAGAGATGTCTCCAAAGACACCTGAAGAAAGAGATAAGATGGCCAGGATTCCATATGCTTTGGCTATTGGAAGTTTAATGTATGGAATGCTGTGTACTAGGCCGAATATCACATATGCTGTTAGTTTGACTAGCAGGTATCAATCCAATCTACGTTTGGAACACTGGATAGCTGTCAAGAATATCCTTGAGTACTTGAGAAGAACTAAGGATTTATTCTTGATTTATGGAGGTGGAGACTTGCAATTGGACAGTTATATTGATTCTGATTTCCAATCAGATATCGATGATAGAAAGTCTACCTTTGGGTATGTGTTCATTTGTAATGCAGGTGCAGTGAGTTGGAAGAGTTCCAAACAGAGCACGACTACAGATTCCACTATCGAGGCTGAGTATATTGCTGCATCAGATGCTGCAAAGGAAGCTATTTGGATAAAGAAGTTCGTGACAGAAGTTGCAGTGGTTCCTTCCATTGAGTCAGCAGTTCCACTACACTGTGACAATAATGGAGCAGTCATACAGGCTACGGAACCAAGGTCTCACCAGAAACCAAAACAGATAGAAAGCGCTACCACATTATCAGAGAAATAGTTGGGCGAGGCGATGTAGCCATACAGAAAATAGCATCAGCTGAAAATCCAGCTGATCCATTCACTAAGCCTATGTCACAAATTCAGTTAGACCGACATCTTGAGAAGATGGGTCTAAGATATTGTAATGAATGGCTCTAGTACTAGTGGGAGATTGTTATTAGTATGGCCTAGAGCATATCATTTAGTATGTACCTTGTACATGTTTTTATTAATAAAAGGCATTTTCACTTTTTCGTTTACGTAATTTATTTATGTGTAATAAAAAAGGTCCATTGATATTTTGTTAGAAATTCTATTTTTAAGTTGTTAAGAAAATGAGTGACAGTATTTCTAGTATAAAGTATCATAAATAGGTTCACAATCGAGGATACTTCATAATAAGGACATAACTTATCTAGAAAGATTGTATTCATGTTTATTCCCAAGTTATATATATGTGTCACACCCTATCCCTCTGTAAGGCATAACATGATCCCGTAGTATACCTAATGAATTACCAACTTCGTCTACGGATAACCCATTAAATACACTACAAGGGATTTTAAAAACTTTTCTTACTTCTTTTACAGTGGTGAGCACTATTTACAGGTGTTAAAAACTTTTGTGAACTGAAGTGATAGAACAAACACATTTGAATTATTTGGAATTTCTGTAAAAATTTTGGCAGAGTGCCATCTGTATTTTGGATAAAACAGTTCTTCAGAAAACCTGTAAAAGCACTTAAATATATTTCCAAGTCTCGACTTCAACATTTTTCTCAACACAACATATTTCTCAAGTCAAATTCACAGTAATTTTTCAAAGACTGAGATAAAGAAAATATAATATAATTTTTACAAGCCAAAATAACTCATAATTAATTTACAACTGCAAGGTACAATTTGAATTTACAACAGCTCAAACTAAAAACAAAATATACATACAGTGAACATACATTACATTACAAAATACAAACTATTGGTATACTCATTATACCCGGTAGTCTCTCGCTGGAGGTACTAGCAGCCTAGTCTGCTGCACTGTCTGTCTGTCTTCCTGCGACAGCAATAAAAAGCTATCGCTGAGACAATGTCTCAGTGGTGCACAACATTAACTAAATACAATTTAAATCACAATTCATAATTCAAATAAATAGTGGATACTTAAAAACCATAGTTAAATTCAAGACAATACTGTCATAAGGAATTTAACACAATATCACAATAAATCTCAATAATCAAAACATAGTTAAATTCGAAGACAGTAAATGTCAATAAGAATTTAAACTTCATTTCACAAATTATCAAATCGCATAACAACACAATTTAGTCGAATAAGTTAAGAATATAGTGTTGCCAATTCATTCACAACTTAAGCCATGACACAAATTTCTGATCAATGCCGCGTTGTACACCACGACAAAGCAATCACAACCCCACTAATCGAAATCAATGAGGAAGGGAGCTAGCTATATAATGAGTACTCATCCGATCACCTCAACTGGTAAACCAGAGAGGGAGAAAAATAAACGATCACGACTCCATAAATGGAGAAGGAATGATATGATACCGTCATGCTAAGTGTGAACATAAAATCAATTCCAAACATTTTATTCGAATGATTCGTGAGAATCCAATAAATTTCCAAAGTTATAATTTCATTCACAAAATGGCAACACAATTCATAATTATCTTTAATTTCCACAAAAACCATTTACAGTGCTTTTCAATCAATAGTATCCATCAAATCATTTACAATGCTTTTCAAGCAACAAATATCCATTCTAACACATTTCCACAATTTAAAACAATAATGTACAAATAGTCATAATTCATTTCAATTGAAAAATTCAAAAGAAATATTGTTGTGCACAAACACAATTTAAATCAATAACATACAATTAATCATATGAAATCTTATTCAGAGTAAAATCAGTTGAAAACTAGTTGTGCACAAACCTCTGATAATTGTCTCCTGTCCGACTCGTGTTTCCTTCCCTTTTCCTGAGTCTTTGCTAACTGAGAAACACAATTTGAAGTGTTTCAGTACTAAATTAAACTGTCTCTAACGATAATGTTCGATAAGTAATTCACTGAAGGCTATTATTTGCTCAATCACCTAATATACCGACCCTCGATGCGTTTTAGGTAAATTAGGTTTTAGTGTCATTAATATGTCACATTCGATAGGGTTTTAGGGTTGGTACGTTTTACCAAACTCATTTCCTTATTTAGTGCATTTTAATGCAACTTGCTGGATTCCGGGATACTAGTTTGACCTAGTCGGACGACCTAGTTCCCTTGGTTTTCGGGTTTCGGTCAAAACTACAAACTTGTAGATCTATGGCTTATTGCACGCGGGGCAAAATTTCAGGTCATTCTGAGTTATGTAGACCAAGTTATGGTCATTTTACTATTGCTGGTCAAATGGCATCAATTTAGGTCATTTTAGGTCAATTTGGTCAACTTTGGTTCGGCCAGTTAATGGACCCGAACTTGTGCAAGCTTTTTGACTTGCTTCTGGTCATTTCTGGGCTTTGGTGTCTTCATAAGACTTGTAGGTATGGGTCTTAACTATTCATGGTCAAAATTTCAGATCAATTGGACCTGTTTTGAGTGAGTTATGGCCTAAATACTAACTGCTGCCCAATTGGTATATTTTCAGGTCTCAATTGCACCTAATCCGAATTGGTCATTTTTTTATGTCACCTTACAAGCAGAATTTTGGTATGCTTTCTCAATGAAAGTTGGCACATTTTGTGCCTACTTCCACCTCCAATTGGTCTCATACCAATTGAGGTTACACATGTAAAGTTATAGACTAAAATACATACTGCCCTTAACTACCTTACTTAACTTACATCAATTATACACTTACATTACTATATGTCCACTTCCCTTACCAATTCTGTTTTGTTTCATTACCAAAACCATATTCCACTTTACATTAACATCACTTTTGGCAGATTACAAACATCCTTAATACACCAATTAAAATTTACATTTACAAAGTCTAAATACAATCACATACACACCTAAACCTTACTAGTTCTTACATACACTTTACACAATCAATCTATATACATGTCCATCAACCTTCTATGTCAATATTCTGCCAACACCTTCATGAACACACACATTTATCCAAGTGTCCCAAGGCTGCCGAAAATGTTTCTCAATACCAAAGTGTCCTACAATTCATCAATTTCCATCCAAGTGCAAAAATCACCATATACATATGAAGTAATTTACTAGGATATTAAATCACCATAACCAACATCATTTCTCATCAAATATATGCACAAATATTTCATCAAATACATAACTCCATGGCTGTCGAAAATGAACATCTCAATAACTCTTCAAACTTAAAAATTTTCTTCACAAAACCAACACCCATAACATGATCACAAAGTTTAACAAAGCTATCTTCAAAAATGCTAACTTACCTTATGGTTGGAACTTGTTAAACCTTGATTAAACTTCTTGATTTTGGTATCAAGTTCTTCCTTATGATGTGTAGACAAACTTTAATGATGTCACACCCTACTCCTCTGTAAGGCATAACATGATCCCGTAGTATACCTAATGAATTACCAACTCCGTCTACTGATAACCCATTAAATACAATACAAGGGATTTTAAAAACTTTTCTTACTTCTTTTACAGTGGTGAGCACTATTTACAGGTATTAAAAACTTTGGTGAACTGAAGTGAAACAACTAACTCATTTGATTTATTTGGAATTTCTGTAAAAATTTTGGCAGAGTGCCATCTGTATTTTGGACAAAACAGTTCTTCAGAAAACCTGTAAAAAGCACTTCAATATGTATTTCCGAATCTCAACTCCAACATAATCTCAACACAACATTTTTCTCAACTCAAATCCACAGTAATTTTTCAAAGACTGAGATAAAGGAAATATAATACAAAACTATTCAAGTAAATGAAATCTCAAATTTACATTTACAATAATTTACATTTAATTACATACCAAAATGTTTTACAAGAGTTTTTATGCAACTGCTCAAATAATTTACATACATATTATTACATGCATACATCAAAACCTATGTACATGGGTATACCTATGATATACCTGGAGCTTATCTGAAAGTATCCTCAAAGAAGCCTAATCACTGCTCTATGCTCTTCTTACCTGCGACAGCATGCAAAGCTATCGCTGAGTGGTGAACTCAGTGGTGCACAACTATAATTTAAAACATAATACAATATACATTGACAAAATTTACAGTAAATAAATTAGGTGTCACACCCTACCCCTCTGTAAGGCATAACATGATCCCGTAGTATACCTAATGAATTACCAAATCCGTCTACTGATAACCCATTAAATACACTACAAGGGATTTTAAAAACTTTTCTTACTTCTTTTACAGTGGTGAGCACTATTTCCAGGTGTTAAAGACTTTGGTGAACTGAGTGAAATAACTAACTTATTTGGTTTATTTGGAATTTTTGTAAAAATTTTGGCAGAGTGCCATCTGTATTTTGGATAAAACAGTTCTTGTAAAACCTCAGAAAAGACACTTCAATAATTTTCCAAATCTCAACTCCAATACATTTCTCAACACAACAATTTATCAACTCAATTCCATAGAAATTTTTCAAAGTCTGAGATAAGGAAATATAATACAATTTTCACAAGTCAAATAACTCATAATTAATTTACAACTTCAAGGTACAATTTGAATTTACAACTGCTCAAAACCAAAAACAAAATGTACATACAAAGGTCATACATTACAAGATACAAATGCAAAATCTCGTATACTCATTATACTGTAATCCCTCATTGATGTATATGCGGCCTAGTCTCACGCCTGCTCTGCTCTCTACTGCGATAAAGAACAAAGCTATCACGAGACAATGTCTCGCAGTGCACAACATTAACCAAATACAATTTAAATCACAATTCATAAATCATGTAAATAGTGGATACTTAAAACCATAGTCAAATTTAAGACAATAAAGGTCAATAAGAATTTAAACTCCATTTCTCAATATCACAATAGATTTCCATAAGTCATATCATGTTTGAATTCAAAAGATAGTATATGTCAATGAGAGTTTAAATCCATTTCACAATCTCACAATAAACATCAATAAATCACACACAGCTTAATCATGATCCATAGTTCAATTCGTCCCAAAAGCCGATGGCTAATGAGGTATTCGATTCATCCCAAAAGTCGATGACTAATGAGGAATAACATGGCTAGCTAGCAAAAATATGAGTACTCATCCAATTCGTCTTCAACAGGCACATACCTCAACACTTCAGCCAGAGAGGGAATTCAATTCATCCCACTAGACAAGCTAATGAGGAATACTATCAATATACATGATAGCTGTAGTTTCAAACCATTTCCAATGCTTTTCAATCAATAAGTAACCATCAATGTCATTCAAACAATTTTTCACAGTTTCAAACCATTCACAATATTTTTCAATCAATAAGTGTCCATCAAACTCATTTACACAATTTAAAACAATAATATACAAATAGTCAATATTTATTTCAATTGAAAATAATTCAAAAGAAACAGTTGTTATGCACAAACCTCTGATGACTGTCCCCCTGGTCTGGACTCAGTGTTTCCTTCCCTTTTGCTGAGTCCTTGTTAACTGAGAAACACAATTTGAAGTGTTTCAGTGCTAAATTAAACTGTCTCTATTGATGGTGTTTGGTAAATAATGCACTGAACTCAATTATTCACTTAATCACCTAATATACCGACCCTCGTTGCGTTTTAGGTAAATTAGGTTTTAATGTCGTTAATATGTCACATTCGATAGGGTTTTAGGTTTGGTACATTTTACCAAAGTCATTTCCTTGTTTAGTGTATTTTAATGTAAATTGCTGGATTCAGGGACACTGGTTTGACCTAACCGGACGATCTAGTTCCCTCGGTTTTCGGGTCTCGGTCAAAACTACAAACTTGTAGATCTAGGTCTTATTGCACGCGGGGCAAAATTTCAGGTCAATCCGAGTTAAGTAGACCAAGTTATGGTCATTATACTATTGCTGGTCAAATGGTACCAATTTAGGTCAATTTTAGGTCAATTTGGTCAACTCTGGTTCGGCCAGTTTTTGGACCCGAACTTGTGCAAGCTTTTTGACTTGCTTATGGTCATTTCTGGGCTTTGGTGTCTTCATAAGACTTGTAGGTATGGGTCTTAACTATTCATGGTTAAAATTTCAGGTCAATTGGACCTGTTTTGAGTGAGTTATGGCCTAAACACTCACTGCTGCCTAATTGGTCATTTTTCAGGTCCTAATTGCACCTAATCCGAATTGGTCATTTTCTTAGGTCACCTTGCAAGCAGAATTTTGGTATGTTTTCTCAATGAAAGTTGGCACATTTTGTTCCTAGTTCCACCTCCAATTGGTCTCATACCAATTGAGGTTACACATTTAAACTTATTGGCTAAAATGTACACTGCCCTTGGTTACTTTGCTTAACACACATCAATTACACACATTTACCTTGCAATTTGTTTACTTCCCTACCAATCTGTTTTGGTACATTACCAAAAGCATATTCTACTTTACACTAACATTACTTTGGGCAGATTACAATTACCCTCAACACACCAAATATAATTCACATTTACAAGTTCTAAGTACCATTACATTCACACCTAACCATTACAAATCTTACATACACTTTACAATATCAATCTCCATACATATCCATCAATCCTTCTAGGTCAATATTCTGCCTACACTTCCATGAATACATACATTTACTCAAGTGTTCCCAAGCTGCCGAAAATTGTCCTTCAACATCAAAGTGCCCTACAATTTACCAATTCCCATCCAAGTGCATAAATCACCATATACATGTGAAATAATTCACTAGGATATTAAATCACCATGATCAACATTATTTCTCATCAATTATATGCATAATAAATCATTAAATGTGTGACCCCATGGCTGTCCAAAAATGGCTATCTCAATAACTATTTAAACTTTAAAATTTCCTTCACAAAACTAACACCCATAACATGAACATAAAGTTTAACAAAGGAATTCTCAAAAATGTAAACTTACCTTTAATTGTAACTTGCTAAACCTTCACCAAACTTCTCAAATTTGGTATCAATATCTTCCTTGTGATGTGTAGACAAACTTTCATGAAGGAACCTAAGAGATTGGAGTTGAAAATGGAGAGTTAAGAGAGCTTGCATGAAAAATGGCCATGGTGGTTTCCATTTTCTTCAATTCGGCAACTTTGAATCCAAATGAGGAAGATGAAGTTTCTATTGGTTTAGTGGAAGTACAGCTGCCCCTCTTTGTTTTATTTTATTCCCTTAGTGGTCCACTCATTTAAATTATATCATAAAATAAGTTTAAATGTGTTATTTACACATTTTTCACCCCACTTTTGGCTATTTGTATTAGGTACCCCTCTTTTAATTTTTCATTTCATTTTCTAAGTGTAATATTATTTATTTTTAATGGACATTTAGGTCAAAAGACACTTCGGGATGTCAAATGACCATAATGCCCCTGTTCGGGTGGCATTCCCGATTTTTCGGTAACACCGTATTTTGTCTGTTTTTCGATTTCTCACTTTTCTTTGTACTAATTATTTAATTTTTCTTTAATCTTTCTAATGAGATTTATACTTCAATAAGGGTCTATTTATGTCCTAAAAATGTTTTCTAGGGTTCCCCGCAGTCCAGGGCTAGTCAACGGTCCACGCCGTGACTTTCCAGTGCGGTCACCCATCGCTAGGGTTCTCGGCTCGCTTAACTTGATTGCATTTCTTTACTATTATTTTTTTCCTTTTTTTTTCTTGTATTTTCTTTTCTTGTATTTCATTATTTTATGTCTCCTCACTCATATTGAAGTGTAGTTCTAGGCATCCTAGCTGTCCGGACAACATTGGTCACCGGAACAGTAGAACGCACTACCGAACTTAAGGGTGTTACAATTCTCCCCCCCTTAAAATAAATTTCGTCCATGAAATTTTAGCCAATAGCCATCTTACAATAGTCATATGTTTATTTTTCCTTTTCTATATGATCATATAATCTTCTTTTCCTCAAATTTGTATAAGACTTTTAACAATCTAATACAACGTTTAATTTGTTTGGATAACACCAATCTCCTCTTACTATTGTGCTGTCTAATATTTCGGTTCATATTCCTTTTTGAATGACCCTTGAGGTCATGTTAGAATCATTTATCTAGTCATTGGTCCTCTGACCATTCTAGTCCATAGTCTTCCTCACATTCGTAATATTGTTATATATGAATCAACTGTTCAAATCTCTACTTCCATAACTCTTTTTATCTGTCAATATTCTATAACTTACTTCCTTTTGTACTGAATTATAACCTTTCGATATTCTAACTTTTGAGTTTTAGATCCCTAAGTAGGATTTTCAAACTTATTCCTAACAATTAAATTCTGTCCGGGCATAACTATACCAAAACAGATGCCGTTGGCAACTATTCTCATCTAGGTGTACTATCGGGTAGTACGTAGCTTTACACAATAATCTCAAGTTAATACTGTAATCTGCAGCTTACAGTATAAACATCAAGAACATTGCATAGTTACTACGATACATTCCAATAGATCAAACTTTCCTATCTTTTATCCTTTTTGAATTCACTGATATCCGAACTTATTTTGATTACAATGTCCATTAGCAATTACTAACAGTAACATCCTTGCCCTCATCTTGAGCAATTCCATTACTGCATCTTACTTTTACGTCCTCTTGCCTTACATTAAGTAGGCTCGCCAATTAGCTTTATAATTTATGGTGTGTCAGAAAATACTTTTCACCAATAAATTCTTCCAAACTAATTTCACTTATTATCACAATCCTTATCTTAAAGGACTAATCACTAATGCATCACAATTTATCCCCCTGTAAAGGAATAACAACTGAACATTTAATTCTAATACTAACATAAAAGTATTCAGACTCCAGGTCAAACAATACATAAACGAAGAGTGCCATTCTTCTTCTTAACAAACAATACTGGCGCTCCCCATGATGACACACTAGGGCGAAAGAAGTCCTTTTCAAGTAGTTCTTGTAACTGTACCTTCAACTCCTTCAATTCTGCTGGTGCCATTCTATATGGTGTTATGGAGATTGGATCCACACCAGGCATAACATTAATTTCAAACTGCACTTCTCTTTCCGGAGGTAATCCTGGCAATTAATCAGGAAACACATCTGGAAAGTCATGTACTTTAGGGATGTCTTTCAATGCTGGACTCCCCACTTGGGTGTCTACCACATGTGCCAAGTATGCTTCACACCCCTTTCTGATCATTTTTTTAGCTAGTGCAGCCGAAATGACTTTTGATGGCAATAGCTGCCTCTCCCCATGTATTACCACATCACTGTACTGAGGGAGACCAAAAATGACTGTCTTTAGCCTACAGTCAATCGTGGCATGATGCCTAGCTAACCAATCCATGCCCAAGATGATATCATAATCTCTGAAGGGCATTTCAACGAAATCAGATAGAAAAGTGTGTCCTTAGATCACCAAAGGACAATCCCTATACATTTTATTAACCCTGATCTCCTGTCCTAACGGACTTGTTACTAGCACCTCAAAATCCATTTTTGTACATGGAACAGCAATGCAATCAATGATGCACTCACATAAGAATGGGTAGAAACCGGATCAAATAACACAAACACATTCTGGTTAAAAGTTGAGAAGGTACCAGCCACAACATCAGATGTCTCTGCCTCTTCCCTCTGTCTCATGGCATAGACTCGATCGAGCACTATCTTGCTCGATTGTTTTATCGTGCCTTGGCTGCCGCTGGCTACCTCTACCCCTCGCCTACCTCTGCTAGGTGGTTGTGAGCTTCGTGACAGTGGCTCAATCGACTTCTTCGCAGAGTAGGAGGTGGTCCAACTCGCGACTCATCGTGCGCCCTTGGCAAAGTGTCCTGTGCCTCCACAGTTATAACAGGCTCCAATAGCCTTGTAACAGATTCCACCATGATTCTTTCCACAAGTTTCACATTGGCGGGGAGGGTAGGAACCTCTGGTACTCTGTTATCCAGATAGAGGAGGTCTCTGTCCTGAATATCTTCCCCTACCCGACTTCTTGCCACCTCTGCCATGTCCCCCATAGTTTTTCCTCTTCCCAGTATGACCACTGGAACTCTGTTCTACTGACTTTCCCTCTTTCTCTGTCTTCTCTGATCTCTTTTTCTCTGGAGCAGTCTCAAACTCAACTCTTTCCAACTCTAGGGCTTGAGAAACAAGTTCAGAGAAGTTAGTGTGTTTGAAGCCGAGCACTTGTACTCTGATATTGGGCTTCAAGCCAGTTTCAAACCTCTTGCATCTCTCTCGCTGGGTAGCAAGCAAACTTATCGCATAATGGCTCAAAGTGGAAAATTCTCTTTCATACTCACCACCGATCTGCTCCCTGCTTTCAAACTTAGGAACTCTTGCAGCTTCTGGTCTACATAAGCATCAGGGATATATTTTTGCCTGAATTCCCTGAGGAAGTCATTCCATGTTAGCACTGCAGGCTCTACCAGACTGTGGGGAATGGTTTTCCACTAGTCATAAGCATCCTCCTGTAGCAAAGACACTGAGTATTCAAATCTGAGCTCCTCTGTGCAATGCAGTTTCTTGAATACCCTATCCATCCTCTCTAACCACTGTTCAGCTTCTAGAGGATCTATCGCCCTTTGAACTCAGAGCCCCATATTTCATCAATTTATCGCATCGCTTAGTCGGAGATCGTGGTTGTACCATCGTGTCTCAGATTGGGACTTGGGTAGGCACATTACCACCATTTGTTGGAACATTGCGACCATCTGCCGAGCGAATCGAGCGTAAAATCGCAGATCGCAGGGTGTCTTTGAACCACTGACATTTTGTAGGCCTGGGGCATCCCCTTGCACCTCAGCCTCAATAGATTGATCGACTGAATGATCACCCTCTTCCATATTCAATGCGAGGATTCTAGATCTCCTGAACAAATAACACAAGGAGATTTACTCTCGTTAGTGCATATTTATAATGTAATGTACTGTATGTATCAAACAATGATATTGAGCAGTTGTACTATGAAGAAAGAATATTCAAATAATAGGTGAAAACAGAATTTAAAAACTAGCTCTGATACCACTAAAACATGTCACACCCTACCCCTCTGTAAGGCATAACATGATCCCGTAGTATACCTAATGAATTACCAACTCCGTCTACTGATAACCCATTAAATACACTACAAGGGATTTTAAAAACTTTTCTTACTTCTTTTACAGTGGTGAGCACTATTTACAGGCGTTAAAGACTTTGGTGAATTGAGTGAAATAACTAACTCATTTGGTTTATTTGGAATTTCTGTAAAAATTTTGGCAGAGTGCCATCTGTATTTTGGATAAAACAGTTCTTGTAAAAACTCAGAAAAGACACTTCAATAATTTTCCAAATCTCAACTCCAATACATTTCTCAACACAACAATTTATCAACTCAATTCCATAGAAATTTTTCAAAATCTGAGATAAGGAAATATAATACAATTTTCACAAGTCAAATAAATAACTCATAATTAATTTACAACTTCAAGGTACAATTTGAATTTACAACTGCTCAAAACCAAAAACAAAATGTACATACAGTGTCATACATTACAGTACAAAATGCAAAATACTGGTATACTCATTATACCAGGTAATCCCTCGCTTGATGTATATGCAGCCTAGTCTGCTGCCCTGTCTATCTCTCTACCTGCGATGCAATAAAAAGCTATCGCTGAGACAATGTCTCAGTGGTGCACAACATTAACCAAATACAATTTAAATCACAATTCATAAATCATGTAAATAGTGGATACTTAAAACCATAGTCAAATTTAAGACAATAAAGGTCAATAAGAATTTAAACTCCATTTCTCAATATCACAATAGATTTCCATAAGTCAAATCATGTTTGAATTCAAAAGATAGTATATGTCAATGAGAGTTTAAATCCATTTCACAATCTCACAATAAACATCAATAAATCACACACAGCTTAATCATGATCCATAGTTCAATTCGTCCCAAAAGCCGATGGCTAATGAGGTATTCGATTCATCCCAAAAGTCGATGACTAATGAGGAATAACATGGCTAGCTAGCAAAAATATGAGTACTCATCCAATTCGTCCTCAACAGGCACACACCTCAACACTTCAGCCAAAGAGGGAATTCAATTCGTCCCACTAGACAAGCTAATGAGGAATACGATCAATATACATGATAGCTGTGGTTTCAAACCATTTCCAATGCTTTTCAATCAATAAGTAACCATCAATGTCATTCAAACAATTTTTCACAGTTTCAAACCATTCACAATATTTTTCAATCAATAAGTGTCCATCAAACTCATTTACACAATTTAAAACAATAATATATAAATAGTCAATATTTATTTTAATTGAAAATAATTCAAAAGAAACAGTTGTTGTGCACAAACCTCTGATGACTGTCCCCCTGGTCTGGACTCAGTGTTTCCTTCCCTTTTGCTGAGTCCTTGTTAACTGAGAAACACAATTTGAAGTGTTTCAGTGCTAAATTAAACTGTCTCTATTGATGGTGTTTGGTAAATAACGATCGAACTCAATTATTCACTTAATCACCTAATATACCGACTCGCTATGCGTTTTAGGTAAATTAGGTTTTAATGTCATTAATATGTCACATTCGATAGGGTTTTAGGTTTGGTACGTTTTACCAAAGTCATTTCCTTGTTTAGTGCATTTTAATGCAAATTGCTGGATTCCGGGACACTGGTTTGACCTAGCCGGACGATGTAGTTCCCTCGGTTTTCAGGTCTCGGTCAAAACTACAAACTTGTAGATCTAGGTCTTATTGCACGCGGGGCAAAATTTCAGGTCAATCCGAGTTAAGTAGACCAAGTTATGGTCATTATACTATTGCTGGTCAAATGGTACCAATTTAGGTCAATTTTAGGTCAATTTGGTCAACTCTGGTTCGGCCAGTTTTTGGACCCGAACTTGTGCAAGCTTTTTGACTTGCTTATGGTCATTTCTGGGCTTTGGTGTCTTCATAAGACTTGTAGGTATGGGTCTTAACTATTCATGGTTAAAATTTCAGGTCAATTGGACCTGTTTTGAGTGAGTTATGGCCTAAACACTCACTGCTGCCCAATTGGTCATTTTTCAGGTCCTAATTGCACCTAATCCGAATTGGTCATTTTCTTAGGTCACCTTGCAAGCAGAATTTTGGTATGTTTTCTCAATGAAACTTGGCACATTTTGTGCCTAGTTCCACCTTCAATTGGTCTCATACCAATTGAGGTTACACGTTTAAACTTATTGGCTAAAATGTACACTGCCCTTGGTTACTTTGCTTAACACACATCAATTACACACATTTACCTTGCAATTTGTTTGCTTCCCTACCAATCTGTTTTGGTACATTACCAAAAGCATATTCTACTTTACACTAACATTACTTTGGGCAGATTACAATTACCCTCTACACACCAAATATAATTCACATTTACAAGTTCTAAGTACCATTACATTCACACCTAACCATTACAAATCTTACATACACTTTACAATATCAATCTCCATACATATCCATCAATCCTTCTAGGTCAATATTCTGCCTACACTTCCATGAATACATACATTTACTCAAGTGTTCCCAAGCTGCCGAAAATTGTCCTTCAACATCAAAGTGCCCTACAATTTACCAATTCCCATCCAAGTGCATAAATCACCATATACATGTGAAATAATTCACTAGGATATTAAATCACCATGATCAACATTATTTCTCATCAATTATATGCATAATAAATCATTAAATGTGTGACCCCATGGCTGTCCAAAAATGGCTATCTCAATAACTATTTAAACTTTAAAATTTCCTTCACAAAACTAACACCCATAACATGAACATAAAGTTTAACAAAGGAATTCTCAAAAATGTAAACTTACCTTTAATTGTAACTTGCTAAACCTTCACCAAACTTCTCAAATTTGGTATCAATATCTTCCTTGTGATGTGTAGACAAACTTTCATGAAGGAACCTAAGAGATTGGAGTTGAAAATGGAGAGTTAAGAGAGCTTGCATGAAAAATGGCCATGGTGGTTTCCATTTTCTTCAATTCGGCAACTTTGAATCCAAATGAGGAAGATGAAGTTTCTGTTGGTTTAGTGGAAGTACAGCTGCCCCTCTTTGTTTTATTTTATTCCCTTAGTGGTCCACTCATTTAAATTATATCATAAAATAAGTTTAAATGTGTTATTTACACATTTTTCACCCCACTTTTGGCTATTTGTATTAGGTACCCCTCTTTTAATTTTTCATTTCATTTTCTAAGTGTAATATTATTTATTTTTAATGGACATTTAGGTCAAAAGACACTTCGGGATGTCAAATGACCATAATGCCCCTATTCGGGTGGCATTCCCGATTTTTCGGTAACACCGTATTTTGTCTGTTTTCGATTTCTCACTTTTCTTTGTACTAATTATTTAATTTTTCTTTAATCTTTCTAATGAGATTTATACTTCAATAAGGGTCTATTTATGTCCTAAAAATGTTTTCCAGGGTTCCCCGCAGTCCAGGGCTAGTCAACGGTCCATGCCGTGACTTTCCAGTGCGGTCACCCATCGCTAGGGTTCTCGGCTCGCTTAACTTGATTTCATTTCTTTACTATTATTTTTTTCCTTTGTTTTTCTTGTATTTTCTTTTCTTGTATTTCATTATTTTATGTCTCCTCACTCATATTGAAGTGTAGTTCTAGGCATCCTAGCTATCCGGACAACATTGGTCACCGGAACAGTAGAACGCACTACCGAACTTAAGGGTGTTACATTGGGAATCTGAATACTCATCAAATTTCAAAACTCAAAATATTCGTTGCCAATAATGTAAATCATTTGTATAAATGACTTTGATCACAAAATTCAATTTATCAAACCATGACTAACCATTTAAGTGATTCAACAAAATCAATTATACATAAACCATAATTGAAATCACAATTTCTTACCATTCAAAAGCCATTCTGTATCTCAAAAATCAATCTTTATCTCACTAATATGCAAGACAAATCCGAAAGGGCCATATTCGATGTGATTCTAACTCCCTATGGTCGGGAAGGTCGAATCAGATTCTAACTTCCTATGGTCGGGGAGGTCGAATCATCGTGCACAGTACCATCACAATAATGAATCTTCCGCAAGGGCCATAACGATAAAATAAACTTAGATCTAACCTCAAATCAGAGGAAAATCTAAGCCTGTGCACGTACCATGGTAATCAAAACACAACTAACTCCATTGTCTTCTCAACAAATGAGAGAGACGGGTAATAACCTAGTCAAGCATCTATAGTGAGATATAAAACAATATTACAATCCATTTAGTGAGCATAAATAACAATATAATTCGATTCAAAGTCAATTCTAATATCCAATAATTTTTATGCTCATCACAATTCAAATCATAAATTTGCATTTTTCCATGAAAATTACCTTCACAATTCAAAACATGTTCTATCACAATTTTCCAAAACATAATTTGTTCAATCCATAACAATGCTTAATACTTGTGGAAATACCATTTCACAAAGCTGAATTCATACATACTATAACAATTTTCAATAATCATTGAATTAAATCCAATGCTTGTTAAACATAATACATAAGAAAAATATGTCATTTAATCATATGAAATATTCAAAGTAAAATCAGTTAAAAACTAGTTGTGCACAAACCTCTGATAATTGTCTCCTGGTCTGGACTCAGTGTTTCCTTCCCTTTTCCTTAGTCTTTGGTAACTGAGAAACACAATTTGAAGTGTTTCAGTACTAAATTAAACTGTCTCTAACGATAATGTTCGATAAGTAATTCACTGAAGGCTATTATTTGCTCAATTACCTAATATACCGACCCTCGATGCGTTTAAGGTAAATTAGGTTTTGGTGTCCTTAATATTTCACATTCGATAGGGTTTTAGGGTTGGTACATTTTACCAAACTCAATTCTATGTATATTGCGTTTTCTTGCATTTCATTGCAAATTGCTGGATTTCGGGATACTAGTTTGACCTAGCCGGACGGTCTAGTTCCCTCAGTTTTCGGGTTTCGATCAAAACTACAAACTTGTAGATCTATGTCTTATTGCACGCGGGGCAAAATTTCAGGTCAATCCAAGTTAAGTAGACCAAGTTATGGTCATTATACTATTGCTGGTCAAATGGCATCAAATTAGGTCAATTTTAGGTCAATTTGGTCAACTCTGGTTCGGCCAGTTTTTGGACCCGAACTTGTGCAAGTTGTTTGACTTGCTTATAGTCATTTCTGGGCTTTGGTGTCTTCATAAGAATTGTAGGTATGGGTCTTAACTATTCATGGTTAAAATTTCAGGTCAATTGGACCTGTTTTGAGTGAGTTATGGCCTAAACACTCACTGCTGCCCAATTGGTCATTTTTCAGGTCCTAATTGCACCTAATCCGAATTGGTCATTTTCTTAGGTCACCTTGCAAGCAGAATTTTGGTATGTTTTCTCAATGAAAGTTGGCACATTTTGTGCCTAGTTCCACCTCCAATTGGTCTCATACCAATTGAGGTTACACATTTAAACTTATTGGCTAAAATGTACACTGCCCTTGGTTACTTTGCTTAACACACATCAATTACACACATTTACCTTGCAATATGTTTACTTCCCTACCAAATCTGTTTTGGTACATTACCAAAACTATATATTACTTTACATTAACATCACTTTGGGCAGATTACAATTATCCTCAACATACCAAATATAACTCTAATTCCCAAAGTTCAAATACCATTACACATACACATAAACATCACTAGTTTTTACATACACTTTACACAACAATTTCATACACATATCCTTCAATCCTTAATGCCACAATTCTGCCCATATCTTCATGAACACATACACTTATCCAAGAATTTCAAGGCTGCCGAAATTGTCCTTCAACACCAAAGTGTCCTACAATTCATTAAATCCCATTCCAAGTGCAAAATTCACTATATACATGTGAAGTAATTCACTAGGTTATTAAATCATCATGATCAACATCATTTCTCATCAATATATGCACAATTATTTCATCAATTACATGACTCCATGGCTGTCCAAAATGAACACAACAATAACTCTTCAAACTCAAAAATTTTCTTCACAAATCCAACACTCATAACATGCACACAATACTTAACAAAGCTATCTTCAAAAACACTAACTTACCTTATGGTTGGAGCTTGTTAAACCTTGCTTAAACTTCTCAAATTTGGTATCAAACTCTTCCTTGTGATGAGTAGGAAAACTTTCATGAAGCCACTTAAGGGATTGGAGTTGAAAATGGGGAGGTTAAGTGAGCTTGCATGAAACGCCCATGGAGTTTTCTCTCACCTTCATTCACGGCAACTTTGGTACAATGGAGAAGATGAAATTTTCTGATGGTGTAATGGAAGTACACCTGCCCCACTATGTTTTTAATTAATCCTTTAATGGTCCACTAACTCCAAATAATCATATAATAAGCCAATTGTGCATTTATTCCACATTAACCCATGATTTTAGCTATTTGTATTAGGTACCACTAAATTAATTTTTTATTTTATTTTCTAAGTGTAATATTATTTATTTTTAGTGGACATTTAGGTCAAAAGACAATTCGGGATGTCAAATGACCCTAATGCCCCTGTTCGGGTTGCATTCCCGATTTTTCGGTAACACCGGGTTTTGTCCGTTTTTCGATTTCTCACTTTTCTTTGTACTAATTATTTAATTTTTCTTTGATCTTTCTAATGATATTTATTCTTCAATAAGGGTCTATTTAAGTCCTAAAAATGTTTTCTAGGGTTCCCCGCAGTCCAGGGCTAGCCAACGGTCCACGCCGTGACTTCCCTGTGCGGTCACCCATCGCTAGGGTTTTCGGCTCGCTTAACTTGGTTACATTTCTTTGCTATTATTTTTCCTTTGTTTTTCTTGTATTTTCTTTTCTTGTATTTCATTATTTTATGTCTCCTCACTCATATCGAAGTGTAGTTCTAGGCATCCTAGCTGTCCGGACAGCACTGGTCACCGGAACAGCAGAACGCACTACCGAACTTAGGGGTGTTACAAATGAAGAACCCTAAGTGATTGGAGTTAAAATGGAGGAGTGCATGAAGCTTGAATGAAAACGCCCATGGAGTTCTTCCTTAGCTCTCCATTTCGGCAAATTTGAATCCAAATGAGGAAGATGAAATGCAGATGGTATAATGAGTGTACACCTGCCCCATTATCCTTAGTTTATTCCTTTAGTGGTCCACTTCCACTTATTAAATCATATAATATGTTAATTGTTCATTTATCCCACATTAACCCATAATTTTAGCTATTTACTTTAGGTACCACCAAATTAATTTTTCATTTTATTTTCTAAGTGTAATATTATTTATTTTTAATGGAAATTTAGGTCAAAAGACAATTTGGGGTGTCAAATGACCATAATGCCCCTGTTCGGGTTGCATTCCCGATTTTTCGGTAACACCGGGTTTTGTCTGTTTTTCGATTTCTCACTTTTCTTTGTACTAATTATTTAATTTTTCTTTGATCTTCCTAATGATATTTATTCTTCTATAAGGGTCTATTTAAGTCCTAAAAATGTTTTCCAGGGTTCCCCGCAGTCCAGGGCTAGTCAACGGTCCACGCCGTGACTTCCCGGTGCGGTCACCCATCGCTAGGGTTCTCGGCTCGCTTAACTTGGTTACCTTTCTTTGCTATTATTTTTCCTTTGTTTTTCATGTATTTTCTTTTCTTGTATTTCATTATTTTATGTCTCCTCACTCATAACGAAGTGTAGTTCTAGGCATCCTAGATGTCCGGACAACACTGGTCACCGGAACAGTAGAACGCACTACCAAACTTAAGGGTGTTACAATATGAGATATAAATAAGATGGAATGGTGAGTCTCATGCCATATGACAAACATGATAGGCACTTATAAATGATAAGTAGGCCGAGCCAGTGACACTTATGACAAGCATATGGAGTTTACTCTTGTCAATGCATTGTCATAAATCATATCAGTGCATATAATCTTTAGACCTGAGATAGCACAGTTATCTTGTATAGAGGTGGTTTGAGTTTAATACTGCTTTCATACTTGTACTATGTATGGGTATATGGGCATGTGTTGGCTCCTACTAGTTATATATGGAGGTAGGTGTTGATCAAGATGAAATCTGTTCGTATAAGTAAATAGAGATAAAATCCTATGTTTATTTAATTGTTCTTGATGTATTAAGTTCCTGGCCAGGACAGATAGATTTATTCAGAAAGAGTTTCTGATGAGAAAATCTTTTTAATGAAGAACTAGAATTAAAAGAGAACATAATATTCATATCAAATGGAGTTTGACATAAAACATGACTCCAACTTGAGTTGCGATTTTGTAATAGAGAGATTCTAGTGCATGGTAACATATGATTATCGGTTCATTTAAGGTAAACCTTATTACTAATTGGGTGGCCATGGCATGCTATGCTAGGTGTTAACCATGGTCTATGAGGTGCATAAAATAATTTAGAGAAATCATTTATGGTAAGAAAGAGTTTGATGATATTAAGAGTTGATATCATATCTCATTACCAATTAGTGATGAGCCTAGTAAGTCACACATATACACAAGTTATCACCTAATTAAATATGAATTAATTAATTAATTAATTAAACAGTATAATTAATTAATTAAATAGGTTTGCTTTTCAATTAGATTGCAAAGTCCCTAGCATGACTTAAAACCAAATCTAGATTATTGGATGTAAAGTATAAGTTAAATTTATATTTAAAGTGTTTAAATATGAATTTAATTAATGAGAAATTAATTAATAGAGATTAATTAATTAATTTATATTTGATATAAATTGATTAGAAAAAGAGAAATAATTATTTTGGGTTAAGAACTCAAAATTAAGACAGGGGTATTTTGGTCGTTTCACAGGGTGACATGTGGCACCATGAGATGGTGGCACATGGCATTACACATAAGCTTGCCAAATTTCTTTTAATCATGTAAGATGATTAAAATTAAGATTAATTATAGGTTTGACACTTGGCACAATGTGATTGGGTCAATTAAACCTAGAACCAATCAAAGGGTGACATGTGGCAAGGGTTTAAGTGGTAACCTAGCTATATAAGTGTTGTTATGAAAAATTAAAACACTCAAGCTGCTGCTCCCAAAGGTGCCACCACCCCTTGGCTACCTCTTCCTTCTTTTCTTCTTCATCTCTCATTCATTCCAAGAGATTAGCAAACAATTTGCAAACAATCTCTTGAATTAAAAATGCTAGAAATTATTTCTAGTGTCCTGTTTATATCTTTAATCTCTTAAAAGGCAGAACTTGATTTTCTAAATAATAGAAAAAGCTTTAGAAGCTATTCAGGGGTTGTCATAGGTGTTCTTGGAGTGGAAAAGCTAGAGGGACAACATCTGGTGTCCTGAAGACGAATCTCAAAGGTATAAATACACTGCAGTGCATTAAGAGGTTAGTGTGTTTGTTCTTCATTTAATCTAGGGTTCTAAAATTAATCTGATTAATTTAAAAATCTTAAATAGCAAATGCAGATCCAGAAACATATTAAAATAGTTTTAATATGTTATTTATCATTGAAATCAAATAGATAAAAATAAATCTTGCATGATGCATGTGACCCTAGGTGAAAATTTTTGAATTCAATGGTATAAATATGTGTTTTTCACGCTTCTGTTCCTTCACACATAAGCTTGCCAAATGTCTTTTAATCATGTAAGATGATTAAAATCAAGATTAAATATAGGTTTGACACTTGGCACAGTATGATTGGGTCAATTAAACCTAGAACTAATAAGAGGGTGACATATGGCAAGTGTTTAAGTGGTGACCTAGCTATATAAGTGTTGTTATGAAAAGAAAACAAAACAACTAGTAGCTGATATCTTTGGTGCCGCCACCCAAGAAGCTCTTCCTTCTCTTCATCTTATTCTCTCATGTATTCCAAGAGACAAACAAATAATCTCTTAAATTAAAAATGCTAGAAATCATTTCTAGTGTTCTGTTTATATCTTTAATCTCTTAAAAGGCAAAACTTGATTTTCTAAATAATAGAAAAAGCTTTAGAAGCTATTCAAGGGCTGCCATAGGTGAACTTGGTGTGAACAAGCTATAGGGACAACATCTAGTGTCCTGAAGACGCATCCCAAAGGCACAAATATACTGCAATGCATCAAGAGATTAGTGTATTTGTTCTTGATCTAATATAGGGTTATAAAATTAATCTGATTAATTCTAAAATCTTAAATAGCAAATACAGATCCAAAAACATATTAAAAGAGTTTTAATATATTGTTTATCATTGAAATCAAATAAATAAAAGTAAATCTTGCGTGATGCATGACCCTAGGTGAAAATTTTTGAATTTAATGGTATAAACTTGTGTTTTTCATGCTTCCACTAGACTAGTTAAACCTCTTCATAACTATTAATTTATCACATTGAACTTGTAAAATTAGGAGAACAATTTTTGAAATAAAAGCAAACCTAAAAATGTCTCACTAGCTTTAAAACATATCTCTTGGACCTATCAAGGTGAAATCCTAGCATATGCTTGATGAAGAAATGATTAAGGCATTCTTTAATATAACCTCATAATGTCTTAGCCACCCCTAACTAAAATGAATATCCTTTATAGCCAACTTGAAGCCTATGTTTACTCCTTAGAATTTATTGCTTACCCATGTTATTTACCTAGCCCCTAGCTTAAACACCTACCATACCCTTTTGAGGAAGCAAAATGCATAAAGAAAATGAAGAGAGGATGTGGAACTCAAGAAAGAATGCAAGTGTGCAATTGAAATCAAAGAAAAATTTGCTTTTCCAACCCAGCAAAAGCAATGAGTTTGGGGGATAGGACAAAAAGGAAAAAGAGAAGAAGTCCCAAGATAAGTATCATGGAAGCATGCTTGGTGTCACACCCTACCCCTCTGTAAGGCATAACATGATCCCGTAGTATACCTAATGAATTACCAACTCCGTCTACTGATAATCCATTAAATACACTACAAGGGATTTTAAAAACTTTTCTTACTTCTTTTACAGTGGTGAGCACTATTTACAGGTGTGAAAGACTTTGGTGAACTGAAGTGAAACAACTAACTCATTTGATTTATTTGGAATATCTGTAAAAATTTTGGCAAGGTGCCATTTGTATTTTGGACAAAACAGTTCTTCAGAAAACCTGTAAAAAGCACTTCAATATATTTTCAAATCTCAACTCCAACATTTTTATCAACACAACACATTTCTCAAGTCAAATCCACAGTGATTTTCAAAGACTAAGATACAAAGATATAACACAATTTTTACAAGCCAAATAACTCATAATTATTTTACAACTTTCTCAGACAACTTAAATTTACAACTGCTCAAAACCAAGAACAAAATATACATACATTGAATATACATTACAGTAAAAAATTCAAAATGTGTTATAATCACTATAAACAAAAATATCTCGCTTTCGATACTAGCGACCTTAGCTCGCCTGTCTGCTCTCTACTGCGACAAAGAATAAAGCTATCGCTGAGACAATGTCTCAGTGGTGCACAACATTTACCAAATACAAATTTTAAATCACAATTCATAAATCATATCAATAGTGGATACTTAAAACCATAGTTAAATTCAAGACAATAAATGTCAACAAGAATTTAAACTCCATTTGTTAATATCACAATAATTTTCAATAAGTCAGATCATGGTTGAATTCAATAGAAAGTATATGTCAATAAGATTTTAAATCAATTTCACAATCTCACAATACATAATAACACAATTCGATCAAATAACTGAAGAATACAGTGTTGCCAATCTATAACACAATTTAGGCCATGACACAATTTTTCCATATATGCCGTGTTGTACACCACGACAAGACATGCTCACCCCAATAATCAAAATCAATGAGGGAGGAAGCTAGCTATATAATGAGAACTCATCCATACTCACCTCAGACTGGGAAGTCAAAGAGGTAGGAACATAATCATACTCACCCCAGACTAATAAGTCAAAGAGGGAGGAATAATCACACTCACCCCATTAATGGAGGAGGAACATATTATCAGTGTCATGCCAATTGTGAGTCAAAACAATTCCAAACATTTTATTCAAATGATCCGTAAGAATCCAATAAATTTCCAAAGTTATAATTTCATTCACAAAATGGCAACACAATTCGTAATTCACTTCAATTTCCACAAAAACCATTTACAGTGCTTTTCAATCAATAAGTATCCATCAAATACCATTCAAACAATTTTTCACAGTTTCAAACCATTCACAATGTTTTTCAATCAATAAGTGTCCACCAAACACATTTCCACAATTTAAAACAATGATATGCAAATAGTCAATATTTATTTCCATTGAAAATAATTCAAAAGAAACAGTTGTTGTGCACAAACCTCTGATATTTGTCTCCTGGTCTTGACTCAGTATTTCTTTCCCTTTTGCTGAGTCCTTGTTAATCGAAACACAATTTGAAGTGTTTGATGCTAAATTAAACTGTCTCTATCGATGGTGTTTGGTAAATAATGCACTGAACTCAATTATTCACTTAATCACCTAATATACCGACCCTCGATGCGTTTTAGGTAAATTAGGTTTTAGTGTCATTAATATGTCACACTCGATAGGGTTTTAGGTTTGGTACGTTTTACCAAAGTCATTTCCTTGTTTAGTGCATTTTAATGCAACTTGCTTTGGATTCGGGATACTGGTTTGACCTAACGGACGATCTAGTTCCCTCGGTTTTCGGTCTCGGTCGAAACTACAAACTTGTAGATCTAGGTCTTATTGCACGCGGTGCAAAATTTCAGGTCAATCCGAGTTAAGTAGACCAAGTTATGGTCATTACACTATTGCTGGTCAAGTGGTACCATTTTAGGTCAATTTTAGGTCAAATTGGTCTGGTTCGGCCAGTTTTTGGACCCGAACTTGTGCAAGTTGTTTGACTTGCTTATGGTCATTTCTGGGTTTTGGTGTCTTCATAAGACTTGTAGGTATGGGTCTTAACTATTCATGGTTAAAATTTCAGGTCAATTGGACCTGGTTTGAGTGAGTTATGGCCTAAATACTCACTGCTGCCCAATTGGTCATTTTTCAGGTCCTAATTGCACCTAATCCGAATTGGTCAAATTTTTAGGTCACCTTGCAAGCAGAATTTTGGCATGGTTTCTCAATGAAAGTTGGCACATTTTGTGCCTAGTTTCACCCCAAATTGGTCTCATACCAATTGAGGTTACACATTCAAGGTTATAGGCTAAAATATTCACTGCCCTCAATATGCATTTCACACCCCAACTTCAAACACATACTCACCTTGCAAGGTTTACTTCCATACCCTACCAAACTGTTTTGGCACATTACCAAAAACATTTTCTACATTACATTAGCATTATTTTGGGTAGATTCCAATCACCCTCAACACACCAAATATCATTCACAATTACAATTTCTAAATACCATTACAACCACACCTAAACATTACAAACTTTACATACACTTTACAACATTCATTCACATACATATCATCAATCCTTCTAGGTCAATATTCTGCCCACTCTTCCTTCAATATACACCATTTCTCAAGTGTCCACAAGCTGCCACAAAACATTCATCAACATCACATTGCCGTACCATATGCCAATTCCCATCAAAGTGCATAATTCACCATATAAACATGCAATAACTCACTAAGTTACTAAATCACCATTATTAACATTCTTTCCCATCAATTATATGCACAAATACCTCATCATAAACGTGACCCATGGCTGTCCAAAATGAAAATAACAATAACCTTTCAAACTTAAAATTTTCCTTCACCAAACTAATACCCATAACATGCACAAAAACTTTAACAAAGGATTTCTCAAAATGCAAACTTACCTTTATTTGTAACTTGCTAAACCTTCACCAAACTTCTCAAATTGGGTGTCAATATCTTCCTTGTGATGTGTAGACAAAGTTTAATGAAGGAACTCAAGTGTTTGGAGTTGAAATGGAAGGAGGGATCAAGCTTGCATGAAAATGTCCATGGAGTTTTCTCTCCCTTCATTCACGGCTTGGATGGTAAATGAAGAAGATGAAGTGGCTGCTGGACATAGTGGACTTACATCAGCCCCATAATGTGTTTATTTTATTCTCTTAGTGGTCCACTTACTCTAATTAATTCATATTATAAGTTACTTTCACTTAATCCCACATTAAACCCTTAATTCTCACTATTTACTTTAGGTACCACCAATTTAATTTTTCATTTCATTTTCTAAGTGTAATATTATTTATTTTTAATGGAAATTTAGGTCAAAAGACACTTGGGATGTCAAATGACCATAATGCCCTGTTCGGGTGGCATTCTGATTTTCAGTATTCTGGGTTTTGTCTGTTTTCGATTTCTCACTTTTCTTTGTACTAATTATTTAATTTTTCTTTGATATTTCTAATGATATTTATTCTTCAACAAGGGTCTATTTATGTCCCAAAAATGTTTTCGGGGTTCCATGATCCAGGAGCGATCAACGGTCCACGCCGTGACTTCAGTCACGATCACCCATCGTTAGGTTTCCCGGCTCGTTTAACTTGATCACATTTCTTTGCAATCATTTTTCCTTTGTTTTTCTTGTACTTTCTTTTCTTTTATTTCATTATTTTATGTCTCCTCACTCTCATTGAAGTGTGGTTCTAGTCATCCTAGCTGTCCGGACAACACTGGTCACTGGAGCAGCAGAACGCACTACCGAACTTAGGGTTGTTACAATTCTCCCCCCCTTAAATAAATTTCGTCCACGAAATTTTACCCAGTAATCATCTTACAATAGTCATACGTTTATTTTCTCCTTTCTATATGATCGTAAGACTTTTAACAATCTAATACAATGTTTACTTTGTTTGGATAACACCAATCTCCTCTTACTATTATGTTGTCTAATATTTCAGCTCACGTTCCTTCTTGAATGACCCTTGAGGTCATATTAGAATCATTCATCAGGCATTGGTCCTCTGACCATTCTAGTCCATAGTCTTCCTCACATTCGAAATATTTCTTTGTTACATATGAATCAACTATTCAAGTCTCTACTTCCATAACTCTTTTTATCTGTCAATGTTCTATAACTTACTTCCTTTTATCTTGAACTATAACCTTTCGATATTTTAACTTTTGAGTTTTAGATCCCTAAGTAGGATTTTCAAACTTATTTCTAACAATTAAATTACGTCACGGCATAACTATGCCAAAGCAGATGCCGTTGGCAACTATTCTCATCTAGGTGTACTATCGGTTAGTACGTAGCTCTACACAATAATCTCAAGTTAGTCTTGTGTCTGCGACTTACGGTATAAACATCAAGAACATTGCATAGTTACTACGATACATCCCAATAGATCAAACTTTGTTATCTTTTATTCTTTTTGAATTCACCGATATTCGAATCTTATTACGATTACAATATCCATTAGCAATTTCTAACAGTAACCTCCTTGCCCTTATCAAGAGCAATTCCTTTACTGCATCTTACTATTACGTCATCTTGCCTTACATTAAGTAGGCTCACTAATTAGCTTTATAAATTAAATTGAGTTAGAAAATACTTTTAAACAATAAACACTTTCAAAACTAATTTCACTTATTATCACAATCCTTATCTTAAGGGCTAATCACTAATGCGTTAAAATTTATTCCTCGTAAGCGAATAACAACGAACATATAGTTCTAACATTAATGTAAAAATATGAAAATTCCAGTCAAACAATACATATATATATCTCGGTTGCTAATTGAGAAAGTACCACAATGATGTCAAAAGTCTCGGTCTCTTCTCTGCAGTATAGCGTATACTCTCGTTGAAACATCACCTGTTTTGGTGATTCACGATGTCGACTTCTAGGTGTACTACCCCTACCTCTACCTTTGCCTCTACTAGCGATGGTGAACTCTTTGGGGTAGAAACTTGGGTTGATCCCTTTGGTGTAGTAAATGATCGAGCGACACTGGAGTTACACAATCCTTAGCAAAATGACCAGTCTCTCCACAATTAAAGCATGCTCCTACGGCTCTATAACATACCCCACTATGTGGTTTACCACAAGTTTCACAAAGTCGATCTGACAGCGCATTTCTGGGTTTCTGTTGAGTTGGCTGATCGGATCGAGGTGGTTTCTGTCCAAAAGATCTATCTCTACTGGACTTCTTACTATCTCTGTCGTATCCCCCAAAGTTTTTCCTCTTTCGGTAGGACCACTAGAACTACATTATGTGACTTTCCCTCTTTTTCTACCTTCTCTGATTTCTTTTTCTCAAGAGCCGCTTCAGATTCAATTCTTTCTAATTCTAGTGCTTGAGAAATAAGTTCAGAGAAGTTGTTATGTTTGAATCCGACCACTTGTAATCTGATACTAGGCTTCAAGCCGGTTTCAAACCTCTTACATCTCTCCTATTTGGTAGAAAGTAGACTTCTTGCATAATGGCTTAGGTGGGAGAATTCCCTTTCATACTCGACCAGATCGCCTTTGTTTGGACTTAGGAATTCTTGCGACTTCGGTCTACATAAGCATCGGGGACATATTTTTGCTGAATTCCCTGAGGAAGTCATTCCATGTTAGCACTGCTGGTTATATCAGACTGTTGTGTATGGTTTTCCACCAGTCATAAGCATCCCCCTGTAGAAAAGATGATGATTACTCACATCTAAGCTACTCTGTACAATGCAGTTTCTTGAATACCCTATCCATCCTCTCTAACCATTGTTCTGCCTCTAGAGGATCTACTGTCCCTTTGAACTCTGTAGCCCCATACTTCATCAATTTGTCATCTTGTCTAGCAGAAGACTGTGGTTGTACCACCGGTGTCTGTATTGGGACTTGAGTAGGCACATTACCATCCATTTGTTGGAACATTGCAGCCGTCTGTGACGAGCGAAGCGAAGCTGCGATGCTGCGGTGGTGCTCTTGAACCACCGACATTATGTAGGCATGGGGCATCCCCTTGCACCTCGACCTCAATAGATTGATCGTGAACGATCACCCTCTTCCATAGTCAATGCGAGGATTTTAGATCTCTAAACCAATAACACAAGGAGATTTCCTCCGTTAGTGCATATTTATAATGTAATGTCTTGTATGTATCAAACAATGATATTGAGCGGTTATCTGTGAAGAAAGAATATTCAAATGACAATGAAAGCAATTTAAAAACTTTGCTCTGAAACCACAAAAACATGTCACACCCTACCCCTATGTAATGCATAAAATGAACCCGTAGTAGACCTCATGAATTTCCAAATCCGTCTAATGATACTCCATTAAATAAACTACAAGGGATTTTAAAAACTTTTCTTACTTCTTTTACAGTGGTGATCACTATTTACAGGTGTGAAAGACTTTGGTGAACTGAAGTGAAACAACTAACTCATTTGATTTATTTGGAATATCTGTAAAAATTTTGGCAAGGTGCCATTTGTATTTTGGACAAAACAATTCTTCAGAAAACCTGTAAAAGGCACTTCAATATATTTTCAAATCTCAACTCCAACATTTTTATCAACACAACACATTTCTCAAGTCAAATCCACAGTGATTTTCAAAGACTAAGATACAAAGATATAACACAATTTTTACAAGCCAAATAACTCATAATTATTTTACAACTTTACTGTACAACTTAAATTTACAACTGCTCAAAACCAAGAACAAAATATACATACAGTGAATATACATTCTGATTACAAAATGCCACATGTGGTATACTCACTATACCCAAAATCTCTCATTGGCGATACTAGCGACCTAACTTTCTTTGCCATCTGTCTCTCTACCTGCGACAGCAATAAAAAGCTATCGCTGAGACAATGTCTCAGTGGTGCACAACATTTACCAAATACAAATTTTAAATCACAATTCATAAATCATATCAATAGTGGATACTTAAAACCATAGTTAAATTCAAGACAATAAATGTCAACAAGAATTTAACTCCATTTGTTAATATCACAATAATTTTCAATAAGTCAGATCATGGTTGAATTCAATAGACAGTATATGTCAATAAGAGTTTAAATCAATTTCACAATCTCACAATACATAATAACACAATTCGATCAAATAACTGAAGAATACAGTGTTGCCAATCTATAACACAATTTAGGCCATGACACAATTTTTCCATATATGCCGTGTTGTACACCACGACAAGACATGCTCACCCCAATAATCAAAATCAATGAGGGAGGAAGCTAGCTATATAATGAGAACTCATCCATACTCACCTCGGTGGGAAGTCAAAGAGGGAGGAACATAATCATACTCACCCCAGACTAATAAGTCAAAGAGGGAGGAATAATCACACTTACCCCATTAATGGAGGAGGAACATATTATCAGTGTCATGCCAATTGTGAGTCAAAACAATTCCAAACATTTTATTCAAATGATCCGTAAGAATCCAATAAATTTCCAAAGTTATAATTTCATTCACAAAATGGCAACACAATTCGTAATTCACTTCAATTTCCACAAAAATCATTTCTGATGCTTTTCAATCAATAAGTATCCATCAAATACCATTCAAACAATTTTTCAGATTTCAAACCATTCACAATGTTTTTCAATCAATAAGTGTCCACCAAACACATTTCCACAATTTAAAACAATGATATGCAAATAGTCAATATTTATTTCCATTGAAAATAATTCAAAAGAAACAGATTGTTGTGCACAAACCTCGATATTTGTCTCTGGTCTTGACTCGATATTTCTTTCCCTTTTCTTTGAGTCCTTGTTAATCGAGAAACACAATTTGAAGTGTTTGATGCTAAATTAAACTGTCTCTATCGATGGTGTTTGGTAAATAATGCCTGAACTCAATTATTCACTTAATCACCTAATATACCGACCCTCGATGCGTTTTAGGTAAATTAGGTTTTAGTGTCATTAATATGTCACACTCGATAGGGTTTTAGGTTTGGTACGTTTTACCAAAGTCATTTCCTTGTTTAGTGCATTTTAATGCAACTTCTTTGGATTCGGGATACTGGTTTGACCTAACCGGACGATCTAGTTCCCTCGGTTTTGGGTCTCGGTCGAAACTACAAACTTGTAGATCTAGGTCTTATTGCACGCGGTGCAAAATTTCAGGTCAATCCGAGTTAAGTAGACCAAGTTATGGTCATTACACTATTGCTGGTCAAGTGATACCATTTTAGGTCAATTTTAGGTCAAATTGGTCTGGTTCGGCCAGTTTTTGGACCAGAACTTGTGCAAGTTGTTTGACTTGCTTATGGTCATTTCTGGGTTTTGGTGTCTTCATAAGACTTGTAGGTATGGGTCTTAACTATTCATGGTTAAAATTTCAGGTCAATTGGACCTGGTTTGAGTGAGTTATGGCCTAAATACTCACTGCTGCCCAATTGGTCATTTTTCAGGTCCTAATTGCACCTAATCCGAATTGGTCAAATTTTTAGGTCACCTTGCAAGCAGAATTTTGGCATGGTTTCTCAATGAAAGTTGGCACATTTTGTGCCTAGTTTCACCCCAAATTGGTCTCATACCAATTGAGGTTACACATTCAAGGTTATAGGCTAAAATATTCACTGCCCTCAATATGCATTTCACACCCCAACTTCAAACACATACTCACCTTACAAGGTTTACTTCCATACCCTACCAAACTGTTTTGGCACATTACCAAAAACATTTTCTACATTACATTAGCATTATTTTGGGTAGATTCCAATCACCCTCAACACACCAAATATCATTCACAATTACAATTTCTAAATACCATTACAACCACACCTAAACATTACAAACTTTACATACACTTTACAACATTCATTCACATACATATCATCAATCCTTCTAGGTCAATATTCTGCCCACTCTTCCTTCAATATACACCATTTCTCAAGTGTCCACAAGCTGCCACAAAACATTCATCAACATCACATTGCCGTACCATATGCCAATTCCCATCAAAGTGCATAATTCACCATATAAACATGCAATAACTCACTAAGTTACTAAATCACCATTATTAACATTCTTTCCCATCAATTATATGCACAAATACCTCATCATAAACGTGACCCATGGCTGTCCAAAATGAAAATAACAATAACCTTTCAAACTTAAAATTTTCCTTCACCAAACTAATACCCATAACATGCACAAAAACTTTAACAAAGGATTTCTCAAAATGCAAACTTACCTTTATTTGTAACTTGCTAAACCTTCACCAAACTTCTCAAATTGGGTGTCAATATCTTCCTTGTGATGTGTAGACAAAGTTTAATGAAGGAACTCAAGTGTTTGGAGTTGAAATGAAAGGAGCGATCAAGCTTGAATGAAAATGTCCATGGAGTTTTCTCTCCCTTCATTCACGGCTTGGATGGTAAATGAAGAAGATGAAGTGGCTGCTGGACATAGTGGACTTACATCAGCCCCATAATGTGTTTATTTTATTCTCTTAGTGGTCCACTTACTCTAATTAATTCATATTATAAGTTACTTTCACTTAATCCCACATTAAACCCTTAATTCTCACTATTTACTTTAGGTACCACCAATTTAATTTTTCATTTCATTTTCTAAGTGTAATATTATTTATTTTTAATGGAAATTTAGGTCAAAAGACACTTCGGGATGTCAAATGACCATAATGCCCCTGTTCGGGTGGCATTCCTGATTTTTCGGTATTACCGGGTTTTGTCTGTTTTTCGATTTCTCACTTTTCTTTGTACTAATTATTTAATTTTTCTTTGATATTTCTAATGATATTTATTCTTCAACAAGGGTCTATTTATGTCCCAAAAATGTTTTCCAGGGTTCCCCGCAGTCCAGGGCCAGTCAACGGTCCACGCCGTGACTTCCCAGTGCGGTCACCCATCGTTAGGTTTCCCGGCTCGTTTAACTTGATCACATTTCTTTGCAATCATTTTTCCTTTGTTTTTCTTGTACTTTCTTTTCTTTTATTTCATTATTTTATGTCTCCTCACTCTCATTGAAGTGTGGTTCTAGGCATCCTAGCTGTCCGGACAACACTGGTCACTGGAGCAGCAGAACGCACTACCGAACTTAGGGGTGTTACACTTGGCACTATAAAAAGCCAAAAGCCCTTCCTCTCCATATAAAATATGTAGAAATAAACTTAGTATACTTGGATTTTATGCGTACGTGCTATCCTCATATTTGCATTCCCTAAAAACCTTTAATTGGCAACCAAGTCATTATCCCTCTAGCCCCATTACAACCTTTTTAAAGACCTTTTGATCTTTTGAAAAGTGCATGCTACATTAGCGAAGATAGAAAATTTGAGATATGCCTTTGGAGTTGGAATTGAAACACTTCATCACAATTACTCACAAAAGAGGCAAATTTGAGGGAGTTGTGTTTCTCAAATCTATCTTGATAAAATAGGTTGTTTGCGGCTTATTAATGGTCTTGTATAGAGGAATAAATAGTCAAAACACCATGAAATGAGGTGAAGTTCCAAACGGGCAGCTATTAGAATCCTTATGCCTTGAAAGAGGGAAATTGGAATGAAGGTTGGAGGAGTTCAATTCTATGCTTATTATATTGATGGTTGTATTCCTAAGTATCCGCTAAAATGTGTTTTAAACACATTTGCATACTATTTCTTAGCATTTAGGCAAGTATTTTCATACATAATAGTTGATTTTATTAGTTTTTGTAATTTCTATTGTAAATGCCTTAATTCCATGTTTTCTGCATCATTTCAGGTGTTTGGGTTAAGCCTCATAAGTATAGGAGTATAAAGGAAAGCTTGGAGGAGTCAAGAGATAGAGAATTACTGCTGATACAAAGTACATGGGTCATGTAAACCAAGACCCAGACCTGTGTAACTCTCTGCCAGAAGAAAGCCAAGAGAATCGATGAGAAACATAAGTACACGGGTCATGTAAGTAGACCTGTGTAATCTACAGGGACTCGTGTAAGTCTCTACTGGGCGCAAGCTTGAAGAACCTTATGGGAACAATAGTACACGGCCCATGTAACCAGGCCCGTGTAGTTGGCGCAGACCCGTGTAACTTTCTACGCCAAAATAAGATTTCGCAATTCTCTTCCAGTAAGTTACACGGCCCTACATTACGGGACCATGCAGTGACACATGGGCCGTGTACTATGCTGCAGCCAGTTTTATAACTCAAATTCCCTTCCTGTTTTCAGAAAAAAAAATGATACTCCTAAGGCCCTTTGGACTCAAAGTGACCTAACCCTAGAGCAACCAATATAAATAGAAAAGAAAACATCAAAAGAGACGACGGTTAGAGGGAGTGCTGCTGTCGGGCTCTACATTAGTACCAAAATAAGTTTTTCAGCTGAAGCTCCATAAGATCAAAGTTGTAAACTATCTTCGATTTCTTTGTTTTATCTCCCTAGATAGATTTCTATTGCTTTATTTCTTTTACATGATTTTCTTTTTACTGTTTTTACCTTTTATCATGATGTTTGTTGAACTCACCATGAGTGAGTAGTTTCCTTATTCTGGATTTGGGAGAGTAATGCTTGTAATTACTATTATGAATGAACATTAAGTTTTATTTACAGGATTTGAGATTCATTTCTTGATTTAATTTCTTGTGATCCTAAGGCATGCTATGTGATGGTACCCACTTAGACATGATTGTAGATGTTGCTTGAAGGACTGAAAGGTGAAGATTATGATGAAAATTAAGATCTTAAACCTAGGAATTCTGACCTAGACATAAGCTGATACCTTTATGGAACCTAAAAATTGGTCAAAGGTCTTAAAGGATTTTAATTAATTTGATCACCACGAGAGTAGGGTTTGAGTTAATTAAAATATACTCTAGATGCCTTGAGAGAGGATTTAGGATAACTTAGGGCTAATTTCCATTAATGAAAATGATCCTCAATTCAGTAAATAAACGAGATAACATCCCTAATAAGATTCAAGTATGATATCTTAACTCCAGAATTATTCCAAAAATAGATTACTTTATTTTGAGTTTACTATTCTAGTGTTTAAAGTTAACAAACTTCATTCTCTAAATTCTCGATAGCCTAGATAGTCAAAATTACTGTGTAGATTGGTATTTGCTAAACAAAGGTCCTCGTGGGAATGATACTCCACTTATCACTTTATTACTTATTAGAGATCCGTGCACTTGTAGGGTTGTAAAACCAGGCAAACACTGGTATTTTCTTAATTCTTAACTAAGATATGTATATGTATAAAAATCAATTTTGATATGTTAGCGCCTAGTCTTTTTAAAATCAGTTTCGGAAGAGTTTGTTAGCGAAAAGACATCACCTAGAATACGATAAATTATTAAATATCGATAGATAAAAGAGTTATGGAAGTAAAAAGTTGAATAGTTAGTTCAGATGTAATAAAGTAATGACACGAATATTAGCAAGATTGTTGACTAGAATGGTTAGAGGACTAATGATTGGGTAAATAGTATTGCTTAAAGTGCTATGGACTATTATTTAGACTATAAAGCTATGTAGAAATGTAAGAAAAACATGAAAAAACAACACGTATGACTATTTGAAGACAGATAGTAGACATAATTTCGAGGACGAAATTTCTTTTAAAGGGGGGGGGGGGAGGGGGGGAGAGAATTGTAACACCCCTATTTGCATAGCCTAGTATATGTTACCGTTCCGGTGACCGATGTCGGTCCGAACAATTAAGAGGATTAGAACTATGTTTAAGACACCTAGAAAAGCCCTGAATGAAAATAAATAATGAGTGCTAGAAGGTTAAGTATAAATAAGAAAAATAGAACATAAAAGATTAAATGAGCCGGGAGTCACAGTGATGGGTGACCTTCTCAGGAAATGACTGCGAAGTCAGTCTTAACTCAAATTTTGAATCAGAAAATGTGATGCCATGGTCCTTAGGACTATTGTAAACACGATGGAAAGAGAAAATCACGAAAAAGAGTTATTAAGCAGGTCAAATAATTAGGTCAGAGATCTAGAAGAAATATCGAATAACTTACAAAATGGATTGAACCAGTGAGGGGCAATTTGGTCAATTTATCCCCAGAGCTGACTCCTGACCTAACTGTCCAATAAAATCAGAGAAAAGAAAATTTTGGAATCGGGAATTAAATTTAAGAACTAATGGAAAATAAATGCAAAAGAAAAAGAAAATTAAAAAAGTTTATTACATCATTGGATGACATCATCATGATGTCAAAACTCATTTTAATTTTCCTATAACTTTTGACCAAGTTAATTAAAGTTAATTACATATAAACTACCTAAGAAAGGAAAAGAAAAAAAAAATCATTTTGTTATCTTCTCCCCAAGTGGTCGGCTTGCTCCTCTCTCTCTCCAACATTGAAGAACCACCATGAAAGCTTAAATCCAAGCTTGATTTCAACCACTTAAACCTACTTTGACCCCAAATTAATCCAATAGAACTTGATAGACTCACTTGAGAAGGTGATTGAGCAAGAAAGAAAGAAGAAACAAGTAGGGAAATTGTAGAGTTGAACATCAAAGAAAGGTTAGTGGTTTGAATTAAAAATTTATGTTTAATACTTATGTTTTTAGTATAAGTAGCTTATATCTTAACTTAAAATCAAAAGAAAACACTTGATGGGGGATCAAAGAAGAATTTTGGCCAGCTTATGTTAGGGTTTGAAATGAATGATTTTGATGTGTTTGATTGGTTGTTTAGGTTAAATGAAGCATGTAGACATTGAATGTGCATTTTGAATGCATTAGATTTTGAACTTTATGTAATTAGGGTTTTGAGCATATAAAAAATTGGAAAAGAAAATTTGGGAATTGGTCAATTGATGTAGTTGACCTTATTTGTGTTGAGAAATGGTCAATTATGGCCATTTGTGGTGTGTGTGAATTGCTAGAACTAAGTTTCAATTCGGATTGGTTAGGGTCAGTATGCTGATAGCTTGACCTAGGTTCCTTTCAGGGATCAAAGATGAAAATTTGCAAACCCAATTGATGTGAGGCTTATTGGGAGTGAAACCAGACACAAAATGGACCATTTTTCATTTAGGAATCATACATAGAACATGACCATAACTTAGTGAACAATTAGGCCAAATCCGGATTTGGGCACACTGCCCTATACAAAAAAGACTAAATGAACAGTAGTTACTTAAATGACCATAACTTGGCCTAGGAAGGTCCAAATGATCTGAATCTTATACCGATGGAAAGATGAGACATAGCCCTACAACTTTTATGAAGAACAAAAGCCCAAATTTTTACCATAACCTATCCAAAAAGTCACCTGCAATCAGCATAACAAAACTGACAATATCAAGAAAATGCCCAAAATTTTGGGTAACACAAAATTTGGCCAGCCCTATTCAAATAGTCATATCTTGGGCTACAAAACTCCAAATGGAGTGATTCCAAAAGGAAAATAAAGTTAAGACAATAAGGAACAACTTCTATGAAGAAAACTTAGCCAAATTTTAAAAGAAACATAACCAATGAAATAGTACCAAACAGGACAACAAATCTAGAAAATTTGAAATTGTGCCTAGGAAACTTAAAAATCTAAGGAGCAACTAAAACCAACAAAATTGGTAGCCAAAATGTGGTACATGGGTGAAATTGAAATCCTTATACCTATTAAGCATAGGAAAGTCAACAAATTAACTTGAATAGTATCATAAATAGTAACCCCAAAATAAAAATTTTGAAGAACGTTAGTTTAAGCATATTGGGGCTAGAATTAAGCATATATAAATTAATTATTAGATTTATTGTGAGATAAGATACTGAAACACTATAAATTGCATATTTCAGCTGAAAAAGACCTGGATAAGGATAGGGCAAACTGAGTCAAGGCCTAGAGGCGACTTATATCAGGTTTATGCACAATAACTTTTCACTTTTGATTTACTATTAGAAAATTCTTTTGAATACATCTTTGGAGCATTTTATGCTAAATAATGCTTTGAGAAATGTTGTGTTGCCGACTTTGTAAATGGAAGTTTGAAATGAAAATTGATTAATGTTTTGCATGAAATGTTGAATAATATGATTTTGAAATTGTTTTTGATTCACACTTGGCATAACAGTCCCTTACTATGTTCCTCCTCCACTTGTGGGGTTGAGTTTGATATTTGATCACTTTCCTCCCTCTCTGGCTTGCCAGTCTGAGGCGAGTTTGGATGAGTACTCATTAGCTAGCTAGCCACCTCTCTCATTCATTTTGATTAGTGGAGTGAGTTTGCCTTGCCTTGGTATACAACACGGCATGTTTGGAAATTTTGTGTCTTGGCCTAAGTTGTGTTATTGATTGGCAACACTTTGTTTATTAAATTGTTTGATCAAATTTTTGTTATATTAAGCTTTGAAAATTGTGAAATATTTAAATTGTGATTTGTGATAAAAGTGATTTGAAAATTAAAATGTGATTGTGAAAATATTTCAACTGTGAATTAATAACAAATGTTTTATATTTTGCAATTTATATTTTATTGTGCACCACTGAGTATTTTTATACTCAGCAATAACTTCTTTTGTTATTGCAGATAGGAGCAAGGAGAAAGCAGCAGAGTGCGCTGCTATTGATAAAACTGCACTGACTTTTTATACATGTATTTATTTATACCCATGTAAATTTGACTTAATGTAAATAATCTTTTGTTCATATGTATCTAAGTAGTTAGATGAGCAGTTATACATTAAAGTTGTAATAATATTATTTTTTATTTTTCTTTTGTAAATTAAGATTTATGTATATAAATTTAATTTAATGTAATGTTCATGAATTTATCGAATTATTTTGAAAAATTTTTGAGTTGCGAATTTTGAATTTAAATTTGGTTTAATTATATTGATTTGAAAATATATTGGCGGTTGGGATTGAGAAATGAAATTATTGGGAATGTTTTCACAGGTTTTGAAGAACTAGTTTTTCCTAATCATAGACGGCACTCTGCCAAAATTTTTAAAAAATTTGTGAAAACTTTAAGTTGATTGAAAATTTGATATATGGTTTATCTTCAAATAAAAGTTTTAAATTCCTACCAAAAGCGCTCGCCACCTTCGAAAAGTAAGAAAATTGTTTTAAAATCCCTTGTAGTGTATTTAATGGGTTATCGGTAGGTGAAGTTCAGTAATTCATTAGGTATACTACAGGATCATGTTATGCCTTACAGAGGGGTAAGGTGTGACAAATACCCTCAACTCATATACCATAGATAAGGGAGAAACCCTTAAACTAGCCATAGTCTTGCGATTTAAGGCATCAGCTATCACATTTGCTTTCCCTAGTAGGTAGTCTATCAAGCAATCAAAATTCTTTATCAGCTCTAACCGTCTCCTCTATCTCAAATTCAACTCCTTTTACGTGCCCAAATACTTCAAGCTCTTATTATCTGTGCAGATGTAACACCTTTCTCCATACAAATAGTGTCTCTTATTACGTGCCCAAACACCTTTCTCCATACCAAGTCATTATCCCTCTAGCCCCATTACAACCTTTTTAAAGACCTTTTGATCTTTTGAAAAGTGCATGCTACATTAGCGAAGATAGAAAATTTGAGATATGCCTTTGGAGTTGGAATTGAAACACTTCATCACAATTACTCACAAAAGAGGCAAATTTGAGGGAGTTGTGTTTCTCAAATCTATCTTGATAAAATAGGTTGTTTGCGGCTTATTAATGGTCTTGTATAGAGGAATAAATAGTCAAAACACCATGAAATGAGGTGAAGTTCCAAACGGGCAGCTATTAGAATCCTTATGCCTTGAAAGAGGGAAATTGGAATGAAGGTTGGAGGAGTTCAATTCTATGCTTATTATATTGATGGTTGTATTCCTAAGTATCCGCTAAAATGTGTTTTAAACACATTTGCATACTATTTCTTAGCATTTAGGCAAGTATTTTCATACATAATAGTTGATTTTATTAGTTTTTGTAATTTCTATTGTAAATGCCTTAATTCCATGTTTTCTGCATCATTTCAGGTGTTTGGGTTAAGCCTCATAAGTATAGGAGTATAAAGGAAAGCTTGGAGGAGTCAAGAGATAGAGAATTACTGCTGATACAAAGTACATGGGTCATGTAAACCAAGACCCAGACCTGTGTAACTCTCTGCCAGAAGAAAGCCAAGAGAATCGATGAGAACATAAGTACACGGGTCATGTAAGTAGACCTGTGTAATCTACAGGGACTCGTGTAAGTCTCTACTGGGCGCAAGCTTGAAGAACCTTATGGGAACAATAGTACACGGCCCATGTAACCAGGCCCGTGTAGTTGGCGCAGACCCGTGTAACTTTCTACGCCAAAATAAGATTTCGCAATTCTCTTCCGATAAGTTACGGCCCTACATTACTGGGACCATGCGGTGACACATGGGCGTGTACTATCTTTGACCAGTTTTATAACTCAAATTCCCCTCCTGTTTTCAGAAAAAAAAATGATACTCCTAAGGCCCTTTGGACTCAAAGTGACCTAACCCTAGAGCAACCAATATAAATAGAAAAGAAAACATCAAAAGAGACGACGGTTAGAGGGAGTGCTGCTGTCGGGCTCTACATTAGTACCAAAATAAGTTTTTCAGCTGAAGCTCCATAAGATCAAAGTTGTAAACTATCTTCGATTTCTTTGTTTTATCTCCCTAGATAGATTTCTATTGCTTTATTTCTTTTACATGATTTTCTTTTTACTGTTTTTACCTTTTATCATGATGTTTGTTGAACTCACCATGAGTGAGTAGTTTCCTTATTCTGGATTTGGGAGAGTAATGCTTGTAATTACTATTATGAATGAACATTAAGTTTTATTTACAGGATTTGAGATTCATTTCTTGATTTAATTTCTTGTGATCCTAAGGCATGCTATGTGATGGTACCCACTTAGACATGATTGTAGATGTTGCTTGAAGGACTGAAAGGTGAAGATTAACAGTAGAAAATTAAGATCTTAAACCTAGGAATTCTGACCTAGACATAAGCTGATACCTTTGTCGAACCTAAAAATTGGTCAAAGGTCTTAAAGGATTTTAATTAATTTGATCACCACGAGAGTAGGGTTTGAGTTAATTAAAATATACTCTAGATGCCTTGAGAGAGGATTTAGGATAACTTAGGGCTAATTTCCATTAATGAAAATGATCCTCAATTCAGTAAATAAACGAGATAACATCCCTAATAAGATTCAAGTATGATATCTTAACTCCAGAATTATTCCAAAAATAGATTACTTTATTTTGAGTTTACTATTCTAGTGTTTAAAGTTAACAAACTTCATTCTCTAAATTCTCGATAGCCTAGATAGTCAAAATTACTGTGTAGATTGGTATTTGCTAAACAAAGGTCCTCGTGGGAATGATACTCCACTTATCACTTTATTACTTATTAGAGATCCGTGCACTTGTAGGGTTGTAAAACTAGGCAAACACTGGTATTTTCTTAATTCTTAACTAAGATATGTATATGTATAAAAATCAATTTTGATATGTTAGTGACTAGTCTTTTTAAAATCAGTTTCGGAAGAGTTTGTTAGCGAAAAGACATCACCTAGAATACGATAAATTATTAAATATCGATAGATAAAAGAGTTATGGAAGTAAAAAGTTGAATAGTTAGTTCAGATGTAATAAAGTAATGACACGAATATTAGCAAGATTGTTGACTAGAATGGTTAGAGGACTAATGATTGGGTAAATAGTATTGCTTAAAGTGCTATGGACTATTATTTAGACTATAAAGCTATGTAGAAATGTAAGAAAAACATGAAAAAACAACACGTATGACTATTTGAAGACAGATAGTAGACATAATTTCGAGGACGAAATTTCTTTTAAAGGGGGGGGGGGGGGGGGAGGGGGGGAGAGAATTGTAACACCCCTATTTGCATAGCCTAGTATATGTTACCGTTCCGGTGACCGATGTCGGTCCGAACAATTAAGAGGATTAGAACTATGTTTAAGACACCTAGAAAAGCCCTGAATGAAAAATAAATAATGAGTGCTAGAAGGTTAAGTATAAATAAGAAAAATAGAACATAAAAGATTAAATGAGCCGGGAGTCACAGTGATGGGTGACCTTCTCAGGAAATGACTGCGAGGTCAGTCTTAACTCAAATTTTGAATCAGAAAATGTGATGCCATGGTCCTTAGGACTATTGTAAACACAGTGGAAAAGAGAAAATCACGAAAAAGAGTTATTAAGCAGGTCAAATAATTAGGTCAGAGATCTAGAAGAAATATCGAATAACTTACAAAATGGATTGAACCAGTGAGGGGCAATTTGGTCAATTTATCCCCAGAGCTGACTCCTGACCTAACTGTCCAATAAAATCAGAGAAAAGAAAATTTTGGAATCGGGAATTAAATTTAAGAACTAATGGAAAATAAATGCAAAAGAAAAAGAAAATTAAAAAAGTTTATTACATCATTGGATGACATCATCATGATGTCAAAACTCATTTTAATTTTCCTATAACTTTTGACCAAGTTAATTAAAGTTAATTACATATAAACTACCTAAGAAAGGAAAAGAAAAAAAAAATCATTTTGTTATCTTCTCCCCAAGTGGTCGGCTTGCTCCTCTCTCTCTCCAACATTGAAGAACCACCATGAAAGCTTAAATCCAAGCTTGATTTCAACCACTTAAACCTACTTTGACCCCAAATTAATCCAATAGAACTTGATAGACTCACTTGAGAAGGTGATTGAGCAAGAAAGAAAGAAGAAACAAGTAGGGAAATTGTAGAGTTGAACATCAAAGAAAGGTTAGTGGTTTGAATTAAAAATTTATGTTTAATACTTATGTTTTTAGTATAAGTAGCTTATATCTTAACTTAAAATCAAAAGAAAACACTTGATGGGGGATCAAAGAAGAATTTTGGCCAGCTTATGTTAGGGTTTGAAATGAATGATTTTGATGTGTTTGATTGGTTGTTTAGGTTAAATGAAGCATGTAGACATTGAATGTGCATTTTGAATGCATTAGATTTTGAACTTTATGTAATTAGGGTTTTGAGCATATAAAAAATTGGAAAAGAAAATTTGGGAATTGGTCAATTGATGTAGTTGACCTTATTTGTGTTGAGAAATGGTCAATTATGGCCATTTGTGGTGTGTGTGAATTGCTAGAACTAAGTTTCAATTCGGATTGGTTAGGGTCAGTATACTGATAGCTTGACCTAGGTTCCTTTCAGGGATCAAAGATGAAAATTTGCAAACCCAATTGATGTGAGGCTTATTGGGAGTGAAACCAGACACAAAATGGACCACTTTTCATTTAGGAATCATACATAGAACATGACCATAACTTAGTGAACAATTAGGCCAAATCCGGATTTGGGCACACTGCCCTATACAAAAAAGACTAAATGAACAGTAGTTACTTAAATGACCATAACTTGGCCTAGGAAGGTCCAAATGATCTGAATCTTATACCGATGGAAAGATGAGACATAGCCCTACAACTTTTATGAAGAACAAAAGCCCAAATTTTTACCATAACCTATCCAAAAAGTCACCTGCAATCAGCATAACAAAACTGACAATATCAAGAAAATGCCCAAAATTTTGGGTAACACAAAATTTGGCCAGCCCTATTCAAATAGTCATATCTTGGGCTACAAAACTCCAAATGGAGTGATTCCAAAAGGAAAATAAAGTTAAGACAATAAGGAACAACTTCTATGAAGAAAACTTAGCCAAATTTTAAAAGAAACATAACCAATGAAATAGTACAAAACAGGACAACAAATCTAGAAAATTTGAAATTGTGCCTAGGAAACTTAAAAATCTAAGGAGCAACTAAAACCAACAAAATTGGTAGCCAAAATGTGGTACATGGGTGAAATTGAAATCCTTATACCTATTAAGCATAGGAAAGTCAACAAATTAACTTGAATAGTATCATAAATAGTAACCCCAAAATAAAAATTTTGAAGAACGTTAGTTTAAGCATATTGGGGCTAGAATTAAGCATATATAAATTAATTATTAGATTTATTGTGAGATAAGATACTGAAACACTATAAATTGCATATTTCAGCTGAAAAAGACCTGGATAAGGATAGGGCAAACTGAGTCAAGGCCTAGAGGCGACTTATATCAGGTTTATGCACAATAACTTTTCACTTTTGATTTACTATTAGAAAATTCTTTTGAATACATCTTTGGAGCATTTTATGCTAAATAATGCTTTGAGAAATGTTGTGTTGCCGACTTTGTAAATGGAAGTTTGAAATGAAAATTGATTAATGTTTTGCATGAAATGTTGAATAATATGATTTTGAAATTGTTTTTGATTCACACTTGGCATAACAGTCCCTTACTATGTTCCTCCTCCACTTGTGGGGTTGAGTTTGATATTTGATCACTTTCCTCCCTCTCTGGCTTGCCAGTCTGAGGCGAGTTTGGATGAGTACTCATTAGCTAGCTAGCCACCTCTCTCATTCATTTTGATTAGTGGAGTGAGTTTGCCTTGCCTTGGTATACAACACGGCATGTTTGGAAATTTTGTGTCTTGGCCTAAGTTGTGTTATTGATTGGCAACACTTTGTTTATTAAATTGTTTGATCAAATTTTTGTTATATTAAGCTTTGAAAATTGTGAAATATTTAAATTGTGATTTGTGATAAAAGTGATTTGAAAATTAAAATGTGATTGTGAAAATATTTCAACTGTGAATTAATAACAAATGTTTTATATTTTGCAATTTATATTTTATTGTGCACCACTGAGTATTTTTATACTCAGCAATAACTTCTTTTGTTATTGCAGATAGGAGCAAGGAGAAAGCAGCAGAGTGCGCTGCTATTGATAAAACTGCACTGACTTTTTATACATGTATTTATTTATACCCATGTAAATTTGACTTAATGTAAATAATCTTTTGTTCATATGTATCTAAGTAGTTAGATGAGCAGTTATACATTAAAGTTGTAATAATATTATTTTTTATTTTTCTTTTGTAAATTAAAATTTATGTATATAAATTTAATTTAATGTAATGTTCATGAATTTATCGAATTATTTTGAAAAAATTTTGAGTTGCGAATTTTGAATTTAAATTTGGTTTAATTATATTGATTTGAAAATATATTGGCGGTTGGGATTGAGAAATGAAATTATTGGGAATGTTTTCATAGGTTTTGAAGAACTAGTTTTTCCTAATCATAAACGGCACTCTGCCAAAATTTTTAAAAAATTTGTGAAAACTTTAAGTTGATTGAAAATTTGATATATGGTTTATCTTCAAATAAAAGTTTTAAATTCCTACCAAAAGCGCTCGCCACCTTCGAAAATTGTTTTAAAATCCCTTGTAGTGTATTTAATGGGTTATCGGTAGGTGAAGTTCAGTAATTCATTAGGTATACTACAGGATCATGTTATGCCTTACAGAGGGGTAAGGTGTGACAAATACCCTCAACTCATATACCATAGATAAGGGAGAAACCCTTAAACTAGCCATAGTCTTGCGATTTAAGGCATCAGCTATCACATTTGCTTTCCCTAGTAGGTAGTCTATCAAGCAATCAAAATTCTTTATCAGCTCTAACCGTCTCCTCTATCTCAAATTCAACTCCTTTTACGTGCCCAAATACTTCAAGCTCTTATTATCTGTGCAGATGTAACACCTTTCTCCATACAAATAGTGTCTCTAGATCTTCAGAGCAAATACTATGGTAGCAAGCTCCAATTCTTGTGTAGGGTAGTTTCTTTCATGGTGTTTAAGCTGACGTGATGCATAAGCAATGACATTTCAGTCTTGCATCAGTACATAGCCTAGCCCATTGTGAGAGGCATCACTATAAATAGTATATTCCTTACTCGGTGTAGGTAAAGTTAGGGCTGGATCTTTAGTCAAACATCTTTTCAACTCATCAAATCTCTGCTGGCATTTATCAGTCCACTAAAATTTTATATCTTTTCGAAGCAACTTGGTTAGTGGAGATACTAACATGGAGAATCCCTTTACAAAATGGCAGTAGTAACCAGCTAAGCCCAAAAAACTGCGAACTTCTGTAACATTCCTGGGTGGCTTCCAATTAAGGATAGCTTCTACCTTGCTGGGATTTACCTTTATGCCTTCAGCTGATACAATATGCCCTAAGAAAGCAATTTCTTTCAGCGAAAATTCACACGTTGACAACTTAGCGCACAACTATTTCTCCCTTAGGGTTTGTAGCACAATCCTCTGGTGCTTATCATGCTCCTCTGCAATTTTCGAATACACTAAAATTTCATCGATGAATACCACAACAAACTGATTTAAATATAGGCAAAAGGGAGTGTTCATTAGGTCCATAAAAGCAGTGAGAGTACTAGTCAACCAAAATGGCATTACTAAAAACTCATAGTGGCCATATCAAGTTCTGAAGGCAGTTTTTGGAATGCTCCGCTCTTACACCCTCAACTGATAATAACCCAATCTCAAGTTAATTTTGGAGAACACACTTGCATCCTTCAACTGATCAAACAAATCATCTATATGAGGTAGTGGATATTTATTCTTTATGGTCACCTTATTTAACTGTCTGTAGTCGATACATAGGCAAAAAGTACCATCTTTCTTTTTGAAAAATAGTACTGGTCCTCCCCAAGGTGACACACTAGGGCAAATGAAGCCCTTGTCAAGTAATTCTTGCAACTATACCTTCAATTCCTTCAACTTAGCAGGTGCCATTTTATACAAAGTAATGGTGTAACACTCCTATGTTCGGTAGTGCATTCTACTATTCCCGTGACCAGTGTCTGTCCGAACAGCTAGAATGCCTAGAACTACATTTAAATGTTAGTGAGGAGTCATAAAATAATGAAATACAAGAAAGGAAAATACAAGAAAAATAAAGGAAGAATAATAGCAATGAAATGTAACCAAGTTAAACTAGCCGAAAACCGTAGCAATGGGTGACCGCATCGGGAAGTTGCGGCGTGGACCGTTGACTAGCCTTGGACCGTACGGAAACCTGGAAAATATTTTTAAGACTTAAATAAATGTCTAGTGAAGTATAAATGTCATTAGAAATATCAAAGGAAAATTAATTAATTAGTACAAAGAAAAACAAGAAATTGAGAAAACGACAAAACTCGGTGTTACCGAAAAATGGAGAATGCAACCCGAATAGGGGCATTGTGGTCATTTGACATCCTGAGTTGCCTTTTGACCTAAATTTCCATTAAAAATAAATGATATTACACTTTGAAAATGTCATAAAAAATTAAAATGAGATACATTATGTAAATAGTGAAAGTGTGGTGGCCAAATTACAAAACTTGAAAACTTTAAATAAATAACCATTAAAATTTTCAATAGTGCTCCACTAACTTCAGCCTTTGGACACCTAAAGGGACACTTGGGAGGTGCAAAACTCATCTTCAACCTCAGGAGGAGAACCAGCCAAAACCAAGCTCTCCCATGGCCGCCCCCTTGTCCAAGCTCTATCTCCCTCTTCAAGCCATGGTTTGCACAAGAGTTCTTCATTAAAGTTAAAGTACACACCTTGGGTAGCACACTTGGAGCAAGAAAGAAAAGTTTTGGTGAGGTTTTGAAGAAGTCCAAAAGAGGTAAGTAGGTGTTTTCAATTCTTGTTTCATTAAAAGTGTAACCAAGGTTGTGGATAGTTGATTTATGGAAGAATTTTTTATGTTTGATGAATTATTGGAGTTGAGCCATTTCAGCAGCCATGAAACCTCACCATGAACAGCTTGTCCTTGCATGTAAATGGTTGTTAAGATGTTGATGTGAGTGTTTATGTGTATAGAAATAATTTAGATAATGTATACTAAGTGTATGTGTGATAGTGCACTTGGTTTTGGAAGCTTGAAAGCAAATTTGAAGGAGATGTGTTCATGAGTTGATTCAGCAACTTTAAAGTTTAGTTAGAAATGTGTTGTTTCATGGTTTGGTTTGTTGAATTATGTTGCTTATGGTGGTAGCATGTGTATGTGTATAATTGTTTGGATTTGGATATGTAAATGAGGTATGTTCATGTGGTTAAATTATGTAAATGGACTTTGGAAAATTCCGAGTTATAGTGTGTATATTGAGAATGGTTACAAGCTGTCCGAAATGACTAAAATGTGTTGTTATGTATGTTAATGGTATGGTACAAACCAGAATTGGCATGAAAGGATTAGCTTGGTAAGTATAGAATGTGTAATTGGTATGTGATGAAGAGTGTGTAGCAGGGTAGTGTATGTTTTAGCTTAGAACCTTAAGTGTGTGACTCCAATTGGTATGAGACCAATTGGAGGTGAAACTAGGCACAAAATTTGCCAACTTTCATGAAGGAAGTTTACCTAAATTCTACCTAGAAGGTGACTTGAAAATGACTAAATCTAGATTAGTGACTTGAAAGCTTGAAAATTGACCATTTGGGCAGTAGTTAGTGTTTTGGCCATAACGCACTCAAAACAAGTCCAAATGACCTGAAACTTTTACCATGAATAGTTTAGAAATAGATCTACAATTCTTACGAAGATATTGAAGCCCAGAAATGGCCAGAATCAAACCAAATAGCTTGCACAAATTCAGGTACCAAAACAGGCCGAAGTGAAAATGACCTAAAAATGACCTAAGCCTCCCATTTTAGTGCATTCTGTCCAGCATTGGTAAATTGATCATATCTTGGTTTATACAACTCCGAATGACCTGAAATTTTTCCCCGCGTGCAATAAGACATAGACCTACAAGTTTTTAGTTTGGACCAAAACCCGAAAACTGAGGGAACTAGGTCGTCCGGCTAGGTTAAAATAGTACACCGAAATCCGGTAAATTGCAATAAAATGTAATACAGTTGGAAATAAAATTGGTAACATATACCAACACTAAAGGGCTATAAAATGTGTCATATTGGTAATATTAAACCTAATTCGCCTAGAGTGCATTGAGGGCCAACATTTTAGGTTGACTAAGGAAAATAATAGAATTCAATAAATTAATTATTAAGCCTCATTGTTAGAGACAGTTTAAATGAGTACTGAAACACATCAAATTGTGCGTTTCAGTTAGCGAAGACTTAGGGAAGGGGAAGAAAACACTGTGTCAGGGCCAAGAGACATTTATCAGAGGTTTGTGCACAACAGTTATTTCTTTTGAATTTTCAATTGAAATAAATTATGACAAATTGTTTGTTATTGTTTAAATTGTGGAAATTTGTTTGAATGATATTTGATGGATACTTATTGCTTGAAAAATATTACAAATGGTTTGAAACCACAGCTATCATGTATATTGATTGAATTCCTCACTAGCTTGTCTAGTGGGATGAATTGACTTTGAATTCCCTCTCTGGCTGTAGTGTTGAGGTGTGTGCCTATTGAGGACGAATAGGACGAGTGCTCATTTATTTGCTAGCTAGCTATGTTATTCCTCACTAGCCATTGGCATTTGGGATGAATTGGACTATGGAATAATGATTTAGCTGTGTGTGATTTATTGATATTTATTGTGATATTGTGAAATGGAGTTTAAATTCTTTATGACATTCTGTGTCTTTTGAATTTAACTATGATTTTAAGTATCCATAGTTCATATGATTTATGGTTTATGGCTTTAAATTGTATTTTCTTAATGTTGTGCACTACTGAGACATTGGCTCAGTGATAGCTTTTTCATTGCTGTCGCAGGTAGATAGACGGACAAAGCAGCAGAGTAGGCTGCTTGTACCACATTTTGAGATCTCGCCGGGCATATCGAGTATACCATATTTTGTAGTTTTTTTTGTAATGTATGTGCACTGTATGTATATATTATACTTGGTCTTGAGCAGTTGTAAATTAAAATTGTAAATTATTTTGGCTTGTAAAAATATTGTGATATATTTATCTTATCTCAACTTTTGGAAACACTGGAAAATTGATTATTGAATTGAGTTAATGAATGTTGAGAAAATTATTGTGTTGATAAATTTATTGGAGTTTGGGATTGAACAAATTATTGGAAGTGGTTTTTACAGGTTTTTGAATAACTGTTTTATTCAAAATACAGATGGCACTCTGCCAAAATTTTTATAGAAATTGTTGATACTCAGATTTGTTATTTGGTTTCACTTCAGAACCAAAAAAAAAAAAATTAACACCTGTCAAAAGTGCTCACCACTGTAAAAAGAAATAAGAAAAGGTTTAAATTCCCTTGTAGTGTATTTAATGGGTTATCAGTAGGCGAAGTTTTATAATTCATTAGGTATACTATGGAATCATGCCATGCCTTATAGAGGGGTAAGATGTGGCATGTTTTGGTGGTATCAGAGCTAGTTTTTAAATTCTATTTGGACTTGTAATTTGAATATTCTTTCTTCATTGTACAACTGCTCAATGTCATTGTTTAATACATACAGTACATTAAATTATAAAAATGCACTAACAGGAGGAAATCTCCTTGTGTTAGGTCTAAGATCCTCAAATCGACTATGGAAGAAGGGGATCATTCAGTCGATCAATCTATAGGGGCTAAGGTACAAGGGGATGCCCCAACCCTACACAATGTCAGTGGATCAGCCGCACCAGTCCCCTCAGTACCGCAGTTTCCTGCTTAGTTTGCAAAGTAGATAGCTGCAATGTTTCAACAGATAGCTGGTAATATGCCTACTCAAGTCCCACTACAGACACTAGTGGTACAACCACAGTCTTCAGCTAGGCAGTATGACAAGTTGATTAAATATGAGGCTACTGAGTTCAAGGGGATAGTAGATCCTCTAGAGGCAGAACAATGGTTAGAGAGAATGGATAGGGTGTTTAAGAAACTATATTGCACAAATGAGCTGAGATTTGAGTATTCAGTGTCACTACTACAGGGAGATGCATATGACTGGTGGAAAACCATTCCTCATAGATTGGTGGAACCTCCAGTACTAACCTAGGATGACTTTTTGTGGGAGTTCAGACAAAAATATGTCCCAGATGCCTATGTGGACTAGAAGCTACATGAGTTTCTAAGTCTGAAATAGGGAAGTAGATCAGTGGCAGAGTATGAAAGGGAATTTTCCCGCCTGAGCCACTATGCAGGAAGTCTCCTTACTACTAGCAGGGAAAGGTGTAAAAGGTTTGAAACCGGCTTGAAGCCTAGTATCAGACTATAAGTGGTTGGATTCAAACATACTAACTTCTCTGAGCTTATTTCTCAAGCACTGGAATTAGATAGAATTGAGTTAGAAGCGGCCCCAGAGAAAAAGAAATCAAAGAAGACAGAAAAAGAGAAATAGGGGAAGTTAGTAGATCAGAGTTTCAGTGGTCCTACTGAGAAGAGAAAGAACTTTGGGGGACACAACAGAGCTGGTAAAAAGTCCGGTAAGGGAAGATATTCGGGACAGAAACCTCCTCCATCTGGTCAGTAGAGTACCAGAAGTTCCTACCCTCCCCGCCAATGTGAAACTTGTGGTAGAAATCATGGTGGGGTATGCTACAAGGCCACAGGAGCCTGTTATAACAGTGGAGGCACATGACACTTTGCCAAGGACTGCACCAGTGCCCGTAGAGTTGGGCCACCTCCTACTACTGCTAAAGGGTCAGTTCAAAATCCTGCCACTAGAGGTTCACAACCACCTAGCAGAGGTAGAGGCAGGGGTAGAGGTAGTCCAGTAGGCAGCCAAGGCACAGTGAATCAATCAGAGCAAGGCAGTGCTGCAGTCAGAGTATACATAATGAGACAGAGAGAAGAGGGCGAGACATCTGAGATTGTAGCTGGTACCTTCTCAACTTTTAATCAAGATGTGTTTGTATTATTTGATCTGGGTTCTACCCATTCCTATGTGAGTACTAGCATCATTGATTGCATTGTTGTCCCATATGTGAAAATGGACTTTGAAGTGCTAGTAACAAGTCCGCTAGGACAGGAGGTCAGGGTCAATAGAATGTATAAGGATTGTCCTTTGGTGATCCAAGGACATACTTTTTTGTCTGATCTCATTGAAATGCCCTTCAAAGATTATGATATCATCTTGGGCATGGATTGGTTAGCCAGGCATCACGCCATGATTGACTGTAGGTTGAAGACAGTCACTTTTGGTCTCCCTCAGTACAGTGATGTGGTAATACATGGGGAGAGGCAGCTATTGCCATTAAACATCATTTCGGCTACACTAGCCAGAAAAATGATCAGAAAGGGGTGTGAAGCATACTTAGCACATATGGTAGACAACCAAGTGGGGAGCTCAGCATTGAGGGACATCCCTATAGTATATGACTTTCCAGATGTGTTTCCTGATGAATTGCCAGGATTACCTCCAAAAAGAGAAGTGTAGTTTGAGATTAATGTTATGCCTAGTGTGGATCCAATCTCCATAACACCATACAGAATGGCGCCAGTAGTGTTGAAGGAGTTGAAGGTACAGTTGCAAGAACTACTTGAAAAGGGCTTCATCCGCCCTAGTGTGTCACCTTGGAGAGCACCAGTATTATTTGTTAAGAAGAAAGATGGAACTCTCCACTTATGTATTGACTACCGGTAGTTGAATAAGGTGACAATAAAGAATAGATATCCATTGCATCGCATTGATGATCTGTTTGATCAGTTGAAGGGTGCAGCTATATTCTCCAAAATTGATTTGCGATCTGGTTATTATCAGTTGAAAGTGCAAGAGTAGAGTATTCCAAAAATTGCTTTTAGAACTCGACATGGCCACTATGAGTTTCTAGTAATGCCATTCGGGTTAACTAATGCTCCAACAGCTTTTATGGATCTGATGAACACTATCTTCTGACCATATCTCGACCAATTTGTTGTAGTGTTTATTTGTCACACCCTACTCCCCCGTAAGATGTAACATGATCCCGTAGTACACCTAATGAACTACCGTACTTCGCCTATTGATAACCCATTAGATATACTATAAGGGATTTTAAATTAATTTTCATGAAATTTAATTCATCGATTAAAATCTGGTGTTATAAATTTTTTTTTTTGAAAATTTCGGCAGAGTGCCCGCTGTATTTTGAGAAAACAGTTCTTCAAAACCTGCGAAGAAACACACTCCCAATATGTTTTCTCAAATGCAACTCTAATAAATTCATTTCAACTCATAATTCAAACCTTAATAATCAAATCAATTCATTTTCAAACCAATCTCATCATAAAAGAAACATTTCATTGATTACAAGACTCAAAATTAATATTACAGAATTATTCAGGTAAATGAAATCTCAAATTTACATTTACAATAATTTACATTTAATTACATACCAAAATATTTTACAAGAGTTTTTATACAACTGCTTAAATAATTTACATACATATTATTACATACATACATCAAAACCCGTGTACATGGTTATACCTGGAGCTAATCTGAATGTCTCTTCAAAGAAGTTTACTCAATTGCTCTATGCTCTTTTCACCTGCGACAGCATACAAAGCTATCGTTGAGTGGTGAACACAGTGGTGCACAACTATAATTTAAAACATAGTACAATATACATTGACAAAATTCACAGTAAATAATTTGGAAATCTAAAAACTCAAAATATTCATTGCCAATAATGTAAATCATTTGTATAAAATGACTTTGAACACGAAGTTCAATTTATCAAATCATAACTAACCATTTAAGGTAATTCCAACAAAATCAATTACACATATATCATAATTGAAATCACAATTCTTTACTATTCAAAAACATTATGTATCTCAAAAAGCATTCTGTATCTCACTAACTATGTAAGACTAATCTGAAAGGGCCATATTCGGGGTGATTCTAACTCCCTATGGTCGGGGAGGTCGAATCGGATTCTAACTCCCTATGGTTGGGGAGGTCGAATCATCTTGCACAGTACACATCACAGTAATGAATCTTCCGCAAGGGCCATAACATATAAAAAGCTTGGATCTAACCTCTAATAAGAGGAGAATCTAAGCCTGTGCACATACCATGGTAATCAAAACACAACTAACTCTATTGTCTTCTCAACAAATGAGAGAGAAGGGTAATAACCTAGTCAAGCATCTATAGTGAGATATAAAATAATATCACAATCCTTTTAGTGAGCATAAATCACAATACAATTCGATTCAAAGTCAATTCCAATATCCAATAATTTTTATGCTCATCACAATTCAAATCATAAATTTGCATTTTTCCATGCAAATTGCCCATCACAATTCAAAACATGTTTTATCACAATTTTCCAAAAACATAATTTATTCAATTCACAACAATGCTTAATACTTGCGGAAATACCATTTCACAAAGCTAAATTCATACATTCTATAACAATTTCAATAATCATTGAATTAAATCCAATGCTTGTTAAACATAATACATAAGAAAAATATGTCATTTAATCATATGAAATATTCAAAACAAAATCAGTTAAAAACTAGTTGTGCACAAACCTCTGATAACTATCTCTTAGCTCTGACTCAGTGTTTCCTTCCCTTTTCCTGAGTCTTTGCTAACTGAAACACATAATTTGAAGTATTTCAGTAGTCATTTAAACTATTTCTAACAATAAAGTTCAATAATTAATTTATTGAATTCTATTATTTTCTTAGTCAACCTAAGATGTTGACCCTCGACGCATTCTAGGTGAATTAGGTCTTAATGTTACCAATATGTCACATTTGTAGCCTTTTTGTATTGATACATGTTACCAAATACATTTTATTGCAATTTGTCGGATTCTGGTATACTAATTTAACCTAGCCGGATGACCTAGTTCCCTCGATTTTTGGGTTTTTGTCAAAACACCAAACTTGTAGATCTATGTCTTATTGCACACGGGGCAAAATTCATGTCATTCTAAGTTATGTACACCAAGTTATGGTCATTTTACTATTGCTGGTCAGAATGTACCAAAATTGGTCACTTTAGGTCATTTTAGGTCACTTTTGGTTCGGCCAGTTTTTGGACCAGAACTTGTGCAAGCTATTTGACTTGCTTATAGCCATTTTTGGGCTTTGGACCTGTTTTGAGTACGTTATGGCCAAAACATCAACTGCTGCCCAAATGGTCAATTTTCAAGCCTTAAATGCACTAATTCGGATTTGGTCATTTTTCAAGTTACCTTCCAAGCAGAATTTTGGTAAGCTTCCTTCATGAAAGTTGGCACTTTTTGTGCCTAGTTTAACCTCCAATTGGTCTCATACCGATTGGAGCCACACACTTAAGGTTCTAAGCCAAAACACACACTGCCCTATTGCACATTGTTCATCACTCATCAAAAGACACATTTAACATTACCAAGTTACACATTCATACCATTTTTGTTTTGTACCATAACCTAAACACGTTTTACAACACATTTTTGGTCATTTTGGCAGCTTGTAATCACACTTAATATGCACCTCGTAGTATAGAATTTACCAAGTTCAAATTACAAATAATTCAATCACATAACCTAGCTCATTTACATGTCCAAACTCAAACCTCTATACACATGTACAAGCTGCCATAACAAGCGTCATAATTCAACAATATAATTCCACAAACCAAACCATGAAACAACATATCTTGATATAAACTTCTAGTTTCCCAAATTGTACCTCCCTTTGAATTAACTTCTAAGCTTCCAAAATCAAGTGTACTTTCACATATACTTAGTATACATCACCCAATTTATTCCTACATACATAAACACTTAATCAACACTTTAATCTACCATTTACATGCAAGGATAAACTGTTCTTATGGGATTTCCATGGCTGCCAAAAATATACATCCCCCTTAGAACATCAAACTCCAAAAATCTTTCCACAATTCAACTACCCATAACATCTACACAAACTTTAATGAAGCAAGCATCAAAAATACCCACTTACCACATTGGAAACTCTTCAAAACTTCACCAAAACTTGATCTTCTTGCTACCTATCTACTGCCCAAGGTGTATGGACAACTTTTAGTGAAGGATGCTTGAGGCTTCCATGGTTGGATCATGGGTGGGTGAAGGTCCAAGGTGTGACGGCCATGGAGTTCTTCTTCTTCACCATTTTCGGTTGGTTCTTGGGAGTTTGAGGAAGATGAAAATCTGCTGTCCAAAATGAAGATTAAGTGGTCCACTTTAGGTGTGAGTGGAGCACTAGGTGAGATTTAATATTAGTTTAATCTTAAATTCCCAAATTCTCACATTAAGCTCCCAATTTTTGCTATTTACATTAGGTACCACCAATTTAATTTTTTATGATATTTTCCAAGTGTAATATTATGTATTTTTAATGGAAATTTAGGATAAAAGACAACTCGGGTTGTCAAATGACCACAATGCCCCTATTCGGGTTGCATTCCCAATTTTTAGATAACACCGAGTTTTGTCCGTTTTTTGATTTCTCACTTTTCTTTGTACTAATTAATTAATTTTTCTTTGATATTTCTACTGGTATTTATACTTCAATAGGTGTCTATTTAAGTCTTAAAATATTTTTCAGGGTTCCCCGCAGTCCAGGGCTAGTCAACGGTTCACGCCGCAACTTCCCGGTGCAGTCACCCATCGCTAGGGTTCTCGGCTCGCTTAACTTGGTTACATTTCATTGCTATTATTTCTCTTTTGTTTTTCTTGTATTTTCTTTTCTTGTATTTCATTATTTTATGTCTCCTCATTCATATCTAAGTGTAGTTCTAGGCATCCTAGCTGTCCGGATAACACTGATCACCAGAATAGTAGAACGCAATACCGAACATAGAGGTGTTACATTATTAGTTATATTTTGATATATTCGAGGAATGCAGAGGAGCATGATAGACATCTACAGATTGTACTGTAGACTTTAACAGAGAAATAGCTATACGCCAAATTGTCGAAATGTGAACTTTGGCTAAAAGAAATCTCCTTATTGGGACATGTTGTGTCGGCTGAAGGAATCAAGGTAGATTCCAGCAAGGTAGAAGCTATCCTTAATTGGAAGTCGCCTAGGAATATCACAAAAATTCGCAGCTTTCTGGGTTTAGCTGGATATTACAACCGGTTTGTGGAAGGGTTTTCTATGTTAGCTTCTCCACTGACCAAGCTGCTTCGGAAAGATGTAAAATTTCAGTGGACAGATAAATGCCAGTAGAGTTTTGATGAGTTGAAGAGGTGTTTGACTGAAGCTCTAGTCCTTACTTTACCTACCCCGGGTAAAGAATACACAGTTTATAGTGATCCTTCTCATAATGGGTTAGGTTGCGTACTGTTGTAAGATCGGAATGTCATTGCTTATGCATCACGCCAAACCGCATGAGCGGAACTACCCAACACATGATTTGGAGCTTGCAGCTATTGTTTTTGCTCTAAAGATCTGGAGACACTATTTGTATTGGGAGAAATACTACATTTACACAGATCACAAGAGGTTGAAGTACTTGGGACCCAAAAGGAATTGAATTTGAGGCAGAGGAGATGGTTAGAACTGATAAAAGACTATGATTGTTTAATAGACTATTAGCCAAGGAAAGCAAATGTGGTGGCTGACGCCTTAAGTAGCAAGACTATGGCAAGTCTCAGAGTTTCTCCTTTGTCCATGGTACATGAGTTGAAAGCACAGCATGCCAGTTTGGAGATTGATGATGAGGGACAGACAGTAGTTGTATGGCATTTACAGCCAGTGTTGATTGATCAGATCAGAATGGCTGCTCAGAGTGATGATAAATATCAAAAGCTACTGAAAGAAGTCCAGCAGGGCAAGAAACCTGAATTTTCTGTGAGAGATGATGGTTTACAACTACATCAGGGCAGAATGTGCGTTCCTAATGATCTTGACTTGAGACAGATCATTATGAAGGAAGCACATGAGTCTCCTTTTGCTATGCATCATGGTGGAACTAAAATGTACAGAGGGCTAAAAGAGCATTACTAGTGGATGGGTATGAAAAGGGATGTAGCTGATTTTGTTTCCAAATGCCTAACTTGTCAGCAAGTGAAGGCAGAATATCAAGTACCAGCAGGTTTGCTACATCCATTGCCAGTACCAGAGTGGAAATGGGAATGGATAACTATGGATTTTGTGATGGGACTTCCGAGAACACAGAATTGTCATGATGCAGTATGGGTTATAGTTGATGGACTAACTAAGTCTGCTCACTTTTTGCCAGTCCGGACGGACTATATCCTGGAGCAAGGAGAAAGTAGCAGAGTGTGCTGCTATTGATAAAACTACATTGATTTTTTGTATAGGTATTTACTTATACCCATGTAAATTTAACTTGATGTAAATAATCTTTTGTTCATATGTATCTAAGTAGTTAGATGAGTAGTTATACATTAAAGTTGTAATAATATTATTTTTTTTATTTTTCTTTTGTAAATTAAGATTTGTGTATGTAAATTTAATTTAATGCAATGTTCATGAATTTATCGAATTATTTTGAAAAATTTTTGAGTTGCGAATTTTGAATTTAAATTTGGTTTAATTGTATTGATTTGAGAATATATTGGTGATTGAGATTAAGAAATGAAATTATTAAGAGTGTTTTCACAGGTTTTGAAGAACTAGTTTTTCCTAATTATAGACGACACTCTGCTGAAATTTTTATAAAATTTGTGAAAACTTTAAGTTGATTAAAAATTTGATATGTGGTTTATCTTCAAATAAAAGTTTTTCATTCCTAGCAAAAGTGCTCGCCACCTTTGAAAAGTAAGAAAATTGTTTTAAAATTCCTTGTAGTGTATTTAATGGGTTATCAATAGGTAAAGTTCAGTAATTCATTAGGGATACTACAGGATCATGTTATGCCTTACAAAGGGGCAAGGTGTGACAAATACCCTCAACTCATATACCATAGACAAGGGAGAAACCATTAAACTAGCCATAGTCTTGCGACTTAAGGCATCAGCTATCACATTTGCTTTCCCTGGTAGGTAGTCTATCAAGCAATCATAATCCTTTATCAGCTCTAACCATCTCCTCTATCTCAAATTCAACTCCTTCTGCAGTGCCGAAATACTTCAAGCTCTTATGATCTGTGCAGATGTAACACCTTTCTCTATACAAATAGTGTCTCTAGATCTTCAGAGCAAATACTATGGTAGCAAGCTCTAAGTCATGTGTAGGGTAGTTTCTTTCATGGGGTTTTAGCTGACGTGATGCATAAGCAATGACATTTCAGTCTTGCATCAGTACACAGCCTAGCCCATTGTGAGAGGCAACACTGTAAATAGTATATTATTTACTCGGTATAGGTAAAGTTAGGGCTAGAGCATTAGTCAAACAACTCTTCAACTCATTAAAGCTCTGCTAGCATTTATCAATCCACTGAAATTTTATATCTTTTCGAAGCAGTTTGGTCAGTGGAGATACTAACATGGAGAATCCCTTTACAAAATGGCAGTAGTAACCAGCTAAACCCAAAAAACTGCGAACTTCTGTAACATTCTTGGGTGGCTTCCAATTAAGGATAGCTTCTACCTTGCTGGGATCTACCGTTATGCCTTCAGCTGATACAATATGCCCCAAGAAAGCAATTTCTTTCAGCCAAAATTCACACTTTGGCAACTTAGCGTACAACTGTTTCTCCCTTAAGGTTTGTAGCACAATCCTCAGGTGCTTATCATGCTCCTCTGCATTCTTCGAATACATTCAAATTTCATCGATGAATACCATAACAAACTGATCTAAATATAGCCAGAAGATAGTGTTCATTAGGTCCATAAAAGCAGCTAGAGTATTAGTCAACCCAAATGGTATTACTAAAAACTCATAGTGGCTATATCAAGTTCTGAAGGCAGTTTTTGGAATGCTCTGCTCTTACACCCTCAACTGATAATAACCCGATCTCAAGTTAATTTTCGAGAACACACTTGCATCCTTCAATTGATGAAAGAAATCATCTATATGAGGTAGTGGATATTTATTCTTTATGGTCACCTTATTTAACTGTCTGTAGTCGATACATAGGCAGAGAGTACCATCTTTCTTTTTGACAAACAGTATTGGTGCTCTCCAAGGTGACACACTAGGGCGGATGAAGCCCTTGTCAAGTAATTCTTGTAACTGTACCTTCAATTCCTTCAACTTAACAGGTGCCATTTTATACGGAGTAATGGTGTAACACCCCTATGTTCGGTAGTGCGTTCTACTGTTTCGGTGACCAGTGTCTGTCCGGATAGCTAGAATGCCTAAAACTACATTTAAATGTTGGTGAGGAGACATAAAATAATGAAATACAAGAAAGGAAAATACAAGAAAAATAAAGGAAAAATAATAGCAATGAAATGTAACCAAGTTAAACGAGCCGAAAATCGTAGCGATGGGTAATCGCAACGAGAAGTTGCGACGTGGACCGTTGACTAGCCCTGGACCGCTGGAAACCCTGGAAAATATTTTTAAGACTTAAATAAACTTCTGTTGAAGTATAAATGTCATTAAAAATATCAAAGAAAAATTAATTAATTAGTGCAAAGAAAAATGAGAAATCGAGAAAATGACAAAACTCGGTGTTACCGAAAAATCAGGAATGCAATCCGAATAGGGGCATTGTGGTCATTTGACATCTCGAGTTGCCTTTTGACCTAAATTTCCATTAAAAATAAATGATATTACACTTTGAAAATGTCATGAAATATTAAAATGAGATACATTGTTGAAACAGTGAAAGTGAGGTGGCCAAATTGCAAAAATTGGAAACTTTAAATAAATAATCATTGAAATTTTTAATAGTGCTCCACTAACTTCAACCTTTGGACACCTAAAGGGACCCTTGGGAGGTATAGAACTCATCTTCAACCTCATGAGGAGAACCAGCAGAAACCAAGCTCTCCCAAGCTCTCCCATGGCTGGCCCCTTGTCCAAGCTCTATCTCCCTCTTCAAGCCATGGTTTGCACAAGAGTTCTTCATTAAAGTTAAAGTACACACCTTGGGCAGTATACTTGGAGCAAGAAAGATAAGTTTTGGTGAGATTTTGAAGAAGTCCAAAAGAGGTAAGTAGGTGTTTTCAATTCTTACTTCATTAAAAGTGTAACCAAGATTGTGGGTAGTTGATTTATGGAAGAATTTTTTATGTTTGATGAATTATTGGAGTTGAGCCATTTTGGCAGCCATGAAACCTCACCATGAACAGCTTGTCCTTGCATGTAAATGGTTGTTAAGATGATGATGTAAGTGTTTATATGTATAGAAATAATTAAGATAATGTATACTAAGTGTATGTGTGATAGTGCACTTGGTTTTGGAAGCTTGAAAGCAAATTTGAAGGAGATGTGTTCATGAGGTGATTTAGCAACTTTAAAGTTTAGTTAGAAATGTGTTGTTTTATGGTTTGATTTGTTGAATTATGTTGCTTATGGTGGCATCATGTGTATATGTATAATTGTTTGGATTTAGATATGTAAATGAGGTATGTTCATGTGGTTAAATTATGTAAATGGACTTTGGAAAATTCTGAGTTATAGTATGTATATTGAGAATGGCTACAAGCTATCCAAAATGACCAAAATGTGTTGTTATGTTTGTTAATGGTATGGTACGAACCAGAATTGGCATGAAAGGATTAGCTTGGTAAGTACAGAATGTGTAATTGGTATGTCATGAAGAGTGTATAGCAGGGCAGTGTATGTTTTAGCTTAGAACCTTAAGTGTGTGACTCTAATTGGTATGAGACCAATTGGAGATGAAACTAGGCACAAAATGTGCCAACTTTCATGGAGGAAGCTTACCTAAATTCTGCCTAGAAAGTGACTTGAAAAATGACCAAATCCGGATTAGTGACTTGAAAGCTAAATTGACCATTTGGGCAGTAGTTAGTGTTTTGGCCATAACTCACTCAAAACAGGTCCAAATGACCTAAAATTTTTACCATGAATATTTTAGACATAGATCTACAATTCTTATGAAGACATAAAAGCTCAGAAATGGCCAGAACTAAGCCAAATAGCTTGCACAAGTTCAGGTACCAAAACTGGCTGAAGTGAAAATGACCTAAAAATGACCTAAGCCTACCATTTTAGTGCATTCTGTCTAGCATTGGTAAATTGGTCATATCTTGGTCTATACAACTCCGAATGACCTGAAATTTTGCCCCGCGTGCAATAAGACAAAGACCTACAAGTTTGTAGTTTTGACCAAAACCCGAAAACTGAGGGAACTAGGTCATCCAGCTAGGTAAAAATAGTACACTGAAATCCGATAAATTGCAATAAAATGCAATACACTTAGAAATAAAAATTGGTAACATATACCAATACTAAAGGGCTATAAAATGTGACATATTGGTTAAATTAAACCTAATTCACCTACAGTGCATAGAGGGTCAACATTTTAGGTTGACTAAGGAAAATAATAGAATTCAATAAATTAATTATTAAGCCTTATTGTTAGAGACAGTTTAAATGAGTACTGAAACACATCAAATTGTGTGTTTCAGTTAGCAAAGACTTAGGGAAGGGGAAGGAAAGTCTGAGTCAAGGCCAAGAGACATTTATCAGAGGTTTGTGCGCGATAATTATTTCTTTTGAATTTTCAATTGAAATAAATTATGACAAATTATTTGTTATTGTTTAAATTGTGGAAAATTGTTTGAATGATATTTGATGGATACTTATTGCTTGAAAAACATTGCAAATGGTTTGAAACCACAGCTATCATGTATATTGATTGAATTCCTCGCTAGCTTGTCTAGTGGGACGAATTGACTTTGAATTCCCTCTCTGGCTAAAGTGGTGAGGTGTGTGCCTGTTGAGGACGAATAGGATGAGTACTCATTTATTTGCTAGCTAGCTATGTTATTCCTCACTAGCCATCGGCTTTTGGGACGAATTGGACTATGGAATCATGATTTAGCTGTGTGTGATTTATTGATATTTATTGTGATGTTGTGAAAAGGAGTTTAAATTCTTTATGACATTCTCTGTCTTTTGAATTTAACTATGATTTTAAGTATCTACAGTTCATATGATTTATGGTTTATGGCTTTAAATTGTATTTTCTTAATTTTGTGCACCACTAAGACATTGGCTTAGCGTTAGCTTTTTCGTTGCTGTCGCAGGTAGACAGACGGACAGAGCAGCAAAGTAGGCTACTTGTACCACATTTTGAGATCTCGCCAAGTATATCGAGCATACCATATTTTGTAGTTTTTATTGTAATGTATGTGCACTATATGTATATATTGTACTTGGTCTTGAGCATTTGTAAATTTAAATTGTAAATTATTTTGGCTTGTAAAAATATTGTGATATATTTATCTTATCTCAGCTTTTGGAAACACTGAAAGATTGACTATTGAACTGCGTTGATAAATGTTGAGAAAATTATTGTGTTGATAAATTTATTAGAGTTTGGGATTGAACAAATTATTAGAAGTGCTTTTTACAGATTTTTGAAGAACTGTTTTATTCAAAATATAGATGGCACTATGTAAAAATTTTTATAGAAATTGTTGATACTCAGATTTGTTATTTTGTTTCACTTCAGTACAAAAAAAAAAAAATTAACACCTATCGAAAGTGCTCACCGCTTTAAAAAGAAATAAGAAAAGGTTTAAAATCCCTTGTAGTGTATTTAATGGGTTACCAATAGGCAAAGTTTGGTAATTCGTTAGGTATACTACGGGATCATGCCATGCCTTACAGAGGGGTAGGGTGTGACAAATGGAGATTGGTCCCACACCAGGCATAACCTTTATATCGAACTGCACCTCTCTGTCTGGAGGTGATCTTGGTAATTCTTTAGGAAACACATCTGGAAAGTCACATACAGTAGGAATGTCCCTCAATGCTGGACTGCCTACTTGGGTGTCTATCACGTGGGCCAAATATGCTTCACACCCCTTCCGAATCATTTTTCTAACAAGTGCAACTGAAATGAGATTTGATGGCAATAATTGTCTCTCCCCATGTATTACCACATCACCATATTGAGGGAGACCAAAAGTGACTATCTTTAGTTTACAGTCAATCATGGCATGATGCTTGGCTAACCAATCCATACCCAAGATAATATCGTAATCTCTGAAGGGCATTTTATCAGACAAAAAGGTATGTCCTTGGATCACCAAAGCACAATCCTTATATAATCAGTTCACCCTAACCTCTTGCCCCAATGGGCTAGTTATTAGTACATCAAAATCCATTTTCAAGTAAGGCATAGCAGCAGAACATATAATTTTAGCACTAGCATATGAGTGTGTGGAGCCGGGTTCAAATAAAATATATACATCTCTACCAAAAATGGAGAAATTTCTAGCAACCACATTTGAAGTTTCAACCTCCTCCCTCTGGCGCATAGTTTATACTCTAACTAGAGCACTACCCTGCTCTGGCCTTAGCTGCCAGAAGTGCTGCCCCTACATCTGCCTCTGTTGGCTAGCTGTGAACCTCTTTTGGTAGAACCTTGGATTGACCCTTCAGTGGTGATAGGTGGCCCAGATCTGAGGGGACTAGTGCAATCCTTCTCCAAATGCCCTGTAGCACCATAATTAATGCAAGCTCCAGTGGCTTTGTAACATACCCCTCCATGGTTCTTACCATATGTCTCATATGGATGAGAAAGGAAAGAACTCCTAGTTGATTGCTGACTGGATCTAGGTGGTTTCTGTCCTAAAAACCTTCCCTTACTAGATTTTTTGCCACCCTGTCCCCAAAAATTCTTCCTTTTACCATAATTTCCACTTGAACTATGACCTGTTGTTTCTGCTTTTCTCTTTTTTTGTCTTCTCTTTCTAAAGTGCCCCTTCTAATTCTATTCTCTCTAACTTCAATGCTTAAGATATCAATTTAGAGAAATTGTCATGCCAGAACCCAACCACATGTAATCTCAAACTAGGCTTCAAACTAGATTCAAACCACTTGCATCGATCTCTGTTAGTGGCGAGTAAGCTCCTAGCATAGTGCTTAAGCGAGGAAATTCCCTTTCATACTCAGTCACTGTTTCATTCCCCTATTTTAGACTTAAAAATTCTTGTAGTTTCATATCCACATAGGTGTCTAGGACGTATTTCTGTCTAAATTCTCTAAGAAAGTCATCCTATGTCAACACTGGGGGTTCCATAAAACTATGGGGGATGGTCTTCCACCAATCATACACATCCTCTTATAGCAAAAAAAACTGAGTATACAAATTTTAACTCATCTGTGCAATATAGCTTTTTTAATACCCTCTCCATCCTTTCAAGCCACTACTCTGCCGCCAGTAGATCCACTATTCCCTTAAACTCAATAGCTTCATATTTTATCAATTTGTTATATTGCCTAGCTAGAATCTGAGGATGCACTACTGGTGCTTTAATTGGGGCTTGGGTTGGCAAATTTCTAGCCATTTGTTGGAATACAGCAGCCAATTATTGAGCAAACTGTGCAGGGAACTACTGCATGGGTGGAACTAGTGTAGCTGACCCACTAACATTCTAAGGAGTTGGGGCTTCCCCCTGTGCCTCAGCCTCAACTGACTACTCATATTAGCAATCTCCTTCTTCCATTTAACCAAAGGGATATTCTATCTCCTGAACAAACAACACAAGGAGATTTCCCTCCGTTAGTTTATATTCATATTGTAATGCACTATATGTATCAATTAATAACATTGAGCAGCTGTACTTATCAAGAAAAATATTCAAATTCACAGTTCAAAATATGCTTTGAAAACTAGCTCTGATACCACTAAAACATGTCACACCTTATCCCTACATATAACATGACATGATCCCATAATATATCCAATGAATTATCGAACTTCCCCTACTGATAATTCGTTAAATATATTATAAGGGATTTTAAGCAATTTCAATTCCTTTTAACGTATAAAAAAATGATAAATAACTATTAAAGAGTTTTTAAATGGGTTTATATCATAACTATAATTTGATTATTTTGGAATTTTTGAAATTTTTACAGAAATTTTAGCAGAGTTCTGTCTAAAAATTGAGAACATAATTTTTTAAAACCTGTTAAAACACTCCCAATAGATGTAACAACCACAACTGCATTAAAATCAACACCATCCAATCTAATCAACTCAATCAAGCAGGAAGCAATTCATTAATTGAAAATTTTAGAAGAAACTTAAATATTGCATTAATCAGAATAAAAAAGTTTACATTGCAAAATTTATATAAACCAAAAATAAAATTTCAACACTTTATACAACTGCTCAAGTCCTTTACATACATACATACATTAAAAGAAAATTTATAAAGGGTATAATCAATATACCTAATAACAAATCCAAAAGAATGCTTCACTAGCGCCATAAGCAGCTCAATCTGCTGCTTTATCTACTTCCTTACCTACGACAGCATAAACAAGCTATCGCTGAGCCAAAAACTCAGTGGTGCACAACTTAAAAGAAAATTTAACACATCAATATAAATCACAATTTTTCCAAACTAAATCAATTTTAATGTCAACATATATAATTTCATACTTTATTTCTAAAACAAAAGAATCACTTAGTAACAGCGAATTTTATTCCAATAATCATAAAATAAAATTTTCTAAAAAGTCACACAGTTTAGATCATGACATGATTATCCAATTCGTCCCAATAACCAAAGGCTAATGGGGAATGCAAGGGCTAGGTATCACAATTATATGAGTACTCATTCAATTCATTCTTAATTGGCACACACCTTAACACTTCAGCCAGAAAGGGAATATAAATCCAATTCATCGCACTAGGCAACCTAGTAAGGAATACAAAATACATAGTCATGTCAACTGTGGTTTCAAATCATTTCAATAATTTTCCATTCATCAAATGCATTTATTGTTAGTAGTATGCCATAGAGCATATCATTTAGTATGCATCTTGTACATATTTTTATTAATAAAAGGCATTTCCACTTTTCCGTTTACATATAATATTTATGTGTAATAGAAAAGGTCCATTGATATTTTGTTAGAAATATTATTCTTAAGTTGTTAAGAATATGAGTGACAATATTTCTAGCATAAAGTATCATAAATAGGTTCACAATCGAGGATACTTCATAGTAAGGACATGACTTATCCAGAAAGATTGTATTCATATTTGTTCCCAAGTTATTTATATGAGATATAAATAAGATGGAATGGTGAGTCTCTTGCCATATGACAAACATGATAAGCACTTATAAATGATAAGTAGGCCGAACCAGTGACACTTATGACAAGCACATGGAGTTTACTCTTGTCAATGTTTTGTCATAAATCATATCAGTGCATATAATCTTTAGACCTGAGATAGCACAGTTATCTTGTATATAGGTAGTTTGAGTTTGATACTGCTTTCATACTTGTACTGTGTATGGGTATATGGGCATCTGTTGGCTCCTACTACTTATATCTAGAGGTAGGTGTTGATCAAGATGGAATCTGTTCCTCTAACTAAAAAGAGATAAAATCCTACGTTCATTTAATTGTTTTTTATGTTTCAAGTTCCTTGCCAGGATAGATAGATTTATTCAGAAAAGAGTTTCGGATGAGAAAATCTTTTTAATCAAGAACTGGAATTAAAAGAGAACATAATATCCACAGCAAATGGAGTTTGACATAAGCCATGACTCCAGCTTGAGTTGGGATTTTATAACAGAGAGATTCTAGTGCATGATAACATATGATTATAGGTTCATTTAAGGTAAACCTTATTACTAATTGGGTGGCCATGGCATGCTATGCTAGGTGTTAACCAAGATCTATGAGGTTCATAAAATGATTTAGAGAAATCATTTATGGTAAGAAAGAGTTCTGATGATATTAAGAGTTGATATCATGTCTCATTGCCAATTAGTGATGAGCCTAGTAAGTCACACACATACACAAGTTATCACCTCTTTAAATATGATTTAATTAATTAATTAAAGAGTTTAATTGATTAATTAAATAGGTTTGGTTTGCAATTAAATTGCAAAGTCCCTAGCATGACTTGAAACCTAATCTAGATTATTGGATGTATAGTATAAGTTAAATTTATATTTAAAGTGTTTAAATATGAATTTAATTAATGAGAAATTAATTAATAGAGATTAATTAATTAATTTATATTTGATATAAATTAGAAGAAGAAAAATAATTATTTTGGGTTAAGAACTCAAAATTAAGACACAGGGGCATTTTGGTCGTTTCACAGTGTGACGCGGCACCATGAGATGATGACACATGGGATTACACATAAGCTTGCCAAATGTTTTTTAATCATGTAAGATGATTAAAATCGAGATTTAATATAGGTTTGACACTTGGCACAGTGTGATTAGGTCACTTAAACCTAGAGCTAATCAAAGGGTGACATGTGGCAAGGGTTTAATGTGTTAACCTAGCTATATAAGTGTTGTTGTGAAAAAGAAAAACAACCAGCAGCCACTCCTCTCCTTTGTCACACCATTTTGAGGCTCTCCATCTATTCTTCTTCATCTCTCATCAATTCAAAGAGATTAGCCATCAATATCTTGAATTAAGAACACTAGAAATTGTTTCTAGTATCCTGTTTACATCTCTAATCTCTTAAAAGGCAGAACTTGAATTTCTAATTAATAGAAAAAGCTTTAGAAGCTGTTCAAGGGCTGCCATAGGTGTTCTTGGTGTGGACAAGCTAGAGGGACAACATTTGGTGTTCTGAAGACAAATCTCAAAGGCGCAGACATGCAGCAGTGCATCAAGAGGTTAGTGTAATCATTCTTGATTTAATCTAGGGTTCTAAAATTAATCTGATTAATTTTAAAATCTTAAATGGCAAATACAGATCCAATAACATATTAAAAGAGTTTTAATATGTTGTTTATCATTGAAATCAAACAGATAAAAATAAATCTTGCATGATGCATGTGACTCTAGGTGAAAATTTTTGAATTCAATGGTATATACTTGTGTTTTTCACACTTCCGTTCTTTCAATTGGTATCAGGGCCACTATATTTTCCATTTAGATTGATGTTTATATGATTTAATTGTGTGTTTGATCATGAGATCAAAAGTTCATTGCTGGTTGCAAAGCCAAGGTGGCGGCACAAATGATGAACACCATGGTGCGCATGGTTGATGCACCACAATGGTGTGCAAAGGTAAATGGATGGTGAATGTGCAATTGTTGTATGATCTAAGATCCATTTTATGTCTAATTAAGTTGTTTAATTAGAATTTTTATCACACAATTAAATTATGATTCAAATCAGAATTTTAAAAATTGTTTGAATGTAATTCAAATCTGAATTTTAAAAGTTGTTTGAATGTGATTCAAATCTGAATTTTTAAAGTTGTTTGAATCATATTTAAATCTGATTTTTTAAAATTGATTGAATAAAATTCAGATCTGATTTTTTAAAAAATGTTTGAATGTGATTCAAATCAGATTTTTTAAAAAATGTTTGAATGTGATTCAAATCTGAATTTTTAAAGTTGTTTGAATGTGATTCAAATCTGAATTTTTAAAGTTGTTTGAATGAGATTCAAATCTGAATTTTTAAATTTATTTGAGTCATATTCAAATCTAGATTTTTAAGTTGAATATGAGATGTTCAATTTAATTTAAGTATATATGTTTTATTTAATTGTTAAATAGTGATATGCATGATGGATGATCATGGACTATAAAAGACCAATGTGATTGAATTTATTTCTTTTATGTTTCATTGGGATTGTAAATTAATTAATTTATTTTAATTTATTTTGGGCATTTATTATTAAGTTTGTAATAATTTTTGGGTTGTAATTTCATTTATTTAAGTTCTTGTAAATTCGCCTTGGTATGCCAAGGATTACTATGTAATATTGGATTGCAAGAAGTTCAAAGAGGTCAAGAGCATTGGCGGGACCAGTGGGAGGAATTCAAGATCAAGTGTTGATTATGTACTCCTTTTAGCAACTCTTGTAAAATGAATGAATGAAATGCACCTAGGAATGCCCTGATTCAATTCTTGGTGGCTTAGAATTGAATTCCTTAGAAAGTCCATGATCATACCATATTTACTGCTTATCCATGAATGCATGAGATGTATGGGAATGTATGCAATTATATGATATATGCATGCTAAATGGATAATGTGCAAAGTGAGATCTTAATAGTAATTAGAATGACCATAAAATCTTCTAAGCAAATGATTAGGTTGGAAATGCTGTAATTAAAGTAATTATAACATAGGCCCTCCATTAGGACAATTATTTTAAGATTTTAAATAGTTGCATAAGATGCAATTAATTTAAGAGAATAATTGTTAAGCATGAGATGTTGTAAATATGTAAATAGTTTGGTGGCCAATATTGGATGTACTTGAGGATATTAAAATTATTTGCATAATTACTGGCTCAATGGGATCAACTTAACTAATGCAAGATAAGTCAATAATGGATGTACCTGAGATTTTGAGCATTAGGGGCTAGGTAAAGGATTAAACCTCACATGAGATGTGAGGGGCAAGAGTTGCTCACTTATAGTTTATTGTAATTCCAATAATGGATGTACCTGAGGATGATCAATAGAATTATAAGAATTCAATCACCCACTAGAAATCCATCCAACTAGGATTTCCGTTTTCTACTTTGGAAGTGTAGGATTCGCTAAGTTAGTGGGAGGACCAATTTGATTAAAAGACCATAATTATTTTGGTTAATTACATGATACATTTACTAATTAATCTGGTTATTTTCTGCAGTTAATTTTCTGATAAAAACGAGTACAGAACAACCACCACCATCCAATATCCTTCCAAGCATACTTGATCGCAATAGGTTGACAGGACCTACTCTGTCTGATTGGCTAAGAAATTTGAAACTTGACCTAAACCTTGAACATATAGGATATGTTCTAGATTCAAATGTTCCTGGTCCCTTACCTCCAGAGGCCACACAAGAGGAACATGAAACTTTGGATAAGTGGAAGGAGCATGATATGAGAGCAAAGTGTTACATGCTTGCTTTATGAGTAATGAGTTACAAAAGCAACATGAGAACATGTTGAGTGCGAGTGAGATCCTCCTTCACCTACAAGAGTTGTATGATGAGCACAGCAGGAATACTAGGTATGAGATATCTAGACAGCTATTCCATATGAGGATGTCTGAGGGACAGAATGTTGGGGATCATGTCCATAAGATGATTCGGCTGATTGAGCAGTTGGAACATCATGACTTCAACATGGATTTACAACTGCAAATGGATTTGATCCTTCAGTCCCTTCCTGAGTCTTTTGGGAATTTTGTGACAAATTTTCATATGACTAAACAGGAATGCAACTTAGCTGGTTTACTCAACATGCTGGTTATTGCCCAAAAGAACATGCCAGGTAATAAAGGAAAAGAGGTAGCTTTAATTGCATCTTCTTTTGCTGGAAAGTGCAACAAGAAGAAGGGCAATAAGAAAAAGAAACTTCAAATTCCTAGTCCTTCCAAGAAAATAGCTAAACAGAAAGGGAAGATCAAAGTTGACAAAGGTAAAGGAAAGTGTTTCCACTGCCAGCAGGAAAGTGTTTCCACTGTCCAGAGTATAGCAATCTAAAAGAATGCAATGCCATAATGAAAATCAACTCAAAATTCAAAATATATTTGGCACTTAAGATTAGGTCACGTTGCAGAAGATAAGGTTGCAAAATTGAAGAAAATGGGGATTTTATCCTCATTGGGCTCTGAGCCTACTCCAACTTGTGAATCTTGCCTTCAGGGCAAAATGACTAGATCACCCTTTGTTGGACAAGGACTAAGGGCTGAAAATATTTTGGAGCTAATACATAGTGATGTATGTGATCCATTTTAGGAAATGGTTAAAGGCGATTTTCATTATTTTATTACCTTTACTGATGATAAATCAAGATTTTGGTATTTGTATTTGATGAAATACAAACATGAATCCTTGGAAAAGTTTAAAGAATTTAAATCTGAAGTAGAAAATCAAACAGGAAAGAGTATTAAAGCTCTTCGATCAGATCGTGTAGGTGAATATTTGAGTACTGAATTTGATGAATACTTGAGAGAGCATGGCATTGTTTTCAACTGACTCCTCCAGGAACACCACAGTTGAATGGTGTATTTGAAAGGAAAAATTGTACCCTATTGGATATGGTACGTAGTATGATGAGCTATACTGATATGCCAATCTTCTTTTGGGGATTTGCATTAGAATCAGCTTTGTATATTCTGAATAGGATTCCATCAAAATCAGTTTCTTCCACGCCTTATGAGATATGGCATGGAAGAAAACCAAGTCTTAAGCATGTTAAGATTTGGGGTTGTCCAGCTTATATAAAAAAGCTGAACACTAATAAATTAGAGACCTGATCAGAAAAAAGATCGATTTGTTGGATATCCAAAAGATAGTTTTGGATATTATTTTTATTTGCCTACTTCACAAAAGATTGTGATAAGTAGAGATGCCACATTTATTGAACAACAGTTTGTTCAAGAAGGAGGCAAAGGAAGGCAAATAGAGTTAGAATTGGAGAATTCTGACCAACCAACAGATCAAATAGATATAGATCCATCTAGTCAACTTATACCCGTTGATGAAACATCTACAGCTGTTCCTCGTAGAATAACCAGGGTATCTCACCCACCAGTGAGATATGGTTTTCTTTATGAAAAAGAACAAGAGTTGTCTATTCATGAAGAAGTAGATCATGGAGATGATCCACTTACCTATGAAGAAGCTATATTAGATATAGACTCTTCAAAATGGATTGATGCTATGAAATCGGATATTGATTCCATGTATAAGAATCAAGTTTGGGATCTTGTTGACCCACCTGAAGGTATTGTATCTATAGGGAACAAATGGGTTTTCAAGAAGAAAATTGGTTCTGATGGAAAGGTAGAGACCTATAAAGCAAGGCTAGTAGCGAAAGGGTTTCGCCAAAGGTAAGGAGTCGACTATGAGGAGACTTTCTCGCCTGTTGCCATGCTTAAATCAATTAGGATTTTATTAGCAATAGCTGCATACTATGATTATGAGATTTGGCAGATGGATGTCAAAACAGCTTTTCTCAATGGATACATTGAAGAAAACATTTTCATGGAACAACCTAGGGGTTTTGAATCCCAAGATGGTTCTAAGGTATGCAGGCTAAAGCGATCCATTTATGGGTTGAAACAAGCTTCGAAGAGTTGGAACATCCATTTTGATGAAGCCATTAAATCCTTTGGTTTTATCAAAAATGAGGATGAGCCATGTGTATATAAAAAGGTTAGTGACAGTGCTATCACTTTCCTTGTCTTATATGTGGATGACATACTGTTGATGGGTAATGACACAGGTATGTTGACAACTATAAAGGTTTGGTTGTCAAATACATTCTCCATGAAAGACTTAAGGGAGGCAACCTATATTCTTGGGATTTGCATATATAGAGATAGAGCAAAAAAATTAATAGGTTTATCCCAAAGTCTATACTTGGAAAAGGTGTTAAAGAGGTTTAACATGCTTGATTCCAAGAGAGGATTATTACAAATGAGACATGGTATCCACCTTTCTAAAGAGTTGTCTCCAAAGAGACCTGAAGAAAGAGATAAGATGGCCAGGATTCCATATGCTTCGGCTATTGGAAGTTTAATGTATGCAATGTTATGTACTAGGCTGGATATCGCATATGCTGTTAGTTTGACTACCAGGTATCAATCCAATCCTGGTTTGGAACATTGGATAGCTGTCAAGAATATCCTTAAGTACTTGAGAAGAACTAAGGATTTATTCTTGATTTATGGAGGTGGAGACTTGCAATTGGATGGTTATACTGATTCTGATTTCTAATAAGATATCGATGATAGAAAGTCTACCTCTGGATATGTGTTCATTTGTAATGGAGGTACAGTCAGTTGGAAGAGTTCCAAATAGAGCACGACTGCAGATTCCACTACAGAGGCTGAGTATATTACTGCATCAGATGCTGCAAAGAAAGCTATTTGGATAAAGAAGTTCGTGATAGAACTTACAGTAGTTCCTTCCATTGAGTCAGCAGTTCCACTACACTGTGACAACAATGGAGCAGTCATACAAGCTAAGGAACCAAGGTCTCACAAGAAATCCAAACACATAGAAAGGCGCTACCACATTATCAAATAAATAGTCGGGCGAGGCGATGTAGCCATACAGAAAATAGCATCAGCTGAAAATCCAGCTGATCCATTCACTAAGCCTATGTCACAGACTCAGTTAGACCAACATCTTGAGAAGATAGGTCTAAGATATTGTAATGAATGGCTCTAGTGTTCATGGGAGATTGTTAGTAGTATGCCCTAGAGCATATCATTTAGTATTTATCTTGTACATAATTTTATTAATAAAAGGCATTTCCACTTTTCTGTTTACATAATATATTTATGTGTAATAGAAAAGGTCCATTGATATTTTATTAGAAATATTATTCTTAAGTTGTTAAGAATATGAGTGACAATATTTCTAGCACAAAGTATCATAAATAGGTTCACAATCGAGGATACTTCATAATAAGGACATGACTTATCCAGAAAGATTGTATTCATATTTGTTCCCAAGTTATTTATATGAGATATAAATAAGATAGGATTCTAAAATTAATCTGATTAATTTTAAAATCTTAAATGGCAAATACAGATCCAAAAATATATTAAATGTCACACCCTACCCCTCTGTAAGGCATAACATGATCCCGTAATATACCTAATGAATTACCAACTCCGTCTACTGATAACCCATTAAATACACTACAAGGGATTTTAAAAACTTTTCTTACTTCTTTTATAGTGGTGAGCACTATTTACAGGTGTTAAAAACCTTTTTGAACTGAAGTGATAGAACTAACACATTTGAATTATTTGGAGTTTCTGTAAAAATTTTGGCAGAGTGCCATCTGTATTTTGGATAAACAGTTCTTCAGAAAACCTGTAAAAAGCACTTCAATAGATTTCCAAATCTCAACTCAAATCCACAGTGATTTTTTTTAAAGACTGAGGTAAAAGAAATATAATACATTTTTTACAAGCTAAAATAACTTATAATTATTTTACAACTTCAATGTACAATTTTTATTTACAACTACTCAAAACCAACAACAATATGTACATACAGTGAACATACATTACATTACAAAATACAAAATATTGGTATACTCATTATACCCGGTAGTCTCTCGCTGGAGGTACTAGTAGCCTAGTCACGCCTGCTCTGTCTGTCTACTGCGACAAAGAATAAAGCTATCATTTGAGACAATGTCTCAGTGGTGCACAACATTAACCAAATACAAATTTAAATCACAATTCATAATTCAAGTAAATAGTGGATATTTAAAAACCATAGTTAAATTCAAGACAATACTGTCATAAGGAATTTAATACAATATCACAATAAATCTCAGTAATCAAAACATAGTTAAATTCAAAAGACAGTAAATGTCAATAAGAATTTAAACTTCATTTCACAAATTATCAAATCGCATAACAACACAATTTAGTCGAATAATTTAATAATACAGTGTTGCCAATTCATTCACAACTTAAGCCATGACACAAATTTCCGATCAATGCCGCGTTGTACACCACGACAAAGCAATCACAACCCCACTAATCGAAATCAATGAGGAAGGGACCTAGCTATATAATGAGTACTCATCCGATCACCTCAACTGGTAAACTAGAGAGGGAGAAAAATAAACGATCACGACTCCATAAATGGAGAAGGAAAATAAACGATCACATCCTCATAAATGAAGAAGGAATGATATCATACTGTCATGCTAAGTGTGAACACAAAATCAATTCCAAACATTTTATTCAAATGATTCGTGAGAATCCAATAAATTTCCAAAGTTATAATTTCATTCACAAAATGGCAACACAATTCATAATTATCTTTAATTTCCACAAAAACCATTTACAGTGCTTTTCAATCAATAGTATCCATCAAATCATTTACAATGCTTTTCAAGCAATAAATATTCATTCAAACACATTTCCACAATTTAAAACAATAATGTACAAATAGTCATAATTTATTTCAATTGAAAAATTCAAAAGAAATAACTGTTGTGCACAATCACAATTTAATTCAATAACATACAATTAATCATATGAAATCTTATTCAGTGTAAAATCAGTTGAAAACTAGTTGTGCACAAACCTGTAACATCCCCATTGCACTTGTTCTGTAGATTCAATTGCTCCAGTAGTCAAATAACAGTCCAGGCAAGTCAGTATGTCTGGAACTACACTTCGGTGATAGTGAATAGACATATAATGATGAAATAAATAAAAAGAAAATACAAGAAAAATCAAACAAAAATGAAAGAGAGAAAATGATGCTAAGTTAAACGAGCCAGCACCACAGCGATGGGTGACCGCACCAGGAAGGCCATTGCCGACCCCAGGACCGCGGGGAACCCTCTGAATATAATTTTGAGACATAAATAAAGATTTATTGAAATGTAATTGACACTATAAATATCAAAGAAAAATTAATAAATTAGTATAAAGAAAAATGAAAAATCGAGAAACAGACAAAAATCGGTGTTACCGAAAAATCAGGAATATAAACCGAAGTGGGGTATTTTGGTCATTTGACACATAGTGTTGCCTTTTGACCTCAATCTCCATTAAAAATAAATAATATTACACTTAGAAAATGTCATGAAAAAAATTAAATTGTGATACATTATAAGAATAGTGAAAGAAATGGGGGATAAAATCCAATTTATGAAACTTTGAATAATTAACATTAAAATCCAAGTTAGTGCTCCACTAACTTGGATATTGGGACCCTTATCACAGCCTTGGGACAGCAGATAGCACTCACCATCATCTTCTTCATCAGCCCATTTTACTTTTCCGTAATGAATTCCACCATGGAAATCACCATGGCCACCCCACATGCAATCTCCATGGGTGCATGATCAAGCCATCCTTTCCACTTCTTTCCTTCATTAAAGCTTGCCTACTTACCTTGGGGAAGATATTGGCAACAAGAAAAACCAGATTTGGTGAAGTTTTGATAAGCATCAAAAGTTGTAAGTGTCCAAAATCCCTCCCTTGCTTTGGTAAAGCTTGTGTGTTAGGTTGAGGTGAGTGTTTTGGTGAAGAGAAATAAAAGAAATAGTGAGAAATGGACTTGTCCATTTTTGGCAGCCATGAACCCTTGTTGAGCTTGAGTTATTTTTACTTCTAATGAATGAAAATGAAGGTTGATTGATTCAAATGAAAGTTAGAGTAAGTTTGTGCATAAATATGTACATGTAGTGTTTAGATTTAAGGTGTGAAATGGAACCTTGAAGCCTTGAGCAAACTGCCATGTTTGGCAGCCCCTAATAGCATGAATTTGTGTGTGAATATATGGTTATTAATGATATATGTTAATGTCAATTTGTGGGTAGCAAGTGTAAATGATATTGAAGTATGAATATGTTGAAGTATATGTGTAATATTAACATTGAAGTATGTTGAATTTGGGTGGATGTAAATATTGAAGTTTAATGGTGTATTGTGTGCCTTGTGGACTTGAGTATTCTGCCCAGAATTTTTGCTGGAATTGTGTACAATATATGTATAGAAGTGTTGTTGATTGAATATTGTAGTAACGAGGAGGAGGAGGAACATTAAATTGGAAGTGTATGAGCTTTGTGCAGGTTGTGTATTGAAGGCAGCACATAAATGAGGCCATAAGTGCCAATCTATGAACCCAATTGGTATGAGGCCAATATGTGGTGAAACTAGACACCAAATAGGCCAACTTTAATGTAGAAAGGTTGCCAAAATTCTGCCTAGAAACTGACCTTAGAAAGTGACGAAATCCGGATTAGTGCATTTGAGGCCTGAAAACTGACCATTTGGGCAGCAGTTAGTGTTTAGGCCATAACTCACTCAAAACAGGTCCAATTGACCTGAAATTTTGACCATGAATAGTTAAGACCTCTATCTACAAGTCTTATGAAGACACCAAATCCATGAAATGACCAGAACTAAGTCAAATGGCTTGCACAAGTTCGGGCACAAAAACTGCCAAACCAAAAGTGACCTAAAAATTGACCAAATTGTGCACTAAAAGTGCAATCTGTCCAGCTTTAGCAAATTGACCATATCTTGGTCTACACAACTCGGAATGACCTGAAATTTTGCCCCGCGTGCAATAAGACATAGAGCTACAATTTTGCTTCTTTGACCAGAAGCTAAAAACCAAGGGAAATAGGACTTTAACCTAGACCAATCTAGCACACAAAAATAGAGAATGTGACATTTTGCATACAATGATGCTTGAAGCATTTTGGCAATGAATGCCAACTTCTAAAAATGGTAAATTGCACTATATTGGCAGCATATTGAGCTTTAAATTGTGACATATTGATGCTAGAAACAACTTATCCATATTACCTAAAAAGGTCAACACATGCATTGACTTGTGAATTATATAATAATTAGTAAACTCCAAAGATTGAAGAAGTAAACAATTAATTTATAATGTGCCCTAGTTTGCCTAGTTGACTAGTATGAATAGGTTGGCATGCCACTAGGATTCTCGGCTATTCTCAGAAATGGCTTTTGCCATACTTGTTTTTACTGCCTATTATGCCAAGATCAGTGACTTTAATAGCCTACGGCTATACATATTGTGTATTTATTTTTGGCTTATCGCCAGATTGACTATATGGCTTTTTAGCCACGCTATTTGCACACCGGGAGACACTTTGTGACCGATGGTGTGACGGCCCGAGGTACTAGGTACCCAGTGCCAGTATATCCATTTATCCAGTCTGGTCAGTATATAGGCTACACGGGCAGTAATTCAAGTACTATTAAATTCAAATACCTAAATCCAATCTACTGACATACAGCACCACCAAAAATTTGTAAACACTTTGTTTACCTTATTTTAGTGTATATTTCTTTACATTTGGCACCACTAAGCAAAATTGCTTAGCGCATTGCTTTTGTAACGCGTAGGTATTGGAGACACAGATGGGGAGCCCAGTAGACCTACTACCGGGTGAGACATCAGATCTGCACAGGAGTCCAAAGTCATCTGCACTGCATTGCATACATGGTAGGACTTAGGATATCTTGTATTTTGTACTTTTGTTGTATATTTAAAATTTGGCCTTGTATTTTGTAATATTATGAAAGCTTTAAAGTTTGTAATATTTTGTACATATTAAATAATATGGAGATTTTATGTATATATTTAAATTATTATGGACTGTATTATGGAACTGTTTAATGACTGTAAAAGTCTATTGACTTTACTGAGAAATAGGGACTGTGAAATATTTGAGATTTTGATATCATAATATTAAATTGTTTTCAACAGGTTTGGAAGGACAGTTAGTCCTAAATATAAACGGCACCTTGCCAAATTTTTATTACCAGTCTTGAAACACTGATTTTAACAAAGTATGATAATAGTATCAACATGATATGAATATTTCATAAATGACTTCTTAAAATCAAATTGAGTTCAAGAAATGAGATAATCACAGACTAGGTGTTCCGGCACGCCGTGTAGCATGCCTCGCTCAGCTATACTGTAGACGGGTGAGGGGTGTTACATTTAGTGGTATCAGAGCACGGTTTAGGCATTTCTGGACCTAGATAGATTGCACATCATGCATTGTATTGTAAGTGTTAAGATGACTCTAATGCAGATCTTTTGATTTGTTTTGTTATTTTGATCAGAATATGGACTCCACATCGCAGAGAGCGGTCGATGAGGAAGTTGAAAGTCATGCTCTATCTATGACTGAACCAGGAGACAGGAGGGAACCTGTTCCCCCAGCACCAAATGCATCAGCCACATTTCAGCAAATGGCAGGAGTTATGCCACCACCACCACCTCCACATCAAAAATCTCATATGGAGAGACTCAGGAAGTTTGGAGCAGTGGACTTTCTGGGCAAAAGAGAAGATGATTCTGTCACAGCTGAAGACTGGTTGGACAGAACTGGAAGAGTATTAAAACAACTTCATTGTACTCCAGAGCAGATTTTGGAAGTCAGATTACCATCGCAGGATGATGCATACTAGTGGTGGGATACAGTAACTAGTGAGGTGCCACCAGAATAGATAACTTGGGATTTCTTTCTCATTGAGTTCAGAAAGAAGTATGTGGGTAGTGTATACTTGGAAGAGAAGAGAAGGGAGTTTATTACCCTACGCTGCAGACACCGATGGCTGAATATGAAAGAGAATTTGTCGATCGAGCCGTTATGGGCGGAAATAGTCCCTAATGAGGCAGAGAGAGATGCAAGAGATTTGAGGAAGGACTCAATGATAACATTAAAGTAATGATTACTGCCTTGGGGATTACAGAGTTTGCCAAGTTAGTGGAAGTCAGATCAAGGTTGAAAAAGTTAGAATAAATGAGCGTAATGAAGGGACAGACAGAAAAGAGGTCGTGGTCGACGTACATCTTACGCCCTAGTAAGAAATTCAGAGGTTCGCCTACTCAGAGTTTTAGTAGAACACCAAGTCAGGGTCAGTCACAGAGGCCCAAATCTCAGTTTGTACAAAGGAGAGGCCACCCACCCTTGGTGGCTAGCTCTCCAGTGGGCACAGGGACCACCCACCCAGTATCTGTTGCTTGCCCACATTGCCAAAAATGGCATAAGGGTGAGTGTTGGAGGATGACAGGTGCTTGTTTACAGTGTGGATCTACAGACCACCTAGTCCGAGATTGTCCACGCAGAACTGCTACATCCACTCTAGTATCAACTGATAGGCCTGCCCCTCTAGCTCCAAGGGGTAGAAGGTCGTAAGGCCGAGGCAAATGATACTTCACGTAAACCTATGTCGAGTGCGTGGAGAGAGCAGAATGCGTAAAACCAGCCAAAGCCTATGCTATAAGGGCACAGAGGAACAGGATGCTCGGATGTTATCAAGGGTACGTTCCTCCTTTATAATACTTCTGTGCATGCATTAGTAGATCCTGGATCTACTCATTCATATATTTGTATCAAGCTACCCGTAGAAAAGGGAATACCAGTGGAGGAAAGTGACCAAGACATCCTGGTCACAAATCCGCTAGGCCACAGTGTGGTAGTAAACAAGGTGTATAAGGGCTGTCCATTGAAGATTCAAGGGAAAGGGTTCTTAGCAGACTTAATTGAACTGCCTTTCCATGAGTTTGATGTGATTTTGGGAATGGACTAGTTATCCCATCATCAGGCAATAGTAGATTGTAAATTGAAGAGAATCTCTCTGAAAACTGCTGAGAACGAAGAAATAATAGTTGTGGGTGAAAGGACAGATTTCTTGTCCAATGTCATCTCAGTTACAATTGCAAGGAGATGGTTGAGAAAAGGGTGTGAAGCCTATCTGGCACACGTGGTTGACACTAGGCAGGGTAAACTTAACTTATCTGACATACCCACAGTAAGGGATTTCTCTGAGGTGTTTCTAGAGGAATTGCCTAGTTTGCCACCAGAAAGGGAAGTTGAATTTGCTATTGAGATTATGCCGGGTACAGCTCCAATTTCAATTGCTCCAAATAGGATGGCACCTGCTGAATTGAAAGAGTTAAAAATCCAGCTACAAGAATTACTAGACAAGGGGTTCATACGCCCAAAGGTGTGTCACCGTGGGGAGCTCCTGATCGCTTTGTAAAGAAGAAAGATGGGACACTGAGGTTATGTGTTGACTACCGGCAGTTAAACAGAGTAACAGTGAAGAACAAGTATCCGTTGCCTAGAATTGATGATCTGTTTGATCAGTTGAAGGGAGCCGGTGTGTTTTCTAAGATTGATCTTAGATCAGGGTATCATCAGCTAAGGGTTAAGGATGCAGATGTGCCTAAGACTGCATTTAGAACCTGGTATGGGCATTATGAATTCCTGGTGATGCCATTTGGGTTAACAAACGCTCCAAAGAAAGATTCATGGACCTTATGAACCGTATCTTCCATCCATACTTAGATCGGTTCGTAGTGGTCTTCATTGATGACATCCTGGTGTATTCCAAGGATAAAGCAGAACATGATGAGCATTTGAGAATTGCTCTGCAGACTCTAAAAGAGAAGAAATTGTATGCTAAATTGTCCAAGTGTGAGTTCTGGTTGAATGAGATTGCATTCCTTGGACATGTAGTATCAGTTGAAGGGATTAGAGTGGATCCCAAGAAGATTGAAACAGTGATGGAATGGAAGCCTCCCAGAAATACAACTGAGATCAGAAGTTTCTTGGGGTTAGCTGGATATTATAGAAGATTTGTAAAGGGATTTTCCCTAATAGCTGCTCCAATGACCAAATTACTGCATAAAAATATGAAATTTGATTGGAATGACAAGTGTCAAGCTAGTTTTGAGAGGCTGAAGGCTATGTTGACAGAGGCACCAGTGTTAACACAGCCAATGTCTAGAAAAGACTTTGTAGTCTACAGTGATGCCTCACATAATGGGTTAGGGTGCTTACTGATGCAAGAAGGGAAAGTGGTCGCATACGCTTCCAGGCAATTAAGGCCACATGAAAAGAATTACCCTACTCATGATTTAGAATTAGTAGCAATTATCTTCGCATTGAAGATATGGAGGCATTACCTATATGGAGAAAAATGCTACATATACACAGACCATAAGAGTCTGAAGTATCTGCCAACCCAGAAGGAACTTAATTTGAGACAGAGGCGATGGATTGAATTCCTGAAAGATTATGATTGTGTGATTGACTACCACCCTGGGAAGGCAAATGTAGTCGCTGATGCTTTAAGCAGAAAATCTATTGTAGCATTAAGATCTCTGAATGCCCAACTATCCTTAACTCATGATGGAGTTATTTTGGCTGAGTTTCTAGTGAAGCCGAATATGTTACAACAGATACAGGATGGGCAGAAGACAGATGAGAAATTAATGGTTGTTATGGGCAAAATCACTGAGGGGAAGGAAACTGAATATAAAGTGAAGGAAAATGGGTGCCTGTACTATAAAGAAAGAGTATGTGTGCCAGATGATAAAGAGTTGAAAACCAGTATTCTGAAAGAAGCACATAATAGTGTGTATGCTATGCACCCAGGAAGCACAAAAATGTACCATGACCTGAAACTCCAATACTGGTGGCCAGGTATGAAGAAGGACATAGTTGACCATGTAACTAGATGCTTGACCTGTCAACAAGTCAAAGCAGAACATCAAGTTCCATCAGGTTTGTTACAGCCCATAAACATACCTGAATGGAAGTGGGACCGAGTCACTATGGACTTTGTCAGAGGTCTACCTCTCACTCAGAGCAAGCATGATACAGTATGGGTGATTGTGGATAGGTTAACCAAATCAGCACATTTTTTGCCAGTTAGAACTGACTACTCACTGGAAAAGCTAGCAGAATTGTACATCAGTGAGATAGTTAGACTACATGGAATTCCACTTTCCATTATATCTGATAGAGACCCGAGGTTTACATCTAGATTTTGGAAGAAATTACAAGAATACTTGGGCACACAACTCCATTTTAGTACGGCTTTTCATCCTCTGACGGATGGACAGTCAGAAAGAATAATCCAGGTAAATTTCGAAACTCACTGAGTTATTGCAAACAATAAACTGATAATAATGATAGTAATAACTGAATATGTGTGATAGGTCCTCGAGGATATGCTGAGAAGTTGTGTTATTGAGTTTGAGGGAAGTTGGGAGAGATACCTTCCACTGGCATAATTTGCATATAATAATAGCTATCAAGCTAGAATACAAATGGCACCCTATGAAGCACTGTATGGGAGAAAATGCAGAACACCTGTATGTTGGACTGAATTGGGTGAAGATAAGCTAGTGGGGCGGACACTGATAAAGCAGCAGAGGAAAAGGTGAAACTAATAAAGGCCAATTTGAAAGTTGCCTCGCATCGTGTAAATCTTATGCTGACTTGAGGAGAAAAGACATTGAGTATGAAGTTGGCGAGAAGGTATTTCTCAAAGTATCACCGTGGAAGAAAGTGTTGAGATTCGGGAAAAAGGGAAAATTAAGCCCTAGGTTTATTGGCCCATATGAAGTTATTGAACGTGTGGGACCAGTAGCCTACCGATTAGCCTTACCACCTGAGCTGGACAAGATACATAATGTGTTCCATGTCTCGATGCTCAGAAGATACAGATCAGATCCTTCACACGTCATCTCAGTAGAAGAAATTATGGTACAACCTGACCTGACATATGAAGAAGAACCAATTAAAATCTTGGCACGAGAGGTAAAAGAGCTCAGAAATAAGACAATTCCACTAGTGAAAATCCTATGGAGACACCACAACACGGAAGAGGCAACATGTGAAAGCGAGGAGACAATGAGACAACAATTCCCTCAGCTCTTCACATCAGGTAAATTTTGAGGACGAAATTTTTATTTAGAGGGGAAGAGTTGTAACATCCCCATTGCACGTGTTCTGTACGTTCAATTGCTCCAGTAGTCAAATAACAGTCTAGGCAAGTCAGTATGTCTGGAACTACACTTCGGTGATAGTGAACAAACATATAATGATGAAATAAATAAAAAGAAAATACAAGAAAAATCAAACAAAAATGAAAGAGAGAAAATGATGCCAAGTTAAACGAGCCGGCACCACAATGATGGGTGACCGCACCGGGAAGGCCATTGCCGACCCCAGGACCGCAGGGAACCCTCTGAATATAATTTTGAGACATAAATAAAGATTTATTGAAATGTAATTGACACTAGAAATATCAAAGAAAAATTAATAAATTAGTACAAAGAAAAATGAAAAATCGAGAAATAGACAAAAATCGGTGTTACCGAAAAATCAGGAATATAAACCGAAGTGGGGTATTTTGGTCATTTGACACATAGTGTTGCCTTTTGACCTCAATCTCCATTAAAAATAAATGATATTACACTTAGAAAATGTCATGAAAAAAATTAAATTGTGATACATTATAAGAATAGTGAAAGAAATAGGGGATAAAATCCAATTTATGAAACTTTGAATAATTAACATTAAAATCCAAGTTAGTGCTCCACTAACTTGGATATTGGGACCTTTATCACAGCCTTGGGACAGCAGATAGCACTCACCATCATCTTCTTCATCAGCCCATTTTACTTTTCCGTAATGAATTCCACCATGGAAATCACCATGGCCACCCCACATGCAATCTCCATGGGTGCATGATCAAGCCATCCTTTCCACTTCTTTCCTTCATTAAAGCTTGCCTACTTACCTTGGGGAAGATATTGGCAACAAGAAAAACCAGATTTGGTGAAGTTTTGATAAGCATCAAAAGTTGTAAGTGTCCAAAATCCCTCCCTTGCTTTGGTAAAGCTTGTGTTTAGGTTGAGGTGAGTGTTTTGGTGAAGAGAAATAAAAGAAATAGTGAGAAATGGACTTGTCCATTTTTGGCAGCCGTGAACCCTTGTTGAGCTTGAGTTATTTTTACTTCTAATGAATGAAAATGAAGGTTGATTGATTCAAATGAAAGTTAGAGTAAGTTTGTGCATAAATATGTACATGTAGTGTTTAGATTTAAGGTGTGAAATGGAACCTTGAAGCCTTGAGCAAACTGCCATGTTTGGCAGCCCCTAATAGCATGAATTTGTGTGTGAATATATGGTTATTAATGATATATGTTAATGTCAATTTGTGGGCAGCAAGTGTAAATGATATTGAAGTATGAATATGTTGAAGTATATGTGTAATATTAACATTGAAGTATGTTGAATTTGGGTGGATGTAAATATTGAAGTTTAATGGTGTATTGTGTGCCTTGTGGACTTGAGTGGTGTATTGTGTGCCTTGTGGACTTGAGTATTCTGCCCAGAATTTTTTCTGGAATTGTGTACAATATATGTATAGAAGTGTTGTTGATTGAATATTGTAGTAATGAGGAGGAGGAGGAACATTAAATTGGAAGTGTATGAGCTTTGTGCAGGTTGTGTATTGAAGGCAGCACCTAAATGAGGCCATAAGTGCCAAACTATGAACCCAATTGGTATGAGGCCAATATGTGGTGAAACTAGACACCAAATAGGCCAACTTTCATGTAGAAAGGTTGCAAAAATTATGCCTAGAAACTGACCTTAAAAAGTGACGAAATCCGGATTAGTGCATTTGAGGCCTGAAAACTAACCATTTGGGCAGCAGTTAGTGTTTAGGCCATAACTCACTCAAAACAGGTCCAACTGACCTGAAATTTTGACCATGCATAGTTAAGACCTATATCTACAAGTCTTATGAAGACACCAAATCCCTGAAATGACCAGAACCAAGTCAAATGGCTTGCACAAGTTCGGGCACAAAAACTGCCGAACCAAAAGTGACCTAAAAATTGACCAAAGTATGCACTAAAAGTGCAATCTGTCCAACTTTAGCAAATTGACCATATCTTGGTCTACACAACTCAGAATGACCTGAAATTTTGCCCCGCGTGCAATAAGACATAGAGCTACAATTTTGCTTCTTTGACCAGAAGCTAAAAACCAAGGGAAATAGGACTTTAACCTAGACCAATCTAGCACACAAAAATAGAGAATGTGACATTTTGCATACAATGATGCTTGAAGCATTTTGGCAATGAATGCCAACTTCTAAAAATGGTAAATTGCACTATATTGGCAGCATATTGAGCTTTAAATTGTGACATATTGATGCTAGAAACAACTTATCCATATTACCTAAAAAGGTCAACACATGCGTTGACTTGTGAATTATATAATAGTTAGTAAACTCCAAAGATTGAAGAAGTAAACAATTAATTTATAATGTGCCCTAGTTTGCCTAGTTGACTAGTATGAATAGGTTGGCATGCCAATAGGATTCTGATAGCTATTCTGTAAATGGCTTTTTGCCATACTGTGTTTTTACAGCTTATTATGCCGCACTGTGACTTTAATAGCCTACGGCTATACATATTGTGTATTTATTTTTGGCTTATCGCCAGATTGACTATATGGCTTTTTAGCCACGCTATTTGCACACCGGGAGACACTTTGTGACCGATGGTGTGACGACCCGAGGTACTAGGTACCTAGTGCCAGTATATCCATTTATCGATGCAGTCGGTATATAGGCTACACGGGCAGTAATTCAAGTACTATTAAATTCAAATACCTAAATCCAATCTACTGACATACAGCACCACCAAAAATTTGTAAACACTTTATTTATCTTATTTTAGTGTATATTTCTTTACATTTGGCACCACTAAGCATAGCGCGTTGCTTTTGTAACGCGTAGGTATTGGAGACACAGCTGGGGAGCCCAGCAGACCTACTACCGGGTGAGACATCAGATCTGCACAGGAGTCCAAAGTCATCTGCACTGCATTGCATACATGGTAGGACTTAGGATATCTTGTATTTTGTACTTTTGTTGTATATTTGAAATTTGGCCTTGTATTTTGTAATATTATGAAAGCTTTAAAGTTTGTAATATTTTGTACATATTAAATAATATGGAGATTTTATGTATATATTTAAATTATTATGGACTGTATTATGGAACTGTTTAATGACTGTAAAAGTCTATTGACTTTACTGAGAAATAGGGACTGTGAAATATTTGAGATTTTGATATCATAATATTAAATTGTTTTCAACAGGTTTGGAAGGACAGTTAGTCCGAAATATAAACGGCACCTTCCCAAATTTTTATTACCAGTCTTGAAACACTGATTTTAACAAAGTATGACAATAGTATCAACATGATATGAATATTTCATAAATGACTTCTTAAAATCAAATTGAGTTCAAGAAATGAGATAATCACAGGCTAGGTGTTCCGGCACGCCGTGTAGCATGCCTCGCTCGGCTATACTGTAGACGGGTGAGGGGTGTTACAAAAACTCTGATGACTGTCTCCTGGTTTGGACTCAGTGTTTCCTTCCCTTTTCCTGAGTCTTTGGTAACTGAGAAACACAATTTGAAGTGTTTCAGTACTAAATTAAATTGTCTCTAACGATAATGTTTGATAAGTAATTCACTGAAGCCTATTATTTGCTTAATCACCTAATATACCGACCTTCGATGCGTTTTAGGTAAATTAGGTTTTTGTGTCATTAATATGTCACATTCGATAGGGTTTTAGGGTTGGTACGTTTTACCAAACTTATTTCCTTGTTTAGAGCATGTTAATGCAACTTGCTGGATTCCGGGATACTAGTTTGACCTAGTTCCCTCGGTTTTCGGGTTTTGGTCAAAACTACAAACTTGTAGATCTATGTCTTATTGTACGCGGGGCAAAATTTCAGGTCATTCTGAGTTATGTAGACCAAGTTATGGTCATTTTACTATTGCTGGTCAAATGGCATCAAATTAGGTCATTTTAGGTTAATTTGGTCAACTTTGGTTCGGCCAGTTTTTGGACCCGAACTTGTGCAAGCGGTTTGACTTGCTTATGGTCATTTCTGGGCTTTGATGTCTTCATAAGACTTGTAGGTATGGGTCTTAACTATTCATGGTTAAAATTTCAGGTCAATTGGACCTGTTTTGAGTGAGTTATGGCCTAAAAACTAACTGCTGCCAAATTGGTCAGTTTTCAGGTTTCAATTGCACTTAATCTGAATTGGTCATTTTTCATGTCACCTTGCAAGCAGAATTTTGGTATGCTTTCTCAATGAAAGTTGGCACATTTTGTGCCTAGTTTCACCTCCAATTGGTCTCATACCAATTGAAGTTACAAATTTAAAGTTATAGGTTAAAATGCATGCTGCCCTTAATTACCTTGCTTAAACATACATCAATGACACATTCACCTTACTATTTGTCCACTTCCCTTACCAATTCTGTTTTGGTACATTACCAAAACCATATACCACTTCACTTTAAAGTCACTTTGGGCAGATTACACACATCCTCAATACACCAAATAAACTCAAATTTACAAAGTCTAAGTACAATCACATATACACCTAAACATTACTCATTCTTACATACACTTTACACAACCAACCTATATACATATCCATCAATCCTCAATGTCAATATTCTGCCAATACCTTCATGAACTCATACATTTATCAAAGTGTCCCAAGGCTGCCGAAATGTTCTACAATGCCAAAGTGTCCCACAATCCGTCAATCTCCAATTTAAGTGCACAATCACCACATTTTCATGGAAATAACTTACTAGGATATTAAATCCCTCTACTCAACATGAATTTACATCAAATATATGTAATAATAAATCATTACACATACAACTCCATGGCTGTCCAAAAATGGATATATCAAGAACTCTTCAAACTTGAAAATTTTCTTCACAATTCAAACACCCATAACATGTATACAAACTTTATCAAATAAATATTCAAAAATACAAACTTACCTTTGGTTGGGACTTGTTAAACCTTGACTAAACTTCTTCATTTTAGTATCAAACTCTTCCTTGTGATGTGGGGATAAAACTTAGTGAAGAAACTTAGGTGATTAGAAGTGAAATGAGGGAATGGGTCAAGCTCATGCAAAATGGCTATGGAGTTTTCCCTAGATTTCCATTTCGGCAAGGTTGAGAAAATGAAGGAGATGATGCTTGAGTGGGAGTAATCTGCCCACTTATGCTTATTTTTAATCCATATTAAAATCCTTAGTGGTCCACTTACTTAATTTAAATCATAGAATATGTTTAACTTCCTTTTATTCCACATTAAACCCTTAATTCTTGCTATTTACATTAGGTACCACCAAATTAATTTTTCATTATATTTTCCAAGTGTAATATTATTTATTTTTAATGGAAATTTAGGTCAAAAGACAATTCGGGATGTCAAATGACCATAATGCCCTTATTCGGGTTACATTCTAGATTTTTCGGTAACACCGTGTTTTGTCCGTTTTTCGATTTCTCACTTTTCTTTGTACTAATTATTTAATTTTTCTTTGATATTTCTAATGATATTTATACTTCAATTGATGTCTCTTTAAGTCCTAAAAATATTTTCTAGGGTTCCTTGCAGTCCAGGGCTAGTCAACGGTCCACGCCGTGACTTCCCGGTGCAGTCACCCATCGCTAGGGTTCTCGGCTCACTTAACTTGGTTACATTTCTTTGCTATTATTTTTCCTTTGTTTTTCTTGTATTTTATTTTCTTGTATTTCATTATTTTATGTCTCCTCACTCATATTGAATTGTAGTTCTAGGCATCCTAGCTGTCCGGACAACACTGGTCACCGGAACAGTAGAACGCACTACCGAACTTAGGGGTGTTACAATTCTCCCCCCCTTAAATAAATTTTGTCCACGAAATTTTACCCAATAGCCATCTTACAATAGTCATACGTTTATTTTCTCCTTTCTATATAATCGTATAATCTTTTTTTTTTCTCAAATTTGTATAAGACTTTTAATAATCTAATATAATGTTTAATTTGTTTGGATAACACCAATCTCCTTTTACTATTATGCTGTCTAATATTTCGGTTCACGTTGCTTCTTGAATGACCCTTGAGGTCATGTTAGAATCATGCATCAGTCATTGGTCCTCTGACCATTCTGGTCCATAGTCTTCCTCACATTCGTAATATTTCTTGGTTATATATGAATCAACTATTCAAATCTCTACTTCCACAACTCTTTTTATCTGTCAATATTTTATAACTTACTTTCTTTTGTACCGAACTATAACCTTTCGATATTCTAACCTTTGAGTTTTAGATCCCTAAGTAGGATTTTCAAACTTATTTCTAACAATTAAATTATGTCCTGGCATAACTATACAAAAACAGATGCCGTTGGCAACTATCCTCATCTAGGTGTACTATCAGGTAGTATGTAGCTCTACACAATAATCTCAAGTTAGTACTATAATCCGCAGTTTACAGTATAAACAATCAAGAACATTGCATAGTTACTACAATACATCCCAATAGATCAAACTATCCTATCCTTTATCCTTTTCGAATTCACTGATATCTGAACTTATTCTGATTACAATATCCATTAACAATTACTAACAGTAACATCTCTGCCTTCATCTAGAACAATTCTATTACTGTAACTTACTTTTACGTCCTCTTGCTTTACATTAAATAGGCTTGCCAATTAGCTTTATAATTTATGGTGTGTCAGGAAATACTTTTCGCCGATAAACTCTTCCAAAACTAATTTCACTTATTATCACAATCCCTATCCTAAAGGACTAATCACTAATGCATCAAAATTTATTTCCCTGACCTCATATCCTAGCGGACTTGTTACTAGGACCTCAAAGTCCATTTTTGTACATGGAATAGCAATGCAATCAATGATGCTAGCACTCACATAAGAATGGGTAGAACCCGGATCAAATAACACAAACACATATTGGTTAAAAGTTGAGAAGGTACCAGCCACAACATCGGATGTCTCGGCCTCTTCCCTCTGTCTCATTGCATAGATTCTGACCGGAGCACTGTCTTGCTCTGAATGTTTCATTGTACCTTGGCTGCCTGCTGGGCTACCTCTACCCCTGCCTCTACCTCTGCTGGGTGGTTGTGAACTTCTAGTGACAGGGCTCTGGACTGACCCTTCTGCAGTAGTAGGAGGTGGTCCAACTCTACGACTACTGGTGCAGTCCTTGGCAAAGTGTCCTGTGCCTCCACAGTTATAACAGGCTCCAATAGCCTTATAGCATATCCCACCATGATATCTTCCACAATTTTCACATTGGCAGGAATGGTAGGAACCTCCGGTACTTTGCTGACCAGATAGAGGAGGTTTCTGTCCTGAATGTCTTCCCCTACCAGACTTCTTGCCACCTCTGCTGTGTCCCTCATAGTTCTTCCTCTTTCCAGTAGGACCACTGGAACTCTGTTCCACTAATTTTCCCTCTTTCTCTGTCTTCTCTGATTTCTTTTTCTCAGGAGCAGCTTCAGACTCAATTCTTTCTAACTCTAGAGCTTGAGAAATAAGTTCAGAGAAGTTAGTGTGTTTGAAGCCGACTACTTGTAGTCTGATACTGGGCTTCAAGCCAGTTTCAAATCTCTTGCATCTCTCCCTGCTGGTAGCAAGTAAACTTACTGCATAATGGCTCAGGCGGGAAAATTCTCTTTCATACTAAGCCACTGATCTGTTCCCCTATTTCAGACTTAGGAATTCTTGTAACTTCTCGTCTACATAAGCATCAGGGACATATTTCTGTCTGAATTCCCTGAGAAAGTCATTCCATGTTAGCACTGCAGGTTCTACTAGATTGTGGGGAATGGTTTTCCACCAGTCATAAGCATCCCCCTGTAGTAAGGACACTGAGTATTCAAATCTGAGCTTCTCTGTAAAATGTAGCTTCTTGAACACCCTATCCATCCTCTCTAACCATTGTTCAGCTTCTAGAGGATCTACTGTCCCCTTAAACTCTGTAGCCCCATACTTCATCAATTTGTCATACTGCCTAGTAGGAGACTGTGGTTGTACCACTGTTGTCTGTATTGGGACTTGAGTAGGTACATTACCAGCCATTTTGTTGAAACATTGCAGCCATCTGTGAAGCGAGCAGCGAAAGCTGCGATGCTGCGGTGGTGCGGTGAACCACTAATATTACGTAGGCCTGGGGCATCCCCTTGCACCTCAGCCTCAATAGATTGATCAACTAAACAATCACCCTCTTCCATAGTCAATACGAGGATTTTAGATCTCCTGAACCAATAACACAAGGAGATTTCCTCCCGTTAGTGCATATTTATAATGTAATGTACTGTATGTATCAAACAATGATATTGAGCAGTTGTACTATGAAGAAAGAATATTCAAGTAACAGGTGAAAACAGAATTTAAAAACCAGGCTCTGATACCACTAAAAAATGTCACACCCTACCCCTCTGTAAGGCAAAACATGATCCCGTAGTATACCTAATGAATTACCAACTCCGTCTACTGATAACCCATTAAATACACTACAAGGGATTTTAAAAACTTTTCTTACTTCTTTTATAGTGGTGAGCACTATTTACAGGTGTTAAAAACCTTTTTGAACTGAAGTGATAGAACTAACACATTTGAATTATTTGGAGTTTCTATAAAAATTTTGGCAGAGTGCCATCTGTATTTTGGATAAAACAGTTCTTCAGAAAACCTGTAAAAAGCACTTCAATAAATTTCCAAATCTCAACTCAAATCCACAGTGATTTTTTTTAAAGATTGAGGTAAAAGAAATATAATACAATTTTTACAAGCCAAAATAACTCATAATTATTTTACAACTTCAATGTACAATTTTTATTTACAACTGCACAAAACCAACAACAATATGTACATACAGTGAACATACATTACATTACAAAATACAAAATATTGGTATACTCATTATACCCGGTAGTCTCTCGCTGGAGGTACTAGCAGCCTAGTCTGCTGCCCTGTCTGTCTGTCTACCTGCGACAGCAATAAAAAGCTATCGCTGAGACAATGTCTCAGTGGTGCACAACATTAACCAAATACAAATTTAAATCACAATTCATAATTCAAATAAATAGTGGATATTTAAAAACCATAGTTAAATTCAAGACAATACTGTCATAAGGAATTTAACACAATATCACAATAAATCTCAGTAATCAAAACATAGTTAAATTCAAAAGACATTAAATGTCAATAAGAATTTAAACTTCATTTCACAAATTATCAAATCGCATAACAACACAAGTTAGTCGAATAATTTAAGAATACAGTGTTGCCAATTCATTCACAACTTAAGCCATGACACAAATTTCCGATCAATGCCACGTTGTACACCACGATAAAGCAATCACAACCCCACTAATCGAAGTCAATGAGGAAGGGAGCTAGCTATATAATGAGTACTCATCCGATCACCTCAACTGGTAAACCAGAGAGGGAGAAAAATAAACGATCACAACTCCATAAATGGAGAAGGAAAATAAACGATCACAACCCCATAAATGGAGAAGGAATGATGTCATACTGTCATGCTAAGTGTGAACACAAAATCAATTCCAAACATTTTATTCAAATGATTCGTGAGAATCCAATAAATTTTCAAAGTTATAATTTCATTCACAAAATGGCAACACAATTCATAATTATCTTTAATTTCCACAAAAACCATTTACAGTGCTTTTCAATCAATAGTATCCATCAAATCATTTACAATGCTTTTCAAGCAATAAATATCCATTCAAACACATTTCCACAATTTAAAACAATAATGTACAAATAGTCATAATTTATTTCAATTGAAAAATTCAAAAGAAATAACTGTTGTGCACAAACACAATTTAAATCAATAACATACAATTAATCATATGAAATCTTATTCAGAGTAAAATCAGTTGAAAACTAGCTGTGCACAAACCTCGATGGTATCTCTGATCCGGACTCAGTGTTTCCTTCCCTTTTCCTGAGTCTTTGGTAACTGAGAAACACAATTGGAAGTGTTTTAGTACAAAATTAAATTGTCTCTAACGATAATGTTCGATAAGTAATTCATTGAAGGCTATTATTTGCTTAATCACCTAATATACCGACCTTCGATGCGTTTTAGGTAAATTAGGTTTTCGTGTCATTAATATATCACATTCGATAGGGTTTTAGGGTTGGTACGTTTTACCAAACTCATTTCCTTGTTTAGTGCATTTTAATGCAACTTGCTGGATTCCGGGATACTAGTTTGACCTAGTCAGACGACCTAGTTCCCTCGGTTTTCGAGTTTCGGTCAAAACTACAAACTTGTATATCTATGTCTTATTGCACGCGGGGCAAAATTTCAGGTCATTCTGAGTTATGTAGACCAAGTTATGGTCATTTTACTATTGCTGGTCAAATGGCATCAAATTAGGTCATTTTAGGTCAATTTGGTCAACTTTGGTTCGGCCAGTTTTTGGACCCGAACTTGTGCAAGCTGTTTGACTTGCTTATGGTCATTTCTGGGCTTTGATGTCTTCATAAGACTTGTAGGTATGGGTCTTAACTATTCATGGTTAAAATTTCAGGTCAATTGGACCTGTTTTGAGTGAGTTATGGCCTAAACACTAACTGCTGCCAAATTGGTCAGTTTTCAGGTTTGAATTGCACTTAATCCGAATTGGTCATTTTTCATGTCACCTTGCAAGCAGAATTTTGGTATACTTTCTCAATGAAAGTTGGCACATTTTGTGCCTAGTTTCACCTCCAATTGGTCTCATACCAATTGAAGTTACACATTTAAAGTTATAGGTTAAAATGCATGCTGCCCTTAATTACCTTGCTTAAACATACATCAATGACACATTCACCTTACTATATGTCCACTTCCCTTACAAATTCTGTTTTGGTACATTACCAAAACCATATACCACTTCACTTTAAAGTCACTTTGGGCAGATTACACACATCCTCAATACACCAAATAAACTCAAATTTACAAAGTCTAAGTACAATCACATATACACCTAAACATTACTCATTCTTACATACACTTTACACAACCAACCTATATACATATCCATCAATCCTCAATGTCTATATTCTTCCAATACCTTCACGAACTCATACATTTATCAAAGTGTCCCAAGGCTGCCGAAATGTTCTACAATGCCAAAGTGTCCCACAATCCGTCAATCTCCAATTTAAGTGCACAATCACCACATTTTCATGGAAATAACTTACTAGGATATTAAATCCCTCTACTCAACATGAATTTACATCAAATATATGTAATAATAAATCATTACACATACAACTCCATGGCTGTCCAAAAATGGATATATCATGAACTCTTCAAACTTGAAAATTTTCTTCACAATTCAAACACCCATAACATGTATACAAACTTTATTAAAGAAATATTCAAAAATACAAACTTACCTTTGGTTGGGACTTGTTAAACCTTGACTAAACTTCTTGATTTTAGTATCAAACTCTTCCTTGTGATGTGGAGATAAAACTTAGTGAAGAAACTTTGGTGATTAGAAGTGAAATGAGGGAATGGGTCAAGCTCATGCAAAATGGCTATGGAGTTTTCCCTAGCTTTCCATTTCGGCAAGGTTGAGAAAATGAAGGAGATGATCCTTAGTGGTCCACTTACTTAATTTAAATCATATATTATGTTTAACTTCCTTTTATTCCACATTAAACCCTTAATTCTAGCTATTTACATTAGGTACCACCAAATTAATTTTTCATTATATTTTCCAAGTGTAATATTATTTTTTTTTAATGGACATTTAGGTCAAAAGACAATTCGAGATGTCAAATGACCATAATGCCCCTGTTCGGGTTACATTCCCGATTTTTCGGTAACACCGAGTTTTGTCCGTTTTTCGATGTCTCACTTTTCTTTGTACTAATTATTTAATTTTTCTTTGATATTTCTAATGATATTTATACTTCAATTGATGTCTCTTTAAGTCCTAAAAATATTTTCCAGGGTTCCCATGATCGAGAGCTAGTCAACGGTCCACGCCGTGACTTCCGGTCTGATCACCATCGCTAGGGTTCTCGGCTCGCTTAACTTGGTTACATTTCTTTGCTATTATTTTTCCTTTGTTTTTCTTGTATTTTCTTTTCTTGTATTTCATTATTTTATGTCTCCTCACTCATATTGAAGTGTAGTTCTAGGCATCCTAGCTGTCCGGACAACACTGGTCACCAGAACAGTAGAACGCACTACCGAACTTAGGGTTGTTACATTAAAAGAGTTTTAATATGTTGTTTATCATTGAAATCAAATAGATAAAAATAAATCTTGCATTATGCATGTGACGCTAGGTGAAAATTTTTGAATTCAATGGTATAAACTTGTGTTTTTCACGCTTCCGTTTTTTCATTTATCACTCACAATCATATTCTATTCCAACAATAACCCAAAAATAGGTTAGCAATACATAATTTCTCAAAATGCAACAAGGGCCATAAACCATTCATACAATTCATTCAAAACAAAAATTCAATTGGAAAAACAAAAAGGTAGTAGTTGTTGTGCGCAAACCTCCTATCCTCTTCTTGCTTAATTCAACCTCTCTTTATCCTTTGATATGTCTTTTGTTAGTAATATGCCCTAGAGCATATCATTTAGTTTGTATCTTGTACATATTTTATTAATAAAAAGCAATTTCACTTTTCCATTTGCATAATATATTTGTGTAATAGAAAATGTCCATTGGTATTTTGTTAGAAATTCTATTCTTAAGTTGTTAAGAATATGAGTGACAGTATTTCTAGCATAAAGTATCATAAATTAATTCACAATCAAGGATACTTCACACAGGAAATGACTTATTCTGAAAGATTGTAATAATGTTTGTTCCCAAGGTATTTATATGAGATATAAATAAGATGGAATGGTGAGTCTCATGACATATAACAAACATGATAGGCACTTATACATGATAAGTAGGCCGAACCAGTGACGCATATGACAAGCACATAGAGTTTACTCTTGTCAATGCATTGCCATATATCATATAAGTGCATATAATCTTTAGACTTGAGATAACACAGTTATCTTGTATATAGGTGGCTCAAGTTTGATAGTACTTTTATACTTGTACTGTGTATGGGTATATAGGCATCTGTTGGCTCCTACTAGTTATATATGGAGATAGGTGTTGATCAAGATGGAATCTGTTACCCTAAGTAAATAGGGATAAAATTCTATATTCATTTAATTGTTCTTGATGTTTCAAGTTCCTGGCCAGGAAAGACAGATTTACTCAAAAAAGAGTTTCTAATAAGAAAATCTAATTAATCAAGAACTATAATTAAAAGAGAACATAATGTTCATAGCAAATGGGGTTTGACATTAACCATAACTAAAGCTCGAATTGGGATTTTGTAACAGAGAGATTCTAGTGCATGGTAACATATGATTATAGGTTCATTTAAGGTATTCCTTATTACTGATTGGGTGGCCATGGCACGCTATGCTAGGTGTCAACCATGGTCTATGAGATGCCTAAAATGATTTAGAGAAATTATATATTGTAAGAAAGAGTTCTGATAATATTAAGAGTTAATATCATATCACATTGCCAATTAGTGATGAGCCTAGTGAGTCACACATATACACAAGTTAATCACCAAGAAAAATGTGATTTAATTGATTAATTAAAGAGTTTAATTGATTAATTAAATAGGTTTAGTTTGCAATGAGATTACAAAGTTCCTAGCATGGCTTGAAACCAAATATAGGTTATTAGATGTATAGTAAAAGTTAAATTTATATTTAAAGTGTTTAAATATGAATTTAATTGTGAGAAGTTAATTAATAGAGATTAATTAATTTATATTTGATATAAATTGATTAGAAGAGGAGAAATAATGATTTTCGGTTGAGAACTCAAAATTACAACATAAAGGTAATTTAGTCATTTCACATGGTGACATGTGGAACCATATAAGTTTGCCATTTGTCTTCCTACAATGCAAGGTGATCAAAGTCAAGATTAAGTCTAGCATTGACAGTTGGCTTAATGTGATTAAGTCAATTAATAATAAGATGCAACGTGGTGGTGACATGTGGCATAGGGTTTAAGTGACTTAATGACCTAATTATAAAAGGGAAAAAGAAAGAAGAATAAAATATAACATTCTCTCTTTCATAAAGGTGGCAGCACACTTTTCTCACCCTCTCCTCTTCTTGCTTTCTCATCAATTCAAAGAGAATCATGCCATTCCCTTTGAATTAAAATTGCTAGAAATTGTTTCTAGTGTCCTATACACACATACAACCTCTCTAAAGGCAAAAACCCAAGTTAGAATTTGTTGGCAAGGCTTGAGAAGCTGATTTGGGGCCTACCCATTGGTGATCTTAGTGTGGACAAGCTAGAGGGACAACACTTGGGGTCCTAGGTGCTTCCTGAAGGTGCCAATTGCATCCATAGTGCATCAACGAGGTTAGTGCTCAAACTTCTCTTTTAAACTAGGGTTTGAATGAATTAATTTGTTAATTCACAATCTTGAATGGCAAACATAGATCCTAATACATATTAAAAGTGTTTTAATAAACAATTGAGCATTGAAATTAATTATGTCACACCCTACCCCTCTGTAAGGCATAACATGATCCCGTAGTATACCTAATGAATTACCAACTTCGCCTACTGATAACCCATTAAATACACTACAAGGGATTTTCAAAAACTTTTCTTACTTCTTTTACAGTGGTGAGCACTATTTACAGGTGTTAAAAACCTTTTTGAACTGAGGTGAATTAACTAACACATTTAGACTATTAGTAATTTTTGTAAAAAAATTTTGACAGAGTGCCCTCCGTAATTTGGATAAAACAGTTCTTCAAAAACCTATAAAAAGCACTTCAATATTTTTCTCAATCTCAAACTCTAGCATAATTCAACACAAATGCACAATAATTTTTCAAAGACTGAGATACAAGAAATATAATACAATTTTTACAAGTCCAAATAACTCATAATTTATTTTACCACTTTAACGTACAATTTTAATTTACAACTGCTCAAAACCAAGAACACTATATACATACAGTGAACATACATTACAATATAAAATGCAGAATATGGTATACTCAATATACCCAATGATTTCTCGCTGAATGTACTAGCAGCCTAGTCTGCTGCCCTGTCAGCCTGTCTACCTGCGACAGCAATGAAAAGCTATCGCTGAGTAAAATTTACTCAGTGGTGCACAATAACAATTTGAAATGCGATATATAAATCTTTTATTGACAGTTCACAAATCAAATGATTCACAATTCCATTTCACAATTTACAAAATTCATCTAACACAAATTTGATCAAGTAATTGAATAATACCGTTTTGCAAATTAATAACACAATTCGATCAAATAACTAAATAATACCGTTTTGCAAATCCATAACATAATTCGATCAAATAACTGAATAATACAATGTTGCCAATCGATAACATAATTTAGGCCATGACACAATTTTTTTTCCACACATGCCGTGTTGTACACCACGACAAGACACACTCACCCCAATAATCGAAATCAATGAGGGAGGAAGCTAGCTGAATAATGAGTACTCATCCACTCTCACCTCAGACTGGCAAGTCAAAGAGGGAGGACCATAATCACACTCACCCCAGACTGATAGGTCCAAGAGGGAGGGATATATCAACAGTGTCATGCCAAATGTGAATCAAAACAATTTCAAATCACAATATTTCATACACACCATAAATCACATTTTATCTCAAAATTTCCATTTACAAAGTTGGCAATACAATAAGTTCCAAATAATATTCCCAAAACCAAAGTAATAAGAACTTATTCACAACTCATTTCTCTACATAAATTTGCTAGTAAAAGCAGTGAATATAAAAGTATTGTGCATGGACACAATTTAAAACTATAATGTTGAATTAAAAATTTTTAAGTAGAAAATGAGAAGTCAAACTTATTGTGCACAAACACAATTTAAAATAATAACATAGAAATAATCATAATTTATTTCAATTGAAAAATTCAAAAGAAATACTTATTATGCACAAACCTCTGATAACTGTCTCTTGGCTCTGAATCAGTGTTTCCTTCCCCTCCCTGAGTCTTTACTAACTGAGAAACACAATTTGAAGTGTTTCAGTACTCATTTAAACTATCTCTAATGATAATGCTTGATAATTAATTCACTGAATTCATTTATTCGCTTAGTCAACCTACTATGTCGACCCTTGGTACATTCTAGGTAATTTAGGTTTTAATGTCATTAATATGTCACATTCGATAGTCTTTTAGGTTTGGTACATGTTACCAAATTCATTTCCGTGTATACTGCATTTTCTTGCGATTTGCTGGATTTCGGGATACTAGTTTGACCTAGCCGGACGACCTAGTTCCCTCGGTTTTCGGATTTCGGTCAAAACTACAAACTTGTAGATCTATGTCTTATGGAATGCGGGGAAAAATTTCAGATCATTCTGAGTTATGTAGGCCAAGTTATGGTCATTTTACTATTGCTGGTCAAATTGCACCAAAATTGGTCATTTTAGGTCACTTTAGGTCATTTTAGGTTTGGCCAGTTTTTGGACCCGAACTTGTGCAAGCTGTTTGACTTACTTATGGTCATTTATGGGCTTTGGTATCTTCATAAGACTTGTAGATATGGGTCGTAACTATTCATGGTTAAAATTTCAGGTCAGTTGGACCTATTTTGAGTGAGTTATGGCCTAAACACTAACTGCTGCCCAAATAGTCAGTTTTCAGGCCTCATTTGCACTTAATCCGGATTTGGTCATTTTTCAAGCTACCTTGCAAGCAGAATTTTGGCAAGCTTCCTTCATGAAAGTTGGCACATTTTGTGCCTAGTTTCACCTCCAATTGGTCTCATACCAATTGGAGCCACACACTTAAAGTTATAGGCCTAAAATACAAACTGCCTTATTGCAATTCTTGCATACATATCAAACATCACTTTTAACACTCACCAAACTTAACATTCAAACTAATTCTGGTTGTACCATGACCTAAACATAATTCACAACACATTATAGGTCATTTTGGCAGCTTACAATTACATTCAATGTGCACCAACAAGTGCAGAATTTGCCCAACTCAATTTACAATAATTTAACTCCATAACCAAGCTCATTCACATGTCCAACCTTCACACCACTATACATACATTCAAACTGCCATAACAACTGACACATTTTAACATCATTATTCCATAAACCAAGCATGAATTCCAGCATTCTTCAAGAGTTAACAAACTGCCACAATGGTACACTTACATTCCATTACTTTCCAAGCTTTAAATCTCAATTTACATTTACATATACTAAGTATACATTACCCAAACAATTTCCTACACAATATACATTTAATGAATCATTTAATTCACCATTTACAAGTACAATTAAACTGCCTTCAAGGTGTTTCCATGGCTGCCAAAAGTGCACATTCCCATTCAACATCAAAACTCAAAAATTTCTCCATAAATCAAACACCCATAACACCCTTACAAACTTTAACAAAGCAACAATCAAAAACTCAAACTTACCTATGGATGAGACTTCTTAAATCTTCACCAAAACTTGGTCTTCTTGCTGCCAATCTACTGCCCAAGTGGTGTAGACTAACTTTGATGAAGGAAGGTAGAAGGAAAGAAGCTTGAATCTCATATGCATGGAGCTTCAACCATGCGTCAATGGAGTTTTTTGGGAGCAAATTTTCTGCTGGTTCTAAGGTTGAAGATGAAGATGTATATTCTGCCCAAATGAAGCTTTAGTGGTCCACTTAAATGAGTTAGTGGACTACTATGTAAGAATTAAATCATTGTTTATTCTAAGGTTCCATTTTTCCACATTTAACTCCCAATTTTTGCTATTTACATTAGGTACCACCAATTTAATTTTTCATGACATTTCCCAAGAGTAATATTATTTATTTTTAATGGAAATTTAGGTCAAAAGACAACTCGGGGTGTCAAATGACAACAATGCCCCTGTTCGGGTTGCATTCCCGATTTTTCGGTAACACCGGGTTTTGTCCGTTTTTCGATTTCTCGCTTTTCTTTGTACTAATTATTTAATTTTTCTTTGATATTTCTAATGATATTTCTACTTCAATTGATGTCTCTTTAACTCCTAAAAATATTTTTCAGGGTTCCCCGCGGTCCAGGGCCAGTCAACAGTCCACGCCGTGACTTCCCGGTGCGGTCACCCATCGCTAGGGTTCTCGGCTCGCTTAACTTAGTTGCATTTCTTTACTATTATTGTTCCTTTATTTTTCTTGTATTTTCTTTTCTTGTATTTCATTATTTAATGTCTCCTCACTCATATCGAAGTGTAGTTTTAGGCATTCTAGCTGTCCGGACAACACTGGTCATCGGAACAGTAGAACGCGCTACCGAACTTAGGGGTATTACAAATTAGGCACATAAGAGATGTGGCATGATGCATGAAACCTTAGAAGAAAATTTTTAAATTCAATGCTCCAATGAACTAATCACCATGCTTCTGTTATTTTAATTGGTATTAGAGCCACTATATTTGCCATTAGGGTTGAATATGAGATTTAATTGTGTGATTTGATCAAATTATGAATGATTCAAAGCTTTTTGGATTCACCATGGTGGCAGCATCAATGAGATTGTGCTCATATGTGTGGCGGCTTGGTTGTGAATCACACCCTAAGAGTGTGCTTTCATTTTGGGCTTGGGTTTTGGGCTTCTTTATGCAATTGTTGTATATCTTAAGGCCCATAATTAGGCCCATACCTAATTAAATTGTTTAATTAGGAATTTTAATCACACAATTAATTTTTGAAAATTGTTTTCAATGTATTAAATTTGGAAAGGTTTTCTAAATTAAAATTTGTTTGAATGAGATTCAAATCTGAATTTTTTAATTGAATATGTGATATTCAATTTAAGTTTTTAGTATGTATATTTTATTTAATTATTAAATTTTAATATGAATGATAGATGATCATGGACAATAAAAGACCAATGTGATTGGATTTATTTCTTTTATTTTTCTTTGGGTTGTAAAATAATTAATTTTATTTTAGTGGCATGTACTATAAGTGTTGCAATAATTTGGGTTGTAATTTCATTTATTTGAGGACTTTAAAGTCCATATTCTTGTAAATTCACCTTGGTATGCCAAGGATTACAATGTAATTAGATTGGAAGAAGATCAAGGAGGTCAAGAGCATTGGTGAGACCATTGGGAGGAAATGAAGATCAAGTGTTGATTATGTACTCCTTTAGCAACTCTTTTAAAATGAATGAATGAAATACACCTAGGAATGCCCTGATTCAATTCTTGGTGGCTTAGAATTGTATCCCTTAGAAAGTCTATGATCATACCTTATTAGTTGTTTATCCATGTCTGCATGAGATGTATGGGAATGTATGCAAGCATATGATATATGCATGTTAATTGGATAATGTCCAAAGTGAGACCATAATAGTAATTAAGCCGACCACTAAATCTTCCAAGCAAATGATTAAGTTAGAAATAGTATAATGAAAGTAACTATATCATGGGCCCTCTATTGAGGCAATTATTTTAAGAAATTTTAAGTACTTGCATGTGATGCATTTAATTTAAGGGATTTTCTTAAGAATAATTATTAAACATGAGATGTCGTAAATATGTAAATAGTTGATGGCCAATAATGGATGTGCCTGAGGACATTAAAATTATTTGCATGTGTTACTGGCTTAATGGAATCAACTTAACTAATGCAAGATGAATCAATAATGGATGTGCCTGAGATTTTGAGCATTAGGGGCTAGTTAAAAGATTGAACCCCACATGAGATGTGATGGACAAGGAGTTGCTCACTTATAGTTTATTGTAATTCTAATAATGGATGTGCTTGAGGATAATCAATAAGACTATAAGAATTCAATCACCCACTAGAAATCCATCCAACTAGGATTTCCGTTTCCTACTTTGGAAGTGTAGGATTCGCCAAGTTAGTGGGAGGACCAATTTGATTAAAAGACCATAATCATTTTAGTTAATTACTTGATACATTTACTAATTAATCTTGTTATTTTTTGCAGTTAATTTTCTGATAATAATGAGCACACAATTACCACCACCATCCAATATCCTTGCGAGCATACTTGATCACAATAAGTTGACGGGACCTAATCTTTCTGATTGGCTAAAAAATTTAAAATTTGTCTTGAACCTAAAACGTATTGGATATGTTCTACACTCAAAGGTTCATGGTCCCTTACCACTAGAGGCCACTCAAGAGGAACATGATACTTTGGACAGGTGTGGAAGGAGCATGATATGAGAGGTAAATGTTACATGGTTGCTTTTATGAGTAATAAGTTACAAAAGCAACATGAAAACATGTAGAGTGCAAGTGAGATCCTCCTTCACCTACAAGAGTTGTATGGTGAGCATAGCAGGAATGCTAGGTATGAGATATCTAGGCAGCTATTTTGAATGAGGTTGTCTGAGGGACAGAATGTTTGGGATCATGTCCGTAAGATGATTAGGCTTATAGAGCAGCTGGAACATCTTGACTTTAACATGGGTTTCTAATTGCAGACGGATTTGATCCTTCAGTCCCTACTTGAGTCATTTGGGAATTTTGTGACAAATTTCTATATGACTAAGCAGGAATACACCTTGGCTGGTTTACTTAACATGCTGGTTATTGCCCAAAAGAATATGCTAGGCAATAAGGAAAAAGAGGTAGCTTTGATTGCATCTTCTTTTGCCGAAAGTCTAATAAGAAGAAGGGCAATAAGAAAAGGAAACCTCAAGTTCCTGGATCTTCTAAGAAGATAGCCAAACAGAAAGCGAAGATCAAAGATGATGGAGGCAAAGGAAAGTGTTTCCACTGCCAGAAGGATGGGCATTGGAAGAGGAACTGCCTAGAGTATAGCAATCTAAATGAATGTAATGCCATGATGAAAATCAACTCAAGTTCAAAATATATTTGGCACTTAAGATTAGGTCATATTACAGAAGATAGGATTGCTAAACTGGAGAAAATAGGGATTTTATCCTCATTGGGTTCTGAACCTACTCTAACTTGTGAATCCTGTCTTCAAGGCAAAATGACTAGATCACCCTTTGTTGGACAAGGACTAAGAGCTGAAAATATTTTGGAGCTAATACATAGTGATGTATGTGGTCCATTTAAGGAAATGGCTAGAGGCGGTTTTCATTACTTTATTACCTTTACTGATGATAAATCAAGGTTTGGGTATTTGCATTTGATGAAATACAAATATGAATCCTTTGAAAAGTTTAAAGAATTTAAATCTGAAGTAGAAATCAAACAGGAAAAAGTATAAAAACTCTTCGATCAGATCATGGAGGTGAATACTTAAGTACTGAATTTAATGAATACTTGAAAGAGTATAACATTCTTTCCCTGCTAACTCCTCCAGGAATGCCACAGCTGAATAGTTTATCTGAAAGGAGAAATCATACCCTATTAGATATGGTACGTATTATGATGAGCTATACTGATATGCCAATCTCCTTTTGGGGAATTGCATTAGAATCAGCTTTACATATTTTGAATAGGATTCCATCAAAATTAGTATCTTCCACACCTTATGAGATATGGCATGGAAGAAAACTAAGTCTTAAGTATGCTAAGACTTGGGGTTGTCCAGCTTATATCAAAAAGCTGAACACTGATAAATTGAAAACCAGATCAAAAAAGGTAGATTTGTTGGATATCTAGAAGAAAGTTTTGGATATTATTTTTATTTGCCTACATCACAAAAGGTTATTGTAAGCAGAGATGCCATATTTCTTGAACAATAGTTTATTCAAGAAAGTGGCAAAGGAAGGCAAATAGAGTTATTAGAGAATTTTGAGCAACCAACAAATCAAATGGATATGGATCCATCTAGTCAACCTACACCTATTGATGAAACATCTATAGTAATTCCTTGCAGATCAACCAGGATATCTCACCCACTAGTGAGATATGATTTTCTTCATGAAGATGAACAAGAGTTGTTTACTCATGAAGAAATAGATCATGGAGATGATCCACTTACCTTTGAAGAAACTATATCAGATATAGGCTCTTCAAAATGGATTGAAGCTATGAAATCTGAAAATGATTCCATGCATAAGAACCAAGTTTGGGATCTTGCTAATCCACCTGAAGGTATTGTACCTATAGGGAATAAATGGGTTTTTAAGAAGAAAATTGGTTCTGATGGAAAGGTAGAGACCTATAAAGCAAGGCTAGTAGCGAAAGGGTTTCGCCAAAGGCAAGGAATCAACTATGAGGAGACTTTCTCGCTGTAACACCCCTAAGTTCGGTAGTGCGTTCTGCTGTTCCGGTGACTAGTGCCGACCGGACAGCTAGGATGCCTAGAACCACACTTCAATGAGAGTGAGGAGACGTAAAATAATGAAATAAAAGAAAAGAAAGTACAAGAAAAACAAAGGAAAAATGATTGCAAAGAAATGTGATCAAGTTAAACGAGCCGGGAAACCTAACGATGGGTGACAGACTTTGGGAAGTCACTGCGGACCGTTGATCGCCTCGGATCATGGGAACCACGAAAACATTTTTGGGACATAAATAGACCCTTGTTGAAGAATAAATATCATTAGAAATATCAAATAAAAATTAAATAAATAGTACAAAGAAAAGTGAGAAATCGAAAAAGCATAAACCCAGAATCTGAAAAATCGGAACGAATCTAACAGCAGGCATTATTGTCATTTGACATCCCTTATTGCCTTTTGACCTAAATGTCCATTAAAAATAAATAATATTACACTTAGAAAATGAAATGAAAAATTAATTTAGTGGTACCTAATACAAATAGCCAAAAATGGAGTGAAAAATGTGTAAATAACACATTTAAGCTTATTATATTGTTAAATGGGTGAGTGGTCCACTAATGAATAAATTAAACATGTAATGGGGCAAGTGTAAGTCAAAAATTCCATCTGAATTCTTCATCTTCTCTAATTCTCCCAACATTGCCGAATTGAGAAAAGGATAAGTCCACCATTAACGTTTTCTCCAAGCTCATCTAATCCCTTATTTCAACCCCAAATCACCTAGGGTTCTTCATTAAACTTTGTCTACACATCACAAGGAAGATATTGATACCAAATTTGAGAAGTTTGGTGAAGGTTTAGCAAGTTACAAACAAAGGTAAGTTTACATTTTTGAGAATTTCCTTGTTAAACTTTATGTTTATGTTATGGGTGTTAGTTTTGTGAAGGAAATTTTGAAGTTTAAATAGTTATTGAGATAGCCATTTTTGGACAGCCATGGGGTCACACATTTGATGATTTATTATGCATATAATTGATGGGAAATAATGTTGATCATGGTGAGTTAGTAACCTAGTGAATTACTTCATGTTTATATGGTGATTTATGCACTTGGATGGGAATTGGTAAGTTGGACGGCACTTTGATGTTGAAGAAGGTTTATGCAGCTTGGGAACACTTGAGTAAATGTATATATTGAAGGAAGTGTAGGCAGAATATTGACCTAGAAGGATTGATGATATGTATGTAGATTGATATTGTAAAGTGTATGTAAAATTTGTAATGGTTAGGTGTGTATGTAATGGTACTTAGAAATTGTAAATGTGAATTATATTTGGTGTGTTGAGGGTAATGGTAATCTGCCCAAAGTAATGTTAATGTAATGTAGAAAATGCTTTTGGTAATGTACCAAAACAGATTGGTAGGTAAGTAAACAAATTGCAAAGGTAAATATGTGTTTGAAGTGGGGTGTGAAAGGCATATTGAGGGCAGTGTACATTCTAGCCTATAACCTTAAATGTGTAACCTCAATTGGTATGAGACCAATTTGAGGTGAAACTAGGCACAAAATGTGCCAACTTTCATTGAGAAACCATACCAAAATTCTGCTTGCAAGGTGACCTAAGAAAATGACCAATTCGGATTAGGTGCAATTAGGACCTGAAAAATGACCAATTGGGCAGCAGTGAGTGTTTAGGCCATAACTCACTCAAAACAGGTCCAATTGACCTGAAATTTTAACCAAGAATAGTTAAGACCCATACCTACAAGTCTTATGAAGACACCAAAGCCCAGAAATGACCATAAGCAAGTCAAACAACTTGCACAAGTTCGGGTCCAAAAACTGGCCGAACCAGAATTGACCAATTTGACCTAAAATTGACCTAAAATGATACCATTTGACCAGCAATAGTATAATGACCATAACTTGGTCTACTTAACTCGGATTGACCTGAAATTTTGCCCCGCGTGCAATAAGACCTAGATCTACAAGTTTGTAGTTTTGACCGAAACCCGAAAACCGAGGGAACTAGGCCGTCCGGCTAGGTCAAACCAGTATCCCGGAATCCAGCAATTTGCATTAAAGTGCACTAAGCAAGGAAATGACTTTGGTAAAACATACCAAACCTAAAACCCTATCGAGTGTGACATATTAACGACACTAAAACCTAATTTACCTAAAACGCATCGAGGGTCGGTATATTAGGTGATTAAGTGAATAATTGAGTTCAGTGCATTATTTACCAAACACCATCGATACAGACAATTTAATTTGGTACTGAAACACTTCGAATTGTGTTTCTCAGTTAACAAGGACTCAGCAAAAGGGAAAGAAATACTGAGTCAGGACCAGGAGACAAATATCAGAGGTTTGTGCACAACAACTGTTTCTTTTGAATTATTTTCAATTGAAATAAATATTGACTATTTGTATATTATTGTTTTAAATTGTGGAAATGTGTTTGATGGACACTTATTGATTGAAAAACATTGTGAATGGTTTGAAACTGTGAAAAATTGTTTGAATGATATTGATGGATACTTATTGATTGAAAAGCACTGTAAATGGTTTTTGTGGAAATTGAAGTGAATTACGAATTGTGTTGCCATTTTGTGAATGAAATTATAACTTTGGAAATTTATTAGATTATTACGGATCATTTGAATAAAATGTTTGGAATTGTTTTGACTCACAATTGGCATGACACTGATACTATGTTCCTCCTCCATTAATGGGGTGAGTGTGGTTATTCCTCCCTCTTTGACTTACCAGTCTGGGGTGAGTATGATTATGTTCCTCCCTCTTTGACTTGTCAGTCAGAGGTGAGTGTGGATGAGTACTCATTAGATAGCTAGCTTCCTCCCTCATTGATTTCGATTATTGGGGTGAGTATGTCTTGTCGTGGTGTACAACACGGCATATATGGAAAAATGTGTGTCATGACCTAAATTGTGTTATTGATTGGCAACATTGTATTGTTCAATTATTTGATCGAATGGTGTTATTGATTTGCAAAACGATATTATTCAGTTATTTGATTGAATTGTGTTATTGATTTGCAAAACGATATTATTCAGTTATTTGATCGAATTGTGTTATTGATTTGCAAAAAGGTATTATTCAGTTATTTGATCAAATTGTGCATGAATTGGCAATACGGTATTCTTAAACTATTTGACTAAATTGTGTTATTATGAATTTTGATAATTTGTGAATTGGAGTTTAAATTCCTTATGACATTCATTGTCTTGAATTTAACTATGGTTTTAAGTATCCACTATTGATATGATTTATGAATTATGAATTAAAATTGTATTTGGTTAATGTTGTGCACCACTGAGACATTGTCTCAAATGATAGCTTTTATTGCCGCCGCAGTAGAGAGACAGTATGTGCAGACTAGGCCGCTAATACATCCATGAGGGATTACAGTATAATGAGTATACCAATATTTTGCATTTTGTACTGTAATGTATGACATTGTATGTACATTTTGTTTTTGGTTTTGAGCAGTTGTAAATTCAAATTGTACCTTGAAGTTGTAAATTTATTATGAGTTATTTGACTTATAAAAATTGTATTATATTTCCTTATCTCAGACTTTGAAAAATTTCTATGGAATAAAGTTGAGAAATGTGTTGTATTGAGAAAAATGTTGGAGTTAAGATTTGGAAAATAATTAAAGTGCTTTTTACAGGTTTTCTGAAGAACTGTTTTGTCCAAAATACAAATGGCACCTTGCCAAAATTTTTACAGATATTCCAAATAAATCAAATGAGTTAGTTGTTTCACTTCAGTTCACCAAAGTCTTTAACACCTGTAAATAGTGCTCACCACTGTAAAAGAAGTAAGAAAAGTTTTTAAAATCCCTTGTAGTGTATTTAATGGGTTATCAGTAGACGGAGTTGGTAATTCATCAGGTATACTACGGGATCATGTCATGCCTTACAGAGGGGTAGGGTGTGACATGTTTTAGTGGCATCAGAGCAAAGTTTTTAAATTCTGTTTTCACATGTTATTTGAATATTCTTTCTTTACAGTACAACTGCTCAATATCATTGTTTGATACATACAGTACATTACATTATAAAAATGCACTAACGGGAGGAAATCTCCTTGTATCATTGTACAGGAGGTCTAAAATCCTCGAATTGATTATGGAAGAGGGTGATCGTTCAGTCGATCAATCGATAGAGGCTGAGGTGCAAGGGGATTCCCCATGCCTACATAATGTCAGTGGTTCAGTAGCACTAGCCCTCGCAGCATCAGATTCTGCTCGATTCGCTCGTGACAGACGCAATGTTCCAACAAATGGATGGTAATGTGCCTACTCAAGCCCCAATCTGGACTCTAGTGGTACAACCACATCTTACATTAGACAATATGACAAATTGATGAAGTATGGGGCTCTGAGTTTAAGGGGACAGAGATCCTCTAGAAGTTGAACAATGGTTAGAGAGGATGGATAGGGTATTCAAGAAGCGCATTGCAGGAGCTCGATTTGAGTACTCGGTATCTTTGCTACTGTGGGGATGCTTATGATTGGTGGAAAACCATTCCCCACGATGCAGTAGAACCTACGATTGCTAACATGGAATGACTTCCTCGTGGAATTCAGCAAAAATATGTCCCCGATGCTTATGTAGATGGAAGTCGCAAGAATTCCTAAGTGCAAACAGGGGTAGATCGGTCTGAGTATGAAAGGGAATTTTTCCGCCTAAGCCATTATGCAAGAAGTCTACTTTCTACCAAGGGGAGAGATGTAAGAGGTTTGAAACCGGCTTGAAGCCTAGTATCGATTACAAGTGGTCGGATTCAAACATAACAACTTCTCCGAACTTATTTCTCAAGCACTAGAATTAGAAAGAATTGAATCAAGCGGCTCTTGAGAAAAAGAAATCGAGAAGGCGTAAAAGAGGGAAAGTCACAGAATGAGTTCTAGTGGTCCCTCTTGGAAAGAGGAAAACTTTGGGGATCTGACGGAGATAGTAAGAAGTCGTAGAAATAGATCTTTGGACAGAAACCACCTCGATCCGATCAAAGAAACTCAACAGAAACCCGTAAATGCTGTCGGATCGACTTTGTGAAACTTGTGGTAAACCACATAGTGGGCTATGTTATAAAGCCGTAGGAGCATGCTTTAACCGTGGAGAGACGTCATTTTGCTAGGGATTGTGTAAATCCAGGTCGTTACGATCGATTACACCAAAGGGATCAACCCAAGTTTCTACCCCAAATAGTTCACCATCGGTTAGTAGAGGCAAAGGTAGAGGTAGGGTAGTACACCTAGAAGTCGATCATCGTGAATCAGCCAAAACAGGTGATGCTTCAACTAGAGTATACGCTATACCATGTAAAAGAGACTGAGACTTTTGACATCATTGCTGGTACTTTCTCAATTAGCAACTGAGATATATATATGTATTGTTTGACCTAGAATTTTCATATTTTTATATTAGTGTTAGAACTATATGTTCTGTTGTTATTCCTTTACAGAGGAATAAATTTTGACGCATTAGTGATTAGCCCTTAAGATAAGGATTGTGATAATAAGTGAAATTAGTTTTGAAAGAGTTTATCGGCGAAAAGTATTTTCTAACACACCATAAATTATAAAGCTAATTAGTGAGCCTACTTAATGTAAGGCAAGAGGACGTAAAAGTAAGATGCAGTAATGGAATTACTCTTGATAAGGGCAAGGAGGTTACTGTTAGAAATTGCTAATGGATATTGTAATCAGAATAAGATTCGAATATCAGTGAATTCAAAAAGAATAAAAGATAACAAAGTTTGATCTATTGGAATGTATCGTAGTAACTATGCAATGTTCTTGATGTTTATACTGTAAGCTGCAGATTACAGTACTGACTTGAGATTATTGTGTAGAGCTACGTACTACCCGATAGTACACCTAGATAAGAACAGTTGCCAATGGCATCTGTTTTGGTATAGTTATGCCATGACAGAATTTAATTGTTAGAAATAAGTTTGAAAACCCTACTTAGGGATCTAAAACTCAAAAGTTAAAATATCGAAAGGTTATAGTTCAGTAAAAAAAGGAAGTAAGTTATAGAATATAGACAGATAAAAAGAGTTATGAAAGTAGAGAATTGAACAGTTGATTCATGTGTAACAAAGAAATATTACAAATGTGAGGAAGACTATGGACTAGAATGGTCAGAGGACCAATGACTGATGAATGATTCTAACATGACCTTAAGGGTCATTCAAGGAGCAACGTGAACCAAAATATTAGATAGCATAATAGTAAGAGGAGATTGGTGTTATCCAAACAAATTAAACATTGTATTAGATTGTTAAAAGTCTTACGATCATATAGAAAGGAGAAATAAACGTATGACTATTGTAAGATGGCTACTGGGTAAAAATTTCGTGGACGAAATTTATTTAAGGGGGGGAGAATTGTAACACCCCTAAGTTCGGTAGTGCGTTCTGCTGTTCCGGTGACCAGTGCAGACCGGACAGCTAGGATGCCTAGAACCACACTTCAATGAGAGTGAGGAGACATAGAATAATGAAATAAAAAAAAGAAAGTACAAGAAAAACAAAAGAAAAATGATTGCAAAGAAATGTGATCAAGTTAAACGAGCCGGGAAACCTAACGATGGGTGACCGCACTGGGAAGTCACGGCGTGGACCGTTGATCGCCCTCGGATCATGGAACCACGAAAACATTTTTGTGACATAAATAGACCCTTGTTGAAGAATAAATATCATTAGAAATATCAAAGAAAAATTAAATAAATAGTACAAAGAAAAGTGAGAAATCGAAAAACAGACAAAACCCAGACATCTTGAAAAATCGAACGAATCTCGAACAGGGGCATTATGGTCATTTGACATCCCGAATTGTCTTTTGACCAAAATGTCCATTAAAAATAAATAATATTACACTTAGAAAATGAAATGAAAAATTAATTTAGTGGTACCTAATACAAATAGCCAAAAATGGAGTGAAAAATGTGTAAATAACACATTTAAGCTTATTATATTGTTAAATGGGTGAGTGGTCCACTAATGAATAAATTAAACATGTAATGGGGCAGGTGTAAGTCAAAAATTCCATCTGAATTCTTCATCTTCTCCAATTCTCCCAACATTGCCGAATTGAGAAAAGGATAAGTCCACCATTAACGTTTTCTCCAAGCTCATCTAATCCCTTATTTCAACCCCAAATCACCTAGGGTTCTTCATTAAACTTTGTCTACACATCACAAGGAAGATATTGATACCAAATTTGAGAAGTTTGGTGAAGGTTTAGCAAGTTACAATGTGACACCCCTTACCCGTGTACAGTATACCCGAGTAAGTAATGCCACCTGGTGTACCGGCACACTCTAATATTTCTCAATTAATTTAGAAAATGCTTTTGCACATAATTTATGAAATACAAATTATTTAAACCATTTATCAAAAGTATCATGCATTTAAGGTTCCGAAAAATTTTAAGAAAATCCGGCGGAGTACCGGCTAAAAATGGAGAAAACCGTTCTTCGGAACCTGTTAAAAACACTTCCAATACTTTTATTTCATCATCTCAAACTCCAATATCCCAAAATCTCAACAATATTTCTCAAACATTCATTATCAACACCAAATTCAATATCATGATTTCCACATTTCAATTTCCATTTTCATTCATCATTCACATGTGATGTTCGCATGTAAATCACAAGTAAACATCTACTTTTCCATTAACAAATACAATTTTCATAATTTACATATACATCAAAATATATTACATGAGATCAAATACATATGAGAAAATACAAATCTACTACAAAATATCAAAATGACAACCGACACCTAGTGCCCTACCGATGCAATCGCAGTAGTGAGGTGACACGATAATCGAGCAGAATCGGATGGACTCACCCGATCTGTGGTCTACTGGGCTCACGATCGGGATCTCCAGTACCACGCTGCGTGGCAAAGTAATGCGCTAATCAATAATGCTTAGTGGTGCAATAATATAATAGAAGAAAATAGCAAAAAAATAAATGTGTATGCAAAGTGTATGCTTTCTTTGTTTGATTTTGGTATATTCATTAATTCATTAACTTTGTTCACTTTTATTCATTTGGTTGCCCCAAGTAACCTACACTAGACGACTGGATTGGATAACGGGTAAACTGGCACTGGGTACCTAGTACCTCGGGCCGTCACACCATTGGTTGCATATGCATCTCCCAGTGCAATGTAATGCCTAACAAGTCAGAATAATGTCGCACAAGGCCAAGTCTCAATGTAAAGTCAGCTTGGCTATAATCCATGAAATCACAGAATGGCATTGTTGCCATGTGCGATCGCTAACGGAACCCTAGTGGCATGCCAAACTATCCAAACCAATCTTGTTAGGTATACTAGGGCATTTGAAACTCTTAAATTTGTCAACTTGTGAATTTCAACTTTTTTTGGTGTCACTATTCATCATTGGTCAACAAAAATGTTGACTTTTAGAATAAAATGTGTACATTGCCTTTGGCACTCCCAACATACCACATTTGGTGTTTAAAACTTGTTGGCATTAAGTGTTAATGCAAATTCAAAGTGTAACCCACACTAGCAGAAAATTTCAGTTTTGATGCCCTAACTTCACTGTTCCATTGGACACTGTTACTGTTGGAATTTGAAGAAATGTAAAACATGAAAGTTGTTCCTTATTTTGTCTAGTTGAATTTCCTTTTTTGAATCACTCCATTTGGAGTTTTGTAGCTCCAGATATGGCTCAAAACCCAAGCTGGCCGGATTTCAAATTCTGCAGATTTACCATATCTACAGTAACATGAACAGTGACTTGAGTCACTTGGTTGACTGGGTTCTGGCCATAATTTGGGGTAGGTTCCTTCATGAAAGTTGTTTGTCTATGTCTTAACTTGTTGCTGTAAAAATTTCAGACCAATTGACCAAATCTACAGTGAGTTATGGCCAAATGAACAGTTACTGTTCATTTGGTCAAATTCTGCAGAGGCAGTTTCAGGGTTCCGGATTGGGGCCAAGTTTTGGTCCTCTTGCTTTGGTCTTTTGGGCATGGTTTCTTCAGCAAAAATGTGCCATTATAAGCCTAGTTTCATGTCCAATTGGCCAAAATTCAATTGGACTTACACAGCCCAAGTTATGGCTGTGCAAAGGGACTGAAATTTCAGTCCCTATGCTGCTGTCCATAGGGCAGATTTCACCTCACTTTGCCATAGCATTTTTCAGTCCCATTTATGGTCAACATATCTAAAATGGTCACTAATTGACCATTACAATGTGCCCTAACAATTTCCTAAGCCAATTCACATTTTCACCCTTCCAAACCCTAATATCCAACTAAATTTACTCATGAACTTAATTAACATACTTAGTTTAATGTCCATGTGTTTTAATACTTTAACCATCATTTCTAGCCACTTTAAATTTATCAAAACAATCAACCTCATACTTCCATAGGGCTGCTGAAAATTTAAAGTACCATAACTCATGTAATTTACTTCAATTCTTTAAAATTTCTTAGCTCAAATGATATTCTAACTAAGATTAAAAGAAGGAGAATGAAGTTTGTAGCACTAACCTCACTTAGGGCAGATTTTTCCCACCTCTAAACTTCACTTTCCTTCACTTTCAAGGCTGCCAAAAGGTTGTTTAAGGTGTGGAGTAAAATTTTAATGAAGAGAGGTTAGGGTTTTGTGGTGAAACAAGGGAGAAATTAAGCTTGAGAAGTGAGGTTTAATGGAGTTTGAGAGAGGGAGAGAGGTTCACGTTTTGGCTGCACTAAGGAGAGAAGGATGGCTGCTGAAATTTTGTTGAATTTGGTCTTCTCTTATCTCTTTTAATGGTTAGTCAAACAATGGCTTAAGTGTGATTGGTCCAACTTTTTAAATGATGTCATTTTTGCCTTATTTTTGCATTTTCTTTTCTTTTCTTCCACTACTCATTTCAATTTTCATTTCTAGTAATATTTCTTCATATTTGATGTCATATTAATTATTTACTCAACTGGGCAAGTCGGCCAAAAATCACCTCGAAGGCGAAATGACCAAAATGCCCTCCGCTTGGCTTAACGGGTCAAAATTGTCTGCACTGATTGAAAAATTTTTCTAAGTATTTTCTTGGCATTCTAATGCCATGGGAACCTCAATTACCCTTCTCTGAGTCCCAAAAATTATTTTATAATTTTTCCCCGGGTCTAGGGCTCCTCGTTATGAACCGCAACTTTCCTCCTGCTTACCCATCGCTTGGGCACCTACTGCTTGACTCAGTTGTATTTTATTTCTAAAATTTTTACTAAATTTTTCTTATTAATATTTGAGTTAATTAGGGTTCCTAACTTTAGTTTAAATATTTTTCCAGACGTTCTAGCTGTCCGGACCGACACCGGTCACCGAATAAGAGAATGTACGAGTGGTTACCGGAGGGTGTTACAACTCTTCCTCTAATTTAAATTTCGTCCTCGAATTTACTCGATGCAAACAGCTTGAGGGAACTGTTGCCTCATCGTATCTTCACTTTCCCAAGTTTCCTCCTCGGTGTTGTGGTGCCTCCAACGAAATTTCACCAGTGGAATCTCTTTGTTCCACAACACTGTAACTTCCCGAGCCAAGCTTCGTATAGGTTCTTCTTAATATTTCAAATCCGGGTGTATTACAATATATTCTCGGGAGAGGACATGTGAAGGGTCTGAGCGGTATCTTCTGAGCATGGATACATGGAACACATTGTGGATCTTGTCCACCGTGGTAAAGCTAGCCTATAGGCCACTAGACCCACACGCTCAATGACTTCATATGGGCCAATGAACCTAGGGCTCAACTTACCTTTTCTTCCAAACCTCAATACCTTCTTCCATGGTGACACCTTGAGGAACACTTTGTCGCCAACCCCATATTCTATTTCTTTTCTCTTCAGGTCGGCATAAGATTTCTGTCTGTCTGAGGCAACCTTCAGATTAGCTTTGATCAATTTTACCTTGTCCTCGCCTGCTGTTTCACCAAGTCCGCCCTACCAGCTTGTTCGCCAATTCAGTCCAAAGACACCGAGTTCTACATTTTCTCCCATACAAGGCTTCATATGGGGCCATTTGGATGCTAGCTTGATAGCTATTGTTGTATGCGACTCGCTGGGAGGTATCTATCCCAACTTCCCTCAAACTCAATGACACAACTCCTCAGCATATCCTCAAGGACCTGACAAATATTTCATGTTATTGTTATCATTTCAATTCAATATTTGTATCAATTTCGTGGGTTTCAATTGTTTACCTGGATTACTCTTTCTGATTGCCCATCCGTCTGAGGATGGAAAGCTGTGCTGAAATGGAGTTGTGTACCCAAGGATTCATGCAATTTCTTCCAAAATCTCGATGTAAACCTTGGGTCTCGATCAGATATAATGGAAAGTGGGATTCCATGCAGTCTAACTATCTCACTGATATACAATTCTGCTAACCTCTCTAGTGAGTAGTCAGTCCTAACTGGCAGAAAGTGTGCTGACTTTGTCAATCTATCCACTATTACCCATGCTGCATCATGTTTCCTCTGGGTGAGAGGCAGACCACTTACAAAATCCATGGTGACCCGATCCCATTTCCATTCGTGTATGCGATAGTCAGTAGCAATCTCGATGGAACTTGATGTTCGCCTTTGACTTGCCGACATGTCAAGCATTTAGTCACATAGTCACCGATATCTCTCTTCATACTGTGCCACCAATATCAAGCTTCGTGTCGTGATACATCTTTGTACTTCCCGGTGCATAGCATATACACTAGTGTGTGCCTCTTTTAGAATACTAGCTTTCAATTCCCCATCATCCGGTACACACGCCTTCCTTTGTAGTATGTACACCCATCCGCTTTCACCCCATAGTCGCTTGCTTTTCCTCCGAGATCTTGCTCATAATAGCCAAGAACTTTTCATCCGTCTTTTGCCCATCTAGTATCTGTCAGAGTGTGTTTGGCCTCACTTGCAACTCACCAAAATAGCTCCATCTCGAATCAAAGATAGATGGGCATTCAATGATCTCAAGGTCATGGATTTTCTCGCCAAAGCATCAAGAACTACATTTGCCTTCCTGTGATGGTAGTCAATTACACAAATATATCCTTCAGAACTCAATCCATCGCCTGCCTAAGGTTGAGCTCCTTCCGGTTGGCAAATATTTTAGGCTCTTGTGGTCTGTGTAAACGTAGCACTTTTCACCATACAAATAATGCCTCCATATCTTCGGCATAAGATAATTGCTGCAAGCTCTAGATCATGGGTAGGGTAGTTCTGCTCATGTGGCCTTAGCTGCCTGGAAGCATAGGCGATCACTTTCCCCTCGTGCATCAACACACACCCTAACCCATTATGAGAGGCATCATCAGAAACCACAAAATCCTTCCTCGACATCGGCCGTGTTAACACCGGTGCCTCACAACATAGCCTTTAACTTCTCAAACCGGTCCGCACTTGTCATTCCAAATCCGACATTCTTGTGTAACAACTTGGTCATTGGAGCGGCTATTAGGGAAAATCCTTCACAAATCTTCAGAATACCCACTAGCCCCAAGAAGCTTCGACCTCGCTTGTGTTTCTGGGATGCTTCCATTCCATCACTGCTACTATTTTCTTGGGATCCACCTAATCCCATCACCGACACTATGTGTCCAAGGAATGCAATTTCATTCACCAAAAGTCACACTTGGACAACTTAGCATACAGCCTTCTTTTCTTTCGTGGTTTGCGAACAATCCTCAAATGCTCATCATGTTCTTCCTGGTCTTGGAATACACCAAAATATCATCAATAAAGACCACTACGAACCGATCTATGTGTGGATGGAAGATTCGGTTCATAAGGTCCATGAATGCCGCTGTTGCATTTGTTAGCCCAAAGGGAATCTCTAGAAACTCATAATGCCCATATCGGGTCCCGAATGCGTCTTTGGCACATCCGCATCCTTCACCTCAATCGATGATACCACGATCCGAGATCAATCTTGGAAAATACTCGCTTCCCTTCAACCGATCAAACAGATCATCAATTCTAGGCAACGGATATTTGTTCTTCATACTCACTTTGTTTAATCGCTTTGAATCGATGCATAGTCTCAAAGTCCCATCCTTCTTTTTCACAAACAAGACCGAGCTCCCACGGTGACACATCAGCGTATGAACCCCTTATCAAGCAACTCTTGCAACCGAAGTTTTCAACTCCTCAACTCTGGGTGCCATCCTATAAGGAGCAATGGAAATGGGTGTCAGATCTGCAGTTGTCTCAATGGCAAATTCGACTTCCCTTTCTCGTGGCAAACTGTGCAACTCTTCAGAAATACCTGGGAAGTCTCTCACTGTGGGTATGTCACTCAGTTTGGCTTAGCTCGCCTAGTATCCACCACATGTGCTAGGTAGGCTTCACACCTTTTCTCATTATTCTTCTTGCAATCGTGGTGAGATGACATTGGACAGAAATCTGCCTTTCCCCACAACCGTGATCTCATTACCCTCAAGTTTTTAGAGAAATTCTCTTCAATTTGCAATCAACTATTGCCCGATGACGTGACAACCAATCCATTCCCAATATCACGCCAAACTCATGGAAGGGCAACTCAATTAGGTCCGCCAAGAATTCATACCTCAATCCTCAACGGGCAACCCTTGTATACTTTGTTCACTACCACATCGTGGCCCAATGGATTAGTGACCGTAATGTCTTGGTCACTCTCCCTACCAATATCCCCTTTCTACGGGTAGGTTGATGCAAATGTAAGAATGAGTGGATCTCGGATCCACCAATGCATGCACAGGAGTATTGTAGAGGGAGAACGCACTCGATGACGCCCGGCATCTTGTTCCTCCCGAGCTCTCAAGGCATAATTTCTCGCAGTGGTCCGTTATCCGCCTCTCTGCCGGCTCGATGTAGGCCTCGAGATGGTCCCACAGCTGATTTACTGCACCTTCTACCCCTTGGTGGTGCAGGAGCAGTCCGTTTACTTGTGTCTGAGCACCAGTAGTAGTTCTCGTGGCGCTTCCTCGCTGATGTTCTGTCGACCCACATCTCAAGCAAGCACCGCCACTCTCCAACATTCCCTTGTGCCATTTCTCGATGCTGTGGACACGCAGAAGATGCCGGGCCGGGTCCTCAACCCCATCCTCGGAGAGCCGCCCACCGATGGTGTGGACCGACCTCTCCTAGGGGTGAACTGTGGCTCGGGCCCCGAGACCGACTTCCGACTCGTGGCTGACCCAACTCGTGTGAGGACCCTTAAACTTCTTCCCAAATCCAGGGGTGGAACTAGACCGACTGGTCCTCTTCTCTGTCTCTCCCTTCCGGTCCGCTCATTGATTCTCACTTTTTCAACCCTTATTGCAGCCTTCCACTAGCTTGCTAAATTCGTGATTCCCAAGGCAAAGGAGTCAGATCTTGATATTGTCATTCACCCTCTTCGAATCTCTTGCACCTTTCAAATTTCATTAGGGACAATCTCCTTCCGTAGCGGCTTAATCGGACGAATTCTTTCTCATACTCACCATCGACAATTGTCTCTCGCCTCAGTTAATAAATTCCCTTCTTCTCTCTTCCGTATACAAGACTACATATTTCTTCTTAAACTCAGAGAGGAAGAAGTCACAAGTTACTGACTTCGGTGCACTTCATCGACACGTTGTCCCACCATCCGTAGGCATCGCCTTGTAACAAGGATATAGCAGCTTCTAAGTTCTCGCCTGGGTGCAAGTGGAGTTGTTTTAAGACTCGCCTGCTCGGTTCAACCAATTCTCTACCGCAACAGAGTCATCTTCTCTCTTGCCATAGAAGTCCACACTCCAAATTTTCTTAACCTTTCCAGTGTGATTTACCGTGGAGCCGGTGGTGGTGGTGGTGGTGCCGGCATTACCCCACCATCTGTCTAAAGAAGTCGGCCATTTGTTGGAACATGGCTCGTGGAGGCCGAAAGGTGCTCGCTTGAGTGGCGGAGCAGATTCTCTCATGCCTCCGCCTCACCGCCGCAGTGGAGCATGACTCTCCACTTCCTCCTCAACGGCTCCGAGAGGAAGGATCCATATCCTATTCAAAATAAGAAAGATAAACAGATCCGCATTAGTGTCACCTCGACTCTTACAAATGCAATGCATGGTATGGACTCAATCTAGGCCTGAACGCCTAAACCGTGCTCGATACCACTAAATGTGACACCCTTTACCCGTACAAGATACCCGAGTAAGTAATGCCACCGTGTACCAAGGCACACTCTAATATTTCTCAATTAATTTAGAAAATGCTTTTGCACATAATTTATGAAATACAAATTATTTAAACCATTTATCAAAAGTATCATGCATTTAAGGTTCCAAAATTTTAAGAAAATCCATGGAGTACCTGGCTAAAAATGGAGAAAACTGCTCTTCTGAACTCGTTAAAAACACTTCCAATACTTTTATTTCATCATCTCAAACTCCAATATCCCAAAATCTCAACAATATTTCTCAAACATTCATTATCAACACCAAATTCAATATCATGATTTCCACATTTCAATTTCCATTTTCATTCATCATTCACATGTGATGTTCGCATGTAAATCACAAGTAAACATCTACTTTTCCATTAACAAATACAATTTTCATAATTTACATATACATCAAAATATATTACATGAGATCAAATACATATGAGAAAATACAAATCTACTACAAAATATCAAAATGACAACCGACACCTAGTGCCCTACCGATGCAATCGCAGTAGTGAGGTGACATGCATAATCGAGCAGAATGCCGATGGACTCACCTACCTGTGGTCTACTTGGCTCACGATCGGGATCTACATGACATACGCTTGGCAAAAGCAACGCGCTAAGCAATAATGCTTAGTGGTGCAATAATATAATAGAAGAAAATAGCAAAAAAATAAATGTGTATGCAAAGTGTATGCTTTCTTTGTTTGATTTTGGTATATTCATTAATTCATTAACTTTGTTCACTTTTATTCATTTGGTTGCCCCAAGTAACCTACACTAGACGACTGGACTGGATAACGGGTAACCGCACTGGGTACCTAGTACTCGCCGTCACACCATTGGTTGCATATGCATCTCCCAGGTAATGCAACAGCTAACAAGTCAGAATAATGTCGCACAAGGCCAAGTCTCAATGTAAAGTCAGAATGGCTAAAAGCCATGAAATCACAGAATGGCATTGTTGCCATGTGCAGTACTGCTAACGGAACCCTATTGGCATGCCAAACTATCCAAACCAATCTTGTTAGGTATACTAGGGCATTTGAAACTCTTAAATTTGTCAATTTGTGAATTTCAACTTTTTTTGGTGTCACTATTCATCATTGGTCAACAAAAATGTTGACTTTTAGAATAAAAATGTGTACATTGCCTTTGGCACTCCCAACATACCACATTTGGTGTTTAAAACTTGTTGGCATTAAGTGTTAATGCAAATTCAAAGTGTAACCCACACTAGCAGAAAATTTCAGTTTTGATGCCCTAACTTCACTGTTCCATTGGACACTGTTACTGTTGGAATTTGAAGAAATGTAAAACATGAAAGTTGTTCCTTATTTTGTCTAGTTGAATTTCCTTTTTTGAATCACTCCATTTGGAGTTTTGTAGCTCCAGATATGGCTCAATAACCCAAGCTGGCCGGATTTCAAATTCTGCAGATTTACCATATCTACAGTAACATGAACAGTGACTTGAGTCACTTGGTTGACTGGGTTCTGGCCATAATTTGGGGTAGGTTCCTTCATGAAAGTTGTTTGTCTATGTCTTAACTTGTTGCTGTAAAAATTTCAGACCAATTGACCAAATCTACAGTGAGTTATGGCCAAATGAACAGTTACTGTTCATTTGGTCAAATTCTGCAGAGGCAGTTTCAGGGTTCCGGATTGGGGCCAAGTTTTGGTCCTCTTGCTTTGGTCTTTTGGGCATGGTTTCTTCAGAAAAATGTGCCATTATAAGCCTAGTTTCATGTCCAATTGGCCAAAATTCAATTGGACTTACACAGCCCAAGTTATGGCTGTGCAAAGGGACTGAAATTTCAGTCCCTATGCTGCTGTCCATAGGGCAGATTTCACCTCACTTTGCCATAGCATTTTTCAGTCCCATTTATGGTCAACATATCTAAAATGGTCACTAATTGACCATTACAATGTGCCCTAACAATTTCCTAAGCCAATTCACATTTTCACCCTTCCAAACCCTAATATCCAACTAAATTTACTCATGAACTTAATTAACATACTTAGTTTAATGTCCATGTGTTTTAATACTTTAACCATCATTTCTAGCCACTTTAAATTTATCAAAACAATCAACCTCATACTTCCATAGGGCTGCTGAAAATTTAAAGTACCATAACTCATGTAATTTACTTCAATTCTTTAAAATTTCTTAGCTCAAATGATATTCTAACTAAGATTAAAAGAAGGAGAATGAAGTTTGTAGCACTAACCTCACTTAGGGCAGATTTTTCCCACCTCTAAACTTCACTTTCCTTCACTTTCAAGGCTGCCAAAAGGTTGTTTAAGGTGTGGAGTAAAATTTTAATGAAGAGAGGTTAGGGTTTTGTGGTGAAACAAGGGAGAAATTAAGCTTGAGAAGTGAGGTTTAATGGAGTTTGAGAGAGGGAGAGAGGTTCACGTTTTGGCTGCACTAAGGAGAGAAGGATGGCTGCTGAAATTTTGTTGAATTTGGTCTTCTCTTATCTCTTTTAATGGTTAGTCAAACAATGGCTTAAGTGTGATTGGTCCAACTTTTTAAATGATGTCATTTTTGCCTTATTTTTGCATTTTCTTTTCTTTTCTTCCACTACTCATTTCAATTTTCATTTCTAGTAATATTTCTTCATATTTGATGTCATATTAATTATTTACTCAACTGGGCAAGTCGGCCAAAAATCACCTCGGAAGGCGAAATGACCAAAATGCCCTCCGTTTGGCTTAACGGGTCAAAATTGTCTGTACCGATTGAAAAATTTTTCTAAGTATTTTCTTGGCATTCTAATGCCATGGGAACCTCAATTACCCTTCTCTGGAGTCCCAAAAATTATTTTATAATTTTTCCCCCGGGTCTAGGGCTCCTCGTTGCGAGAACCGCAACTTTCCTCCGGTTACCCATCGCTTGGGCACCTACTGCTTGACTCAGTTGTATTTTATTTCTAAAATTTTTACTAAATTTTTCTTATTAATATTTGAGTTAATTAGGGTTCCTAACTTTAGTTTAAATATTTTTCCAGACGTTCTAGCTGTCCGGACCGACACCGGTCACCGGAACAGTAGAATGTACGGAGTGGTTACCGGGAGGGTGTTACATACAAACAAAGGTAAGTTTACATTTTTGAGAATTTCCTTGTTAAACTTTATGTTTATGTTATGGGTGTTAGTTTTGTGAAGGAAATTTTGAAGTTTAAATAGCTATTGAGATAGCCATTTTTGGACAGCCATGGGGTCACACATTTGATGATTTATTATGCATATAATTGATGGGAAATAATGTTGATCATGGTGAGTTAGTAACCTAGTGAATTACTTCATGTTTATATGGTGATTTATGCACTTGGATGGGAATTGGTAAGTTGGACGGCACTTTGATGTTGAAGAAGGTTTATGCAGCTTGGGAACACTTGAGTAAATGTATATATTAAAGGAAGTGTAGGCAGAATATTGACCTAGAAGGATTGATGATATGTATGTAGATTGATATTGTAAAGTGTATGTAAAATTTGTAATGGTTAGGTGTGTATGTAATGGTACTTAGAAATTGTAAATGTGAATTATATTTGGTGTGTTGAGGGTAATGGTAATCTGCCCAAAGTAATGTTAATGTAATGTAGAAAATGCTTTTGGTAATGTACCAAAACAGATTGGTAGGTAAGTAAACAAATTGCAAAGGTAAATATGTGTTTGAAGTGGGGTGTGAAAGGCATATTGAGGGCAGTGTACATTCTAGCCTATAACCTTAAATGTGTAACCTCAATTGGTATGAGACCAATTTGAGGTGAAACTAGGCACAAAATGTGCCAACTTTCATTGAGAAACCATACCAAAATTCTGCTTGCAAGGTGACCTAAGAAAATGACCAATTCGGATTAGGTGCAATTAGGACCTGAAAAATGACCAATTGGGCAGCAGTGAGTGTTTAGGCCATAACTCACTCAAAACAGGTCCAATTGACCTGAAATTTTAACCAAGAATAGTTAAGACCCATACCTACAAGTCTTATGAAGACACCAAAGCCCAGAAATGACCATAAGCAAGTCAAAAAACTTGCACAAGTTCGGGTCCAAAAACTGGCCGAACCAGAATTGACCAATTTGACCTAAAATTGACCTAAAATGATACCATTTGACCAGCAATAGTATAATGACCATAACTTGGTCTACTTAACTCGGATTGACCTGAAATTTTGCCCCGCGTGCAATAAGACCTAGATCTACAAGTTTGTAGTTTTGACCAAAACCCGAAAACCAAGGGAACTAGGCCGTCCGGCTAGGTCAAACCAGTATCCCGGAATCCAGCAATTTGCATTAAAGTGCACTAAGCAAGGAAATGACTTTGGTAAAACATACCAAACCTAAAACCCTATCGAGTGTGACATATTAACGACACTAAAACCTAATTTACCTAAAATGCATCGAGGGTCGGTATATTAGGTGATTAAGTGAATAATTGAGTTCAGTGCATTATTTACCAAACACCATCAATACAGACAATTTAATTTGGTACTGAAACACTTCGAATTGTGTTTCTCAGTATTAAATCTGCTTACCCTCGCTAAGGGATGAGGTGGGGTGCCTAACACCTTCTCCACCCGTATATGAACCCCGAACCTAGAATCTATGTTTTTGAAGTGTTTTTTTTTTTTTTTTTTTTTATCTTTACAAATGGTTTTTTTTTTAATTTCCCTCAAAATTAAAGTGGTGACTCCTCACTTTTCCCAGTTCGATGAGTATTCGTCCAGCGATCGTAAAAACCCTTACGACAGCTTGACGACTCCACTGGGGACGTTATCCTAAACCCTGGTTTAGAGGTCCAAAAGCAGATTTAATTTTATGCTCATGTAAATTAAGATCACAATTAGGGGGCTTAATTTAGAAAATTCAAAACTCTTAATATATTAATTATTGTTATTCTTTCTAACCATTTTGCTTATTTTGATTATCTTATTTATTACAATAATCTTCATCTAAAACTCCCCCATATAGGGAAGAGGTAAATATGTCCCTTCACACACCGATTACTTACACAGTGTCCTCACACACTTCAGCCCTATACCCGGGCTTTCTTACCTTTTTAGGAAATAGGAGGGATTCATGTAGCAGTACTAGTGGGTTTTACCCCATTAGTATTCCTGAAGGTTTCTGCTCAGATTGGAACTTGTTCCATCTACTGTGATACCCGTGGAATTCTCCCGTTAGTATCATGGTGGTGGAATGAGGCTCTATTATTTACAGTAGGGACGATTTCGAAACCTGTGGCTTTAGAAAATTAGACCTTGAGCTAAACTATCACATTAGCTGAAAGCCATAACAAACTACCTCATAAGATAGAACTATCCAATTAGATAGTACTTCCCCAGTATTAGGACTCTCCCTATTTTAGGAAAAAAGGGACATACTTGCTTTCACCTTACTCTATTTACATTTTAAAATTTTTAAATAACATGAGGGTAATTTTGAATCATACTGTCAGGATGATCTAAACACCTTTCTACTTTGATAGGTGTATAGATATTGCCACACCAGCAGTATAATCCAAAATTACCTGAATTTATTCTGCTAACGCATTTTCTTCGCAGACATTATAAATTGGTGTCCACCAAGGATAAACAGAAACTTTAAAATGGCATCTTCGAGTCAGTCAGCTAATAAAATTTATGAATGAATAGTGTAACTCCCGTGGGAACTATCCTCGTTAGGGTTATAACAAAAGATGAATGCATCATATGGATAAGTATCATAGACACGCATACAATCCTGTCATTCACTATTGGACTATCAAGCGATGCCATGATAAAGTTGACACAATTCGCCTTCTGCAGACTCCATTTTGGAGGTTATCTGCCACCGTATCCTTTATCTAATTAGGATCTTTAACTCTAATAGAATTTAGAACTAAAAAAACTTCCCACAGGAAATCAAAATTACTCCAAACAAAGCAAACCCAATCGAGCAAGTAGTTCAACCAAAAAGAGTGTACTTAATAAGGTCTCGAGCAAAGAAGATAATGGAAGACCAGGAACAAGTGCAGAACCTATAAGGACATGTTTCGAAATTGAGAGACCAAGTCTCAGAGTTGATGAAACTAATGAAGGAGATGTCCCAGAGTAAAGAAACCATTCGACCTACACCAGAACCAAATTTACCAATACTTCCCCCACTCGCAACGACGGTTGATTCCCATCAAGCTTCAACCTCTTTCACCTTTCAACCTCCTATTTCGGATCCGACAATCATTGTCAGTCCAACATTCCCAAATAATGACTTACCCATTTCCTATTATCTAGCTGTCTCAAACGCTGAATTACACCTTTCTATACCAATCCCTTCAGTTTACCCTGCAACTTATTTCCCAACCAGAGGCATGGCTTATGCAACAAGGGGTAAAGATAAAGAAAAAGAAAGTGAGAAGTTGTCTGCTCTAGAGGAAAGACTAAGAGCTATAAAAGGTCTAAACATGTATGGCTCAGTTGATGTATCTTCACTAAGATTGGTACCAAATGTAGTCATACCACCTAAGTTTAAAGTTCCAAACTTTGACAAGTATACCAGAAATTCAGACCTCGCATCCATTTGGCCACTTGCATAGCCAAAATGTCTACCCTCACAGAAAATGATAGACTTCTGGTCTATTTCTTTCATAAAAGCCTCTCTGAGGCAGCCTTATGATGGTGCATACAACTGGATAGGAGCAAACTACGCTCTTAGCAAAATTTGGCTGATGCTTTCCTCAAGCAGTACAAGTTTAATTGCGATGTTGCCCCGACATGAAGAGACCTTCAAAATCTAGTGCAGAAAGAGAAGGAGAGCTTCAATGAATATGCACAGAGATGGAGAGAGAAGGCAGCTGAGGTATATCCTCCAGTTACTGAAAATGAGCTTTGCTCTCTCTTTATTGAAACCCTGAAGGCCCCGTATTTCAATTTAATAATCGAAAACACGTCCAATAGCTTTTTCGACATTATCTAGGCAGGCGAAAGAATCGAAGCTAACCTCAGGTTAGGAAGGTTGCAAGAGTTAACTGGAGAAAACTTTACAAAGAAGGAAGGTGATGTACACTCTATCACAAGACAGGCTCAACCACCATTCCCTTAAAATAACTTTCGACCATACCCTCCAATTCAGGGCCCAACAATATCAAACATTCCACCCCCTTTTTCAAATTATCCTCACCCTCGCCCACGATATCCACCTCAAGCTGCTTATTACCCCAGATTGTCTGCTCGACCTATTCAGTTGAGACCATCTGCTCCTCAAACCAACCCAAGACCACCAAGGAATCCTGATCCATCGCTCCCCCTTTCGCTCAGTGAAATCTATCAATACCTATTGGGCATAAATCAGATAGTTCCCATCCCTTTTGACCCGGTTCAACCACCATATCCTAGATGGTATGATGCTAGTGCCCGATGTGAATATCATGGTGGGGCAGTGGGGCATTCTATCAATAATTGTGGAGCTCTTTGGGGAAGGGTACAAGCTCTGATCAGAAATGGATGGTTAAAAATTGAGGAAAATGGCTCTCTTCCCATCAACACTTCAAACCCATTACCTAATCATGGTACAGGCAATGGCGTTAATATGATAGAACCTAGGGATAAAAGTGAAGATTCCCCTTTAGAACCATCCATCGATGTCATACAGCTAGACTCTATGTTCGAGGCGTTGATTTCCCAAATCGCTGAACGGCAAGGGCTTGATAATTGGGAAGCATAAGATATCCCTGTGCTTAATCTCGAGTAAAGTATATTTTGCTATCAACACTTGATCATTCTGTCCATGGTGACAAGTGTAATGCTATAAATGGACCTTTTTCTTATGATTGAAGTATTAATAAATTAATAGCGCATTTTGTGTCCAATTCTCTTTTCCTTTCCCCATTAAAATCCATTTTTTTTAATATACTCCACTTTCATTTCTTCAGGACCATTGACCAATCCACACCTAATAATTCAATTGACTATGATGTTCCTTAAGTTAACTTTGAAACTCCCATAACTACCATCGGTTCGAGTGATTCCGAAGAAGAGTCTAAAGATGAATAGGGCGAAAGAGATGAACCTTCCCTAGTGCCTTGTGGGGATAAAATGCACACCATAAATCTAGGGACTGAGGAAATGAAGAGGGAATTTAAGGTCGTGAATAACGGAGAATTAGAGAGTATGGTTAGTTTGCTCAAGGAATTCATTGATGTATTCTCATGGAGCTATGATGATATGCTAGGATTGGATCCTCAGATAGTAACGCATAAGATCCCTCTGGTTCTTGGGACGATTCCAGTAAAATAGAAATTAATAAGAATGAACCCTGACACGCTACTCAAAGTTAAGGATGAAGTCAAAATACAGTATGATACTAGATTCTTAAAAGTGGCCAAATACCCTCAATGGATAGCTAATGTTGTCCCTGTAATGAAGAAGGATGGACGAGTGAGGGTATGTGTTGATTACAGAGATCTCAATAAGGCAAGCTTGAAGGATGATTTCCCTCTCCCATACATAGATGTGCTAGTAGACAATGCTGTAGGGCTAGGAAGATGTTCATGTATCAACTGAGCATCAGGGTATAACCAAATCCCCATGGATGAAGGGGATAAAGACAAAATTGCTTTTATCACCCAGTAGGGGGTATTTTGCTATTGGGTGATGCCCTTTGGATTAAAGAATGCCGAAGCTACCTACCAACACACCATGGTCACATTATTCCACGATATGATGGACAAGGAAGTAGAAGTATATGTGGATGATATGATAATCAAATCCAGAGAAGCCGAAAGTCACGTACAGGTGTTAAGAAAGGTGTTCGAAAGGCTCAGGAAGTATCAACTAAAGCTGAACCCGACTAAATGCGTGTTTGGGGCTAGGTCTGGTAAGCTATTGGGGGTCATAGTAAGCGAGAAGGGAATAGAAGTGGATCCATACAAAGTTCGAGCCATTCAAGAAATGCCATCCCCAAAGACAGAAAGGGAGGTGCGCAGTTTCCTGGGAAAACTCAACTACATTTCGAGATTCATCTCCAATCTCACTGCTAAAGCTGAGCCCATTTTTAAACTACTCAAGAAGAATAACACCACCCAATGGGATAAAGTTTGTCAAGAGGCTTTTGAAAAGATTAAATAGTACTTGTCAAATCTGCCAATATTGGTTCCTCCAGTGATGGGAAGGCCATTGATTCTGTATATGACAGTTCAGTAAAGCTCGATGGGTTGTGTTCTGGGACAGCACAATGACACAAGGAGAAAAGAAAGAGCCATTTACTATTTAAGCAAAAAATTAAAAGACTGCGAGTTGAGATACTCATTCTTAAAGAATACTTGCTGCGCATTGGCATGGACGGCAAATCGACTCAAGCACTACATGTTAAATCATAAAACATGGCTCATCTCCAGAATGGACCCAATCAAGTATGTATTTGAAAGCTCGTTTGTGCCAGGGAGGATAACAAAATGGCAGGTCATACTTTCTCAATATGGCATTGTCTACATGACCAGAAAGGCAGTGAAAGTAAGCGTGATTGCTGACCTCCTAGCAGAGAACCCAATCTAGGATTATGAAGCCCTGAATTTCATATTCCCCAATGAGTATGTCAATGAAGTCAATAGTGATGACAAAGAATCGAATTGTCACACCCTACCCCTCAGTAAGATGTAACATTATCCCGTAGTACATCCAATAAATTACCGTACTTCACCTACCAGTAACCCATTAAATACACTACAAGGGATTTTAAGAAAATTTTCTTACTTTTCGAAGGTGGCGAGCACTTTTGGTAGGAATTAAAAATTTTTACTTGAAGTTTAAAGACTAGTTAAATTTTTGTATATTTTTTTTATTTTTACGCAAATTTTAAAAAATTTTCAGCAGAGTGCCATCTGTATTTGGGAAAAAGAATTCTTCAAACACCTAAAAGAAACACTTTCAATTTTTTCAAAACAACCACAACTCCAATACATTCATTTTTATATCCTAATTCATTATAATCAATTCAATTCAACCAAATTTCAACTCAAATTTCACAACTTTAAAATTATTCAAAACAATTTGATAATTCATAAACCTTGCGTTAAATTAAATTTACATACACAAATCTTAATTTACAAAAGAAAAATAAAAAATAATATTATTACAACTTTGATGTACAATTGCTCAATTTTACATTAACGCATATGACACTAAACTATTTACATCAAAATAAACTACAAGGGTATAACTAAATATCCGTACAAAAGCCTCCATGTAGTCCCAACAATCAGTAGCTCACTCTACTGCTTTTACCTTGTCTCTATCTGTGACAGCAAAGAAAGCTATCGCTGACTATAAAAATACTCAGTGGTGCACAATAAAATGAAAAATGCAAAATATAAAACATTTGTTATTAATTCACAATTCAAATATTTCACAATCACATTTCACAATTTTTCAAATCACAATTTAAATATTTCACAATTTTCAAAGCTTAATAAATACAGTGTTACCAATCACTAACACAACTTAGGCCATGACACAAAATTTCCAAATATGCCGTGTTGTACATCACGATAAGCAAACTCACCCCACTAATCGAAATCAATGAGCGAGGTGGCTAGCTAGCTAATGAGTAATCATCCTAATTCACCTCAGATTGGCAAGCCAGAGAGGGAGGAATATAGTCAAATTCTCCCCATAAATGGAGGAGGAACATAGTGATATTGCCATGCCATGTAACACCCCGAACCTCCAAATTATGAATAGTACAATTTTTTATCTGTGACTAGTACTATTCAAGGATACCTTGAGGACCAAAAATAAATAGAAAATTAATTGATATAGACACAATAAAAATTCAAGTGACCCAAAAAAAATAAGGACTCACCGGGTATATTGTAAAAGAGGGATTATGACCCAATAAGGGGCATTTTGGTCAATTCACTTTAAGAGTTAATTTTTGACCAAAATGTCAATTTAGGTCAATTCACTTTAAGAGTTGATTTTTGACCAAAATGTCAATTTAAGTAAATAAAAATAATAAATTGAATTATGAATAAATTTTTTAGCAAAAATTCAAGTAAAAATGTGTAAGGAGAAATTTAAGAAATGAAAACTTAAATTTTCATTTCCATTATGACAAAATTAAAATGAAGGACTTATGGGCTTTTGATAATTAAATTTAATTTTTAATTAAAAGGAAAAATTAAGTGTAAATGTAAAAAAAAAGAAAAAAGGATTAAAAATTCAAGTTTAATTATCCTTATGAGACAATTAAAATTTAAAATTTTAATAAACTAATTTTGGGGATAAATATATATATATATATATATATATATATATATATATATATATATATATATATATAAGAAGACAAATGTCTTCTTCAATTTTTTTTCCATAAGGTGCCACCACCCTCACCTCTCTCTTTCTCTCTCTCTTTTTCTCTTCTTCTTCCACTTCTTCCCCTCATTGATTTCCCCTCCCTAGTTTTAATTCCCTTAAATTCCCTATATAAATTCCATAGCCCACTAAAAGAACACATCAAAGAGATCTTTGATTGAGAGATTAAAAGCAAAGAGAACAAGAATTGGAAGAAAAGTGAAGTTGGAAAAAAATCAATAAGAGGTAAGTTTATTTTCATGTTAGATTAGTTATATAAGCTTTGAATTAAGTATGATTATAGAAAAATTTAATGAAGAAGCATAAGAATCATACATTGAACCTAAGCCAGGGTTTTGGCTAATTTGGAAAAAATTAGGGTTTGATGTATTTTAATGAAATTGATGATGAAATCAAGCTCAGTTGAAGTAGTGTGCATGCTTGGGGTAAAGAAATTGCATGAGATTTGCATAAAATGAAATATGGAAGATTAAGGTTCATGGGAAAATTGGAGCTTTTGTGCTAGAGAGTGAAATTGGTGTGTGTAGTATTAAATTATGATCATTTGAGGTTTATTGAGTTGGAATTAACATTGGATTGATGAATAGAAGTAATGAAATGCTAGGATTAGGGAAAATTACAAACTTTGGTGTTTGAAAATTGTGGGGTTTGTGCTAGGAAGTGCCATTGATGTGGCAATGCTAAATTATAGTCATTTTGGGTGAACTAAATGTGAATTGAGGTTGGTTAGTGGGAATAATTGAAGAAATGAAAAATTGACCCTAGGGCAGAATTTGCACATTGAGTTCAGTGTGTTTGATAGCCTATAAATTGAGCTACACAACTCCAATTAGTGTGAAACCAATTGGAAATGAAACTTAAGACATAGGGCTAGAATTTTCATGAGAGACCCAACCCAGAAACTGCCCAAAAATTGCCTAAAACTTGGCTTGAACTTGGAGACAAAATTCTGGAATCTGCAGAATTAGGCACGTGAACAGTAAATATTACATGGCCATAACTTTCTCTAGAAAACTACAATTTAGGTGATTCTTAAACTGATAGAAACTTAAAACATAGTAGAACATTTGATATGAAGAACTTAAGGCCAAATTATGGACTTAACCTAATCAAATTGCTAAGCAAATTTAAATTACCAAATCTGTAGAAAATCTGAAAATCTGCAGATTGATCATATGAATAGTAAATTTTGTATGGCCATAACTCTCTCTAAAATACTTCAATTTAGTTGATTCTTGAACCGATGGAAACTTAAGACATAGTAGAACATTTTTATGAAGAACATTAGACCAAATTATGGACTTAACTTGATCAAATTGCTGAATGAAGTTGGATCATTAAATCTGCCAGAATTGAAACTGCAAGGTAAACAGTAACCGTGTTTTGGTCATAACATGAGCTACACAGCTCCGAATTAGGCAATTCTAAAAGGAAAATAAAGTTAAGACCCAGATGAACAATTTTCATGAAGAACACCTCACCAAATTATGATTGAAACTAGGTAAAAATTAGGTTCAAAAATTGGGGCACCAAGCTGTCCAAAACCAAAACTCTCTAAAATTTACAAAGCTAATTTGGGATGCATTAGACATTCATGTAATGAGTTCTTAGCAGTAATTGAGATGCATATTGAGACATTCTATCTGTGTTTTTCTAGTAGAGAAATAAGTTGGGAAGGATAAGGAATAGTGAGTAAAGAGAAAGGAGAGCATTGAAGGTTTGTGCACAACTAACCTTTTTTTCATTTTTAAACTTGTAAATTGTTTGGAATGTGTTTATTTGAATAAGTTTGCTTTGAACAAGTTTACTTTAACTGAAATATAGTTTTTCTCTTGCATTTAAGAAATTTGGGTATTGTCACCTTTATATGGATATTATGATGAATTTAAATGTGTTTATTGGTGTATAAATGTGATTGTTGAGTGAAAAATTTTTGGAAACTGTTTTGAAACCACAATTAGCATGACAGTCCCTTTCGGAACTCCTCAGTAATAATGGCTACTTGGGGTTGATAATTGATATTGATTATGTCTCCCATTAATAACGGTTAGTGGGGTAAGACTACATGAGTACTCATTAGCTAGCTAGCCCTTCCCTCATTAATAACGGTTGTGAGGTTGAGATTGCTTTGTCGTGGTGTACAACACGGCACCGACCATGAAATTTTATGTCATGGCCTAAACTGTGTGTTAATGTTGGCAATACTAATGCTTTGTGAATTGTGATTTGTGAAGTGTGATTTCTCATTTGAAATGTTATTCCAATAAATGGCTCTTATGGACTTAGAACTATTGTGAAATTTTCATGCTTAAGAAAAATGTGATTTATTATGCTTTGATAAATTGTCTTTTACCTTAAGTTTTAAAGTTATTAGTTGTGCATCACTGAGTGATATACTCAGCGATAGCTTCTTTATGTTATCACAGGTAAGGGAAAGGAGAAGGCTGCCGAGTGAGAGACTTGGAAGCAGCATTTGGGTATTGATTGTGGGTATTTACATTAGGTATACCTTTGTGATTCCTTTGGATGTATTTTGTACCTATATGTATGGATGTACGGACATTGAGTAGTTTCTATTAAAAAGCACTGCATTACTAAGGTATTTTGAGTTTGTAACTATTTGTATTTTACTTTGAGACTTATGAAAATGTAACTTTTGTAATATTTATTCTATCATTATTTCCAATGAATGTTTGCATGAAATTTTAACTATTCTCATGCAGTTTTCCGTAAAAGAATTGATAAGATAAAAAGTTATGATTTGTTTTAAAATCTTTTGTAGCATAACTAATGGGTTATCGGTAGGTGGAGTTCGGTAATTCATTAGGCATGCTACGGGAACATGTCATTCCTTAACAGGGATAAGGTGTGACATGCCAAGTGTGAATAAAAAATAATTTAAATCAAGTTATTCAAACATTTCATGCAAAACACAAATCAATTTCCAATTCAAATTTCCATTCATAAAATGGCAACACAACATTTCTCGAAACCCATAATTAGTACAACTAATTCATAATGCATAGCTAAATAAGTTTTCAATTAGAAAACGATAAATTAAAGTTTATTGTGCACAAACCTAATGTGAGTTGCCTTTAGGCCTTGACTCAGTTTGCCTTATTTTTTTCCAAGTCTTTTTCAGCTGAAACATGCAATTTATAGTGTTTTAGTATCTTATTTCACAATAAATCCAATAATTGATTCATGTATACTTAATTCTAGTATCAATATACTTAAACTAATGATCTTGGAAATTTTCATTTTGGAGTTACTATTCACGATACTATTCAAGTCAATTTATTGACTTTCTTATGCTTAATAGGTATAGGGATTTCAATTTCACCCACATACCACATTTTGGTTACCAATTTTGTTGGTTTTAGTTGCTCCTTAGATTTTTAGATTTCCTAGGCATAATTTCAAAATTTTCAGATTTGGTGTCGTATTTTGTATTGTTCCATTGGTCATGTTGCTGTTAGAATTTGGCAAAGGTTTCTTCATAGAAGTTGTTTCTTATTGTCTTAACTTTATTTCTATTTTTGAATCACTCCATTTGGAGTTTTTTAGCCCTATTTATGGCCATTTGAACATGGCTAGCTAGATTTGGTGTTACCCAGAATTCTGGGCAATTCCTGGATTATGGCAGTTTTTGTACATTGATTACAGGTGAGTTTTTGGACAGGTTATGATCACAATTTGGATTTGTTTTCTTCATGAAAGTTGTAGGGATATGTCTCAGCTTTCCTTCTATATAAAATTCAGGTCATTTGGACCTTCCTAGATCAAGTTATGGTCATTTACGTAACTACTATTCAATTGGTCATTTTTGTACAGGGCAGTATGCTCAATTCTGGATTTGGCCTAATTGTTCACTAAGTTATGGTCACTTTCTAGGCATGATTCCTAAATGAAAATGTGCCATTTATTGTCTAGTTTCATTTCTAATTGACCTCACACTAATTAGGTTGGTAAATTTTCAGTTTTGGTCCCTGAAAGGGACCTAGGTCAAGCTGCCAGCAGATTGACCCTCACCAATCCGAATTTAAAAATTTGTTTTCAACAATTCATACACACCACAAATGGTTACAATTGACCATTTCTCAACTCAAATAAGGTCAACTACATCAATTGACTAATTCTCAAATTTATTTCCAATTTTTCACATGCTCAAAACCCTAAATTACATGAAGTTCAATCTAATGCATTTCAAAGTGTACATTCATGATTTATACACCTCATCACCTCAAATAACCATTCGAACACCTCAAACTCATTCATTTCAAACCCTAACCCTAGCTAGACGAAATTCAATATTACTCCCCCAACAACTGTTTTGTTTTGATTTTTCACAATTTCCAAGTTAAGTGAGCTACATACACAATAAATAAACTAAGATTTTCAAATTCAATTACTTACCTCAATTAGAGCTTTCCAATCTTCAAATTCTTCTTCAATTTCTTCGCTTTCTTTCCTTTCAACTTCTTATCAAAGCCTAATTAAGAGTTGTCTAAGGGTTTTTACTAGGGTTTATAGAATAGATTCAAGCTTTCAAAGCTTGAAAAATCATGGTTATGGAGGAAAAGAGAGAGAAGAGGGAGAGAACCAAGAGAGAAGGATGCAGTACATTTGGAGGAAGAAGAAACAAAAACTGATTTTTCTTTTAATTTTGCTATTTTTATGTCTATTTTCACTTAATTGACTTGGTCAATATTTGTAGGAAAATAACAAAATTATTTATGATGTGTAATAAACTTTTTCCTTTTTCTTTTTCTTTTGCATTTATTTTTTTCCATTAGTTCTTTAATTTAATTCTTGATTCTAAAATTTTCTTTTCTCTAATTTTATTGGATAGTTAGGTCAAGAGTCAGCTCTAGGGGTGAATTGACCAAATTGCCCCACACTGGTTCAATCTGGTTTGTAAGTTATTCAATATTTCTTTCAGATCCCTGACCTAATTATTTGACCTGCTTAACAATTCTTTTTCGTGATTTTCTCTTTTCCACTGTGTTCACAATAGTCCTAAGGACCGCATCATCACATTTTATGATTTGAAATTTCAGTTTAGACTGACCTCGCAGTCATTCCCGAGAAGGTCACCCATCACTGTGACTCCCAGCTCATTGAAATTTTTATACTTTGTTTTTCTTCTTTATACTTAACTATTTGGTAATTACTAATTATTTGTGTTCAGGGCTTAACTAGATGTCTTAGACGTGGTTATAGTTCTCTTAATTATCTGGATCGACACCGGTCACGGGCACAGTAACATATACAGGGCTATGCAAATAGGGTTGTTAAATGAATGACGTATGGGAAATGTATTTCGACGGAGAGATCAACTTGTCCGGTAATGGGATTGGAGCAATTTTGATATCCCCAGATGGAAAACACTTCTCGATAGCTATCAAGCTAAAGTTCAACTGCACCAACAATGTTGTAGAGTATGAAGCCAGTGTGATGGGTTTACAGGCTGCCATCGAAATGAAGATCAAGAAATTAGAGATGTACGGAGATTTGGCCTTGATCATTTACCAAGTCAAAGGGGAATGGAAAACTAAAGACCCGAAACTAATCCCGTATCAAAAGTATCTCCTTGAATTGATCAAGAAATTGGAAGAGATTTCCTTCATTCACCTCAATCATGATAAGAACCAATTTGCCGATGCCTTAGCCACTCTAGCTGTCATGACTTAGATGATAGGGGGACAGACAATGCAAGAGTTACAAATCAAAACAAGGAGTAAGTCGGCCTACTGCTTCATGATTGAAGAAGAAACAAATGGTAAACCCTAGTATCATGACATCCAAGTTTATATCAAAACCAGGGAATACCCTCCTGGGGCAAGTAGAAATGAAAGATGAATGATCAAGAGATTGGCACTAGGATACTTCCCCAGTGGGGAAATTTTATACAAAAGGAGCTCCATTGGCGAATTGTTGAGGTGCGTGGATGCAAAAGAAGCAAGGAGGATCCTTTTTGAAACTCATGAGGGGAATTGCGCTACTCACGCTAATGGGCATATGATAGCCAAGCAAATCATGAGACGGGGATACTTCTGGACTACTTTGGAAAAAGACTGCATTGAGTACTTTTGAAAGTGTCATAAATGTCAAATTTATGCTGATCTGATAAATGTCCTATCTCATCAGCTTTTATTCTTGTCTTACCTTGGCCTTTTGCAATGTGGGGCATCGACGTAATCGGTCATATTAATCCCAAAGCATCCAATAGGCACAGGTTCATCTTAGTGGCTATTGACTACTTTTCCAAATAGGTCGAGGCAATGTCATATGCTCATATCAGGCAAAATACATTCCTCAAATTTTCAAGAACAATGTCACCTGCCGACATGACTTTCCTAGCAAAATTGTCACCGACAACGCTAAGAATTTGAATGGCCCAAAGATCTAAAATTTATGTGACTAGTACAAAATTTGATATCTCAATTATTCACCATACTGTCCCCAAATGAACGGAGTGGTGGAAGCTGCTAATAAAAATCTCAAGAGAATAATCAGGAAAATGACCATCAATTATAAAGATTAGCATGATATGCTTCCCTTCGCCATTTATGCTTATTGGACCTCTGTAAGGACATTGACTGGGGCAACCCCATATTCATTGGTCTACGGAATGGAAGCTGTTTTACCTATAGAGGTGGAAATTCCCTCCCTGAGAATCCTGAAAGAGTTGGGAATCGATGAGTCAAAATGGATTCAATCAAGGTTAGATCAACTGAATCTAATAGACGAGAAAAGACTAACAGCAGCATGTCATGGGCAATTATACCAAAGGAGATTGGATAAAGCATTTAATAAAGACATTTGCCCACGTAAATTCCAATTAGGAGATCTAGTTTTGAAAAATATCCTCCCAAATCAAAATGATGCTCGAGGCAAATGGTCACCAATTTACGAGGGACCCTATATGGTTAAAAAGGCATTTTATGGCGGTGCACTGATTTTGACTCATATGGACGGCTAAGAATTCCCAAGACCTGTGAATGCAGATACTGTAAAAAGATATTACGCTTAAAAAAATGTAGGAGTAAAAACCCAAAAGGGCGCTTCTAGCAAAATGTGTGAAATAAAGAGAAAACCCACAAGGGCACTTTTTGCAAAATGAGTGATGAGTGAAAACCCGGAAAGGCATCCTAAAAAAGTGAGAAAAAAAAAAAAAAGCCTCTGGGGGTGAAAACCCAAAAGGGCACTCTTAGGACCAAGAAAAGGAGAAATAAGGAAGGGGGCCTAAGACCAGAAGAGGTAATAAGTCACCACAGCACAAACATTCATCGGAAGATTACTTGAAATAGTGGCAGTTAAGGGAGTTTAAAGTTATCTATAAGGAATTTATGAGATCTATTCTTGTACCCTTTTCCTTTGAAGTTGTACCTTTGTTTTTAAGCCATAATAAAATCATTCTTTCACTCTATTTTATTTTTCTTATATACCATGATTTATGTGCTATTAATTTGTTAAAACTTTATTATAAGATCAGGATTTAAATATTGGTAACCTCATATACTTTGCTATGAGATTTGCAGGGGATAAATGATAGCTGGGCAATTTAAAAAAAAAATGTAGGAGTGAAAACCTGAAGGGGCGCTCCTAGCAAAAGGTGTGAAAGAGGGCAAAAACCCACAAGGGCGCTTTTAGCAAAATGAGTAAGGAGCGAAAAACCGAAAGGACATCCAGAAAAATGAGTAAAAGGAGGAAATTGTAGGCCAAGCCTTGGGACTCGTTCTGACCCCCTCCATTAACCATCTGTCTTCTGGAACTCGTTAAGTACACTTTACTTGGAGGAACATCTTGTGTCGGGTTTGCTTTGTGATCATTAAAGGTACAAACACAACATTTCATACCCTCAATCTCCAAGTTGAATTTAATTTCCTGTTATCAACCTCTGGTTCCTAAATCCAAGTTGATTTTAATTTTCAGCATTTAATTTCTTGCTATCAACCTCTAGGTTCAAGATCCAAGTTGATTTGAATTTTCAGCGTTTATTTTCCTGTCATCAACCTCTGGTTCCTAGATCCAAGTTGATTTTAATTTTCGACATTTAATTTCCTATCATTGACCTCTAGTTCCTAGATCCAAGTTGATTTTAATTTTCGGCATTTAATTTCCTATCATCAACCTCTGGTTTTTAGATCCAAGTTGATTTTAATTTTCGGTATTTAATTTCCTGTCATCAACCTCTGGTTCCTAGATCCAAGGTGATTTTAATTTTCAGCATTTAATTTCCTGTCATCGACCTCTGATTCCTAGATCCAAGTTGATTTTAATTTTCAGCATTTTAAATTCCTGCTATTGACCTCTGGTTCCTAGATCCAAGTTGATTTTAATTTTTAGCATTTTAAATTCTTGCCATCAACTTCTGGATTCAAGATCCAAGTTGATTTTGATTTTCAGCATTTTAAATTCCTGTTATCAATCTCTGGTTCCTAGATCCAAGTTGATTTTAATTTTCAGCATTTTAATTTTCTGCTATCAGCCTCTGGTTCCTAAATCCAAGTTAATTTTAATTTTCAGCATTTAATTTCCTGCTATCAACCTCTGGTTCCTAGATCCAAGTTGATTTTAATTTTTGACATTTATTTTCTTGTCATCAACCTCTGGTTCCTAGATCCAAGTTAATCTTAATTTTCGGCATTTAATTTCTTGTTATCAGCCTCTCATTCCTAGATCCAAGTTGATTTTAATTTTCAACATTTAATTTCTTGCTATCAACATCTGGGTTCAAGATCCAAGTTGATTTTAATTTTTAGCATTTTGAATCCCTGTTATCAACCTCTGATTCCCAGATCCGAGTTGATTTTAATTTTTAGCATTTTAATTTCCTGTCATCAACCTCTGGCTTCTAGATCTAAGTTGATTTTAATTTTCAGCATTTTAATTTCCTATCATCAACCTCTAGTTCTTAGATCCAAGTTGATTTTAATTTTCATCATTTTAAATTTCTGTCATCAACTTCTGGTTCCTAGATCCAAGTTGATTTTAATTTTTAGTATTTTAAATTTCTATCATCAACCTCTGGTTCCTAGATCCAAGTTCATTTTAATTTTTAGCATTTTAATTTCCTGTTATCAACCTCTGGGTTCGAGATCCAAGTTGATTTTAATTTTTAGCATTTAAATTTTCCGTCATCAACCTCTGAGCTCAATACCCAAGTTGATTTTAATTTTCATCATTTAATTTCTTATTGATCATTGGTTCCAATATCCCAGCCACCCAAGATATGGTTATGAATCTTTACATAATTCCTATACAAGAGAATTTCATCCTCTTTAATAGAAATTATGTAAAGAGGGGCAGCTGTAGACACCATATTTTGACCGACCTTCGAAGGCAAGGATCTGTTAAAATTGAAACTTTATCATCTGCTCTCAGCCGATGTCCCCAATCACAGGTAGCTTTTCCAAACTAACCGATTGCTCGTCCCTGAAAAAAATCAATCTCACACTCAAGTTAGATTGCTTTCCGATCTCTTGATTTTTATCAGATGAGTTTGAGTCAATATTGGGCCTTTGGACCATCCAATCTTGCCTACTGTTGTTCTCCAATCTCTCTATGTACAAATATCGTAGAATTTCATTTGACTAATGTTGTGATCGGGTTTCTCGCTTGAATTCCCCAGATATTCCCCGTAATAAAGTTCAGATTTTTATTCGGTCTAATAATAGTTCTGACCTTAAAAGTTCAAGTCAGTGCAATTCTAATATTCTAATGTTCCATTCAGTATTTGCTCATGACTCAGTCTGATCTCATGTTTGCGTGTAATGTTTTTCCTATCTCTTGGAGTAATTTGATTAATAGTCATTCTCAGATATAATTCAATTAAGTACTCAGACAATTTGGTTTGGATTCTTTCCGATCTTATCAAGAAACTAAACATAAAAGACTCCAATTCATTTCAAAATAAAAATGTACAAGTCATTCAGTAGGAGGGTCTCCCTCAACCTGCTCTCTGAGTACATTATCAGTTCTATCATCCTCTCTCTCTCTCTCTCTCTCAGGCTCCTCCTCGCTCTCCTTTTCATCTCTAGGGACAAGATCCACCATCCAGGAGAAGTCTTCCTTGGGATAGCGCCTTACAAGCTCGGCCAAAAGATCGCCATGAGCATTCACATAAGCACCGGCTTCCCTCGTCACGGCCTCCTCTTCTTTCACTTTGATCTCCTCGGTAAGGTGAGTGACATCAGCAGTTTAGTGGGCCCGAGCTTCTTCTAGTTCCCACTCTAGTTCGACTATCCTATCCTTATAAGATTTCATCCGACCCTCAATCTCGGCGATGTAGTTCTGAGCAGACAAAAGTTGGGTTTTGGCGAAAACAGCATCCTAGACTGCCTTCAAAATTTATTGCCTTGAGAGATGAGCCTTTTCTCTGATTATATATTGATTCACAAGGCTCTCCATGCTCAAGCTCATCATCTGAGCTAGTAGGTCATCAATGCTATTCGGAGTCAGCCTATTCCCATCGTCCTGGAAGCAGATGGTGGCACCCAAAACCTTAGCCAGCCAGGATTCTCCCAAACCGAGTGATTCTTCTCTAGCGAGTGGATGAGGACCTGGGCACCACGAGAGAGGGTCCTCACAGCGGGTTGGGAAGACCCTCCTTTCGCACTTGAAGAAACCGGCGGAGGTGGCAGTTCATCTTGTCAAAGAGGGGAAGGAGCGATCTCTATTTCTGGGGTCGACTGTCTCAAAGGTCAAGACGAAGAGCCCGACACTTTTACCGAGTCTCGCCCTAGCGTCTGGGATACAATAGCAATCTTCATTTCTCACACTTTTTTGAGCGACCTCCCTTTTTCGCTTACGGCTCTCCTTTGCACCCTCGCCTCTAGCCATACCTGCACAGAAAATAAGTTAGTGAGATCACCTATGTCAGGAGGCTAAAGATTTATATTATACCGATCTCGGGTCTGAGGTCAAAGAGCTGCAACCTCATGGGCGATCATCTGCATTAGCCACCACTTTAGTTTGGCCATAACTGCATCTAGACATGAATACTTGTGAGTAGCTGCCTAATCCTTCAATTCCTTTACCATGACATCCTTGTCTCTATTTAGGGTGATCTTCTTTGGAACTGAAGGGACCAGGTACTGCCAACTGCGTGGGATACCCTCAAAGCCATTAGAGATCTTACTCCTCAATATGAAGAACCGGTTCTTCCAATTCTTCAGTGAAGAGGGGAGATCGGTAAAAAGCCCACAGTATGGCTTGGCCTGGAAAAACCAATACTCGTCATCCTTTCATTGAGTGAGCTTATGCAACTCAGCGAAAACCTTTGTTGTAGGCTCGAGCTTTTTAGCTCGACATAAGCCTCTAAAAGCCAGCAGAATCTGCCAAGAGTTTGGGTGCACTTGGGCTACGCATACTTGATGGAACTTCAGAACGGCTCTAAAGAATTTTTCTAGGGAGAACCGAAGCCTAGCCTGCAATTATTCTTCATATACCATGATCATGTCATTTTCTGCAAAGAAATGATTAACTCGGAGATCGCCATGACATCTGATGAGCTCGAAGGAGTCAGTCCAAAGGTTGTATTCTTGACTAATGCACTGCAGATTAGATTCCTTGAGGACCGATAGTAACTTATCCACTGGTAAGTTGTCTTTCCCTGAAGAAGATGCTTGTTTGGATTGGGCTGCCCAACCGTGGGCTGAGACAGAGGTTGTAGAAGGTTCGGGTCGCCCGCTCGACCTGACCACTGCAACCTCATTGGATGTCCATGATATATGAATGGAGGGAGGACTAGTAGCTCTTTGACCATCGGTATCGCTCATTTTCAAAAACTAAAAAGGAAAATTAACCGAGAAAAGATCAAAACCCTTACCAGAGTGCAAATTGGTGCCTGAAAACTTTAGAAAGTGAGAGGAAATATTGAAATCGCTACGGAAGGTTTGAAAATGACATAAAGAAACAAATGACTCACCTTTCCCCTATTTTATACCCGTTTGAGCATTAAATGCTCACGAAGTCCCAAGTGACGCATCGGTTAGCGGAACTAGGCCGCCTCCTTGACACGTCGCAAGAAGGTTCCAGAAACATATTAAAAAAATTGAATAAATGAGATTGGTGAACTAAGGTCATCGGATTGAACAAACTTCCAAAACCATGAATTGGCGAATGGTGATTCATCTAGGGATCAGATTGAGTATACTTATCCAAGATCAGAAAAATAACCAATGCAATAACAAAACAAAAACATTCAAAGTAAAAATTTCATTTCATTTCTAAAAGATCAGCTTACATCATTTGGGCGATCACTAAAGATCTCAATTACATCATTTGGGTGATCTCAAAAGATCCGATTACATCCGTTGGGCGATCTCAATTACATCATTTGGGCGATCTCTCAAAATTAGCACTACATTCTACCTAGCTTAAGACTATTCTGAAATGCTAGCCTATGTCAAAGCTTAGTATTATGGCTGAATCAAAAGATGTGTTTGATCAGAAAGCCAGCCATAAATATTGGATAGATGTGCAGCTCAAATAGGGTGACTATGACTCTCATGATATTGAGCGGAGTCATCGCTAATGTCATTGATCAGAACCGAGCTGCTGTCGGGATGCCTGATATGGTTAGAAGCCAAATGAACTTCAAGAGGTTGTCACCGACATTAAGATTGAAATTAGCAGTCCTCTTGTCCGAGATTGGTCTATCGATTGTACCGATAGACCGATTCGAGATCGGCACGGCCGTCACTTTCGATCTTGATCTGTAAATTATTCCGGTTCTGTCACTATCATTATATGACGTTCTCATAGCTCTCCAATCCCTAAGGTCATAAATTTTTAGGTGAGGGGCGAAGGAAACAGTAGGAAAAAGATCAAAATGGCCATCATAAATAGAATTATCGCGGGAAAAGCTAGAATTGGGGAAGTGGTGCATTGAAAATAAACTGAAAAAGAAAAAGTGAAGTGTGAAGGTGATTTCCTACTGCTGCATATATATAGGGCCTTAGCATTTATTGCGTACAAAACCCGAAGCAGACGCATTAGTAACTGAAGAATTTATTGCTTTGACCAATACAAGTTAGATAGAGAGGAAAGATCAGGAATGAGAGAGATCGAGAAATAAGAGGGGACGTGATGCAAGAGATAGAGATCGGAATAATGACCCTAAAAGGGGATAGTCATAATGGGAAGATAGGAAGAAATAGGAGACGACCTATAGAGATCAGAGAGCGCAGACGGGTTAAATAACTTCTAGTCAGAACTTTCAATTAACTCTCGCCATCGTTAGATCCGAGTTAGTTAAAGCATTGCAGGCATGATCAGGTCCTCACCACACATCTCATTTGCAAGGACGCCCTACTAGTTGCCAGATGCTAAAATGGTTAAAGCAGCCCTGTACATCTTGATCTACACCATTGATTATAATTATAAGGATGGATCTGGAGCCCTTGGATCAAAAGCAGATGTAACGATCGAGCTCCAACCACTAGAGGATTTGTCCACTTTGGCCATAAGCCTCACGGTTTTATCCCATAGGTGGAATGGAGAACTTCCCAAGAGGTCACCCATCCTAGGATTTCTCTCAAGTGAGCACGCTTAACCTTTGGAGTTCTTCCAACTCTCCAGGCTATTCCACCAAAAGGCGCCTCTGGTGATTAGATCTCCCATTTTAAAAGGTCCCTTAGGCAAATCCCACATCGGTAAAGCACAGAGATGGTCTTGGGTTCAAAAAGTAATGATATATAAAATGGGGGAACTAATCACCAGAGGCGCCTTTTGGTGGAATCGCCTGGAGAGTTGGAAGAACTCTAGGGTTAAGCATGCTCGCTTGAGAGAAATCCTAGGATGGGTGACCTCCTAGGATGTTCTCCATTCCACCTATGGGATAAAATCGTGAGGCTTATAGCCAAAGCGGATAATTCCTCCAGTGGTTAGAGCCCGAACATTACAATTAGTATCAGAGCCGCTCGCGTGTCCTCTTGGGCGATGGTGGGGCAAACCTCAGCAAAGATGTTGAGTCCCAAAAGGGGGGGAGAAAGGTCCCTTAGGCAAATCCCACATCGGCAAAGCACGGAGATGGTCTTGGGTTCAAAAAGTAATGATATATAAAATGGGGGAACTAATCACCAGTGGCGCCTTTTGGTGGAATGGCCTGGAGAGTTGGAAGAACTCCAAGGTTAAGCGTACTCGCTTGAGAGAAATCCTAAGATGGATGACCTCCTGGGAAGTTCTCCATTCCACCTATGGGATAAAACTGTGAGGCTTATGGCCAAAGCGGACAATTCCTCTAGTGGTTGGAGCCCGATCGTTACAGCAGATGATAGATTCAGTGCTTTTTATTCCCAGCCTTTGGATTCATTTCGTAAGGTGAGACCCTTGATCGTTGGATTAAGAGGAGAAATGATGGATATTCTGAACGGAATCCCGACCCTCTATTTTGATTCTCTTTAATTCTCAGACATCAGATTATGTCCTTTTGAATCTGAGCCTTTCATCCCCCCTTAATAAAATCCTGACTCTTCATTTTGGGCGCTCGTTCCCTATAAATACCTGCATGCAACATTGTAAAAAGAAGGAAGAAGGTGGTATTATTATGGAAAGACTCTGGATTTTGATTCAATCTTCCTACTTGTCATTCTGAGCTTTCAAAGTGTTAAGAAACTTTAGGAACTAGTTTTCTAAAGTATTTCATCCAAAAGAGCTCTAAATCCTGATATTTTCATTTTTAGTTCTTGTGCACCGCCTTTTGAAATCTTCTTCACTCTGCCTCATTCCCATCGCCCCAATATCTGTGCATTACCATCTAAGCTCAACTTCATTCTGATCCATTCCCATTACTTCGGGTAAGCTCAAGTCCTTCGACCGTTAGCTTTCACCTCCCCAAGATTTATGGATACCGGGGTCAGCTTGCCTGTCTCCTTAACTTACCACAAGTAAGCGTCTAACCTGTCATTTTATTGAATACCCTTGGTTTGCCTTCTCGAATTTTCTTTTAAAGTCTCTTTTATATCCAGTCATATTAAATCACATAATAGGTTATTTAGGCCAGTAGTTATTTCCTGTCACTTCTTTTTATTCATTTGTAAACTCTATTTATCGTCACTTAGTTTTTATTCCTTTCAAGGTGTAGATGTTCAAGTCATCGAAGACCCATAAGTACTCTAAAAAATATAGGTAGGAGTACTTTAACATGAGAGTTTTTAGTCTGAAATAAATAAAAATGATAAAGGAAAATAAGTGTAACAAAGTCGAATAGGTTGGAAACAAAATTAAGTCAAGCAAATAATTTATGTGATCGGGCCTCAGAATGAGCCCAGATGATAAGATAATAGATCGGGAATCAAGACAAGTTAGGATCCCAAGTGAGTGACTAAAAAGAGATCGGATGTCGCTAATCAAAGAGTTCTGATAAAGCGATCAGGTGGAAGATCGGCAAAGAGTTCGATCTTTCGTCCACCATCTAGTTATAAGGTCCCGTAGGCTAGGAAAAGCTTTACACGAGTTTCCTGCGCCTTCGGTACTTTATGCCCATATAAAAGGGGTCAAGAAGGACCCTTTACCAGAATCCTTAGTTCAAAGTTCTTATAAAATGCCATTCTAATAAACACATTAAGAGATCGGGGGAGAGTTCTTACCCGAGCTCTCAACTTAAATCCTTAATACACTAAGAGATCGGGGGAGAGTTCTTACCCAAGCTCTCAACTTAAATCCTTAATACATTAAGAGATCGGGGGAGAGTTTGTACCCCAGCTCTCAACTTAAATTCTTAATACACTAAGAGATTAGGGGAGAGTTCTTACTCGAGTTCTCAATTTAAATTCTTAACACTAAGAAATCGGGGGAGAGTTCTTACCCGAGTTCTCAACTTAAATTCTTAACACTAAGAGATCGAGGGTGAGTTCTTACCCGAATTCTCGGCCAAAATCTTAATAAAATATGTGGAGGTTGGGGGAGAGTTCTTACCCGAATCATCCGCTTAATGTTTAAACATAATACATTAAGAGATCAGAAGGGAGTTCTTACCCGAATTCTCTTAGCTTAAATCCAAGCTAAAATATCACAACTTCAATATTCGAATTAGCCCCCAACAAAAATCTATTACACAACACCTACCCACTAAGGGTCACCTCATGTACTCATGTTCTTGGGCAACCCAAAATATTGAAATATCAAATATTTCTTTTATCCGTCGAAAGGATTAACATCATTATTCCAACCCCCTAACTATATATTTTACTTTATAAAGAGCACAACATTAAATTTGCTTACCCTCGCTGAGGGATGAGGTGGGGTGCCTAACACCTTTCCCTCCCGTATACGGACACCAAAGCTAGAATCTCTGTTTTCAAAGTGGTTTTTTTTTTTTTTTTTTAGTTTTTTATCTTTACATATGATTTTCTTTAATTTCCCTCAAAATTAAAGTGATGACTCCTCACTTTTCCCACTTCAGTGAGTATTCGTCTGGCGACCGCAAAAACCCTTACGACAAGGGGCATTTTGGTCATTTCGGAACCTAAAGTTGACTTTTGACCAAAAAGTCCATTAAAAATGAGTGGCATTAAATTGTTAAAAATCCCATAAAGATCCCATGAAAATGAAATTATATATGAAATGCAATTAAGGAAAAACGAGGGGTATAATTTGGAATAACTAAAACCTTGATTAGTATATTATTTAATTTATTAGTGGAGGTATAAAAAGGCTTAGGCTGGTAGATTTGTCCACTAGAAAACTCATCTTCCTCACTCTCCCAACAATGGCCGGCACCCATTCTGCCTTTCCTTCATGGATGTGTTCATGCAAGCTTCATTTTTCCATGCTTGTGCCCTATTTCTTGCAACTCCCTTCATGAAAAGTGATCCTCACATCATGGGTAGACTATAGGCAGCAAGAAAAATAAGTTTTGGTGAAGTTTACAAGGTTTAAAAATTCTGGAATTTAAAGGTTAGTGCTTTTCTTCTTTCCTTCTTCTTTTAATCCTTGAAAATTACTTGAGATAAGTAGTAATTGTAAGAAATTACAAAGAACTTCATGAACCCATGATGTCACCAATTTCGGCAGCCAAGAAATTTGTTGGATTTTGATGTATTTAAATGATGTAAATGAGTTTAAAGATGATACTTGGTATGGGTATATGTATGGAAATTGATAGGAATTGAGTTGATTGAGGTTGATAAATTGAATTAGGGTTTGTGACTTATGTTTGAAACTATTCAATTTGGCAGCCTTGATAAGCATGGTTATTGACTAATTCATGCATATAATTGGTGATTAATAATGTTGATTAAGGTGATTGAATTGATATTTGATTGGTGATATTAAAAGTCCCATGAATGTTATTTGGAGTAACGGAGTTGGAGAAATGGATATTGGAAGTGCAATTTTCTATGCAGGTTGAGTTTTATTGAGGGCAGTATATATTTTGGCCCATAACTGACCTTGTGTGACCCCAATTGGTATGAGGCCAATTGGAGATGAAATATGACCTATAATGGACCAATTTTTATGCAGATGTCATGCTAAAATTCTGGCTAAAAAGTTACTTAAAAATTGACCTAATCCAGATTGCCAAAGTTGTGAACCTAGAAATTGACCAAATAAACAGTGTTCATCTATTTGGCCATAACTCACTCTAGACAGGTCCAAATGACCTGAAATTTATACCATTGGAAAGCTTAGACATAGTGCTACAACTCTTATGAAAACACCAAAGCCCAAAAATGCCATTAACTAAGTCAAATTGCTTCCCTAAATAGGGATACCAAAACTGTCCAGAATTGAAACTGCCCAGAATTGCTAGACAAAGGCAAACTGACAAGTTTTGGCAAAGAGGCCATAATTTGATCCACAGAAATCCAAATACTCTAAAACTAGTGGTAAAATTTCAATAAGAGATAGACCTACAAGATTGGTATTTTGACCATAAGAGAAATAGGTCAATTAGCTAGGCCAAATTAGTGCATAAGTTCTGGAAATGTGCATAGGTAACCATTTACTCTAGCATAGTCTTTTAAGCATATCTCCCACTAAAAATCTTCAATTTAAATGAGCCATAGCATTTTGGAAAGCTAAGAAACAGACCTTCAACTTTTTTTTAGACATTTTCCTCAACTTATGAATGTAAGAAGCTTAAATATTGGGTCAAAGCTACTGACCTAATTGAAATCCTGTTACTATAAGACACTTGAGTCCAGGTCAATAATTTGACTATAAATAATTATAAAAGACTTGAAAAATCACAATAAAAATTCTGAGTGACCATAAGAAAAAGGGAAATATATCCTATGAAGAATAGTGGACCTAACTATGGCAGTAACCTACTAAAATAAAATTTGCAAAGTATAATATCAAAAATGCCTAGTAAGGAAACCAAAATCCAGAATTGACCTAGTTATGGTTATTTGACCATAACTTGAGTTATACAAGTCCAAATGATATGATTCAAAAAGGAAAATAAAGAAAAGATATAGAGGAACAACTTCCAATGAGGAAGTGTGTGGCCAAATAGTAGCCACAAGTTGCTCAATTTGATATGTAAATACAAGACAGTAAAGCTGAACCTAAAGAAAGGTTCTTGAAATAACTTATTGACTTATCCCTAATAAGTCACTACACACCAAATCACATGAAATGGGTATGTGGTATTCACTCTCCACTATACATTTACATGAAAATTCTGTTATCACTATATGTTAAATTACATGAAATAGAAATGTGTGACCCACTCTCCCACAATACTTGAACATGAAAATTTAGTTAAATAATTATTAATGCTTAATTGCCCACAGTAAACCTAGGCTTATATATATATATATATAGTTGAATCGATTGGTATACTAATTAGGGAATATAGATAGCAGATAGGCCTACATGAATACGACTACACAGATAGGCCTAGATGAACATGCTTACTGTAACACCCATCACACGTCTACAGTATAGTCGAGCAAGGTGTGCTACATTCGGTGCCAGAGCACCCTATACTGTCTTATTGTTTACAATATTAATTTAATATCCATTTAATTTTATTATCTCACTTGTAGAATTTTTTTTATCCCATTTCATTTTTATGGAGACCCAGACAGAGTCCCCTCTGTTCTATTAGTGCATGGTGGGTTTCATGTTACCTGTTAAAATAATTTATATCCATTTCATCATATCACTTCTCATGCTTATATCAATTTGAAGAAAATAAATTACATTTCATTCATATAAAGTTTACATATATAATAATTTATAATTTATATACAATCTAAAATTATTTAAATCATTTACTTATATACAGTGATCCAAAATGCAAAATTTAAATACACATGAGCCCTACCCAAAATGAACTGGTGAGGTAACACTGACCCTGTAGCAGATCTGATCCTCTCTATCTGTACTCTCCTGCTACTGTTGCTGCTACCGGTGCTCTCTAGTACCTACGCGTGGTAAGAACCAACGCGCTAAGCATAATGCTTAGTGGTGCGTAAATAAGGAAAAATAACTAAATAATTTAAAATAATTAATTCACGTATTACCTTATAAATAAATATCAAATTTTCATATATTTAAAATCTTTTACATATTTTCTAGAACTTTGGAAGTAAATAAACTAATAGGGATCTTTTTTGTGCATATACCTTATATTCAGTCTTATAAAATTCATATTAATACTCAACTCAACTCAACTCAACTAAGCCTTTATCCCAAAAATTTGGGGTCGACTATATGGATTCGCTTTTTTCAGTCTAAATGATTTCGGGTTAAATCCTCAGAAATTTGTAATGCTTCTAGGTCATGTTGTACTACTCTCCTCCAAGTCAATTTAGGTCTACCCCTTTTTTTCTTTCTATCCTCTAACCTAATGTGCTCTACTTGTCTAACTGGAGCCTCCGTATGTCTACGCTTCATATGACCAAACCACCTCAATGTCCCTTCTCTCAACTTATCCTCAATTGGTATCACTCCTACCTTTTCTCTAATACTCTCATTACGGACTTTATCTAGTCTAGTATGGCCACTCATCTAGCTTAACATTCTCATCTCTGCAACTCTTATCTTAGACACATACGACTCCTTCAATGCCCAACACTAACTACCATATAACATAGCCGGTCATATGGTTGTATGGTAAAATTTTCCTTTTAACTTATTGGGAATCTTGTGATCACATAAAACTCTAGTGGCACGTCTCCACTTCAACCATCTAACTTTAATCCTATGACTAAAATTCTCCTCACATCCCCCATCCACTTGAAGGACTGAGCCGAGATATTTAAAGTGATTACTTTGGGACAGTACCACTCCATCCAAACTAACTCCTTCCCTATCATCAGTTTGGCCTTCACTGAACTTGCAATGCATGTATTCTGTCTTTGTTCTACTTAACTTAAAGCCCTTTGACTATAGAGTACTTCTCCAAAGCTCTAGCTTTCTATTGAATCCTTCTCGCATCTCATCTATCAGAACAATATCATCCGTAAACATCATGCACCAAGGAATACTCTCTTGTATATGTTTCGTCAATTTATCTAAAACTAATGTAAAAAGGTAAGGGCTTATAGCTGATCCTTGGTGTAATCCAATTGAGATCGGAAAATCTCTTGTGTCCCCTCCCACTGTGTGCACTATAGTAGTTGCTCCTTCATACATATCTTTCAACACTTGTATGTACCTAATAGATACCCTCTTTTGTTCTAACACACTCCATAGGACATCTCTTGGAATACTATCATAAGCCTTCTCCAAATCAATAAAAACTATGTGTAGATCTTTCATCACATCTCTATATTTCTCCATTAAGCTTCTAATGAGAAAGATCGCTTCCATAGTTGAATGACTGGGCATAAAGCCAAATTGATTGAGAGAGATAGAAGTATCATGACATAGTCGATGCTCCACAACTCTCTCCCATAACTTCATAGTATGGCTTATGAGTTTAATTCCCCTATAGTTCGAGCAACTCTGTATGTCTCCCTTATTTTTAAAAATAGGTACTAGAATACTCCTCCTTCATTCATCAGGCATTTTCTTTGAGTTTAGAATCTTATTAAATAATTTAGTTAACCATGCCACTCCTATTTCTCCCAAACACTTTCACACTTCAATTGGTATTCCATCGGGTCCACAGGCTTTACCCACTTTCATTCTCTTAAGTGCTTCCTTTACTTCTAAAGATCTAATCCTTCTAGTATAATTCACATTCTTTTCTATCGTTCTATAGTCTATATTCACACTATTACCATTTTGACTATTATTAAAGAGATCATTAAAATAATTTCTCCATCTTTCTTTAATGTCCTTATCTTTCACCAACACTTTTTCTTTTTTATCCTTAATACACCTAACATGATTGAGATCTTGACATTCCCTTTCTCTCCTCCTTGCTAATTTATAAATATCTTTCTCCCATTCTTTAGTTCCAAGTTTCTCATATAACTTTTCAAAGGCCTGTGCTCTTGCTTAACTAACTGCCTTTTTTGCCTCTTTCTTTGCTATCTTGTATTGTTCATATGCCTCATTATTATCACATTTAGGTAATTTCTTATAACATTCCCTTTTTCTCTTCATGCCTTTTGTAATTCCTCATTCTACCACCATCTCTCTTTTGAGGGTGGTCCATGTCCTTTAGACTCTCCAAGTACTTCTCTAGCTACTTCTCTAATCTTTGATGCAATTTGTATCCACATATCATTGGCCTCCATATTCAGCTTCCATGCTTCGGACTCGAGAAGCTCATTTTTGAACTTTACTTGCTTTACTCCTTTGAACTCCGACCACTTTGTTCGAGCTACACTATTTCTTTTGACCTTTCTTGAATTGTTCCTAAACTTTACATCCAAGACCACTAACCGATGTTGACTTGTTAAAGCCTCTCCTGGAATAACCTTGCAATCCTTGCATAGAGCTCTATTTGTCTTCCTGGTTAAGAGAAAGTCAATTTGGCTTCTATGTTGCCCACTTTTGAAAGTCACTAAATGCGACTCTCTTTTTATAAAGTAGGTATTTGCTAGTATTAGATCGTATGCCATAGCAAAATGCAGGATGCTTTTTCCCTCCTCATTTTGACTGCTGAAACCAAAACCTCCATAAACATTCTCATAGCCTTGCCTATCACTTCCTACATGTCCATTCAAATCTCCACCAATGAAAATATTCTCTTCATTTGGTATGCTTTGCATTAAATCATCCATATCTTCCCAAAATCTTTATTTACTCTCACTATCTAGTCCTATTTGTGGGGCATAAGCACTAACTACATTTATTGTTTTTCCTTCTAGTACTAGCTTTACTAGTATAATTCTATCTCCTACTCTTTTCACAGCTATTACAGCGTCTTTCAGTATCCTGTCTATAATTATGCCCACTCCGTTCTTATTTCTCTCCTTTCCGGTAAACCACAGTTTGTACCCTGAATTACCCACTTCCTTACTTTTCTCTCCTACCCATTTAGTCTCCTGAATGCAAGCAATATTCACTCTTCTCCTTTCCATAGTATCCACAAGCTCCATTAATTTTCCTGTAAGTGATCAAACATTCCAAGTACCAACCCTAATTCTCCTCCTATCTTGTTCCTTCCCACTTGGCCTCCTTTTATGATATCTTCTATTGTTTTCTATATCTATCTCGTGTTCTGTTCCACTATTTGTTCTACTATCTATCCTATGGACTAACTTCTTTACCCACACCTATCCATGATGTGGGAACTCTTGCTCACTTAACACCACACCCGGGCACCGACATAGCGCATCTCTTTCGGTGAACGCCCTACACCTTGCATATTTCTTATTACACCCGGGCTCCGATGTAGCGCGTCTTTAGTAGAGGACGCCCTGATGTTTATATCATTTGAATCCATATCATAAGGTGTGACAAAATTTTTACGCTGGTTGTCACCTACCGCAACCCTCCTCCTTTATCTAGGCTTAGGGCTGGCTAAGCTCAAACTACTTAGGCGGAGTTATAAAATTCATATTAATGATGTATAAAATTCGTATTAATGATTTTCTCATGTACTTATTTATATTTAAGGCTTATTGCTTTTATTTGTGCCTAAGTAACCTATGACAAACTGTAAAGACTGGATACACAGGAGAAACTAGTTAGACATCTGTATGTCTACCCAACATACAACGGTCATGTCATGCACAAGGCTAGCGGGCAGACATAAGCCAGTAATAATGAAAATTGGCACTATGGCCATCGGGCAGGAATAAAGCTAGTAGAACAATCATCTTAGATATATGTTGTCTATCAATGATTATCCTGTGGGCAGTACTACAATATGTAGTCCCTAATTGGTATACCAATCGATCCAAGCTATATAAATGAGTCTAGGTGTACTTTTTGAAGGAACGGAAGCGTGAAAAACACAAGTTTATACCATTGAATTCAAAAAAATTTCGCCTAGGGTCACATGCACCATGCAAGATTTATTTTTATCTATTTGATTTCAATGATAAACAACATATTAAAACTCTTTTAATATGTTTTTGGATCTGTATTTTCCATTTAAGATTTTAAAATTAATTAGATTAATTTTAGAACCCTAGATTAAATAAAAAACGATTACACTAACCTCTTGATGCACTGCAGCGTGTCTGCGCCTTTGAGATTCGTCTTCAGGACACCAAATATTGTCCCTCTAGCTTGTCCACACCAAGAACACCTATGGCAGCCCTTGAACAGCCTCTAAAGTTTTTTCTATTAATTAGAAATTCAAGTTCTACCTTTTAAGAGATTAGAGATGTAAACAGGACACTAGAAACAATTTCTAGTGTTCTTAATTCAAGAGATTGATGGCTAATCTCTTTGAATTGATGAGAGATGAAGAGGAATAGCTGGAGAGGCTCAAAGTGGCATGAAAAATGAGAGGAGAGGCTGCTGGTTATTTTTTCTTTTCATAACCACACTTAAATAGCTAGGTTAACACATTAAACCCTAGCCACATGTCACCTTTTGATTAGCTCTAGGTTTAAGTGACCCAATCACATTGTGCCAAGTGTCAAACCTATATTTAATCTTGATTTTAATCATCTTACATGATTAAAAAACATTTGGCAAGCTTATGTGTAATCCCATGTGTCACCATCTCATGGTGCCACGTGTCTGCTTAATGAAATGACCAAAATGCCCCTGTGTCTTAATTTTGAGTTCTTAACCCAAAATAATTATTTTCTTCTTCTAATTAATTTATATCAAATATAAATTAATTAATTAATCTCTATTAATTAATTTCTCATCAATTAAATTCATATTTAAATAGTTTAAATATAAATTTAATTTATACTACACATCCAATAATCTAGATTTGGTTTCAAGTCATGCTAGGGACTTTGCAATTTAATTGCAAACCAAACCTATTTAATTAATCAATTAAACTCTTTAATTAATTAATTAAATCATATTTAAATAGGTGATAACTTGTGTATGTGTGTGACTTACTAGGCTCATCACTAATTGGCAATGAGACATGATATCAACTCTTAATATCATCAGAACTCTTTCTTACCATAAATGATTTCTCTAAATCATTTTATGAACCTCATAGACCATGGTTAACACCTAGCATAGCATGCCATGGCCACCCAATTAGTAATAAGATTTACCTTAAATGAACCTATAATCATATGTTACCATGCACTAGAATCTCTCTGTTACAAAATCCCAACTCAAGCTGGAGTCATGGTTTATGTCAAACTCCATTTGCTATGAATATTATGTTCTCTTTTAATTCCAGTTCTTGATTAAAAGATTTTTCTCATCAGAAACTCTTTTCTGAATAAATCTATCTGTCATGGCCAGGAACTTGAAACATCAAGAACAATTAAATGAACATAGGATTTTATCTCTATTTACTTAGAGGAACAGATTCCATCTTGATCAACACCTACCTCCATATATAACTAGTAGGAGCCAACACATGCCCATATAACCATACATAGTACAAGTATGAAAGCAGTATCAAACTCAAACTACCTATATACAAGATAACTGTGCTATCTCAGGTCTAAAGATTATATGCACTGATATGATTTATGACAAAACATTGACAAGAGTAAACTCCATGTGCTTGTCATAAATGTCACTGGTTCGGCCTACTTATCATTTATAAGTGCCTATCATGTTTGTTATATGGCATGAGACTCACCATTCCATCTTATTTATATCTCATATAAATAACTTGGGAACAAACATGAATACAATCTTTCTGGATAAGTCATGTCCTTATTATGAAGTATCCTCGATTGTGAACCTATTTATGATACTTCGTGCTAGAAATATTGTCACTCATATTCTTAACAACTTAAGAATAATATTTCTAACAAAATATCAAGGGACCTTTTCTATTACACATAAATATATTATGTAAACGGAAAAGTGGAAATGCCTTTTATTAATAAAATTATGTACAAGATACATACTAAATGATATGCTCTAGGGCATACTACTAACAATCTCCCACTAGCACTAGAGCCATTCATTACAATATTTTAGACCCATCTTCTCAAGATGTCAGTCTAACTGAGCTTGTGACAAAGGCTTAGTGAATGGATCAGCTGGTTTTTAGCTGATGTTATATTTTCTGCATGGCTATATCGCCTTGCCCAACTATATCCCTGATAATATGGTAGTGCCTTTCTATGTGTTTGGATTTTGGTGAGACCTTAGTTCCTTAGTCTGTATGACTGCTCCATTATTTTCATAGTGTAGTGGAACTGCTGACTTAATGGAAGGAACTACTGTAAGTTCTATCACGAACTTCTTTATCCAAACAGCTTCCTTTGCAGCATCTGATGCAGCAATATACTCAGCCTCAGTAGTGGAATCTGCAGTCGTGCTCTGTTTGGAACTCTTCCAACTGACTGCACCTCCATTACAAATGAACACATATCCAGAGGTAGACTTCCTATCATCGATATCTGATTGGAAATCAGAATCAGTATAACCATCCAATTACAAGTCTCCACCTCCATAAATCAAGAATAAATCCTTAGTTCTTCTTAAGTACTTAAGGATATTCATGACAGCTATCCAGTGTTCCAAACCTAGATTGGATTGATACCTGCTAGTTAAACTAACAGCATATGCGATATCCGGCCTAGTACACAACATTGCATACATTAAACTTCCAATAGCCGAAGCATATGGAATCCTGGCCATCTTATCTCTTTCTTCAGGTGTCTTTGGAGACATCTCTTTAGAAAGATGGATACCATGTCTCACTGGTAACAGTCCTCTCTTGGAATCAAGCATGTTAAACCTCTTTAACACCTTTTCCAAGTATAGACTTTAGGATAAACCAATTATTCTTTTCGCTCTATCTCTATAGATGCGAATCCCAAGAATATAGGTTGCCTCCCCTAAGTCTTTCATGGAGAATGTATTTGACAACCATACCTTTATAGTCGTCAACATACCTGTGTCATTACCTATCAACAGTATGTCATCCACATATAAGACAAGGAAAGTGATAACTCTGTCACTAACCTTCTTATATACACATGGCTCATCCTCATTTTTGATAAAATCAAAGGATTTAATGGCTTCATCAAAACGGATGTTCCAACTCCTCGAAGCTTGTTTCAACCCATAAATGGATTGCTTTAGCTTGCATACCTTGGAACCATCTTGGGATTCAAATCCCCTAGGTTGTTCCATGAAAATGTTTTCTTCAATGTATAAATTAAGAATAGTTTTTTTGACATCCATCCGCCCAATCTCATAATCATAGTATGCAGCTATTGCTAATAAAATCCTAATTGATTTAAGCATGGCAACAGGCGAGAAAGTCTCCTCATAGTCTATTCCTTGCCTTTGGCGAAACCCTTTCGCTACTAGCCTTGCCTTATAGGTCTTTACCTTTTCATCATAACCAATTTTCTTCTTGGAAACCCATTTGTTCCCTATAGGTACAATACCTTCAGGTGGGTCAACAAGATCCCAAACTTGATTCTTATACATGGAATCAATCTCGGATTTCATAGCATCAATCCATTTTGAAGAGTCTATATCTGATATAACTTCTTCATAGGTAAGTGGATCATCTCCATGATCTACTTCTTCATGAGTAGACAACTCTTGTTCTTCTTCATGAAGAAAACCATATCTCACTGGTGGGTGAGATACCCTGGTTGTTCTACGAGGAACAGCTGTAGATGTTTCATCAATAGGTATAGGTTGACTAGATGGATTTATATCCATATGATCTGTTGGTTGGTCAGAATTCTCCAATTCTAACTCTATTTGCCTTCCTTTGCCTCCTTCTTGAACAAACTGTTGTTCAAGAAATGTGGCATCTCTACTTATCACAACCTTTTGTGAAGTAGGCAAATAAAAATAATATCCAAAACTATGTTTTGGATATCCAACAAATCGACCTTTTTCTTATCTGGTCTCCAATTTTTCAGTGTTCAGCTTTTTGATATAAGCTGGACAACCCCAAATCTTAACATGTTTTTGTTAGTAGTATGCCCTAGAGCATATCATTTAGTATGTATCTTGTACATATTTTTAATAATAAAAGGCATTTCCACTTTTCCGTTTACATAATATATTTATGTGTAATAGAAAAGGTCCATTGATATTTTGTTAGAAATATTATTCTTAAGTTGTTAAGAATATGAGTGACAATATTTCTAGCACAAAGTATCATAAATAGGTTCACAATCGAGGATACTTCATAATAAGGACATGACTTATCCAGAAAGATTGTATTCATGTTTGTTCCCAAGTTATTTATATGAGATATAAATAAGATGGAATGGTGAGTCTCATGCCATATAACAAACATGATAGGCACTTATAAATGATAAGTAGGCCGAACCAGTGACACTTATGACAAGCACATGGAGTTTACTCTTGTCAATGTTTTGTCATAAATCATATCGATGCATATAATCTTTAGACTGAGATAGCACAGTTATCTTGTATATAGGTAGTTTGAGTTTGATCTGCTTTCATACTTGTACTATGTATGGGTATATGGGCATGTGTTGGCTCTGCTAGTTATATATGGAGGTAGGTGTTGATCAAGAAGGAATCTGTTCCTCTAAGTAAATAGAGATAAAATCCTATGTTCATTTAATTGTTCTTGATGTTTCAAGTTCTGGCCAGACAGATAGATTTATTGAGAAAGAGTTTCGATGAGAAAAATCTTTTAATCAAGAACTGGAATTAAAAGAGAACATAATATTCATAGCAAATGGAGTTTGACATAAACCATGACTCGGCTTGAGTTGGGATTTTGTAACAGAGAGATTCTAGTGCATGGTAACATATGATTATAGGTTCATTTAAGGTAAATCTTATTACTAATTGGGTGGCCATGGCATGCTATGCTAGGTGTTAACCATGGTTTATGAGGTTCATAAAATGATTTAGAGAAATCATTTATGGTAAGAAAGAGTTATGATGATATTAAGAGTTGATATCATGTCTCATTGCCAATTAGTGATGAGCCTAGTAAGTCACACACATACACAAGTTATCACCTATTTAAATATGATTTAATTAATTAATTAAAGAGTTTAATTGATTAATTAAATAGATTTGGTTTGCAATTAAATTGCAAAGTCCCTAGCATGACTTGAAACCAAATCTAGATTATTGGATGTGTAGTATAAATTAAATTTATATTTAAAGTGTTTAAATATGAATTTAATTGATGAGAAATTAATTAATAGAGATTAATTAATTAATTTATATTTGATATAAATTAATTAGAAGAAGAAAATAATTATTTTTGGTTAAGAACTCAAAATTAAGACACGAGGCATTTTGGTCATTTCACGATTGTGACACGTGGCACCATGAGATGGTGACACATGGCATAACACATAAGCTTGCCAAATGTTTTCTAATCATGTAAGATGATTAAAATCAAGATTAAATATAGGTTTGACACTTGGCACAATGTGATTGGGTCACTTAAACCTAGAGCTAATCAAAAGGTGACATGTGGCTAGGGTTTAATGTGTTAACCTAGCTATTTAAGTGTGGTTATGAAAAGAAAACATAACCAGCAGCCTCTCCTCTCATATGTCACGCCACTTTGAGCCTCTCCAGCTATTTCTCTTCATCTCTCATCAATTCAAAGAGATTAGCCATCAATCTCTTGAATTAAGAACACTAAAAATTGTTTCTAGTGTCCTGTTTACATCTCTAATCTCTTAAAAGGCAGAACTTGAATTTCTAATTAATAGAAAAGGCTTTAGAAGCTGTTCAAGGGCTGCCATAGGTGTTCTTGGTGTGGACAAGCTAGAGGGACAACATCTGGTGTCTCAAGACGAATCTCAAAGGCGCACATGCGGCAAGACATCAAGAGGTTAGTGTAATCGTTCTTGATTTAATCTAGGGTTCTAAAATTAATCTGATTAATTTTAAAATCTTAAATGGCAAATACAGATCCAAAAACATATTAAAAGAGTTTTAATATGTTGTTTATCATTGAAATCAAATAGATAAAAATAAATCTTGCATGGTGCATGTGACCCTAGGTGAAAATTTTTGAATTCAATGGTATAATCTTGTGTTTTTCACGCTTCCGTTCCTTCAATTGGTATCAGAGCCACTATATTTGCCATTTAGATTGTTGATTATATAATTTAATTGTGTGTATGATCATGAGATCAAGAGATTATTGCTGGTTGCAAAGCAAGGTGTGGCGTCACACATGGTGAAGCCACCAATGGTGGCGGCAACAATGGTTCCATGGGTGATTCAAGGTTTGGCTTTTAATTCTGCAATTGTTGTATGATCTAAGGCTATTCTTTGACTAATTAAAGTGTTTAATTAGTTGTTTTTAATCACACAATTAAATTATGATTCAAATCAGAATTTTAAAAAATATTTGAATGTGATTCAAATCTGAATTTTAAAAGTTGTTTGAATGTGATTCAAATCTGAATTTTTAAAGTTGTTTGAATCATATTTAAATCTGATTTTTTAAAATTGATTCAATAAAATTCAGATCTGATTTTTTAAAAAATATTTGAATGTGATTCAAATATGATTTTTTAAAAAATGTTTGAATGTGATTCAAATCTGAATTTTTGAAGTTGTTTGAATGTGATTCAAATCTGAATTTTTAAATTTGTTTGAATGAGATTCAAATCTGAATTTTTAAATTTATTTGAATCATATTCAAATATGGATTTTTAAGTTGAATATGAGATATTCAATTTAATATAAGTATGTATGTTTTATTTAATTGTTAAATAGTGATATGCATGATGGATGATCATGGACTATAAAAGACCAATGTGATTGGATTTATTTCTTTTATGTTTCTTTGGGATTGTAAATTAATTAATTTATTTTAATTTATTTTGGGCATGTATTATTAAGTTTGTAATAATTTTTGGGTTGTAATTTCATTTATTTAAGTTCTTGTAAATTCGCCTTGGTATGCCAAGGATTACTATGTAATATTGAATTGCAAGAAGTTCAAGGAGGTCAAGAGCATTGGTGGGACCAGTGGGAGGAATTCAAGATCAAGTGTTGATTATGTACTCCTTCAGCAACTCTTGTAAAATGAATGAATGAATGAAATGCACCTAGGAATGCCCTGATTCAATTCTTGGTGGCTCAGAATTGAATCCCTTAGAAAGTCCATGATCATAACATATTTACTACTTATCCATGAATGCATGAGATGTATGGGAATGTATGCAATTATATGATATATGCATGCTAAATGGATAATGTGCAAAGTGAGACCTTAATAGTAATTAGGATGGCTATAAAATCTTCCAAACAAATGATTAAGTTGGAAATGCTATAATTAAAGTAATTATAACATAAGCCCTCCATTGGGGCAATTATTTTAAGAAATTTTAAATAGTTGCATGAGATGCAATTAATTTAAGAGATTTTCTTAAGAATAATTGTTAAGCATGAGATGTTGTAAATATGTAAATGGTTTGGTGGCCAATATTGGATGTACCTGAGGACATTAAAAATTATTTGCATAATTACTGGCTCAATGGGATCAACTTAACTAATGCAAGATAAGTCAATATTGGATGTACCTGAGATTTTGAGCATTAGGGGCTAGCAAAAGGATTGAACCTCACATGAGATGTGATGGGCAAGGAGTTGCTCACTTATAGTTTATTGTAATTCCAATAATGGATGTACCTGAGGATGATCAATAGAATTATAAGAATTCAATCACCCACTAGAAATCCATCCAACTAGGATTTCCGTTTTCTACTTTGGAAGTGTAGGATTCGCTAAGTTAGTGGGAGGACCAATTTGATTAAAAGACCATAATCATTTTGGTTAATTACATGATACATTTACTAATTAATCTGGTTATTTTCTGCAGTTAATTTTCTGATAAAAATGAGCACAAAACAACCACCACCATCCAATATCCTTGCAAGCATACTTGATCACAACAGGTTGACAGGACCTAATCTGTCTGATTGGCTAAGAAATTTGAAACTTGTCCTGAACCTTGAACATATAGGATATGTTCTAGATTCAAATGTTCCTGGTCCCTTACCTCCAGAGGCCACACAAGAGGAACATGAAACTTTGGACAAGTGGAAGGAGCATAATATGAGAGCTAAGTGTTACATGCTTGCTTTTATGAGTAATGAGTTACAGAAGCAACATGAGAACATGCAGAGTGCGAGTGAGATCCTCCTTCACCTACAAGAGTTGTATGGTGAGCACAGTAGGAATGCTAGGTATGAGATATCTAGGCAGCTGTTCCGCATGAAGATCTCTGAGGGACAGAATGTTGGGGATCATGTCCACAAGATGATTCGGCTGATTGAGCAGTTGGAACATCTTGACTTCAACATGGATTTCCAACTACAAACGGATTTGATCCTTCAGTCCCTTCCTAAGTCTTTTGGGAATTTTGTGATAAATTTCCATATGACTAAACAGGAATGCACCTTAGCTGAATTACTCAACATGCTGGTTATTGCCCAAAAGAATATGCCAGGCAATAAAGGAAAAGAGGTAGCTTTGGTTACATCTTCTTCTGCTGGAAAGTCCAACAAGAAGAAGGGCAACAAGAAAAAGAAACCTCAGATTCCTGGTCCTTCCAAGAAAATAGCTAAACAGAAAAGGAAGACTAAAGCTGATAAAGGCAAAGGAAAGTGTCTCCACTGCCAACAGGAAAGTGTTTCCATTACCAATAGGAAAGTGTTTCCATTGTCAGTAAGAAAGTGTTTCCACTGGCCAGAGTATAGCAATCTAAATGAATGCAATGCCATGGTGAAAACCAACTCAAGTTCAAAATATATTTGGCACTTAAGGTTATGTCATGTTGCAGAAGATAGGATTGCAAAATTAGAGAAAAATGCGGATTTTATCCTCATTGGGTTCTGAGCCTACTCCAACTTGTGAATCTTGCCTTCAAGGCAAAATGACTAGATCACCCTTTGTTGGACAAGGGCTAAGAGCTGAAAATATTTTGGAGCTAATACATAGTGATGTATGTGGTCCATTTAAAAAATGGCTAGAGGGGGCTTTCATGATTTTATTACCTTTACTGATGATAAATCAAGGTTTGGGTATTTGTATTTGATGAAATACAAACATGAATCTTTTGAAAAGTTCAAAGAATTTAAATCTGAAGTAGAAAATCAAACAGGAAAGAGTATTAAAGCTCTTGATCGGATCGTGGAGGTGAATATTTGAGTCTTGAATTTGATGAATACTTGAGAGAGCATGGCATTGTTTCTCGGTGACTCCTCCAGAACGCCATACGGTGAATGGTGTATCTGAAGGAGAAATCGTACCTATTGGATATGGTACGTAGTATGATGAGCTATACTGATATGCCAATCTCCTTTTGGGGATTTGCATTAGAATCAGCTTTATATATTCTGAATAGGATTCCATCAAAATCAGTTTCTTCCACACCTTATGAGATATGGCATGGAAGAAAACCAAGTCTTAAGCATGTTAAGATTTAGGGTTGTCCAGCTTATATCAAAAGTCGAACACTGATAAATTGGAGACCAGATCAGAAAAAGGTCGATTTGTTGGATATTCAAAAGATAGTTTTGGATATTATTTTATTTTCCTACTTCACAAAAGTTGTGATAAGTAGAGATGCCACATTTCTTGAACAACAATTTGTCCAAGAAGGAGGCAAAGGAAGGCAAATAGAGTTAGAATTGGAGAATTCTGACCAACCAGCATCGGATGGATATAGATCCATCTAGTCAACCTATACCCATTGATGAAACATCTACATTTGTTCCTCGTAGAACAACCGGTATCTCACCCACCAGTGAGATATGGTTTTCTTCATGAAGAAGAACAAGAGTTGTCTACTCATGAAGAAGTAGATCATGGAGATGATCCACTTACCTATGAAGAAGCTATATCAGATATAGACTCTTCAAAATGGATTGATGCTATGAAATCTGAGATTGATTCCATGTATAAGAATCAAGTTTGGGATCTTGTTGACCCACCTGAAGGTATTGTACCTATAGGGAACAAATGGGTTTTCAAGAAGAAAATTGGTTCTAATGGAAAGGTAGAGACTTATAAGGCAAGGCTAGTAGCGAAAGGGTTTCGCCAAAGGCAAGGAATAGACTATGAGGAGACTTTCTCGCCTGTTGCCATGCTTAAAACAATTAGGATTTTATTAGCAATAGCTGCATACTATGATTATGAGATTTGGCAGATGGATGTCAAAACAGCTTTTCTCAATGGATACATTGAAGAAAACATTTTCATGGAACAACCTAAGGGATTTGAATCCCAAGATGGTTCCAAGGTATGCAAGCTAAAGCGATCCATTTATGGGTTGAAACAAGCTTCGAGGAGTTGGAACATCCGTTTTGATGAAGCCATTAAATCCTTTGGTTTTATCAAAAATGAGGATGAGCCATGTGTATATAAAAAGGTTAGTAACAGTGCTATCACTTTCCTTGTCTTATATGTGGATGACATACTGTTGATAGGTAATGACACAGGTATGTTGATGACTATAAAGGTATGGTTGTCAAATACATTCTCCATAAAAGACTTAGGGGAGGCAACCTATATTCTTGGGATTCGCATTTATAGAGATAGAGCGAAAAGAATAATTGATTTATCCCAAAGTCTATACTTGGAAAAGGTGTTAAAGAGGTTTAACATGCTTGATTCCAAGAGAGGATTGTTACCAGTGAGACATGGTATCCATCTTTCTAAAGAGATGTCTCCAAAGACACCTGAAGAAAGAGATAAGATGGCCAGGATTCCATATGCTTCGGCTATTGGAAGTTTAATGTATGCAATGTTGTGTACTAGGCCGGATATCGCATATGCTGTTAGTTTGACTAGCAGGTATCAATCCAATCTAGGTTTGGAACATCGGATAGTCATCAAGAATATCCTTAAGTACTTGAGAAGAACTAAGGATTTATTCTTGATTTATGGAGGTGGAGACTTGCAATTGGATGGTTATCACGATTCGATTTCCAATCGATATCGATGATAGAAAGTCTACCTCGGATATGTGTTCATTTGTAATGGAGGTGCGATCGGTTGGAAGAGTTCCAAGCGAGCACGCATTGCAGATTCCACTCATCGAAATTTGAGTATATTCTTGCATCGAATCTTGCAAAAGAAGTCTGTTTGGATAAAGAAGTTCGTGATGTAACTTACGATAGTTCCTTCCATTGAGTCGGCGGTTCCACTACACGTGACAATAATGGAGCGATCATACTGAGCTAAGGAACTAAGGTCTCACCCAAAATCCAAACACATAGAAAGGCATTATCACATTATCGGAGATATAGTTGGGCAAGGCGATATAGTCATGCAGAAAAATAACATCACCTGAAAAATTCAGTGATCCATTCACTAAGCCTTTGTCATAAGCTCGATTAGTGACATCTTGAGAAGATTGGTCTAAGATATTATAATGAATGGCTCTAGTGCTAGTGGGAGATTGTTAGTAGTATGCCCTAGAGCATATCATTTAGTATGTATCTTGTACATATTTTTAATAATAAAAGGCATTTCCACTTTTCCGTTTACATAATATATTTATGTGTAATAGAAAAGGTCCATTGATATTTTGTTAGAAATATTATTCTTAAGTTGTTAAGAATATGAGTGACAATATTTCTAGCACAAAGTATCATAAATAGGTTCACAATCGAGGATACTTCATAATAAGGACATGACTTATCAGTAAGATTGTATTCATGTTTGTTGCCAAGTTATTTATATGAGATATAAATAAGATGGAATGGTGAGTCTCATGCCATATAACAAACATGATAGGCACTTATAAATGATAAGTAGGCCGAACGGTGACACTTATGACAAGCACATGGAGTTTACTCTTGTCAATGTTTTGTCATAAATCATATCGATGCATATAATCTTTAGACCTGAGATAGCACAGTTATCTTGTATATAGGTAGTTTGAGTTTGATACTGCTTTCATACTTGTACTATGTATGGGTATATGGGCATGTGTTGGCTCCTGCTAGTTATATATGGAGGTAGGTGTTGATCAAGAAGGAATCTGTTCCTCTAAGTAAATAGAGATAAAATCCTATGTTCATTTAATTGTTCTTGAAGTTTCAAGTTTCTGGCCAGTACAGATAGATTTATTCAGAAAAGAGTTTATGATGAGAAAAATCTTTTAATCAAGAACTGGAATTAAAAGAGAACATAATATTCATAGCAAATGGAGTTTGACATAAACCATGACTCCAGCTTGAGTTGGGATTTTGTAACAGAGAGATTCTAGTGCATGGTAACATATGATTATAGGTTCATTTAAGTTAAATCTTATTACTAATTGGGTGGCCATGGCATGCTATGCTAGGTGTTAACCATGGTTTATGAGGTTCATAAAATGATTTAGAGAAATCATTTATGGTAAGAAAGAGTTCTGATGATATTAAGAGTTGATATCATGTCTCATTGCCAATTAGTGATGAGCCTAGTAAGTCACACACATACACAAGTTATCACCTATTTAAATATGATTTAATTAATTAATTAAAGAGTTTAATTGATTAATTAAATAGATTTGGTTTGCAATTAAATTGCAAAGTCCCTAGCATGACTTGAAACCAAATCTAGATTATTGGATGTGTAGTATAAATTAAATTTATATTTAAAGTGTTTAAATATGAATTTAATTGATGAGAAATTAATTAATAGAGATTAATTAATTAATTTATATTTGATATAAATTAATTAGAAGAAGAAAATAATTATTTTGGGTTAAGAACTCAAAATTAAGACACAGGGGCATTTTGGTCATTTCACAGTGTGACACGTGGCACCATGAGATGGTGACACATGGCATAACACATAAGCTTGCCAAATGTTTTCTAATCATGTAAGATGATTAAAATCAAGATTAAATATAGGTTTGACACTTGGCACAATGTGATTGGGTCACTTAAACCTAGAGCTAATCAAAAGGTGACATGTGGCTAGGGTTTAATGTGTTAACCTAGCTATTTAAGTGTGGTTATGAAAAGAAAACATAACCAGCAGCCTCTCCTCTCATATGTCACGCCACTTTGAGCCTCTCCAGCTATTTCTCTTCATCTCTCATCAATTCAAAGAGATTAGCCATCAATCTCTTGAATTAAGAACACTAGAAATTGTTTCTAGTGTCCTGTTTACATCTCTAATCTCTTAAAAGGCAGAACTTGAATTTCTAATTAATAGAAAAGGCTTTAGAAGTTGTTCAAGGGCTGTCATAGGTGTTCTTGGTGTGGACAAGCTAGAGGGACAACATCTGGTGTCCTGAAGACGAATCTCAAAGGCGCAGACATGCTGCAGCACATCAAGAGGTTAGTGTAATCGTTCTTGATTTAATCTAGGGTTCTAAAATTAATCTGATTAATTTTAAAATCTTAAATGGCAAATACAGATCCAAAAACATATTAAAAGAGTTTTAATATGTTGTTTATCATTGAAATCAAATAGATAAAAATAAATCTTGCATGGTGCATGTGACCCTAGGTGAAAATTTTTGAATTCAATGGTATAATCTTGTGTTTTTCACGCTTCCGTTCCTTCAGTTTTAGACTTGATTTTCTTCCATGCCATATCTCATAAGGTGTGGAAGAAACTGATTTTGATGGAATCCTATTCAGAATATACAAAGCTGATTCTAATGCAAATCCCCAAAAGAAGATTGGCATATCAGTATAGCTCATCATACTACGTACCATATCCAATAGGGTGCGATTTCTCCTTTCAGATACACCATTCAGTTGTGGCGTTGCTGGAGGAGTCAGCTGAGAAACAATGCCATGCTCTCTCAAGTATTCATCAAATTCAGTACTCAAATATTCACCTCCACGATCTGATCGAAGAGCTTTAATATTCTTTCCTGTTTGATTTTCTACTTCAGATTTAAATTCTTTGAACTTTTCAAAAGATTCATGTTTGTATTTCCTCAAATACAAATACCCAAACCTTGATTTATCATTAGTAAAGGTAATAAAATAATGAAAACCCCCTCTAGCCATTTCTTTAAACGGACCACATACATCACTATGTATTAGTTCCAAAATATTTACAGCTCTTAGCCCTTGTCCAACAAAGGGTGATCTAGTCATTTTGCCTTGAAGGCAAGATTCACAAGTTGGAGTAGGCTCAGAGCCCAATGAGGATAGAATCCCCATTTTCTCCAATTTTGCAATCCTATCTTCTGCAACATGACATAACCTTAAGTGCCAAATATATTTTGAACTGGAGTTGGTTTTCACCATGGCATTGCATTCTTTTAGATCACTTGCATTCAATTTGTGTTTGTCATTATTATCCAAATAATAAAGACCATCATTCATTTAACCCGAACCAACATATTTATTTCCAAAATAAATATTGCAAACATCATCTGTGAACTGAAATTCATAGCCATTTCTAGTCAAACTAGATATAGAAATGATGTTCTTAAAAGCATCAGGTACATATAAAATATTATCCAAACACAAAACATGTCCAAACATGTAAAAAGATTTAGATCCTATGGCTAAAGCTTCAACAGTTGAGCCATTGCCAATCCGGACTCTAACATCTTGAGAACGCAAGCTGCTACTATTTGCTAGTTCCTGCATATCATTAGAAATGTGAGAACTGGCACCAGTATCTAAAACCCAAGCTGTAGATGAACTATGAGTATCATCATAATCTAAATAACAAGATATGGACATACCTTCCGAAGGTGTATCCTTCTTGTCCTTCAGAGAAGCAAGATACTCTGGGCAGTTCCTTTTCCAGTGCCCATCCTTTTGGCAGTGGAAACACTTTCCTTTGCCTTCATCAGCTTTAGTCTTCCTTTTCTGTTTAGCTATTTTCTCGGAAGGACCAGGAATCTGAGGTTTCTTTTTCTTATTGCCCTTCTTCTTGTTGGACTTTCCAGCAGAAGAAGATGCAACCAAAGCTACCTATTTTCCTTTATTGCCTGGCATATTCTTTTGGGCAATAACCAGCATGTTGAGTAAGCCAGCTAAGGTGCATTCCTGTTTAGTCATATGGAAATTTGTCACAAAATTCCCAAAAGACTCAGGAAGGGACTGAAGGATCAAATCCGTTTATAGTTGGAAATCCATGTTGAAGTCAAGATGTTCCAACTGCTCAATCAGCCGAATCATCTTGTGGACATGATCCCCAACATTTTGTCCCTCAGACATCCTCATGCGGAACAGCTGCCTACATATCTCATACCTAGCATTCCTGCTGTGCTCACCATACAACTCTTGTAGGTGAAGGAGGATCTCACTCGCACTCTGCATGTTCTCATGTTGCTTCTGTAACTCATTACTCATGGAAGCAAGCATGTAACACTTAGCTCTCATATCATGCTCCTTCCACTTGTCCAAAATTTCATGTTCCTCTTGTGTGGCCTCTGGAGGTAAGGGACCAGGAACATTTGAATCTAGAACATATCCTATATGTTCAAGGTTCAGGACAAGTTTCAAATTTCTTAGCCAATCAGACAGATTAGGTCCTGTCAACCTATTGTGATCAAGTATGCTTGCAAGGATATTGGATGGTGGTGGTTGTTTTGTACTCATTTTTATCAGAAAATTAACTGCAGAAAATAACCAGATTAATTAGTAAATGTATCATGTAATTAACCAAAATGATTATGGTCTTTTAATCAAATTGGTCCTCCCACTAACTTAGCGAATCCTACACTTCCAAAGTAGAAAACGGAAATCCTAGTTGGATGGATTTCTAGTGGGTGATTAAATTCTTATAATTCTATTGATCATCCTCAGGTACATCCATTATTGGAATTACAATAAACTATAAGTGAGCAACTCCTTGCCCATCACATCTCATGTGAGGTTCAATCCTTTACCTAGCCCCTAATGCTCAAAATCTCAGGTACATCCATTATTGACTTATCTTACATTAGTTAAGTTGATCCCATTGAGTCAGTAATTATGCAAATAATTTTAATGTCCTCAGGTACATCCAATATTGGCCACCAAACCATTTACATATTTACAACATCTCATGCTTAACAATTATTCTTAAGAAAATCTCTTAAATTAATTGCATCTCATGCAACTATTTAAAATTTCTTAAAATAATTGCCCCAATGGAGGGCTTATGTTATAATTACTTTAATTATAGCATTTCCAACTTAATCATTTGTTTGGAAGATTTTATACTCATTCTATTTACTATTAAGGTCTCACTTTTCACATTATCCATTTAGCATGCATATATCATATAATTGCATACATTCCCATACATCTCATGCATTCATGGATAAGCAGTAAATATGGTATGATCATGGACTTTCTAAGGGCTTCAATTCTGAGCCACCAAGAATTGAATCAGGGCATTCCTAAGTGCATTTCATTCATTCATTTTACAAGAGTTGCTGAAGGAGTACATAATCAACACTTGATATTGAATTCCTCCCACTACCACCAATGCTCTTGACCTCCTTGAACTTCTTGCAATCCAATATTACATAGTAATCCTTAGCATACCAAGGCGAATTTACAAGAACTTAAATAAATGAAATTACAACCCAAAAATATTACAAACTTAATAATACATGCCCAAAATAAATTAAAATAAATTAATTAATTTACAATCCCAAAGAAACATAAAAGAAATAAATCCAATCACATTGGTCTTTTATAGTCCATGATCATCCATCATGCATATCACTATTTAACAATTAAATAAAACATACATACTTAAATTAAATTGAATATCTCATTTTCAACTTAAAAATCCAGATTTGAATATGATTCAAATAAATTTAAAAATTCAGATTTGAATCTCATTCAAACAAATTTAAAAATTCAGATTTGAATCACATTCAAACAACTTCAAAAATTCAGATTTGAATCACATTCAAACATTTTTTTTTAAAATCAGATTTGAATCACATTCAAATATTTTTTAAAAAATCAGATCTGAATTTTATTGAATCAATTTTAAAAAATCAGATTTAAATATGATTCAAACAACTTTAAAAATTCAGATTTGAATCACATTCAAACAACTTTTAAAATTCAGATTTGAATCACATTCAAACAATTTTTAAAATTCTGATTTGAATCATAATTTAATTGTGTGATTAAAACTACTAATTAAACACTTTAATTAGTCAAAGAATAAGCCTTAATTCATACAACAATTGCAGAATTAAAAGCCAAACCTTGAACCACCCATGGAACCAATGTTGCCGCCACCAATGGTGGCTTCACCATGTGTGCCGCCACACGTCTCTTGATCCAACCAGCAATGAATCAATCATCTCATGATCAAATCACACAATTAAATCATATAATCAACAATCTAAATGGCAAATATAGTGGCTCTGATACCAATTGAAGGAACGGAAGCGTGAAAAACACAAGATTATACCATTGAATTCAAAAAAATTTCTCCTAGGGTCACATGCACCATGCAAGATTTATTTTTATCTATTTTATTTCAATGATAAACAACATATTAAAAGTCTTTTAATATGTTTTTGGATCTGTATTTGCCATTTAAGATTTTAAAATTAATCAGATTAATTTTAGAACCCTAGATTAAATCAAGAACGATTATACTAACCTCTTGATGCACTGCAGCGTGTCTGCGCCTTTGAGATTCGTCTTCAGGACACCAAATATTGTCCCTCTAGCTTGTCCACACCAAGAACACCCATGGCAGCCCTTGAACAGCCTCTAAAGTTTTTTCTATTAATTAGAAATTCAAGTTCTGCCTTTTAAGAGATTAGAGATGTAAACAGGATACTAGAAACAATTTCTAGTGTTCTTAATTCAAGAGATTGATGGCTAATCTCTTTGAATTGATGAGAGATGAAGAGGAAAAGCTGGAGAGGCTCAAAGTGGCGTGACAAATGAGAGGAGAGGCTGCTGGTTATTTTTTCTTTTCATAACCACACTTAAATAGCTAGGTTAACACATTAAACCCTAGCCACATGTCACCTTTTGATTAGCTCTAGGTTTAAGTGACCCAATCACATTGTGCCAAGTGTCAAACCTATATTTAATCTTGATTTTAATCATCTTACATGATTAAAAAACATTTGGCAAGCTTATGTGTAATCCCATGTGTCACCATCTCATGGTGCCACGTGTCACACTGTGAAATGACCAAAATGCCCCTGTGTCTTAATTTTGAGTTCTTAACCCAAAATAATTATTTTCTTCTTCTAATTAATTTATATCAAATATAAATTAATTAATTAATCTCTATTAATTAATTTCTCATCAATTAAATTCATATTTAAATTTAATTTATACTACACATCCAATAATCTAGATTTGGTTTCAAGTCATGCTAGGGACTTTGCAATTTAATTGCAAACCAAACCTATTTAATTAATCAATTAAACTCTTTAATTAATTAATTAAATCATATTTAAATAGGTGATAACATGTGTATGTGTGTGACTTACTAGGCTCATCACTAATTGGCAATGAGACATGATATCAACTCTTAATATCATTAGAACTCTTTCTTACCATAAATGATTTCTCTAAATCATTTTATGAACCTCATAGACCATGGTTAACACCTAGCATAGCATGCCATGGCCACCCAATTAGTAATAAGATTTACCTTAAATGAACCTATAATCATATGTTACCATGCACTAGAATCTCTCTGTTACAAAATCCCAACTCAAGCTGGAGTCATGGTTTATGTCAAACTCCATTTGCTATGAATATTATGTTCTCTTTTAATTCCAGTTCTTGATTAAAAGATTTTTCTCATCAGAAACTCTTTTCTGAATAAATCTATCTGTCCTGGCCAGGAACTTGAAACATCAAGAACAATTGAATGAACAAAGGATTTTATCTCTATTTACTTAGAGGAACAGATTCCATCTTGATCAACACCTACCTCCATATATAACTAGCAGGAGCCAACACATGCCCATATACCCATACATAGTACAAGTATGAAAGCAGTATCAAACTCAAACTACCTATATACAAGATAACTGTACTATCTCAGGTCTAAAGATTATATGCATTGATATGATTTATGACAAAACATTGACAAGAGTAAACTCCATGTGCTTGTCATAAGTGTCACTGGTTCGGCCTACTTATCATTTATAAGTGCCTATCATGTTTGTTATATGGCATGAGACTCACCATTCCATCTTATTTATATCTCATATAAATAACTTGGGAACAAACATGAATACAATCTTTCTGGATAAGTCATGTCCTTATTATGAAGTATCCTTGATTGTGAACCTATTTATGATACTTCGTGCTAGAAATATTGTCACTCATATTCTTAATAACTTAAGAATAATATTTCTAACAAAATATCAATGGACCTTTTCTATTACACATAAATATATTATGTAAATGGAAAAGTGGAAATGCCTTTTATTAATAAAATTATGTACAAGATACATACTAAATGATATGCTCTAGGGCATACTACTAACACTTTGGGCAAAATAATGTTATTTCATACCTATAGTTTCATTAATTCATGTCATTTTTATGCTTAACAAAGTATTCTATTTTATTTCATATCATATTCTAAGTTATTTTATGAACCTTTCTCAAGGTCTAAAAATTGGCAGTTTCTAGAGTCTGTCTTTGTCTAATTAATTGGTCATGTTATAGTCATTTTTAGCCCTAAGGTTCTTCATAGAAGTTGTTACCCTATGTCTTACAGTCACTCAGAAATTTTTGTTACAATTTTTCAAGTTTTTTAGAATTAATTATGGCCAAATCACTAGCCTAGACTCATGTACCCTATTCTACCAGAAATCATGTTCAGGTCAGAAAATTTAACTCTAATTTTAGGGTTCTTATGTTCATAATTTGAGGACCAAGTCTAAAACAAAGTTGGAGCCCTGTTTCTTAGGGTTCCAGATCAGTATGGATTATCCTAATTAGAGCTTCCTAGTGGGAGATATGGCTAAATGAGTGTTCAAAGGTCAAATGATCACTTAGGTAATTTCCAGAATTCATATGCTAATTTAACCTAATAAATGGGCCTAGTTTCCTTAGTGTCTGGATTTTGGTCAAAAGACTAATTTTGTAAATCTATGTCTTATAGAAATTTTTCTACTGGTATCATTGAATTTGGGTTTTTGTAGACCAAGTTATGGCCACCTTGCCAAAACTGGTTGGGTGAGCTTTAGTCCAGGAAATTCTGGGCAGAATGGTGCTATTCAGTTTGGTATCCTAACTTGAATCAACAATTTCATTTGTTTAGAGACATTTTTGGGCTTAGTGTTCTGAATGAAAGTTGTAGTCCTATGTCCCAATGGTATAAAATTCAGGTCATTTGGACCTGCTTAGAGAGAGTTATGGCCAAATAAACAGGTTTATTTGGTAATTTTTTTGGGTTTAGTGTTTGGATGCCCGGATTGGGACAGTAAATTGACTAAGATTTTGACAGAATTTGGGCAGGGTTTCTCCATGAAAAATGAGGTATTTTGAGTCTAGTTTCATCTTCAATTGGCCTCATACCAATTGGATTCACACAACTTTAGTTATAACTCAAACAAAACACTAAACTCATAGGTCTGAATTTCCTGCATAAGAGAAGCACTTCCAATATTTATTCCTCCTTACTCCCAACTAGAATTTATCATTCATAACACTTTAAATGATCAAGAAACAGTCTCAACAAGATCAATCTCAAGCCATAACACTAAGCTACCAAAATTTATTCAAACCCTAACTCAAAATTTCTTAAATTATGCAAACCTTATACCAATCATCCTATATACCTTGTCTTCCATCTATTTTAAGTTAGAAATTGGATTTTGTTTCAATTAATTCCATTATCCATCACCACACTAGGCTGGCTAAAATTTAGCCATGTAATATACTCAACAATTCTTTTTAATTTCATTTAATTTTTTACTTCCTTATGCATGCTTAACATAGATTAAGAAGAAAGAAAGAGTTACATAGCACTAACCTTTTATATCTCAATTTAAGCTCTCCAAAACTTCAATCTTGCTTCTTTTTGCTTTTCCAAGATAGAAATCAAGTTTTTGAGAAGATAACTACGAGTTTTAGGGTAAAAAACAAGAGGAAATCAAGCTTTGTGAAACCAATAATGGTGGAAGGCTCTCTCTCTCTCTCTCTCTCTCTCTCTCTCTCTCTCTCTCTCTCTCTCTCTCAAGGTTTCAGCCAACATGAAAAATGGAGAGAAGATGACTGATTTTTAACTTAATTTTTCCCTTTTCATTTGTTTTAAGAAGGTTTGTTTAAATGTGAATAGTGGATAGATTTTGAATGACATCATTATGATGTCATAATTAGGCATTTGATTCATTTTCTTTCTCTTTCTTTTCTACTCATTTTCAATTAAATTTTTAGCAATATTTATTCATATTTTATGTCATATGAATTATTTACTTAATTGGACAAGTTGGCCAAAAATCGTCTCTGAAGGCGAAATGATCAAAATGCCATCCGTTTGACTTAAGGAGCCAAAACTATCTGTACCGATCTTAAAAATTCTTCTAACCTTTTCTTGGCATTCTAATGCTATCGAGGGTGCCGTAACTCTTCTCTGGTATCCCAAAAATTATTTCACAGGATTTCCTCAGGTTTAGGATTACTAGCTGTCTTCATCGCAACTTCCCATTAGGGTCACCCATCACTGGGACACCGACTCATTTAACTCATTCGCAATTCACTTCTTTTATTTTTTTCTTAATTTTACTTAGTCTTTATTCAGTTAATTTGTGCCTCCTCATTCTAATTGGAGTGTAGTTTCAGTCATCCTGACTATCTAGACAGACATTAGTTATCAGAATAGTAAAATGTATGGACTGCTTAAAGTGAGAGCATTACACCTGCACAGATAGGCCTATATAAATATGCCTACACAAATAGGCCTACATGAATATGCTTGCACAGATAGGCCTACATGAATACACCTACACAGATAGGCTTACATGAATACGCCTGCACTGATTGGCCTATATGAATATGCCTGCACAGGTAGGCCTACATGAATAAGCCCACATGAATAAGCCTACATGGATAAGCATACATAGATAGACCTACATGCATAAGCCTACATGGATAGGCCCACATGAATAAGCCTACATGGATAGGTCTACATGAATATGCCTACATGGACAAGGATAAGCATACATGGATATGCCTACATGGATAGTCATTGATCAATAAAATATGTTTGATATGACAGTTGTATACAGGATATTATATGCCTGCCCACTAGCCTTGTGCTTGACATGACAGATGTATACAGGGTAAACATATGGTTGTCTAACCCGTATACTCCCGCGTATCCAGCCTTATAGTCTGTTGTAGGCTACTTGGGCATAAATATGAGTAATGAGTCTTACATTTAATTAAATAACGAAAAGATCACAGATACGAGGAATAGGTCATAAAAATCAATTGATTATATGAAGAGATCCCAATAAATTAATATGCTCCTATGGAGCAGCTAAAGTTATGAAATTACTCATAAGTAATAAGCTTTAAAAATTAAATGATTACATTAAGAGACCACTGATATGAATTTAAAAGATAGAGAAATAAAATATATGCACAGGTAAGATTCTGATAAGTAAATTATTCCCAAAGTGCAATAAAATATATAATTGACCTAGAAGTGCAAAATTATATATAGCGCTATTACTTTTGATTATTCGGTTATTATTCTTTAAAGTTATGCACCTCTAAGCAAATTGCTTAGTGCGTTAGTTTTTCCATCGCGTAAGTATTGGAGGCGGACACGGCGCCGCCAAGATGGCACCGCCTCGGTAGTACTGACGATTCTGATTGTCGGATCGCATACACCCAGAGTTTACCTCATTAGTCTTTTATATTTTGGTAGGGCCCATGTATAGACTAGTATAGTATTTTGGTTCATTGTGTATAAACATGACGTAATTACTAGTTTGTGATGTAAATAAAAATTGTAATTATATATTTTAGATTGTAAATAATGTTATGAATTTTTGTATATGAATTTCTATATGAGGTAATGAATGAACTTTAAATTATATGAGCAGAAATGACATGATATGACATGTAGAGATATGAAATTGTTTTTAATAGGTAATTAGTGGAACCCACTAGATGTTAATTAAACAGAGGAAGTTCTACCCGGGTATCCACAGAAATAAATTGAAACTTTAAAACAATTATATATATATATATATATAAAAGAAAAAAAAAATTTACCACATGTTTTCTATAAGTTTAAAATTAACAATGAACAGGACAGCATAAGATAGGGTGCTCCGGTACCAAATGTGGCACTCCTCGCTCGGCTACACTGTAGACGGGTGAGGGGCATCACATAACCAGTGGTACCTACTTGTTCCTTAGCTGTTTCACCTCATATGCTAGAATCACTATGGGTTCTTCCTCATAAGTGAGGTCTAGATTTACTTCAATCTCCTCTACTGGTAGAACATGTGAGGGGTCTGATCTGTACCTCCTCAACATAGATACATGGAAGACATTATGTATCTTTTCTAGCTTTGGAGGTAGTCCTAATCAGTATAGCAGAGGACCCACTCTTTCCAGCACCTCCTAAGGCCTAATGAAATGAGGACTTAGCTTCCTCTTTCTACCAAATCTCATAATCCTCTTCCAAGGGAAAACCTTGAGGAATATCTTGTCACCCATTGTATATTCAATATCCCTCCTTTTCAAATCAATATAGGATTTATGCCAGTCTGATGGAGCCTTGAGTCAATCTCTGCTAAGCTTAATCTTCTCCTCTGTCTGCTGAACAATTTCAAGGCCAATTAGCTTCCTTTCACCCACTTCATCCCAACACAGAGGAGTTCTACACTTCCTACCATACACAGCTTCATATGGAGGCATCCCTATGCTTGATTGTTAGCTGCTGTTATAGGCAAACTCAATTAAAGGCAAGTGTGTATCCCAACTATCTTCAAGTTCAATCACACAAGCCTGTAGCATATCCTCCAATATCTGAATCACCCTCTCAAACTAGCCATTTGTCTATGGATGGAATGCCGTACTGAAGTTCAATCTAGTTCATAGGGCTTTATTGCAAGCTATCCTAGAATCTAGAAGTGAATCTTGGATCTCTATCTAACACAATCGATATTGGTACCCCATTAAGTCTCACTATCTCTTCAAGATATAGTTTAGCCAATCTGTCTAGGCTATAATCCATCCTCACAGGCAAAAAGTGAGCAGACTTGGTTAATCTGTTTATAATGACCCATATTGCATCATGGTTCTTCTGTGTTCTTGGAAGTCCCATCACAAAATCCATCGTTATTTTTTCCCATTTCCACTCGAGAATAGGCAATGGATGTAGTAAACTAGCTGGCACTTTGTGCTCTACCTTCACTTGCTAATAAGTTAGGCATTTGGATACATACTCAGTTATATCTTTCTTCATACCTATCCACCAATAGTGTTATTTGACAGTTCTATACATTTTAGTCCCACCAGGGTGCATAGCAAAAGGAGAGTCATGTGCTTTTTTCATAATGATTTGTCTTAATTTCACATCATTAAGAACGCACATTCTACCCTGGTGTAGTAGTAAGCCAAAATTATTTACAGAAAGTCTGGTTTCTTACCTTTCTGAGCTTCCTCCACCAATTTCTGATATTTTTCATCATTTAGTACAACCAGTTTTATCTGATCAAACAACATTGGCTGTACATGCCAAGTAGCTATCATCTGTCCCTCATCATCTATCTCCAAATTAGCATGTAGTGCCCTTAACTCATGTACCATGGTCAAAGGAGAAACCCTTAGACTAGCCATAGTCTTGCGACTTAAGGCATTTGCTACCACATTAGCTTTCCCTGGCTGATAGTCTATTAAGCAGTCATAGTCTTTTATCAGTTCTAGCCATCTCCTCTGTCTCAAATTCAGTTTTTTCTGTGTGCCCAAATATTTCAAGCTCATATGTCTGTGTAGATGTAGCATTTCTCCTCATACAAATAATGTCTCCAGATCTTCAGAGCAAATACAATAGCTACAAGTTCCAAATCATGTGTAGGGTAGTTTATTTCATATGGTTTCAGCTGACGTGATTCATAAGCAATGACATTTCAGTCTTGCATCAGTACACAGCCTAACCCATTTTGAGAAGCATCGCTATAAATAGTATATTCTTTACCCGGAGTTGGTAAAGTCAAGACTAGAGCTTTAGTCAAACATCTCTTCAATTCATTAAAACTCTGCTGAAATTTATTAGTCCACTGAAATTTTACATCTTTTCGAAGCAGCTTGGTCAGTAGAGATGCCAACATAGAAAATCCCTTAACAAAACTATGATAGTATCTAGCTAAACTCAGAAAACTGTGAACTTCTGTAACATTCTTGGGTGGCTTCCAATTGAGGATAGCTTCCACCTTACTAGGATTTACCTTAATACCCTCAGCTAACATAATATGACCCGAGAAAGAGATTTCTTCTAGCTAAAATTCACATTTCGATGACTTAGCATACAAAAGTTTCTCCCTTAAAGTCTGTAGCATAATCCACAAATGTCTATCATACTCCTCTACAGTCTTTGAATATACCAATATGTCATTAATAAAGACAGCAACAAATTAATCTAAATATGGCCTAAAGATAGTGTTCATCAAGTCCATTAAAGCAGCTGCAGCATTGGTTAACCCGAATGGCATAACCAAAAACTCATAATGGCCATATCACATTCTAAAAGCAGTTTTTGGAATACTCTGCTCTTGCACCCTCAATTGATAATACCCTGATCTCAAATCAATTTTGGAAAACATAGCTGCACCCTTCAACCGATCAAATAAATCATCTATGTGGGACAACGGATATCTATTCTTTATTGTCACTTTAATCAACTGTCTATAGTTGATGCACAGACGGAGAGTACCATCTTTCTTCTTAACAAACAATACTGGCGCTCCCCAAGGTGACACACTAGGGTGGATGAAGCCCATATCAAGCAACTCTTGCAACTGCACCTTCAACTCCTTCAATTCAGTAGGTTCCATTTTGTACGGAGTAATAGAGATTGGGTCCACACCAGGCACCTCTATTTTGAACTGCACCTCTCTTTCCAGAGGTAATCTTGGCAATTCTTTAGGAAACACATTTGAAAAGTCACATACTATAGGAATGTCCTTCAATGCTAGACTCCTTACTTGGGTGTTTATTGAAGGAGTGGAAGCATGAAAAACACAATTTTATACCATTGAATTCAAAAATTTTCACCTAGGGTCACATGCATCATGCAATATTTATTTTTATCTATTTGATTTCAATGATAAACAACATATTAAAACTCTTTTAATATGTTTTTAGATCTGTATTTGCCATTTAAGATTTTAAAATTAATCAAATTAATTTTAGAACCCTAGATTAAATCAAGAACAAATACACTAACCTCTTGATTCATTGCAGTGTATTTGTGCCTTTGAGATGCATCTTTAAAGCACCGGATGTTATCCCTCTAGCTTGTACACACCAAGAACACCTATGGTAGCCCTTAAACAGCTTCTAAAGCTTTTTCTATTATTTAGAAAATCAAGTTCTGCCTTTTAAGAGATTAAAGATGTAAACAAAACACTAGAAACAATTTCTAGTATTTTTAATTCAAGAGATTGTTTGCTAATCTCTTGGAATAGATGAGAGATGAAGAAGATGAGAAGGGAGAGCCTCTTGGGTGGCAGCACCAAGGATATAAGCTGCTGGTTATTTTGTTTTCTTTTCATAACAACACTTATATAGCTAGGTCAACACATTAAACCCTTGCCACATGTCACCCTCTGATTGGTTCTAGGTTTAATTGACCCAATCACATTGTGCCAAGTGTTAAACCTATATTTAATCTTAATTTTAATCATCTTACATGATTAAAAGACATTTGGCAAGCTTATGTGTAATTCCATGTGTCATCATCTCATGGTGCCACATGTCACCCTGTGAAATGACCAAAATGCCCCTGTGTCTTTAATTTTGAGTTCTCAGCCCAAAATAATTATTTCTCTTCTTCTAATCAATTTATATCAAATATAAATCAATTAATTAATCTTTATTAATTAATTTCTCATTAATTAAATTCATATTTAAACACTTTAAATATAAATTTAACTTATACTGTACATCCAATAACCTAGATTTGGCTTCAAGTCATGCTAGGAACTTTGCAATCTAATTGCAAACCAAACCTATTTAATTAATCAATTAAATTAATCAATTAAACTCTTTAATTAATCAATTAAATTAATCAATTAAACTCTTTAATTAATTAATTAAATCATATTTAATTAGGTGATAACTTGTGTATTTGTATGATTTACTAGGCTCATTACAAATTGACAATGAGATATGATATCAACTCTTAATATCATCAGAACTTTTTCTTACCATAAATGATTTCTCTAAATCATTTTATGCACCTCATAGACCATGGTTAACACCTAGCATAGCATGCCATGGCCACCTAATTAGTAATAAGGTTGACCTTAAATGAACCTATAATCATATGTTACCATGCACTAGAATCTCTCTGTTACAAAATCCCAACTCAAGCTAGAGTCATGGTTTATGTCAAACTCCATTTGCTATGAATATTATGTTCTCTTTTAATTCCAATTCTTGATTAAAAAGATTTTCTCATTAGAAACTCTTTTCTGATTAAATTTATCTGTCCTGGCCAGGAACTTGAAACATCAAGAACAATTAAATGAACATAGGATTTTATCTCTATTTACTTAGAGGAACAGATTCCATCTTGATCAACACCTACCTCCATATATAACTAGCAGGAGCCAACACATGCCCATATACCCATACACAGTACAAGTATGAAAGCAGTATCAAACTCAAATCACCTATATACAAGATAATTGTGCTATCTCAGGTCTAAAGATTATATGCACTGATATGATTTATGACAATGTATTGACAAGAGTAAACTCCATGTGCTTGTCATAAGTGTCACTAGTTCGGCCTACTTATCATTTATAAGTGCCTATCATGTTTGTCATATGGCATGAGACTCACCATTCCATTTTATTTATATCTCATATAAATAACTTGGGAACAAATATGAATACAATCTTTCTGGATAAGTCATGTCCTTATTATGAAGTATCCTTGATTGTGAACCTATTTATGATACTTTGTGCTAGAAATACTGTCACTCATATTCTTAACAATTTGAGAATAGAATTTCTAACAAAATATCAATGGACCTTTTCTATTACACATAAATATATTATGTAAACGAAAAAGTGGAAATGCCTTTTATTAATAAAAAAATATACAAGATACATACTAAATGATATGCTATAGGGCATACTACTAACATCTATCACATGGGCTAAGTAAGCTTCACACCCTTTTCGGATCATTTTTCTGGCTAGTGCAGCAGAAATAAGGTTTGATGGTAGTAACTGCCTCTCCCCATGTATAACCACATCACCATATTTAAGGAGACCAAAAGTGACTGTATTCAGTTTACAATCAATAATTGCATGATGCCTGGCTAACTAATCCATGTCTAATGTGATATCATAGTCTCGGTAGGGTATTTCAATCAAATTAGATAAGAAGGTGTGTTCTTGGATCACTAAAGGACAATCCTTATACATTATGTTGACCCTAACCTCTTGTCCTAATGGACTAGTTCTAATACCTCAAAATCCATTTTCATATAAGGAACAACAATATAACCAGTGATGCTGTCACTAATATAAGAATGTGTAGACCCTAGGTCAAATAGCATAAACATAACTTGGTTAAAGATAGAAAATGTACCAGCCACAATATCAAATGTTTCTGCCTCTTCTCTCTGCCGCATAGTGTATACTCTGGATGGGCACTACCCTGCTCTGATTGATTAATAGTACCTTGACTGCCTAAGGTACTACCCCAACCTTTGCCTCTGCCTATACTAGCTGGCTGTGAACCTCTGGTGGCAGAACTCTGAACAGATCCTTCTGCTATGGTAGTAGGTGGCCCAGATCTGTGAGCACTAGTGCAATCCTTCGTAAAATGTCCCGTACCACCACAGTTATAACAAGCACTGATAGCCTTGTAGCATACCCCACTATGGTTCCTACCACAAGTCTCACAGGGATGGGGAGGAAAGGAACTTCTGGTTGTCTACTGACCAGATCTAGGTGGTCTCTGTCCCAAAAATCTCCCTCTACCAGATTTTCTACTACTCTATCCCTCGAAGTTTTTCCTCTTTCTAGTATTACCACTAGAACTCTGATCCACTGACTTCCCACTCTTTTCTTTTTTTGTATTTTCTTTCTCAAGCGCCTTTTATGATTCTATCCTTTCAATTTTTAGGGCTTGAGATATCAACTTAGAAAAATTGTAATGTCAAAACCCAACCACTTGCATTCTCAAACTGGGCTTCAACCTAGCCTCAAACCTTTTACACCGGTCTCTACTGGTGGTGAGTAAGCTCCCAGCATAGTGGCTTAGGCGGGAAAATTCCCTTTCATATTCAGTCACTGTTCTGTTCTCTTGTTTAGACTTAAGAATTCCTACAGTTTTATGTCCACATAGGCGTCTGGGATGTATTTCTATTTGAAATCTCTAAGGAAGTCATCCCATGTTAATACCGGGGGTTCCACCAAGCTATGGGGGATGGTCTTGTACCAGTCATATGCATCCCCTTGTAATAATGAGATTGAATATTCAAACTTCAACTCCTTCGTGCAGTGCAGCTTCTTAAACACTCTTTCTATTTTCTCCAACCACTGCTCTGCTTCCAAAGGGTCCACTGTACCCTTAAACTCAGTAGCTCCATACTTAATCAACTTATAATACTGCCCTGCTGGAGGCTGTGGTTGCACTACTAATGCTTGAATTGGGGCTTGAGTAGGCATGTTCTCAGCCATTTGTTGGACGAAAGCAGCCATCTGCTGAGAGAACTAAGCAAGAAACTGCGATATGGGTGGAGTTGGTGTAGCTAACCAACTAGCATTCTGGAGAGCTGGGGCTTCCCCCTATGCCTCAGCTTTGACTGATTGCTCAATTGAGCGATCTCCTTCCTCCATATTCAATTAAAGGATATTTTTATCTCATGAACAAACAACACATGGAGATTTCCCTCCATCAGTTCATATTCATAATGTAATGCACCGTATGTATTAAACAATGACATTGAGCAGTTGTACTTATCAAGAAAAATACTCAAATTCACAGTTCAAAATATACTTTGAAAACTAGCTCTGATACCACTAAAATATGTCACACCTTGCCCCTCCATAAGGCATAACATGATCCCCTAGTATACATAATAAGTTACTGAACTTTGCCTACTGATAACCCCTTAAATATACTACTAGAGATTTTAAACCAATTTCCAATCATTTTAAAGTGGTCGGTAATGTTGATTACTTATATAAAACCTTTAGTTGAAGTTTAGGTTATAAATCAAATTTTGAAATTTATTTGAAATCTCCGAAAATTTTACAGAAAATTCGGCAGATTATCGTCTATATTTTGGGAAAACAGTTTTTCAAAAACCTGTTATAAGCACTCCCAATACATTTAATACCCACAACTCCAATATTCTCATCACAATTTAATCTCAACAACCACAATTTTGAGCAATTCATTATCTTAATAAAAAAAATGTAAACAAAAAAAGAAGAACTTAAACTTTTCATTAATAAGAAATATTAAGTTTGCAATATAAATATTTACAATGGTGAAAATAAAATTTCAAAATTTATTATACAACTGCTCAAGTCCAATAAACATACACATAGTTACATATACATTAAAATAAAAATTTACAAGGTTATAATCTATATACCCGATAATGATCCTAAAAATTCTAGTCACTTCGAGTCCCAAGCTGTGATACCCCTTACCCAGCTATAATGTAGCCGAGTAAGATATGCTACACAGCATACTGGAACACTATATTTTATCTCAATTATTTTTATCCTTAATTTATTTCTTTGTGGTGATGAAATGCAATTTGTGAAATTTAACTCATTTAAGTCATTTATTGAAATTATAAATTCATTTGAGGTTCCAAAAATTTTATAGAAAATTCGGCAGAGTACCGGCTAAAAATGAATAAAACAGTTCTTCGGAACCTGTGAAAAAACACTTCCAATAGCCATTCAATCCCACAACTCCCAATTTTCATATCAATTCTAAAAAATTCTTCCATTTGTCATTCATTCGTTTAACATCATATTCATATACATTCATTTATAAACTCAAATTTACAAATACTGATATTCATACCAATATATATTGCATATGTTTCAATTTATACATGATAAAATAAAAGTTTAATTACAAATAGTACAAATAGTTTAAAATACCAAAATGGGACCTAGTGTCCTACTAATGCATTATAGCCTGTGAGGTGACACGGACACTATATAGATATGTGAACAGACCTCACCCAGTTTGTGGTCTGCTGGGCTCTCTGTCAGTCTCTTCAGAACCTACGTGTTGCAAAAGCTACGCACTAAGCATAAAGTTTAGTGGTGCCAATAATATAAGAAAATATAATATGGAAATAAAAGTAAAAATTTCCTAGTTATTATGCTTATAAGAAATAAATAATTAATAACTTATTATTTAGTCGAATGCTTATTACATTTTATAATATTAACTCTTTCTAGCATTTTATTAATCGTTTTCTTGATGATTTTGAGTTTCTTTTTGTTGTAATCATTCTTTATCTTGATATTTAATTTCTTTACTTCCTTTAATAATCAATTTAATTACATTTATACTTTTCCATGCCCAAGTAACCTATACAAATTAATCGGACTAGATAAACATGTAAACTAGTACTGGGTACTAGGTACCTCAGGTCGTCACACCATCGGTCACAATGTGTCTCCCGGTGTGCAGACGGAATGGATAATAAGCCATAAAAGCAATAAGGCATAAAGCTAAGTATAACATCATAATCAATATAGCCATAGGCTATCATATCACAGAATGGCATGAAGCCATACATCATATGCAGTACTGCTATCACTTGCCAACCTATCCAAACCAATCACATTAGGCCTACTAGGGCATATTACAAAGTTATTTCTTAAATATTTATACTTAACATGTAAGGTTACTATTCATTTAGTCATTTAAGTCAAAATATTGACTTTCTCATATATAATAGTTGTATGAATTCTAATTACATAAATTTACCACATTTGGTTCCCAAAAGTGTTGGCATTAGTTGCCAATCATTACTTCTAACGAATGGAGAATAAATCAAAATTTCAGTTTTTGGGTGCTAGAGTTCACTGTTCCATTAGGCCATTCTACAGTGAGAATTTAGCCAAGTGTTCTTAATCAAAGTTGTTCCTTATTGTGTCTAGTTACATTTCAATTTTTAAATCCCTCCATTTGGAGTTTTTTAGCTCAAGTTATGGCCTAAATACTATAACTAGCCAGATTGTAATTTTTTCTAGAATTTCTGGGCAGAATCAATTCTGCAGTTTTGATGTCCTGAATTTGATGGACAATTTCATTTAGTTCTGATCAGAATTTAGAGTTATAGTCTTCATCAAAAGTTGTCCTAAATTGTCTATGCTTTCGATTGATACCGAATTCAGGTCAAATGGACATTTCTACAGTGAGTTATAACCAAATGAACAAAAATTGTTCATTTAGTCATTTTCCAAGAGTAGCATATTAGTCACCGGGATTAGGTCAATTTTTAGGGCTAGTTAGGTTAGTTTTCTGGGTAGGGTTCCTTCACCAAAGTTGTGACATTATGTATCTAGTTTCACCTCTAATTGGCTTTGAACCAATTGGAGTTACACAAGTTTAGTTAAGGCTCTCCAAACACACTGGACTCCAAGAGTCTAGACTGCAACACACAAGGCAACCTACCCTTTTCAATATTCAATGACTCAATTCACTTCATATTTAGTTTAAAACTTACCAACTGGTCACTAATTGACCATTAAAATGTTTCTACACCATTATAGGAGCAAAACTTCAGTTTGCTCAATACTCTAAGTTCTCAATTTCTCAAATCTTGCATTACACATACAACTAAAGTTTTTATCTCACTTATATATATCAAGGGGCATCCCTACATCATTTTAAGTCCATCAAAAGCCATCAAACTCATGGAAGTTCATGGCTACAAAAATTTAAAGAAACCCTAACATGTATAGTTTGCCTCAATTTTTTCAATTCATTACTTAATTTATTGTTCTAATAAGAAATAAAGATGTAAGAAAGAAAAATAAGGCTTCAATTTTTCCTTCACTTTCTTTGGTTTTCTTAGCTGCCAAACACCTTCCCAAAAGAAGTGGACAAGTTTTAATGAAGTGAGCTAGGGGTTTTAGGGTTGAATTGAGGAAGAAATAAAGAAATTTTGAAACAACAATGGTGGACTATAAAGGAAGCTGGTTTGGCTGCTGTTTTAGGAAGAAGAAAGCTGAGTTCTTTTTAAGTTTTTTCCTCATTTTATCTTCTTTTTAATGGTTTAATAAGGGTTTGTTAAAATATAATTGGTTTAATGACATCATGTGATGTCAAAATTCAATTTTTTATCCATTTTCTTTTTTCTTTTCTACTCATTTTCAATTCAATTTTTAGCAATATTTATTCCCATTTTATGTCACAATAATTATTTACTTAATTGGACAAGTGGGCCAAAAATCATCTCTGAAGACGAAATGACTAAAATGCCCTCTGTTTGGCTTACTGAGCCAAAATCGTCTGTACCAATCGAAAAATTTTTCTAAGCCTTTTTTTGGCATTCTAATGCCATAGAAACCTCAATGACTCTTCTCTAGAGTTCCAAAAATTATTTTATGAATTTTCTCTAGAGTTTAGGGCTCCTAGCTGCGAAGACCGCAACTTCCCACTGGGTTATCCATCGCTAGGGCACCGGCTCATTTAACTTGGTTGTATTTTATTTCTAAAATTTTTTCTAAATTTTTCTTATTAGTATTTGAGTTATTTATGACTCCTCACTTTAGTCTCAATATTTTTCTTGATATTCTAGCTATGCGAACATGCACCGGTCACCTGAACAGTAGAATGTACAGAATGGCTATAGTGAGGGTGTTACAACTCTTCCCCTCTAATTTAAATTTCATCCTCAAAATTTACCTAACTTAAGTAATCATGGAGTTTCTACCTCCTTGCTTCTTCACTTCCTTGTTTTGCCTCTTCAATGTCTGGGTTTGGCTCCTCCTAAGCTTCCATAGCATATACCCGTGGTGCCACCCTGACTTCGGGCCTTTCAACTGTCTTAGAAACAATCTTCTGTGAAATGTCAGCCGTCCTTGCTCTACCCGATCTTTTACCCCTTTGAACTATAGGGGCAAGTCTATCAACTTGTACTGGAGTCGACACTACTCTGAGGGCAATCTCTCATGAAATGATCCATAGCCCCACACTTGAAACACTGTCCAGTTAATAGTCGACATTCTCCTCTGTGTCTCCTACCACAGTGCATACATTCAGGCACTGGGGCTAATCCCCTTATTACTGTGCCCGGGAAGCTAGCTATAGATATCCCAATCTAGCCTCTCTGGCCCTGTGTCTGATCTTGTGAACCAAAACCCTTATGCTTCTTACTATCAGTCTGTATAATTGATTGCCCTAGTCCAAATTCCCTCCTACACTGCCTATCTTTCCTATTCTGTTCACTTACTCTGACCCTTTCCACTTTTAGTGCGGCTTCAATTAATTTTGTGAAGTCCGTAATCTCCAAGGCAGTGATCATTATTTTAATGTTGTCATTTAGCCCCTCTTCAAACCTTCTGCACCTCTCTGCTTTTGTGGGGATTATCTCTCTTCCGTAGCGGCTTAGTCTGATAAACTCCTCATACTCCGCTACTGATAGCTGCCTCTACCTTAAACTAATAAACTCTCTTCTTTTGTCTTCCAAGTACACACTTCCCACATACTTGTTAAATTCAGCGAGGAAGAAATCTCAAGTTATCAACTCTGGCCGGACCTCACTAGATACGGTGTCCCACCACTAATAGGCATCATCTTGAAGTAGGGACACAACACCCTCCAAATTATGCTCTGGGGTGCAATGTAGTTGCTTCAATACCCTTATGATGCGGCCTAACAAATTTTCAGCCGCTATCGAGTCATCTTCTTTCTTACCCATGAAGTCCACAGCTCTAAATTTTCTCTGTTTTTTCAGATGGGATTTCTGCTGCGTAGGTGCTGGTGGTGGCATTACCCCTACCATTTGTCTAAAAAACTTGGCCATTTGCTAAAACATGGCCTGTGGAGGTTGTACAAGCACTTCTAGTATTGGTGGAGCAGGTTCTCCCCTGCCTCTAGTCTCAGTTGCAGGTGGAGCATGACTCTCCACTTCCTCATCTACTGCTCTCTGTGACGTCAAGTCCATATCCTAATAAAAATAAGAAAATCAAACAGATCTACATTAGTGTCACCTCGACTCTTACAAATGCAATGCATGGTATGGACTCTATCTAGACCTAGAAATGCCTAAACTGTGCTCTGATACCACTAAATGTAATACCCTTTACCCGTCTATAGTGTAGCCGAGTAAGATATGCCATACAGTGTACCAGAGCACCATATTTAATCTCAATTATTTTTATTCTTCTTTAATTTATTTCTTTATGGTGATGAAATGCAATTTGTGAAATTTAACTCATTTAAGTCATTTATTGAAATTATAAATTCATTTGAGGTTCCAAAAATTTTATAGAAAATTCAGCAGAGTACCGGCTAAAAATGAATAAAATAGTTCTTCAAAACCTATGAAAAAACACTTTCAATAGCCATTCAATTCCACAACTCCCAATTTTCACATCAATTCTCGAAGATTCTTCCATTTGTGATTCATTCGTTTAACATCATAATCATATACATTCATTTATAAACACAAATTTACAAATACTGATATTCATACCAATTTATATTACATATGTTTCAATTTATACATGATAAAATAAAAGTTTAATTACAAACAGTACAAACAGTTTAAAATACCAAAATTGGACCTAGTGTCCTATCAATGCACTATAGCCTGTGAGGTGACACGGACACTATGCAAATATGTGAACAGGCCTCACCTAGTATATGGTCTGCTGGCCTCTCTATCAGTCTATCTAGAACCTACGCATTGCAAAAGCGATGCGCCAAGTATAAAGCTTAGTGGTGCCAATAATATAAGAAAATATAATACACAAATTAAAGTAAAAATTTCCTAGTTATTGTGCTTATAAGAAATAAATAATTACTAACTTATTGTTTAGTCAAAGGCTAATTACATTTTATGATATTAACTCTTTCTAGCATTTTATTAATCATTTTCTTGATGAATTTGAGCCTCTTTTTGTTGTAATCATTCTTGTTCTTTATCTTGATATTTAATTTCTTTACTTTCTTTAATAATCAATTTAATTACATTTATACTTTTTCACACCCAAGTAACCTATATAAATTGACCAGACTGGATAAATGGGTAAACTACCACTGGGTTCTAGGTACCTCGGGTCGTCACACCATCGGTCACAATGTGTCTCCCAGAGTGCAAACAGAATGGCTAACATGCCATAAAAGTAATAAGGCATAAAGCCTAGTATAATATCATAATCAGTATAGGCATAGGCTATCATACCACATAATGGCATGAAGCCATACATCATACGCAGTACTACTATCAGAACCCTATTGGCATGCCAACCTATCCAAACCAATCACTTAGGCATACTAGGGCATATTACAAAGTTATTTCTTGAATATTTATACTTAACATGTAAGGTTTGTCACATCCTACCCCTCCGTAAGGCATAACATGATCCCATAGTATACCTAATGAATTAACAACTTCGTCTACTGATAACCCATTAAATATACTACAAGGGATTTTAAACCTTTTCTTACTTCTTTTTATAGTGGTGAGCACTATTTACAGGTGTTAAAAAAAATTTTAACTGAAGTGAAACCAGATAACACATTTGAAGAATTAATAATTTCTGTAAAAATTTTGGCAGAGTGCCATCTGTATTTTGAATAAACCAGTTCTTCAAAAACCTGTAAAAAAAACACTTCCTATATTTTGTTCAATCCCCAAACTCCAATATTCAATCAACAAAATAAGTTTCTCAACAATTGTCAACTCAAATCCATAATAATTTTCCAGTGTTTTCAAAAGCTGAGATAAAAGAATATATCACAATATTTACAAACCAAAATAATTTACAAATTTAGTGTAACACCCCTAAGTTCGGTAGTGCGTTCTACTGTTCCGGTGACCAGTGTTGTCCGGACAGCTAGGATGCCTAGAACTACACTTCGTTATGAGTGAGGAGACATAAAATAGTGAAATACAAGAAAAGAAAATACAAGAAAAATAAAGGAAAAATAATAGCAAAGAAATGTAACCAAGTTAAGCGAGCCGAGAACCCTAGCGATGGGTGACCGCACCGGGAAGTCACGGCGTGGACCGTTGACTAGCCCTGGACTGCGGGGAACCCTGGAAAATATTTTTAGGACTTAAAGAGACCCCTATTGAAGTATAAATATCATTAGAAATATCAAAGAAAAATTAATTAATTAGTACAAAGAAAAGTGAGAAATCAAAAAACGGACAAAACCCGGTGTTACCGAAAAATCGGGAATGTAAACCGAACAGGGGCATTATGATCATTTGACATCCCGAAATGTCTTTTCACCTAAATGTCCATTAAAAATAAATAATATTACACTTAGAAAATAAAATGAAAAATTATTTTAGTGGTACCTAATGCAAATAGCCAAAAGTGGAGTGAAAATTGTGTAATTAGCACTTTAAGCTTATTATATGATTAATTTGAGTAAGTGGACCACTAAGAATTATAATATGAATTAAAATATTGATTAAATGGGCAGATTACTTCCATTAAAACTTCATCTTCCTCATTTATTCATCCATTGCCGTAAGGAAGAACTCCTAAAGCCCTTCCATGGCCACCCCATTTGCATGGCTTCATTTCACCCATTTTCAAGCTAGATTTTGATTACTTTTCTTCATTAAGTTTTATCTCCACATCATAAGGAAGAGTTTGATACCAAAATCAAGAAGTTTAGTGAAGGTTTAGCAAGTCCCAACCATAGGTAAGTTTGTATTTTTGAATATTACTTTGTTAAAATTGTATATATGTTATGGGTGTTTGATTTGTGAAGAAAATTTTCAAGTTTGAGGAGTTATTGATATATCCAGTTTGGACAGCCATGGGGCTGTATGTTAATGAAATATTCATACATATATTTGATGAGAATTTATGTTAAGTAGGGTGATTTAATGTCCTAGTAAGTTATTCCCATGTATATGTGGTGATTGTGCAATTGAAATTGAAGTGGAGGAAGTTATGTGAAACTTTGGCAAGGTGGAGCAATTCGGCAGCCTTGGGACTCTTTAATGAGTGTTTTAATTCATGAAGATATTGGGTGAATTGTGACATTGAGGATTGATGAAAATATATGTAAATTGGTTGTGGAAATTATATGTAATAATGAGTAGTGTTTATGTGAGTATATTGTTGTATTTGGACTTTATGAATTAGAGTTTTATTTGGTGTATTGAGGATGTTTGTATTCTGCCCAAAATGATCTTAATGTGAATTGGTAAATGGTTTTGGTAATGTACCAAAACAGAATTAGGTTGAGGAGTGGATTTATGGTAAGGTAAATGTGTAATTGCTACATGTTTAAGCAAGGTAATTAAGGACAGTGTGCATTTTAGCCTATAACTCTAAATATGTAACTCCAATGGGTATGAGACCAATTGGAGGTGAAACTAGGCACAAAATATGCCAACTTTCATGAAGGAAACATACCAAAATTTTTCTTGCAAGGTAACTTGGAAGATGACCAAATACGGATTAAGTACAATTGAGACCTGAAAATTGACCAATTGGGCAGCAGTTAGTCTTTAGGCCATAACTCACTCAAAACAGGTCCAATTGACCTAAAATTTTAACCATGAATAGCTAAGACCCATATCTACAAGTCTTATGAAGACACCAAAGCCCAGAAATGACTATAAGCAAGTCAAACAACTAGCACAAGTTAGGGTCCAAAAACTGGCCGAACCAAAGTTGACCAAATTTGACCGACAATGACCTAATTTGATGCCATTTGACCAGCAATAGTAAAATGACCATAACTTGGTCTACATAACTCAAAATGACCTAAAATTTTGCCCCGCGTTCCACAAGACGTAGATCTAGAAGTTTATAGTTTTGACCGAAACTCGAAAACCGAGGGAACTAGGTCGTCCGGCTAGGTCAAACTAGTATCCCGGAATCCAACAAGTTGCAATAAAATGCACTAAACAAGGAAATGAAATTGGTAACATGTACCAACCCTAAAAGACTATCGAATGTGACATATTAATGACACTAAAACCTAATTTACCTAGAATGCATCGAGGGTTGGTATATTAGGTGATTAAGCAAATAATAGCTTTCAGTGAATTACTTATCAAGCATCATCGATAGAGATAGTTTAACTTAATACTGAAACACTTCAAATTGTGTTTCTCAGTTACCAAAGACTCAGGAAAAGGGAAGGAAACACTGAGTCCAGACCAGGAGACAATTATCAGAGGTTAGTGCACAATAGCTATTTCTTTTGAATTATTTTCAATTGAAATAAATTTTGACTATTTGTATATTATTGTTTTAAATTGTGAAACTGTGAAAAATTGTTTGAATGATATTTGATGGATACTTATTGATTGAAAAGCACTGTAAATAGTTTGAAACCACAGCTATCATGTATATTGATTGTATTCCTCACTAGCTTGTCTAGTGGGACGAATTGAATTCCCTCTCTAGCTGAAGTGTTGAGGTGTGTGCCTGTTAAGGACGAATCGGATGAGTACTCATATTTTTGCTAGCTAGCTATGTTATTCCTCATTAGTCATCGACTTTTGGGACGAATTGAATACCTCATTAGCCATCAGCTTTTGGGACGAATTGAACTTTGGAACATGATTAAGCTGTGTGTGATTTATTGATATGTATTGTGAGATTGTGAAATGAATTTAAACTCTTATTGACATATACTATCTTTTGAATTCAACCATGATCTGACTTATTAAAATTTATTGTGATATTGAGAAATGGAGTTTAAATTCTTGTTGACAATTACTGTCTTGAAATTAACTATGGTTTTAAGTATCCACTATTTATATGATTTATGAATTGTGATTTAAATTGCATTTGGTTAATTTTGTGCACCACTGAGACATTGTCTCAGCGATAGTTTTTTATTGCTGTCGCAGGTAGACAGACAGACAGGGCAGCAGACTAGGCTGCTAGTACCTCCAGCGAGAGATTACCGGGTATAATGAGTATACCAACATTTTGCATTTTGTACTGTAATTTATGACCACTGTATGTACATATTGTTTTTGGTTTTGAGCAGTTGTAAGTTAAAATTGTACATTGAAGTTGTAAAATAATTATGAGTTATTTTGACTTGTAAAAAAAAATTGTATTATATTTCTTTTATCTCAGTCCTTGAAAAATCACTGTGGATTTGAGTTGAGAAAAATGTTGTGTTGAGAATATGTTGGAGTTGAGATTTGGAAATATATTGAAGTGCTTTTTACAGGTTTTCTGAAGAACTGTTTTATCCAAAATACAGATGGCACTCTGCCAAAATTTTTACAGAAATTCCAAGTAATTCAAATGTGTTAGTTTTATCACTTCAGTTCAAAAAGGTTTTTAACACTTGTAAATAGTGCTCACCACTGTAAAAGAAGTAAGAAAAGTTTTTAAAATCCCTTGTAGTGTATTTAATGGGTTATGTCACACCCCTCTAGAGGCCGGCGATGCAACTCAAATCGGTACTGTCCGCTTTGGTGGAGTTCAATCCCTTCGCCCTGCAGAGCTAGGATTCGAACCCATATCACCTCACGGGTTTGCTTCGCCTCTTACCAATTGAGCTGCAGCTCAAGAGGTGAAGCAAACCCGTGAGGTGATATGGGTTCGAATCCTAGCTCTGCAGGGCGAAGGGATTGAACTCCACCAAAGCGGACAGTACCGATTTGAGTTGCATCGCCGGCCTCTAGAGGGGTACGCCTGCAAGATGGCCACCCATAGAGGGGTACGCCTGCAAGATGGCCACCCATAGAGGGGCTTGAGCTGGGGCCCACTAAGCCGGGGTGTGACAATAAAAAAAGGCGCCTTTTTATTGTCACATCCCGACTTAGCGGGCCCCAGCTCAAGCCCCTCTATGGGTGGCCATCTGAAGGAACGGAAGCGTGAAAAACACAAGATTATACCATTGAATTCAAAAATTTTCACCTAGGGTCACAAGCACCATGCAAGATTTATTTTTATCTATTTGATTTCAATGATAAACAACATATTAAAACTCTTTTAATATGTTTTTGGATCTGTATTTGCCATTTAAGATTTTAACATTAATCAGATTAATTTTAGAACCCTAGATTAAATCAAGAACGCTTACACTAACCTCTTGATGTCTTTGCCGCGTATGTCTGCGCTTTGAGATTCGTCTTGAGGACACGGATGTTGTCCCTCTAGCTTGTCCACACCATGAACACCTATGGCAGCCCTTGAACAGCTTCTAAAGCCTTATCTATTAATCAGAAATTCAAGAGCTGCCTTTTAAGAGATTAGAGATGCAAACAGGACACTAGAAACAATTTCTAGTGTTCTTAATTCAAGAGATTGATGGCTAATCTCTTTGAATTGATGAGAGATGAAGAGAAATAGCTGGAGAGGCTCAAAGTGGCGTGACATATGAGAGGAGAGGCTGCTGGTTGTGTTTTCTTTTCATAACCCCACTTAAATAGCTAGGTTAACACATTAAACCCTAGCCACATGTCACCTTTTGATTAGCTCTAGGTTTAAGTGACCCAATCACATTATGCCAAGTGTCAAACCTATATTTAATCTTGATTTTAATCATCTTACATGATTAAAAATATTTGGCAAGCTTATGTGTTATGCCATGTGTCACCATCTCATGGTGCCACGTGTCACACTGCAAAATGACCAAAATGCCCTCGTGTCTTAATTTTGAGTTCTTAACCCAAAATAATTATTTTCTTCTTCTAATTAATTTATATCAAATATAAATTAATTAATTAATCTCTATTAATTAATTTCTCATCAATTAAATTCATATTTAAACACTTTAAATATAAATTTAATTTATACTACACATCCAATAATCTAGATTTGGTTTCAAGTCATGCTAGGGACTTTGCAATTTTATTGCAAACCAAATCTATTTAATTAATCAATTAAACTCTTTAATTAATTAATTAAATCATATTTAAATAGGTGATAACTTGTGTATGTGTGTGACTTACTAGGCTCATCACTAATTGGCAATGAGACATGATATCAACTCTTAATATCATCAGAACTCTTTCTTACCATAAATGATTTCTCTAAATCATTTTATGAACCTCATAGACCATGGTTAACACCTAGCATAGCATGCCATGGCCACCCAATTAGTAATAAGATTTACCTTAAATGAACCTATAATCATATGTTACCATGCACTAGAATCTCTCTGTTACAAAATCCCAACTCAAGCTGGAGTCATGGTTTATGTCAAACTCCATTTGCTATGAATATTATGTTCTCTTTTAATTCCAGTTCTTGATTAAAAGATTTTTCTCATCAGAAACTCTTTTCTGAATAAATCTATCTGTCCTGGCCAGGAACTTGAAACATAAATGAACATAGGATTTTATCTCTATTTACTTAGAGGAACAGATTCCATCTTGATCAACACCTACCTCCATATATAACTAGCAGGAGCCAACACATGCCCATATACCCACACATAGTACAAGTATGAAAGCGATATCAAACTCAAACTACCTATATACAAGATAATCTGTGCTATCTCGTGTCTAAAGATTATATGCATCGATATGATTTATGACAAAACATTGATAAGAGTAAACTCCATGTGCTTGTCATAAGCGCCACCGGTTCGGCCTACTTATCATTTATAAGTGCCTATCATGTTTGTTATATGGCATGAGACTCACCATTCCATCTTATTTATATCTCATATAAATAACTTGGGAACAAACATGAATACAATCTTTACGGATAAGTCATGTCCTTATTATGAAGTATCCTAGATTGTGAACCTATTTATGATACTTTGTGCTAGAAATATTGTCACTCATATTCTTAACAACTTAAGAATAATATTTCTAACAAAATATCAATGGACCTTTTCTATTACACATAAATATATTATGTAAACGGAAAAGTGGAAATGCCTTTATTAATAAAAATATGTACAAGATACATACTAAATGATATGCTCTAGGGCATATTACTAACAATCTCCCACTAGCACTAGAGCCATTCATTACAATATCTTAGACCCATCTTCTAAAGATGTCGGTCTAACCGAGATTATGACAAAGGCTTAGTGAATGGATCACCGGTTTTTTAGGCGATGTTATATTTTCTGCATGGCTATATCGCTTGCCCGACTATATCCCTGATAATATGGTAGTGCCTTTCTATGTGTTTGGATTTTGGGTGAGACCTTAGTTCCTTAGCCTGCATGACTGCTCCATTATTGTCACAGTGTAGTGGAACTACTGACTTAATGGAAGGAACTACTATAAGTTCTCATTTAACTTCTTTATCCAAACGACTTCCTTTGCAAAGATATCGATGCAACAATATACTCGACCTCGAGTGGAATCGCAATCGTGCTCTGCTTGGAACTCTTCCAACCGATCGCACCTCCATTACAAATGAACACATATCCAGAGGTAGACTTTCTATCATCGATATCTGATTGGAAATCAGAATCAGTATAACCATCCAATTGCAAGTCTCCACCTCCATAAATCAAGAATAAATCCTTAGTTCTTCTTAAGTACTTAAGAATATTCTTGTGACTATCCATGTTCCAAACACGGATTGGATTGATACCGCTAGTCAAACTAACAAAGATATGCGATATCCGCCTAGTACACAACATTGCATACATTAAACTTCCAATAGCCGAAGCATATGGAATCCTGGCCATCTTATCTCTTTCTTCAGATGTCTTTGGAGACATCTCTTTAGAAAGGTGGATACCATGTCTCACTGGTAACAATCCTCTCTTGGAATCAAGCATGTTAAACCTCTTTAACACCTTTTCCAAGTATAGACTTTGGGATAAACCAATTATTCTTTTCGCTCTATCTCTATAGATGCGAATCCCAAGAATATAGGTTGCCTCCCCTAAGTCTTTCATGGAGAATGTATTTGACAACCATACCTTTATAGTAGTCAACATACTGTATCATTACCCATCAACGAGATGTCATCCACATATAAGACAAGGAAAATGATAGCACTGTCACTAACCTTCTTATATACACATGGCTCATCCTCATTTTTGATAAAACCAAAGGATTTAATGGCTTCATCAAAATGGATGTTCCAACTCCTCGAAGCTTGTTTCAACCCATAAATGGATCGCTTTAGCTTGCATACCTTGGAACCATCTTGGGATTCAAATCCCTAGGTTGTTCCATGAAAATGTTTTCTTCAATGTATCCATTGAGAAAAGTCGCTTTGACATCCATCCGCCAAAACTCATAATCATAGTATGCACTATTGCTAATAAAATCCTAATTGATTTAAGCATGGCAACAAAGCAGAAAGTCTCCTCATAGTCTATTCCTTGCCTTTGGCGAAACCCTTCGCTACTAGCCTTGCCTTATAGGTCTCTACCTTTCCATCGTAACCAATTTTCTTCTTGAAAACCCATTTGTTCCCTATAGGTACAATACCTTCAGGTGGGTCAACAAGATCCCAAACTTGATTCTTATACATGGAATCAATCTCGGATTTCATAGCATTAATCCATTTTGAAGAGTCTATATCTGATATAGCTTCTTCATAGGTAAGTGGATCATCTCCATGATCTACTTCTTCATGAGTAGACAACTCTTGTTCTTCTTCATGAAGAAAACCATATCTCACTGGTGGGTGAGATACCACGGTTGTTCTACGAGGAACAAATTGTAGATGTTTCATCAATGGGTATAGGTTGACTAGATGGATCTATATCCATCCGATGCATTGGTTAGTCGAATTCTCCAATTCTAACTCTATTTGCCTTCCTTTGCCTCCTTCTTGAACAAACTGTTGTTCAAGAATGTGGCATCTCTACTTATCACAACCTTTTGTGAAGTAGGCAAATAAAAATAATATCCAAAACTATCTTTTGGATATCCAACAAATCGACCTTTTTCTGATCTGGTCTCCAATTTATCAGTGTTCAGCTTTTTGATATAAGTGGACAACCCCAAATCTTAACATGCTTAAGACTTGGTTTTCTTCCATGCCATATCTCATAAGGTGTGGAAGAAACTGATTTTGATGGAATCCTATTCAGAATATATAAAGCTGATTCTAATGCAAATCCCCAAAAGGAGATTGGCATATCAGTATAGCTCATCATACTACGTACCATATCCAATAGGGTACGATTTCTCCTTTCAGATACACCATTCAGTTGTGGCGTTCCTGGAGGAGTCACCGAGAAACAATGCCATGCTCTCTCAAGTATTCATCAAATTCGACTCAAATATTCACCTCCACGATCCGATCGAAGAGCTTTAATATTTTTTCTGCTTTGATTTTCTACTTGATTTAAATTCTTTGAACTTTTCAAAGGATTCATGTTTGTATTTCATCAAATACAAATACCCAAACCTTGATTTATCATCAAGAAAGGTAATAAAATAATGAAAGCCCCTTCTAGCCATTTCTTTAAACGGACCACATACATCACTATGTATTAGCTCCAAAATATTTTCACTCTTAGCCCTTGTCCAACAAAGGGTGATCTAGTCATTTTGCCACAAGGCAAGATTCACAAGTTGGAGTAGGCTCAGAGCCCAATGAGGATAGAATCCCCATTTTCTCCAATTTTGCAATCCTATCTTACGCAACATGACCTAACCTTAAGTGCCAAGTATATTTTGAACTTGAGTTGGTTTTCACCATGGCATTGCTTTCATTTAGATTGCTACACTGCCGTTGGAAACACTTTCTTCGGCAATGGAAACACTTTCTGGCGGTGGAAACACTTTCCTTTGCCTCCATCACTTTAGTCTTACTTTTCTGTTTAGCTATTTTCTTGAAGGACCAGAATCGAGGTTTCTTTTTCTTATTGCCTTTCTTCTTGTTGGACTTTCCAGTGAAGAAGATGCAACCAAAGCTACCTCTTTTTCTTTATTGCCCGGCATATTCTTTTGGGCAATAACCAAAGATGTTGAGTAATTCAGCTAAGGTGCATTCTGTTTAGTCATATGGAAATTTGTCACAAAATTCCCAAAAGACTCGTGGAAGGGATCAAGGATCAAATCCGTTTGTAGTTGGAAATCCATGTTGAAGTCAAGATGTTCCAACTGCTCAATCACCGAATCATCTTGTGGACATGATCCCCAACATTCTGTCCCTCGACATCCTCATACGGAATAACTGTTTAGATATCTCATACCTAGCATTCTCGCTTGTGCTCACCATAAAACTCTTGTAGGTGAAGGAGGATCTCACTAGCACTCTGCATGTTCTCATGTTGCTTCTGTAACTCATTACTCATGGAAGCAAGCATGTAACACTTAGCTCTCATATCATGCTCCTTCCACTTGTCCAAAGTATCATGTTCCTCTTGTGTGGCCTCTGGAGGTAAGGGACCAGGAACATTTGAATATAGAACATATCCTATATGTTCAAGGTTCAGGACAAGTTTCAAATTTCTTAGCCAATCGCATGATTAGGTCCTGTCACAACTGTTGTGATCAAGTATGCTTGCAAGGATATTGGATGGTGGTGGTTGTTTTGTGCTCATTTTTATCGTAAAATTAATCGCAGAAAATAACCAGATTAATTAGTAAATGTATCATGTAATTAACCAAAATGATTATGGTCTTTTAATTAAATTGGTCCTCCCACTAACTTAGCGAATCATACACTTCCAAAGTAGAAAACGGAAATCCTAGTTGGTTGGATTTCTAGTGGGTGATTGAATTCTTATAATTCTATTGATCATCCTCAGGTACATCCATTATTGGAATTACAATAAACTATAAGTGAGCAACTCCTTGCCCATCACATCTCATGTGAGGTTCAATCCTTTTACTAGCCCCTAATGCTCAAAATCTCAGGTACATCCAATATTGACTTATCTTGCATTAGTTAAGTTGATCCCATTGAGCCAGTAATTATGCAAATAATTTTAATGTCCTCAGGTACATCCAATATTGGCCACCAAACCATTTACATATTTACAACATCTCATGCTTAACAATTATTCTTAAGAAAATCTCTTAAATTAATTGCATCTCATGTAACTATTTAAAATTTCTTAAAATAATTGCCCCAATGGAGGGCTTATGTTATAATTACTTTAATTATAGCATTTCCAACTTAATCATTTGTTTGGAAGATTTTATAGCCATCCTAATTACTATTAAGGTCTCACTTTGCACATTATCCATTTAGCATGCATATATCATATAATTGCATACATTCCCATACATCTCATGCATTCATGGATAAGCAGAAATATGGTATGATCATGGACTTTCTAAGGGATTCAATTGAGCCACCAAGAATTGAATCAGGGCATTCCTAGGTGCATTTCATTCATTCATTTTACAAGAGTTGCTGAAGGAGTACATAATCAACACTTAATATTGAATTCCTCCCACTGGTCCCACCAATGCTCTTGACCTCCTTGAACTTCTTGCAATCCAATATTACATAGTAATCCTTGGCATACCAAGGCGAATTTACAAGAACTTAAATAAATGAAATTACAACCCAAAAATATTACAAACTTAATAATACATGCCCAAAATAAATTAAAATAAATTAATTAATTTACAATCCCAAAGAAACATAAAAGAAATAAATCCAATCACATTGGTCTTTTATAGTCCATGATCATCCATCATGCATATCACTATTTAACAATTAAATAAAACATACATACTTAAATTAAATTGAATATCTCATATTCAACTTAAAAATCCAGATTTGAATATGATTCAAATAAATATAAAAATTCAGATTTGAATCTCATTCAAACAAATATAAAAATTCAGATTTGAATCACATTCAAACAACTTCAAAAATTCAGATTTGAATCACATTCAAACATTTTTTAAAAAATCAGATTTGAATCACATTCAAATATTTTTTAAAAATCAGATCTGAATTTTATTGAATCAATTTTAAAAATCAGATTTAAATATGATTCAAACAACTTTAAAAATTCAGATTTGAATCACATTCAAACAACTTTTAAAATTCAGATTTGAATCACATTCAAACAATTTTTAAAATTCTGATTTGAATCATAATTTAATTGTGTGATTAAAACAACTAATTAAACACTTTAATTAGTCAAAGAATAGGCCTTAGATCATACAACAATTGCAGAATTAAAAGCCAAACCTTGAACCACCCATGGAACCATTGTTGCCGCCACCACTGGTGGCTTCTCCGTGTGACGCCACATCTCATGATCCAACCAGCAATGAATCTCTTGATCTCATGATCAAACACACAATTAAATTATATAATCAACAATCTAAATGGCAAATATAGTGGCTTTGATACCAATTGAAGGAACGGAAGCGTGAAAAACACAAGATTATACCATTGAATTCAAAAATTTTCACCTAGGGTCACAAGCACCATGCAAGATTTATTTTTATCTATTTGATTTCAATGATAAACAACATATTAAAACTCTTTTAATATGTTTTGGATCTGTATTTGCCATTTAAGATTTTAAAATTAATCAGATTAATTTTAGAACCCTAGATTAAATCAAGAACGATTACACTAACCTCTTGATGTGCTGCAGCATGTCTGCGCCTTTGAGATTCGTCTTCAGGACACCAGATGTTGTCCCTCTAGCTTGTCCACACCAAGAACACCTATGGCAGCCCTTGAACAGCTTCTAAAGCCTTTTCTATTAATTAGAAATTCAAGTTCTGCCTTTTAAGAGATTAGAGATGCAAACAGGACACTAGAAACAATTTCTAGTGTTCTTAATTCAAGAGATTGATGGCTAATCTCTTTGAATTGATGAGAGATGAAGAGAAATAGCTGGAGAGGCTCAAAGTGGCGTGACATATGAGAGGAGAGGCTGCTGGTTGTGTTTTCTTTTCATAACCCCACTTAAATAGCTAGGTTAACACATTAAACCCTAGCCACATGTCACCTTTTGATTAGCTCTAGGTTTAAGTGACCCAATCACATTGTGCCAAGTGTCAAACCTATATTTAATCTTGATTTTAATCATCTTACATGATTAAAAATATTTGGCAAGCTTATGTGTTATGCCATGTGTCACCATCTCATGGTGCCACGTGTCACACTGCAAAATGACCAAAATGCCCCTGTGTCTTAATTTTGAGTTCTTAACCCAAAATAATTATTTTCTTCTTCTAATTAATTTATATCAAATATAAATTAATTAATTAATCTCTATTAATTAATTTCTCATCAATTAAATTCATATTTAAACACTTTAAATATAAATTTAATTTATACTACACATCCAATAATCTAGATTTGGTTTCAAGTCATGCTAGGGACTTTGCAATTTTATTGCAAACCAAATCTATTTAATTAATCAATTAAACTCTTTAATTAATTAATTAAATCATATTTAAATAGGTGATAACTTGTGTATGTGTGTGACTTACTAGGCTCATCACTAATTGGCAATGAGACATGATATCAACTCTTAATATCATAAGAACTCTTTCTTACCATAAATGATTTCTCTAAATCATTTTATGAACCTCATAGACTATGGTTAACACCTAGCATAGCATGCCATGACCACCCAATTAGTAATAAGATTTACCTTAAATGAACCTATAATCATATGTTACCATGCACTAGAATCTCTCTTACAAAATCCCAACTCAAGCCGAGTCATGGTTTATGTCAAACTCCATTTGCTATGAATATTATGTTCTCTTTTAATTCCAGTTCTTGATTAAAAGATTTTTCTCATCAGAAACTCTTTTCTGAATAAATCTATCTGTCCTGGCCAGGAACTTGAAACATAAATGAACATAGGATTTTATCTCTATTTACTTAGAGGAACAGATTCCATCTTGATCAACACCTACCTCCATATATAACTAGCAGGAGCCAACACATGCCCATATACCCATACATAGTACAAGTATGAAAGCAGTATCAAACTCAAACTACCTATATACAAGATAACTGTGCTATCTCAGGTCTAAAGATTATATGCACTGATATGATTTATGACAAAACATTGACAAGAGTAAACTCCATGTGCTTGTCATAAGCGTCACTGGTTCGGCCTACTTATCATTTATAAGTGCCTATCATGTTTGTTATATGGCATGAGACTCACCATTCCATCTTATTTATATCTCATATAAATAACTTGGGAACAAACATGAATACAATCTTTCTGGATAAGTCATGTCCTTATTATGAAGTATCCTCGATTGTGAACCTATTTATGATACTTTGTGCTAGAAATATTGTCACTCATATTCTTAACAACTTAAGAATAATATTTCTAACAAAATATCAATGGACCTTTTCTATTACACATAAATATATTATGTAAACGGAAAAGTGGAAATGCCTTTATTAATAAAAATATGTACAAGATACATACTAAATGATATGCTCTAGGGCATATTACTAACACCATCTTGCCGGCGTACCCCCCTAGAGGCCGGCGGTGCGACTCACAAGGTACTATCCGCTTTGGTGGAGTTCAATCCCTTCGCCCTGCAGAGCTAGGATTCGAACCCATATCACCTCACGGATTTGCTTCGCCTCTTACTAATTGAGCTAAAATAGGTATGTGGGACCCACTTTCTTACTACAAGGTGACATGAAATCATTTGATACATAAAATATAAATTACCTAAATGGTTTGCTAAACACATAAGTTATATGAAAATACAATTGGAACCTATGTTTCCATCATATATGAAATAATAATACTATAAATATGTAGAGTACATGACATAAAATAATGAGAATGATAAATTCATAAGTTATATGAATATGTACTTGAGACCTATGTTCCCAATATAATGACATGAAAATGGTATAAAGCATAGATAGTACATGAAGTGAAATAACAATATGTTATGAACCCTTAATAGTACATAGCATGAAATAATAAAATTATAAGTGCTTAATAATACTAATTTGCCCAAAGTATACCTAGACTTATGTATATAGCTTGGATTATAAATGTGACACCCCTTACCCGACTACAGTGTAGCCGAGCAAGTTATGCCACTCAGTGTGCCGGAGCACTCTATTTTATCTTAATTCATTTTTATCATAGTTTTTGAAAATAATTTGTGAAATATAATTCATTTATTGAAATTGTAATTTATTTGAGGTTCCGAAAATTTTATAGAAAATCCGGCGGAGTACCGGCTAAAAATGGAGAAAACAGTTCTTCGGAACCTGTGAAAAACACTTCCTATGATCATATTCAATCATCTCATCACTCTCAAACTTCAATATCAAAATCTCAACATTTTTCACCATTCATTTCTCAATCATTCATCTCATGTGATATCATGTATAAATCACAGATAAACATTCACTTTTACATTCATTAATACGATTTTTAATTATTTACATGAACCTCAAAATACATTCCATAAGTTCAAATACATATGAGAAAATAGAAATTAGTTACAAAATGTCAAAATGAAACCTAGTGTCCTACCAATGCACTGTGGATGGTGAGGTGACACGGACACTATGCAGAACTGTGAACTGCCTTACCGAATCTGTGGTCTACTGGGCCCTCTGTCCAAATCTTCAGTACCTACGCGTTGCAAAAAGCGATGCGCTAAGCATAAAGCTTAGTGGTGCAAATAATACAAGAAAATATAATATGCAAATAAAAATAATAATTTCCTTGCTATTGTGTTCATAAGAAATGAATATTTACTAACTTATTGTTTAGTCGAGGGCTAATCATGTTTTATGATATTAACTTCTTCATGCATTTCGTTAATTATTTTCTCCATGATCTTGAGCTTCTTTGTATTTTTGTAATCATTCCTGATTCTTAATTTTCGTATTTTCTTTAATAATCAGTTCAATCACAGTTATACTTTTCCATGCCCAAGTAACCTATACTGGACGAATGGACTGGATAACGGGTCGTTGGCACTGGACACCGCGGTGCCTCGGGCCGTCATACCATGGGACGTAGAACGTCTACCACGTATGCAGTCAGTATGGCTAAAAAACCATGATATCACATAATCGGGCATAAAAGCCATGAATACGGGCATAAAAGCCATGAATACGGGCATAAAGCCTTTCGCAGTACTGCTAAAACAATACCCTATTGGCATGCCAATCTATCCAAACCAATCACATTAGGCCTACTAGGGCATTTTGCACTTTTAAGTTTCACAATTTTTGAATTTCAAGTTTTCATGTCACTATTCATTTCATTAGTCAACTAAAATGTTGACTTTTGCATAAACAATAGGTACATTGGTTTTAGTACTCCCAACATACAACATTTTGTATTCAAAACTTGTTGGTTTTAGTCACTTTCTCAAAGCTTAGGTCATTTTGGCAAAATTGCCAATTTTTGATTTTGGTGTCACTATTCACCTCATTGGTCAACAAAAATGTTGACTTTTGGATAAACAATAGGTGTATTGGTTTTAACACCCCAAACATACCAAATTTTGTATTTAAAACTTGTTGGTATTGGTTGCCAATACCATTTCTAAGCTTAATGCTAATTGAACAAAATTTTCAGATTTGGTGCTTCATTTTTACTGTTCCATTTGTTATTTTTACAGTGGGAATTTGAGGAAATGGTAAACACGAAAGTTGTTCCTTATTCTGTCTAGTTGAATTTCCTTTTTTGAATCAATCAATTTGGAGTTGTGTAGCTCAAGTTATGGCCAAAATAGTTTACTGTTCACGTGCACTGTTCATGCTGCACTTTTGGGTTTTGGCAGATTTTGGTCCAACTTTGGTCAGTAATTTGATCAAGTTAAGTTCATAATTTGACCTAACTTTCTTCATATGAAATGTTCTACTATGCCTTAGGTTTTCATCGGTTCAAGAATCACCTAAATCCGAGTTTTCTAGAGAGAGTTATAGTCATCCAAACATTACTGCTCAAATGAAAATTCTGGAAATCTCAGTATAGTAAACTTCACTTTGCTCAATGATTTGATTAGGTTAATGGCATAATTTAGATTGGTGTCCTTCATGAAAGTTGTTTGTCTATATCTTATCTTATTTCTGTAAAACTTTCAGATCAATTGACCATATCTACAGTGAGTTATGGCCAAATGAACACTGTTCATTTAGTCATTTCTGCAGGGGCTGTTTGCAGGGTGTCCGGATTGGGGCCAAGTTTTGGTCCTCTTGCTTTGGTCTTTTGGGCATGGTTTTTCAGAAAAAATGTGCCATTATAAGCCTAGTTTCATATCCAATTGGCCAAACACCAATTGGACCAACACAGCCAAAGATATGGCAGTCCAAGTGGACTGAAATTTGATCACCTTTGCACTCCTTAGGCAGCCTACACATTCACTTTGCCATGCTATATTTCAGTCCAAATTGTGTTCAACTTACCTAAAATGGTCACTAATTGACCATTAAAATGCTCTCTAACAATTTCCTAAGCCAAGTCAAATTTCCACTCCTAAACCCTAGCTCAAAGTCATGGTTTTCACAATTTCTTTAGTTAACTCTTTCATTCTTTGTATATATATATGTATACACTTTAAACATAATCTCCAATTCACTCTAAGTCCATTAATACAATCAAACTCATTCCTTCCTTAGGGCTGCCAAAATTCAAGGGATGCATACACTTAACTTTTATTCATTTAATTTACAATTTCTCACTTATTTCAAGCTTTTAACATGGAATCAAAGAAGTATATATATAAGTAGGCACTAACCTCACTTTAACCTCTTGTAGGGCAGATTTCTCCAAGCTAAAACTTCACTTTCCTTCACTTTCTAGGCTGCCAAACACTTCCCCAGAGGTAGAGACAAGTTTTTAGTGAAGGGACTTAGGAGAGTTTGTGGTAAAATAAGGATGAAAATGGAGCTTTGGTTGAGATTCAATGGAGGAAGAGGGGAGGGGATGTAAAACGTTTTTGAAGGAGGAGAAAGGGCTGCTGTTTGCTTTTTTTTTTTAATTTCTTTGGTCCTTATTTGTCTCTTTTATTAGTTAATTAAATGGATTGCTTGCATGTGATTGGTGGAGCTTTTAAATGACATCATAATGATGTCATATTTGGCATTTTATTGAATTTTCTTTTCTAATCATTTTCAATTCAATTTTCAACAATATTTATTCATATTTTAGATCATAATAATTATTTACTCAACTGGACAAGTCGGCCAAAAATCACCTCTGAAGGCGAAATGACCAAAATGCCCTCCGTTTGGCTTAACGGGTCAAAATTGTCTGTACCGATTGAAAAATTTTTCTAGGTATTTTCTTGGCATTCTAATGCCATAGAAACCTCAATAACCCTTCTCTGGAGTCCCATAAATTATTTTAAAATTTTTCCCCCGGGTCTAGGGCTCCACGTTGCGAGAACCGCAACTTCCCTCTGGTTACCCTTCGCTTGGGCACCGGCTCATTTAACTAGGTTGTATTTTATTTCTAAAACTTTTACTAAATTTTTCTTATTAATATTTGAGTTAATTATGGTTCTTCACTTTAGTTTAAATATTTTTTTTCCAGAAGTTCTAGCTGTCCGGACCGACACCGGTCACCGGAACAGTAGACTGTGCGGAATTGCTACCAGGAGGATGTTACAGGTTATCAGTAGACGGAGTTGGTAATTCATTAGATATACTATGGGATCATGTTATGCCTTACAGAGGGGTAGGGTGTGACATGTTTTAATTGTATCAGAGCAAAGTTTTTAAATTCCGTTTTCACCTGTTATTTGAATATTCTTTCTTCATAGTACAACTGCTCAATATCATTGTGTGATACATACAGTACATTACATTATAAATATGCACTAATGGGAGGAAATCTCCTTGTGTTATTGGTTCAGGAGATCTAAAATCCTCGCATTGACTATGGAAGAGGGTGATCGTTCAGTCGATCAATCTATTGAGGCTGAGGTGCAAGGATGCCCTGTGCCTACTCAATGTCGATGGTTCAAAGACCACCGCAGCTGCAGCTTCTGCTCGATTCGCTCAGCAGATGGCTGCTATGTTCCAACAAATGGCTGGTAACGTGCCTACTCAAGTCCCAATACAGACACCAGTGGTACAACCACAATCTCCTACTAGGCAGTATGATAAATTGATGAAGTATGGGGCTACAAAGTTCAAGGGGACAGTAGATCCTCTAGAGGCTGAACAGTGGTTAGAAAGGATGGATAGGGTATTCAAGAAATTGCATTGCACGGAGGAGCTCAGATTCGAATACTCTGTATCTTTGCTACAGGGGGATGCTTATGACTGGTGGAAAACCATTCCCCACAGTCTGGTAGAACCTGTAGTGCTAACATGGAATGACTTTCTTAGGGAATTCAGACAGAAATATGTCCCTGATGCTTATGTAGACCAGAAGTTACATGAATTCTTAAGTCTAAAACAGGGGAACAGATCAGTGGCTGAGTATGAAAGAGAATTTTCCCATCTGAGCCATTATGCATTGAGTTTACTTTCTACCAGCAGGGAGAGATGCAAGAGGTTTGAAACTGGCTTGAAGCCCAGTATCAGATTACAAGTATTCGGCTTTAAACACACTAACTTCTCTGAACTTATTTCTTAAGCTCTAGAGTTAGAAAGAATTGAATTTGAAGTTGCTCCTGAGAAAAAGAAATCAGAGAAGAGAGAGAAAGAGGGAAAATCTGTAGAACAGAGTTCCGGTGGTCCTACTGGAAAGAGGAAGAACTATGGGGGACACAGCAGAGGTGCCAAGAAATCTGGTAGGGGAAGATATTCAGGACAGAAGCCTCCCCTATCTGGTTAGTAGAGTAGCAGAGGTTCCTAACCTCCCTGCCAATGTGAGACATGTGGAAGAAATCATGGTGGGATTTGCTACAAGGCTATTGGAGCCCGTTATAACTGTGGAGGCACAGGACACTTTGCCAAGGACTGAACTAGTAGTTGCAGAGTTGGACCACCTCCTACTACTACAGAAGGGTCAGTTCAGAGCCCTGTCACCAAAAGTTCACAACCACCCAGCAGAGGTAGAGGCAGGGGTAGAGGTAGCCCAGCAGGCAGCCAAGGCACAGTGAAACAATCAGAGCAAGACAATGCTCCAATCAGAATGTATGCAATGAGACAGAGGGAAGAGGCAGAGACATCGGATGTTGTGGCTGGTACCTTCTCAACTTTTAACCAAAATGTGTATGTGTTAATTGATCCAGGTTCTACCCATTCTTATATGAGTGCTAGCATCATTGATTGCATTGCTGTTCCATGTACAAAAATGGACTTTGAGGTGCTAGTAACAAGTCCACTAGGACAGGAAGTTAGGGTTAATAGAATGTACAGAGATTGTCCTTTGGTGATCCAAGGACACACTTTTCTGTCTGATTTCATTGAAATGGCCTTCAGAGATTATGATATCATCTTGGGCATGGATTGGTTAGCTAGGCATCATGCCATGATTGACTGTAGGCTGAAGACAGTCACTTTTGGGCTTCCTCAGTACAGTGATGTGGTAATACATGGGGAAAGGCAGTTATTGCCATCAAACATCATTTCGACTGCACTAGCCAGAAAGATGATCAGAAAGGGGTGTGAAGCCTACTTGGCACATGTGGTAGACACCCAAGTGGGGAGTCCAGCATTGAAGGACATCCCTAGAGTACATGACTTTCCATATGTGTTTCCTGATGAATTGCCAGGATTACCTCCGGAAAGAGAAGTGCAGTTTGAAATTAATGTTATGCCTGGTGTGGATCCAATCTCCATAACGCCATACAGAATGGCACCAGCAGAGTTGAAGGAGTTGAAGATACAATTACAAGAATTACTTGAAAAGGGCTTCATCCGCCCTAGTGTGTCACCTTGGGGAGCACCAGTGTTGTTTGTTAAGAAGAAGGATGGTACTCTCTGCTTATGCATTGACTACCGGCAGTTGAATAAGGTGACAATAAAGAACAGATATCCATTGCCTCGCATTGATGATCTGTTTCACCAATTGAAGGGTGTAGCGGTATTCTCCAAAATTGATTTACGATCTGGTTATTATCAGTTGAAGGTGCAAGAGCAGAGTATTCCAAAAACTGCTTTCAGAACTCGGTATGGACACTATGAGTTTCTAGTAATGCCATTTGGGTTAACAAATGCTCCAGCTGCTTTTATGGATCTGATGAACACTATCTTCAGACCATATCTTGATCAATTTGTGGTGGTGTTTATTGATGACATTTTGATATATTCAAGGAATGCAGAGGAGCATGACACACATCTGCGGATTGTACTGCAGACTTTAAGGGAGAAACAGCTATACGCCAAATTGTCGAAATGTGAATTTTGGCTGAAAGAAATCTCCTTTTTGGGACTTGTTGTGTCAGCTGAAGGGATCAAGGTAGATTCCAGCAAGGTAGAAGCTATCCTTAATTGGAAGCCGCCCAGGAATATCACAGAAATTCGCAGTTTTCTGGGTTTAGCTTGATATTACCGTCGGTTTGTGAAGGGGTTTTCTATGTTATCTTCTCCACTGACCAAACTGCTTCAGAAAGATGTAAAATTTCAGTGGACAGATAAATGTCAGCAAAGTTTGACTGAAGCTCCAGTCCTCACTTTACCTACTCCGGGTAAAGAATACACAGTTTATAGTGATACTTCTCACAATGGGTTAGGCTGTGTACTGATGCAAGATCGGAATGTCATTGCTTATGCATCACGTCAGCTGAAACCGCATGAGAGGAACTATCCAACATATGATTTGGAGCTAGCAGCTATTGTTTTTACTCTGAAGATCTGGAGAGACTATTTGTATGGGGAGAAATGCTACATTTACACAGATCACAAGAGCTTGAAGTACTTAGGCACCCAGAAGGAATTGAATTTGAGGCAGAGGAGATGGTTAGAACTCATTAAAGACTATGATTGCTTAATAGACTATCAGCCAGGGAAAGCAAATGTGGTGGCTGATGCCTTAAGTCTCAAGACTATGGCAAGTCTCAGAGTTTCTCCTTTGTCCATGGTATGTGAATTGAAAGCACGGCATGCCAGTTTAGAGATTGATGATGAGGGACAGACAGTAGTTGCATGGCATGTACAGCCAGTGTTGATTGATCATATCAGAATGGCTGCTCAGAGTGATAAAAAATATCAGAAGCTACTGAAAGAAGTCCAGCAGGGCAAGGAACCTGAATTCTCTGTGAGAGATGATGGTTTATTGCTACATCAGGACAGAATGTGCGTTCCTAATGATGCTGAATTGAGACAGATCATTATGAAGGAAGCACATGAGTCTCCATTTGCTATGCACCCTGGTGGAACTAAAATGTACAGAGGGCTGAAAGAGCATTACTGGTGGATGGGTATGAAGAGAGATATAGCTGAATTTGTTTCCAAATGCCTAACTTGTCAGCAAGTAAAGGCAGAACATCAAGTTCCAGCTGGTTTGTTACATCCTTTGTCAGTACCAGTGTGGAAATGGGAACGGATAACTATGGATTTTGTTACAGGACTTCCAAGGACACAGAGTAGTCATGATGCAGTATGGGTTATAGTTGACAGATTGACCAAGTTTGCTCACTTTTTGCTAGTTCGGATGGACTATAGCCTGGAAAGATTGGCCAGATTGTACATATATGAGATTGTAAAATTGCATGGAGTGCCAGTATCAATTGTATCTGACAGAGATCCTAGGTTTACTTCTAGATTCTGGGGTAGTCTTCAGAGAGCCCTAGGAACTAGATTGAACTTCAGCACAGCATTCCACCCATAGACAGATGGCCAGTCTGAGAGGGTTATTCAGATACTGGAGGATATGCTATGAGCTTGTGTGATTGAATTTGAAGGGAGTTGGGATACACACTTGCCTTTGATTGAGTTTGCTTATAACAACAGCTACCAATCTAGCATTGGGATGCCTCCATATGAAGCATTGTATGGCAAGAAGTGCAGAACTCCCTTATGTTGGGATGAAGTAGGTGAAAGGAAGATGATTGGGCCAGAAATTGTTCAGCAGACAGAGAAAAAGATCAGATTGATTAGAGATAGACTCAAGGCTGCATCAGACCGTCAGAAATCCTATGTTGATTTGAAAAGAAGAGATATTGAATATGCAGTGGGTGATAAGGTATTCCTCAAAGTTTCTCCTTGGAAGAGGATTATGAGATTTGGCAGAAAGGGGAAACTGAGTCCTCGTTTCATCGGACCATATGAGGTTCTGGAAAGAGTGGGTCCTTTGGCATATCGGTTGGCATTACCTCTAGAGCTAGCAAGGATACACAGTGTCTTCCATGTGTCCATGTTAAGGAGGTACAGATCTGACCCATCTCATGTACTATCAGTTGAAGAGATTAAAGTAAATCCAGATCTCTCATATGAGGAAGAACCCATAAAAATTCTGGCATATGAGGTGAAGCAGCTGAGGAACAAACAGATACACCTGGTTAAAGTGCTGTGGAACCATCATTCATGCCAGGAAGCTACTTGGGAACGTGAAGAGGATATGAGGAGACAACACCCACAGCTGTTCAGAGACTAATGCCAGGTAAAATTTCGAGACCAAATTTATTTTAAGGGGGGAAGAATTGTAACACCCCTAAGTTCGGTAGTGCGTTCTACTGTTCCGATGACCAGTGTTGTCCGGACAGCTAGGATGCCTAGAACTACACTTCGTTATGAGTGAGGAGACATAAAATAGTGAAATATAAGAAAAGAAAATACAAGAAAAACAAAGGAAAAATAATAGCAAAGAAATGTAACCAAGTTAAGCAAGCCGAGAACCCTAGCGATGGGTGACCGCACCGGGAAGTCACGGCGTGGACCGTTGACTAGCCCTGGACTGCGGAGAACCCTGAAAAATATTTTTAGTACTTAAAGAGACCCCTATTGAAGTATAAATATCATTAGAAATATCAAAGAAAAATTAATTAATTAGTACAAAGAAAAGTGAGAAATCGAAAAATGGACAAAACCCGGTGTTACCGAAAAATCAGGAATGTAAACCGAACAGGGGTATTATGGTCATTTGACATCCCAAAGTGTCTTTTGACCTAAATTTCCATTAAAAATAAATAATATTACACTTAGAAAATAAAATGAAAGATTAGTTTAGTGGTACCTAATGCAAATAGCCAAAAGTGGAGTGAAAATTGTGTAATTAGCACTTTAAGCTTATTATATGATTAGTTTGAGTAAGTGGACCACTAAGAATTATAATATGAATTAAAATATTGATTAAGTGGGAAGATTACTTCCATTAAAACTTCATCTTCCTCTTTTATTCATCCATTGCCGTAAGGAAGAACTCCTAAAGCCCTTCCATGGCCACCCCATTTGCATGGCTTCATTTCACCCATTTTCAAGCTAGATTTTGATTACTTTTCTTCATTAAGTTTTATCTCCACATCATAAGGAAGAGTTTGATACCAAAATCAAGAAGTTTAGTGAAGGTTTAGCAAGTCCCAACCATAGGTAAGTTTGTATTTTTGAATATTACTTTATTAAACTTTGTATACATGTTATGGGTATTTGATTTGTGAAGAAAATTTTCAAGTTTGAGGAGTTATTGATATATCCAGTTTGGACAGCCATGGGGTTGTATGTTAATGAAATATTCATACATATATTTGATGAGAATTTATGTAGAGTAGGGTGATTTAATGTCCTAGTAAGTTATTTCCATGTATATGTGGTGATTGTGCATTTGAATTTTGAAGTGGAGGAAGTTATGTGAAACTTTGGCAAGGTGGAGCAATTCAGCAGCCTTGGGACTCTTCAATGAGTGTTTTAATTCATGAAGATATTGGGTGAATTGTGACATTGAGGATTGATGAAAATATATGTAAATTGTTTGTGGAAATTGTATGTAATAATGAGTGGTGTTTATGTGAGTATATTGTTGTATTTGGACTTTATGAATTAGAGTTTTATTTGGTGTATTGAGGATGTTTGTATTCTGCCCAAAATGATCTTAATGTGAAGTGGTAAATGGTTTTGGTAATGTACCAAAACAGAATTGGGTTGAGGAGTGGATTTATGGTAAGGTAAATGTGTAATTGCTACATGTTTAAGCAAGGTAATTAAGGACAGTGTGCATTTTAGCCTATAACTCTAAATATGTAACTCCAATGGGTATGAGACCAATTGGAGGTGAAACTAGGCAGAAAATGTGCCAACTTTCATGAAGGAAACATACCAAAATTCTGCTTGCAAGGTAACTTGGAAAATGACCAAATACGGATTAAGTACAATTGAGACCTGAAAATTGACCAATTGGGCAGCAGTTAGTGTTTAGGCCATAACTCACTCAAAATAGGTCCAATTGACCTGAAATTTTAACCATGAATAGTTAAGACCCATACCTATAAGTCTTATGGAGACACCAAAGCCCAGAAATGGCCATAAGCAAGTCAAACAACTTGCACAAGTTCGGCTCCAAAAACTGGCCGAACCAAAGTTGACCAAATTTGACCTAAAATGACCTAATTTGATGCCATTTGACTAGCAATAGTAAAATAAGCATAACTTGGTCTACATAACTCAGAATGACCTAAAATTTTGCCCCGCGTTCCATAAGACATAGATCTAGAAGTTTGTAGTTTTGACCGAAACTCGAAAACCGAGGGAACTAGGTCGTCCTGCTAGGTCAAACTAGTATCCCGGAATCCAACAAGTTGCAATAAAATGCACTAAACAAGGAAATGAAATTGGTAACATGTACCAACCCTAAAAGACTATCGAATGTGACATATTAATGACACTAAAACTTAATTTACCTAGAACGCATCGAGGGTTGGTATATTAGGTGATTAAGCAAATAATAGCTTTCAGTGAATTACTTATCAAGCATCATCGATAGAGATAGTTTAACTTAATACTGAAACACTTCAAATTGTGTTTCTCAGTTACCAAAGACTCAGGAAAAGGGAAGGAAACACTTAGTCCAGACCAGGAGACAATTATCAGAGGTTAGTGCACAATAGCTATTTCTTTTGAATTATTTTCAATTGAAATAAATTTTGACTATTTGAATATTATTGTTTTAAATTGTGAAACTGTGAAAAATTGTTTGAATGATATTTGATGGATACTTATTGATTGAAAAGCACTATAAATGGTTTGAAACCACAGCTATCATGTATATTGATTGTATTCTTCGCTAGCTTGTCTAGTGGGACGAATTGAATTCCCTCTCTGGCTGAAGTGTTGAGATGTGTGCCTGTTGAGGATGAATTGGATGAGTACTCATATTTTTGCTAGCTAGCTATGTTATTCCTCATTAGTCATCGACTTTTGGGACGAATTGAATACCTCATTAACCATCGGCTTTTAGGACGAATTAAACTTTGGAACATGATTAAGCTGTGTGTGATTTATTAATATGTACTGTGAGATTGTGAAGTGAATTTAAACTCTTATTGACATATACTGTCTTTTGAATTCAACCATGATCTGACTTATTAAAATTTATTGTGATATTGAGAAATGGAGTTTAAATTCTTGTTGACAATTACTGTTTTGAAATTAACTATGGTTTTAAGTATCCACTATTTATATGATTTATGAATTGTGATTTAAATTGTATTTGGTTAATGTTGTGCACCACTGAGACATTGTCTGAGCGATAGCTTTTTATTGCTGTCGCAGGTAGACAGACAGGGCAGCAGACTAGGCTGCTAGTACCTCCAGCGAGAGATTACCGGGTATAATGAGTATACCAATATTTTGCATTTTGTACTGTAATGTATGACCACTGTATGTACATATTGTTTTTGGTTTTGAGCAGTTGTAAGTTAAAATTGTACATTGAAGTTGTAAAATAATTATGAGTTATTTTGACTTGTAAAAAAAAATTGTATTATATTTCTTTTATCTCAGTCCTTGAAAAATCACTGTGGATTTGTGTTGAGAAAAATATTGTGTTGAGAATATGTTGGAGTTGAGATTTGGAAATATATTGAAGTGCTTTTTACAGGTTTTCAGAAGAACTATTTTATCCAAAATACAGATGACACTCTGCCAAAATTTTTACAGAAATTCCAAGTAATTCAAATGTGTTAGTTTTATCACTTCAGTTCAAAAAGGTTTTTAACACTTGTAAATAGTGCTCACCACTGTAAAAGAAGTAAGAAAAGTTTTTAAAATCCCTTGTAGTATATTTAATGGGTTATCAGTAGACGGAGTTGGTAATTCTTTAGATATGCTACGGGATCATGTTATGCCTTACAGAGGGGTAGGGTGTGACATTTAGTTTACAACTTTAATGTACAATTTTAATTTACAACTGCTCAAAACCAAGAATAATATATACATACAGTGAACATACATTACAATACAAATTGTAAAATATGGTGTACTCAATATACCCGATGATCTCTCAGTGTAGTACTAGCAACCTAGTCTGCTGTCCTATTAGTCTGTCTACCTGCGACAGTAATGAAAAGCTATCGCTGAGCCAATGTCTCAGTGGTGCACAACATTAACAAAATGCAACTTTAAATCATAAATCATAAGTCTTATAAATAGTGGATACTTAAAAGCATAGTTAAATTTAAAGACAGTGAATGTCATAAAGAATTTAAACTCCATTTCTCAATATCATAATAATATCAATAAATCACACACACAGCTTCATCATGTTGCCAAAGTCCAAATCATCCCAAAAGCAGATGGCTAATGAGGAATAACATAGCTAGCTAGCAATAATATGAGTACTTATTCTATTCGTCCTCAACAGGCACACACCTCAACACTTTAGCCAGAGAGGGAATTCAAAGTCAATTCGTCCCACTAGACAAGCTAGCGAGGAATTCAATCAATATACATGATAGTTGTGGTTTCAAACCATTTACAATGTTTATCAAGTAATATGTATCCATCAAATATCATTCAAACAATTTCCCACAATTTAAAACAATAACATATAATTTGTCAATATTTATTTCAATTGAAAATTCAAAAAAATACTGTTGTGCACAAACCTCTGATAAATGTCTCTTGGCTCTGACTCAGTGTTTTCTTCCCCTTCCCTGAGTCTTTGCTAACTGAAATACACAATTTGAAGTGTTTCAGTACTCATTTAAATTGTCTCTAACAATAAGGCTTAATAAATAATTGATTGAATTCTATTATTTCCTTAGTCAACCTAAAACGTTGACCCTCGATGCACTCTAGGTGAATTAGGTTTAATGTTACCAATATGTCACATTTTATAGCCTTTTAGTGTTGGTACATTTTACCAAATTCATTTTCAAGTATATTGCATTTTATTGTAATTTATCTAATTTCGGTATACTAATTTGACCTAGCCGGATGACCTAGTTCCCTCGATTTTCGGGTTTCGATCCAAATTACAAACTTGTAGTCTATGTCTTATTGCACACGGGGAAAAATTTCAGGTCATTCTGAGTTGTGTAGACCAAGTTATGGTCAATTTACCAATGCTGGACAGAATGCACCAAAATGGTAACTTTAGGTCATTTTTAATCATTTTTGGTTCAGCCAGTTTTTATACTCGAACTTGTGCAAGTTATTTGAATTCTTTCTAACAATTTCTGGGCTTTGGTGTCTTCGTAATAATTGTAGATATATGTCTTAACTATTCATGGTAAAGATTTCAGGTCAATTGGACCTATTTTGAGCAAGTTATGGTCAAAACACTACTGCCCAAATGGTCAATTTTCAGGCTTTCAAAGCACTAATCCGGATTTGGTCATTTTGCAAGTCACCTTCTAGGTAGAATTTTAGTAAGCTTCCTTCATGAAAGTTGGCACATTTTGTGCCTAGTTTCACCTCCAATTGGTCTCATACCAATTGGAGTCACACACTTAAGGTTCTAAGCCAAAACATACACTGCCCTACTACACATTGTTCATCCTTTACCAATTACACATTCAACACTTACCAAGTTAACTCTCCCATGCCAATTCTGGTTGTACCATACCATGAACACATTTTACTTTACATTCTTGGTCATTTTGGCAACTTGTAACTACTCTCAACATACACACTATACTACAGAATTTTCTAAAGTCTCATTTAAAACAATTCAACCACATGAACATATCTCATTTCCATGTCTAAACCCTAACAATTAAACACACACACATACTGCCACCATAAGCAACATAATTCAACAAACCATTCCATGAAACTTAAACACTTCAATCTTCTTCATGAGGCTGCCACAAGTTTAGACATACCCATTAATTTCCATTTTCACTTTTCAAGCTTACAAATCAAACCTTACACATGGAATTCAACTACAATACAATCAAACATTTAAATCATCATTCAAACCACCATTTACATGCAAGAATAAGCTGTTCATATTGAGGTTTCATAGCTACCAAAATGGTGTACCACCATTAACTCATCAAACATCAAAACTTCTTCCATAAATTAACTCACCACAACATCCACTCAAAGTTTAATGAAACAAGAATAAAAAATACACATTTACCACTTTTGAAGCTTGACCAAAACCTCACTAAACCTCCTTAAAATTGCTATCAAAATCTTTCTTGCAAGGTGAGGATTAATTTTAAAGAAGAGACTTAGTGAAAATGGTGTCTCAAAGTGGATTGCATGGAGCTTGGAAAGGATTTGGCCATGGAGGTTTCTTTCTCTTGTTTCAGCTGCTTTTGCAAAGTGAGGAAGATGAAGGCATATTCTGCCACAATTATGCTTAATGGTCCACTTAAGTGGTGTTAGTGGAGCACTAATTGAATAAAAATATATTTTAATGTTAAACTTTCCAATTTTCCATAATTTCCTTCTATCTTTTGCTATTTAGATTATGTACCACTATTTTATTTTTTCATGACATTTTCTAAGTGTAATATCATTTATTTTTAATGGAAATTTAGGTCAAAAGACAACTCGAGAAGTCAAATGACCACAATGCCCCTATTCGGGTTGCATTTCCGATTTTTTGGTAACACCGAGTTTTGTCGTTTTCTCGATTTCTCGTTTTTCTTTATACTAATTAATTAAGTTTTCTTTGATATTTCTATTGATATTTATAATTCAATAGATGTTCATTTAAGTCTCAAAAATATTTTTCAGGGTTCCCCGTAGTCCAGGGCTATTCAACGGTCCACGACGCAACTTCCCGGTGTGGTCACCCATCGCTATGGTTCTCGGCTCGTTTAACTTGGTTACATTTCATTGTAATTATTTTTTCTTTGTTTTTCTTGCATTTTCTTTTCTTGTATTTCATTATTTTATGTCTCCTCACCAATATTTAAGTGTAGTTCTAGGCATCCTAGCTGTCTGGACAACACTGGTCACAGGAATAGTAGAACACACTACCAAACATAGGGGTGTTACAATTCTCCCCCCCTTAAAATAAATTTCGTCTCAAAATTTTACCTGACATGTGACACTCCTTACCCGTCTACAGTGTAGCCGAGCAAGTTATGCCACTCAGTGTGCTGGAGCACCAATTTCCTATTTTAATTACAATTTATCCCTTTTAATTCATTTATTTTCAATTTTTTGATAAATCTGAATTTTTCTGCAAATTTTATAGAAAATCCAGCAGAGTGCCAGCTGTAAATTAGAAAAACTGTTCTTCTGAACCTGTTTAAAAACACTTCCAATATAATTTCAAAATCCAAACTCCATTATACACATTTCAAGTCAATCTCAAAATCTTAATCTCAAATCACAATACTATTTTCAAAACTTTTCTGTTCACTTCATCACTTGAAACATATTCATAAATATTTCTCAACATTTCATTTATCAACATACATTATGTAGAAAATTTCAATAATATGAAATTTCATATATTTACATTAATACATAATTACAAGAGTTTATAGTTACAATCCAAATTAATACAAAATGCCAAAATACAAAATGCTCCCAAAATCCTATGTCCTACCATATGCACTGCAGGTGTGAGGTGACTCGGGACTCCAGATGCAAATCTGAAGGTTCACCCGGTCTGATGTCTGCTGGGCTCACCAGCTAGGCCTCCAGTACCTGCGCGTGGCAAAAGCGACGGGCTAAGCAATTCTGCTTAGTGGTGATAATATAAAATAAAATAAAACGAATATGCAAAATGTGTGTTTACATTTTTGGTAGACTTAACTTCTGATATTATTTGCATTATTATTCGATTAAAATTAGGTAAGGTTTATTATCATTGCCCGAGTAACCCATACTAATTGACTGGACTGGATAAATGAGTAAATTGGCACTGGGTACTAAGTACCTCGGACCATCACACTATCGGTCACATTGTGTCTCCCGGTGTGCAACAGAACAGCTAATAAGCTGTAATAGTTATCGGGGTTAAAACCCAAGTGTAATAATTCAAATAATATAGCCAAAGGCTATTATGTCACAGAATGGCATGGGAAGCCATGAAACACAGAATGGCATGAAGCCATATGCAGTACTGCTAACAGAACCCTATTGGCATGCCAAGCTATCCAAACCAATCTTGTTAGGTATACTAGGGCATTTTACACTTTTAAGTGTCACAATTTTTGAAATTTAAGTTTTAGTGTTACTATTCCATTCATTGGTCCACAAAAATGTTGACTTTTGCATAGCCAATAGGTACATTGGTTCCAATATCATCAACATACCACATTTTGCATTCAAAATTTGTTGGTATTGGTTGCCAATACCATTTCTAAGCTTAATGTTAGTTGGGCAGAATTTTCAGTTTTTATGTTTTGTTTTTACTGTTTCATTGGTCAATTTTGCAGTGGGAATTTGGCAAACTGATCAACATGAAAGTTGTTCCTTATTTTGTCTAGTTGCATTACCTTTTGTGAATCACTCCATTTGGAGTTTTGTAACTCAAGTTATGGTCCAAAAACCACAATTGGCAGGATTGAAATTTTGTCCAGAATTTCTGGACTGACCATATCTACAGTGTAATGAATAGTGAATGCAACTCACTTGTTGAATATGTTCTGGTCATAATTTGGGTTAGTTTCTTCATAAAAGTTGTTGGTCTATATCTCAGCTTGTTGCTGGTAATTTTTCAGGTCAATTGGACCTTTCTACCCTGATTTATGGCCAAATGACCAAATACTGTTCATTTGGTCATTTTGCCTAGGCAGACTGCAGGTCACTCTGATTAGGGCAAGCTTTTGATCCACTTGATTTGGTTTTATGGGCATGGTTTCTACACCAAAGTTGTGCCATTATATGTCTAGTTTCATGTCCAATTGGCCTTGCACCAATTGAACCTCTACAATTCAAGTTATGGCTGCCCAAACCTGCTGGACTCATGTCCAATTCTGTAGGTCACCAAGGGTAGCCACACCAAACCCAAATTCCATCACTCAACACACTCCATTTTTTATTTAAATAGAACTAAATGGTCACTAATTGACCATTAAAACCTATTTTCATCATCACATGGTCAAGTTCTCATTTTCCACCCCAAACCCTAACTGACACATTACCATTCATGCATTTACATACCTTCCATTGTCCTAAGCATTGTATTAATATTAAAGGCAGCTAAATTACAATTTAACTCTAAGAAATCTTCAAAATTCTACTAGGTTCAAGGCTGCCCAAAATTTTGGGATGGACATACACAAGATATTTAGGAAATTTCTTTGCAATTTTGCACTCAATTATACTTATTCAACATAAATTTGAAGGGAAACATAAGTTTAAGTCACTAACCTCTTAGGGAGCTAATCCAAAGCTTGTAAGAACTCTTTCTTTTTAATTCTTTTTGCTCCGAAAAGAATCTCCAAGGTGTGAGAACACTTTTTTGTGTTGCTAGGTTAGGGTTTTGTGGTGTGGAAGCTAGGGAAAATCAAGCTTTGAAAAGCTTGCAAATGGGTAACAATGGTGGAGGTTCACGGCAAGGAAGAGATGAGGAAGAGAAATCTGATTTTTTGTTTCATTTTCAGCCCATTTTGTCTCTTTAAAATAAGTTGATGCCATGTGTCCATATTGGATAGGTTGGGAAAACTTTAATGACATCATCATGATGTCATAATGCTATTTTCTTTCATTTCCTCTCCATTTCTGGTCTAATTAATTTCAATTAAATTTTTAACAACATTTAGTCATATTTTATGTTATATAAATTATTTATTTAACTGGACAAGTTGGCCAAAAATCATCTCTGAAGACGAAATGACCAAAATGCCTTCTGTTTGGCTTAACGGGCCAAAATTGTCTGTACCAATTGAAAAGTTTTTTTAAGCATTTCCTTGGCATTCTAATGCCATAAGAACCTCAATGACCCTTCTCTAGAGTCCCAATAATTATTTTATAATTTTTCCCCTTGGTCTAGGGCTCCTAGTTGCAAGAACCATAACTTCTCACTAGGTTGCCCATCGCTAGGGCACCAGCTCATTTAACTTGGTTGTATTTTATTTCTAAAATTTTTCCTAAATTTTTCTTATTAATATTTGAGTTAATTATGGTTCTTCACTTTAGTTTAAATATTTTTTCTCAGATGTTCTAGCTGTCCGGACTGACATTGGTCATCGGAACAGTAGACTGTACGGACTAGTTAAAGCGAGGATGTTACATGACATCAGTCTCTAAACAGTTGTGGGTGCTGTGTCCTCATGTCCTCTTCACGTTCCCAAGTAGCTTTCTGGCCTGAATGATGGTTCCACAGCACTTTAACCAGGTGTATCTGTTTATTCCTCAGCTGCTTCACCTCCTATGCCAGAATTTCTATGGTTCTTCCTCATATGAGAGGTTTGGATTTACCTCAATCTCTTCAACTGATAATACATGAGATGGGCCAGATCTGTACCTCCTTAACATGGACACATGGAAGATACTGTGTATCCTCTCTAGCTCTAGAGGTAATGCTAACCGATATGCCAAAGGACCCTCTCTCTCCAGAACCTCATATGGTCTGATGAAATGAGGATTTAGTTTCCCCTTTCTGTCAAATGTCATAATCCTCTTCCAAGGGGAAACTTTAAGGAATACCTTATCACCCACTGCATATTCAATATCTCTTCTCTTCATATCAACATAGGACTTCTGACGGTCTAATACAGCCTTGAGTCGATCTCTGATCAATCTGATCTTTTCCTCTGTCTGCTGAACAATTTTTGGTCCAATCATCTTTCTTTCATCTACTTCATCCCAATATAGGGGAGTTCTACACTTTCTTCCATACAAAGCTTCACATGGAGGCATCCCAATGCTTCATTGGTAGCTGTTGTTATAAGCAAACTCAATTAAAGGCAAGTGTGTATCCTAACTACCTTCAAACTCAATCACACAAGCCCGTAGCATATCCTCCAATATCTGAATTACCCTTTCAGACTGGCCATTTGTCTGTGAGTGTAATACTGTGCTGAAGTTCAATCTAGTTCCTAGGGCTCTCTAAAAACTACCCCAGAATGTAGAAGTGAACCTAGGATCTCTGTCAGATACAATCGATACTGGCACTCCATGCAGTCTTACAATCTCATTTATGTACAATCTGGCCTATCTCTCCGGGCTATAGTCCATCTGGACTGGCAAAAAGTGAGCAGACTTGGTTAGTTTATCAACTATAACCCATACTACATCAAGACTATTTTGTGTCCTCGAAAGTCCCATCACAAAATCCATAGTTATCCGTTCCCATTTCCACTATGGTATTGGCAATGGATGTAACAAACTAGCTGAAACTTGATGTTCTCCCTTTACTTGCTGACAAGTTATTCATTTGGAAATAAATTCAGCTATATCCCTCTTCATACCCATCCACCAGTAATGCTCTTTCAACCCTCTGTACATTTTAGTTCCACCAGGGTGCATAGTAAAAGGAGACTCATGTGCTTCCTTTATAATGATCTGTCTCAAGTCAACATCAATAGGAATGCACATTCTTCCCTGATGTAGCAATAAACCATCATCCCTCACACAGAATTTAGGTTTCTTACCCTGCTCGACTTCTTTCAGTAGCTTCTGATATTTATCATCACTCTGAGCAGCCATTCTGATCTGATCAATCAAAACTAGCTGTACATGCCATGTAACTACTGTCTGTCCCTCATCATCAATCTCCAAACTGGCATGTTGTGCTTTCCACTCATGTACCTTGGACAAAGGAGAAACTCTGAGACTTGCCATAGTCTTGCGACTTAAGGCGTCAGCCACCACATTTGCTTTCCCTGGCTGATAGTCTATTAAGCAATCATAGTCTTTAATCAGTTCTAACCATCTCCTCTGCCTCAAATTCAATTCCTTCTGGGTGCCTAAGTATTTCAAGCTCTTGTGATCTGTGTAAATGTAGCATTTCTCCCCATACAAAGAGTGTCTCCAGATCTTCAGAGCAAAAACAATAGCTGCAAGCACCAAATCATGTGTTGGGTAGTTCCTCTCATGCGGTTTCAGCTGGCGTGATGCATAAGCAATGACATTCCGATCTTGCATCAGTACACAGCCTAACCCATTGTGAGAAGCATCACTATAAACTGTGTATTCTTTACCCGGTGTAGGTAAAGTAAGGACTAGAGCTTCAGTTAAACACCTCTTCAACTCATCAAAACTCTGCGGGTATTTTTCTGTCCACTGAAATTTTACATCTTTCCGAAGCAGCTCGGTCAGTGGAGAAGCTAACATAGAAAACCCTTTCACAAACCAGCGGTAATATCGAGCTAAACCCAAAAAACTACAAATTTCTGTGATATTCCTGGGTGGCTTCCAATTAAGGATAGCTTCTACCTTGCTGGAATCTACCTTGATCCCTTCAGCTGACACAACATGTCCCAAGAAAGAGATTTCTTTCAGCTAAAATTCACATTTCGACAATATGACATATAGTTATTTCTCCCTTAAAGTCTGCAGTACAATCCGCAGATGTTTGTCATGCTCCTCTTCATGCATCGAATATATTAAAATATCATCAATAAACACCACCACAAATTGGTCGATATATGATCTGAAGATAGTATTCATCAGATCCATAAAAGTAGCTAGAGCATTAATTAACCCGAATGGCATTACTAGAAACTCATAGTGGCCATATCGCGTTCTAAAAGTAGTTTTTGAAATACTCTGCTCTTGCACTTTCAACTGATAATAACCAGATCGCAAATCAATTTTGAATAATACAGCTGCACCCTTCAACTGATCAAACAGATCATCAATGCGAGCTAATGGATATCTGTTCTTTATTGTCACCTTATTCAACTGCCAGTAGTCAATACATAAGCGAAAAGTGCCATCCTTCTTCTTAACAAACAATACTGCCACTCCCCAAGGTGACACACTAGGGCGGATGAAGCCCTTTTCAAGTAGTTCTTGCAACTATACCTTTAACTCCTTCAACTCTACTAGTGCCATTCTGTATGGTGTTATGGAGATTGGATCCACACCATGCATAAAATTAATTTCAAACTGCACCTCTCTTTCTGGAGGTAATCCTGGCAATTCATAAGGAAACACATTTGGAAACTCATATACTGTAGGGATGTCCCTCAATGCTGGACTCCCCACTTGGGTGTCTGCCACATGTGCCAAGTATGCTTAACACCCCTTTCTGATCATTTTTCTGGCTAGTGCAGCCGAAATGATGTTTGATGGTAATAGCTGCCTCTCCCCATGTATTACCACATCACTGTACTGAGGGAGACCAAAAGTGACTGTCTTCAGTCTACAATCAATCATGGCATAATGCCTGGCTAACCAATCCATGCCCAATGTAACACCCCTATTTGCATAGCCTGGTATATTTCACTGTTCCAGTGACCAGAACCGAGCTGTAGTCTAAAGGCCCAATGGGGTGAGGAGCCAAATGAACTTCAAGGGGCAGTCACCGATGTTAGAAGGGAAATTAGCAGTCTTCTCGCCCAAAATCCGTTCGCCGATTATATCGGTCGAACGATTCAAGATCGACACGATCGAGGTCCTCGATCCAGGTCGGAAAATTAGTCCGGTTCTCTCACTGTCATCAAATGAGGTTATCATAATTCTCCGATCATCGGGATCATAAATTTTCAGTCGAGGAATAAAGAGGACAATCGAAAAAAGATCAAAAGCAACTATCATGGCCGGGATTATTGCCGGAGCGGTTACAACAGGAAATGTGAGAAGGAAAGAGGAGAAAATCAAATGCGGAGGGGTTTCCCATTGAAGGTATATATATATAGGGAAAGTCTGAGCATTTATTGCGAGCAGAAAATGAAGAGGATGCCTCAGAAATCAAGGGAATAAATGCTTTGACCGAATCGGACTGAATAAAGGAGAAGATCGGAGTAAGAGAGGTCGGAAGAGGGGAGCCCGGCATGAGAGATCAGAAAAGGATCGTGTTAGAAAGATCTGAAGGGAGGGGAGGTCGGAAAACAAAAGGGAATAAGACAACTTTCGCTAACTGTCGTCATAATCAGAGCCAAGGTAGTTAAAGCATTGCAGACGAAATCTCCACCGCATGCCTCAGAATCGCCCACATTACTGACAGGTGCTAGAGTATCTCATGACAGTGCTGTACATCCCAATATCCACCGTTGATCTTGCTTGTAAAGATAAGTCCAGAGCCCTTGGATCAAAGAACAAGATGACAAAACCAGCGCTTTTTATTCTTAGCCTTCGGATCGCCCTTGACAAGAAAATTCTAAGCGGTCAGATTAGAAAGGAGAAAGGACAAATATGCAGAAAAGGATCTTGGTCATTCGTTTTGATTCTCTTTAATTTCCAACCATCAGATTGTGTCCTTTTAAATCCAAACCTTCCATTCCCTCAAAGGGAATCCTGACCCTTCATTGGAAGCACACGTTCCCTATAAATACCTGCATGAAAACTGTTGATGGGAGAGGAAGGAAGAAAAAGGATGGTGATTATAGTGGAAAGGCTCTGAAAATTGATTCAGTCTTGCTATTCTGCTATTTTTAAGCTAGAAAGACTTTAGAAACCAGTTTTCTAAAGTATTTTCTTTGAAGAAATATTGGACACTGAAACTCTTGATTTTCAGTTTGTTCATTGCTCTGCGATACCCTTTCTTAAGTTTCAATTATGTTTTCACCACCTTTATATCCACTTTTATTTTCTGAAGCTCAATCTCATTCATTATCATTCCGGTTTGATTACATGCTAACTAGGCATTCGTCATTTCAAGGAAAGCATTAGTCTCCAGACTATTAGCCCGAAACTCTGCAACATTCGTGACTCCATAGTTAGTTTAATAGGTTCAACTTCCTGCAGGTGAGTGTTTGAACCGTTGCCTCATCCAGTGTTTGCTTTTATTTTCTTTTTACGCTCGTAATTTTCGTTAAAGTTTGTTTTATGTTAGAAGGTCCCACGTGGGTGGTTATTCTCGAGTTTATCTTTGATATCAGATCATGTTATTTATTTGTTCTTGGACTTTTATTATTATCTCCTAATGTAGGTGTTCTGTTTACGGTAACGTACAGGTAGTTTGATAAAACTTTGGTAACAGTGTCTTAACATAAGAGTTTTTTTAAATAAACGTTCGGATAATAAATCAGAGAGTTATGAAGGCGAACCACTAGACTAGCTTGAGAATATGACTGGGTAAGGTGGGGGGAGGTCGAACTAAAATTGAGTTTTGGAATAGCAAACGAAATAGAGCAAATGTTGCCTATCGAAAGGTATTTGTAAAGCGATTACATAGGAGGTCAGTAAAATTCAGTCTGGTATTCCCTATCTAATCACGAGGTACCAATGAGTTAAAAGAAGCCTTATTCAGGTCCCTGGCATCTTTGAATGCCGGAACCCTTAGTCTTAGACTCTTATGATGTGTAGATGTAATCAGATTTCAAGAGGTCAGAAAAGTCCTTATCCGACTCCCATTCAAGTAAAAGAGATCGGAGGAGAGTTCTTATCCGATTCTCAATATAGAAAACTTTAATAAATTCTTAAAAGAGATCGGAGGAGAGTTCTTATTTGATTCTCAATCCAAAAAAACTTTAATAAATTCTTATAAGAGATCGGTAGAGAGTTCTTATCCGATTCTCAATCCAAAAAAACTTTAATAAATTCTTAAAAGAGATCAGAGGAGAGTTCTTATCCGATTCTCAATACAAAAAACTTTAATAAATATTTAAAAGAGATCGGAGGAGAGTTCTTATCCGATTCTCAATCCAAAAAACTTTAATAAATATTAAAAAGAGATCGGAGGAGAGTTCTTATCCGATTCTCAATCCAAAAAATTTTAATAAATACTTAAAAGAGATCGGAGGAGTGTTCTTATCCGATTATCAATCCAAAAAACTTTAATAAATACTTAAAAGAGATCGGAGGAGAGTTCATATCCGATTCTCAATCCAAAAAAACTTTAATAAATATCTAAAGGAGTTCGGAGAAGAGTCCTTATCCGATTCTTAAAAAAAAATTCTCATAAATATCTAAAAGAGATCGGAGGAGAGTTCTTATCCGATCTCCAATCAAAATTTTAATCTAAAAGGGATCGGAGGAGAGTTCTTATCCGATTCTCAAATCGAATTTTAACAAATATGCAAAATAATCCCTTAAACAAAACCGATACGTAACAGCAACTCACTAAGGGTCGTCTCATTTATTTATGTATCTGGGTAACCCGAATTAGTGGAAAATCAAATATTCCCTTTTACTAAAAGGATTAACATCTCCGTTCGGACCTCCTAACTATCGATTTTAATTTATAAAGAGCTTAAAGTTAAATCTGCTCACCCTCATTGAGGGACGAGGTGGGGTGCCTAACACCTTCCCCACCCGTTTACGGACCTCGAACCTAGAATCTCTGTTTTTTAAGTGGTTTCATTTTAATTTATTTTCACAAATGGTTTTCTTTAATTTCCCTCAAAATTACCACTTCGGTGAGTGCTCGTCCAGGCGATCGCAAAACCCCTTGCGACAGCTTGGCGACTCCACTGGGGATATTTGATTTTCCTTCAACCCCGGCCCAGAGGTCCAAAAGCAGATTTAATTTTATACTCCTATAAACTAGAATTATATTTAGATAGGTTCAATTTACGAAATTTGAAAACTTTAATCTATTGATGTTTGTTATTTTCGCTAACCGCCTTGTTTATTTTTGTTTTATATCCTACAGCATTTTTCATCTAAAAAAAAAAAAGAGAAAAAGAAAAACTCCCCCATATTGGGAAGAGGTAAAGGTGTCCCTTCACACACACTGAACACTCACATGATGTCCTCACACACTTCAGCCCTATACCTGGGCTTTCTTACCCTTTTAAGAAGTAGGAGGGAGTCATGTAGAGGTACCCGTGGGTTTTACACCGTTGGTATCCGTGAAGGCTTCTGCTCAAATTGAAACTCGTTCTATTCACTGTGATACCTGTGGAATTCTCCCGTTAGTATCGTGGTGATAGAATGGGGCTCTACTGTCTACAGTAGGGGCAATTTGGGAACCTGTGGCTTTTAGAAAATTAGACCTTGAGCTAAACTATCACGATAGCTGGAAGCCGTAGCAAGCTACCTTATAAGATAGAACTATCCGATTAGCAGCACCCATCCGGTACCAAGACTCTCCTATTTTAGGACAAAATGGGCATACTTACTCTTACCCTATTCTGCTTGTTTTATTTTGTTCTTATTTTTGAGGGTAATCTTGAATCATACTGTTAGGAAAACCTACACACTTTCCTACTTTGATAAATGTGTAGGTGTTACTCTGCCAACAGTATAATTCAAAATTACCTAAATTTACCCTGCTAATAAGTTTTTCCTGCAGGCATCACCAAATTAAGGTCTGTAAAAGGATAAGCATCATTTTTAACATGGCATCCTTGAGTCAGTCGGCAGAAGAAGTTCTTAGATCAGAACATAATGCTAAACCGCGGCCCGAACCTCCTCATAGTTTAGTGCCCCCACAATGCAATATCATCGGAGGATATACTGGCTTATTACCTCCATTGGTCCTGAGCAAAGTTGAGGTCAGAATGAACAGTCTCGAGGGTTTGGCTAATGGTTGGAAGTCGTTTTCCGATTAGGTCAAAGCAAGATTTGAGAAGAAATATGGGAGGATTGCAACCTTGATACGAGTAAAAGTCCAAGTCCCGGCATTAAAGGCCATACTGTCAGTTTGGAATCCTAAGTATGGGTTGTTCTCTTTCAATGATACCGATACTGCTCCCACTATGGAAGAATATCAAGCATTGCTAGAAATTCCTTATGTAGCGCAGAATTGGATCTACCTACACCTTGAGCATAGGCAGACCTAGAAACGGTTCGTACATATGTTGGGAATTCCCCCAGAAGAAGCAAAGGCAAGAGAAACAGTCAAAGGAAACACGCATGGATGGTATTGGACTTACCTCAAGAAGTGGTTAGATCAATACATCCATAATGAACAATGGGAGCAAGCTTCATTAGCACTTGCTTTGGGAATTTATGGCTTGATATTATTCCCGGGGCCTCCAGGAATTATAACCTGCAACGTTGTGGAAATATTCTGGGCAGTAGAAAAATAGAAAGTCAACCCAGTACCGGCAATTCTTGCAGAGACTTTGTTGACCCTTACTTATTGCAGACAATAAGGCAAGGGATCCATTAAGTTCTGTTCTCAATTATTGTACCTTTGGATCATCAGTCATATATCATCAGTCATATGTGTCCTATGGAGACGAAGGGGTTAACATGGTATCTTGACTAGCCTCTCATCGAGAAGATGACCAGATTAGTAATCAGCCCAAAGGATGAGCCGCAGTGGCAAGAACGGATTTTGAGCTTCAACAGCCATGACTACTGTTGGAGGAAATTATGGACGTCGAGTCAATCCATTTTGTCAGCACGGGGGGTAATCAATCAGTATCCCTAATCAGAGTGACTGGATACACAAGTTACACTCCGGCATTAATAATGAGACAGTTTGGCTCAACACAGTTCAGAATCAACATTGAAGAATACCACCGAGGTCATTTCTACCATGAGCTCAATGAGGAGGAAGGATTGGAAATAGCTCGCAGATCCTGGGAAAACATCACTATAATGGAAAGGTTGCCTAAAGGTCCGAGTGCCACGGGAGATTATCTTAAATGGAGGGCTGGTAGGGATCAAGGACACTTAACTGCAGATCGAACCAAATTCGAAGGCAGCAACCTTCATCAAAACGTCGTTTCAGAAGAAGCTAGTGATCATTTGGCTGATTCCCTACAAAAGGCAAACATCGAAAACTCGCAACTACAAGAATAAATAAAACAGTTAGAGGACCAACAGTAGATCCTCAAAAAAAAAAGTAAGAAGGCTCAGGGAAGAGGCAAGGACCGAAAAGATGGGGTTCGAAGAGCAACAGATACGATAGGAAAAGGAAAAGAGCTCTCTCTAAGTTGTAATAAAAGAAGCAGAAATACAGAATGGCAAGCTTCAAGAAAAGATGAAATACCAGGAGATACTCATGGAAGAGTATAAACAAGAAAGCAAAAAAAAGAAGCTTGAACTGAAGGAGCAAGCACAGCTTATCAACGATATTCTGAAAGAATTTGCTAAAGAAAGAAAAGAAAAAGAAAGACAAGCCGCTCTTTATCAAGACCTAAAAGAGAATGTAAACCAGCTGGAGAGAATGATAGCACAAGGGAAACAAGAACTCTTACCTGAATCCGAATATGCCCTGAAAATGTTTGACCCCGCCAGATAAGAAGAAAGGCTCTATGAATATCTCAGGAAGTGTCATTACATTATAAAGAACCTTCTTGAGCCTAGGCCAATGTAAAGTATGCCATGTATGAATTATTCAATTAATGGAACAACTTTGGGCCATTGTTTAGCAAAATTGTGAATGAATAGTATGACTCCCGTAGGAACCCCCTCGCTAGGGTTATGCGAAAAATTGGATGCGCCATATGGACAGGTACCATAAACGCGCATTTAATCCAGTCATTCACCATCGGACTATCGAACGATGCCATGATAAAAGTGATGCAATTATCCTTCTGCAGATTTCATCTTGGCTCTTAGATGCCACCGTATCCTTTGTCTACACCAGGACCCTTTTAATTTTTAATTCAAAATTCATTGAAAAGTTTCCTTTTTTTACTTCCTGCAGAAAATCAATATTGCTTCAAACAAAGCAAGCCTGACTAGACACGCAGTTCAACCCAGACGACTATACTTAATAAGATCACGAACAAGAAGGTTAATGGAAGACCAGGAACAAGTCCAGAACCTACAAGGAAAGGTTTCCCAATTGAAAGACCAAGTCTCGGAGCTCATGAGACTAATGAGGGAAATGTCCCATAATAAGCCTGCTTCAGAGCCTAACTTACCACTGCCTCCCCCACCTCCTACAACGGTTGATTCTCACCATGCGTCAACCTCTTTCACCTTCCAGCCATCGATCCCGGATCTGACAATCATCGTCAATCCGGCCCCACTGAATAATGACCCACCTTTCTCCTATTATCCGACTATCTCGAATGCTAAACCGTACCCTTCAGTCCTGATCCCTCCAATTCATTCCACCCCTCATTTTCCAACTGGGGGGGGTATCTCTTACAGTGGGAGGAGAAAATAAGACAAGAGAAAATGAAAAGCTATCCGCTCTAGAAGAGAGACTAAGAGTAATATAGGGACTGAACATGTATGGTTCAGTTGATGTGGCGTGGCTGAGATTGGTGCCTGATGTGGTGGTGCTGCCAAAGTTTAAGGTCCCGGACTTCGACAAGTATATCGGGAACTCAGACCCTCACATTCACTTGGCCACTTATATTGCCAAAATGTCCGCTCTGACAGAGGACGATTGACTCTTAGTTCACTTCTTTCATGAGAGTCTCTCCGGGGCTGCCCTGAGATGGTGTATTCAGTTGGACAGGAGCAAATTGCGCTCCTTGAAAGATTTGGCAGATGCTTTCCTGAAGCAATACAATTTCAACTACAACGTGGCCCCCACAAGGAGAGACCTCCAAAACTTGGTGCAGAGGGACAGGGAAAGCTTCAAAGAATATGCCCAGGGATGGAGAGAGCAAGCGGCAGAAGTATATCTTCCGGTTACTGATAACGAGTTTTGCTTCCTGTTCATTGAGACATTGAAGGCTCCATACTTCAATCTGATGATTGGAAACACTTCCAATAGTTTCTCGGACATCATCCAAGCTGGTGAGAGAATAGAAGCCAACTTAAGAATGGGACGACTGCAGGAGTTGACTGAGAAACCTGCCAAGAAAAATGCCAGCTTTGGCAAAAAGGAGGAGGGTGATGTGCATTCAATCACCCGGAAGAACAATCACTCCCCACTTCCTCAGAATAACTACCGGCCATATCCTCCCCTCATGGCCAAACCATTACAAACATTCCACCCCCTTTTCCAAATTATCCTCACCCACGCCTACAGTATCCACCACCGACAAACTACCAACCCAGACCACCTCAAAGTAACCTGAGACCACCAAGAAATCATGATCCACCTCTTCCTCTGCCACTTAGCGAAATATACCGATACCTCGTCGGTATAAACCAAATAGTGCCGATTCCCCTTGACCCAATTTAGCCACCATACCCCAGGTGGTATGATGCCACTGCCCAGTGTGAGTATCATGGAGGGGCACAGGGACACTCGACCGACAATTGCGGGGCACTCAGAGGGAGAGTGCACGCCCTAATCAGGAATGGGTGGTTGAAGATTGAAGGGAATGGTTCCCTCCCCAATGTTACCTCAAACCCATTGCCCAATCATGGTACGGGCAACGGTGTGAACATGATAGAGCCAGACGGAGAGGGGTCGACACCGGAGGTAGATGAACTAATTCCTCACTTTGAGGAAATTTTTAGAATGGCAGTGAAGGAAGGTTACCTCTACCCTGAAGCACCAGAACCTGAGGATAAGGCGGAATGCCCCTATAATGGAAGGGCAGTTAACCACGAGCTACAAAATTGTGAAGAATTTAAGCAAGAGGTTTAGAAATTACTGTCCCTCAAAGTCTTAAGATGCCAAACGAGGTTGAAGATGGAGGGGGGAGTAAACACAGCCCGATTCGGCCAAAATGCCTCCACCTCTAAACAAAGAATCACCTTCTCAGCCCCAGCTTCATCACCACTAGTAACAATCATTCGAACCCCGCCTCAGCTCCCCGTCATAAACACCCATGCCGCACCTTGGAACTATAATTTCCAAGTCTTCACCCAAGGAGCATCAAGTAGTACACCAGCTCCTAGCCTTGCCTCACCTTCAGTACCTCCTAAACCGTGCTTTGCTCCTCACGAGCACTTCAAGATGACCTACGCGGGATCTTCTGATAATACTACTCCCCAATCTAACCCTTAGCCAGTCACTGCCACAAAGTCTCCCCACATGAGCAAGAAGTTGAGTTTATAACCCGAAGTGGGAGGTGTTACGGGAATGAGGAAAAGGAAAAGAAGAGAGGGAAAGTAAAAATGGGAGAGCCACGAGAAAATGCGGAAGAGGAGGCTGAGAAAGCAGAGAGAGAAGAACCTGCCAAACCAAAAGAAGAGGAAGAGCTATTGCTTCAAATAATGAAGCAAAGTGAGTACGACGTGGTGGAACAGTTAAGGAAGACGCCTGCTCGAATTTCACTATTGTCCCTAATTCTGAGCTTAGAGGTGCACCGTCAAGCCCGGCAGAAAATTCTGGATCAGGCCTTCGTGAACCTCGACATCACACTGGGGCAGTTCGAGAAGATAGTAGGACAAATTCAGGCATCCAGTTTTGTCACTTTCTCAGAAAAAGAGATAGACCCTGCAGGCTTAGCGCACACTAAGGCCCTACATGTGACAGTTAAGTGTAAAGGTTGCATAGTGCCCAAGGTCCTTATTGATAATGGATCCACACTCAATGTACTGCCTAATGCCACCTTGGCTAGGCTGTCGGTTGACCGTTCAAATATACTTCAAAGTGCTATGGTGGTAAGAGCCTTTGACGATACAAGAAGAGAAGTGCTGGTAGACATTGACTTGCCCCTCCAAATTGACGCATGCACCTTCAACGTCACATTCCAAGTGATGAACATCGAACCTGCATACACTATGTTGCTGGGGAGGCCTTGGATCCATTCAGCGAATGCCGTTCCTTTGACTTTGCATGAAAAAATCAAATACATTATGGATGGCAAAATCATCACTGTGAAAGGGGAGGAAGCCATGCTGGTTACCAAGCCGCAATCACTTCCTTATGTGGAAGCTACTGAGGAGTCATTGGAAAGCTCTTTCCAGGCTCTCAAATTACAAGAAACCATCTTAAGAAATGAAGGGGCTATGGCTATGGTAGCCAAGGTGATGCTCAAGAGCAGTTATGAAAAGGGCAAGGGGTTAGGCGCCGCATTGCAAGGGATTATCGAACCTATACCGGCTATCCAGAAGGTTGGCCGTTGCAGTTTGGGTTATGAGGAATACACCCTCATGGATGGGCAATTTTGGATGAGGAATATCATTCAGGATCAAAGATTTGATCAAAAAATCGGGAAAATGAAGGTGGTCCCGAGAATCACGGATGTCTTCACTAAACTGGTCATTGAAAATCCGACGGAGATTGAAGAATCACCCGATGAACCATCCATCGATGTCATCCATCTCGATTCCTTGTATGAAGCTCTAGTCTCACCAATGGCTGAAAGGCAAGAACTAGACAATTGGACAGCAGAGGACATCCCTGTACTCAATTTCGAGTAAAGTACCTTTGGTTATCTACACTTGATCATTTTGTCCATGGTGGCAAGTGTAATACTGTAAATGGCCCCTTTTCTTATGATATAAATATTAATGAATTAATAGTGCATTTTATATCTAATTATCTTTTTCTTTCATTTTTGAAGTCCATCCTTATAATATATTCCATTTTGGTTTCTTCAGGACCATTCATCAATTAACACCTAATAATTCAATAGACTCAAAAATTCCTCTGGTTAATTTTGAAATCCCCATAACTACCATTACTTCAAGTGATTCTGAGGTGGAACTCACGGAAGAAAGGGATGAAAGAGATGAACCTTCCCTAGTGCCTTTTGGGGACGAAATGCACACCATAAACTTAGGCACAGAAGAAGTAAAAAGGGAACTTAAGGTTGTGGAGCGTGAAGAATTAGAATATATGGTTAGTTTGCTCAAAGAATTTCTGGATGTATTTTCATGGAGCTATGACGATATGACCGACTTAGACCCCCAGATAGGGACGCATAAAATTCCCCTAATTCCGGCGACAATCCCGGTAAAGCAGAAACTAAGAAGAATGAACCTTGACACACTACTTAAAGTTAGGGATGAAGTCAAAAAGCAATATGATGCTGGGTTTCTGGAAGTAGTCAAATATCCTCAATGGATAGCTAATGTTGTCCCGGTAATGAAGAAGGATGGAAGAGTCAGGGTGTGCGTTGATTACAGGGACCTTAATAAAGCAAGCTTAAAAAATGACTTCCCTCTCCCACACATAGATGTGTTAGTAGACAATGCTACGGGATTGGGCAGATGTTCGTGTATCGATGGGGCATCTAGGTACAACCAAATCCCAATGGATGAGGAAGACAAGGAAAAAACTGCTTTTATCACTCAATGGGGGGTATTTTGTTACCGGGTCATGCCTTTTGGGCTAAAGAATGCTGGCGCCACCTACCAGCGTGCTATGGTAACATTATTCCACGATATGATGCATAAAGAAGTGGAGGTATACGTGGATTGTAACACCCCTATGTTCGATACTGCGTTCTACAGTTCCGGTGACCATTGTTGCCCGAACAGCTAGGATGCCTAGAACTACACTTCGATATGAGTCAGGAGACATAGAATAATGAAATGCAAGAAAATAAAATAAAAGAAAAATAAAGTAAAAATAATAGCAAAGAAATGTAACCAAGTTAAGCGAGCCGAGAACCCTAACGATGGGTGATCGAAGTGACTGGCTTGGACCGTTACTAGCTAACTAGACTACGGGGACACGGAACTTGGAAAATATTTTTAGGACTTAAAGAGACATCAATTGAAGTACAAATACCATTAGAAATATCAAAGAAAAATTAATTAATTAGTACAAAGAAAAGTGAAAAATCGAAAAACGGACAAAACCCAGTGTTACCGAAAAATTGGGAATGCAACCCGAACAGAGGCATTGTGGTCATTTGATATCCCGAGTTGTCTTTTGACCTAATTGTCCATTAAAAATACATGATATTACACTTGGAAAATATAATGAAAAATTAAATTAGTGGTACCTAATGTAAATAGTAAAAATGGAGAGTTAAATGTGGGAAAATGAAAGTTAAGATTAAACTAATAGTTAATTTTGACATAGTACTCCATTAACTCATTTAAGTGGACCACTAACTCACCCTTTGGACAACAGATTGAACTTCATCTTCAAGCTCCCAAATTCAGCTGAAAATGGTGAAAAGAAGATCCACCATTGTTGTCCACTTGAAAGCCTCATGCAAGCTTGATTTAAGCTTCGTTCTTGGCACCTTTCTTCACTAAAAGTTGTCCATACACCTTGGGCAGTAGATTGGCAGCAAGAAGACCAAGTTTTGGAGAGATTTTGAAGAGTTGCCAAAGTGTTAGCAAAGACTCAGGGAAAGGGAAGGAAACACTGAGTCAAGGCCAGGAGACAGTTATCAGAGGTTTGTGCACAATATTTATTTCTTTTGAATTTTTCAATTGAAATAAATTATGATTATTTGTACGTTATTGTTTTAAATTGTGTTTGTGCACAATAATTTTGACTTCTCATTTTCTACTTAAAAATTTAATTGAACATTATAGTTTTAAATTGTGTTTGTGCAAAATAGCTATTCCTTTTGAAATTTTCAATTGAAATAAATTATGATTTTTTGTGTGTTATTGTTTTAAATTGTGTTTGTGCACAATAGTTATTTCTTTTGAATTTTTCAATTGAAATAAATTATGATTATTAGTATGTTATTGTTTTAAATTGTGTTTGTGCACAATAATTTTGACTTCTCATTTCTACTTAAAAATTTAATTGAACCTTATAGTTTTAAATTGTGTCCGTGCATAATACTTTTATATTCGCTGCTTTTGCTAGAAAATTTATTTGGAGAAATGAGTTATAAATAATTTTTTTATTGTTTTGGTTTTTGGAATATTATTTGGAAATTATTGTGTTGCCTACTTTGCAAATGGAAATTTTGAGATAAATTGTGTTTAGTGGTATCGGAGCAAAGTAGGGACGGCGATACGTAACGCCTACGATTCTTGGGAACTCTCATGTGTGAACCCAGGAGCTTGCAGGGATGGCGATACGTAACACCTGCAAGTGCTCTGATAAGTACACTATATTCCTCCCTCTTTGACTTGTCAGTCTGAGGTGAGTGTAGATGAGTACTGATTATTCAGCTAGCTTCCTCCCTCATTGATTTCGAATATTAGGGTGAGTGTGTATTGTCGTGGTGTACAACACGGCATGTGTGGAAAAATTGTGTCATGGCTTAAATGGTGTTATTGATTGGCAAAACTGTATTATTCAGTTATTTGATCAAATTGTGTTATGGATTGGCAAAACCGTGTTATTCAGTTATTTGATTAAATTGTGTTATTGATGGGCAACACTGTATTATTCAGTTATTTGATCAAATTGTGTTATTGATGGGCAAAACTGTATTATTCAGTTATTTGATTAAATTGTGTTATTGATGGGCAAAATTGTGTTATTCAGTTATTTGATCAAATTGTGTTATTGATTGGCAAAACTGTGTTACTCAGTTATTTGATCAAATTTGTATTATATGAACTTTGTAAGTTTTGCGAACTACTTGATTTGTGAATTGTCAATAAAAGATTTATATATATCACATTTCAAATTGTTATTGTGCACCACTGAGTAAATTTTACTCAGCGATAGCTTTTCATTGCTGTCACAGGTAGATAGACTGACAGGGCAGCACACTAGGCTGCTAGTACTACATTGAGAGATCATCGGGTATATTGAGTATACCACATTTTGCATTTTGTACTGTAATGTATGTTCACTGTATGTATATATATTGTTCTTGGTTTTGAGTAGTTGTAAATTAAAATTGTACATTGAAGTTGTAAAGTAAATGATGAGTTATTTTGGCTTGCAAAATTTGTACTGCATTTCTTTAATCTCAGTCTTTGAAAAATTATTGTTGATTTGAGTTGAAAAACGTATTGTGTTGAATTATGTTGGAATATGAGATTGAGAAAAATATTGAAGTGCTTTTTATAGGTTTTTTAATAACTATTTTGTCCAAAATACAGATGGTACTCTGCCAAAATTTTTACAAAAATTATTAATAGTCCAAGTGTGTTAGCTGTTTTACTTCAGTTCAAAAGGATTTTTAATACCTGTAAACAGTGCTCACCACTATAAAATGAAGTAAGAAAAGTTTTAAAATCATTGTTTGATACATACAGTACATTACATTATAAATATGCACTAACGGGAGGAAATCTTCTTGTGTTATTAGTGTATTTAATGGGTTATCAGTAGACGAAGTTGGTAATTCATTAGGTATACTACGGGATCATGTTATGCCTTACAGAGGGGTAGGGTGTGACATGTTTTAGTGGTATCAGAGCAATGTTTTTAAATTATGTTTTCACATGTTATTTGAATATTCTTTCTTTATAGTACAACTGCTCAATATCATTGTTTGATACATACAGTACATTACATTATAAATATGCACTAACGGGAGGAAATCTTCTTGTGTTATTAGTCTATTTAATGGGTTATCAGTAGACGAAGTTGGTAATTCATTAGGTATACTACGGGATCATGTTATGCCTTACAGAGGGGTAGGGTGTGACATGTTTTAGTGGTATGAGAGCAATGTTTTTAAATTATGTTTTCACATGTTATTTGAATATTCTTTCTTTATAGTACAACTGCTCAATATCATTGTTTGATACATACAGTACATTACATTATAAATATGCACTAACGAGAGGAAATCTTCTTGTGTTATTTGTTTAGGAGGTCTAAGATCCTCTCATTGGCTATGGAAGAGTGTGATCGTTCAGTCGATCGATCGATAGAGGCTAAGGTACAAGGGATGCTGACCCTACACAATGTCGATGGATCACCCGCACTGACCTTACCACAGTTCCCTCCTCAGTTCGCTCAGCAGATGGCTGCAATATTCCAACAAATGGCTGGTAATATGCCTACTCAAGTCCCAATACAGACACCAGTGGTACAACCACAGTCTTCTGCTAGACAATATGACAAATTGATAAAATATGGGGCTACAGAGTTCAAGGGGATAATAGATCCTCTAGAGGCAGAACAGTGGTTAGAGAGGATGGATAGGGTATTCAAGAAACTACATTGCACAGAGGGGCTCAGATTTGAATACTCAGTATCTTTGCTACAAGGGGATGCTTATGACTGGTAGAAAACCATTCCCCATAGTCTGGTAGAACCTGCAGTGCTAACATTGTCACACCCTACCCCTCTGTAAGGCATGACATGATCCCGTAGTATACCTGATGAATTACCAACTCCGTCTATTGATAACCCATTAAATACACTACAAGAGATTTTAAAAACTTTTCTTACTTCTTTTACAGTGGTGAGCACTATTTACAGGTGTTAAAGACTTTGGTGAACTGAAGTGAAACAACTAACTCATTTGATTTATTTGGAATATCTGTAAAAATTTTGGCAAGGTGCCATTTGTATTTTGGACAAAACAGTTCTTCAGAAAACCTGTAAAAAGCACTTCAATTATTTTCCAAATCTCAACTCCAATATTTTTCTCAATACAACACATTTCTCAACTCAATTCCATAGAAATTTTTCAAAGTCTGAGATAAGGAAATATAATACAATTTTTATAAGTCAAATAACTCATAATAAATTTACAACTTCAAGGTACAATTTGAATTTACAACTGCTCAAAATCAAAAACAAAATGTACATACAGTGTCATACATTACAGTACAAAATGCAAAATATTGGTATACTCATTATACCAGGTAATCCCTCACTGGATGTATTAGCAGCCTAGTCTGCTACTGTCTGCTCTCTACTGCGACGGCAATAAAGCTATCATTTGAGACAATGTCTCAGTGGTGCATAACATTAACCAAATACAATTTTAATTCACAATTCATAAATCATATCAATAGTGGATACTTAAAACCATAGTTAAATTCAAGACAATGAATGTCATAAGGAATTTAAACTCCAATTCACAAATTATCAAAATTCATAATAACACAATTTAGTCAAATAGTTTAAGAATACCGTATTGCCAATTCATGCACAATTTGATCAAATAACTGAATAATACCTTTTTGCAAATCAATAACATAATTCGATCAAATAACTGAATAATATCGTTTTGCAAATCAATAACACAATTCAATCAAATAACTGAATAATATCGTTTTGCAAATCAATAACACAATTGATCAAATAACTGAATAATATCGTTTTGCAAATCAATAACACAATTGATCAAATAATTGAACAATACAATGTTGCCAATCAATAACACAATTTAGGTCATGACACAAATTTTTCCATATATGCCGTGTTGTACACCATGACAAGACATACTCACCCCAATAATCGAAATCAATGAGGGAGGAAGCTAGCTATCTAATGAGTACTCATCCACACTCACCTCAGACTGGGAAGTCAAAGAGGGAGGAACATAATCATACTCACCCCAGACTGATAAGTCAAAGAGGGAGGAATAATCACACTTACCCCATTAATGGAAGAGGAAACATAGTATCAGTGTCATGCCAATTGTGAGTCAAAACAATTCCAAACATTTTATTCAAATGATACGTAAGAATCCAATAAATTTCCAAAGTTATAATTTCATTCACAAAATGGCAACACAATTCGTAATTCACTTCAATTTCCACAAAAACCATTTACAGTGCTTTTCAATCAATAAGTATCCATCAAATACCATTCAAACAGTTTCTCACAGTTTCAAATCATTTACAACGCTTTTCAAGCAATAAATATCCATTCAAGTATTTTTCCACAATTTAAAACAATAATATACAAATAGTCATAATTTATTTCAATTGAAAAATTCAAAAGAAATAGCCGTTGTGCACAAACCTCTGATGACTGTCCCCACAGTCCGACTCGGTGTTTCCTTCCCTTTTCTTTGAGTCCTTGTTAACTGAGAAACACAATTTGAAGTGTTTCAGTACTAAATTAAACTGTCTCTATCGATGGTGTTTGGTAAATAATGCACTGAACTCAATTATTCACTTAATCACCTAATATACCGACCCTCGTTGCGTTTTAGGTAAATTAGGTTTTAGTGTCGTTAATATGTCACATCGATAGGGTTTTAGGTTTGGTACGTTTTACCAAAGTCATTTTCTTGTTTAGTGCATTTTAATGCAAATTGCTGGATTCCGGGACACTGGTTTGACCTAGCCGGACGATCTAGTTCCCTCGGTTTTCGGGTCTCGGTCGAAACTACAAACTTGTAGATCTAGGTCTTATGGACCGCGGTGCAAAATTTTAGGTCAATCCGAGTTAAGTAGACCAAGTTATGGTCATTACACTATTGCTGGTCAATTGGTATCAAATTAGGTCAATTTTGGGTCAATTTGGTCAACTCTGGTTCGGCCAGTTTTTGGACCCGAACTTGTGCAAGTTGTTTGACTTGCTTATGGTCATTTCTGGGATTTGGTGTCTTCATAAGACTTGTAGGTATGGGTCTTAGCTATTCATGGTTAAAATTTCAGGTCAATTGGACCTGTTTTGAGTGAGTTATGGCCTAAACACTCACTGCTGCCCAATTGGTCATTTTTCAGGTCCTAATTGCACCTAATCCGAATTGGTCATTTTCTTAGGTCACCTTGCAAGCAGAATTTTGGTATGTTTTCTCAATGAAAGTTGGCACATTTTGTGCCTAGTTCCACCTCCAATTGGTCTCATACCAATTGAGGTTACACATTTAAACTTATTAGCTAAAATGTACACTGCCCTTGGTTACTTTGCTTAACACACATTAATCACACACATTTACCTTGCAATTTGTTCACTTTCCTACCAATCTGTTTTGGTACATTGCCAAAAGCATATTCTACTTTACATTAACATTACTTTGGGCAGATTACAATTACCCTCAACACACCAAATATAATTCACATTTACAAATTCTAAGTACCATTACATACACACCTAACCATTACAAATCTTACATACACTTTACAATATCAATCTACATACATATCCGTCAATCCTTCTAGGTCAATATTCTGCCTACACTTCCATGAATACATACATTTACTCAAGTGTTCCCAAGCTGCCGAAAATTGTCCTTCAACATCAAAGTGCCCTACAATTTACCAATTCCCATCCAAGTGCATAAATCACCATATATATGTGAAATAATTCACTAGGATATTAAATCACCAAGATCAACATTATTTCTCATCAATTATATGCATAATAAATCATTAAATGCGTGACCCCATGGCTGTCCAAAAATGGCTATCTCAATAACTATTTAAACTTTAAAATTTCCTTCACCAAACTAACACCCATTACATAAACATAAAGTTTAACAAAGGAATTCTCAAAAATGTAAACTTACCTTTGATTGTAACTTGCTAAACCTTCACCAAACTTCTCAAATTTGGTATCAATATCTTCCTTGTGATGTGTAGACCATTTTTGATGAAGGAACTCAAGTGATTAGAAGTGAAATGAGTGGTTAGATGAGCTTGCATGAAAAATGGCCATGGTGGTTCCCATTTTCTTCAATTCGGCAATGTTTATGAAATGAGGAAGATGAACGTTCTGATGGGTTTAGTGGACTTACATCAGCCACATTTTATGTTTAATTTAATCCTTTAGTGGTCCACTTACTCATTTAATTATATAATAATGCTTAAATGTGTTATTTACACATTTTTCACTCCATTTTTGGCTATTTACTTTATGTACCACCAAATTAATTTTTCATTTCATTTTCTAAGTGTAATATTATTTATTTTTAATGGAAATTTAGGTCAAAAGACACTTTGGGATGTCAAATGACCATAATGCCCCTGTTCAGGTGGCATTCCCGATTTTTCGGTATTACCGGGTTTTGTCTGTTTTTCGATTTCTCACTTTTCTTTGTACTAATTATTTAATTTTTCTTTAATCTTTCTAATGAGATTTATACTTCAATAAGGGTCTATTTATGTCCTAAAAATGTTTTCCAGGGTTCCCCGCAGTCCAGGGCCAGTCAACGGTCCACGCCGTGACTTCCCGGTGCGGTCACCCATCGCTAGGTTTCCCGGCTCACTTATTCGGTTACATTTCTTTGATATGATTTTTCCTTTGTTTTTCTTGTATTTTCTTTTCTTGTATTTCATTATTTATGTCTCCTCTCTCATATCAAGGTGTGGTTCTAGGCATCCTAGCTGTCCGGACAGCACTGGTCACCGGAATAGCAGAACGCACTACCGAACTTAGGGGTGTTACAAACATGGAATGGCTTTCTCTGGGAATTCAGACAAAAATATGTCCCTGATGCTTATGTAGATCAGAAACTGCAAGAGTTCCTATGTCTAAAACAAAGGAGTAGATCGGTGGCTGAATATGAAAGGGAATTTTCCCGCCTAAGCCGTTATGCAGTAAGTCTACTTTCTACTAGTAGGGAGAGATGTAAGAGGTTTGAAATCGGCTTGAAGCCCAATATCAGATTACAAGTAGTCGGATTCAAATACACTAACTTCTCTGAACTTGTTTCTCAAGCCATAGAGTTAGAAAGAATTGAATTTGAAGCGACCCCTGAGAAAAAGAAATCAGAGAAGACAGAAAAAGAGGGAAAGTCAGTAGAACAGAGTTCCAGTGGTCCTACTGGAAAGAGGAAAAACTTCGGGGGACACAACAAAGGTGGTAAGAAGTCCGGTAGAGATAGATCTTCTGGATAGAAACCACCCCGATTTGATCAGCAAACTCAATAGAAACCCAGAAATGCGCTGTTAGATCGACTTTGTGAAACTTGTGGTAAACCACATAGTGGGGTATGTTATAGAGCCGTACGAGCATGTTTTAATTGTGGAGAGACTGGTCATTTTTCTAGGGATTGTGTAAATCCATGTCGTTCTGGATCATTTACTACACCAAAGGGATCAACCCAAGTTTCTACCCCAAAGAGTTCACCATCAGTTAGTAGAAGCATAGGTAGAGGTAGGGGTAGTACACCTAGAAGTCAGAGTACTGTGAATCAGCCAGAATAGGGTGATGCTCCAGCTGGAGTATACGCTATACGGTAGAGAGAAGAGGCTTAGACTTTTGATATTATTGCTGGTAATCTCTCAAATAGTAAATAAGATATATATATGTACTGTTCGACCTAGAGTTTGCATACTTTTATGTTAGTGTTAGAACTATATGTTATATTGTTATTCCTTTATAGGGGGAATAAATTTTGATATATTAGTGATTAGTCCTTTAAGATAAGGATTGTGATAATAAGTGAAATTAGTTTTGAAAGAGTTTATCGGTGAAAAGTATTTTCTAACACACCATAAATTATAAAGCTAATTGGCGAGCCTACTTAATGTAAGGCAAGAGGACGTAAAAGTAAGATGCAGTAATGGAATTACTCTAGATGAGGGCAAGGATGTTACTGTTAGTAATTGCTAATGGATGTTGTAATCAGAATAAGATTCGAATATCAGTAAATTTGAAAAGGATAAAATATCAGAAAATTTGATCTATTAGGATGTATCGTAGTAACTATGCAATGTTCTTGATGTTTATACTGTAAGCTGCAGATTACAGTACTGACTTGAGATTATTGTATAGAGCTACGTACTACTCGAGAATACACCAAGTTGAGAATAGTTGCCAACGGCATCTGTTTTGGTATAGTTATGCCAGGACAGAATTTTATTGTTGGAAATAAGTTTGAAAATCCTACTTAGGGATTTAAAACTCAAAAGTTAGAATATCGAAAGGTTATAGTTTAGTACAAAAGGGAAGTAAGTTATAGAATATTGACAGATAAAAAGAGTTATGGAAGTAAAAATTCGAACAGTTGGTTCAGATATAATAAAAAAATGTTACGAATGTGAGGAAGACTATTGACTAGAATGGTCAGAGGACCAACGACTAGATAAATCATTCTAACATGACCTCAAGGGTCATTGAAGAAGGAACATGAATCGAAATATTAGACAGGACAATAGTAAGAGAAGATTGGTGTTATAAAAACAAATTAAACATTGTATTAGATTGTTAAAAGTTTTATACAAATTTGAGGTAAAGAAGATTATACGATCATATAGAAAGGAGAAAATAAACGTATGACTATTGTAAGATGGCTATTAGGTAAAATTTCGTGGACGAAATTTATTTAAGGGGGGGAGAATTGTAACACCCCTATGTTCGGTAGTGCGTTATACTGTTCTGATGATCAGTGTTGCCCGGATAGCTAGGATGCCTAGAACTACACTTCGATATGAGTGAGGAGACATAAAATAATGAAATACAAGAAAAGAAAATACAAGAAAACAAAGGAAAAATAATAGCAAAGAAATAAAACCAAGTTAAGCGAGCCGAGAACCCTAGCGATGGGTGACCGCACCGAGAAGTCACGACGTGGACCGTTGACTAGCCCTGCACTACGGGAAAGCCTGGAAAATATTTTTAGGACTTCAAGAGACATCAATTGAAGTACAAATATCATTAGAAATATCAAAGAAAAATTAATTAATTAGTACAAAGAAAAGTGAGAAATCGAAAAACGGACAAAACCCGGTGTTACCGAAAAATCGGGAATGCAACCCGAACAGAGGCATTGTGGTCATTTGATATCCCGAGTTATCTTTTGACCTAAATGTCCATTAAAAATACATGATATTACACTTGGAAAATATAATGAAAAATTAAATTAGTGGTACCTAATGTAAATAGTAAAAATGGAGAGTTAAATGTGAAAAAATGAAAGTTAAGATTAAACTAATAGTTAATTTTGACATAGTGCTCCACTAACTCATTTAAGTGGACCACTAACTCAACCTTTGGACAGCAGATTGAACTTCATCTTCAAGCTCCCAAATTCAGCTGAAAATGGTGAAAAGAAGATCCACCATTGTTGTCCACTTGAAAGCTTCATGCAAGCTTGATTTAAGCTTCGTTCTTAGCACCTTTCTTCACTAAAAGTTGTCCATACACCTTGGGCAGTAGATTGGAAGCAAGAAGACCAAGTTTTGGAGATATTTTGAAGAGTTTCCAAAGTGTTAGCAAAGACTCAGGGAATGGGAAGGAAACACTGAGTCAAGGCCAGGAGACAGTTATCAGAGGTTTGTGCACAATATTTATTTCTTTTGAATTTTTCAATTGAAATAAATTATGATTATTTGTACGTTATTGTTTTAAATTGTGTTTGTGCACAATAATTTTGACTTCTCATTTTCTACTTAAAAATTTAATTAAACATTGTAGTTTTAAATTGTGTTTGTGCACAATAGCTATTCCTTTTGAAATTTTCAATTGAAATAAATTATGATTATTTGTGTGTTATTGTTTTAAATTGTGTTTGTGCACAATAGTTATTTCTTTTGAATTTTTCAATTGAAATAAATTATGATTATTAGTATGTTATTATTTTAAATTGTGTTTATGCACAATAATTTTGACTTCTCATTTTCTACTTAAAAATTTAATTGAACATTATAGTTTTAAATTGTGTCCGTGCATAATACTTTTATATTCGCTGCTTTTACTAGCAAATTTATTTGGAGAAATGAGTTATAAATAATTTTTTTATTGTTTTGGTTTTGGGAATATTATTTGGAAATTATTGTGTTGCCTACTTTGCAAATGGAAATTTTGAGATAAATTGTGTTTAGTGGTATCGGAGCAAAGTAGGGACGGCGATACGTAATGCCTACGATTCTTGGGAACTCTCACGCGTGAACCCAGGAGCTTGCAGGGATGGCGATACGTAACGCCTGCAAGTGCTCTAATAAGTATACTATATTCCTCCCTCTTTGACTTGTCAGTTTGAGGTGAGTGTGGATGAGTACTCATTATTCAGCTAGCTTCCTCCCTCATTGATTTTGATTATTGGGGTGAGTGTGTATTGTCATGGTGTACAACACCGCATGTGTGGAAAAATTGTGTCATGGCTTAAATGGTGTTATTGATTGGAAAAACTGTATTATTCAGTTATTTGATCAAATTGTGTTATGGATTGGCAAAACCGTGTTATTCAGTTATTTGATTAAATTGTGTTATTGATGGGCAACACTGTATTATTCAGTTATTTGATCAAATTGTGTTATTGATGGGCAAAACTGTATTATTCAGTTATTTGATCATATTGTGTTATTGATGGGCAAAACTGTATTATTCAGTTATTTGATCAAATTATGATATTGATGGGCAAAATTGTGTTATTCATTTATTTGATCAAATTGTGTTATTGATTGGCAAAACTGTGTTACTCAGTTATTTGATTAAATTTGTATTATATGAACTTTGTAAGTTTTGCGAACTATTTGATTTGTGAATTATCAATAAAAGATTTATATATATCACATTTCAAATTGTTATTGTGCACCACTGAGTAAATTTTACTCAACGATAGCATTTCATTGCTGTCGCAGGTAGACAGACTGACAGGGCAGCAGACTAGGCTGCTAGTACTACATTGAGAGATCATCGGGTATATTGAGTATACCACATTTTGCATTTTGTATTGTAATGTATGTTCACTGTATGTATATATATTGTTCTTGGTTTTGAGCAGTTGTAAATTAAAATTGTACATTGAAGTTGTAAAGTAAATGATGAGTTATTTTGGCTTGTAAAATTTGTACTGTATTTCTTTACAGGTTTTTGAAGAACTGTTTTGTCCAAAATACAGATGGCACTCTGCCAAAATTTTTACTGAAATTATTAATAGTCCAAGTGTGTTAGCTGTTTTACTTCAGTTCAAAAAGGTTTTTAACACCTGTAAATAGTGCTCACCACTATAAAAAGAAGTAAGAAAAGTTTAAAAATCCCTTGTAGTGTATTTAATGGGTTATCAGTAGACGAAGTTGGTAATTCATTAAGTATACTACGGGATCATGTTATGCCTTACAGAGGGGTAAGGTGTGACATGGATGATATGATCATCAAGTCCAGAGGAGGAGAAAGCCATGTGCAGGTGATGAGGAAAGTATTCGAGAGACTCAGGAAATATCAGTTGAAACTTAACCCTGCCAAATGCATATTCGGAGCTAGATCTGGGAAATTGTTGAGATCATAATGAGTGAGAAGGGAATAGAAGTTGATCCAGACAAAGTCCGAGCTATTCAAGAGATGCCATCCCCAAAAACAGAAAGGGAGGTGTGCAGTTTTCTGGAGAAGTTGAACTACATATCGAGATTTATTTCCAATCTCGCCACTAAAGCTGAGCCTATTTTTAGACTACTCCGAAAGGACAACACCACTCAATGGGATTCAGTTTGTCAACAGGCTTTCGAGAAAATCAAACAGTACCTGTTAAACTGAAGGAACGGAAGCGTGAAAAACACAAGATTATACCATTGAATTCAAAAAAATTTCGCCTAGGGTCACATGCACCATGCGAGATTTATTTTTATCTATTTGATTTCAATGATAAACAACATATTAAAACTCTTTTAATATGTTTTTGGATTTGTATTTGCCATTTAAGATTTTAAAATTAATCAGATTAATTTTAGAACCCTAGATTAAATCAAGAACGATTACACTAACTTCTTGATGCACTGCAGCGTGTCTGCGCCTTTGAGATTCATCTTCAGGACACCAAATGTTGTCCCTCTAGCTTGTCCACACCAAGAACACCTATGGCAGCCCTTGAACAGCCTCTAAAGCTTTTTTTATTAATTAGAAATTCAAGTTCTGCCTTTTAAGAGATTAGAGATGTAAACAGGACACTAGAAACAATTTCTAGTGTTCTTAATTCAAGAGATTGATGGCTAATCTCTTTGAATTGATGAGAGATGAAGAGAAATAGCTGGAGAGGCTCAAAGTGGCGTGACAAATGAGAGGAGAGGCTGCTGGTTATTTTTTCTTTTCATAAGCACACTTAAATAGCTAGGTTAACACATTAAACCCTAGCCACATGTCACCTTTTGATTAGCTCTAGGTTTAAGTGACCCAATCACATTGTGCCAAGTGTCAAACCTATATTTAATCTTGATTTTAATCATCTTACATGATTAAAAAAACATTTGGCAAGCTTATGTGTAATCCCATGTGTCACCATCTCATGGTGCCACGTGTCCTGTAATGAAATGACCAAAATGCCCCTGTGTCTTAATTTTGAGTTCTTAACCCAAAATAATTATTTTCTTCTTCTAATTAATTTATATCAAATATAAAATAATTAATTAATCTCTATTAATTAATTTCTCATCAATTAAATTCATATTTAAACACTTTAAATATAAATTTAATTTATACTACACATCCAATAATCTAGATTTGGTTTCAAGTCATCCTAGGGACTTTGCAATTTAATTGCAAATCAAACCTATTTAATTAATCAATTAAACTCTTTAATTAATTAATTAAATCATATTTAAATAGGTGATAACTTGTGTATGTGTGTGACTTACTAGGCTCATCACTAATTGGCAATGAGACATGATATTAACTCTTAATATCATCAGAACTCTTTCTTACCATAAATGATTTCTCTAAATCATTTTATGAACCTCATAAACTATGGTTAACACCTAGCATAGCATGCCATGGCCACACAATTAGTAATAAGATTTACCTTAAATGAACCTGTAATCATATGTTACCATGCACTAGAATCTCTCTGTTACAAAATCCCAACTCAAGCTGGACTCATGGTTTATGTCAAACTCCATTTGCTATGAATATTATGTTCTCTTTTAATTCCAGTTCTTGATTAAAAAAATTTTTCTCATCAGAAAATCTTTTCTGAATAAATCTATATGTCCTGGCCAGGAACTTGAAACATCAAGAACAATTAAATGAACATAGGATTTTATCTCTATTTACTTAGAGGAACAGATTCCATCTTGATCAACACCTACCTCCATATATAACTAGCAGGAGCCAACACATGCCCATATACCCATACATTTAGTATGCCCTAGAGCATATCATTTAGTATGTATCTTGTATATATTTTATTAATAAAAGGCATTTCCACTTTTCCGTTTACATAATATATTTATGTGTAATAGAAAAGGTCCATTGATATTTTGTTAGAAATATTATTCTTAAGTTGTTAAGAATATGAGTGACAATATTTCTAGCACAAAGTATCATAAATAGGTTCACAATCAAGGATACTTCATAATAAGGACATGACTTATCCAGACAGATTGTATTCATGTTTGTTCCCAAGTTATTTATATGAGATATAAATAAGATGGAATGGTGAGTCTCATGCCATATAACAAACATGATAGGCACTTATACATGATAAGTAGGCTGAACCAGTGACACTTATGACAAGCACATGGAGTTTACTCTTGTCAATGTTTTGTCATAAATCATATCGATGCATATAATCTTTAGACTGAGATAGCACAGTTATCTTGTATATAGGTAGTTTGAGTTTGATCGCTTTCATACTTGTCCGTGTATGGGTATATGGGCATCTGTTGGCTCCTACTAGTTATATATGGAGGTAGGTGTTGATCAAGATGGAATCTGTTCCTCTAAGTAAATAGAGATAAAATCCTATGTTCATTTAATTGTTCTTGATGTTTCAAGTTCCTGGCTAGGACAGATAGATTTATTCAGAAAGAGTTTCTGATGAGAAAATCTTTTTAATCAAGAACTGGAATTAAAAGAGAACATAATATTCATAGCAAATGGAGTTTGACATAAACCATGACTCCAGCTTGAGTTGGGATTTTGTAACAGAGAGATTCTAGTGCATGGTAACATATGATTATAGGTTCATTTAAGGTAAACCTTATTACTAATTGGGTGGCCATGGCATGCTATGCTAGGTGTTAACCATGGTCTATGAGGTTCATAAAATGATTTAGAGAAATCATTTATGGTAAGAAGGAGTTCTGATGATATTAAGAGTTGATATCATTTGTCATTGCCAATTAGTGATGAGCCTAGTAAGTCACACACATACACAAGTTATCACCTAATTAAATATGATTTAATTAATTAATTAAAGAGTTTAATTGATTAATTAAATAGGTTTGGTTTGCAATTAGATTGCAAAGTCCCTAGCATGACTTGAAACCAAATCTAGATTATTGGATGTATAATATAAGTTAAATTTATATTTAAAGTGTTTAAATATGAATTTAATTAATGAGAAATTAATTAATAGAGATTACTTAATTAATTTATATTTGATATAAATTAATTAGAAGAAGAAAAATAATTATTTTGGGTTGAGAACTCAAAATTAAGACACAGGGGCATTTTGGTCATTTTGCAGTGTGACACGTGGCACCATGAGATGGTGACACATGGGATTACACATAAGCTTGCCAAATGTTTTTTTTAATCATGTAAGATGATTAAAATCAAGATTAAATATAGGTTTGACACTTGGCACAATTTGATTGGGTCACTTAAACCTAGAGCTAATCAAAGGGTGACATGTGGCAAGGGTTTAATGTGTTAACCTAGCTATTTAAGTGTGGTTATGAAAAGAAAAAATAACCAGCAGCCTCTCCTCTCATATGTCACGCCACTTTGAGCCTCTCCAGCTATTTCTCTTCATCTCTCATCAATTCAAAGAGATTAGCCATCAATCTCTTGAATTAAGAACACTAGAAATTGTTTCTAATGTCCTGTTTACATCTCTAATCTCTTAAAAGGAAGAACTTGAATTTCTAATTAATAGAAAAGGCTTTAGAAGCCATTCAAGAGCTGCCATAGGTGATCTTGGTGTGGACAAGTTAGAGGGAAAACATCTGGTATCCTGAAGATGAATCTCAAAGGCGTCGACACGCTGCAGCACATTAAGAGGTTAGTGTAATCGTTCTTGATTTAATCTAGGGTTCTAAAATTAATCTGATTAATTTTAAAATCTTAAATGGCAAATACAGATCCAAAAACATATTAAAAGAGTTTTAATATGTTGTTTATCATTGAAATCAAATAGATAAAAATAAATCTTGCATGGTGCATGTGACCCTAGGTGAAAATTTTTGAATTCAATGGTATAATCTTGTGTTTTTCACGCTTCCGTTCCTTCAATTGGTATCAGAGCCATTATATTTTCCATTTAGATTGTTGATTATATAATTTAATTGTGTGTTTGATCATGAGATCAAGTGATCCATTGCTGGTTGGATCAAGAGGTGTGGTGGCACACATGGTGAAGCCACCATTGGTGGCGGCAACAATGGTTCCATGGGTGGTTCAAGGTTTGGCTTTTAATTCTGCAATTGTTGTATGATCTAAGGCCTATTCTTTGACTAATTAAAGTGTTTAATTATTTGTTTTAATCACACAATTAAATTATGATTCAAATCAGAATTTTAAAAATTGTTTGAATGTGATTCAAATCTGAATTTTAAAAGTTGTTTGAATGTGATTCAAATCTGAATTTTTAAAGTTGTTTGAATCATATTTAAATCTGATTTTTTAAAATTGATTCAATAAAATTCAGATCTGATTTTTTAAAAAATATTTGAATGTGATTCAAATCTGATTTTTTAAAAAATGTTTGAATGAGATTCAAATCTGAATTTTTGAAGTTGTTTGAATGTGATTCAAATCTGAATTTTTAAATTTGTTTGAATGAGATTCAAATCTGAATTTTTAAATTTATTTGAATCATATTCAAATCTGGATTTTTAAGTTGAATATGAGATATTCAATTTAATTTAAGTATGTATATTTTATTTAATTGTTAAATAGTGATATGCATGATGGATGATCATGGACTATAAAAGACCAATGTGATTGGATTTATTTCTTTTATGTTTCTTTTGGGATTGTAAATTAATTAATTTATTTTAATTTATTTTGGGCATGTATTATTAAGTTTATAATATTTTTGGGTTGTAATTTCATTTATTTAAGTTCTTGTAAATTCGCCCTGGTATGCCAAGGATTACTATGTAATATTGGATTGCAAGAAGTTCAAGGAGGTCAAGAGCATTGGTGGGATCAGTGGGAGGAATTCAATATCAAGTGTTGATTATGTACTCCTTCAGCAACTCTTGTAAAATGAATGAATGAAATGCACCTAGGAATGCCCAGATTCAATTCTTGGTGGCTCAGAATTGAATCCCTTAGAAAGTCCATGATCATACCATATTTACTGCTTATCCATGAATGCATGAGATGTATGGGAATGTATGCAATTATATGATATATGCATGCTAAATGGATAATGTGCAAAGTGAGACCTTAATAGTAATTAGGATGGCTATAAAATCTTCCAAACAAATGATTAAGTTGGAAATGCTATAATTAAAGTAATTATAACATAAGCCCTCCATTGGGGCAATTATTTTAAGAAATTTTAAATAGTTGCATAAGATGCAATTTATTTAAGAGATTTTCCTAAGAATAATTGTTAAGCATGAGATGTTGTAAATATGTAAATGGTTTAGTGGCCAATATTGGATGTACCTGAGGACATTAAAATTATTTTCATAATTACTGGCTCAATGGGATCAACTTAACTAATGCAAGATAAGTCAATAATGGATGTACCTGAGATTTTGAGCATTAGGGGCTAGGTAAAGGATTGAACCTCACATGAGATGTGATGGGCAAGGAGTTGCTCACTTATAGTTTATTGTAATTCCAATAATGGATGTACCTGAGGATGATCAATAGAATTATAAGAATTCAATCACCCACTAGAAATCCATCCAACTAGGATTTCCGTTTTCTACTTTGGAAGTGTAGGATTCGCTAAGTTAGTGGGAGGACCAATTTGATTAAAAGACCATAATCATTTTGGTTAATTACATGATACATTTACTAATTAATCTGGTTATTTTCTGCGATTAATTTTACGATAAAAATGATCACAAAACAACCACCACCATCCAATATCCTTGCAAGCATACTTGATCACAATAGGTTGACAGGACCTAATCATCTGATTGGCTAAGAAATTTAAAACTTTTCTGAACCTTGAACATATAGGATATGTTCTAGATTCAAATGTTCCTGGTCCCTTACCTCCGGAGGCCACACAAGAGGAACATGAAACTTTGGACAAGTGGAAGGAGCATGATATGAGAGCTAAGTGTTACATGCTTGCTTCCATGAGTAATGAGTTCTGAAGCAACATGAGAACATGCAGTGCTAGTGAGATCCTCCTTCACCTACAAGAGTTGTATGGTGAGCACAGAGAATGCGGTATGAGATATCTAGACACTATTCCGTATGAGGATGTCGAGGGACAAAATGTTGGGGATCATGTCCACAAGATGATTCGGTGATTGAGCGGTTGGAACATCTTGACTTCAACATGGATTTCCAACTACAAACGGATTTGATCCTTGATCCCTTCACGAGTCTTTTGGGAATTTTGTGACAAATTTCCATATGACTAAACAGGAATGCACCTTAGCTGAATTACTCAACATGCTGGTTATTGCCCAAAAGAATATGCCAGGCAATAAAGGAAAAGAGGTAGCTTTGGTTGCATCTTCTTCTGCTGGAAAGTCCAACAAGAAGAAGGGCAATAAGAAAAAGAAACCTCGATTCTGGTCCTTCCAAGAAAATAGCTAAGCAGAAAAGGAAGACCAAAGTGACAAAGGCAAAGGAAAGTGTTTCCACCGCAGAAAGTGTTTCCATTGCCAGTAAGAAAGTGTTTCCACTGGCCAGAGTATAGCAATCTAAATGAATGCAATGCTATGGTAAAAACCAACTCAAGTTCAAAATATATTTGGCACTTAAGGTTATGTCATGTTGCAGAAGATAGGATTGCAAAATTGGAGAAAATGGGGATTCTATCCTCATTGGGCTCTGAGCCTACGCCAACTTGTGAATCTTGCCTTCAGGGCAACATGACTAGATCACCCTTTGTTGGACAAGGGCTAAGAGCTGAAAATATTTTGGAGCTAATACATAGTGATGTATGTGGTCCATTTAAAGAAATGGCTAGAGGGGGTTTTCATTAAATTATTACCTTTACTGATGATAAATCAAGGTTTGGGTATTTGTATTTGATGAAATACAAACATGAATCTTTTGAAAAGCTCAAAGAATTTAAATCTGAAGTAGAAAATCAAACAGGAAAGAATATTAAAGTTCTTCGATCAGATCGTGGAGGTGAATATTTGAGTACTGAATTTGATGAATACTTGAGAGAGCATGGCATTGTTTCTCAGCTGACTCCTCCAGGAACGCCACAGCTGAATGGTGTATCTGAAAGGAGAAATCGTACCCTATTGGATATGGTACGTAGTATGATGAGCTATACTGATATGCCAATCTTCTTTTGGGGATTTGCATTAGAATCAGCTTTGTATATTCTGAATAGGATTCCATCAAAATTAGTTTCTTCCACACCTTATGAGATATGGCATGGAAGAAAACCAAGTCTTAAGCATGTTAAGATTTGGGGCTGTCCAGCTTATATCAAAAAGCTGAACACTGATAAATTGGAGACCAAATCAGAAAAAGGTCGATTTGTTGGATATCCAAAAGATAGTTTTGGATATTATTTTTATTTGCCTACTTCACAAAAGGTTGTGATAAGTAGAGATGCCACATTTCTTGAACAACAGTTTATTCAAGAAGGAGGCAAAGGAAGGTAAATAGAGTTAGAATTGGAGAATTCTGACCAACCAACAGATCAGATGGATATAGATCCATCTAGTCAACCTATACCCATTGATGAAACATCTACAGCTGTTCCTCGTAGAACAACCAGGTATCTCACCCACGGTGAGATATGGTTTTCTTCATAAAGAAGAACAAGAGTTGTCTACTCATGAAGAAGTAGATCATGGAGATGATCCACTTACCTATGAAGAAGCTATATCAGATATAGACTCTTCAAAATGGATTGATGCTATGAAATCCGAGATTGATTCCATGTATAAGAATCAAGTTTGGGATCTTGTTGACCCACAAGGTATTTTACCTATAGGTAACAAAAGGGTTTTCAATAAGAAAATTGGTTATGTTGGAAAGGTAGAGACCGATAAGGCAAGGCTAGTAGCAAAAGTGTTTCGCAAAAGGCAATGAAAAGACTATGAGGAGACTTTCTCTTTGTTGCCATGCTTAAATCAATTAGGTTTTTATTAGCAATAGTGCATACTATGATTATGAGATTTGGCGGATGGATGTCAAAGCGACTTTTCTAAATGGATACATTGAAGAAAACATTTTCATGGAACAACCTAAGGGATTTGAATCCCAAGATGGTTCCAAGGTATGCAAGCTAAAGCGATCCATTTATGGGTTGAAACAAGCTTCGAGGAGTTGGAACATTCGTTTTGATGAAGCCATTAAATCCTTTGGTTTTATCGAAAATGAGGATGAGCCATGTGTATATAAGAAGGTTAGTGACAAGGCTATCTCTTTCCTTGTCTTATATGTGGATGACATACTATTGATGGGTAATGACACAGGTATGTTGACGACTATAAAGGTATGGTTGTCAAATACATTCTCCATGAAAGACTTAGGGGAGGCAACCTATATTCTTGGGATCCGCATCTATAGAGATAGAGCGAAAAGAATAATTGGTTTATCCCAAAGTCTATACTTGGAAAAGGTGTTAAAGAGGTTTAACATGCTTGATTCCAAGAGAGGATTGTTACCGATGAGACATGGTATCCATCTTTCTAAAGAGATGTCTCCAAAGACACTGAAGAAAGAGATAAGATGGCAGGAGTTCAATATGCTTGGCTATTGGAAGTTTAATGTATGCAATGTTGTGTACTAGGCGGATATCGCATATCTCGTTAGTTTGACTAGCGGTATCAATCCAATCCAGGTTTGGAACATCGGATAGTATCAAGAATATCCTTAAGTACTTGAGAAGAACTAAGGATTTATTCTTGATTTATGGAGTGGAGACTTGCAATTGGATGGTTATCACGATTCGATTTCCAATCGGATATCGATGATAGAAAGTCTACCTCTGGATATGTGTTCATTTGTAATGGAGGTGCGATCGGTTGGAAGAGTTCCAAGCGAGCACGATTGCAGATTCCACTACGAGGTCGAGTATATTCTTGCATCGAGATCGCAAAGGAAGCTGTTTGGATAAAGAAGTTCGTGACAGAACTTACAGTAGTTCCTTCCATTGAGTCAGCAGTTCCATTACACTGTGACAACAATGGAGTAGTCATACAGGCTAAGGAACTAAGGTCTCACCTAAAATCCAAACACATAGAAAGGCACTACCACATTATCAGGCATATAGTTGGGCAAAGGCGATATAGCCATGCAGAAAAATAACATCAGCTGAAAAATTCAGCTGATCCATTCACTAAGCCTTTGTCACAAGCTCAGTTAGACTGACATCTTGAGAAGATGGGTCTAAGGTATTGTAATGAATGGCTCTAGTGCTAGTGGGAGATTGTTAGTAGTATGCCCTAGAGCATATCATTTAGTATGTATCTTGTATATATTTTATTAATAAAAGGCATTTCCACTTTTCCGTTTACATAATATATTTATGTGTAATAGAAAAGGTCCATTGATATTTTGTTAGAAATATTATTCTTAAGTTGTTAAGAATATGAGTGACAATATTTCTAGCACAAAGTATCATAAATAGGTTCACAATCAAGGATACTTCATAATAAGGACATGACTTATCCAGAAAGATTGTATTCATGTTTGTTCCCAAGTTATTTATATGAGATATAAATAAGATGGAATGGTGAGTCTCATGCCATATAACAAACATGATAGGCACTTATACATGATAAGTAGGCCGAACCAGTGACACTTATGACAAGCACATGGAGTTTAATCTTGTCAATGATTTGTCATAAATCATATACGTGCATATAATCTTTAGAGCAGAGATAGCACAGTTATCTTGTATATAGGTAGTTTGAGTTTGATACTGCTTTCATACTTGTACTGTGTATGGGTATATGGGCATCTGTTGGCTCCTACTAGTTATATATGGAGGTAGGTGTTGATCAAGATGGAATCTGTTCCTCTAAGTAAATAGAGATAAAATCCTATGTTCATTTAATTGTTCTTGATGTTTCAAGTTCTGGCAGAGACAGATAGATTTATTCAGAAAAGAGTTTCTGATGAGAAAATCTTTTTAATCAAGAACTGGAATTAAAAGAGAACATAATATTCATAGCAAATGGAGTTTGACATAAACCATGACTCCAGCTTGAGTTGGGATTTTGTAACAGAGAGATTCTAGTGCATGGTAACATATGATTATAGGTTCATTTAAGGTAAACCTTATTACTAATTGGGTGGCCATGGCATGCTATGCTAGGTGTTAACCATGGTCTATGAGGTTCATAAAATGATTTAGAGAAATCATTTATGGTAACAAGGAGTTCTGATGATATTAAGAGTTGATATCATTTCTCATTGCCAATTAGTGATGAGCATAGTAAGCCACACACATACACAAGTTATCACCTAATTAAATATGATTTAATTAATTAATTAAAGAGTTTAATTGATTAATTAAATAGGTTTGGTTTGCAATTAGATTGCAAAGTCCCTAGCATGACTTGAAACCAAATCTAGATTATTGGATGTATAATATAAGTTAAATTTATATTTAAAGTGTTTAAATATGAATTTAATTAATGAGAAATTAATTAATAGAGATTAATTAATTAATTTATATTTGATACAAATTAATTAGAAGAAGAAAAATAATTATTTTGGGTTGAGAACTCAAAATTAAGACACAGGGGCATTTTGGTTATTTTGCAGTGTGACACGTGGCACCATGAGATGGTGACACATGGGATTACACATAAGCTTGCCAAATGTTTTTTTTAATCATGTAAGATGATTAAAATCAAGATTAAATATAGGTTTGACACTTGGCACAATTTGATTGGGTCACTTAAACCTAGAGCTAATCAAAGGGTGACATGTGGCAAGGGTTTAATGTGTTAACCTAGCTATTTAAGTGTGGTTATGAAAAGAAAAAATAACCAGCAGCCTCTCCTCTCATATGTCACGCCACTTTGAGCCTCTCCAGCTATTTCTCTTCATCTCTCATAAATTCAAAGAGATTAGCCATCAATCTCTTGAATTAAGAACACTAGAAATTGTTTCTAGTGTCCTGTTTACATCTCTAATCTCTTGAAAGGCAGAACTTGAATTTCTAATTAATAGAAAAGGCTTTAGAAGCCATTCAAGAGCTGCCATAGGTGATCTTGGTGTGGACAAGCTAGAGGGACAACATCTGGTATCCTGAAGATGAATCTCAAAGGCGCAGACACGCTGCAGCACATCAAGAGGTTAGTGTAATTGTTCTTGATTTAATCTAGGGTTCTAAAATTAATCTGATTAATGTTAAAATCTTAAATGGCAAATACAGATCCAAAAACATATTAAAAGAGTTTTAATATGTTTTTTATCATTGAAATCAAATAGATAAAAATAAATCTTGCATGGTGCATGTGACCCTAGGTGAAAATTTTTGAATTCAATGGTATAATCTTGTGTTTTTCACGCTTCCGTTCCTTCAAGCTGGACAACCCCAAATCTTAACATGCTTTAGACTTGGTTTTCTTCCATGCCATATCTCATAAGGTGTGGAAGAAACTGATTTTGATGGAATCCTATTCAGAATGTACAAAGCTGATTCTAATGCAAATCCCCAAAAGAAGATTGGCATATCAGTATAGCTCATCATACTATGTACCATATCTAATAGGGTACGATTTCTCCTTTCAGATACACCATTCAGTTGTGGCGTTCCTGGAGGAGTCAGCTGAGAAACAATGCCATGCTCTCTCAAGAATTCATCAAATTCAGTACTCAAATATTCACCTCCACGATCTGATCGAAGAGCTTTAATACTTTTTCCTGTTTGATTTTCTACTTCAGATTTAAATTCCTTAAACTTTTCAAAGGATTCATGTTTGTATTTCATCAAATATAAATACCCAAACCTTGATTTATCATCATTAAAGGTAATAAAATAATGAAAGCCCCCTCTAGCCATTTGTTTAAACAGACCACATACATCAGTATGTATTAATTCCAAAATATTTTCAGCTCTTAGCCCTTGTCCAACAAAGGTTGATCTAGTCATTTTGCCTTGAAGGCAAGATTCACAAGTTGGAGTAGGCTCAGAGCCCAATGAGGATAGAATCCCCATTTTCTCCAATTTTACAATCCTATCTTCTGCAACATGACATAACCTTAAGTGCTAAATATATTTTGAACTTGAGTTGGTTTTCACCATGGCATTGTATTCTTTTAGATTGCTATACTCTGGCCAGTGGAAACACTTTCTTACTGGCAATGGAAACACTTTCCTATTGGCAATGGAAACACTTTCCTGTTGGCAGTGGAAACACTTTCCTTCGCCTTCATCAGCTTTAGTCTTCCTTTTCTATTTAGCTATTTTCTTAGAAGGACCAGGAATCTGAGGTTTCTTTTTCTTATTGCCCTTCTTCTTGTTGGACTTTCCAGCAGAAGAAGATGCAACCAAAGCTACCTCTTTTCCTTTATTGCCTGGCATATTCTTTTGGACAATAACCAGCATGTTGAGTAAACCCTAAGGTGCATTCTGTTGAGTCATATGGAAATTTGTCACAAAATTCCCAAAAGACTCAGGAAGGGATCAAGGATCAAATCCGTTTGTAGTTGGAAATCCATGTTGAAGTCAAGATGTTCCAACTGCTCAATCAGCCGAATCATCTTGTGGACATGATCCCCAACATTCTGTCCCTCAGACATCCTCATACGGAATAGCTGTCTAGATATCTCATACCTAGCATTCCTACTGTGCTCACCATACAACTCTTGAAGGTGAAGGAGGATCTCACTCGCACTCTGCATGTTCTCATGTTGCTTCTGTAACTCATTACTCATGGAAGCAAGCATGTAACACTTAGCTCTCATATCATGCTCCTTCCACTTGTCCAAAGTTTCATGTTCCTCTTGTGTGGTCTCTGGAGGTAAGGGACCAGGAACATTTGAATCTAGAACATATCCTATATGTTCAAGGTTCAGGACAAGTTTCAAATTTCTTAGCCCAGCAGTCCGTTTCGGTCCTGTCAACGGTAAGTGATCAAGTAGGCTTGAAAGGATATTGGATGGTGGTGGTTGTTTTGTGCTCATTTTTATCAGAAAATTAACTGCAGAAAATAACCAGATTAATTAGTAAATGTATCATGTAATTAACCAAAATGATTATGGTCTTTTAATCAAATTGGTCCTCCCACTAACTTAGCGAATCCTATACTTCCTGAGTAGAAAACGGAAATCCTAGTTGGATGGATTTCTAGTTGGTGATTGAATTCTTATAATTCTATTGATCATCCTCAGGTACATCCATTATTGGAATTACAATAAACTATAAGTGAGCAACTCCTTGCCCATCACATCTCATGTGAGGTTCAATCCTTTACCTAGCCCCTAATGCTCAAAATCTCAGGTACATCCATTATTGACTTATCTTGCATTAGTTAAGATGATCCCATTGAGTCAGTAATTATGCAAATAATTTTAATGTCCTCAGGTACATCCAATATTGGCCACCAAACCATTTACATATTTACAACATCTCATGCTTAACAATTATTCTTAAGAAAATCTCTTAAATTAATTGCATCTCATGCAACTATTTAAAATTTCTTAAAATAATTGCCCCAATGGAGGGCTTATGTTATAATTACTTTAATTATAGCATTTCCAACTTAATCATTTGTTTGGAAGATTTTATAGCCATCCTTATTACTATTAAGGTCTCACTTTGCACATTATCCATTTAGCATGCATATATCATATAATTGCATACATTCCCATACATCTCATGCATTCATGGATAAGCAGTAAATATGGTATGATCATGGACTTTCTAAGGGATTCAATTCGAGCCACCAAGAATTGAATCAGGCATTCCTAGGTGCATTTCATTCATTCATTTTACAAGAGTTGCTGAAGGAGTACATAATCAACACTTGATATTGAATTCCTCCCACTGGTCCCACCAATGCTCTTGACCTCCTTGAACTTCTTGCAATCCAATATTACATAGTAATCCTTAGCATACCAAGGCGAATTTACAAGAACTTAAATAAATGAAATTACAACCCAAAAATATTACAAACTTAATAATACATGCCCAAAATAAATTAAAATAAATTAATTAATTTACAATCCCAAAGAAACATAAAAGAAATAAATCCAATCACATTGGTCTTTTATAGTCCATGATCATCCATCATGCATATCACTATTTAACAATTAAATAAAACATACATACTTAAATTAAATTGAATATCTCATATTCAACTTAAAAATCAAGATTTGAATATGATTCAAATAAATTTAAAAATTCAGATTTGAATCTCATTCAAACAAATTTAAAAATTCAGATTTGAATCACATTCAAACAACTTCAAAAATTCAGATTTGAGTCACATTCAAACATTTTTTAAAAAATCAGATTTGAATCACATTCAAATATTTTTTAAAAAATCAGATTTGAATTTTATTGAATCAATTTTAAAAAATCAGATTTAAATATGATTCAAACAACTTAAAAAATTCAGATTTGAATCACATTCAAACATTTTTTAAAAAATCAGATTTGAATCACATTCAAACAATTTTTAAAATTCTGATTTGAATCATAATTTAATTGTGTGATTAAAACTACTAATTAAACACTTTAATTAGTCAAAGAATAGGCCTTAGATCATACAACAATTGCAGAATTAAAAGCCAAACCTTGAACCACCCATGAAACCAATGTTGCCGCCACCAATGGTGGCTTCACCATGTGTGCCGCCACACCTCTTGATCCAACCAGCAATGAATCAATCATCTCATGATCAAATCACACAATTAAATCATATAATCAACAATCTAAATGGCAAATATAGTGGCTCTGATACCAATTGAAGGAACGGAAGCGTGAAAAACACAAGATTATACCATTGAATTCAAAAAAATTTCGCCTAGGGTCACATGCACCATGCAAGATTTATTTTTATCTATTTGATTTCAAAGATAAACAACATATTAAAACTCTTTTAATATGTTTTTGGATCTGTATTTGCCATTTAAGATTTTAAAATTAATCAGATTAATTTTAGAACCCTAGATTAAATCAAGAACGATTACACTAACCTCTTGATGCAATCGCAAATGTGTCCGCCTTTGAGATTCGTCTTCAGGACACCAAATGTTGTCCCTCTAGCTTGTCCACACCAAGAACACCTATGGCAGCCCTTGAACAGCCTCTAAAGCTTTTTCTATTAATTAGAAATTCAAGTTCTGCCTTTTAAGAGATTAGAGATGTAAACAGGACACTAGAAACAATTTCTAGTGTTCTTAATTGAAGAGATTGATGGCTAATCTCTTTGAATTGATGAGAGATGAAGAGAAATAGCTGGAGAGGCTCAAAGTGGCGTGAAAAATGAGAGGAGAGGCTGCTGGTTATTTTTTCTTTTCATAACCACACTTAAATAGCTAGGTTAACACATTAAACCCTAGCCACATGTCACCTTTTGATTAGCTCTAGGTTTAAGTGACCCAATCACATTGTGCCAAGTGTCAAACCTATATTTAATCTTGATTTTAATCATCTTACATGATTAAAAAAACATTTGGCAAGCTTATGTGTAATCCCATGTGTCACCATCTCATGGTGCCACGTGTCACACTGTGAAATGACCAAAATGCCCCTGTGTCTTAACTTTGAGTTCTTAACCCAAAATAATTATTTTCTTCTTCTAATTAATTTATATCAAATATAAATTAATTAATTAATCTCTATCAATTAATTTCTCATCAATTAAATTCATATTTAAACACTTTAAATATAAATTTAATTTATACTACACATCCAATAATCTAGATTTGGTTTCAAGTCATGCTAGGGACTTTGCAATTTAATTGCAAACCAAACCTATTTAATTAATCAATGAAACTCTTTAATTAATTAATTAAATCATATTTAATTAGGTGATAACTTGTATATGTGTGTGACTTACTAGGCTCATTACTAATTGGCAATGAGACATGATATCAACTCTTAATATCATCAGAACTCTTTCTTACCATAAATGATTTCTCTAAATCATTTTATGAACCTCATAAACCATGGTTAACACCTAGCATAGCATGCCATGGCCACCCAATTAGTAATAAGATTTACCTTAAATGAACCTGTAATCATATGTTACCATGCACTAGAATCTCTCTGTTACAAAATCCTAAATCAAGCTGGAGTCATGGTTTATGTCAAACTCCATTTGCTATGAATATTATGTTCTCTTTTAATTCCAGTTCTTGATTAAAAAGATTTTTCTCATCAGAAACTCTTTTCTGAATAAATCTATCTGTCTGCCAGAACTTGAAACATCAAGAACAATTAAATGAACATAGGATTTTATCTCTATTTACTTAGAGGAACAGATTCCATCTTGATCAACACCTACCTCCATATATAACTAGCAGGAGCCAACACATGCCCATATACCCATACATAGTACAAGTATGAAAGCAGTATCAAACTCAAACTACCTATATACAAGATAACTGTGCTATCTCAGGTCTAAAGATTATATGCACTGATATGATTTATGACAAAACATTGACAAGAGTAAACTACATGTGCTTGTCATAAGTGTCACTGGTTCGGCCTACTTATCATTTATAAGTGCCTATCATGTTTGTTATATGGCATGAGACTCACCATTCCATCTTATTTATATCTCATATAAATAACTTGGGAACAAACATGAATACAATCTTTCTGGATAAGTCATGCCCATATTATGAAGTATCCTCTATTGTGAACCTATTTATGATACTTTGTGCTAGAAATATTGTCACTCATATTCTTAACAACTTAAGAATAATATTTCTAACAAAATATCAATGGACCTTTTCTATTACACATAAATATATTATGTAATCGGAAAAGTGAAAATGCCTTTTATTAATAAAATTATGTACAAGATACATACTAAATGATATGCTCTAGGGCATACTACTAACACAAACCCACCAGTATTGGTTCCTTCGGTGGCAGGAAGGCCGCTGATTCTGTATATAGCAGTCCAACAAAGCTCAATTGGATGTGTTCTAGGGCAACATGATGATACCGGCCGAAAGGAGAGGGCTATTTATTACCTGAGCAAGAAATTCAATGATTGTAAGTCAAGGTACTCTTTCCTAGAGAAAACTTGCTGCGCGTTAGCTTGGACAGCAAATCGCCTCAAACATTACATGTTGAATCATAAGACATGGCTCATCTCCAGGATGGATCCTATTAAGTATGTATTCGAAAGCCCATTTGTGCCAGGGAGGATAATCAAATGGCAGGTCATACTCTCCCAATATGACATTGTCTATATGACCCGGAAAGCAGTGAAAGGTAGCGTGATCGCTGATCTCCTAGCAGAAAACCCTATCCAGGATTATGAAGCTCTGGATTTTGAATTCCCTGATGAACATATTAACGAAGTAGACGACGGAGAAAAAGAGCCAGCTGATGTATGGGAAATGTATTTCGACGGAGCTGTCAATTTGTCTGGTAGTGGAATCGGAGCTGTATTGGTATCCCCGGATGGAAAACACTTCCCGATAGCTATCAAGTTCAAATTTGACTACACCAACAACGTCGCAGAATACGAAGCTTGTGTGATGGGTCTACAGGCTGCCATTGAAATGAAAGTTAGGAAGTTGGATGTATATGGAGACTCAACCCTAATCATTTATCAAGTCAAGGGAGAATGGAAAACTAAGGATCCGAAGTTAATCCCATATCAGAAGTACTTACTGGAGCTGATTAAGAAATTCGAAGAAATCTCTTTCACTCACCTTAGTCGAGACAAGAATCAATTTGCAGATGCCTTAGCCACCCTGGCTGTTATGGCTCAAATGGAAGAAGGGCAGACGACTCAGGTATTAAAGATTAAAACAAGGAGTGAGCCGGCGTACTGCTTCATGATCGAGGAAGAACCTGATGGTAAACCTTGGTATCATGACATCTTGCTTTACATCAAAACCAGAGAATTCCCCTCAGGGGTGAGCAAAAATGAAAAGAGGATGATTCGGAGATTAGCATTGGGATACTTCCCCAGTGGAGAAACTCTATACAAAAGGAGCTCCAATGGCGAATTGTTGAGATGTGTGGATGCAAATGAAGCGAAGAGAATCCTTTCCGAGACTCATGAGGGAAACTATGCAACCCATGCTAATGGGCATATGATGGCTAAGCAAATCATGAGACGGGGAGATTTTTGGACAACCATGGAAAAGGATTACGTCGAGTATTTCCGAAAGTGCCATAAGTGTCAAATCTATGCGGATCCGATAAATGTTCTGCCTCACCAATTGTTCAACCTCGTCTCACCATGGCCTTTCGCAATGTGGGGCATCGATGTGATTGGTCCCATCAACCCTAAGGCATCCAATGAGCATAGATTTATCTTGGTGGCTATTGATTATTTCTCTAAATGGGTCGAAGCGACATCATATGCTCACATTACACAGAACAAGTTCCTAAAATTCCTCAGAAATAATATTATCTGCCGGCATGGCCTCCCCAATGAAATCGTCATTGACAACGCCAAGAATTTGAATGGTCTAAAGATCCAAAGATTATGTGATCAATACAAAATCCGACATCTCAATTTCTCACCATACCGTCCCCAGATGAATGGAGCAGTGGAAGCTACAAATAAAAATCTCAAGAGAATAATCCGGAAAATGACAGTCACTTATAAGGATTGGCATGATATGCTTCCCTATGCCCTTCACGCATACCGGACTTCTGTAAGAACATCAACTGGGGTAACCCCATACGCACTGGTTTACGGGATGGAAGTTGTACTACCTATTGAGGTAGAAATTCCTTCTCTAAGAATTCTAAAAGAATCAGGGATTGATGAGTCAGAATGGATCCAGTCAAGGTTGGACCAATTAAATTTGCTAGATGAGAAAAGGCTAGCGGCGGCTTATCATGGGCAGTTATACCAAAGAAGAATGGCCAGGGCATTTAACAAAGGTATTCGCCCATGTGAATTTGAACCAGGGGACCTAGTCCTGAAGAAGGTGCTTCCGAATCAAAACGATCCCCGGGGTAAATGGTCACCAACCTATGAGGGACCCTATGTGGTTAAAAAAGCATTTTCTGGTGGGGCCTTGATCTTGACCCACATAGAAGGTGAAGAATTTCCAAGACCTGTAAATGCCGACACCGTCAAAAGATACTATGCTTCAAAAAAAAAAAAAAAAGGGAGAGTAGGGGTGAAAACCCGGAAGGGCACTCCTAGCAAAATGTGCGAAAGAAGGCGAAAACCCTGGAAGGGCGCTTTCTGTAAAATGAGTAAGGGATGAAAACCCGAAAGGGCGTCCTGAAAGAGCGAGCCTATATAAAAAATAAATAAATAAATAAATAAATAAATAAATAATCTATGGGTGAAAACCCGAAAGGGCATCCCAAGAACCAGAAAAGGAGAAATAAGGAAGGGGGCATGAAACCGAGGATGGAAATAAACCATCACGGCATGAATCTTCGTTAACAAAGTACTCGAAATAATGGCAGTTAAGAGACTTTAAAGCTAACTACAAGGAATATGTGAGACCTATCCTTGTACCCTTTTTCTGTAACATCCCCAATGCACGTGTTCTGTACGTTCTATTGCTCCAGTAGTCAAATAACAGTTCAGGCAAGTTAGGATGTCTAGAACTGCACTTCAGTGATAGTGAACAGACATATAATGATGAAATAAATAAAAAGAAAATACAAGAAAAATCAAACAAAAATGAAAGAGAGAAAATGATGCTAAGTTAAACGAGTCGGCACCGCAGCGATGGGTGACTGCACTGGGAAGGCCGTTGCCGACCCCAGGACTGTGGGGAACCCTCTGAATCTAATTTTGAGACATAAATAAAGGTTTATTGTAATGTAATTGATACTAGAAATATCAAAGAAAAATTAGTAAATTAGTACAAAGAAAATTGAAAAATCGAGAAACAGACAAAAATCGGTGTGACCGAAAAATAGGGAATACAACTTGAAGTGGGGTATTTTGGTCATTTGACACCTAGTGTTTCCTTTTGACCTTAATTTCCATTAAGAATAAATGATATTGCACTTAGGAAATGTCATGAAAAAAAATTAAAATGGGATACAATATGTAAATAGTAAAAGAATGGTGCAAAATGAGCAAATAAGGAAACTTTAACTAATTAAATATTAAAATGAGCTTAGTGCTCCACTAACTTGAATATTGGGACACTAAAATATTCTTTGGGACAGCAAATTGCACTCATTATCATCTTCATCTTCAACCTTTAAAGTTTTGGACGAATTTAATTTCCATGGAAGTCCACCATGGCCAAACTCCCTCCATCACCATGCACCATTGATCAAGCCTTCCTTTCTACTCAGTTCCTTCATTAAAGCTTGCCTACTCACCTTGGGGAAGATATTGGCAACAAGAAAAACAAGATTTGGTGAAGTTTGAAGGAAGCTCACAAGTGGTAAGTGTCCAAAATCTCTCCCTTGCTTTAGTAAACCTTGTGTTTAGGTTGAGGTGAGTATTTTGGTGAAGAGAAATGAAAGAAATAGTGAGAAATGGACTTGTCCATTTTTGGCAGCCATGAACCTTTGTTGAGCTTGAGTTATTTTTACTTCTAATGAATGGAAATGAAGGTTGATTAATTTAAATGAAAGTTGTAGTAAGTTTGTATCTAAGTATATGCATGTAGTGTTTGAATTAAAGGTGTGAAATGGAACTTTGATGCCTTGAGAAAACTGCCATATTTGGCAGCCCCTAATAGCATGAATTTGTGTGTGAACATGTAGTTATTAATGAAATATGCTAAGGTTAAATTGTGGGCAGCAAGTGTAAGTGATATGGAAGTATGATTATGTTGAAGTGTATGTATAACATTGACATTGAGATGTGTTAAATTTTGGTGGAAGTGAATGTTGAATTAATGGTGAATTGTGTGCATTGAGCACTTGAATATTCTACCCAAAATTGTTGCTGGAATTGTGTACAATATATATATGTAAGTGTTATTGATTGAATATTGAAGAAATGAGGAGGAGAAGGAATATCAAATTGGAAGTGTATGTGCTTTGTGTAGGTTATGTGTGAAGGCAGTACATAAATTAGGCCTTAAGTGGCAAACTATGAACCCAATTGGTATGAGGCCAATAGGGGGTGAAACTAGACACCAAATAGGCCAACTTTCATGTAGAAATCTTGCCAAAATTCTGCCTAGAAACTGACCTTAAAAATGACCAAATCCGGATTAGCAACCTTGCAACCCAGATTTTTGACCATATGAACAGTAGTCCTTTGGATGACGATAACTCACTCAAAACAGGTCCAATTGACCTGAAATTTTTACCATGGTTAGTTTAGACATAGATATAAAATTCTTATGAAGACACCAAAGCCCAAAAATGGCCAGAACCAAGTCAAATGGCTTGCACAAGTTCGGGTACAAAAACTGCCGAACCAAAACTGACCTAAAATTGACCAAATTTTGCACTAAAGGTGCAATCTGTCCAGCTTTAGTAAATTGATCATGTCTTGGTCCATACAACTCAGAATGACCTGAAATTTTGCTCCACATGCAATAAGACATAGAGCTACAATTTTTCTTCTTTGACCAGAAGCTAAAAACCTAGGGAAATAGGACTTTAAGCTAGACCAATCTAGCACACAAAAATTGAGAATTTGACATTTTGCATACAATGATGCTTGAAGCATTTTGGCAACGAATGCCAACTTGTAAAAATGGTAAATTGCACTATATTGGCAGCATATTGAGATATAAATTGTGACATATTGATGCTAGAAACAACTTATCCATATTACGTAAAAAGTTCAACATATGCATTGACTTGTGAATTATATAATAGTTAGTAAACTCCAAAAATTGAAGAATTAAACAATTAATTAATAATGTGCCCTAGTTTGCCTAGTTGACTAGTATGGATAGGTTGACATGCCAATAGGATTCTGACAGCTGTTCTGTAAATGGATTTATGCCATACTATGTTTTTACGGCTTATTATGCCGCACTATGACTTTAATAGCCTACGGCTATACATATTGTGTATTTATTTTTGGCTTATCGCCAGATTAACTGTATGGCTTTTTAGCCAAGCTATTTGCACACCGGGAGACACTTTGTGACCGATGGTGTGACGGCCCGAGGTACTAGGTACCCAGTGCCAGTATATCCATTTATCCAGTCTGGTCAGTATATAGGCTATACGGGCAGTAATTCAAGTACTATTAAATTCAAATACCTAAATCCAGTCTACTGACATTCAGCACCACCAAAAATTTGTAAACACTTTATTTAATTTATTTTAGTGTATATTTCTTTATATTTGTCACCACTAAGTAAAATTGCTTAGCGTGTTGCTTTTGTAACATGTAGGTATTGGAGATACAGCTGGGGAGCCCAGCAGACCTATGACCGAGTGAGTCATCAGATCTGCACAGGAGTCTAGATTCATCTGCAATGCATTGCATACACGGTAGGACTTAGGATATCTTGTATTTTGTACTTTTGTTGTATATTTGAAATACGGCCCTGTATTTTGTAATGTTACGAAAGCTCTAAAGTTTGTAATATTTTGTACATATCAAATAACATGGAGATTTTTTGTATATATTTAAATTATTATGGACTGTATTATGGAACTATTTAATGACTATAAAAGTCTATTGACTTTACTGAGAAATAGAGACTGTGAAATATTTGAGATTCTGATATCATCATATTAAACTATTTTCAACAGGTTTGGAAGGACAGTTTGTCCTAAATATAGACGGCACCTTGCCAAATTTTTATTATCAATCTTGAAACACTGATTTTATCAAAGTATGACAATAGTATTAGCATGATATGAATATTGCATAAAAGACTTCTTAAAATCAAATTTAGTTCAAGAAATGAAATAATCACAGACTGTCACACCCTACCCCTCTGTAAGGCATAACATGATCCCGTAGTATACCTAATGAATTACCAACTCCGTCTACTGATAACCCATTAAATACACTACAAGGGATTTTAAAAAATTTTCTTACTTCTTTTACAGTGGTGAGCACTATTTACAGGTGTTAAAAACCTTTTTTTGAACTGAAGTGATAGAACTAACACATTTGAATTATTTGGAATTTCTGTAAAAATTTTGGCAGAGTGCCATCTGTATTTTGAATAAAACAGTTCTTCAGAAAACCTGTAAAAAACACTTCAATATATTTCCACATTTGAATTATTCAAATGATTCATGAGAATCCAATAAATTTCCAAAGTCATAATTTCATTCACATAATGGCAACACAATTCATAATTAACTTCAATTTTCACAAATCACACTAAATCAATTTTCCACAGTTTCAAACCATTTACAATGCTTTTCAAGCAATAAGTATCCATCAATATCATTCAAACAATATTTCATAATTTCAAACTATTTACAATGCTTTTCAAGAAATAAGTATCCATTTAAACACATTTCCATAATTGAAAACAATAATATTCAAATAGTCATAATTTATTTCAATTGAAAAATTCAAAAGAAATAACTGTTGTGCACAAACCTCTGATAATTGTCTCCTGGCCTTGACTCAGTGTTTCCTTCCCTTTCCTTGAGTCTTTGCTAACTGAGAAACACAATTTGAAGTGTTTCAAGATTTAATTAAAGCATCTCTAATGATAATGCTTGATAATTAATTTACTGAATTCTATTATTTGCTTAGTCAACCTAATATGTCAACCCTCGATGCATTCTAGGTGAATTAGGTTTTAAGGTTACCAATATGTCACATTCGATAGTCTTTTAGGGTTGGTACATACTACCAAGTTCATTTCCATGTATCTTGCATTTTCTTGCAATTTGCTGGATTCCGGGATACTAGTTTGACCTAGCCGGACGACCTAGTTCTCTCACTTTTCGGGTTTCGGTCAAAACTACAAACTTGTAGATTGATGTCTTATGGAACGCAGGGCAAAATTTTAGGTCATTCTGAGTTAAGTAGACCAAGTTATGGTCATTTTACTATTGCTGGTCAAATTGCATCAAAATTGGTCACTTTAGGTCACTTTAGGTCATTTGAGGTTCGGCCAGTTTTTGGACCCGAACTTGTGCAAGCTGTTTGAGTTGCTTATGGTCATTCTGGGCTTTGGTGTCTTCATAAGACTTGTAGATATGGGTCTTAATTATTCATGGTCAAAATTTAAGGTCAATTGGACCTGTTTTTAGTGTGTTATGGCCTAAACACTAACTGCTGCCCAAATGTTCAATTTTGAGGCCTTATTTGCACTTAATCCGGATTTGGTCATTTTTCAAGCTACCTTGCAAGCATAATTTTGGCAAGCTTCCTTCATGAAATTTGGCAAATTTTGTGCCTAGTTTCACCTCCAATTGGTCTCATACAAATTGGAGCCACACACTCAAAGTTCTAGGCCTAAAACTCAAACTGCCTTATTGCATTTCTTTCATACACATCAAGGATCACTCCTAACACTTACCAAACTCAACATTCAAGTCAATTCTGGTTATACCATAACCTAAACATAATTTACAACATATTATAGGTCATTTTGGCAGCTTACAATTACATTGAACAAACACCATAAAGTGCAGAATTTTTCAACTCAATTACAACAATTCAAGCACCTAACCATAATATTTTTTTCATGTCCAACTTCACACCATCATATATACACTCAAACTGCCATAACATCCAACACAAGTCAACATTAATATACCATAAACCAAGCATGAATTCCAGCATTCTTCAAGAGCTAACAACCTGCCGCATTAGTGCACTTATAATCCATTAATTTCCAAGCTTCAAATTTCAATTCACATTTACATATACTAAGTATACATCACCCAAACAATTTCCTACACAATATACATTTAATCAATCATTTAATTCATCATTTACAAGCAAAAATAAACTGCCTTCAAAGTGTTTCCATGGCTGCCAAAAGTACACTTCCCCATTCAACATCAAACTTCAAAAATTTCTCCATAAATCAAACACCCATAACATCCATACAAACTTTAACAAAAGCAATATTCAAAAACACAAACTTACCACTTTTGAAATTCTTCAAAACCTCACCAAAAACTTAAATTTCTTGCTGCCTATCTACTGCCCAAGTGGTGTAGACTAACTTTGATGAAGGAACTTAGGAAGAATTTGGCTTACTTCAAGCATGCATGGAGCTTGGCCATGGATGGCCATGGAGGTTCTTCAATGGAGGCTCACGGCTGGTCATTTGGGAGGAAGAAGATAGACTGAATTTCTGTCCAAATGCATTATAAAGGTGTCCCACAACCACTAACTTTAGGAAATGACTTATTTAATTAAAGTTACCAAATTTACAATTTTGCCTCATTATTTCCACTTTTATATTATGTACCATATTTTTATTTTTCATTGCATTTTCAAAGTTTAATATCATTTATTTTAATGGACATTTAGGTCAAAAGAAAACTCGGGATGTCAAATGACCATAATGCCCCTATTCGGGTTGCATTCCCGATTTTTCGGTAACACCGGATTTTGTCCCTTTTTCGATTTCTCACTTTTCTTTGTACTAATTATTTAATTTTTCTTTGATATTTCTAATGATATTTATACTTCAATTGATGTCTCTTTAAGTCCTAAAAATATTTTTTCAGGGTTCCCCGCGGTCCAGGGCTAGTCAACGGTCCACGCCGTGACTTTCCGGTGCGGTCACCCATCGCTAGGGTTCTCGGCTCGCTTAACTTGATTGCATTTCTTTACTATTATTTTTCCTTTGTTTTTCTTGTATTTTCTTTTCTTGTATTTCATTATTTTATGTCTTCTCACTCATATTGAAGTGTAGTTCTAGGCATCCTAGCTGTCCGGACAACACTGGTCACCGGAACAGTAGAACGCACTACCGAACTTAGGGGTGTTACAATTCTCCCCCCCTTAAAATAAATTTCGTTCACGAAATTTTTACCCAATAGCCATCTTACAATAGTCATATGTTTATTTTCTTCTTTCTATATGATCGTATAATCTTCTTTTCCTCAAATTTGTATAAGACTTTTAACAATGTAATACAATGTTTAATTTGTTTGGATAACACCAATCTCCTCTTACTATTGTGCTGTCTAATATTTCGGTTCATGTTCCTTTTTGAATGACCCTTGAGGTCATGTTAGAATCATTTATCTAGTCATTGGTCCTCTGACCATTCTAGTCCATAGTCTTCCTCACATTCGTAATATTTCTTTGTTATATATGAATCAATTGTTCAAATCTCTACTTCCATAACTCTTTTTATCTGTCAATATTCTATAACTTACTTCCTTTTGTACTGAATTATAACCTTTCGATATTCTAACTTTTGAGTTTTAGATCCCTAAGTAGGATTTTCAAACTTATTCCTAACAATTAAATTTTGTCCTGGCATAACTTGTGACACCCCTTACCCATGTACAGTATACCCGAGTAAGTAATGCCACACGGTGTACCGGCACACTCTAATATTCCTTAATTAATTTATATCATGCTTTTGAATATAACTTGTAAAATATAATTCATTTAAGTCATTTATTAAAATCATAATTTATTTGAGGTTCCGTAAATTTTAAAGAAAATCCGGCAGAGTACCGGCTAAAAATGGAGAAAACAGTTCTTCGGAACCTGTTAAAAACACTTCCAATGAACAAATTCATTCATTTAAGTTACAAATTCTTGCTCACTTTAAGGCTTTAACATGGAATAAAGGAGATTTAAGTATATATATGCACTAACCTTGAATAGGGCAGATTTTTCCCCACTTAAAACTTCACTTTCCTTCACTTTCTAGGCTGCCAAACACTTCCCCAAGAGGTGTGATTAAGTTTTAATGAAGGGGTTTAGGGTTTAGTGGTGGAAACAAAGGAGAAAGGGAGCTTGGGAAGTGAGGTTTAATGGAGGTTGAGAGAGAGAGAGATTTCGGCTGGAATTGGAGAGGAAGAAGGCAGCTGTAATTTAATTATTTTTGTCTTAATTTTGTCTCTTTTAAGTATTTAAGAAAGTTTATTAGCTTGTGATTGGTTGGTGAGTTTTAAATGACATCACAATGATGTCATAAATAAGCTTTTCTTTGATTTTTCTTTTCTTTTCATCACTACTCAATTTCAATTTAATTTCTAGTAATGTTTATTCATATTTTATGTCATATTAATTATTTACTCAACTGGACAAGTCGGCCAAAAATCACCTCTGAAGGCGAAATGACCAAAATGGCCTCCGTTTGGCTTAATGGGTCAAAATTGTCTGTACCGATTGAAAAATTTTTCTAGGTATTTTCTTGGCATTCTAATGCCATGGGAACCTCAGTAATCTTTCTCTAGAGTCCCAAAAATTATTTTATAATTTTTCCCATGGGTCTAGGGCTCCTCGTTGCGAGAACCGCAACTTCCCTCTGGTTACCCATCGCTTGGGCACCGGCTCGTTTAACTCGGTTGTATTTTATTCCTAAAATTTTTACTAAATTTTTCTTATTAATATTTGAGTTAATTATGATTCCCGACTTTAGTTTAAATATTTTTCCGGACGTTCTAGCTATCCGGACCGACACCGGTCACTGGAACAGTAGAATGTACGGAGTTGGTACAGGGAGGGTGTTACAACTCTTCCCCTCTAATTTAAATTTCGTCCTCGAATTTTACCTGATGCAAACAGTTGAGGGAACTGTTGCCTCATCGTCTCTTCACTTTCCCAAGTTGCCTCCTCGGTGTTGTGGTGCCTCCAAAGCACTTTCACCAATGGAATTTGCTTGTTTCTCAACTCTTTCACTTCTCGAGCCAAGATCCGTAGAGGTTCTTATTCGTATGTCAAATCCGGCTGTATTTCAATTTCTTCTCTAGAGATGACATGTGAAGGATCTGAGCGGTATCTTCTGAGCATAGACACGTGGAACACATTGTGGATCTTGTCCAGCTCTGGTGGTAAAGCTAGCCTATAGGCCACTGGACCCACACGTTCAATGACTTCATATGGGCCAATGAACCTAGGGCTTAACTTAATTTCCTTCCAAATCTCAATACTTTCTTCCATGGTGACACCTTGAGGAACACCTTGTCGCCAACCACATATTCTATTTCTTTTCTCTTCAGGTCGGCATAAGATTTACATGCATGCGAGGCAACTTTCAGATTGGCTTTGATTATCTTTACCTTCTCCTCAGTCTGTTTCACCAGGTCTGGCCCTACCAGTTTATCATCACCCAATTCAGTCCAGCACACTGGAGTTCTACATTTTCTCCCATACAGTGCTTCATATGGGGCCATTTGGATACTAGCTTGGTAGCTATTATTGTATGCAAATTCTGCCAGTGGGAGGTATCTATCCCAATTTCCCTCAAACTCAATGACACAACTCCTCAGCATATCCTCAAGGACCTGACAAGTATTTCACGTTATTGTTATCATTTCAATTCAATATTTGTATCAATTTCATTGGTTTTAATTATTTACCTGGATTAATCTTTCAGATTGCCCATCCGTTTGAGGATGGAAAGCTGTGCTGAAATGGAGTTGTGTACCCAAGGATTCATGCAACTTCTTCCAGAAGCTCGATGTAAACCATGGGTCTCGATCAGATATGATGGAAAGTGGAATTCCATGCAGTCTAACTATCTCACTGATATACAATTCTACTAACTTCTCCAGTGAGTAGTCAGTCCTAACTGGCAGAAAGTGTGCTGACTTTGTCAATCTATCAACTATCACCCATGCTGCATCATGTTTCTTCCAGGTGAGAGGTAGCCCACTTACAAAATCCATGGTGACCCGATCCCATTTCCATTCAGGTATGCGTATAGGCTGTAGCAAACCTAATGGAACTTGATGTTCTGCTTTGACTTGCTAACATGTCAAGCATTTGGTCACATAGTCAGCTATGTCCTTCTTCATACCAGGCCACCAATACTGGAGCTTCAGATCATGATACATCTTTGTACTTCCTGATTGCATAGCATATACACTGGTGTGTGCCTCTTTTAGATTACTGGCCTTCAATTCCCCATCATCTGGTACACACAGTCTTCCTTTGTAATACAGACACCCATTTACCTTCACCTCATAATCAGTTGCTTTTCCTTTCTGGGATTTTGCTCATAATGGCCGTTAATTTTCCATCTGCCATTTGCCCATCCAAAATCTGTTGTAGCAGGTTTGGCCTCACTTGCAACTCAGCCAAAATAGCTCCATCTCGAATCAAAGTTAGACGGGCATTCAATGATCTCAAAGCTGTGATGGACTTTCTGCTCAAAGCATCAGCAACTACATTTGCCTTCCCAGGATGGTAGTCAATTACACAGTCATAATCCTTCAGGAACTCAATCCATCGCCTCTGTCTAAGGTTGAGCTCCTGCAGGTTGGCAAGTATTTGGACTTTTGTGGTCCGTGTAAATGTAACACTTTTCCCCATACAAGTAATGCCTCCATATCTTTAGTGCGATGATAATTCTGCGAGCTCTAGATCATGGGTAGGGTAGTTACATTCATGTGGCCTTAGGTATGCGGAAGCATAGCGACCACCTTCCCCTCTTGCATCAATACACACCTAACCCATTATGTGAGGCATCACTGTAGACCATGAAGTCCTTTCACGACCTTGGTGTGTGCTAACACGGTGCCTCTGTCAACATAGCCTTCAACTTCTCAAAGCTGTGCGACACTTGTCATTCGGTCAAATATGACATTCTTGTGTAACAACTTGGTCATTGGAGCAGCTATTAGGGACAATCCCTTCACAAATCTTCTGTAATACCCAGCTAGCCCCAAGAAGCTTCTGACCTCAGTTGTATTCCTGGGAGGCTTCCATTCCATCACTGCTTCTATTTTCTTGGGATCCACCCTACACTATGTGTCCAAGGAATGCAATCTCATTCAGCCAAAAGTCACACTTGGACAACTTAGCATACAGCTTCTTTTCTCTCAGGGTTTGCAGAACAATCCTCAAATGCTCATCATGTTCTTCCCTGGTCTTGAAATACACCAAAATATCATCAATAAAGACCACTACGAACGGATCTAAGTGTGGATGGAAGATACGGTTCATAAGGTCCATGAATGCCGCTGGTGCATTTGTTAAGCCAAAGGGCATCACTAGGAACTCATAATGCCCATATCGGGTCCTGAATGCAGTCTTTGGCACATCTGCATCCTTCACCCTCAACTGATGATACCCTGACCTAAGATCAATTTTAGAAAATACTCCTGCTCCCTTCAACTGATCAAACAGATCATCAATTCTAGGCAACGGATATTTGTTCTTCACTGTCACTTTATTCAACTGCTGGTAATTAATGCATAGCCTCAAAGTCCCATCCTTCTTTTTCACAAACAGCACTGGAGCTCCCCATGGTGACACACTGGGGCGTATGAACCCCTTATCAAGCAACTCTTGCAACTGAGTTTTCAACTCCCTCAATTCAGTGGGTGCCATCCTATAAGGAGCAATGGAAATGGGTGCTGTACCCGGCAGTGTCTCAATAGCAAATTCAACTTCCCTTTCTAGTGGCAAACCAAGCAACTCTTCAGGAAATACCTCTGGGAAGTCTCTTACTGTGGGTATGTCACTCAAGTTTGGCTTAGCCTGCCTAGTATCCACCACATGTGCTAGGTAGGCTTCACAGCCTTTTCTCATCATTCTTCTTGCAACTGTGGCTGAGATGACATTGGATAAGAAATCTGTCCTTTCCCCCACAACTGTGATCTCATTACCCTCTAAAGTTTTTAGAGAAATTCTCTTCAATTTGCAATCAACTATTGCCTGATGACGTGACAACCAGTCCATTCCCAATATCACGTCAAACTCATGGAAGGGCAACTCAATTAGGTCTGCCAAGAATTCATACTCCTGAATCCTTAATGGGCAACCCTTGTATACTTTGTTCACTACCACACTGTGGCCCAATGGATTAGTGACCAGAATGTCTTGGTCACTCTCCCCTACTAGTATCCCCCTTTCTACGGGTAAGTTGATGCAAATGTAGGAATGAGTGGATCCTGGATCCACCAATGCATGCACAGGTGTAGTGTAGAGGGAGAACGTACCCCTGATGACGTCCGGGGCATCTTGCTCCTCCTGAGCTCTCAGGGCATAATTTCTTGCAGGTGGTCTGTTATCTGGCCTATCTACTGGCTCAGATGCAGGCCTCTGAGATGGTCTCACAGCTTCGGATTTACCAGACCTTCTACCCCTTGGTGGTGCAGGCAGTGCATGCGCTTGTGTTGGAGCAGCTATAGTAGTTCTGCGTGGACAGTTCTTCAACTGATGCTCTGTTGACCCACACCTCAAGCAGGCACCAGTTACTCTCCAACATTCCCCCTTGTGCCATTTCAGGCAATGCGGACATGCAGAAGATGTTGGGGCTGGTCCCCTGAACCCCATCCCTGGAGAGCTGCCCACTGATGGTGTGGACTGACCTCTCCTAGGGGTGAACTGTGGCCTGGGCCCCTGAGACTGACCCTGACCCTGTGGTTGACCCAAACTCTGTGCAGGAGGACCCTTGAACTTCTTCCCAAATACAGGGGCTGAAATAGACTGACCCGGTCCCCTCTTCTGCTGTCTCTCTCTTCTAGTCTGCTCACTGATTCTTACTTTTTCCACCTTTATTGCAGCTTCCACTAACTTGGTAAATTCTGTGATTCCCAAGGCAGTGAGCTGGATCTTGATGTTGTCATTTAGTCCCTCTTCAAATCTCTTGCACCTTTCAGCTTCATTAGGGACTATCTCCCTTCCATAACGGCTTAATCGAACAAACTCCTTTTCATATTCGGCCACTGACAGCTATCTCTGCCTCAGGTTAATAAACTCTCTTCTTCTCTCCTCCAGATATACAATACCCACATATTTCTTCTTAAATTCAGAGAGAAAGAAGTCCCAAGTTACAACTTCTGGCTGCACTTCACTGGACACAGTGTCCCACCACTCATATGCATCGTCTTGCAGCAGGGATATAGCAGCCTCCAGGTTTTGCTCTGGGGTGCAGTGGAGTTGTTTTAGAACTCTGCCCATTCTGTTCAACCAATTCTCGGCTGCAACAGAGTCATCCTCTCTCTTGCCGAAGAAATCCACGCCCCAAACTTTCTTAGCCTTTCCAGGTGTGATTTCTGCTGTGGAGCTGGTGGTGGTGGTGGTGGTGCTGGCATTACCCCGGCCATTTGTCTGAAGAAGTCGGCCATTTGTTGGAACATGGCCTGTGGAGGCTGAGCAGGCTCTGCCTGAGCTGGCGGAGCAGATTCTCTCATGCCCCCAGTCTCAGCTGCTGCAGGTGGAGTATGACTCTCCACTTCCTCCTCAACGGCTCTCTGAGATGAAGGGTCCATATCCTATTCAAAATAAGAAAGATAAACAGATCTGCGTTAGTGTCACCTCGACTCTTACAAATGCAATGCATGGTATGGACTCAATCTAGGCCCAGAAACGCCTAAACCTGGCTCTGATACCACTAAATGTAACACCCCTTACCCGTGTACAGTATACCCGAGTAAATAATGCCACACAGTGTACCGGCTTACTCTAATATTCCTTAATTAATTTATATCATGCTTTTGAATATAACTTGTAAAATATAACTCATTTAAGTCATTTATTAAAATCATAATTTATTTGAGGTTCCGTAAATTTTAAAGAAAATCCGGCAGAGTACCGGCTAAAAATGGAGAAAACAGTTCTTCGGAACGTGTTAAAAACACTTCCAATGAACAAATTCATTCATTTAAGTTACAAATTCTTGCTCACTTTAAGGCTTTAACATGGAATAAAGGAGATTTAAGTATATATATGCACTAACCTTGAATAGGGCATATTTTTCCCCACTTAAAACTTCACTTTCCTTCACTTTCTAGGCTGCCAAACACTTCCCCAAGAGCTGTGATTAAGTTTTAATGAAGGGGTTTAGGGTTTAGTGGTGGAAACAAAGGAGAAAGGGAGCTTGGGAAGTGAGGTTTAATGGAGGTTGACATAGAGAGAGATTTCGGCTGGAATTGGAGAGGAAGAAGGCAACTGCAATTTAATTATTTTGGTCTTAATTTTGTCTCTTTTAAGTATTTAAGAAAGTTTATTAGCTTGTGATTGGTTGGTGAGTTTTAAATGACATCACAATGATGTCATAAATAAGCTTTTCTTTGATTTTTCTTTTCTTTTCATCACTACTCAATTTCAATTTAATTTCTAGTAATGTTTATTCATATTTTATGTCATATTAATTATTTACTCAACTGGACAAGTCGGCCAAAAATCACCTTTGAAGGCAAAATAACCAAAATGCCCTCCGTTTGGCTTAACGGGTCAAAATTATCTGTACCGATTGAAAAATTTTTCTAGGTATTTTCTTGGCATTCTAATGCCATGGGAACCTCAGTAATCTTTCTCTGGAGTCCCAAAAATTATTTTATAATTTTTTCCCCGGGTCTAGGGCTCCTCGTTGCGAGAACCGCAACTTCCCTCTGGTTACCCATCGCTTGGGCACCGGCTCGTTTAACTCGGTTGTATTTTATTCCTAAAATTTTTACTAAATTTTTCTTATTAATATTTAAGTTAATTATGATTCCCGACTTTAGTTTAAATATTTTTCCGGACGTTCTAGCTGTCCGGACTGACACCGGTCACCGGAACAGTAGAATGTACGGAGTTGGTACAGGGAGGGTGTTACATAACTATACCAAAACAGATGCCGTTGGCAACTATTCTCATCTAAGTGTACTATTGGGTAGTACGTAGCTTTACACAATAATCTCAAGTTAGTAATGTAATCTGCAGCTTATAGTATAAACATCAAGAACATTGCATAGTTACTACGATACATCCCAATAGATCAAACTTTCCTATCTTTTATCCTTTTTGAATTCACTAATATCCCGAACTTATTATGTTTACAATATCCATTAACAATTACTAACAGTAACATCCTCGCCCTCATCTAGAGCAATTCTATTACTGTAACTTACTTTTACGTCCTCTTGCCTTACATTAAGTAGGCTCGCCAATTAGCTTTATAATTTATGGTGTGTCAGAAAATACTTTTCGCTGATAAACTCTTCCAAAACTAATTTCACTTATTATTACAATCCTTATCCTAAAGGACTAATCACTAATGCATCAAAATTTATTCCCCTGCAAAGGAATAACAACAAAACATATAATTCTAACACTAACATAAAAGTATTCAGACTCCTTCAACTCTGCTTGTGTCATTCTGTATGGTGTTATAGAGATTGGATCCACACCAGGCATAACATTAATTTCAAACTGCGCTTCTCTTTCCGGAAGTTATCCTGGCAATTCATCAGGAAACACATCTGGAAAGTCATATACTGTAGGGATGTCCCTCAATGCTGGACTCCCCACTTGGGTGTCTACCACATATGCCAAGTATGCTTCACACCCCTTTCTGATCATTTTTTTTTTGCTAGTGCAACCGAAATGATTTTTGATGGCAATAACTGCCTCTCCCCATGTATTACCACATCGCTTTACTGAGGGAGACCAAAAGTGACTGTCTTCAGCCTACAGTCAATCATGGCATGTTGCCTGGCTAACCAATCCATGCCCAAGATGATATCATAATCTCTGAAGGGCATTTCAATGAAATCAGACAGAAAAGTGTGTCCTTGGATCACCAAAGGACAATCTCTATACATTTTATTAACCCTGACCTCCTGTCCTAGCGAACTTGTTACTAGCACCTCAAGGTCCATTTTTGTACATGGAACAGCAATGCAATCAATGATGCTAGCACTCACATAAGAATGGGTAGAACCCGGATCAAATAATACAAACACATCTTGGTTAAAAGTTGAGAAGGTACCAGCCACAACAACAGATGTCTCGGCCTCTTCTCTCTGTCTCAATGCATAGACTCTGACTGGAGCACTGTCTTGCTCTGACTGTTTCACTGTGCCTTGGCTGCCTACTGGGCTACCTCTACCCCTGCCTCTACCTCTGCTGGGTGGTTGTGAACTTCTGATGATAGGGTTCTGAACTAACCCCTCTGCAGTAGTAGGAGGTGGTCCAACTCTGCGACTACTGGTGCAGTCCTTGGCAAAGTGTCCTGTGCCTCCACAGTTATAACAGGCTCCTATGGCCTTGTAGCATACCCCACCATGATTTCTACCACAAGTTTCGTGACAAGGTGGAGGGTAGGAACTTCTAGTTGTTCGACGACTGGACCTTGGTGGTCTCTGCCTCGATGATCCACCTCTGTTATATCCCTGAGCTCGGAGCTCCTCATATTCTTTTCTCTTTCTTAAATTACTGCTTGAGCTCTGACCCATAGGTTTCTCCCTCTTCTCTATTTCATGTTGCCCTTATGGGGGTTGAGTCTGTACTTAGGCTTGGGCTGACAGATTATCAACCATTTGTTGAAACAAAGTGGCCATTTGCTAAGCCATTTGTGCAGTAATTTGTACCGATAAAACTGGTACAGTCGGGCCTTCGACACTTTGTGGAGCTGGGGCCTCAACTTTTACCTCAGCCTCTATCGATTTATCGACTGAATGATCACCCTCTTCCATAGTCACTTCGAGGATCTTAGACCTCCTGAACAATTAACACAAGGAGATTTCCTCTCGTTAGTGCATACTTATAATGTAATGTACTGTATGTATCAAACAATGATATTGACCAGTTGTACTATGAAAAAAGAATATTCAAATAACAGGTGAAAACAGAATTAAAAAACTTTGCTCTGATACCACTAAAACATGTCACACCCTACCCCTCTGTAAGGCATAACATGATCCCGTAGTATACCTAATGAATTACCAACTCCGTATACTGATAACCCATTAAATACACTACAAGGGATTTTAAAAACTTTTCTTACTTCTTTTACAGTGGTGAGCACTATTTACAAGTGTTAAAAATCTTTTTTTTAACTGAAGTGATAGAATTAACACATTTGAATTATTTGGAATTTCTGTAAAAATTTTGGCAGAGTGCCATCTGTATTTTGGATAAAACAGTTCTTCAGAAAACCAGTAAAAAACACTTCAATATATTTCCAAATCTCAACTCCAACATTTTTCTCAACACAACATATTTCTCAACTCAAATCCACAGTGATTTTTCAAAGACTGAGATACAAGAAATATAATACAATTTTTACAAGCCAAAATAACTCATAATTAGTTTACAACTTCAATGTACAATTTGAATTTACAACTGCTCAAAACCAAAAACAATATATACATACAGTGAACATACATTACAATACAAAATGCAAAATGTGGTATACTCAATATACCTAATGATCTCTCGCTGAATGCACTAGCAAATTAGTCACGCCTCTATCAACTGTCTACACCGCGACAAGAATGAAAGCTATCATTTGAGACAATGTCTCAGTGGTGCACAACATTAACCAAATACAACTTTAAATCACAATTCATAAATCATATAAATGTTGGATAGTAAAACCATAGTTAAATTCAAGACAATGAATGTCATAAAGAATTTAACACAATATCACATTAAATCTCAGTAATCAAAACATAGTTAAATTCATAAGACAGTGAATGTCAATAAGGATTTAAACTCCATTGCACAATATCACAATAAATCTCAATAGTCAAAACATGGTTAAATTCAAAAGACAGTGAATGTCAATAAGAATTTAAACTCCATTTCAAAAATTATCAAATCGTATAATAACACAATTTAGTCAAATAATTTAAGAATACAGTATTGCCAATTCATTCACAACTTAAGCCATGACATAAAATTTCCGATCAATACCGCGTTGTAAACCACGACAAAGCAATCACAAGCCCACTAATCGAAATCAATGAGGAAGGGAGCTAGCTATATAATGAGTACTCATCCGATCACCTCAACTGGTAAACCAGAGAGGGAGAAAAATAAACGATCACGACTCCATAAATGGAGAAGGAATGATATGATACTATCATGCTAAGTGTGAACACAAAATCAATTCCAAACATTTTATTCAAATGATTCTTGAGAATCCAATAAATTTCCAAAGTCATAATTTCATTCACAAAATGGCAACACAATTCATAATTAACTTCAATTTTCACAAATCACACTAAATCAATTTTCCACAGTTTCAAACCATTTACAATGCTTTTCAAGCAATAAGTATCCATCAATATCATTCAAACAAATTTTCACAATTTCAAACTATTTACAATGCTTTTCAAGAAATAAGTATCCATTTAAACACATTTCCATAATTGAAAACAATAATATTCAAATAGTCATAATTTATTTCAATTGAAAAATTCAAAAGAAATAACTGTTGTGCACAAACCTCTGATAATTGTCTCCTGGCCTTGACTCAGTGTTTCCTTCCCTTTCCTTGAGTCTTTGCTAACTAAGAAACACAATTTGAAGTGTTTCAGTACTTAATTAAACTGTCTCTAATGATAATGCTTGATAATTAATTTACTGAATTCTATTAGTTGCTTAGTCAACCTAATATGTCAACCCTCGATGCATTCTAGGTGAATTAGGTTTTAAGGTTATCAATATGTCACATTCGATAGTCTTTTAGGGTTGGTACATAGTACCAAGTTCATTTCCATGTATCTTGCATTTTCTTGCAATTTGTTGGATTCCGGGATACTAGTTTGACCTAGCCGGACGACCTAGTTCCCTCGGTTTTCGGGTTTCGATCGAAACTGCAAACTTGTAGATCTATATCTTGTGGAACACGGGGCAAAATTTTAGGTCATTCTAAGTTATGTAGACCAAGTTATGGTCATTTTACTATTGCTGGTCAAATTGCATCAAAATTGGTCACTTTAGGTCACTTTAGGTCATTTTAGGTTCGGCCAGTTTTTGGACCCAAACTTGTGCAAGCTGTTTTACTTGCTTATGGTCATTTCTGGGCTTTGGTGTCTTCATAAGACTTGTAGATATGGTCTTAACTATTCATGGTCAAAATTTCAGGTCAATTGGACCTGTTTTGAGTGAGTTATGGCCTAAACACTAACTGCTGCCCAAATGGTTATTTGCACTTAATACGGATTTGGTCATTTTTCAAGCTACCTTGCAAGCAGAATTTTGGCAAGCTTCCTTCATGAAAGTTGGCACATTTTGTGCCTAGTTTCACCTCCAATTGGTCTCATACCAATTGGAGCCACACACTCAAAGTTCTAGGCCTAAAACTCAAACTGCCTTATTGCATTTCTTTCATACACATCAAGGATCACTCCTAACACTTACCAAACTCAACATTCAAGTCAATTCTGGTTGTACCATAACCTAAACATAATTTACAGCATATTATAGGTCATTTTGGAAGCTTACAATTACATTCAACAAACACCTTCATATATACACATTCAACTGCAGAATTTTTCAACTCAATTACAACAATTCAAGTACCTAACCATAACATTTTTTTCATGTCCAACTTTACACCATCATATATACACTCAAACTGCCATAACATCCAACACAAGTCAACATTAATATACCATAAACCAAGCATGAATTCCAGCATTCTTCAAGAGTCAACAACCTACCGCATTAGTGCATTTACAATCCATTAATTTCCAAGCTTCAAATTTCAATTCACATTTACGTATACTAAGTATACATCACCCAAACAATTTCCTACACAATATACATTAAATCAATCATTTAATTCATCATTTACAAGCAAAAATAAACTGCCCTCAAAGTGTTTCCATGGCTGCCAAAAGTACACTCCCCCATTCAACATCAAACTTCAAAAATTTCTCCATAAATCAAACACCCATAACATCCTTACAAATTTTAACAAAGCAATATTCAAAAACACAAACTTATCACTTTTGAAATTCTTCAAAACCTCACCAAAACTTAAATTTCTTGCTACCTATCTACTGCCCAAGTGGTGTAGACTAACTTTGATGAAGGAACTTAGGAAGAATTTGGCTTACTTCAAGCATGCATGGAGCATGGCCATGGATGGCCATGGAGATTCTTCAATGGAGGCTCACGGCTGGTCATTTGGGAGGAAGAAGATGGACTGAATTTCTATCCAAATGCATTATAAAGGTGTCCCACAATGTGAGTTAGTGGACCACTAACTTTAGGAAATTACTTATTTAATTAAAGTTACCAAATTTACAATTTTTCCTCATTATTTTCACTTTTATATTATGTACCATATTTTTATTTTTCATTGAATTTTCAAAGTTTAACATCATTTATTTTTAATGGACATTTAGGTCAAAAGACAACTCGGGATGTCAAATGACCACAATGCCCCTATTCGGGTTGCATTTCTGATTTTTCGGTAACACCAGATTTTGTTCGTTTTTCGATTTCTCACTTTTCTTTGTACTAATTATTTAATTTTTCTTTGATATTTCTAATGATATTTATACTTCAATTGATGTCTCTTTAAGTCCTAAAAATATTTTTTCAGGGTTCCCCCTGGTCCAGGGCTAGTCAACGGTCCACGCCGTGACTTCCCGGTACGGTCACCCATCGCTAGGGTTCTCGGCTCGCTTAACTTGATTGCATTTCTTTACTATTATTTTTCCTTTGTTTTTCTTGTATTTTCTTTTCTTGTATTTCATTATTTTATATCTCCTCACGCATATTGAAGTGTAGTTCTAGGCATCCTAGCTGTCCGGACAACACTGGTCACCAGAACAGTAGAATGCACTACCGAACTTAGGGGTGTTACACAGACTAGGTGGTTCGGCACGCCGTGTAGCATGCCTTGCTCGGCTATACTGTAGACGGGTGAGGGGTGTTACATTTAGTGGTATCAGAGCACAGTTTAGGCGTTTCTGGACCTAGATAGATTGCACATCATGCATTGCATTGAAAGTGTTAAGATGACTCTAATGCAGATCTTTTGATTTTTTTTGTTATTGTGATCAGAATATGGACTCCACATCGCAGAGAGCGGTCGATGAGGAAGTGGAAAGTCATGCTCCATCTATGACTGAACCAGGAGACAAGAGGGAGCCTGTTCCACCAGTACCAAATGCACCAGCAACATTTCAGCAAATGGCTGAGTTCTTTAGACAGATGGCAGGAGTTATGCCACCACCACCACCTCCACATAAAAAATCTCATATGGAGAGACTCAGGAAGTTTGGGGCAGTGGATTTTCTGGGCAAAAGGGAAGATGATTCTGTCACAGCTGAAAACTGGTTGGACAGAACTGGAAGAGTCTTGAAACAACTTCATTGTACTCCAGAGCAAAATTTGGAAGCTGTTGTATCACTACTGCAAGATGATGCATACTAGTGGTGGGATACAATAACTAGTGAGGTGCCACCAGAATAGAATACTTAGGATTTCTTTCTCACTGAGTTCAGAAAGAAGTATGTGGGCAGTGTGTACCTAGAAAAGAAGAGAAGGGAGTTTATTACCCTATGCCAGAGATAGCTGACAGTGGCTGAATATGAAAGAGAATTTGTCAGACTGAGCCGCTATGGGCGGGAAATAGTCCCTAATGAGGCAGAGAGATGCGAGAGATTTGAGGACGGACTTAATGATAACATTAAAGTAATGATTATAGCCTTGGGGATTACAGAGTTTGCCAAGTTAGTGGAATATGCACTGAAGGTTGAAAAAGTTAGAATGAATGAGCAGAACAGAAGGTATGAGCGAGAAAAAGAAGTCCGGTCGACTGTATATCTTACCGCCCTAGTAAGAAATTTAGAGGTTCGCCTACTCAGATTTTTAGTAGAGCACCAAGTCAGGGTCAGTCACAGAGGCCCAAATCTCAGTTTGCACCAAGGAGAGGCTAGTCCACCCCTTCAATGGCTATCTCTCCAGGAACAGGGTACAGGGGACCAGCCCCAACAGTATCTGTTGCATGCCCACATTCCCAAAAATGGCGTAAGGGTGAATGTTGGAGGATGATAGGTGCTTGTTTACGGTGTGGATCTACAGACCACCTAGTCCGAGATTGTCCACGCAGAACTGTTACATCCACTCCGGTATCAACTGATAGGCCTGCCCCTCCAGCTCCAAGGGGTAGAAGGCCTGGTAAGGCTGAGGCAGTCGATACTTCACAGATACCTGAGTCAAAGTCTGTGGAGAGAGCAGAAGGCAAAAAACCAGCCAAAGCCTATGCTATAAGGGCACAGGAGGAACAGGATGCTCCAGATATTATCAAGGGTACGTTCCTCCTTTATAATACTTTTGTGCATGCATTAGTGGATCCTGGATCTACTCATTCATATATTTGTATCAAGCTACCCGTAAAAAAGGAAATACCAGTGGAGGAAAGTGACCAAGACATCCTGGTCACAAATCCACTAGGCCACAGTGTGGTAGTAAACAAGGTGTATAAGGGCTATCCATTAAAGATTCAAGGGAAAGAGTTCTCAGCAGACTTAATCGAATTGCTTTTCCATGAGTTTGATGAGATTTTGGGAATGGACTGGTTATCCCATGATCAGGCAATAATAGATTGTAAATTGAAGAAAATCTCTCTGAAAACTGCTGAGAACAAAAAAATAATAGTAGTGGGTGAAAGGACAGATTTCTTGTCCAATGTCATCTCAACTACAGTTGCAAGGAGATGGCTGAGAAAAGGGTGTGAAGCCTATCTGGCACACGTGGTTGACACTAGGCAGGGTAAACTTGACTTGTCTGACATACCCACAGTAAGGGATTTCTCTGAGGTATTTCCTGAGGAATTGCCTAGTTTGCCACCAGAAAGGGAAGTTGAGTTTGCTATTGAGATTATGCCGGGCACAACTCCAATTTCAATTGCTCCGTATAGGATGGCACCTGCTGAATTGAAAGAGTTAAAAATCCAGCAGCAAGAATTACTAGACAAGGGGTTCATACGCCCCAGTGTGTCACCTTGGGGAGCTCCGGTACTATTTGTAAAGAAAAAAGATGGGACACTGAGGTTATGTGTTGACTACCGACAGTTAAACAGAGTAACAGTGAAGAACAAGTATCCATTGCCTAGAATTGACGATCTGTTTGATCAGTTGAAGGGAGCCGGTGTGTTTTCTAAGATTGATCACAGATCAGGGTATCATCAGCTAAGGGTTAAGGATGCAGATGTGCCTAAGACTGCATTTAGAACCCGGTATGGGCATTATGAATTCCTAGTGATGCCATTTGGGTTAACAAACGCTCCAGCAGCATTCATGAACCTTATGAACTGTATCTTCCATCCATACTTAGATCAGTTCGTAGTGGTCTTCATTGATGACATCCTGGTGTATTCCAAGGATAAAGCAGAACATGATGAGCATTTGAGAATTGTTCTGCAGACTCTAAAAGAGAAGAAATTGTATGCTAAATTGTCCAAGTGTGAGTTTTGGTTGAATGAGATTGCATTCCTTGGACATGTAGTATTAGCTGAAGGGATTAGAGTGGATCCCAAGAAGATTGAAGCAGTGATGGAATGGAAGCCTCCTAGAAATACAATTGAGATCAGAAGTTTCTTGGGGCTAGCTGGATATTATAGAAGATTTGTAAAGGGATTTTCCCTGATAGCTGCTCCAATGACCAAATTACTACACAAGAATATGAAATTTGATTGGAATGACAAGTGTCAAGCCAGTTTTGAGAGGCTAAAGGCTATGTTGACAGAGGCACCAGTGTTAACATAGCCAATGTCTGGAAAAGACTTTGTAGTCTACAGTGATGCCTCACACAATGGGTTAGGGTGTGTACTCATATAAGAAGGGAAAGTGGTCGCATATGCTTCCAGGCAGTTAAGGCCACTTGAAAATAATCACCCTACTCATGATTTGGAGTTAGCAGCAATTATCTTCGCATTGAAGATATGGAGGCATTACTTGTATGGAGAAAAATGCTACATATGCACAGACCATAACAGTCTGAAGTATTTGCCAACCCAGAAGGAACTTAATTTGGGACAGAGGCGATGGATTGAATTCCTGAAAGATTATGATTGTGTGATTGACTACCATCCTGGGAAGGCAAATGTAGTTGCTGATGCTTTAAGCAGAAAATCTATTGTAGCATTAAGATCTCTGAATGCCCAACTATCCTTAACTCATGATGGAGTTATTTTGGATGAGTTGCAAGTGAAGCCGAATCTGTTACAACAAATACAAGATGGGCAGAAGACAAATGAGAAATTAATGGCTGTTATGGGAAAAATCACTGAGGGGAAGGAAATTGAATATGAAGTGAAAGAAAATGGGTGCATGTACTATAAAGAAAGAGTGTGTGTTCCAGATGATAAAGAATTGAAAACCAGTATTCTGAGAGAAGCACATAACAGTGTGTACGCTATGCACCTAGGAAGCAAAAAAAATGTACCGTGACCTAAAACTCCGATACTGGTGGCCAGGTATGAAGAAGGACATAGTTGACTATGTAACTAGATGCTTGACATGTCAGCAAGTCAAAGCAGAACATCGAGTTCCATCAGGTTTGTTACAGCCCATAAACATACCTGAATGGAAATGGGACCGAGTCAATATGGACTTTGTCAGTGGTCTACCTCTCACTCTGAAGAAGCATGATGCAGTATGGGTGATTGTGGATAGGTTAACAAAATTAGCACATTTTCTGCCAGTTAGAACTGACTACTCACTGGAAAAGGTAGCAGAATTGTACATCAGTGAGATAGTTAGACTACATGGAATTCCACTTTCCATTTTATCTGATAGAGACCCGAGGTTTACATCTAGATTTTGGAAGAAATTACAAGAATCCTTGGGCACACAACTCCATTTTAGTACGGCTTTTCATCCTCAGACGGATGGACAGTCAGAAAAAATAATCCAGGTCCTCGAGGATATGCTGAGAAGTTGTGTTATTGAGTTTGAGGGAAGTTGGGATAGATACCTTCCACTGGCAGAATTTGCATACAATAATAGCTATCAAACTAGCATACAAATGGCACCCTATGAAGCACTGTATGGGAAAAAATGCAGAACACCTGTATGTTGGACTGAATTGGGTGAAGATAAGCTTGTGGGGCCAGACTTGATAAAACAGACAGAGGAAAAGGTGAAACTGATAAAGGCCAATTTGAAAGTTGCCTCAGACCGACAAAAATCTTATGCTGACTTGAAAAGAAAGGACATTGAATATGAAGTTGGCGAGAAAGTATTTCTCAGAGTATCACCGTGGAAGAAAGTGTTGAGATTTGGGAAAAAGGGAAAATTAAGCCCTAGGTTTATTGGCCCATATGAAGTTATTGAACGTGTGGGACCAGTAGCCTACAGATAAGCCTTACCACCTGAGCTGGACAAGACACATAATGTGTTCTATGTCTCGATGCTCAGAAGATACAGATCAGATCCTTCACATGTCATCTCAGCAGAAGAAATTGTAGTACAACCTGACCTGACATATGAAGAAGAACCAATTAAAATCTTGGCACGAGAGGTAAAAGAGCTCAGAAACAAGACAAATCCACTAGTGAAAATCCTATGGAGACACCACAACACGGAAGAGGCAACATGGGAGAGCAAGGAGACAATGAGACAATAGTTCCCTCAGCTTTTCACATCAAGTAAATTTTGAGGACGAAATTTTTATTTAGAGGGGAAGAGTTGTAACATCCCCATTGCACGTGTTCTGTACGTTCTATTACTCCAGTAGTCAAATAACAGTCCAGGCAAGTCAGGATGTCTAGAACTACACTTCGGTGATAGTTAAAAGACATATAATGATGAAATAAATAAAAAGAAAATACAAGAAAAATTAAACAAAAATGAAAGAGAGAAAATGATGCTAAGTTAAACGAGCCGGCACCGCAGCGATGGGTGACTGCACTGGGAAGGCCGTTGCCGACTCTAGGACCGCAGGGAACCCTCTGAATCTAATTTTGAGACATAAATAAAGGTTTATTGAAATGTAATTGACACTAGAAATATCAAAGAAAAATTATTAAATTAGTACAAAGAAAAATGAAAAATCGAGAAACAGACAAAAATCGGTGTTACCGAAAAATCGGGAATATAACACAAAGTGGGGTATTTTGGTCATTTGACACCTAGTGTTGCCTTTTGACCTCAATGTCCATTAAGAATAAATGATATTGCACTTAGGAAATGTCATGAAAAAAAAAAATTAAAATGGGATACAATATGTAAATAGTAAAAGAATGGTGCAAAATGAGCAAATAAGGAAACTTTAACTAATTAAATATTAAAATAAGCTTAGTGCTCCACTAACTTGAATATTGGGACACTAAAATATGCTTTGGGACAGCAGATTGCACTCATTATCATCTTCATCTTCAACCTTTAAAGTTTTGGACGAATTTAACTTCCATGGAAGTCCACCATGGCCAAACTCCCTCCATCACCATGCACCATTGATCAAGCCCTCCTTTCTACTTAGTTCCTTCATTAAAGCTTGCCTACTCACCTTGGGGAAGATATTGGCAACAAGAAAAACAAGATTTAGTGAAGTTTGAAGGAAGCTCACAAGTGGTAAGTGTCCAAAATCTCTCCCCTGCTTTAGTAAACCTTGTGTTTAGGTTGAGGTGAGTATTTTGGTGAAGGGAAATGAAAGAAATAGTGAGAAATGGACTTATCCATTTTTGGCAGCCATGAACCTTTTTTGAGCTTGAGTTATTTTTACTTCTAATGAATGGAAATGAAGGTTGATTAATTTAAATGAAAGTTGTAGTAAGTTTTTATCTAAGTATATGCATGTAGTGTTTGAATTAAGGGTGTCAAATGGAACTTTGATGCCTTGAGCAAACTGCCATATTTGGCAGCCCCTAATAGCATGAATTTATGTGTGAACATGTAGTTATTAATGAAATATGCTAAGGTTAAATTGTGGGCAGCAAGTGTAAGTGATATTGAAGTATGATTATGTTGAAGTGTATGTGTAATATTGACATTGAGATGTGTTAAATTTTGGAGGAAGTGAATGTTGAATTAATGGTGAATTGTGTGCATTGAGCACTTGAATATTCTACCCAAAATTGTTGCTGGAATTGTGTACAATATATATATATATATATATATATATATGGAAGTGTTATTGATTGAATATTGAAGAAATGAGGAGGAAAAGGAATATCAAATTGGAAGTGTATGTGCTTTCTGCAGGTTGTGTGTGAAGGCAGTACATAAATTAGGCCATAAGTGCCAAAATATGAACCCAATTGGTATGAGGCCAATAGGGGGTGAAACTAGACACCAAATAGGCCAACTTTCATGTAGAAATCTTGCCAAAATTCTGCCTAGAAACTGACCTTAAAAATGACCAAATCCGGATTAGCAACCTTGCAACCCAGATTTTTGACTATATGAACAGTAGTCCTTTGGATGACCAAAACAGGTCCAATTGACCTGAAATTTTTACCATGGTTAGTTTAGACATAGATATACAATTCTTATGAAGACACCAAAGCCCAGAAATGGCCAGAACCAAGTCAAATGGCTTGAACAAATTCGGGTACAAAAACTACCGAACCAAAACTGACCTAAAATTGACCAAATTTTGCACTAAAGGTGCAATCTGTCCAGCTTTAGTAAATTGACCATATCTTGGTCTATACAACTCAGAATGACCTGAAATTTTGCCCTGTGTGCAATAAGACATAGAGCTACAATTTTTCTTCTTTGACGAGAAGCTAAAAACGAAGGGAAATAGGACTTTAAGCTAGACCAATCTAGCACACAAAAATTGAGAATTTGACATTTTGCATACAATGATGCTTGAAGCATTTTGGCAATGAATGCCAACTTGTAAAAATGGTAAATTTCACTATATTGGCAGCATCTTGAGATATAAATTGTGACATATTGATGCTAGAAACAACTTATCCATATTACCTAAAAAGGTCAACATAAGCATTGACATGTGAATTATATAATAGTTAGTAAACTCCAAAAATTAAAGAATTAATAATGTGCTCTAGTTTGCCTAGTTGACTAGTATGGATAGGTTGGCATGCCAATAGGATTTTGATAGCTGTTCTGTGAATGGCTTTATGCCATACTGTGTTTTTACGGCTTATTATGCCGCACTGTGACTTTAATAGCCTACGGCTATACATATTGTGTATTTATTTTTGGCTTATTGCTAGATTGACTATATGGCTTTTTAGCCACGCTATTTGCACACCGGGAGACACTTTGTGACCGATGGTGTGACGGCCCGAGGTACTAGGTACCTAGTGCTAGTATATCCGTTTATCCAGTCTGGTCAGTATATAGGCTACACGGGCAGTAATTCAAGTACTATTAAATTCAAATACCTAAATCCAGTCTACTGACATTCAGCACCACCAAAAATTTGTAAACACTTTATTTACTTTATTTTATTGTATATTTCTTTATATTTGGCACCACTAAGCAAAATTGCTTAGCACGTTGCTTTTGTAATGCTTAGGTATTGGAGATACAGCTGGGGAGCCCAGCAGACCTACCACCGAGTGAGACATCAGATCTGCACTGGAGTCCAGATTCATCTGCACTGCATTGCATACATGGTAGGACTTAGGATATCTTGTATTTTATACTTTTGTTATATATTTGAAATACAGCCCTGTATTTTGTAATGTTATGAAAGCTCTAAAGTTTGTAATATTTTGTACATATTAAATAACATGGAGATTTTCTGTATATATTTAAATTATTATGGACTGTATTATGGAACTGTTTAATGACTATAAAAGTCTATTGACTTTACTGAGAAATAGAGACTGTGAAATATTTGAGATTTTTATATCATCATATTAAACTATTTTCAACAGGTTTGGAAGGACAGTTTGTCCTAAATATAGACGGCACCTTGCCAAATTTTTATTACCAATCTTGAAACACTGATTTTATCAAAGTATGACAATAGTATCAGCATGATATGAATATTACATAAAAGACTTCTTAAAATCAAATTTAGTTCAGGAAATGAAATAATCACAGACTAGGTGTCCTAGCACGCCGTGTAGCACACCTTGCTCGGCTATACTGTAGACGGGTGAGGGGTGTTACATTTAGTGGTATCAGAGCACGGTTTAGGCGTTTCTGGACCTAGATAGATTACACATCATGCATTGCATTATATGTGTTAAGATAACTCTAATGCAAATCTTTTGATTTGTTTTGCTATTTTGATCAGAATATGGACTCCACATCGCAGAGAGCAGTCGATGAGGAAGTGGAAAGTCATGCTCCATCTATGACTGAACCAGGAGACAGGAGGGAACCTGTTCCACCAGTACCAAAAGCACCAGCCACATTTCAGCAAATGGCTGAGTTCTTTAGACAGATGGCAGGAGTTATGCCACCACCACCACCTCCACATAAAAAATCTCATATGGAGACACTCAAGAAGTTTGGAGCAGTGGATTTTCTGGGCAAAAGGGAAGATGATTCTGTCACAGCTGAAAACTGGTTGAACAGAACTGGAAGAGTCTTGAAACAACTTCATTGTACTCCAGAGCAGAATTTGGAAGCTACTGTATCACTACTGCAAGATGATACATACCAGTGGTGGGATACAATAACTAGTGAGGTGCCACCAGAACAGATAACTTGGGATTTCTTTCTCACTGAGTTCAGAAAGAAGTATGTGGGTAGTGTGTACCTAGAAGAGAAGAGAAGGGAGTTTATTACCCTATGCCAGAGACAGCTGACAGTGGCTAAATATGAAAGAGAATTTATTAGACTGAGCTGCTATGGGCGGGAAATAATCCCTAATGAGGCAGAGAGATGCAAGAGATTTGAGGAAGGACTCAATGATAACATTAAAGTAATGATTATAGCCTTGGGGATTATAGAGTTTGCCAAGTTAGTGGAAGCTGCACTGAAGGTTGAAAAAGTTAGAATGAATGAGCAGAACAGAAGGGACAGACAGCAGAAAAGAGGTCAGGGTAAGACCGGTACATCTTCTGCCCCTAGTAAGAAATTCAGAGGTTCGGCTACCCAGAGTTTTAGTAGAGCACCAAGTCAGGGTCAGTCACAGAGGCCCAAATCTCAGTTTGCACCAAGGAGAGGCCAGTCCACCCCTTCAATGGCTAGCTCTCCAGGAACAGGGTACAGGGGACCAGCCCCAACAGTATCTGTTGCTTGCCCACATTGCCAAAAATGGCATAAGGGTGAATGTTAGAGGATGATAGGTGCTTGTTTACGGTGTGGATCTACAGACCACCTAGTCCGAGATTGTCCACGCAGAACTGTTACATCCACTCCAGTATCAACTGATAGGCCTGCCCCTCGAGCTCCAAGGGGTAGAAGGCCAGGTAAGGCTGAGGCAGCTGGTACTTCACAGAAACCTGTGTCAAAGTCTGTGGAGAGAGCAGAAGGCAGAAAACCAGCCAAAGCCTATGCTATAAGGGCACAGGAGGAACAGGATGCTCCAGATGTTATCAAGGGTACGTTCCTCCTTTATAATACTTCTGTGCATGCGTTGGTGGATCCTGGATCTGCTCATTCATATATTTGTATCAAGCTGCCCGTAAAAAAGGAAATACCAGTGGAGGAAAGTGACTAAGAAATCGTGATCACAAATTCGCTAGGCCACAGTGTGGCAGTAAACAAGGTGTATAAGGGCTGTCCATTAAAGATTCAAGGGAAAGAGTTCTCAGCAGACTTAATCGAATTGCCTTTCCATGAGTTTGATGTGATTTTGGGAATGGACTGGTTATCCCATCATCAGGCAATAGTTGATGGTAAATTGAAAAAAATCTCTCTGAAAACTACTGAGAACGAAGAAATAATAGTAGTGGGTGAAAGGACAGATTTCTTGTCCAATGTCATCTCAACTACAGTTGCAAGGAGATGGCTGAGAAAATGGTGTGAAGCCTATCTGGCACACGTGGTTGACACTAGGCAGGGTAAACTTGACTTGTCTGACATACCCACAGTAAGAGATTTCTCTAAGGTATTTCCTGAGGAATTGCCTAGTTTGCCACCAGAAAGGGAAGTTGAATTTGCTATTGAGATTATGCCGGGTACAGCTCCAATTTCAATTGCTCCATATAGGATGGCACCTGCTGAATTGAAAAAGTTAAAAATCCAGCTGCAAGAATTACTAGACAAGGGGTTCATACGCCCCAGTGTGTCACCTTGGGGAGCTCCGGTACTATTTGTAAAGAACAAAGATGGGACACTGAGGTTATGTGTTGACTACCGGCAGTTAAACAGAGTAACAGTGAAGAACAAGTATCCATTGCCTAGAATTAACGATCTGTTTGATCAGTTAAAGGGAGCCGGTGTGTTTTCTAAGATTGATCTCAGATCAGGGTATCATCAGCTCAAGGTTAAGGATGCAGATGTGCCTAAGACTGCATTTAGAACCCGGTATGGGCATTATAAATTCCTAGTGATGCCATTGGGTTAACAAACGCTCCAGCATCATTCATGGACCTTATGAACCGTATCATCCATCCATACTTAGATCGGTTCGTAGTGGTCTTCATTGATGACATCCTGGTGTATTCCAAGGATAAAGCAGAACATGATGAGCATTTGAGAATTGTTTTGCAGACTCTAAAAGAGAAGAAATTGTATGCTAAATTGTCCAAGTGGAGATTGCATTCCTTGGACATGTAGTATCAGCTGAAGGGATTAGAGTGGATCCCAAGAAGATTGAAGCAGTGATGGAATGGAAGCCTCCCAGAAATACAATTGAGATCAAAAGTTTCTTGGGGTTAGCTGGATATTATAAAAGATTTGTAAAGGGATTTTCACTGATAGCTGCTCCAATGACCAAATTACTACACAAGAATATGAAATTTCACTGGAATGATAAGTGTTAAGACAGTTTTGAGAGGCTAAAGGCTATGTTGACAGAGGCACCAGTGTTAACACAGCCAATGTCTGGAAAAGACTTTGTAGTCTACAGTGATGCCTCACACAATGGGTTAGGATGTGTACTCATGCAAGAAAGGAAAAGTGGTCGCATATGCTTCCAGGCAGTTAAGGCCACACGAAAAGAATCACCCTACTCATGATTTGGAGTTAGCAGTAATTATCTTCGCATTGAAGATATGGAGGCATTACTTGTATGGAGAAAAATGCTACATATACACAGACCATAAGAGTCTGAAGTATCTGCCAACTCAGAAGGAACTTAATTTGAGACAGAGGCGATGGATTGAATTCCTGAAAGATTATGATTGTGTGATTGACTACCACCCTGGGAAGGCAAATATAGTCACTGATGCTTTAAGCAAAAAATCTATTGTAGCATTAAGATCTCTAAATGCCCAACTATCCTTAACTCATAATGGAGTTATTTTGGCTGAGTTGCAAGTGAAGCCGAATCTGTTACAACAGATACAGGATGGGCAGAAGACATATGAGAAATTAGTGGCTGTTATGGGCAAAATCACTAAGGGGAAGGAAACTGAATATGAAGTGAAAGAAAATGGGTGCTTGTACTATAAAGAAAGAGTGTGTGTTCCAGATGATAAAGAAAGAGTCTAAGATTTACAGGGAATGGCCCCTCCAAAAAATATATATATATATAAGTGAAAACCTGGAAGGGCGCTTCTAGTCATATGGGCAAAAGGGAAAGTGAAAACCCGCAAGGGCACTTTTCGTAAAATAAGGAAGTCAAGGGCAGAAGGGGAACTGTGGGAAGTAAATAAGTAACCAAGGACGATGGGTTAAGTCTTGCAACTCGTCCTCCATTAATCGTCTATCTTCGCAAACCTGTTAAGTACACTTCGTCGCGGAGGAACTTCTCGTGTCGAGTTAGACTTGCTTTGTAAGTTGATTTTAATTTTCCTGCATTCTAAATTTCCTGTTAATCAACCTCTGGTTTCTTGATCTAAGTTGATTTTAATTTTCCTGCATTTTAAATTTCCTGTTAATCAACCTCTGGTACCTTGATCTAAGTTGATTTTAATTTTCCTGCATTTTAAATTTCCTGTTGATCAACCTCTGGTTCCTTGATCTAAGTTGATTTTAATTTTCCTGCATTTTAAATTTCCTGTTAATCAACCTCTGGTTCCTTGATCTAAGTTGATCTTAATTTTCCTGCATTCTAAATTTCCTGTAAATCAACCTCTGGTTCCTTGATCTAAGTTGATTTTAATTTTCCTGCATTCTAAATGAAGGAACAGAAACGTGAAAAACACAAGTTTATACCATTGAATTCAAAAATTTTCACCTAGGGTCACATGCATCATGCAAGATTTATTTTTATCTAATTGATTTCAATGATAAACAACATATTAAAACTCTTTTAATTTGTTTTTGGATCTGTATTTGCCATTTAAGATTTTAAAATTAATCAAATTAATTTTAGAACCCTAGATTAAATCAAGAACGATTACACTAACCTCTTGATGCACTGCAGCATGTCTGCGCCTTTGAGATTCGTCTTCAGGACACCAGATGTTGTCCCTCTAGCTTGTCCACACCAAGAACACCTATGGAAGCCCTTGAATAGCTTCTAAAGCCTTTTCTATTAATTAGAAATTCAAGTTCTGCCTTTTAAGAGATTAGAGATGTAAACAGGACACTAGAAACAATTTCTAGCGTTCTTAATTCAAGAGATTGATGGCTAATCTCTTTGAATTGATGAGAGATGAAGAAGAATAGATAAAAAAACCTCAAAGTGGTGTGGCAAAGGAGAGGAGTGGTTGCTGGTTATTTTTCTTTTCATAACCACACTTAAATAGCTAGGTTAACACATTAAACCCTTGCCACATGTCACCCTTTGATTAGCTCTAGGTTTAAGTGACCCAATCACATTGTGCCAAGTGTCAAACCTATATTTAATCTTGATTTTAATCATCTTACATGATTAAAAAACATTTGGCAAGCTTATGTGTAATCCCATGTGTCACCATCTCATGGTGCCACGTGTCACACAGTGAAATGACCAAAATGCCCTTGTGTCTTAATTTTGAGTTCTTAAACCAAAACAATTATTTTTCTTCTTCTAATTAATTTATATCAAATATAAATTAATTAATTAATCTCTATTAATTAATTTCTCATTAATTAAATTCATATTTAAACACTTTAAATGTAAATTTAAATTATACTACACATCCAATAATCTAGATTTGGTTTCAAGTCATGCTAGAGACTTTGCAATTTAATTGCAAACCAAACCTATTTAATTAATCAATTAAACTCTTTAATTAATTAATTAAATCATATTTGAATAGGTGATAACTTGTGTATGTGTGTGACTTACTAGGCTCATCATTAATTGGCAATGAGACATGATATCAACTCTTAATATCATCAGAACTCATTCTTACCATAAATGATTTCTCTAAATCATTTTATAAACCTCATAGACCATGGTTAACACCTAGCATAGCATGCTATGGCCACCTAATTAGTAATAAGGTTTACCTTAAATGAACCTATAATCATATGTTACCATGCACTAGAATCTCTCTGTTACAAAATCCCAACTCAAGCTGGAGTCATGGTTTATGTCAAACTCCATTTGCTATGAATATTATGTTCTCTTTTAATTCTAGTTCTTGATTAAAAGATTTTCTCATCAGAAACTCTTTTCTGAATAAATTTATCTGTCTGGCAGAACTTGAAACATCAAGAACAATTAAATGAACATAGGATTTTATCTCTATTTACTTAGAGGAACAGATTCCATCTTGATCAACACCTACCTCCATATATAACTAGTAGGAGCCAACACATGCCCATATACCCATACATAGTACAAGTATGAAAGCAGTATCAAACTCAAACTACCTATATACAAGATAACTGTGCTATCTCAGGTCTAAAGATTATATGCACTGATATGATTTATGACAAAACATTGACAAGAGTAAACTCCATGTGCTTGTCATAAGTGTCACTAGTTCAGCGTACTTATCATTTATAAGTGCCTATCATGTTTGTTATATGGCATGAGACTCACCATTCCATCTTATTTATATCTCATATAAATAACTTGGGAACAAACATGAATACAATCTTTCTGGATAAGTCATGTCCTTAGTATGAAGTATCCTCGATTGTGAACCTATTTATGATACTTTGTGCTAGAAATACTGTCACTCGTATTCTTAACAACTTAAGAAAAATATTTCTAACAACATATCAATGGACCTTTTCTATTACACATAAATATATTATGTAAATGGAAAAGTGGAAATGCCTTTTATTAATAAAATATGTACAAGATACATACTAAATGATATGCTCTAGGGCATACTACTAACAATCTCCCACTAGCACTAGAGCCATTCATTACAATATCTTAGACCTATCTTCTCAAGATGTCGGTCTAACTGAGTCTATGACATAGGCTTAGTGAATGGATCAGCTGGATTTTCCGCTGATGCTATTTTCTGCATGGCTACATCGCCTCGCCCAACTATTTCTCTGATAATGTGGTAGCACCTTTCTATGTGTTTGGATTTTGGGTGAGACCTTAGTTCCTTAGCCTGTACGACTACTCCATTGTTGTCACAGTGTAGTGGAACTGCTGACTCAATGGAAGGAACTACTGTAAGTTCTGTCACAAACTTCTTTATGCAAATAGCTTCCTTTGCAGCATCTGATGCAGCATTATACTTAGCCTCTGTAGTGGAATCTGCAGTCGTGCTCTGTTTGGAACTCTTCCAACTGACTGCACCTCCATTACAAATGAACACATATCCAGAGGTAGACTTTCTATCATCGATATTTGATTGGAAATCAGAATCAGTATAACCATCTAATTGCAAGTCTCCACCTCCATAAATCAAGAATAAATCCTTAGTTCTTCTCAAGTACTTAAGGATATTCTTGATGACTATCGATGTTCCAAACCTGGATTGGATTGATACCTGCTAGTCAAACTAACAGCATATGCGATATCCAGCCTAGTACACAACATTGCATACATTAAACTTCCAATAGCCGAAGGATATGGAATCCTGGCCATCTTATCTCTTTCTTCAGGTGTTTTTGGAGACATCTCTTAGAAAGGTGGACACCATGTCTCACTGGTAACAATCCTCTCTTGGAATCAAGCATGTTAAACCTCTTTAACACCTTTTCCAAGTATAGACTTTGAGATAAACCAATTATTCTTTTCGCTCTATCTCTATAGATGCGAATCCCAAGAATATAGGTTGCCTCCCCTAAGTCTTTCATGGAGAATGTATTTGACAACCATACCTTTATAGTCGTCAACATACCTGTGTCATTACCCATCAACAGTATGTCATCCACATATAAGACAAGGAAAGTGATAGCACTGTCACTAACCTTCTTATATACACATGGCTCATCCTCATTTTTGATAAAACCAAAGGATTTAATGGCTTCATCAAAACGGATGTTCCAACTCCTCGAAGCTTGTTTCAACCCATAAATGGATCGCTTTAGCTTGCATACCTTAGAACCATCTTGGGATTCAAAACCCCTAGGTTGTTCCATGAAAATGTTTTCTTCAATGTATCCATTGAGAAAAGCTATTTTGACATCCATCTGTCAAATCTCATAATCATAGTATGCAGCTATTGTAAATAAAATCCTAATTGATTTAAGCATGGCAACAGGCGAGAAAGTCTCCTCATAGTCGATTCCTTGCCTTTAGCGAAACCCTTTCGCTACTAGCCTTGCCTTATAGGTCTCTGCCTTTCCATCAGAACCAATTTTCCTCTTGAAAACCCATTTATTCCCTATAGGTATAATACCTTCAGGTGGGTCAACAAGATCCCAAACTTGATTCTTATACATGGAATCAATCTCGGATTTCATAGCATCAATCCATTTTGAAGAGTCTATATCTGATATAGCTTCTTCATAAGTAAGTGGATCATCTCCATCATCTACTTCTTCATGAGTAGACAACTCTTGTTCTTCTTCATGAAGAAAACCATATCTCACTGGTGGGTGAGATACCCTGGTTGTTCTACGAGGAATAGCTGTAGATGTTTCATCAACGGGTATAGATTGACTAGATGGATCTATATCCATCTGATTTGTTGGTTGCTCAGAATTCTCCAATTCTAACTCTATTTGCCTTCCTTTGCCTCCTTCTTGAACAAACTGTTGTTCAAGAAATGTGGCATCTGTACTTATCACAACCTTTTGTGAAGTAGGCAAATAAAAATAATATCCAAAACTATCTTTTGGATATCCAACAAATCGACCTTTTTCTGATCTGGTCTCCAATTTATCAGTGTTGACTTTTGATATAAGCTGGACAACCCCAAATCTTAACATGCTTAAGACTTGGTTTTCTTCCATGCCATATCTCATAAGGTGTGGAAGAAACTAATTTTGATGGAATCCTATTCAGAATATACAAAGCTGATTCTAATGCAAATCCCCAAAAGAAGATTGGCATATGAGTATAGCTCATCATACTACGTACCATATCCAATAGGGTATGATTTCTCCTTTCAGATACACCATTCAGTTATGGCATTCCTGGAGGAGTCAGCTGAGAAACAATGCCATGCTCTCTCAAGTATTCATCAAATTCAGTACTCAAATATTCACCTCCACGATCTGATCGAAGAGCTTTAATACTCTTTCCTGTTTAATTTTCTACTTCAGATTTAAATTCTTTAAACTTTTCAAAAGATTCATGTTTGTATTTTATCAAATACAAATACCCAAACCTTGATTTATCATTAGTAAAGGTAATAAAATAATGAAAACCCCCTCTAGCCATTTCTTTAAATGGACCACATACATCACTATGTATTAGCTCCAAAATATTTTCAGCTCGTAGCCCTTATCCAACAAAGGGTGATATAATCATTTTGCCCTGAAGGAAAGATTCACAAGTTGGAGTAGGCTCAGAGCCCAATGAGGATAGAATCCCCATTTTCTCCAGTTTTGGAATCCTATCTTCTGCAACATGACATAACCTTAAGTGCCAAATATATTTTGAACTTGAGTTGGTTTTCACCATGGCATTGCATTCTTTTAGATCACTTGCATTCAATTTGTGTTTGTCATTATTATCCAAATAATAAAGACCATCATTCATATAACCTGAACTAACATATTTATTTCCAAAATAAATATTGCAAACATCATCTGTGAACTGAAATTCATAGACATTTCTAGTCAAACTATATATAGAAATGATGTTCTTAAAAGCATAAGGTACATATAAAATATTATCCAAACACAAAACATGTCCAAACATGTAAAAAGATTTAGATCCTATGGCTAAATCTTTAACAGTTGAGCCATTGCCAATTCGGACTCTAATATCTTGAGAACGCAAGCTGCTACTGTTTGCTAGTTCCTGCATATCATTAGAAATGTGAGAACTGGCACCAGTATCTAAAACCCAAGGTGTAGATGAACTATGAGCATCATCAGAATCTAAATAACAAGATATGGACATACCTTCCGAAGGTGTATCCTTCTTGTCCTTCAGAGAAGCAAGATACTCTGGGCAGTTCCTTTTCTAGTGCCCATCCTTTTGGCAGTGGAAACACTTTCCTTTGCCTCTATTAGCTTTAGTCTTCCTTTTCTATTTAGCTACTTTCTTGGAAGGACTAGGAATCTGAGGTTTCTTTTTCTTATTGCCCTTCTTCTTGTTGGACTTTCTAGTAGAAGAAGATGCAACCAAAGCTACCTTTTTTCCTTTATTGCTCGGCATATTCTTTTGGGCAATAACCAGCATGTTGAGTAAACCAGCTAAGGTGCATTCCTGTTTAGTCATATGAAAATTTGTCACAAAATTCCCAAAAGACTGAGGAAGGGATTGAAGGATCAAATCCGTCTGTAGTTGGAAATCCATGTTGAAGTCAAGATGTTCCAACTGCTCAATCAGCCGAATCATCTTGTGGACATGATCCCCAACATTCTGTCCCTCAGACATCCTCATACGGATCTAGATGTCTCATACCTAGCATTCCTGCTGTGCTCACCATACAACTCTTGTAGGTGAAGGAGGATCTCACTCGCACTCTACATGTTCTCTTGTTGCTTCTGTAACTCATTACTCATGGAAGCAAGCATGTAACACTTAGTTCTCATATCATGCTCCTTCCACTTGTCCAAAGTTCCATGTTCCTCTTGTGTGGCCTCTGGAGGTAAGGGACCAGGAACATTTGAATCTAGAACATATCCTATATGTTCAAGGTTCAGGACAAGTTTCAAATTTCTTAGCCAATCAGACAGATTAGGTCCTGTCAACCTATTGTGATCAAGTATGCTTGCAAGGATATTGGATGATGGTGGTTGTTTTGTGCTCATTTTTATCAGAAAATTAACTGCAGAAAATAACCAGATTAATTACTAAATATATCATGTAATTAACCAAAATGATTATGGTCTTTTAATCAAATTGGTCCTCCCACTAACTTAGCGAATCCTACACTTCCAAAGTAGAAAAAGGAAATCCTAGTTGGATGGATTTCTAGTGGCTGATTGAATTCTTGTAATTCTATTGATCATCCTCAGGTACATCCATTATTGGAATTACAATAAACTATAAGTGAGCAACTCCTTGCCCATCACATCTCATGTGAGGTTCAATCCTTTACGTAGCCCCTAATGCTCAAAATCTCAGGTACATCATTATTGACTTATCTTGCATTAGTTAAGTTGATCCCATTGAGCCAGTAATTATGCAAATAATTTTAATGTCCTCAGGTACATCCAATATTGGTCACCAAACTATTTACATATTTACAACATCTCATGCTTAACAATTATTCTTAAGAAAATCTCTTAAATTAATTGCATCTTATGCAACTATTTAAAATTTCTTAAAATAATTGCCCCAATGGAGGGCCTATGTTATAATTACTTTAATTATAGCATTTCCAACTTAATCATTTGTTTAGAAGATTTTATGGTCATTCTAGTTACTATTAAGGTCTCACTTTGCACATTATCCAATTAGCATGCATATATCATATAATAGCATACATTCCCATACATCTCATGCATTCATGGATAAGCAATAAATATGGTATGATCATGGACTTTCTAAGGGATTCAATTCTGAGCCACCAAGAATTGAATCAGGGCATTCCTAGGTGCATTTCATTCATTCATTCATTTTACAAGAGTTGCTGAAGGAGTACATAATCAACACTTGATCTTGAATTCCTCCCACTGGTCCCACCAATGCTCTTGACCTCCTTGAACTTCTTGCAATCCAATATTACATGGTAATCCTTGGCATACCAAGGTGAATTTACAAGAACTTAAATAAATTAAATTACAACCAAAAAATTATTACAAACTTAATAATACATGCCCAAAATAAATTAAAATTAATTAATTAATTTACAATCCCAAAGAAACATAAAAGAAATAAATCCAATCACATTGGTCTTTTATAGTCCATGATCATCCATCATGCATATCACTATTTAACAATTAAATAAAACATACATACTTAAATTAAATTGAATATCCCATATTCAACTTAAAAATCTAGATTTGAATATGATTCAAATAAATTTAAAAATTCAGATTTGAATCTCATTCAAACAAATTTAAAATTCAGATTTGAATCACATTCAAACAACTTTAAAAATTCAGATTTGAATCATATTCAAACATTTTTTTAAAAATCAGATTTGAATCGCATTCAAACATTTTTTAAAATTCATATTTGAATCATAATTTAATTGTGTGATTAAAATTACTAATTAAACACTTTAATTAGTCAAAGAATAGGCCTTAGATCATATAACAATTGCAGAATTAAAAGCCAAACTTTGCGCACCATTGATGGTGTTTTTTTAAATATGCCGCCACCTTGCTTTGCAACCAGCAATGGTCTTTTGATCTCATGATCAAACACACAATTAAATCATATAATCCACAATCCAAATGGCAAATATAGTGGCTCTGATACCAATTGAAGGAACGGAAGCATGAAAAACACAAGTTTATACCATTGAATTCAAAAATTTTCACCTAGGGTCGCATGCATCATGCAAAATTTATTTTTATCTATTTGATTTCAATGATAAACAACATATTAAAACTCTTTTAATATGTTTTTGGATCTGTATTTGTCATTTAAGATTTTAAAATTAATCAGATTAATTTTAGAACCCTAGATTAAATCAAGAACGATTACACTAACCTCTTGATGCACTGCAGCGTGTCTGCGCCTTTGAGATTCGTCTTCAGGACACTAGATGTTGTCCCTCTAGCTTGTCCACACCAAGAACACCTATGGCAGCCCTTAAATTACTTCTAAAGCCTTTTCTATTAATTAGAAATTCAAGTTCTGCCTTTTAAGAGATTAGAGATGTAAACAGGACACTAGAAACAATTTCCAGCGTTCTTAATTCAAGAGATTGATGGCTAATCTCTTTGAATTGATGAGAGATGAAGAAGAATAGATAAAAAACCTCAAAGTGGCATGACAAAGGAGAGGAGTGGCTGCTGGTTATTTTTCTTTTCATAACCACACTTAAATAGTTAGGTTAACACATTAAACCCTTGCCACATGTCACCCTTTGATTAGCTCTAGGTTTAAGTGACCCAATCACATTGTGCCAAGTGTCAAACCTATATTTAATCTTGATTTCAATCATCTTACATGATTAAAAAACATTTGGCAAGCTTATGTGTAATCCCATGTGTCACCATCTCATGGTGCCACGTGTCACACAGTGAAATGACCAAAATGCCCCTGTGTCTTAATTTTGAGTTCTTAACACAAAATAATTGTTTTTCTTCTTCTAATTAATTTATATCAAATATAAATTAATTAATTAATCTCTATTAATTAATTTCTCATTAATTAAATTTATATTTAAACACTTTAAATATAAATTTAATTTATACTACGCATCCAATAATCTAGATTTGGTTTCAGGTCATGCTAGAGACTTTGCAATTTAATTGCAAACCAAACCTATTTAATTAATCAATTAAACTCTTTAATTAATTAATTAAATCATATTTGAATAGGTGATAACTTGTGTATGTGTGTGACTTACTAGGCTCATCACTAATTGGCAATGAGACATGATATCAACTCTTAATATCATCAGAACTTTTTCTTACCATAAATGATTTCTCTAAATCATTTTATGAACCTCATAGACCATGGTTAACACCTAGCATAGCATGCCATGGCCACCCAATTAGTAATAAGGTATACCTTAAATGAACCTATAATCATATGTTACCATGCACTCGAATCTCTCTGTTATAAAATCCCAACTCAAGCTGGAGTCATGGTTTATGTCAAACTCCATTTGCTATGAATATTATGTTCTCTTTTAATTCGAGTTCTTGATTAAAAGATTTTCTCATCAGAAACTCTTTTCTGAATAAATCTATTTGTCCTGGCCAGGAACTTGAAACATCAAGAACAATTAAATGAACATAGGATTTTATCTCTATTTACTTAGAGGAACAGGTTCCATCTTGATCAACACCTACCTCCATATATAACTAGTAGGAGCCAACACATGCCCATATACCCATACATAGTACAAGTATGAAAGCAGTATCAAACTCAAACTACCTATATACAAGATAACTGTGCTATCTCAGGTCTAAAGATTATATGCACTGATATGATTTATGACAAAACATTGACAAGAGTAAACTCCATGTGCTTGTCATAAGTGTCACTGGTTCGGCCTACTTATCATTTACAAGTGCCTATCATGTTTGTTATATGGCATGAGACTCACCATTCCATCTTATTTATATCTCATATAATTGACTTGGGAACAAACATGAATACAATCTTTCTGGATAAGTCATGTCCTTATTATAAAGTATACTCGATTGTGAACCTATTTATAATACTTTGTGCAAGAAATACTGTCACTCATATTCTTAACAACTTAAGAATAATATTTCTAACAAAATATCAATGGACCTTTTCTATTACACATAAATATATTATGTAAATGGAAAAGTGGAAATGCCTTTTATTAATAAAATATGTACAAGATACATACTAAATGATATGCTCTAGGGCATACTACTAACACTAAATTTCCTGTTAATCAACCTCTGGTTCCTTGATCTAAGTTGATTTTAATTTTCCTGCATTTTAAATTTCCTGTTAATCAACCTCTGGTTCCTTGATCTAAGTTGATTTTAATTTTCCTGCATTTAAATTTCCTGTTAATCAACCTCTGGTTCCTTGATCTAAGTTGATTTTAATTTCCCTGCATTTACATTTCCTGTTAATCAACCTCTGGTTCCTTGATCCAAGTTGATTTTAATTTTCTAGCATTTTAAATTCCTGTTACCAACCTCACGGTTGCCGACCCAAGTAGGTTTTAGTTTCCTGAATTTAATTTCGAATTTCAAATTTTAATCATCCAAAATATGGGTCTGAATCTTTACATAATCCCTACACGAAAATCTTTTTTCTAGTAGGAATTATGTACAGAGAGGCAGCTGTTGACACCATATTTTGGCCGATCCCCGAAATCAATAAACTTTGAAACTGATCCCCTGCACTGAGTCTCCCTTTGCCAGCCAATCACATTTCCAATCTCTCCTCAAAAGGAATCGAATCAATACTAAGTCCCCATATCATTTAAAGCCTCACCGATCTCTCAAACTAATTGTCAAGTCTCCTGACCAGTCAATTACATTTCCGATCTCTCTTGTCAAACGAAATTGAACCAACATTAGGCCTTCATGCCACCAGTCTTATTGCCGATCTCCCTTTTAAAAGTTTGGGGATAATCGTCTGATAAAGTTAAGGTTCCAATTCGTTTAATGATGATTCCGATCTTAAGTGTTCAAATCAAGTTCCCAATTTTAATCAAGTCCCGTTTAGCATTTGTTCTCAGCCGATCTCATGCTTACAATGTTTTCCGACCTTTTACACTTGGATTAATAATCACTTTTAGTTGTTGTAATTTGTTCAGACAATCAAGTGCTTATGCAATTCAGATACTTTCTGATCCCATCCATTCATTGAACAAAAAGGGAATTTCATTTCATTTCAAATTAAAATTTGTACAAGTCATTGGGCTGGAGGATCACCCCCAGCCTGTTCTACATTTTGTTCACCCCTTCTATCACCTTCGGCCTCCTCCTCGCTGTCCTCTTCGTCCTGGGGAGCCAGATCCACCATCCAGGAGAAGTCCTCCTCGGGATAACGCTTCCTAAGCTCGGCCAAAAGATCCCCATGAGCGTTCACATAAGCACCGGTCTCCATTGTCACTGCCTCTTCTTCTTTTGCTTTGAGCTCCTCAGTGAGGCGAGCGACTTCAGCAGCTCTGAGTGCCCGAACATCTTCAAGAACATGAGCCTGCTCGGCCAGCTTATTCTCGTAGAATTTCATCCGCCCCTCAATTTCAGATATGTAGTTTTGGGCGGACGAAAGTTGAGATCGGAGGGAAGCAGCTTCCTGACCCACCTTCTCGACATCCTACCTCAAGCGGTGAGCCTTCTCCCGGATAATATGTTAGTTCACCAGACTCTCCACGCTCAGGCTCATAGTTTGTGTCAGGATATCGTCGAGGTTGTTTGGGGTTAGCCTATCCCGATCCTCCCGAAGGCAGATGGAGGACCCTAAGACCTTAGCAAAACCCGGGCTCTCTCGAACCGTGCGGTTCTTCTCCAGCGAGTGGATCAGGATTTGGGAGCCGCAGGAAAGGGTCCTCACAGGTGGTTGGGAAGGACCCCCTTCTGCACTCGAAGCAACTGGAGGGGGTGGTGGCAGCTCTTCCTGACGACGAGGAGACTGGACCACTTCTATGTCGGGGATCGACTGTCCCGAGGGTTGAGACGAGCCTCCTTACATCTCCCCGAGATCATGCCTGGGCGTCTGAAGCAGCTCGGAACGCTTCATCTCCCGCACCTTTCGAGAGACCTCTCTCTTCCGCTTTCGGCTCTCCTTAGAAGCCTCGCTACTTGTCATACCTGCACAGAGAAAAGGTCAGTGAGATCGCTAAGGCCCAAAGATCAGAGATATAGAAAATACCGAAGCCGAGGTCAGAGAGCTGAAGCCCGCGTTCTTGGCCCGTGACCAGCTGCATAGTGCAATGATGCAGTTCGGCTGTCACTGCATCTAAACAAGAGAATTTCTATCGGCCGCCTGATCTTTCAGTTCCATCAGCATTAGGCCCTCTTCTCTATTCAGGGTGATGCACTTCGGAATTAACGAGCCCTGATGCAGCCAGCTACGTGGGAAACCCTCAAAGCTGTTTAGAATTTTGCTTCTTAGAATAAAGAAGTGATTCTTCTAATTCTTTAGGGAGGAGGGTAAATCGGTAAAAAGCCCACAATGTGGCTTCGCTTGGAAGAACCAATACTCGTCGTCCTTTTGACTACTTAGCCTATATAGTTCGGCGAACACCTTAGCTGTAGGACTGAGTCCTTTGGCTCGGCAAAGGCCTCTGAAGGTTACTAGGATCCGCCATGAGTTCGGGTGAACTTGGGCTATGCACACTTGGTGAAATTTTAGAACTTCCTTGAAGAAGTCATCGAGAGGGAACCGCAGCCCGGTTTTTAATTGCTCTTCGTATACCATGATCATATCATTCTCTTCGAAGAAGTGATCGGCTCGAAGATCGCCGTGACACTTAATGAGTTCGTATGAATCGGGCTGAATGTTATACTTTTGGCTGAACGACTGCAGGTTGGTTTCTTGAAGAATGGATGGCAGCTCGTCCATGGGGAGGTTTTCTCTCCCTGAAGAATGTGTTTGCCTCGAGGGTGCTGCTTGGTTGCGGGCTAGAATAGAAATCCTAGGAGGTTCAGATCGCCCGCTTGTTCCGACTACTTCTACTTCATCTGACGACCATGAGACATGTACGGAAGGGGGGCTTGCCACTCTCTGACCCTCGGCGCCGCTCATTTTCAAAGAAAAGAGGAAATTTAAGCTAAAAGAAAGATCAAAACCCTTACCGGAGTGTGATCGGTGTCGGAAGAACTTGAAAAAACGAGAGGATTTTGGAATTGCTCGCGAAAGGCTAAAAATGACATAAGGAAGCAATTGGTTGACCCGTCCCCTATTTATACCCGTCTGAGCATTTAATGCTCATGGTGTCCAAGCGGTGCATCGGTTAGCGGAATTCACCTGCTTTTTCTGACACATCTCACGAATATTCCAGAAATTCCATAATAAGGAGAGATCGGCTAGTTAGAAATCGGTGAATTAAGGTGGATGTTTGGAAGTGCGGATCGGTTAAGGGCTGTTCAGTTAGGAACCGGATCGGATAAACACATCAGAGATCAAAAAATAATCAATGCAATAAAATGATAGTTGTCAAAATAAAATTTTATTTCCAAAAGGTTAGATTACATCATTTGGGCGATCTCTAGAGATCGGATTACATTAAAGGTCTGATTACATCATAGGGGCGATCTTTAGAGATCGGTGGAACATCCTATCTAATAAAGCCCTATGTCAAAGCCTAGTATTGTGGCTGAATCAAAAGATTTGTTCGGCCATAGACAGCGGATAGACGTACAGCTCAGATGGGGTGATTATGACTCTCATGAGGATGGAGAGTCATCTCCACTGTCATCGACCAGAAACAAGCTGTAGTCAGGACGCCCAATGGGTGAGGAGCCAAATGAACTTCAAGGGGCAGTCACCAATGTTAGAAGGGAAATTAGCAGTCTTCTCGCTCGAAATCTGTTCGCTGATCATATCGGTCGAACGATTCGAGATCGACACGATCGAGGTCCTCGATCTAGGTCGGCAAATTAGTCCAGTTCTCTCACTGTCATCAAATGAGGTTATCATAATTCTCCGATCACCAGGATCGTAAATTTTCAATTGAGAAATAAAGAGGACAATCGGAAAAAGATCAAAAGCAGCTATCATGGCCGGGATTATTGCCGGAGCAGTTAGAACAGGAAATGTGAGAAGGAAAGAGGAGAAAATCAAATGCGGGGGGGTTTCCCATTGAAGGTATATATATAGGGAAATTCTGAGCATTTATTGCGAGTAGAAAATGAAGCGGATGCCTCGGAAATCAAAGGAATAAATTCTTTAACCGAATCGGACTGAATAAAGGAGAAGATCGGAGTAGGAGAGGTCGGAAGAGGGGAGCCTGGCATGAGAGATTAGAAATGGATCATGTTAGAAAGATCGGAAGGGAGGGGAGGTCCGAAAACAAAGGGAATAAGACAACTTCCGCTAACTGTCGTCATAATCAGAGCCAAGGTAGTTAAAGCGTTGCAGACGAAATCTCCACTGCACGCCTCAGAATCGCCTACATTACTGACAGGTGCCAGAGTATGTCATGACAGTGCTGTACATCCCAATCTCCACCGTTGATCTTGGTTGTAAAGACAAGTCTAGAGCCCTTGGATCAAAGAACAAGATGACAAGACTGGCGCTCTTTATTCTCAGCCTTTGGATTGCCCTTGACAAGAAAATTCTGAGCCGTCAGATTAGAAAGGAGAAAGGACAAATATGCAGAAAAGGATCTCAGTCGTTTGTTTTGATTCTCTTTAATTCCCAACCATCAGATCGTGTCCTTTAAAATCCAAACCTTCCATTCTCTCAAAGGGAATCCTGACCCTTCATTGGGAGCACACGTTCCCTATAAATACCTGCATGAAAACTGTTGATGGGAGAGGAAAGAAGAAAAAAGGTGCTGATTATAGTGGAAAGGCTCTGAAAATTGATTCAGTCTCGCTACTCTGCTATTTTTAAGCTAGAAAGACTTTAGAAACCAGTTTTCTAAAGTATTTTCTTTGAAGAAATATTGGACACTAAAACTCTTGATTTTCAGTTTGTTCATTACTCTGCGATACCTTTCTTAAGTTTCAATTATGTTTTCACCACCTTTATATCCACTTTTATTTTCTGAAGCTCAATCTCATTCATTATCATTCCGGTTTGATTACATGCTAACTAGGCATTCGTCATGTCAAGGAAAGCATTAGTCTCTAGACTATTAGCCCGAAACTCTGCAACATTCATGACTCCATAGTTAGTTCAATAGGTTCAACTTCCTGCAGGTGAGTGTCTGAACTATTGCCTCATCCAGTGTTTGCTTTTATTTTCTTTTTACGCTCGTAATTTTCGTTAAATTTTGTTTTATGTTAGAAGGTCCCATGTGGGTGGTTATTCTCGAGTTTATCTTTGATATCAGTTCATGTTATTTATTTGTTCTTGGACTTTTATTATTATCTCTTAATGTAGGTGTTCTGTTTACGGGTAACGTACAGGTAGTTTGATAAAACGTTGGTAATAGTGTCTTAACATAAGAGTTTTTTTAAATAGACATTCAGATAATAAATTAGAGAGTTATGAAGGCGAACCACTAGACTAGCTCGAGAATATGACTGGGTAAGGTGGGGGGAGGTTGAAGTAAAATCGAGTTTCAGAATAGCAAATGAAATAGAGCAAATGTTGCTTGCCGAAAGGTATTTGTAAGGCGATCACATAGGAGGTCGGTAAAATTCAATCTGGTATCCCCTATCTAGTCACGAGGTACCAATGAGTTAAAAGAAGCCTTATTCAGGTCCCCGGCATCTTTGAATGCCGGAACCCTTAGTCTTAGACTCTTATGATGTGTATATGTAATCAGATTTCAAGAGGTCAAAAAAGTCCTTATCCGACTCCGATTCAAGTAAAAGAGATAGGAGGAGAGTTCTTATCCGATTCTCAATCTAAAAAACTTTAATAAATTCTTAAAAGAGATCGGAGGAGAGTTCTTATCCGATTCTCAATACAAAAACTTTAATAAATATTTAAAAGAGATCGGAGGAGAGTTCTTATCCGATTCTCAATCCAAAAAAACTTTAATAAATTCTTAAAAGAGATCAGAGGAGAGTTCTTATCCGATTCTCAATCCAAAAAACTTTAATAAATATTAAAAAGAGATCGGAGGAGAGTTCTTATCCGATTCTCAATCCAAAAAACTTTAATAAATACTTAAAAGAGATCGGAGGAGAGTTCTTATCCGATTCTCAATCCAAAAAACTTTAATAAATACTTAAAAGAGATCGGAGGAGAGTTCTTTTCCGATTCTCAATCCAAAAAAACTTTAATAAATATCTAAAAGAGATCGGAGAAGAGTCCTTATCAAATTCTCAATAAAAAATTCTCATAAATATCTAAAAGAGATCGAAGGAGAGTTCTTATCCGATTCTCAAATCGAATTTTAACAAATATGCAAAATAACCCCTTAAACAAAATCGATACGTAACAGCAACTCACTAAGGGTCATCTCATTTATTTATGTATCTGGGCAACCCGAATTAGTGGAAAATCAAATATTCCCTTTTACTAAAAGGATTAACATCTCCGTTCGAACCTCCTAACTATCGATTTTAATTTATAAAGAGCTTAAAGTAAAATCTGCTCACCCTCATTGAGGAACGAGGTGGGGTGCCTAACACCTTCCCCACCCGTTTACGAACCCCGAACCTAGAATCTCTGTTTTTGAAGTGGTTTCATTTAAATTTATTTTTACAAATGGTTTTCTTTAATTTTCCTCAAAATTAAAGTGGCGACTCCTCACTCTTTCCCACTTCGGTGAGTGCTCGTCCAGGCGACCGCAAAACCCCTTGCGACAATCATCATGGTGACATCACCTATGAGGTCATAAATAATTTTTATTTACTTAATAATTTAACTAACTCAATTAAAGGATAAATATCCAAAATAAAGAGACAAAAATTATTTTTCCTTCTTCTTCTTCTTGCTAGCCAAAATCCCTCTCTCTCCCTCCTCCATGTTTATCCACCATTGATGAGTTATTCAAGCTTGAATAACTTGAATCGTTCCCATAAATTTAAACCTTGAACCCTAGAAAACTTCTAAATTACCATAGAAAGGAAGAATAGGGGAAAGAAAAAGGGAGAAATTGGAACAAAGAGTGAAGATCAAAGACTTCACCTAAGGTTAGTATGCCAACTTTCAATTTTCTACTTTAAATGCATGTTTAGTTACTTAAATGAACTTAGAAACTAATGAAATGAAATAAAAATATGTGTGGAGGACCAAACTGAAATTTAGGCCAGCTTGATGGGGAGTGTGATTTGCATGGTTTGATGGATTTGAATGAGTATATGAACCTCAATTAGTTAAGTGATTATAGTTAAAAGCATTGAATTGGTTAAATGCAACAATTAGTGTGAATTGGGGTTTTGAACATTATGGTTTAGAGACAAAAATGTGAGAAACTCGTAAATAATGTCTTGGACCTAGTTTAAGGAAAGAAATGGTCAATTGTGACCTAATGAGGTGTGTTAGGAGTGTTTGAATCAAAAGCAAATTCAGATTGAGTATGGTCATGCTGCTGGCAACATGACCAAGTTACCTTTAATGGACCAAAAATGAAAATTTACAAGTCCAATTAGTATGAGACCAATTGGGAATGAAAATAGAAACTAAATGACACAATTTTTATTTAGGAAGCATGCCCAAAAAGTGACCAAAACCTAGTGAACAAATTGGCCAAACTTGGAAAATCTCAGTCTGCCCTGTACAAACTGACCAAATGAACAGTGTTTGTTCATTCGGTCTTAACTTGAGTTAGGTAGGTAAAAATGACCTGAAATTTTACCATTTGATTGTTTAGATATAGGCCTAAAGCTTCCATGAAGAACATAAACCTAAAGTATGCCATTAACCAAGTCATTTGCCCACCCAAACTTGGTGACCTAAAACTGCTAGAACCAAAAATTTGCCCAGAAAACTGGGTTGAGTCCAATCCGGCAGCCATGGTTCAAATGGCTATAACTTGAGCTACAAAACTCCAATTGGAGTGATTCAAAAATGAAAATAAACTTAAGACAATAGGGAAAATTTTCTATGAAGGAAGCTTTGCCAAATTCTAACAGAAAAGTGACCAATGGAATAGTGCAACCTTAGACTCCAAAACTGAAAATTTTCAAATTTACCTAAAAGACTTAGAATTTGAATAAACAACCAAAACTAACAAATTTAGTGACCAAAATGTGGTATGTGGGTGAAGTTTGGATTCCCATACCTAATAAGCTTTAAAAAGTCAACAATTTGACTTGAATAGTGTAGTGAATAGTAACTCCGAAACACAAAATTTAAAGAACGCCAAGTTTAGCACATTAGAGCTAGGTAAAAGTGAAGTTAAATTTATTTTTGGATTTATGCTAAGTTATAGTACTGGAACACTGTGAAATTGTGTGTGTCAGTTGAAAAGAACACTGAGAAAGAACTCGAAGAATCGAGTCAAGGCCAAGAGGTGATTCGCTTGAGGTTTGCGCACAATGTATAATTTCTACAAATTATTTGCTGCATATTGTTTTGAATGATTTGAAAAGTAAATTGTGACATTATTTATGGTGTTTGATCTAACTTGTTGAAAGTTATTGTGTATGTTTGAAATGACAATGTTTAACAAATTGTGAAGATAAGTTTTGAAACCTCATTCTCATGACCATATATTTGAACACCTCACTAGCATGACTAGTGGGGGTAATCAGTTTCGAATTTTGATTCCTTCTCTGAATGAAGTGTTGAGGTGTGCCAGTAGAAGAGGTTTTGAATGGATATCCATATATTTGAGCTAGCTAACCTTGTGATGTGATTTCTCTTTAGCCTCTGGCTATTGAGATTATATTTGTTTCGAATGGCATGATATAACTGTGGGTTTTATGAAATGTGATTTGATACTTCAAAATGAAATTGTTTGGGATTAAAATCTCATAATTCATGTTTTGTATTTAATTCTCATATTCAGTCCAATTTTTGAATAAATGTGATTTAAATTCTGCATAAAGATTATTTTAGTATGTTGTGCACCACTGAGTCCTAGTACTCAGCGATGGCTGTTATTACTGTCGCAGATTTAGAGAGTAGAGGAGCAGCAGACTGAGCTACTGAGGATTGAGGACCTACATGCTTGAAGTTATATCGTATATAATTTATACCCTGAATGTAAATATTTATTTTGCTGTATGTATTGCACCTAATTGTATGAACATGTAATTGGTCTTGAGCAGTCTGTACAAAGTTTGCATAAAGTTGTAATAAAATTTAGTTTGGATTTCCAAATGTAGATTTTAGTATGTTGTATATGTAGATTGTTTGTCTTTAATGAATGGAAATGTTTTATTTTAATTTGAATGGAATTGATAGATGTTATTTTAATGATTATTGAATTTTGGAATTTGAGAAATGTTGACTGTTGAATTTTGAGATTTGAGAAATTGGTTGAGTCTGGTTGTGAAATTGAAATAGTTGTTCAGAAAAATTATTGGAAGTGTTTTTTTTTTAGGTATTTGAAGAATTGTTTTCTTAAAATACAAACAGAACTCTGGCAAAATTTTTATAAACTTTGCGAAAAAATAAAATGGACCAAAAATTTTATATAGTTTCCAACTTAAATTAAATGTTTTAATACTTATTAGAAAATGCTTACTACTTGTCAAAAGTAAGAAAATTATTTTAAAATCCCTTGTAGGGTACTTAATGAGTTATTCGTAGGAGAAGTTCGGTAGTTCATTAGGTATTCTACGGGACCATGTTATGCCTTACAGAGGGGTAAGGTGTGACATGTTTTAGTGGTATCATAGTAAAATTTTTGAACTATGTTTTAACTTATGAATTTGTGTCTTTTCTTTGTTAAGTACAATTGCTCAATGTCCATATTTGTTACATACAGTGTATTACATCATGAATATGAGCTAACAGAGGGAATCTCCATGTGTTACTTATTTAGGAGATAACCTAACTTTAGACTGAAATGGAAGAAGGGGATCGCTCAGTCGAGCAATCTGTTGAAGCTGAGGCATAAGAGGAAGCCCCAGCTTTACAGAATGTCAGTGGATCTATAACACCAGCCCCGCAAATGCCATAGTTTCCTGCACAGTTCGCACTGCAGATGGTTGTGATATTTCAAAAAATGGTTGGGGGTATGCCTGCTCAAGCTCCACCCCAGACACCTGTGGCACAACCATTGCCTCTAGCTAGACAGTATGATAAATTACTGAAGTATGGGGCTACAGAATTTAAGGGTACAGTGGACCCTTTAAAGGCAGAGTAATGGCTTGAAAGAATGGACAGAGTATTTAAGAAGCTGCACTGCCAAGATGAATTGAAGTTTGAATACTCTGTGTCGCTACTGCAAGGGGATGCGTATGATTGGTGGAAGACCATCCCCCACAGCTTGGCTGAACCACCAGTGCTGACCTGGGATGACTTCATCAGAGAATTCAGACAGAAATACATCCCAGATGCATATGTTGATCAGAAACTGCAAGAATTTTTGAGTTTGAAACAAGGGAACCGATCAGTGGCAGAGTATGAGAGGGAGTTCTCACACTTAAGTCATTATGCTGGGAGTCTCCTTACTACCAACAAGGCAAGATGCAAGAGATTTGAGATGGGTTTGAAGCCTAGTTTGAGGATGCAAGTTGTGGGATTCAGGCACAGCAACTTCTCAGAACTCTTGTCTCAAGCACTTGAGCTAGAAAGGATTGAATCAGAAGCGACCCCAATAAAAGAAAAATTAGAAAAAGTTGAAAGATCAGAGAAAAACAAAGGGGAAAAATCAGTTGAATAGAGTTCTGGTAGGACTTCTGGGAAGAAGAAGAAACTTAGTGGACCCAGCAGGGGTCGAGGTGGAAGAATTGGTAGGGGCAGATTTTCTAGACAGACACCCCCTAGGTCTGGGCAGCAGTTGAGCAGGGGTTCACATTCTGCCCGCCCCTATGAGACTTGTGGCAAGATTCATAGGGGAGAATGCTATTAGGCCACTGGAGCCTGCTTTAACTGTGGAGGCAAGGGCCATTTAGCAAAAGATTGCACTAGTGCTCCTAAATATGGTCCAGCTCCTACTACTGCCGAGGGATCTATTCAGAGTCCTGCCCTCAGAGGTTCACAATCAGTTGGTAGAAGAAGAGGCAGAGGTAGAGGCACTGCTTCAGGCAGTCAGGGTATGGTTGGTCAGTCAGCACAAGGAAGTGCTTCAGCCAGAGTTTACACAATGAGACAGCGAGAAAGGGCTGAGACTTCCGATGTGGTAGCTGGTACATTCTCTATCTCTGATCACGAAGTATTTGTATTGTTTGATCCGGGTTCAACCCATTCATATGTTAGTGCTAGCATAGTCAGTTCACTTGCTGTTCCATGTGTGCAAATGGGTTTTGAAGTGCTAGTAACTAGTCCATTAGGACAAGAGGTCCGGGTCAACAAAATTTATAAGGACTATCCTTTGGTGATCCAAGGACATATTTTCCTATCAGATTTAATTGAAATGCCCTTCAGAGAGTATGATATTATCTTGGGCATGGATTGGTTAGCCAGGCATCACACCATGATTGACTGTAGACTGAAGACAACCACTTTTGGTCTCCCTTTGTATGGTGATGTGGTAATACATTGGGAGAGGCATTTACTGCCATCAAACATCATTTCGGCTACACTAGCTAGAAGGATGATCAGAAAGGGGTGCGAAGCATACTTGGCACATGTGATAGACACCTAGATGGGGAGTCCAGCACTAAGGGACATCCCTACTGTATGTGACTTTCCCGATGTGTTTCCTGATGAATTGCCAGGATTACCTCCAGAAAGAGAGGTGCAGTTTGAGATTGATGTTATGCCTGGTGTGGACCCAATCCCCATAACACCGTATAGAATGGCACCTGCAGAATTGAAAGAGTTGAAAGTACAATTGCAAGAGCTGCTTGACAAGGGCTTTATCCGCCCTAGTGTGTCACCCTGGGGAGCGCTAGTGTTATTTGTTAAGAAGAAGGATGGCACTCTCTGCTTGTGTATTGACTATCGACAGTTGAATAAGGTGACAATAAAGAACAGATATCCATTGCCCCACATTGATGACTTGTTTGATCAGTTGAGGGGGGCAGCTGTGTTCTCCAAAATTGACCTGAGATCAGGTTATTATCAATTGAAAGTACAAGAGCAGAGTATTGCTAAAACTGCCTTCAGAACCCGCTATGGCCACTATGAGTTCTTGGTCATGCCATTCGCGTTAACTAATGCTCCAGCTACTTTTATGGATCTGATGAACACCATCTTCAAACCATACCTCGACCAGTTTGTTGTGGTATTCATAGATGATATATTGGTCTATTGGAGGAGTGTAGAAGAGCATAATAGACATCTGCGGATTGTACTGCAGTCTCTAAGGGAGAAACAGCTATATGCCAAATTGTCGAAGTGTGAATTTTGGCTGAAGGAAATATCTTTCTTGGGGCATGTAGTATCAGAAGAGGGCATCAAGGTAGATCCAAGTAAGATTGAAGCCATCCTTAATTGGAGACCACCCAGAAATGTCACAGAGATTCGTAGTTTTCTGGGTTTAGCTGGATACTACCGTAGATTTGTGAAGGAATTCTCCATGTTGGCATCTCCATTAGCTAAGCTTCTTAGGAAAGATGTAAAATTTCAGTGGACGGATAAATTCCAACAGAGTTTTGATGAATTGAAGAAATGTTTGACTGAAGCTCCAGTCCTTACTTTACCTACCCCGGGTAAAGAATACACAGTTTATAGTGATGCTTCTCACAATGGGTTAGGCTGTGTATTGATGCAAGATCGAAATGTCATTGCCTATGCATCGCGCTAGCTGAAACTGCATGAGAGGAATTATCCAACACATGATTTGGAGCTTGCAGCTATTGTGTTTGCTCTTAAGATCTACAAACACTATTTGTATGGGGAAAAGCGTTACATCTACACAGATCATAAGAGTTTGAAGTATTTGGGCACCCAGAAAAAGCTGAATTTGAGACAGAGGAGATGGTTAGAGTTAATAAAAGATTATGATTTTTTGATAGACTATCAGCTAGGGAAAGCTAATGTTATGGCTAATGCCTTAAGTCACAAGATTATGACAAGTCTACAAGTTACTCTTTTGTTTATGGTACATGAGTTAAGATCATTACATGCTAGCTTAGAGATTAATGATGATGGGCAGACAGCAATTGTATGGCATGTACAGCCAGTGTTGATTGATCAGATCAGAATGGCTACTCAGAATGATGAAAGGTATCAGAAACTGTTGGAAGAAGTCAGGCAGGGCAAGAAACCAGAATTCTTAATAAGAGATGATGGTCTACTACTACACCAAGGCAGAATGTGTGTTCCTAATGATGTTGATTTGAGGCAGATCATTTTGAAGGAAGCACATGACTCTCCTTTTACCCTGCACCCTGGTGGCATAAAAATGTATAGAGGGCTAAAGGAGCATTACTGGTGGATGGGTATGAAAAGGGATGTGGCAGAGTTTGTATCCAAATGCCTAACTTGTCAGCAAGTGAAGGTAGAGTATCAAATACCCGCTGGGTTATTACATCCACTACTAGTACCAGAATGGAAATGAGAGAGAATAACAATGGATTTTGTGATGGGATTTCCGAGGACACAGAAGAGTCATGATGCAGTATGGGTCATTGTTGACAGACTGACCAAGTTTGCTCATTTTCTGCCAGTTCGAATGGACTACAATTTAGAAAGATTGGCCAAGTTGTACATTGATGAGATTGTGAGACTGCATGGAGTGCCAGTATCCATCGTATCAGATAGAGATCCTAGGTTCACTTCTAAATTCTGGGGTAGTCTTCAAAGAGCCCTAGGAAGTAGATTGAACTTCAGTACTACATTCCACCCACAGACAGATGGCCAATCTAAGAGGGTAATTCAGATTTTCGAGGACATGCTATAGGCTTGTGTAATTGAGTTTGAGGGCAGTTGGGATACACACTTGCCTTTGATTGAGTTTGCCTACAACAATAGCTACCAATCAAGCATTGGGATGCCTCCATATGAAGCTTTGTACGGAAGAAAATGTAGAACCCGGTTGTGTTGGGATAACGTGGGTGAAAGAAAGATGATTGGACCTAAAATTGTTCAGTAGACTGACGAGAAAATCAAGGTGATCAGAGATCGACTTAAGACTGCATCAGACCGTCAGAAGTCCTACATTGATCTGAAGAGAAGGGATATTGAGTATGCAGTGGGTGAGAAAGTATTCCTCGAGGTTTCCCCTTGGAAGAGAATTATGAGACTCGACAGAAAGCGAAAACTGAGTCCTCGTTTCATTGGGCCATATGAGGTCCTGGAAAAAGTGGGTCCTTTGGCATATCGTTTGGCACTACCTACAGAATTGGAGAAGATACATAATGTCTTCCATGTGTCTATGTTGAGGAGGTATCGATCAGACCCATCTCTTGTACTACTAGTAAAGGAAATTGAAGTGAATCCAGACCTCACATATGAGGAAGAACCCATAGTGATTCTGGCTTATAAGGAGAAGCAGCTACGGAATAAGCAGATATCGGTGGTAAAAGTGTTGTGGAACCATCATTCGGGCTAGGAGGCTACTTGGGAACGAGAGGAGGACATGAGGAGACAGCACCCACAGCTGTTCAGAGATTAATACTAGGTAAAATTTCGAGACGAAATTTATTTTAAGGGGGGGGGGGGAGAATTATAACACCCCTATTTGCATAGCTTGGTATATTTCACTGTTCCAGCGACCGGAGTCGGTTCGGACAATTAAGGGGATTAGAACCATACTTAACATAATTAGACAAGCCATAAATACAAATAATTAGTAATGTCTAATTATTTAAGTATAAACAAGAAAAACAGAACATAAGAAGTTAAACGAGCCAAGAGTCACAGCGATGGGTGACCTTCTCGGGAAGGACTGCGACATTGTTTTAAACTCAAATTTCAAACCGTAAAATGTGACGTTGCGGTCCTTAAGACCATTATAAGCACAGTGGAAAAGAGATAATCACAAAAAAGAACTGTTAAGCCAGTCAAATAATTAGGTCAGGGAGCCTGAAGAAATATTGAATTAATTGCAAAGTGGGTTGAACCGGTGAGGGGCAATTTAGTCAATTGACCTCGAAAGCTGACTCCTGACCTAAAATTGGAGAAAAGAAAATTTCAGAGTCGATAATTAAATTAAAGAACTAATAGAATAATACATAGAAAAAAAAAAGAAGAAGAAAAAGAAAAGTTAAAAAGGTAGTGACATCATTATGGTGACATCATTTATGAGGTCATAAATAATTTTTATTTACTTAATAATTTGACTAAGTCGATTAAAGGATAAATATCCAAAATAAAGAGACAACAATTATTTTTCCTTCTTCTTCTTCTTGCTAGCCGAAATCCCTCTCTCTCCCTCCTCCATGTTTATCCACCATTGATGAGTTATTCAAGCTTGAATAACTGGAATCCTTCCCATAAATTTAAATCTTGAACCCTAGAAAACTTCTAAATTACCATAGAAAGGAAGAATAGAGGAAAGAAAAAGGGAGAAATTGGAACAAAGAGTGAAGATCAAAGACTTCACCTAAGGTTAGTATGCTAACTTTCAATTTTCTACTTTAAATGTATGTTTAGTTACTTAAATGAACTCAGAAACTAATGAAATGAAATAAAAATATGTGTGGAGGACCAAACTGAAATTTAGGCCAGCTTGATGGGGAGTTTGATTTGCATGGTTTGACGGATTTAAATGAGTATATGAACCTCAATTAGTTGAGTGATTACAGTTAAAAGCATTGAATTGGTTAAATGCAACAATTAATGTGAATTGGGGTTTTGGACATTAGGGTTTAGAGACAAAAATGTGAGAAACTTGTAAATGATGTCTTGGACCTAGTTTAAGGAAGGAAATGCTCAATTTTGACCTAATGAGGTGTGTTAGGAGTGTTTGAATCAAAAGCAAATTCGGATTGAGTAAGGTCATGCTGCTGGCAGCATGACCAAGTTATCTTTAAGGGACCAAAAATGAAAATTTACAAGTCCAATTAGTATGAGACCAATTGGGAATGAAAATATACACTAAATGACACAAATTTCATTTAGGAAGCATGCCCAAAAAGTGACCAAAACCTAGTGAACAAATTGACCAAACTTGGAAAATCTCAGTCTGCCCTGTACAAACTGACTAAATGAATAGTGTTTGTTCATTTGGTCATAACTTGAGCTAGGCACGTCAAAATGACCTGAAATTTTACCAGTGGACAGTTTAGATATAGACCTAAAACTTTTATGAAGAACATAAATCCAAATTATGCTATTAACCAAGTCATTTGACCACCCAAATTTGGTGACCTAAAACTGCCATAACCAAAAATTTGCCCAGAAAACTAGGTTGAGTCCAATCCTGCAGCCATGGTTCAAATGGCTATAACTTGAGATAAAAAAACTCCAATTGGAGTGATTTAAAAAGGATAATAAACTTAAGACAATAGGAAACAATTTCTATGAAGGAAGTTTTTCCAAATTCTAACAGAAAAGTGACCAATGGAACAGTGCAACCCTAGACTCCAAAACTGAAAATTTTCAAATTTACCTAAAAGACTTAGAATTTGAATAAACAACCAAAACTAACAAATTTAGTGACCAAAATGTGGTGTGTGGGTGAAGTTGGGATTCCCAAACCTATTAAGCTTTAAAAAGTCAACAGTTTGACTTAAATAGTATAGTGAATAGTAACCCCGAAACACAAAATTTAAAGAACGCCAAGTTTAGCACATTAGAGCTAGGTAAAAGTGAAGTAAAATTTATTTTTGGATTTATGCTAAGTTATGGTACTGAAACACTGTGAAATTGTGTGTTTCAGTTGAAAAGAACACCGAGAAAGAACCCAAAGAATCGAGTCAAGGCCAAGAGGGGACTCGCTTGAGGTTTGTGCACAATGTATAATTTCTATAAATTATTTGCTGCATATTATTTTGAATTATTTGAAAAAGTAAATTGTGAGATTATTTATGGTGCGTTGATCTAAATTGTTGAAAGTTATTGTGTATGTTTGAAATGAAAATGTTTAGCAAATTGTTAAGATAAGTTTTGAAACCACGGTGTCATGACCATATATTTGAACACCTCACTAGCATGACTTGTGGGGGTAATCAGTTTCGAATTTTGATTCCTTCTCTGGATGAAGTGTTGAGGTGTGCCAATAGAAGAGGATTGGAATGGATATCCATATATTTGAGCTAGCTAGCCTTGTGATGTGATTTCTCCTTAGCCTCTGGCTATTGAGATTATATTTGTTTCGAATGGCATGATATAACTGTGGGTTTTATGAAATGTGATTTGATACTTCAAAATGAAATTGTTTGGGATTAAAATCTCATAATTCATTTTTTGTATTTAATTCTCATATTCAATCCAATTTTTGAATAAATGTGATTTAAATTCTGCAAAAAGATTATTTTAGTATGTTGTGCACCACTGAGTCCCAGTACTCAGGGATGACTGTTATTGCTGTCGCAGATCTAGAGACTAGAGGAGCAGCAGACTGAGCTGCTGAGGATTGAGGACCTACTTGCTTAAAGTTATATCGGGTATAATTTATACCCCGAATGTAAATATTTATTTTGCTGTATGTATTGCACCTAATTGTATGGACATGTAATTGGTCTTGCGCAGTCTGTACAAAGTTTGTATAAAGTTGTAATAAAATTTAGTTTCGATTTCCTAATGTAGATTTTAATATGTTGTATATATAGATTGTTTGTCTTTAATGAATGGAAATGTTTTATTTTAATTTGAATGGAATTGATAGATATTATTTTAATGATTATTGAATTTTGGAATTTGAGAAATGTTGACTGTTGAATTTTGAGATTTGAGAAATTGGTTGAGATTGGTTGTGGAATTAAAGTAGTTGTTGAGAAAAATTATTGAAAGTGTTTTTTTCAGGTATTTGAAGAATTATTTTCTCAAAATACAGACGGAACTCTAGCAAAATTTTTATAAAATTTGCGGAAAAATAAAATGGGCCAAAAATTTTATCTAGTTTCTAACTGAAATTAAATGTTTTAATACTTACTAGAAAATGCTCACCACTTATCAAAAGTAAGAAAATTTTTTTAAAATCCCTTGTAGGGTACTTAATGAGTTATTGGTAGGAGAAGTTCGGTAGTACATTAGGTGTTTTACGGGATCATGTTATGCCTTACAGAGGGGTAAGGTGTGACTCCCAAGGTGATATCATAATCTCTGAAGGGCATTTAAATGAGATCAGACAGAAAAGTGTGTCCTTGGATCACCAAAGGACAATCCTTATACATTCTATTAACCCTGACCTCTTATCCTAGCGGACTTGTTACTAGCATCTCAAAGTCCATTTTTGTACATGTAACAGCAATGCAATCAATGATGCTAGCACTCCCATAGGAATGGGTAGAACCCGGATCAAATAAAACAAACACATCTTGATTAAAAGTTGAGTAGGTACCAGCCACAATATCATATGTCTCGGCCTCTTCTCTCTGTCTCATTGCGTAGACTTTGACTAGAGCACTACCTTGCTCTGATTGATTCACTGTGCCTTGGCTGCCTGCTGGACTACCTCTACCCCTGCCTCTACCTCTGCTAGATAGTTGTGAACCTCTGGTGACAGGATTCTGAACTGACCCTTCAGTAGTAGTAGGAGGTGGCCCAACTCTACTAGTACTTGTGCAGTCTTTGGCAAAGTGCCCTGTGCCTCCACAATTATAATAGGCTCCTATAGCCTTGTAGCACACCCCACCATGATTTCTACCACAAGTTTCACATTGGCGGGGAGGGTAGGAACTTCTAGTACTCTGCTAACCAGATGGAGGAGGTTTCTGTCCCGAGTATCTTCCCCTATCGGACTTCTTACCACCTCTGTTGTGTCCCCCAAAGTTCTTTCTCTTCCCAGTAGGACCACTGGAACTCTGATCTACTGACTTCCCCTCTTTCTCTTTTTGTCTTCTCTGATTTCTTTTTCTCTGGGGCCGCTTCAGATTCAATTCTTTTTAATTCTAGTGCTTGAAAAATAAGCTCAAAGAAGTTGTTATGTTTGAATCCGACCACTTGTAATCTGATACTAGGCTTCAAGCCGGTTTCAAACTTCTTACATCTCTCCCTACTGGTAGAAAGTAGACTTACTGCAGAGTGGCTCAGGCGAAAAAATTCCCTTTCATATTCAACCACCAATCTACTCCCCTGTTTTAGACTTAGGAACTCTTATAGCTTTTGATCCACATAAGCATCAGGGACATTTTTTTGTCTGAACTCCCATAGAAAATCATTCCATTTTAGCACTGAAGGTTCTACCAGACTATGGGGAATGGTTTTCCACCAGTCATATGCATCCCCCTGTAGCAGAGACACTGAATATTCAAATCTGAGCTCTTCTGTACAATGTAGCTTCTTGAACACCCTATCCATTCTCTTTAACCACTATTCTGCCTCTAGAGGATCTACTGTCCCCTTGAACTCAGTAGCCCCATATTTCATCAATTTTTCATACTGCCTAGCAGAAGACTGTGGTTATACCACTGGTGTCTGTAGTGGGACTTGAGTAGGCATGTTACCAGCCATTTGTTGTAACATTGAAGCCATTTGCTGTGCGAACTAAGCAGGAAATTGCGGTGTGACACCCCATACCCATCTACAGTGTAGCCGAGCAAGATATGCCACACAGTGTGCCGGAGCACCAAATCATATTTCAGTTCAATTTACCCTTTTTACTTATTTATTTACATTTTTTTTTTGATAAATCTGAATTTTTCCATAAATTTTATAGAAAATCTGGCAGAGTGCCGATTGTAAATTGGAAAAATAGTTCTTCTAAATCTGTTAAAAACACTTCCAATATAATCATAATTTCAATCTCAGCCAACCACCAACATATTTTCAACAATTTCTCAAAACACTTCAATATCTCAAAATTCAATTCATTTCATATTACACTCAATTCAATGAGAAATGCTCATATTTATTACTAAACATAGTTCATAAATAATTACATCAAAAGCATAATTACACAAGTTTATAATATACATTACAGAAGATTACAAAACACAAAATACCAAATATCAAAAGTGGCCCAATGTCCTACCAAATGCATTGCAATGTGAGGTGACTCTGGACTCCATGTGTAGATCTGAAAGGTCACCCTGTATGAGGTCTGCTGGACTCCCCAGCTATGTCTCCAGTACCTGCGCGTGACAAAAGCGACGCGCTATGCAATTCTGCTTAGTGGTGACAATATAAAATAAAATAACTAAAATGAAGTAAATATGCAGAATGTATGTTTACATTTTTTGTATACTTAATTTCCGATATTTATTGCAATATTATTCGATTAAAATTTGGTAAGATTTATTATCATTGCCAGAGTAACCCCTAGTAGTCGACTGGACTGGATAAATGGGTAAACTGGCACTGGGTACTAAGTACATCAGACCATCACACTATCGGTCACATTGTGTCTCCCAGTGTGCAGCAGAATAGCTAATAAGCTGTAATAATTATCAGGGATAAAACCCAAATATAACAACTAAATCAACATAGCCAAACGCTATTATGTCATAGAATGGCACGTGAAGCCATAAAACACAGAATGGAATGAAGCCATATGTAGTACTGCTAACAAAACCCTATTGGCATGCCAACCTATCCAAACCAATCTTGCTAGGTGTACTAGGGCATATTACACTCTTAAATTATACCATTCTTGAAATTCAAGTTTAAGTGTTACTATTTAATTCATTAGTCAACAAAAATGTTGACTTTTACATGGACAATGGGTAGATTGGTTTTATTACTCCCAACATACCACATTTTGCATTTTAAAATTTTTGGTATTGATTGCCAATACCATTTCTAAGCTTAACGTTAATTGTTCAAAATTTTAAGATTTCAAGCTTTGTGTTTACTATTCCATTAGTCATTTTTGTAGTGGGAATTTGGCAAAATGGTCAACATGAAAGTTGTTCCTTATTTTGTCTAGTTACATTTCTTTTTTTTAATCACTCCATTTGGAGTTTTTTAGCTCAAGTTATGGCTCAAAAACCACAACTAGCCAGATTACAAATTTTCCAGATTTTTTGGACTGACTAAATCTACAGTATTTTGAGTAGTGACTACAACTCACTTTTTGAATATGTTATGGTCATAATTTGGGTTAGGTTTCTTCATAAAAATTGTAGGTCTATATCTCAGATTGTTGCTGGTAAAATTTCAGGTCAATTGGACCTCTCTACACTGAGTTATGGCCAAATGACTAAATACTGTTCATTTGGTCATTTTGCCCAGGCAGAATGCAGGTCACCCGGATTAGGGCAATCTTTAGGTCAACTTGGTTTGGTTATGGGCATGGTTTCTTTACCAAAGTTGTGCTATTATGTGTCTAGTTTCATTTCCAATTGGCCTTGCACCAATTGAACCTCTACAACTCTAGTTATTGCAGCCCAAACCTGCTGCACTCATGCCCAGTCCTGCAGGTCACCAAGGGCAGCCACACTAACCTCAATTCCCACTACATAAACTACTTCATTTCTGATTCACACACAGTCAAATGGTCAATAATTGACTATTAAAACCTATTTTCACCAATACATGATCAAAGTCTCAATTTCATCCCAAACCCTAACTCAACTATCTTAAACCATGCATTTTAATTTGCATTTCATTACTCCACTTAATAGATATATAATAAGGGCAGCCATACTACCATTTTAGCTTCATGAAAGTCATCAAAACATTGCCACATCCAAGGCTATTGAAAATATGGGATGGGCATACACATGGTATTTATTAAATTTCTTTGTAATTTTGCACTCAATCATACTCCTTCAACATGAATTTAAAGAGAAAATCAAGTTTATGTCATTAACCTCTAATGGATGAAATTCAAACTTGCTAGGGTTCTTCTTTTCCACTTCTTTTTGCTCCCAAAAGATTTACCAAGATGAAAGAACAAGTTTTTGTGTTGGGAAACTTAGGTTTTAACGGGTGAGAACCAAGAAAATTAAGCTTTGCTTAGCTTGAAAATGGTAGACAATGGGAGAGGAGTGAGACGGTAAGAAGAAGGGATAAGGCTTTCTGATTTTTTTTTCCTCTCTTTTCTACCCATTAAGTCTTTTTAACTAATTTAATGCCACGTGTCAACATTGGATTGGGTGGGAGAATTTTAATGACATCATTATGATGTCATAATTCCATTTTCTTTCATTTTTCCATCCTTCTCTTGTCTATTTAATTTCAATTAAATTTTTAACAATATTTATTCACATTTTATGTCATATGATTTATTTACATAAATGGACAAGTTGGTCAAAAATCATATCTGAAGATGAAATGACCAAAATGCCCTCCGTTTGGCTTAACGAGCCAAAATTGTCTATATCGATTGAAAAAAATTTTCTAAACATTTTCTTGGCATTCTAATGCCATAAGAACCTCAATGACCCTTCTCTGGAGTCTTAAAAATTATTTTATAAATTTTTCCCCGGGTCTAGGGTTGCTAACGGCCTTCACCGTCACTTCTCTTTCGGGTTACTCATCCTTGGGGTTTCGGCTCGTTTAACCTTAGTGTATTTCATTCCCATAAATTTTCCTTGATTTTTATGAGTATTATTTAGTTTTTTAATAACTCCCCACTTTAGTCTAATTACAATTTCAAACATTCTAGCTACCCAGACTGACATTGGTCATCTGAACAGTAAACTGTACGGACTAGCTAAATTGAGGATGTTACATATGGTACTAAGGGGGCTGGTGCGGCTGATCCAGTCACATTGTGTAGGGCTGGGGCATCCCCTTGTACCTCAGCCTCTATAGATTGATCGACTGAATGATCACCCTCTTCCATAGTCAATTCGAGGATCTTAGACCTCCTGAACAAATAACACAAGGAGATTTCCTCCTGTTAGCACATATTTATAATGTAATGTACTATATGTATCAAACAATGACATTGAGCAGTTGCACTATGAAGAAAGAATAGTCAAATTACAGGTGAAAACAAAATTTAAAAACTAGCTCTGATACCACTAAAATATGTCACACCCTACCCCTCCGTAAGGCATAACATGATCCCGTAGTATACCTTGTCACACCCTACCCCTCTGTAAGGCATAACATGATCCCGTAGTATACCTAATGAATTACCAACTCCGTCTACTGATAATCCATTAAATACACTACAAGGGATTTTAAAAACTTTTCTTCTTTTACAGTGGTGAGCACTATTTACAGGTGTGAAAGACTTTGGTGAACTGAAGTGAAACAACTAACTCATTTGATTTATTTGGAGTATCTGTAAAAATTTTGGCAAGGTGCCATTTGTATTTTGGACAAAGCAGCTTCTTGAAAAACTCAGAAAAGCACTTCAATATATTTTCAAATCTCAACTCCAACATTTTTATCAACACAACACATTTCTCAAGTCAAATCCACAGTGATTTTCAAAGACTAAGATACAAAAATATAACACAATTTTTACAAGCCAAATAACTCATAATTATTTTACAACTTTATTGTACAACTTAAATTTACAACTGCTCAAAACCAAGAACAAAATATACATACAGTGAATATACATTACAATACAAAATGCCACATATGGTATACTCACTATACCCAAAATCTCTCATTTGGCGGTACTAGCGCCTAGTTTCTTCGCCTGTCTATCTCTCTACTGCGATAAAGAATAAAGCTATCGCTGAGACAATGTCTCAGTGGTGCACAACATAAACCAAATACAATTTTAAATCACAATTTAGTCAAATAGCTTAAGAATACCGTATTGCCAATTCATACACAATTTGATCAAATTACTGAATAACACAGTTTTTTTCCAATCAATGACACAATTTGATCAAATAACTGAATAATATCGTTTTGCAAATCAATAACACAATTCGATCAAATAATTGAATAATATCGTTTTGCAAATCAATAACACCATTCGATCAAATAACTGGAGAATACAGTGTTGCCAATCAATATCACAATTTAAGTCATGACACAATTTTTCCATATATGCCGTGTTGTACACCACGACAAGACATACTCACCCCAATAATCGAAATCAATGAGGGAGGAAGCTAGCGATCTAATGAGTACTCATCCATACTCACCTCGGTGGAAGTCAAAGAGGGAGGAACATAATCATACTCACCCCAGACTGATAAGTCAAAGAGGGAGGAATCATCACACTCACCCCATTAATGGAGGAGGAAATAGTATCAGTGTCATGCCAATTGTGAGTCAAAGCAATTCCAAACATTTTATTCAAATGATTCGTAAGAATCCAATAAATTTCCAAAGTTATAATCTCATTCACAAATGGCAACACAATTTGTAATTCATTTCAATTTCCACAAAAACCATTTACAGTGCTCTTCAATCAATAAGTATCCATCAAATACCATTCAAACAGTTTCTCACAGTTTCAAATCATTTACAATACTTTTCAAGAAATAAATATCCATTCAAGTACATTTCCACAATTTAAAACAATAATATACAAGTAGTCATAATTTATTTCAATTGAAAATAATTCAAAAGAAATAGTTGTTGTGCACAAACACAATTTAAAACAATAACATACAAATATTCAATATTTATTTCAATTGAAAATTTCAAAAGAAATAGCCGTTGTGCACAAACCTCTGATATTTGTCTCCTGGTTTTGACTCAGTATTTCTTTCCCTTTTGCTGAGTCCTTGTTAACTGAGAAACACAATTTGAAGTGTTTCAGTGCTAATTTAATTTGCCTCTAACGATGGTGTTTAGTAAATAATGCATGAACTCAATTATTCACTTAATCACCTAATATACCGACCCTCGCTATGCGTTTTAGGTAATTTAGGTTTAAGTGTCGTTAATATTTCAAATTCGTTAGGGTTTTAGGTATGGTACGTTATGCCAAACTCGTTTACATGTTTAGTGCATTTTAATGCAACTTGTCAATTTCGATACTGGTTTGACCTAGCCGGACGGCCTAGTTTCCTCGGTTTTCGGGCTTCGGTCAAAACTACAAACTTGTAGATCTATGTCTTATTGCACGCGGGGCAAAATTTTAGGTCAATCCGAGTTAAGTAGACCAAGTTATGGTCATTACACTATTGCTGGTCAAATGGTATCAATTTGGGTCAATTTTTGGTCAATTTGGTCAACTCTGGTTCGGCCAGTTTTTGGACCCGAACTTGTGCAAGCTTTTGACTTGCTTATGGTCATTTCTGGGCTTTGGTATCTTCATAAGACTTGTAGGTATGGGTCTTAACTATTCATGGTTAAAATTTCAGGTCAATTGGACCTGTTTTGAGTGAGTTATGGCCTAAACACTCACTGCTGCCCAAATGGTCAGTTTTTAGGTCTCAAGTGTACCTAATCCGAATTGGTCATTTTTCACATCACCTTGCAAGCAGAATTTTGGTATGTTCTCTCAATGAAAGTTGGCACATTTTGTGCCTAGTTTCACCTCCAATTGGTCTCATACCAATTGAGGTTACACATTTAAAGTTATAGGTCTATTTGCACACTGTCCTCTATGTGTCTTTCAAACCCCAATTCAAACACACATTTAACTTGCTCTACCTTAAATCCCCATACCCAATTCTGATGTTATACCATTCCATATTCATTTATCACTTCTTACTATGGTCAATTTGGACAGAATACAAACATTCTCAATACATCAATTACAACCCTAAACCACAAAGTCCAAATTTAGCAATATATGTACATAATTACACCTAATCATTACATATAATTTCCACTACTAATTTACATACACATTCATCAATTCTTCTATGTCAACATTCTGCCAATACTTCCATCAATACATACAATTATTCAAGGGTCCCCAAGCTGCCGAAAACCTTCTTCAACTTCAAAGTGCCCTACAATTTACCAATTCCCATCCAAGTGCATAAATCACCATATATATGTGAAATAATCCTCTAGGATATTAAATCACCATGATCAACATTATTTCTCATCAATTATATGCATAAATATCTCATCAAAAACGTGACTCCATGGCTGTCCAAAATGAAAACAACAATAACTCTTCAAACTCAAAATTTTCCTTCACAAAACCAACACCCATAACATGCACACAAAACTTAACAAAGCTATCTTCAAAATTATGGACTTACCTTATGCTTGGAGCTTGTTAAACCTTGCTTAAACTTCTCAAATTTAGTATCAAACTCTTCCTTGTGATGAGTAGACAAAGTTTCATGAAGGAACCCAAGTGAATGGAGTTGAAATGGAGGGATGGATCAAGCTTGCATGAAAATGTCCATGGAGTTTCCTCTCCCTTCATTCACGGCAACTTTGGTACAATGGAGAAGATGAAGTTTCTGCCTTGGATAATGGATGTACACCTGCCCCACTATGTCTTTAGTTTATTCCTTTAGTGGCCCACTCACATTATTTAACCATATTATAAGTTTAATGTGTTATTTACACCATTTCCACTCCATTTTTGGCTATTTATTTTAGGTACCACTAAACAAATTTTTCATTTCATTTTCTAAGTGTAATATTATTTATTTTTAATGGAAATTTAGGTCAAAAGACAATTCGGGATGTCAAATGACCATAATGCCCCTGTTCGGGTGGCATTCCCAATTTTTCGGTAACAACGTATTTTGTCTGTTTTTCGATTTCTCACTTTTCTTTGTACTAATTATTTAATTTTTCTTTGATCTTTCTAATGATATTTATTCTTCAATAAGGGTCTATTTAAGTCTTAAAAATGTTTTCCAGGGTTCCCCGCAGTCCAGGGCTAGTCAACGGTCCACTCCGTGACTTCCCGGTCACCCATCGCTAGGTTTCCCGGCTCACTTATTCGGTTACATTTCTTTGCTATGATTTTTCCTTTGTTTTTCTTGTATTTTCTTTTTTGTATTTCATTATTTATGTCTCCTCTCTCAGAACAAGGTGTGGTTCTAGGCATCCTAGCTGTCCTGACAAAGACTGGTCACCGAATGAGTAACGCACTACCGAACTTAGGGGTGTTACAATTCTCCCCTTAAATAAATTTCGTCCACGAAATTTTTACCCAGTAGCCATCTTACAATAGTCATACATTTATTTCTCCTTTCTATATGATCGTAAGACTTTTAACAATCTAATACAATGTTTAATTTGTTTGGATAACACCAATCTCCTCTTACTATTATGCTGTCTAATATTTTGGTTCACGTTGCTCCTTGAATGACCCTTGAGGTCATGTTAGAATCATTCATCGTCATTGGTCCTCGACCATTCTAGTCCATAGTCTTCCTCACATTTGTAATATTTCTTTGTTACACATGAATCAACTGCTCAATTCTCTACTTTCATAACTCTTTTTATCTGACACTATTCTATAACTTACTTCCTTTTGTACTGAACTATAACCTTTCGATATTTTAACTTTTGAGTTTTAGATCCCTAAGTAGGATTTTCAAACTTATTTCTAACAATTAAATTCTGTCATGGCATAACTATACCAAAACAGATGCCGTTGGCAACTATTCTTATCTAGGTGTACTATCTTGTAGTACGTAGCTCTACACAATAATCTCAAGTCGATCAGAATCTGCGACTTACAAGATAAACATCAAGAACATTGCATAGTTACTACGATACATCCCAATAGATCAAACTTTGTTATCTTTTATTCTTTTGAATTCACGATATTCGAATCTTATTCTGATTACAATATCCATTAGCAATTTCTAACAGTAACCTCCTTGCCCTCATCTAGAGCAATTCCATTACTGCATCTTACATTTACGTCCTCTTGCCTTACATTAAGTAGGCTCGCCAATTAGCTTATAATTTTATGGTGTGTCAGAAAATACTTTTCGCCGATAAACTCTTCCAAAACTAATTTCACTTGTTATAACAATACTTATCCTAAAGGACTAGTCACTAATGCATCAAAATTTATTTCCGACCTCTGTATAATAATACAAGGAGATTTCCTCCCGTTAGTGCATATTTATAATGTAATGTACTGTATGTATCAAACATTTGAGCATTGTAGTTACCGACATAAAGATTTCAAATTCACATTCAAATTCACTTTAAAACCATTGCTCGATACCACTAAAACATGTCACACCCTACCCTCTGTAAGGCATAACATGATCCCGTAGTATACCTAATGAATTACCAACTCCGCTTCATCGATAATCCATTAAATACACTACAAGGGATTTTAAAACTTTTCTTCTTTTACAGTGGTGAGCACTATTTACAGTGTGAAAGACTTTGGTGAATCAAGTGAAACAACTAACTCATTTGATTTATTTGGAGTATCTGTAAAAATTTTGGCAAGGTGCCATTTGTATTTTGGACAAAACAGCTTCTTGTAAAACTCAGAAAAAGCACTTCAATATATTTTCAAATCTCAACTCCAACATTTTTATCAACACAACACATTTCTCAAGTCAAATCCATAGTGATTTTCAAAGACTAAGATACAAAAATATAACACAATTTTTACAAGCCAAATAACTCATAATTATTTTACAACTTTACTGTACAACTTAAATTTACAACTGCTCAAAACCAAGAACAAAATATACATACAGTGAATATACATTACAATACAAAATGCCACATATGGTATACTCACTATACCCAAAATCTCTCGCTGGCGGTACTAGCGACCTAGTCTCCGCCTGTCTATCTCTCTACTGCGGCATAAGAATAAAGCTATCACGAGACAATGTCTCGATGGTGCACAACATTAACCAAATAAAATTTTAAATCACAATTCATAAATCATATCATTAGTGGATACTTAAAACCATAGTTGATTTCAAGACAATGAATGTCATAAGGAATTTAAACTCCAATTCACAAATTATCAAAATTCATAATAACACAATTTAGTCAAATAGCTTAAGAATACCGTATTGCCAATTCATACACAATTTGATCAAATTACTGAATAACACAGTTTTTTTCCAATCAATGACATAATTTGATCAAATAACTGAATAATATCGTTTTGCAAATCAATAACACAATTCGATCAAATAATTGAATAATATCGTTTTGCAAATCAATAACACCATTCGATCAAATAACCGGAGAATACAAAGGTTGCCAATCAATATCACAATTTAAGTCATGACACAATTTTTCCATATATGCCGTGTTGTACACCACGACAAGACATACTCACCCCAATAATCGAAATCAATGAGGGAGGAAGCTAGCTATCTAATGAGTACTCATCCATACTCACCTCAGACTGGGAAGTCAAAGAGGGAGGAACATAATCATACTCACCCTGCATCGATAAGTCAAAGAGGGAGGAATCATCACACTCACCCCATTAATGGAGGAGGAAATAGTATCAGTGTCATGCCAATTGTGAGTCAAAGCAATTCCAAACATTTTATTCAAATGATCCGTAAGAATCCAATAAATTTCCAAAGTTATAATCTCATTCACAAATGGCAACACAATTTGTAATTCATTTCAATTTCCACAAAAACCATTTACAGTGCTCTTCAATCAATAAGTATCCATCAAATACCATTCAAACAGTTTCTCACGCTTTCAAATCATTTACAATACTTTTCAAGAAATAAATATCCATTCAAGTACATTTCCACAATTTAAAACAATAATATACAAGTAGTCATAATTTATTTCAATTGAAAATAATTCAAAAGAAATAGTTCTTGTGCACAAACACAATTTAAAACAATAACATACAAATATTCAATATTTATTTCAATTGAAAATTTCAAAAGAAATAGCCGTTGTGCACAAACCTCTGATATTTGTCTCCTGGTTTTGACTCAGTATTTCTTTCCCTTTTCTTTGAGTCCTTGTTAATCGAAACACAATTTGAAGTGTTTGATGCTAATTTAATTTGCCTCTAACGATGGTGTTTAGTAAATAATGCACTGAACTCAATTATTCACTTAATCACCTAATATACCGACCCTCGTTGCGTTTTAGGTAAATTAGGTTTTAGTGTCGTTAATATGTCACATTCGATAGGGTTTTAGGTTTGGTACGTTTTGCCAAACTCGTTTCCTTGTTTAGTGCATTTTAATGCAACTTCTTTGGATTTCGGGATCTTGGTTTGACCTAGTGGACGGCCTAGTTCCTCGGTTTTCGGGATTCGGTCAAAACTACAAACTTGTAGATCTATGTCTTATTGCACGCGGGGAAAAATTTTAGGTCAATCCGAGTTAAGTAGACCAAGTTATGGTCATTACACTATTGCTGGTCAAATGGTATCAATTTGGGTCAATTTTTGGTCAATTTGGTCAACTCTGGTTCGGCCAGTTTTTGGACCCGAACTTGTGCAAGCTTTTTGACTTGCTTATGGTCATTTCTGGGCTTTGGTATCTTCATAAGACTTGTAGGTATGGGTCTTAACTATTCATGGTTAAAATTTCAGGTCAATTGGACCTGTTTTGAGTGAGTTATGGCCTAAACACTCACTGCTGCCCAAATGGTCAGTTTTTAGGTCTCAAGTGTACCTAATCCGAATTGGTCATTTTTCACATCACCTTGCAAGCAGAATTTTGGTATGTTCTCTCAATGAAAGTTGGCACATTTTGTGCCTAGTTTCACCTCCAATTGGTCTCATACCAATTGAGGTTACACATTTAAAGTTATAGGTCTATTTGCACACTGTCCTCTATGTGTCTTTCAAACCCCAATTCAAACACACATTTAACTTGCTCTACCTTAAATCCCCATACCCAATTCTGATGTTATACCATTCCATATTCATTTATCACTTCTTACTATGGTCAATTTGGACAGAATACAAACATTCTCAATACATCAATTACAACCCTAAACCACAAAGTCCAAATTTAGCAATATATGTACATAATTACACCTAATCATTACATATAATTTCCACTACTAATTTACATACACATTCATCAATTCTTCTATGTCAACATTCTGCCAATACTTCCATCAATACATACAATTATTCAAGGGTCCCCAAGCTGCGAAAACCTTCTTCAACTTCAAAGTGCCCTACAATTTACCAATTCCCATCCAAGTGCATAAATCACCATATATATGTGAAATAATCCTCTAGGATATTAAATCACCATGATCAACATTATTTCTCATCAATTATATGCATAAATATCTCATCAAAAACGTGACTCCATGGCTGTCCAAAATGAAAACAACAATAACTCTTCAAACTCAAAATTTTCCTTCACAAAACCAACACCCATAACATGCACACAAAACTTAACAAAGCTATCTTCAAAATTATGGACTTACCTTATGCTTGGAGCTTGTTAAACCTTGCTTAAACTTCTCAAATTTAGTATCAAACTCTTCCTTGTGATGAGTAGACAAAGTTTCATGAAGGAACCCAAGTGAATGGAGTTGAAATGGAGGGATGGATCAAGCTTGCATGAAAATGTCCATGGAGTTTCCTCTCCCTTCATTCACGGCAACTTTGGTACAATGGAGAAGATGAAGTTTCTGCCTTGGATAATGGATGTACACCTGCCCCACTATGTCTTTAGTTTATTCCTTTAGTGGCCCACTCACATTATTTAACCATATTATAAGTTTAATGTGTTATTTACACCATTTCCACTCCATTTTTGGCTATTTATTTTAGGTACCACTAAACAAATTTTTCATTTCATTTTCTAAGTGTAATATTATTTATTTTTAATGGAAATTTAGGTCAAAAGACAATTCGGGATGTCAAATGACCATAATGCCTGTTCGTGGCATTCCCAATTTTGGTCGTGAACAATCGTATTTTGTCTGCTTTTCGATTTCTCACTTTTCTTTGTACTAATTATTTAATTTTTCTTTGATCTTTCTAATGATATTTATTCTTCAATAAGGGTCTATTTAAGTCTTAAAATGTTTTCCGTGGTTCCATGATCCAGGAGCTAGTCAACGGTCCACTCAGTGACTTCCGGTCTGATCACCATCGCTAGGTTTCGGCTCACTTATTCGGTTACATTTCTTTGCTATGATTTTTCCTTTGTTTTTCTTGTATTTTCTTTTTGTATTTCATTATTTATGTCTCCTCTCTCATAACAAGGTGTGGTTCTAGGCATCCTAGCTGTCCAGGACAAGCAGTCACCGAATGTTAGAACGCACTACCGAACTTAGGGGTGTTACAATTCTCCCCCCCTTAAATAAATTTCGTCCACGAAATTTTTACCCAGTAGCCATCTTACAATAGTCATACATTTATTTCTCCTTTCTATATGATCGTAAGACTTTTAGCAATCTAATACAATGTTTAATTTGTTTGGATAACACCAATCTCCTCTTACTATTATGTCGTCTAATATTTTGGTTCACGTTGCTCCTTGAATGACCCTTGAGGTCATGTTAGAATCATTCATCAGTCATTGGTCCTCGACCATTCTAGTCCATAGTCTTCCTCACATTTGTAATATTTCTTTGTTACACATGAATCAACTGCTCAATTCTCTACTTTCATAACTCTTTTTATCTGTCAATATTCTATAACTTACTTCCTTTTATCTTGAACTATAACCTTTCGATATTTTAACTTTTGAGTTTTAGATCCTAAGTAGGATTTTCAAACTTATTTCTAACAATTAAATTCTGTCATGGCATAACTATACCAAAAGCAGATGCGTTGGCAACTATTCTTATCTAGGTGTACTATCGGGTGACGTAGCTCTACACAATAATCTCAAGTCGATCAGAATCTGCGACTTACGGTATAAACATCAAGAACATTGCATAGTTACTACGATACATCCCAATAGATCAAACTTTGTTATCTTTTAATCTTTTTGAATTCACTGATATTCGAATCTTAATCTGATTACAATATCCATTAGCAATTTCTAACAGTAACCTCCTTGCCCTCATCTAGAGCAATTCCATTCGCATCTTACATTTACGTCCTCTTGCCTTACATTAAGTAGGCTCGCCAATTAGCTTATAATTTTATGGTGTGTCGAAAATACTTTTACGATAAACTCTTCCAAAACTAATTTCACTTGTTATCACAATCCTTATCCTAAAGGACTAGTCACTAATGCATCAAAATTTATTTCCACGACCTCTGTACAATAATACAAGGAGATTTCCTCCGTTAGTGCATATTTATAATGTAATGTCTTGTATGTATCAAACATTTGAGCTTGTAGTTACCGACATAAAGATTTCAAATTCACGATTGAAATTCACTTTAAAACCATTGCTATGATACCACTAAAACATGTCAAACCCTACCACTCTGTAAGGCATAAAATGAACACGTAGTATAACTAATGAATAAACAACTCCGTCTCACGATAATCCATTAAATACACTACAAGGGATTTTAAAAACTTTTCTTCTTTTACGATGGTGAGCACTATTTACAGGTGTGAAAGACTTTGGTGAACTGAAGTGAAACAACTAACTCATTTGATTTATTTGGAGTATCTGTAAAAATTTTGGCAAGGTGCCATTTGTATTTTGGACAAAACAGTTCTTCAGAAAACCTGTAAAAAGCACTTCAATATATTTTCAAATCTCAACTCCAACATTTTTATCAACACAACACATTTCTCAAGTCAAATCCACAGTGATTTTCAAAGACTAAGATACAAAAATATAACACAATTTTTACAAGCCAAATAACTCATAATTATTTTACAACTTTATTGTACAACTTAAATTTACAACTGCTCAAAACCAAGAACAAAATATACATACAGTGAATATACATTACAATACAAAATGCCACATATGGTATACTCACTATACCCAAAATCTCTCGCTGGCGGTACTAGCAGCCTAGTCTGCTACATCTATCTCTCTACTGCGGCAATAAAAGCTATCATTTGAGACAATGTCTCAGTGGTGCACAACATTAACCAAATACAATTTTAAATCACAATTCATAAATCATATCATTAGTGGATACTTAAAACCATAGTTGATTTCAAGACAATGAATGTCATAAGGAATTTAAACTCCAATTCACAAATTATCAAAATTCATAATAACACAATTTAGTCAAATAGCTTAAGAATACCGTATTGCCAATTCATACACAATTTGATCAAATTACTGAATAACACAGTTTTTTCCAATCAATGACACAATTTGATCAAATAACTGAATAATATCGTTTTGCAAATCAATAACACAATTCGATCAAATAATTGAATAATATCGTTTTGCAAATCAATAACACCATTCGATCAAATAACTGGAGAATACAGTGTTGCCAATCAATATCACAATTTAAGTCATGACACAATTTTTCCATATATGCCGTGTTGTACACCACGACAAGACATACTCACCCCAATAATCGAAATCAATGAGGGAGGAAGCTAGCTATCTAATGAGTACTCATCCATACTCACCTCAGACTGGGAAGTCAAAGAGGGAGGAACATAATCATACTCACCCCAGACTGATAAGTCAAAGAGGGAGGAATCATCACACTCACCCCATTAATGGAGGAGGAAATAGTATCAGTGTCATGCCAATTGTGAGTCAAAGCAATTCCAAACATTTTATTCAAATGATCCGTAAGAATCCAATAAATTTCCAAAGTTATAATCTCATTCACAAATGGCAACACAATTTGTAATTCATTTCAATTTCCACAAAAACCATTTACAGTGCTCTTCAATCAATAAGTATCCATCAAATACCATTCAAACAGTTTCTCACAGTTTCAAATCATTTACAATACTTTTCAAGAAATAAATATCCATTCAAGTACATTTCCACAATTTAAAACAATAATATACAAGTAGTCATAATTTATTTCAATTGAAAATAATTCAAAAGAAATAGTTGTTGTGCACAAACACAATTTAAAACAATAACATACAAATATTCAATATTTATTTCAATTGAAAATTTCAAAAGAAATAGCCGTTGTGCACAAACCTCTGATATTTGTCTCCTGGTTTTGACTCAGTATTTCTTTCCCTTTTGCTGAGTCCTTGTTAACTGAGAAACACAATTTGAAGTGTTTCAGTGCTAATTTAATTTGCCTCTAACGATGGTGTTTAGTAAATAATGCACTGAACTCAATTATTCACTTAATCACCTAATATACCGACCCTCGTTGCGTTTTAGGTAAATTAGGTTTTAGTGTCGTTAATATGTCACATTCGATAGGGTTTTAGGTTTGGTACGTTTTGCCAAACTCGTTTCCTTGTTTAGTGCATTTTAATGCAACTTGCTGGATTTCGGGATACTGGTTTGACCTAGCCGGACGGCCTAGTTCCCTCGGTTTTCGGGCTTCGGTCAAAACTACAAACTTGTAGATCTATGTCTTATTGCACGCGGGGAAAAAGTTTAGGTCAATCCGAGTTAAGTAGACCAAGTTATGGTCATTACACTATTGCTGGTCAAATGGTATCAATTTGGGTCAATTTTTGGTCAATTTGGTCAACTCTGGTTCGGCCAGTTTTTGGACCCGAACTTGTGCAAGCTTTTTGACTTGCTTATGGTCATTTCTGGGCTTTGGTATCTTCATAAGACTTGTAGGTATGGGTCTTAACTATTCATGGTTAAAATTTCAGGTCAATTGGACCTGTTTTGAGTGAGTTATGGCCTAAACACTCACTGCTGCCCAAATGGTCAGTTTTTAGGTCTCAAGTGTACCTAATCCGAATTGGTCATTTTTCACATCACCTTGCAAGCAGAATTTTGGTATGTTCTCTCAATGAAAGTTGGCACATTTTGTGCCTAGTTTCACCTCCAATTGGTCTCATACCAATTGAGGTTACACATTTAAAGTTATAGGTCTATTTGCACACTGTCCTCTATGTGTCTTTCAAACCCCAATTCAAACACACATTTAACTTGCTCTACCTTAAATCCCCATACCCAATTCTGATGTTATACCATTCCATATTCATTTATCACTTCTTACTATGGTCAATTTGGACAGAATACAAACATTCTCAATACATCAATTACAACCCTAAACCACAAAGTCCAAATTTAGCAATATATGTACATAATTACACCTAATCATTACATATAATTTCCACTACTAATTTACATACACATTCATCAATTCTTCTATGTCAACATTCTGCCAATACTTCCATCAATACATACAATTATTCAAGGGTCCCCAAGCTGCGAAAACCTTCTTCAACTTCAAAGTGCCCTACAATTTACCAATTCCCATCCAAGTGCATAAATCACCATATATATGTGAAATAATCCTCTAGGATATTAAATCACCATGATCAACATTATTTCTCATCAATTATATGCATAAATATCTCATCAAAACGTGACTCCATGGCTGTCCAAAATGAAAACAACAATAACTCTTCAAACTCAAAATTTTCCTTCACAAAACCAACACCCATAACATGCACACAAAACTTAACAAAGCTATCTTCAAAATTATGGACTTACCTTATGCTTGGAGCTTGTTAAACCTTGCTTAAACTTCTCAAATTTAGTATCAAACTCTTCCTTGTGATGAGTAGACAAAGTTTCATGAAGGAACCCAAGTGAATGGAGTTGAAATGGAGGGATGGATCAAGCTTGCATGAAAATGTCCATGGAGTTTCCTCTCCCTTCATTCACGGCAACTTTGGTACAATGGAGAAGATGAAGTTTCTGCCTTGGATAATGGATGTACACCTGCCCCACTATGTCTTTAGTTTATTCCTTTAGTGGCCCACTCACATTATTTAACCATATTATAAGTTTAATGTGTTATTTACACCATTTCCACTCCATTTTTGGCTATTTATTTTAGGTACCACTAAACAAATTTTTCATTTAATTTTCTAAGTGTAATATTATTTATTTTTAATGGAAATTTAGGTAAAAAGACAATTCGGGATGTCAAATGACCATAATGCCCCTGTTCGGGTGGCATTCCCAATTTTTCGGTAACACCGTATTTTGTCTGTTTTTCGATTTCTCACTTTTCTTTGTACTAATTATTTAATTTTTCTTTGATCTTTCTAATGATATTTATTCTTCAATAAGGGTCTATTTAAGTCTTAAAATGTTTTCCGTGGTTCCCATGATCAGAGCTAGTCAACGGTCCACTCAGTGACTTCAGGCCACACATCGCTAGGTTTCCCGGCTCACTTATTCGGTTACATTTCTTTGCTATGATTTTTCCTTTGTTTTTCTTGTATTTTCTTTTTTTGTATTTCATTATTTATGTCTCCTCTCTCATAACAAGGTGTGGTTCTAGGCATCCTAGCTGTCCGGACAGCACTGGTCACCGGAACAGCAGAACGCACTACCGAACTTAGGGGTGTTACATACCTAATAAATTACCAACTTCGTCTACCGATAACCCATTAAATATACTACAAGGGATTTTAAGCCTTTTCTTACTTCTTTTTACAGTGGTGAGCACTATTTGCAGGTGTTAAAAAAATTTTTAACTGAAGTGAAACCAGATAACACATTTAAAGAATTAATAATTTCTGTAAAAATTTTGGCTGAGTGTCATCTATATTTTGAATAAACCAGTTCTTTAAAAACCTGTAAAAAAAAACACTTCCTATATTTTGTTCAATCCCCAAACTCCAATATTCAATCAACACAATAAGTTTCTCAACAATTGTTAACTCAAATCCACAATAATTTTCCAGTGTTTTCAAAAGCTGAGATAAAAGAATATATCACAATATTTACAAACAAAAATAATTTACAAATTTAGTTTACAACTTTAATGTACAATTTTAATTTACAAAAGCTCAAAACCAAGAACAATATATACATATAGTGAACATACATTACAATACAAATTACAAAATATGGTATACTCAATATACTTGATGATCTCTCAGTGTAGTACTAGCAGCCTAGTCTGCTGCCCTGTCAGTCAGTCTACCTGCGACAGCAATGAAAAGCTATCGCTGAGCCAATGTCTCAGTGGTGCACAACATTAACAAAATGCAACTTTAAATCATAAATCACAAGTCGTATAAATAATGAATACTTAAAATCATAGTTAAATTCAAAGATAGTGAATATCATAAAGAATTTAAACTCCATTTCACAATATTATAATAATATCAATAAATCACACACATAGCTTAATCATGTTGCCAAAGTCCAATTCGTCCCAAAAGCCGATGGCTAATGAGGAATAACATAGCTAGCTAGCAAAAATATGAGTACTCATTCTATTCGTCCTCAACAGGCACACACCTCAACACTTCAACTAGAGAGGGAATTCAAAGTCAATTCATCTCACTAGACAAGCTAGCAAGGAATTCAATCAATATACATGATAGTTGTGGTTTCAAACCATTTACAATATTTTTCAAGCAATAAGTATCCATCAAATATCATTCAAACAATTTCTCACAATTTAAAACAATAACATACAATTTGTCAATATTTATTTCAATTGAAAATTCAAAAGAAATACTGTTGTGCACAAACCTCTGATAAATATCTCTTAGCTCTGACTCAGTGTTTCCTTCCCCTTCCCTGAGTCTTTGCTAACTGAAACACACAATTTGAAGTGTTTCAGTACTCATTTAAATCATCTCTAATAATAAGGCTTAACAAATAATTTATTGAATTCTATTATTTCCTTAGTCAACCTAAAATGTTAACCCTCAATGTACTCTAGGTGAATTAGGTTTAATGTTACCAATGTACATGTTACCAAATTCATTTTCAAATATATTGCATTTTATTGCAATTTGTTAGATTTCGGTATACTAATTTAACCTAATCGGATGACCTAGTTTCCTCGATTTTCGAGTTTTGGTCCAAACTACAAACTTGTAGATCTATGTCTTATTGCACGCGGGACAAAATTTCAGGTCATTCTGAGTAGTGTAGTCCAAGTTATGGTCAATTTACCAATGCTGGACAGAATGCGCCAAAATGGTAACTTTCGGTCATTTTTAGGTCACTTTTGGTTCGGCCAGTTTTTATACCTGAAGTTCTACAAGTTATTTGACTTGTTTCTGGCTATTTCTGGGCTTTAGTGTCTTCATAAGAATTGTAGATATATGTCTCAAATATTCATGGTAAAAATTTCAGGTCAATTGGACCTGTTTTGAGTAAGTTATGGTTAAGAAACTAACTACTGCCCAAATGGTCAATTTTCAGTCTTTCAAAGCACTAATCTGGATTTGGTCATTTTTCAAGTCACCTTCTAGGCAGAATTTTGGTAAGCTTCCTTCATGAAAATTCACACATTTTGTGCCTAGTTTTACCTCCAATTTGTCTCATACCAATTGGAGTCACACACTTAAGGTTCTAAGCCAAAACATACACTGCCCTACTACACATTGTTCATCCTTTACCAATTACACATTCAACACTTACCAAGTTAACTCTCTCATGCCAATTTTAGTTGTACCATACTATTAACACATTTTACTTCACATTTTTTGTCATTTTGGCAGCTTGTAACCACTCTCAACATACACACTTTAATATAGATTTTTTCAAAGTCCCATTTACAACAATTCAACCACATGAACATACCTCATTTCCGTGTCTAAACCCTAACAATTAAACACACACACATGCTGCCACCATAAGCAACATAATTCAACAAACCATTCCATGAAACTTAAACACTTCAATCTTCTTCATGAGGCTGCCACAAGTTTACACATACCCATTAATTTCTATTTTCACTTTTCAAGCTTACAAATCAAACCTTACACATGGAATTCAACTATAATACAATCAAACATTTAAATCATCATTAAACCCACTATTTACATACAAGAATAAGCTGTTCATATTGAGTTTTCATGGCTGCAAAAATGGTGTACCACCATTAACTCATCAAACATCAAAACTTCTTCCACAAATCAACTCACCACAATATTCACTCAAAGTTTAATGAAACAAGAATAAAAAATACACACTTACCACTTTTGAAGCTTGACCAAAACCTTACTAAACCTCCTTAAAATTGCTATCAAAATCTTCATTGCAAGGTGAGGATTAACTTTAAAGAAGAGACTTAGTGAAAATGGTGGCTCAAAGTAGATTGTATGGAGCTTAGAAAGGATTCAGCCATGGAGGTTTCTTTCACTTGTTTCGGCTGGTTTTGCAAAGTGAGGAAGATGAAGGCATATTCTGCCACAATTATGCTTAATGGTCCACTTAAGTGGTGTTAGTGGAGCACTAATTGAATAAAAATATATTTTAATGTTAAACTTTCCAATTTTCCACAATTTCCTTCTATCTTTTGCTATTTAGATTATGTACCACTATTTTAATTTTTCATGACATTTTCCAAGTGTAATATCATTTATTTCTAATGGACATATAGGTCAAAAGATAACTCGGGATGTCAAATGACCACAATGCCCCTATTCGGGTTGCATTCCTGATTTTTCAGTAACACCGAGTTTTGTCATTTTCTCGATTTCTCGTTTTTCTTTGTACTAATTAATTAATTTTTCTTTGATATTTCTAATGATATTTATACTTCAATAGATGTTCATTTAAGTCTCAAAAATGTTTTCAGGGTTCCCCACGATCCGAGGCTAGTCAACGGTCCACGCAGCAACTTTCCGGTGCGGTCACCCATCGCTATGGTTCTCAGCTCGTTTAACTTGGTTACATTTCATTGCAATTATTTTTCTTTTGTTTTTCTTGTATTTTATTTTCTTATATTTCATTATTTTATGTCTCCTCACCAATATTTAAGTGCAGTTCTAGGCATCCTAGCTGTCCAGACAACACTAGTCACAGGAACAGTAGAACACACTACCAAACATAGGGGTGTTACAAGGCTACTATTCATTTGATCATTTAAGTCAAAATATTGACTTTCTCGTATATAATAGTTGCATGAATTCTAATTACATAAATTTACCACATTTTGGTTCCCAAAAGTGTTGGCATTAGTTTCCAATCATTGCTTCTAACCAATGGAGAATAAATCAAAATTTCAGTTTTTGGGTGCTAGAGTTCACTATTCTGTTAAGCCATTCTACAGTAAGAATTTGGCCAGGTTTTCTCAATCAAAGTTGTTTCTTATTTTGTACAGTTACATTTCACTTTTTGAATCACTCCATTTAGAGTTTTGTAGCTCAAGTTATGGTCTAAATACCATAACTAGCTGGATTATAATTTTTCTAGAATTTCTGGGCAGAATCAATTCTGCAGTTTTGATGTCCTAATTTTAATGGACAATTTCATTTAGTTTTGGTCATAAATTAGAGTTATGGTCCCCATGAAAGTTGTCCTAAATTGTCTAGGCTTTCCATTGATATCAAATTCAGGTCAAATGGACATTTCTACTGTGAGTTATGACCAAATGAATAAACAATGTTCATTTGGTCATTTTCCAGGGGCAGCATATTGGTCACCCGGATTCAGTTAATTTTTAAGGCTAGTTAGGTTGGTTTTCTGGGCAGGGTTCCTTCATCAAAGTTGTGGAAATATGTATCTAGTTTCACCTCCAATTGGCCTTGCACCAATTGGAGTTACACAAGTTCAGTTAAGGCTCTCCAAACACACTGGACTCCAAGAGTCCAGATTGCAGCACACAAGGCAGACTACCCTTTTCAATATTCAATGACAGAATTCACTTCATATTTAGTTTAAAACTTACCAAATGATCACTAATTGACCATTAAAATGTTCCTAAACCATTATAGAAGCAAAACCTCAATTTTCTCAAAACCCTAAGTTCTCAATTTCTCAAATCTTGCATTATACAAACAACTAAAGTTTTTATCTCACTTATATATATCAAGGGACATCCCTACATCATTTTAAGTCCATCAAAAGCCATCAAACTCATCAAAGTTCATGGCTGCCAAAATTTAAAGAAACCCTAACATGTATAGTTTGCTTCAAATTTTTCAATTCATTACTTAATTTAGTGTTTTAACAAGAAATAAATATGTAAGAAAGAAAAATAAGGCACTAACCTTGTGAGCAAAATTTTCCCTTAGCTAACTTCAAATTTTCTTTCACTTTCTTTGGTTTTCTTGGCTGCCAAATACCTTCCCAAAAGAAGAGGAAAAGTTTTAATGAAGTGAGCTAGGGGTTTTAGGGTTGAATTGAGGAAGAAATGAAGAAATTTTGAAGCAACAATGGACTATAAAGGAAGCTGGTTCGGCTGGTGTTTTAGGAAGAAGAAGGCTGAGTTCTTTTTAAGTTTTTTTCCTCATTTGATCTTCTTTTTAATGGTTTAATAAGGGTTTGCCAAAATATAATTGGTTTAATGACATCATGTGATGTCAAAATTCAATTTTTTATCCATTTTCTTTTTTCTTTTCTACTCATTTTCAATTCAATTTTTAGCAATATTTATTCACATTTTATATCATGATAATTATTTACTTAACTGGATAAGTCAGTCAAAAATCATCTCTGAAGACGAAATGACCAAAATGCCCTCCGTTTGGCTTATTAAGCCAAAATTGTATGAACCAATCGAAAAAATTTTCTAAGCCTTTTCTTGGCATTCTAGTGCCATAAAAACCTCAATGACCCTTCTCTAGAGTCCTAAAAATTATTTTATGAATTTTCTCCCAAGTTTATGGCTATTAGCTGCGTAGACCGCAAATTCCCATTAGGTTATCCATCGCTGGGGCACCGGCTTATTTAACTTGATTGTATTTTATTTCTAAAATTTTCCTAAATTTTTCTTATTAGTATTTGAGTTATTTATGACTCCTCACTTTAGTCTAATTATTTTTCCAGACGTTCTAGCTATCCAGACCAATACTGGTCACCTAAATAGTAGAATGTACAGAATGGCTATAGTGAGGGTGTTACACAAGCAGCCTACTCTGCTGCTTTATTTACCTCTTTACCTGCGATAGCAATAAAAAGCTATCACTAAGCCAAAGACTTAGTGGTGCACAATTTAAAGAAAATAATAATTTAAACAGCAAATAAATCACAATATCCCCAAGTAAATCAATTCAAATATTAATACATATAAAATCATGCTTTATTTCTAAAGCCAGAAAATTTCTTAATAAAAACATATTTCATTCCATAAATCATAAAACAAAATTCTAAAAAGACACATAGTTTTGATCATGACACGATTTCCAATTCGTCATAATAACCAAAGGCTAATGGGGAATACCAAGGCTAGCTAGCACAAATATATGAGTACTCATTCAATTCGTCCTCAATTGGCACACACCTCAACACTTTAACCAGAGAGGGAATACAAATCCAATTCATCCCACTAGGCAAGCTAGTTAGGAATTGAAACATATAGTCATGACACTGTGGTTTCAAACCATTTTAACAATTTTCCAAGCATTAAAATATCATTCAATTCATTTTCATATTTTATTCAAAATAATTTCCCAAAAATTTGGGCTAGCAATACATAATTTTTTCAAACAACATATTCAACACAATTGAGGCGATAAATTAATTTCACAACTTATTCAATTCAAAATTAAAATTGAAAATAAAAAAGGGTTAGTTATTGTGCACAAACCTATAATGAGTCGCCTCTCTGCCTTGACTCACTTTTTTTCTTATCTTTTTTTATCTCCTTTTCTACTGAAATACACAATTTAAAGTGTTTCAATACTCATTCAACTCATTTATAATAAATAATTCAACAATTAAATTTTGTAGACTTAATCCACCTCAATAGATTTATAAAATTTGAGTCCTTCGCAATTGATGCATTTGTGATTACTATTCACATTACTATTCATTTCAAAATATTGACTTTTTCATACTTAAGGGCTATACTAGTTTTAATTGCACCCACATACCACATTTTGAGTTACAATTGTGTTGGCATTGATTGCCAATTGAAATTCAAAACTCCCTAAGACAAATTCCAAAATTTCAATTTTGGTCACTTGGGTTTACTGTTTTATTGGGCCTATCTACAGTAGAAATTTGGCCAATGTTTCTTCATCAAAGTTGTTCCTTAATGTCTTAGCTTTGATTCCCTTTTTGAATTACTCCATTTGAATTTTTGAAGCTCAAGTTATGCCATTTATACTAAGGCTTACAGAATTGGTCAAAACCCAGAAATTCTGGGCATATTAGGTTTCTGGCTAATTTGGTGACCTAAGTTTGGTTGGTTATTTGGCCAGGTTATGGTCAGAATTTGGGTTTGTGTTCTTCATGAAAGTTGTTCTACTATGTCTAAGCTTTCCAATATTATAAAAATCAGGTAATTTGGACCTTTTCACACCAAGTTATAACCACTTGAACATGTACTATTCATATGGTCAGTTTTATCCAGTGCTAGGGTACCTAATCCAGATTTAACAAAATTTTACACTAACTTGTGGTCAGTTTTAGGGCAAGATTTCTGCATGAAAATTGTTGATTTGGGTCTTAATTTTCATCTCCAATTAGCCTTACACCAATTGGAACAACAGAATTTCAGTTATAGCTATTTGAGTGGTCCAAGGTCAAGCTGTCCAAAATTAGACGTTACCACATTTACACTTCAATTCCATTCCATGCATTCAACTACACTCATAAACATACCAATTGACCAATTTAAGCATCAATTATGTCAATTTTGCATCAATTCATCAAAATCCTCAAATTTTTCCCGATTTTCCAATTGCCAAGAATCCTAATTTCCAATTGTTTCAATTCATGCAATCAAAGTGTATAAAACACATTTACATACTCAATCAAGCATGAATACACTTTTAATTCTAACAAATTCCATCAAACCTTAGTTTTTCTCAAGGTGGCCGAATTTCCCTAGGTCCTGTACCATGTCATTTTCATTTCAATTTTCAATAAATCCTAACTTAGTTTAAGTACCTAATCATAATTATAAAGAGAGAAATGGATGAACCACTACTAACCTCTTGTTAGAATTTTCCAAAGCACCAATTCTTCTAGTTTTCTCTTCCTTTTTGCTCCTAATATTCTTGTCAAGATCCAAGAATAAGATTTACTTAAGGAATTTATGAGATTTACGGCTAAAATTAGGGTTTATAGAAGCATGAGGTGATCTTTCATGGTGGAAGAAAGAAAAATGAGAGAGATGAGAGAGAGAACCATTCAGCGACTTGAAGAAGAAGGTGGGTAAGTTATTATTTTTTTCTTTTTAATTGTCTTCTATGTAAGCATTATCTCTCTAATTTCAAAATTAAAATGAAATATAATTTATTAATGTGTCATGCTTACTCAAGCATGATGTCATAACTCCTTTTTTGATTTTCTTTTCTTTTCTTCCACACACAACTCTTCATTTGCAATTGATTTTCAACAATTTTAATTTCCTACATTATAATGGACATTTAGGCCAAGAGTCACCTCTAAGGGTGAAAGGACCAAACTGCCCCTTACCGGTCTGATCAGTTTTACCAATAACACTAGATTGCTTCCTGAACCCTGATCTAATTATTTGAACTTGTTCTTAATTCTTTTCTATGGTTTTTACATTTCCACTAACTTTGCAATTATCCTTAGGCCTGGGTGTCATAGAGTCCCATTCGAAAATAGGGCAATGACTGACCTCGCAGTCACTTCTCGGTTCGATCACCTATCACTGTGGCCTCGGCTCATTTAACCCATTATGCCTTGTTTTCTTGATTTCTATTCTACCATCATGTAATTATTATTAATTTTTGTTTATGGCTTTTCTAGGTGACTTAAATATGGTTTTACACATCCCAATTTTTCGAGCAGACACTGGTCACTTGGAACAGTGGAATGTACGGAACTAATAAACATAGGGGTGTCATACTATAGCTCCTACAGTTCCTATACGAGGGATCAAGACAAGTACGTAAAGCAAAGATGACAGATTACAGTTGGATGCTCCTAAGTATAAGGAAAGAGATGACGCTTTTGAATACGTTAGGGAGATCAAAATGATAGTCGATGAATTGAATGCCAATAATAATAGGGTCACATAGATTGCTTGTTTTACCCTAAAGTGTAAAAAGGCAAAGGAATGGTACAAGTCCCATATTATGGATAGGGTCGACAGTATGACTTGGTCTCAGTTTCAGATAGAGTTTACTAATTAGGATTTCCTATAACGTTCTAAGGAACTGAAGGTGGTGGAGTTTAAATAGTTGAGGCAGACTGCAAATATGAGTGTTGACGAGTGCACAAACAAGTTTGTTGAGCATCTACAATATGTGGGCTAGGAGTATAATACGGATAAGAAGAAGGCAAAGAGGTACGCACAAAGGTTGCACTCCATATATTCTTCATTGATTTTGGTTGCAGAAACCCACAACTTCTATTCCATAGTAAATGCAATAAGAAAGATAGAGGCTGGGGCTATCATTGAAGGGAGTCTAAAGTTGAAAAGTAAAAAGTAGAGCAATCAACAATTCCTAAGGCTATGGATGTAGGAGGTTTTGATCATTTAACCAAAACTGTTTCCTCACCTATAAATAAAAAAGATAAAGGAGGGAAGTTTAGCAAGAAGCAAAAGAAGAATAAGTTCTAGAATAGAATCAAGTCAGGCCTTGGGATAGGAGGCAGATTTAGTTCGGGTTTGGATACCTATGAATGTATTAGATGTGGAAAACCTCACCGAGGAGTTTGTAGATTTGGAAGCTCCCAAAGTTACAGGTATGGTTAAGAGGGGTACATGTCTAGGAAGTGTCCTAACATGGAATGGGTGGCTTCACAGTAGCAGACTAGGTTAGGTAGTGTGGCTCAACTGGCAGTGAGATAGACTTTTATGGGTCCCTTATAGGAAGGGGATAGGGTAGAGGATAAGATTCTTCTTCCTCTATAGTAGGCTTATAAGGGAGGGGTTTAACAACATCAGCAAGGATCTTTACCATAACACAATAGAAAGCCAATACCTCTAAGACTGTGGTGTCAGGTAACCTTTACATTGGAAATTTCAATGCGCATGTTTTGATTGATCTAAGTGCATTCCATTCTTTTGTTAAACCCAAAGCAATTCTAAGGTTAGGTTTAGTAGTTTCAAGTTTGTAATGTCTATTACTTATTAGTGCGCTCAAGTGTGACCTTTGTTGACAAAGATGATCTGTTACGCTTGTCCAGTGATGGTGGAGGATAAATGTTTTCCAATTAACCTAGCGGTCCTAAAATTGATGGATTTTTATGTCATTCTAGGGATGGATTAGCTCTCAGCAAATTATGTCATCTTAGACTGTGGAAACAAGGTAGTTCCATTTAGAGGACAATATGGTTTAGAGGTAGTCTTTTAGGGAGATCAAACATTAGTAGTGACAGGGATGATCTCTGTGATGCAAGCCAATAAGATGCTCTAAAAAGGATGAAGAGGGTTTCTAGCTTATAATATAGAAGTTATGGATAATAGAAATGGACCAGAATCAATTCCTATGATAAGAAAGTTTTAAAATATGTTTCCTAAGGAACTACCTGGTTTGCCACCTGAAAGGGAGATAGATTTTAAAATTAATCTAGTGCCTGGTACTAAACCCATGTCTACTCCTCCTTACAAGATGGCTCCTATAGAGTTGAAAGAGTTAAAAGAGCAATTGCAGGAATTAGTGGATAAGGGATTCATCCAATTAAGTACCTCCCCTTTGGGTGCTCTAGTACTGTTTATAAAGAAGAAGGATAGATCCTTAAGGCTGTGCATCGACTATAGGTAGTTGAACAAGGTAATTACAAGAACAAATACCCCCTGCCCTATCTTGCTGATTTGTTTCATCAGCTGGCTGGAGCTAGTTGTTTTTTAAAGATAAATTTGAGGACGGATATCACCAATTGAGGATTAAGGAGTAAGATATTTTGAAGACTACCTTCTAGAGTAGATACGGGCATTATGAGTTTCTTGTAATGTCATTTGGGTTAACATATGTCCCAGCTGCATTCATGATCTCACGAACAGGGCATTCAGACAATATCTAGATTACATTATTATTAGTAGTATGCCCTAGCGCAAATCATTATATTGTATCTTGTAAATATTTACTTTTATTAATGGCAGATTTTCTCTTCTTTTGAATTTAGATAGTTTAAATTTAATTGAAAATGTCTTTTAATATCTTGTTAAATGTTATATTCTTAAGTTGTTAAAAATATGAGTGATAGAATATTCTAGTACAAGTCTTATAAATTTTGATTCACAATTTGGGATATCTCATTGGACATGACTTATCCGGAAAGATTGTCACCCTTGTTTGTTTCCATGAATTAGTTTGAGATACTAATGAGATGGGATAGTAAGTCTCATGCGATATGACAAATATGGTGAGCACTTATGAGATAAGTAGGCCAAACCAGTGACATAAGATGATATGTACATGGAGTTTACTCTTGTCAATACATAGTTATCTAGATCATAACAGTGCACATAATCCGTTGACTTAAGATAATACAGTTATCTTGTATATGTAACACCCTCACTTTAAGTAGTCCGTATGTTTTACTGTTTTGATGACTAATGTATGTCCGGGCAGGATGTCTGGAACTACATTTAAATGATAGTGAGGAGATATAAAATGATAGAATAAATGATAAGAAAATACAAGAAAAATTAAGGAAAAATAAAAGACGTGAAATGCAATTAGTTTAAATGAGCTGTGGTTCTAGCGATGGGTGACCATACCAAGAAGTCACTGCGTAGACAGTTGACAACCCCAGAACCGCGAGGAACCCTGAGAAATAATTTTCGAGACTTAATTAAAGGTTTATAGAGGTACAAATGATATTAAAAATATCAAAGAAAATTTAATTAATCGGTATCGATGAACATGAAAATTAAAGGAACCCAACGGATCAGGGATTTAATCGGTATTACCGAAAAAGTTAGACTATAAACCGAAGAGGGGCATTTTGGTCATTTGATACCTACAATTGACTTTTTACCTAAATGTCCATTAAAAATAAGTGATATTAAATTTTGAAAACCCTATAAAAAATGAAAATTTCATGTGTAATGTAATTAAGGAAAAATGAGAGGGTATAATTAGAATTTTTAAAACTTGATTATTATAATAATTAAATCAAAGATAGTGGACTATATAAGAGCACATGAAGACAAAGTTCACCACTTGATTTCCCTTCTTTTTCTTCATTCTCTTACCATGGCCGAATGGGTTTTCTCTCAAATCTCCGTGGATGCTTTCATGCACAGCTTCAAATCTTCCTCATTTTCAACTTAAAATCAAAGGTTCCCTTCACAAGAATTGATTCTCACATCTTGGGAAGACTATAAGCAGCAATAAAAAGTGGAAATTTTGAAGTTTTACAAGGTTGAAAAATTCTTGATTAAAGGTTAGTGCTTAATCTTTCCACCTTTCTTTGTTAATTATTGAATTAAGGTTAAATTGAGTTGATATGCTAAGAAAATTTGAGAAAATGATGAAGGAATAGTGAGCCTTGAATTTGGTAGCCATGTAAAGCATAGGAGTTGATTTATTTTTACATGTAAATGATGATTAGTGAGGTTGATTGTAACACCCTCACTTTAGCTAGACCGTACATTCTACTGTTCCAATGATCAATGTCTATCTGGATAGCTAGAATGTTTGGAATTTATTTAGACTAAAGTGAGAAGTCATAAATAATTCAAATAATGGTAAGAAAAATTAAGGAAAAATTTTAGAAATAAAATACAATAAAGTTAAATGAGCCGATGCTCCGGCGATGGGTGACCTAACGAGAAACAATTGGAAAGATAGTTGTAAACCCAGTGAATTAATTTTTGGGACTCCAGTGAAGAGTTATTGAGCTTTAGATGGCATTAGAATGCCAAGAAAATGCTCAGAGAATTTTTATCAATTGGTACAGACAATTTTAGCTCAACAAGCTAAACGAAGGGCATTTTGGTCATTTCGCCTTCAGAGATGATTTTTGACCAACTTTTCCAATTAAGTAAATAAATTATATGACACAAAATATAAATAAATATTTCTAAAAATTAAATTAAAAATGAGTAGAAAAGAAAAGAAAAAAAAAATGAAATAAAACTCAAATTATGACATCATTATGATGCCATTAAAAACCCTCCACCAATTATATTGCAACACACACCTTATAATGTAATTAAAAAGAGATAAAATGAGTTAAAATGAAAAAAAAAAAAAAAAACAATATGCCATCCATCACCTTATTCCAGCCGAAACACACCTCCCTTTCTCTTCCTCCATTAATGCTTCACCCAAGCTCCATTTCTCACTCAATTACACCATAAAACCCTACCTTGTTTTCACTAAAATTTCTCCTCACACCTTAAACCATCTCTAGGTAGCAATTAGAAGAAGAAATTAAGGACTATCTCTAGGCAGCAATTAGAAGAAGAAATTAAGGAGATTTATAAGCTTGGGGTTAGCTCTCAAAGAGGTTAGTGCTAGATTCTTTCTATCTCTCTATTAATTTTTTATTTGAACTAAAAATTGAGTTAAGAATTGAAGAAATTGGGCAAAAGTATGTATGTAGGGACACTATATAATTTTTGGCAGCCATGAATCTTCTTGAGTTTGATAGTTTTTAATGGAATTAAAATGGTGTAGGGCTATCCCTTGACAAGTACAAGTGAATTAGAACTTTAATTGTATGTGTAATATAGGATTGGAGAATTTAGGATTTAGGGTTTTATAAAAAAAATTAGGGTTTTCTTCTTATGATGGTGCATGAACATTTTAATGGTCAATTAGCGACCATTTGGTATGGTTTGAACATAATATAAAGTGAATTGAGGCATTGGATGTTGAATAGGGTAGGTTGCCTTGTATGGTGAATTCTGGACTCTTGGAGTCCAGTGTGTTTGGACAGCCATAATTGGACTTGTGTATCTCCAATTAGTGTAAGGCCAATTGGAGGTAAAAATAGACATATAATGCAACATTTTTGGTAAAGAAGCCATGCGCAGAAAACCCACCTAAGTTGACCTAAAAATTGCTTCAATCCGGGTAACACACAAGCTATCCTTGGAAAATGACCAAATGAACAGTATTTGTTCAAATGGTCATAACTCAGTGTAGAAATTTTCAATTGACTTGAATTTTATATCAATGAAAAGCTTAGACAATTGAGAACAACTTTCATGAAAAACACCAAACCAAATTCTGATCATAACCTATTTGAATTGCTAACCAAATTCAGGGTATCAAAACTGTCAGAACCATTTCTACCCAGAAATTCTGGGAAGATACCAATATGGCCAGTCTTAATAAAATTAGCATAACTTGAGCTAGAAAACTCCAAATGGAATGATTCAAAAGGAAAATTAAAGAAGAGACAATATGGAACAACTTCGAAGAAGAGAGTTTGGTCAAAATTTTTACTGTAGTAATGACCAATAGAACAGTAAACATAAGGCATGAAATCTAAAAATTTGAAATAATATTAAATGAGTTTTGAAATTGAATTTGCAATAAATGCCAACATGTGTAGAATGGAAAATGTGGTATGTTGGTGTTATTAGAACCAACTTACCTATTGTGTATAAAAAAGTCAACATTTTGATTGACTAGTGAAATGAATAGTAACCAATGAATATTAAATACAAAGAATGGCACATTAAATTTTATAATATGCCCTAGTATGCCTAGTATGATTGGTTTGGATAGGTTGACATGCCAAAAAGGGTTCCGATAGTAGTACTGCATACAGCATTATGCCATTTGGTGATTTATGGCTTATGTGGCCATTTCGTGATATTATGGCTTTTAGCCATTCTGACACTATTGTGATACTTGGCCTTGTGCCCAATTATTATTACGGCTTATCAGCTGTTCTGTTGCACACTGGGAGACACGTTGTGACTGATGGTGTGATGGTCAGAGGTACTTGGTACCCAATGCCAGTTTACCCATTTATCCAGTTCGGTTAGCTGCATAGGTTACTTGGGCAATTATATTAAGTCTTAATAAATTATTATTAACTAATTTACTAAATGGATAAAATTGTTAACAATTACCAAAAAGTTTAGTCTGCATAAAATATTAACAACAAATTGCATAAACATTTATTTTATTTTATTTTATTTTAGTTTATTTTTATTTATATTGGTACCACTAAGCAGTATTGCTTAGCGCGTTGCTTTTTGCTACCCGTAGGTTCTAGAGATAAAGATAAGGAGCCTAGCAGGCCACAGACTGGGTGATTAGTCAGATTTGCAAGGAGTCCAAACTCATCTACACTGCAGTGCATTCATGGTAGGACATTAGGTTTCTTTTGTATTTCGATATTTTGTATTTTATAGTAGACATGGATTTTGTTATGTACATTGTAAAGTTATCAAATTTGAAGTTTATGTAAATGTTTGTATATTTTGTAAATAAATAAAATTTGAGTATTTCTTCATGAATTTGAGATTATTATGATATGAATGAAATTATGGAAATTGTTTGAAAATTTGTTGATAATTGGGTTGATGTTAGAAGTTATGGGTTTGAGAATTTATTAGGAGTGTTTTTAGCAGGTTTCGAAGAACTATTTTTTCAAATTACAGCAGGCACTCAGCTAGGTTTTTCTGTAAAATTTACGATAATTCAAATTTATCAAAATTTAAAATAAAGGACATAAATGATATGAATTTCACATAAAAGGCTATTTAAACCTTTAAAATGAATATTTAGAAATTAAAATAGGATAAGATAAGATAAGGTGCTCCTGCACTCTGTGTGACATGCCTTGCTCGGCTACATTATAGACGGTTGAGGGGTGTCACATTGATTAAGTAGTTACATGTATTAGAATTTAATGGCATGTATATGTTTGAGGTTGACAATTTGAATTAGGATTTGAACATATTATTGATGACTTCGTGTAATTGCTTCATTTTGGCAGCCTTGAGAAGCATGGGAGATTGATAATTACATGAATTTATATGGTGATTAATGGTGTTAATGAATAAGTTTTATGTTGAGGAATAAATTTTCATGTATTAGAAAATTTATGGAATATGTAATGTTGACCTTGACCATTTGAATTAGGGTTTTGGATTGATTATTGGAGACTTATGTAATTTGCTGAAATTTGACCAAATTGAGATTTGATTGATGATAATAAGAAGTGCCATGTATGAAATTTGAAGTTTGGGAGTTGGAAATATGCAAATTGGAAGTGTCCTTTTGTGAAGGTTGAGTATTTGTTAAGGGCAGTGTATGTTTTGAGCCATAAGTAAACTTGTGTGGCTCCAATTGGTATGAAGCTAATTGGAGGTAAAATTAGACCTAAAATGCACCAATTTTCATGTAGAAATAATGCCAAAATTTTGTCCAACAATTTACCAATATGTTGCCCTAATTCGATTTACCAAATGAGAACCCAGAAAATTTTACAAAGTGAACAGTGTTCATTCATTTGGTCATATCTCGCTCTAGAAAGGTCCAAATGACCTGAAATTTATACCATTGGAAAGCTTAGACATAGGGCTACAACTTTTGTGAAGAACACAAAGCCCAGAAATGCCATTAACTAAGTCAAATTGCTTGCACAATTTGGGACACCAAAACTGTCAAAAACCAAAATAGCCTAGAATCGCCTTTATCTAGGCAACTTGACCAGTTTTGGCTAAGAGACTATAACTTGGTTCATAGAACTCCAAATGCCCTGAAATCAGTGCCAAAATTTCAATAAGACATAGACCTACAAGATTACTATTTTGACTAGAACCCAAAAATCAAGAGAAATAGGTCAATTGGCTAGGTTAATTTACTACATAAATTTTGGAAATGTGCATAAGTAACCATTGACTCCAACATAGTCTTTGAAGCATATCTCCCACTAGAAAACTTCAATTAAGATGGGCCATATAGTTCTTGAAATCTAAGAAATAAGGCTTTTACTTTTTTTTTAGACACCTTCCTCAAATTATGAATGTAAGAAGCTTAAATTTTGGGTCAAACCAATTAACCTAAATGGAAATCATATTAGTATAGGACATTTGAGTCTAGGCCAATAATGTGACTATAACTAAGTATACATGATTTGAAAAAGTGTAACTAAAAATTTTAAATGACCATAAGACATAGGGCAACGTATCCTATGAAGAACACTAGGCCTAAATGTTGCTACAACCTATCCAAATAATTTGACAAAATATGATACCAAAATTGCCTAGATAAGGAATCAGAATTTGTAACTGAATAAGTTATGGTTATTTGACCATAACTTGAGTTACACAAATCCAAATGACATGATTCAAAAAGGAAAATAAAACCAAGACATAGAAAAACAACTTCCATGAAGGAAGTGAGGCCAAACAATGGCCATAAATTGCTCAATTTTATATATAAAGTCAAAACAGTAAAACTGAACCTGAAGAAAGGTTCTTGAAATAAATTATTTTTGATAGGGACTTATCCCTAATAAATCACTACATGCTAAGTTACATGAAAGAGGTGTGTGAGACCCACTCTTCCCACTATACAGGAACATGAAAATTCTGTTAAATAATTAGTAATGCTTACTTGCCCAAAGTAAACCTAGGCTTATACATATATATAGTTGGATTGATTGGTATACCAATTAGGGACTACAGATAGCAGTACTGCCTACATGAATAATCTTGGACTAACAATATATGTTTGATATAATTGTTCTATAGGATCTATGCCTACCCATTGGACGTTGTGCCTAATTGTATTTTTGGTTTAAATAGCCTGCCCGCTGGCCTTGTGCCTGACATAACAAATGCCATTGTGCCTAATTGTATTTCTGGCTTTAACAGCCTACTCACTGGCCTTGTGCCTGACATGACAGATGTATATAGGATAGAATATTCTCATGTATCTAGCCTTATAGTCTGCCATAGGTTACTTGGGCATTGATATGATTTTAAAAGACTGGGAATGCACTGATATGATTTTAAAAAGATAGAGAAAAAAATAAATACACATATAAGATCCTGATTGTAACACCCCTCACCCATCTACAGTGTAGCCGACCAAGGTGTGCCACATTCGGTGCCGGAGCACCCTATCTTATCATGTCTTGTCCGTTGTTAATTTTTTTAAACTTTGTAGAAAACATGTGGTAATATTTTTTTTATCACAATTTATCTCTGTGGAAACCTGAGCAGAGCCTCCTCTGTTTTATTGGCATCTGGCAGGTTCCAATAGTTACTTGTCAAAAATAATTTTATATCATATCTGTTCTATTCATCTTGTCATATAACATATCATATCATATCTGTTCATTCAATTTCAAGAAAATAATATTTTTCATTCATTCATTTATATGGAAATTATACACAAAAGTTTATAAGCTCACTTTACAATCTCAAAAAATATTAATACAATTTATTACGTCATCAACTATAATTAAATGAACCAAAATACTAGTCTATACATGGGCCCTACCAAAATATTATAACTGATGAGGTGACTCTGGACTCTGGACTGTACCAAATCTAGATAACTATAATAAGAGTATTACAGTGGCAGCTGCTGCTATGGCGGATGTTGTGTCTGGTCTCTACTACCTACACAATGGAAAATCTAACGCACTAAGCAAATTACTTAGTGGTGCATAATTTTAAAGAATAATAACTGAATAATTAAAAGTAATAGCTCTATGTAGAATTTTGCACTTCTAGGTCATTAATATATTTTATTGTACTTTGGGAACAGTTAGATTTAAGAGTATCTTATCCGTCATTGGTTTCATTCTTTATCTTTTAAAATTTATATCAATGCCCAAGTAACTTATAACAGACTATAATGCTAGATACATGGGGGTATATTGGTTAGACAGTCGTATGTCTGTCTAGTATACATCTGTCATATTAGGCACAAGGCCAGTGAACAGGCTGTTGAAGCAAGAAATACAATTATGCACAATGGCATCTATCATGTCAGGCACAAGGCCAGTGGGCAGGCATAAAACCTGTAAATCAATGATTATCCATGTAGACTTATTCATGTGGATTTATTCTTGTAGGCCTATCTATGTAGGCTTATTCATGTAGGCCTATCTATGTAGGCTTATTCATGTAGGTAGTATTGCTATTTGTATTCCTTAATTGGTATACCAATTGATCCAACTATATATATATATGCGTAGGTTCACTGTGGGCAATTAAGCATTAATAATTATTTATCTAAATTTTCATGTTCATGCATTGTGGCAAAGTGCATCTCACATTTTTGTTTCATGTAATTTAGTGCATAGTGATAATAGAATTTTCATGTTAATGTATAGTGGGAAAGTGAATCCCACATACCCATTTCATGTAATTTAGCATTTGATGACTTATTAGGGATAAGTCAATATGTTATTTCAAGAACCTTTCTTTAAGTTCAGCTTTACTGTCTTGTCTTTGCATATCAAATTGAGTAACTTGTGGCTATTTTTTGGCCACACTTCCTCAATGGAAGTTGTTCCTCTATGTCTTTTCTTTATTTTTCTTTTTGAATCATGTCATTTGGATTTATATAACTCAAGTTATGGTCAAATAACCATAACTAGGTCAATTCTGGATTTTGGTTCTTTTAACTATGCAGTTTTGGTTCTGGATTTATCAATTTATTTGAATAGCTTTTAGTAATATTTATGCCTGGTGTTCTTCATAGGATTTGTTTCCCTATGTCTTATGGTCACTCAAAATTTATAGTTGTAAATTTTCAAGTCATGTAGAATTTATTATAGCCACATTATTGGACTGGACTCAAATGTCCTATACTAACATAATCCTCAATTAGGTCAGTAATTTTGACCTATAATTTAAGCTTCTTACATTCATAAGTTGAGGAAGATGTCTCAAACAAAGTTGAAGATCTATTTCTTAGGTTTCCAGAATGCTATGGATCATTTCAATTGAAGATTTCTAGTGGGAGATATGCTTAAAAGACTATGCTGGAGTCAATAGTTATCTATGCACATTTCCAGAATTTATGCACTAATATGGCCTAGCCAATTGACCTATTTCTCTTGATTTTTGGGTTCTGGTCAAAATACTAATCTTGTAGGTCTATGTCTTATTTAAATTTTGGCACTAGGTTTAGGGCATTTTAAGTTCTATGGACCAAGTTATGGCTTCTTTGCCAAAACTGGTCAAATAGTCTTTATTTAGCAATTCTGGACAGTTTTAATTCTGGATAGTTTTGATACCCCAACTTGGGAAAGTAATTTGATTAAGTAAATGGCATTTCTAGGCTTTGTGTTCTTCACAAAAGTTGTAGCGCTATGCTTATGCTTTCCAATGGTATATATTTTAGGTTATTTCGACCTGTCTATAGTGAGTTATGGCCAAATGAATGAACACTGTTCATTTGGTCATTTTCTGGGTTCATTAATTGGAAATCCGGATTAGATCAATTTTTAGGTCACTTTTTAGGCAGAATTTTGGCATGAAATCTGCATAAAAATTGGTCCATTATAGATCATATTTTACCTCCAATTGGCATCATACCAATTAGGGTCACACAAGGTCAGTTTTGGGTCAAAATAAATACTGCCCTTAACAAAACTCAACTTGCACAAAAAATTGCACTTCTAATTTTCATTCCTCATTCTCCCAAACTACAAATTGCAATCATAGCACTTCTAATTGGCATCAATCACATATCAATTTGGCCAAATGTCCAGCAACAACTCAATTTGATCAAATGTCCAACAATTACACATTCACTCAATTTAATTAGGTCAAATGTCCAATAATTACACAAGTCTCAAATCACCAACTCAAAACTCTAATTCAATTGATCAACATCAACAATACACATTCATTAACTCATTAATCAACAATGACATACATAAAATTAATTGTCTCCTAAGTACATCAAGCTGCCAAATTGAACATTGCTCCTAACTTCCATATTCATTTCCAAACCTTACTTCAAAGTATCCATTTAAAACTTACACATAATATCAAATTGCTAGTATATGTAATTAGCCTAATCAATTTTATTACCCATCAATTACATGTAAAAATAACTCAAACTCCTTCAATATCCATGGCTGCCAAATTTATGGCTCCTACAAACTCATCAATTTTCATCAATTTATTTAACATATCAACTCATCTTAAACTTACAACAAGAATTAAAGAAAAGAGATAGGAAGTTTGAGCACTAACCTTGATTCAAAACTTTTCCAACCTTGTAAAACTTCACTAAATCCTCTTCAAATTACTATCAATAGCTTTCTTATGATGTGGGAATTAATTTTAGGGAAGGGAAATTGTGATTTTAGATTGAAGAAGAGGGAGATTTTGAGCTTGCATTAAGCTTCCATGGGAGAAAATTGAGAGCTTCAATTCGGCCATGGGAATGGAGTTAAAGAAGATGAAGTTTGGTAGTGGCAAATTCTGTTCACTTTTGACCTTTATATACCTCCACTAATGATTAATTAAATATTAAAATAATCAATTTCTCATATTTGCAATTAACACCCCATACTTCCTTTAATTACACTATATGTATAATTTCATCTTTTTATGGGGTTTTCAAAATTTAATACCACTCTTTTTTAATGGACATTTAGGTTAAAAGCCAACTCTATGTGTCAAATGACCAAAATGCCCCTATTCGGGTTATAATTACACTTTTTAGGTAATACCTATTAAATATCAAATTCGTCGGTTCCTTTAATTTTCATTTTTATCTGTACTGATTCACTAAATTTTCTTTGAACTTTTCAATGTCATTTATACATCAATAAACCTTTAATTAAATCCCAAAATTATTTCTCGGGGTTTCTCGTAGTCCTGGTATCGGCAATTGTCTTCGCTGTAACTTCCTAGTGCGGCACCCATCATTAAGGTTACGGCTCATTTAACCTAGTTGCATTTCCTTTCTTTTATTTTCTCTTAATTTTTCTTGTATTTTCTTATCATGTATTCCATCATTTTATGTCTCCTCACTATCATTTATGTGTAGTTCCAGACATCCTAGCTGTCCAGATAGACATTAGTCGTCAGAACAATAGAACTTATGGACTACCTATGGTGAGGGTATTACAAATCTTCCCCTCTAAATAAAATTTCATTCTCGAAATTTACCCAGTGTAAATAATTGAGGAACTGCTATCTCCTTGTACCTCCACTTTTTCGTGTTATAATACTTTACTTTCTCTAGTCTGTCTTACTAGTCCTAGCTTTACAATCTTATCTTCATTTATATTTACTATCAAAAATACGTAGCTCTATATAATAGTCCCAAGTTGGTACTGTAATCTGTAGCTTGCAGCACAACATCAAGAACACTGCGTAGTTACCACGATATATCCCAATAGATCAGATTTTTCCTATACTTATCCTCAATCAGTTCTACACTCATCCTCTTTCATCTCATATACAGTTTCTTTCTTATTTCCATCCATTATCTTCAATACAATCCTTTTCGGTTGATAATCTACTATCACCTTATGGCATAAAGGGTTGGTGACAAGTATGTCATCTTCTAACACATCTATCGATATCCTCTTTCAATGGGAGGTTCAATGCATATATAGGGGTGAATATAATTAGGGTCTATCATTACATATTTAAAGGTATTATAATTAGGACATGTACCTCTAACAACGTCTACCAGATTTGGTTCCTCCCGAGCCATAGTGTACACGCAGGGTGCTACTCCAACCTCGGGCTATTTTATAGTCTTAAAAGCCCTCTGTGATGTATCAGCTGTCTCTGGTCTCATTAGTCTTCTACCCCTCTATACTATTGGGGCAGACCTTTGAGTCTATGGTGGAGGTGTGGGAGCACTCCTCTATGGGCAATCTCTCAAAAAATGCTATGTGGACCCATATCTGAAACATCCACCCATCAACAATCTATACTCTCCTCTATGGTTCCTCCCACAATGTGTGCAAACTGGCACTGGGGTCGATCTCCATGTTATAGGACCAGCAGAACTGCCAACTGATACACCCGTCTAACCTCCTCTCCTCGGGGCAGACTGGGACCTCTACCTTTGTCCTCTACTCTGAATCTAACCCTGAGACCCCTGAGTCTCTTGCACTCTATAGCAGCTGTGCTGGACTAGCCAGGTACAGACCCTCTCTTGCACTGCCTATCCCTCCTGAACAACTCATTATTTCTAACTCTCTCTACTGGGGTCCTATATACTGGCTGGGGAGGCAGTAGTGGCTGTGGTTGAGGTATGGCTATGGTGACCTAATAGAGCAATTGAGTCATCTGCTATAGGAAGGCCTGTTGTGTCCTTTCTAAGGTACCCAATGATGGTTTTGCTCTACTGCTACTACGCCCCCGACTAGACGCAGGTGCAGGTGCATGACTCTCTACCTCTTCCTCTATCGGTCTTGAAGACCCATGCTCTGATAGATCGGATGCCATCGATCCTATGAAATAGACAAAGAACAGATCTACATTAGTGTCACTTCGACTCTTATTAAAGGCCCATGCATGTGGTGCACTCTATGTATTTCTATTTAGGTATAGGAATGCCTAAACCTTTGCTCTGATACCAATAAATGTAACACCCCTCACCCGTCTACAGTGTAGACGAGCAAGGTGTGCCACATTCGGTGCCGGAGCACCCTATCTTATCCTATTGTGTCCATTGTTAATTTTTTTAAACATTGTAGAAAACATGTGGTAATATTTTTTTTTTATCACAATTTATATCTGTGGAAACCCAGGCAGAGCCTCCTTTGTTTTATTGGCATCTGGTGGGTTCCAATAGTTACCTGTCACAAATAATTTTATATCATATAACATATCATATCATATTTGTTCATTCAATTTCAAGAAAATAATATTTTTCATTCATTCATTCATATGAAAATTATACAAAAAAGTTCATAAGCTTATTTTACAGTCTCAAAAATATTAATACAATTTATTACATCATCAACTATAATTATATGAATCAAAATACTAGTCTATACATGGGCCCTACCAAAATATTATAACTGATGAGGTGACTCTAGACTTTGGACTGTAGTAGATCTAGGCAACCATAATCAGAGTACTACTGTAGCGACTGCTGCTATGGCGGCTGTTGTGTCTAGTCTCCAGTACCTACGTGATAGAAAATCCAACGCGCTAAGCAAATCGCTTAGCAGTGCATAATTTTAAAGAATAATAACTGGATAATTAAAAGTAATAGCTCTATGTAGAATTTTGCACTTCTAGATCATTTATATATTTTATTATACTTTGGAAACAGTTAGATTTAACAGTATCTTTTCTGTTCATTGCTTATATAGTCTAAGTCATTTATGACTTTTCTGTACATTAGAACTAAATTAATTATCAGTATCTTATCCATTCATTGGTTTTATTCTCAGTCTTTTAAAATTTATATTGATGCCCAAGTAACCTATATCGGACTATAATGCTAGATACATGAGAGTATACTGGTTAGACAGTCATATGTCTGTCCAATATACATCTGTCATGTTAGGCACAATGCCAGTGGGAAGGCTGTTGAAGCCAGAAATACAATTATGCACAATGACATCTGTCATGTCAGGCACAAGGCCAGTGGACAGGCATAAAACCTATATGTCACACTTTACCCCTCTGTCAGGTATCACATGATCCCGTAGAATACCTAATGAACTACCGAACTTCACCTATCGATAACTCATTAAGTACACTACAAGGGATTTTAAAACCATTTTCTTATATTTTGGAAGTGGTGAGCATTTTGGTAGGAATTAAAAACATTTAATTGAAGTTTCAAAACTAGTAAAAATTTTTGTCCATTTTTATTTGTCCGCAAATTTTGGAAAAATTTTGGCAGAGTGCCGTTTATATTTTGAGAAAACAGTTCTTCAAATACCTAAAAAAAACACTTCCAATAATTATTTTCACAACTCATAACCCAAATCAACTCAAGTCCACACAATTCAACCAAAAATTTGTCATCTCGAAATACTTCATAAATTCATTCACATTGCATATAGTACTTAATTTACAAATACAGATCTTTATTTACAAAGAGAAAATCTAAAATAACAATATTACAATTTACTGTACAACTGCTCAACTTTACATTAATACTTATGATATTACAATATTTACATCAAATAACTACAAGAGTAAAAATAAATACCCATACAAAAAGATCAGTGAAGTCCTTGTCAATTCAGCAGCTCACCCTGCTGTTTTCTCCCTGCCCTTATTTGTGACAGCAAAATAAGCTATCGCTGAGTATAAAAATACTCAGTGGTGCACAATAAAAATTCGAAATGCAGCACTTAAAACATTTATTGATAAATCACAATTTGTATATTTCACAATCACATTTCGCAAATTATCAAAACTCATTATAGCACAATTTTGGTCAAATAATTTAATAAACATAGTGTTGCCAATTCATGCACAATTTAAGCCATGACATAAAATGTTCTATAATGCTGCGTTGTACACCACGACAAAGTAATCTACAACCCCACTAATCGAAATCAATGAGGGAGGTGGCTAGCTAGCTAATGAGTACTCATCCAATCTACAATCTCAACTGGTAAACTAGAGAGGGAGGAAAATAATCGATCTTAACCCCATAAATGGAGGAGGAATAATAAGGCACTGTCATGCTAAGTATGAATCTGAAATCAATTTAAAGCAATTTGTTCAAATATTTCATGTAAATCACACTAAATTTCAAAAGTCACCTTTTCATTCACAAAGTGGCAACACAAAAATTCTTAAACTCATAATTAACACAGAAATTCCATAATGCCTACTAAATAAATTTTTCAATGATAAAATGCTTAAATAAGGTTTATTGTGCACAAACCTGACGTGAGTCGCCTCTAGGCCTTGACTCAGTCTCTTAGACCTTCGTGTCTTTTTCAGTTGAAACACGAAATTTATAATGTCTCAATATCTTTGCCACACAATAATTCCAATAATTAATTCATATATGTTCAATTTTAGCCCCAATATGCTTAAACTTATATTCTTGAAAATTTTCATGTTGAGGTTACTATTCATGTTAAAATATTGACTTTCTTATGCTTAAAATGTATGGGAAATCCAACTATACTCACATACCGCATTTTGGTTACCAAACTTATTGGTTTTGGTCATTTTCTCAAAACTTAAGTCTTTTAGGCAAACTTTCAAATTTTCAATTTTGGTGACCTATTTTGCACTGTTCCATTGGCCATGTTGCTGTTAGAATTGGGCCATGTATTCTTCATAGCAATTGTTCCTTATTGTCTTAAATTTATTAACCTTTTTGAATCACTCCATTTGGAGTTTTGTAGCTCAAGTTATAGCCATTTGAACATGGCTGGCCGGATTGGTCTAACCTAGTTTTTTTGGGCACTAACTTGGTTCTGGCAGTTTTAGGTTACCAAATTTGGGTGGCTAAAAACTTGGTTAAGGGCATAATTTGGGTTTGTGTTCTTCAAGAAAGTTGTAGGTCTATATCTCATCTTTCTACTAGTAAAATTTCAGGCCATTTGGACCTGTCTAGCGCAAGTTATGATCAAATGAACAAACACTGTTCATTTAGTCATTTTTGTACAGGGCAGAACACTGAATTCCGAATTTGGCCAATTTGTTCACTATGCTATGGTCACTTTCTGGGCATGATTCCTAAATGAAAAATGTGCCATTTTGTGTCTAGTTTCATTCCCAATTGGCCTCACACCAATTGGGTTGGTAAATTTTTAGTTTTAGTCCTTGAAAGAGACCTTGGTCATGCTGCCTGCAGAATGTCCATAACCAATCCGAATTTCCATTTGATTCCAACACTTCCAACATGCCACAATTGGTCATAAATGACCATTTTTCAGCTCAAACAAGGTCAAACACACCATTTGACCAATTCTCAAAATTTTGTCTCCCAAAACCCTAGGTCCAAAACCCTAACTCACTAATTTTGTTACATTTTACTAAATCAAAACATATAAACATAATTTCTCAACTCATTCAAGCTCATGTACACTTTTAATTCAATCAAACTCATGCAAATCATACCCCCACATAGGCTGGCCGAATTTCCCTTTGGTCCTCCAAAGATGTTTTCTTTTAATTGTAAGTAAATTTCTAGGTTACTGAAACCACAAACACAACTAATAAACTAAAATTTTCAATTTAGATTGCTTACCTCACTTGAAGTTCCTCTTCCTCAATTCCTTCCTTTTCATCTTTTCTTTTCTTGCTCAAACTTCTTTTCAAGTGATGTTAACAAGGTTTAATAATGGTAAGTAACTTTTCTATGGTGGGATTTATGGTTTATGAAGCTTGGGTGTGGTGCTCCAATGGAATTTTGGGAGAGAGCTTGGGAGAGAGAGATGGGGCGGCAATATGAGGAAGAAGACCAAAAAAATTTTTCTTTTATTTTGTTATTTTAATATACTTTAATTCACAATTATCCAATAAAAATTTCAAATTTTTTTAATTATTAAGTTTATTGCATCATGCATGATGTCATGCATGATGTAATAAACCTTTTCACTTTTTCAACTTTTTCTTTTTCTTTTTTTTCATTTATTTTTCTTTAGTTCTTTAATTTAATTTTCGATTCTGAAATTTTCTTTTCTCTGATTTTATTTGACAGTTAGGTCAGGAGTTAGCTCTAGGGGTAAATTAACCAAATTGCCCCTCGCCGGTTCGATCCGGTTTGCAAATAATTCAATATTTCTTCTGGATCCCTGACCTAATTATTTAACCAACTTAGCAATTCTTTGTTGTGATTTTCTCTTTTCCAGTATGTTTGCAATAGTCCTAAGGACCGCTGCTTCACATTTTACGATTCGAAATTTGAGTTTAAATTGACCTCGCAGCCCTTCCCGAGAAGGTCACCCATCGCTGTAACTCTCGGCTCATTTAACTTCTTGTGTTCTGTTTTTCTTACTTAACTAATTGACAATTACTAATTATTTGTGTTCAGGACTTATCTAGTTATCTTAGATTTGGTTCTAATCCCCTTAATTATTCGGATCGACATCGGCCACTGGAATAGTGAAATATACCAGGCTATGCAAATAGGGGTGTTACAATTCTCCCCCCTTTAAAATAAATTTTGTCTCGAAATTTTACTTGGCTTCAATATCTGAACAGTTGTGCGTGCTATCTCTTCATATCCTCCTCTCATTTCCAAGTAGCCTCGTGGCCTAAATGATGGTTCCACAGCACTTTCACTAACGGAATCTGATTATTTCGTAGTTGCTTCACCTCATAAGCCAGAATCTCTATGGGTTCTTCCTCATATGTGAGGTCTAGATTTACTTCAATTTCTTCTACTGGTAGTACATGAGAAGGGTCTTATCGATACCTCCTCGGCAAGGACACATGAAAGACATTATGTATTTTTTCTAACTCTGGTGGTAGTGCCAAACGATATGCCAAAGGACCCACTCTCTCCAAAACCTCATATGGTCCAATAAAATGAGGACTCAGTTTCCCCTTTCTGCCGAATCTCATAATTTTCTTCCAGGGGGAAACCTTGAGGAATACTTTCTCATCCACTGCATACTCAATATCCCTTCTCTTTAAATCAATATAGGACTTCTGACGGTCTGATGCAGTCCTAAGTCGATCTCTAATCAACCTAATCTTCTCCTCGGTCTGCTAAATAATTTTAAGCCCAATCATTTTCCTTTCACCTACATCATCCCAATACAGGGGAGTTCTGCATTTTCTGCCATACAAAGCTTCATATGCAGGCATCTCAATGCTTGATTAGTAGTTGTTGTTGTAAGCAAACTCAATCGAAAGCAAGTGTGTGTCCCAACTGCCCTCAAATTCAATCACACAAGCCTGTAAGATGTCCTCCAAGATCTGAATTACCCTCTCACACTGGCCATCTGTCTGTGGGTGGAATGTCGTACTGAAGTTCAATCTAGTTCCTAGAGCTCTCTGAAGACTACCCCAAAATCTAGAAGTGAACTTAGGATCTCGGTCAGATACAATGGATACTGGCACTCCATGCAGTCTTACTATCTCATCAATGTATAACTTGTCCAATCTTTCTAAACCGTAGTCCATCCGTACTGGCAGAAAATGAGTAAACTTGGTCAGTCTGTCAATAATGACCCATACTGCATCATGACTCTTTTGTGTCCTCAAAAGTCCCATCACAAAATCCATCGTTATTCGTTCTCATTTCCATTCTAGTACTGGTAGTGGATGTAACAACCTAGCGGGTACTTGATGCTCTGCCTTTACTTGCTGACAAGTTAGGCATTTTGAAATAAATTTTGCCACATCTCTTTTCATACCCATCCACCAATAATGCTCCTTTAACCCTCTATACATTTTTGTGCCACTAGGGTGCATAGTAAAAGGAGACTCATGTGCTACCTTCAAAATGATCTGCCTCAAATCAACATCATTAAGAACACACATTATGTCCTGGTATAGTAGTAGACCGTTATCTCTTATTGAGAATTCTAGTTTCTTGCCCTGTCTGACTTCTTCCAACAACTTCTGATACCTTTCATCATTCTGAGCAGCCATTCTGATCTGATCAATCAACACTGGCTATACATGCCATGCAACTATTGTCTACCTCTCATCATTAATCTCTAAGCTAGCATGTAATGATCTCAACTCATGTACCATAAACAAAGGAGTAACCTGTAGACTTGCCATAGTCTTGCGACTTAAGGCGTCAGCCACAACATTAGCTTTCCCTGGCTGATAGTCTATCAGACAATCATAGTTTTTATCAACTCTAACCATCTCTTCTGTCTCAAATTCAACTCCTTTTGAGTGCCCATATACTTCAAACTCTTATGATTTGTGTAGATGTAGCACTTCTCCCCATATAAATAGTGTCTCCAGATCTTAAGAGCGAACACAATAGCTGCTAGTTCTAAGTCATGTGTTGGATAATTCCTCTCATGCAGTTTCAGCTGGCATGATGCATAGGCAATGACATTTCGATCTTGTATCAATAGACAGCCTAACCCATTATGAGAAGCATCACTGTAAATTGTGTATTCCTTACCTAGATTAGGTAATGTTAGGACTAGAGCTTCAGTCAAATACCTCTTCAATTCATCAAAACTCTGCTGGCATTTATCCGTCCATTGAAATTTCACATCTTTCCTAAGCAGCTTGGTCAGTGGCGATGCCAACATGGAGAACCCTTTCACAAAACAGCGGTAATATCCAGCTAACCCTAGAAAACTATGAATCTCCGTGATATTTCTTGGTGGCCTCCAATTAAGGACAACTTTTATCTTGCTAGGATCTACCTTAATACCTTCTGCTGATACTATGTGCCCCAAAAAGGATATCTCCTTCAGCCAAAATTCACACGTTGATAATTTGGCGTATAGCTATTTCTCCTTCAAAGTTTATAATACAATTTATAGATGTCTATCATGCTCTTCTGCACTCCTCGAATATACTAATATATCATCTATGAATACCTCAACAAACTGATTGAGGTATGGTCTGAAGATAGTATTCATCAGATCCATAAAAGCAGCCGGAGCATTAGTTAACCTGAATGGCATAAGCAAGAACTCATAATGGCCATAGCAGGTTCTAAAAACAGTTTTAAAAATACTCTGCTCTTGTACTTTCAGCTGATAAAAACTTGATCTTAGGTCAATTTTGGATAACACAACTGCACCCCTCAACTGATCAAACAAATCATCAATGCAGGGCAATGAGTATCTATTCTTTATTGTCACCTTATTCAACTGCTAATAGTCAATGCATAACTGGAGAGTGCCATCCTTCTTCTTTACAAACAAAACTGGCGCTCCCCAAGGTGACACACTAGGGCAGATGAAGCCCTTGTCAAGCAGCTCTTGCAACTGCACTTTCAATTCTTTTAGTTCTGCAGGTGCCATTCTATATGGTGTTATGGAGATTAGGTCCACACCAGGTATAGCATCAATCTCAAACTGCACCTCTCTTTCTGGAGGTAATCTTGGCAATTCATTAGGGAACACATCCGGAAAGTCACATACTGTGGGGATGTCCCTCAATGTTGGACTACCCACTTGGGTGTCTATCACATGTGCCAAGTATGCCTCACACCCCTTCCAAATTATTTTTCTGTCCAGTGCAGCTAAAATGATGTTTGACGGCAATAACTACCTCTCTACATGTATTTCTACATCACCATACCGAGGGAGACCAAAAGTGACTGTCTTCATGAAGGAACGGAAGCGTGAAAAACACAAGTTTATACCATGGAATTCAAAAAATTTTCACCTAGGGTCACATGCATCATGCAAGATTTATTTTTATCTATTTGATTTCAATGTTAAACAAATATTAAAACTCTTTTAAAATGTTTTTGGATCTGTATTTGCCATTTAAGATTTTAAAATTAATCAGATTAATTTTAGAACCCTAGATTAAATCAAGAACGATTACACTAACCTCTTGATGCACTGCAGCGTATTTGCGCCTTTGAGATTCGTCTTCAAGACACCAAATGTTGTCCCTCTAGCTTATCCAAACCAAGAACACCTATGGCAGCCCTTGAACAGCTTCTAAAGCTTTTTCTATTAATTAGAAATTCAAGTTTTACCTTTTAAGAGATTAGAGATGTAAACAGGACACTAGAAACAATTTCTAGTATTTTTAATTCAAGAGATTGATGGCTAATCTCTTTGAATTAATGAGAGATGAAGAGGAAGAGAGGGAAAGCTTCAAAATGGCGTGACAAAGGAGTGTGGCTGCTGGTTGTATTTTATTTTCTCATAACAACACTTATATAGCTAGGTTAACACATTAAACCCTTGCCAGATGTGACCCTTTGATTAGCTCTAGATTTAAGTGACCCAATCACATTCTGCCAAGTGTCAAACCTATATTTAATCTTAATTTTAATCATCTTACATGATTAGAAGACATTTTGCAAGCTTATGTGTAATGCCATGTGTCACCATCTCATGGTGCCACGTGTCACACTGTGAAATAACCAAAATGCCCCTGTGTCTTAATTTTGAGTTATTAACCCAAAATAATTATTTCTCTTCTTCTAATCAATTTATATCAAATATAAATTAATTAATTAATCTCTATTAATTAATTTCTCATTAATTAAATTTATATTTAAACACTTTAAATATAAATTTAACTTATACTATACATCCAATAATCTAGATTTGGTTTCAAGTTATGCTAGGGACTTTGCAATCTAATTGCAAACTAAACCTATTTAATTAATCAATTAAACTCTTTAATTAATTAATTAAATCATATTTAATTAGGTGATAACTTGTGTATGTGTGTGACTTAGTAGGCTCATCACTAATTGGCAATGAGATATGATATCAACTCTTAATAACATCAGAACTCTTTCTTACCATAAATGATTTCTCTAAATCATTTTATGCACCTCATAGACCATGGTTAACACCTAGCATAGCATGCCATGGCCACCTAATTAATAATAAGGTTTACCTTAAATGAACCTATAATCATATGTTACCATGCACTGGAATCTCTCTGTTACAAAATCCCAACTCAAGCTGGAGTCATGGTTTATGTCAAACTCCATTTGCTATGAATATTATGTTCTCTTTTAATTCCAGGTTCTTGATTAAAAAGATTTTCTCATCAGAAACTCTTTTCTGAATAAATCTATCTGTCCTGGCCAAGAACTTGAAACATCAAGAAGAATTAAATGAACATAGGATTTTATCACTATTTACTTAGAGGAACAGATTCCATCTTGATCAACACCTACCTCCATATATAATTAGTAGGAGCCAACACATGCCCATATACCCATACACAGTATAAGTATGAAAGCAGTATCAAACTCAAACTACCTATATACAAGATAACTGTGCTATCTCAGGTCTAAAGATTATATGCACTGATACGATTTATGACGAAACATTGACAAAAGTAAACTCCATGTGCTTGTCATAAGTGTCACTGGTTCGACCTACTTATCATTTATAAGTACCTATCATGTTTGTCATATGGCATGATACTCACCATTCCATCTTATTTATATCTCATATAAACAACTTGGGAACAAACATGAATACAATCTTTCTGGATAAGTCACGTCCTTATTATGAACCTATTTATGATACTTTGTGCTAGAAATATGTCACTCATATTCTTAACAACTTAAGAATAATATTTCTAACAAAATATCAATGGACCTTTTCTATTACACATAAATATATTATGTAAACAGAAAAGTGAAAAAGCCTTTTATTAATAAAAATATGTACAAGATACATACTAAATGATATGCTCTAGGGCATACTACTAACACTTCAGTCTATAGTCAATCATTACATGATGCCTGGCTAACCAATCCATGCCCAAGATAATGTCATAATTTCTGAAGGGCATTTCAATCAAATCTGACAGAAAAACATGTCCTTGGATCACCAAAGGATAGTCTCTATTGATTCTGTTGACCCTAACCTCCTGACCTAATGGACTAGTTACTAGCACATTATAGTCCATTTGTACATACTGGATAGCAGTAGAACACATCACACTAGCACTGACATGTGAATGTGTGGAGCCAGGATCAAACAACGCATATGCATCTTGGTCAATGATAGAGAAAATACCAACTACTACATCTGATGTTTCAGCCTCCTCTCTCTGTTTCATGGTATAGACTCTAGCTAGTGCACCACTTGGTTCTGGCTGGTTAATAGTACTCTGACTACCATGAGTGCTACCAGGACCCCTACCTCTGCCGCTACCTCAACCAGTTGGCTGTGACCCTTTAGGTGCAGAGACTTGGGTTGATCCCTCGGATGTAGCAAAAGGTCTAGATCGGCGTTGACTAGTACAATCCTTAGCAAAATGTCCGCTCCCTCCACAGTAAAAACATGCACCGGTGGGCTTGAAACACACCCCACTGTGTGTTCTGCCACAAGTCTCACTCTGCCGGACTGATAAAGCTCCTCGAGATGCCTGCTGGGTCTGTGACTAGACCGGGGTGGTCTTTGGCCAGAGTATTTGCAACATCCTTACTTTAGCTAGTCCGTACAATCTACTGTTCAGGTGACCAATGTCAGTCTGAGCAGCCATAATGTTTAAAATTATAATTAGACTAAAGTGGGGAGTTATAAAGAAACTAAATAATGCTCATAAAAATCAAGGAAAATTTATAAGAATGAAATACAATAAGGTTAAATGAGCCGAACCCCCAGGAATGAGTAACCCAAAAGGAAAGTGACGATGAAGGCCGTTAGCAACCCTAGACCCAGGGAAAATTTATAAAATATTTTTTGGGACTCCAGAGAAGGGTCATTGAGGTTCTTATGGCATTAGAATGCCAAAAAAATGCTTAGAAAAAATTTTCAATCGGTACAGACAATTTTGGCTCGTTAAGCCAAACGGAGGGCATTTTGGCCAGTTCGTCTTCAGAGATGATTTTTGACCAACTTGTCCATTTATGTAAATAAATTATATGACATAAAATGTAAATAAATATTGTTGAAAATTTAATTGAAATTAAATAGACAGGAAAAGGATCGAAAATAAAAGAAATTGAAATTATGACATCATAATGATGTCATTAAAATTCTCCCAACCAATCCAATGTTGACACATGGCAAAAAGACTTTATGGGTAGAAAAGAAAGGAAAAAAAAATCAGAAAGCCTTATCCCTTCTTCTTAGCGTCTCACTCCTCTCCCAATGTCCACCATTTTCAAGCTAACCAAAGCTTGATTTTCTTGGTTCTCATTCATTAAAACCTAAGTTTTATAACACAAAAACTTATTCTATCATCTTGGTAAATCTTTTAGGAGCAAAAAGAATTGAAAAAGAAGAACCCTAGCAAGTTTGAATTTCACTCCATTAGAGGTTAGTGACTAAACTTGATTTTTCTCTTTTCATTCATGATGGAGGAGTGAAAATGAGTGTAAATTTGTAAAGAGACTTGATAAATATCTTGTGTATTACCATCCCAAAATTTTGACAGCCTTGAACTTAGTAGGGTTTTGAAGATTTCTTAGAGTTAAATTGAAATTTGGCTGCCTTTAACATCAATACATTGCTTAGGACAATGGAAGATATGTAAATGCATGACTTGAGATATTAGGGTTAGGGTTTGGGCATGAATTTGAGACCTTGATTATTTAATGGTGAAAGTAAGTTTTAATGGTCAATTTCTGACCATTTGGCTGTGTGTAAATCAGAAATGAAGTGGTTTGTGTAATGGAAATTGAAGTTAGTGTGGCTGCCCTTGGTGACCTGCAGGATTGGGCATGAGTCCAGCAGGTTTGGGCAGTAATAACTGGAGTTGTAGAGGTTCAGTTGATGCAAGGCTAATTGGACATGAAATTATACACATAATGTCACAACTTTGGTGAAGAAATCATGCCCAGAAAACTAAACTAAGTTGGCCTAAAGATTGCCCTAATCTGGGTGACCTGCATTCTGCCTGGGCAAAATGACTAAATAAACAGTGTTTAGTCATTTGGCTATAACTCAGTGTAGAGAGGTCCAATTAACTTGAAATTTTACCAGAAACAAGCTGAGATATAGACCTACAACTTTCATTGAGAATCCTAACCCAAATTATGACCATAACATATTCAAAAAGTGACCTACAGTCACTGCTAAAAATACTGTAGATTTGGTTAGTCCAGAAAATCTGGAAAATTTGTAATCCGGCCAGTTGTGGTTTTTAGGCCATAACTTGAGCTAAAAAACTCCAAATGGAGTGATTCAAAAACGGAAATATAAGTAGACAAAATAAGGAACAACTTTCATGTTGACCATTTTGCCAAATTCCCATTACAAAAATGACTAATGGAATAGTAAACACAAAGCTTGAAATCTGAAAATTTTGAACAATTAACATTAAGTTAAGAAATGATATTGGCAACCAATACCAACAATTTTAGAATGCAAAATGTGGTATGTTGGGCGTATTAAAACCAATGTACCTATTTTCTATGCAAAAGTCAGCATTTTAGTTGACTAATGAATTCAATAGGAACACCTAAACTTGAATTTCAAGAATTGTCTAAATTAAGAGTGTAACATGCCCTAGTACACCTAGCAAGATTGATTTGGATAGGTTGGCATGCCAATAAGGTTCTATTAGCAGTACTGCATATGGCTTCATGCCATTCTGTGTTTTATGGCCTCACGTGCCATTCTATGACATAATAGCCTTTGGCTATGTTGATTGAGTTGTTATATTTGGGTTTTATCCCTGATAATTATTAGAGTTTATTAGTTGTTCTGTTGCACACCAGGAGACACAATGTGACCGATGGTGTGATGGTCTGAGGTACTTAGTACCCAGTACTAGTTTACCCATTTATCCAGTCTAGTTGACTGGTACGGGTTACTCAGGCAATGATAATAAATCTTACCAAATTTTAATCGAATAATATTGCAATAAATATCAGAAATTAAGTCTACCGAAAATGTAAACATACATTCTGCACATTTACTTTATTTTAGTTATTTTATTTTATATTGTCACCACTAAACAGAATTTCTTAGTGCACTGCTTTTGCCACGCACAGGTACTGGAAACGTAGCTGGGGAGTCCAGCAGACCTCATATAGGGTGAGCTTTCAAATCTGCACACGAAGTCCAGAGTGACCTCACATTTGCTATGCATTTGGTAGGACATTAGGCCACTTTTGGTATTTTGGTATTTTATATTTTGTAAATTTCTATAATGAATATTATAAACTCATGTAATTATGCTTTTGATGTAATTATCTATGAACTATGTTCAGTAATAAATGTGAGCATTTCTCATTGAATTGAGTGTGATTTGAAATGAATTGAATTTTGAGATACTGAAGTGATTTGAGAAATTGTTGAAAATATGTTGGTGGTTGACTGAGATTGAAATTATGATTATATTGGAAGTGTTTTTAATAGATTCAGAAGAACTGTTTTTCCAATTTACAGCCAACACTCTGCCGAATTTTCTATAAAATTTGCAAAAAATTCAGATTAATCAAAAATTATAAATAAATAAGTAAAAAGGGTAAATTGAATTGAAATATGATTTGGTGCTCCGGCACACTGTGTGACATATCTTACTCGGCTACGCTGTAGATGGGTAAGGGGTGTCATATTTAGTGGTATCAGAGCATCGGTTTAGGCATTTTTGGGTCTAGATAGAGTGCATACCATTGCATTGCATTTGTAAGTATTGAGGTGACACTGATGCAGATCTGTTTGTTTTCTTATTATGATTAGGATATGGATCCTGCTTCTCAAAGTGCAGTTGATGAAGAGGTGGAGAGTCGTGCTCCACCAAGGGCTGAATCTAGGGGCAAGGAGAATCTACTCTACCAGCAGCTGAGGCACCTGCCCAACCTCAGTTTGCACAATTTCAACAAATGACCAAGTTTTATCGGCAAATGATGGGGGCAATTTCACCACCACAACCACAGCCACAACGTCCACCAGCACCACAAAAGTCCCATTTAGAGAAACTGCGAAAACATGGGGCTGTGAATTTCTTTGGGAAGAGGGAGGACGATCCCATGATAGCAGAAAACTTGTTGGATAGAACAATCAGAGTGCTGAAATAGCTTAATTGCACCCCTGAGTAGAGCCTGGAGGATGCTTTTTCCCTACTTCAAGATGATGCATATCAGTGGTGGGACACAGTAACCAGTGAGGTGCAAATGGAATGGATCACTTGGGAACTCTTCCTCATAGAGTTCAGGAAGAAATATGTCAGCAAAGTATACTTAGAAGAGAGAAGAAGAGAATTTATCAGTCTGGGATAGAGGCAACTATCAGTGGTAGAGTATGAGCAACAATTCATCAGACTAAGCCAGTATGGGAGGGAGATAGTCCCTACAGAGGCAGAAAGGTGCAGAACGTTCAAAGAAGGGCTAAATGACAATATCAAAGTCATGATAACGGCATTAGAGATCACAGATTTTACCAAATTAGTGGATGCTGCATCGAAAGTAGAAACGGTCCAAATCAATGAGCAAACTAGAAAGGAAAGACAGCAGAAGAGGGGCCGGGTCAGTCCGGTTCATTTTCTGCTACCAGTAAGAAGAGTAAGGGTCCTCCTGCTTAGGATTCAGGACAACCAAAAGGTCAGGGTCAGTCTCAGGGGTCCAGACCACAGTTCACACCTAAGATAGGCCAGTCCACACCATCAGTGAGCAGCTCTCGAGGGACGGTGTTTAGGGGACCAGCCCCAACATCTTCTGCCTGTCCATACTACCATAAGTGGCACAAGAGGGACTGTTGGTGAGTGACTAGTGCATGCTTACGGTGTGGATCTACAGAACATCAGATCAAGAATTGTCCGAAGAGGACTATTACAACTGCTCCAACATAAGCTGACAGACCTGCTCCTACACCACAAAGGGGTAGGAAGCCTGATAAATCTGAGGTAGCTGGTCCATCACTAAGGCCTGCATCTGAGTTAGCTGAGAGGCCAGAGGCTATAGTACCTGCCAGGGCCTATGCCATCAGCTCTTCAAATATGTAAAAAAAACGCTTCTAATAATTATTTTCACAACTCCCAACCCAAATCAACTCAAGTCCACAGAATTCAACCAAAAATTTATCATCTCAAAATGCTTCATATATTCATTTGCATTGCACATAGTGCTTAATTTACGAACACAGATCTTTATTTACAAAAAGAAAATCTAAAATAACAATATTACAATTTAGTGTGCAACTGCTCAACTTTACATTAATACTTATGACATTACAATATTTACATCAAATAACTACAAGGGTATAAATAAATACCCGTACAAACAGATCAGTGAAGTCCTTGTCAATTCAGCAGCTCACCCTGCTGCTTTCTCGTTGCCCTTATCTGCGACAGCAAAATAAGCTATCGTTGAGTATAAAAATACTCAGTGGTGCACAATAAAAATTCAAAATGTAGTACTTAAAATATTCATTGATAAATCACAATTTGAATATTTTACAATCACATTTCACAAATTATCAAAACTCATTATAGCACAATTTTGGTCAAATAATTTAATAAACATAATGTTGCTAATTCATACACAACTTAAGCCATGACACAAAATTTCTGATCAATGCCGCAATCTAAAACCTCACTAATCGAAATCAATAAGGGAGGTGGCTAGCTAGCTAATGAGTACTCATCTAATCTACAACCTCAACTGATAAACCAGAAAGGGAGGAAAATAATCGATCTCAACCCCATAAATGGAGGAGGAATAATAAGGCACTCTCATGCTAAGTGTGAATCCGAAATCAATTTAAAGCAATTTGTTCAAATATTTCATGTAAATCACACTAAATTTTTAAAGTCACCTTTTCATTCACAAAGTGGCAACACAAAAATTCTTAAACTCATAATTAACACAAAAATTCTATAATGCGTACTAAATGAATTTTTCAATGAAAAAATGCTTAAATAAGTTTTATTGTGCACAAATCTGACGTGAGTTGCCTCTAAGCCTTGACTCAGTCTGTTAGACCTTCTGGGTCTTTTTTAGCTGAAACACGAAATTTATAGTGTCACACCCTACTCCCCTGTAAGATGTAACATGATCCCGTAGTATACCTAATGAATTACTGTACTTCGCCTACTAATAACCCATTAAATATACTACAAGGGATTTTAAAATAATTTTCATGAAATTTAAATCATCAATTAAAATCTGGTGTTATAATATATATATATATATATATATATATATATATTTTAAATTTTGGCGAAGTGTCGGCTGTGTTTTGAGAAAACAGTTCTTCAAATCTGAAAAAGAAACCACTCGCAACATGTTTTCTCAAATACAACTGCAATAAACTTCATTTCATCTCATAATTCAATCTCAATAATCAAATCATTTCATTTTCAAACCGACCTTATGATAAAAGAAAGATTTCATTCATTACAAGACTCAAAAATTAATATTACAAAACTATACAGGTAAATGAAATCACAAATTTACATGACAATAATTTACATTTAATTATATCCCAAAATATTTTACAAGAGTTTTTATACAACAGCTCAAATTATTTACATACGTATTATTACATGCATACATGAAAACCTGTGTACATGGGTATACCTATGATAAACATGGAGCTGATCTGAATGTGTCTTTAAATAAGCTTACTCAATTGCTCTATGCTCTTTTCACCTGTGACAGCATACAAAGCTATCACTGAGTGGTGAACTCAGTGGTGCACAAATATAATTTAAAACATAATACAATATACATTGACAAAATTTACAGCAAATAATTTGGAAATCTGAATACTCATCAAATTCCAAAACTCAAAATATTCATTGCCAATAATATAAATCATTTGCATAAAATGACTTTGATCACGAAATTCAATTTATCAAATCATAACTAACCATTTAAGGTAATTCCAACAATTTATTGGAAATAAAGATTAATTCCAAGAAAATCAATTATACATAAATCATAATTGAAATCACAATTCTTTACTATTCAAAAACCATTATTTATCTCGAAAATCATTCTTTATCTCAAAAACCATTCTTTATCTCACTAACTCTGCAAGACTAATCCGAAAGGGCCATCTTCGGTATGATTTTAACTCCCTATGGTCGAGGAGGTTGAATCATCGTGCACAGTACACATCACAATAATGAAACTTCCAAAAGGGCCATAACAAATAAGAACTTAGATCTAACCTCTATAAGAGGAGAATCTAAGCCTAAGCACGTACCATGGTAATCAAAACACAACTAACTCCATTGTCTTCTCAACAAATAAGAGGTGGATAATAACCTAGTCAAGCATCTATAGTGAGATATAAAATAATATCACAATCCTTTTAGTGAGCATAAATGACAATGCAATTCGATTCAAAGTCAATTCCAATATCCAATAATTTTTATGCTCATCACAATTCAAATCATAAATTTGCATTTTTCCATGCAAATTGCCCATCACAATTGAAAACATGTTCTATCACAATTTTCCAAAACATAATTTATTCAATCCACAACAATGCTTAATACTTATGGAAATACCATTTCACAAAGCTAAATTCATACATACTATAACAATTTCAATAATCATTAAATTAAATCCAATGTTTGTTAAACATAATACGTAAAGAAAATATGTCATTTAATCATATGAAATATTCAGAACAAAATCAGTTAAAAACTAGTTGTGCACAAACCTGATTTTAGTCGCTCCTAGGCCTTGACTCAATGTTCTTTATGCTTCTCAATATCCTTATCAACCGAAACACACAATTTAAAGTGTTTCAGTACTCAATGAATTTGTTTCAAACCATAAAATTCAATATCTAAATTTTCTTGGTACTATTTCCTTCAATTCATTTCATTAGTCAACTTATAATGTTGACCCTTAATGTACTCTAAGTGAGTCAATTCTAATGTTATCAACATGTCACATTTTATAGGTCTTTACTGTTGGTATATGTTACCAAATTCATTTTTAAGTGTATTGCATTTTATTGCAATTTATCAGATTTCGGCGTACTATTTTGCCCTAGCAGGACGACCTAGTTTCCTCAGTTTTTGGGTTTCAGTCCAAACTATAAACTTGTAGGTCTATGTCTTATTGCACGCGGGGCAAAATTTCAGGTCATTCTGAGTAGTGTCGACCAAGATATGGTCAATTTACCAATGCTAGATAGAATGCATCAAAATGGTAATTTTAGGTCATTTTTAGGTCACTTTTGGTTCGGCTAGTTTTGGTACCTAAACTTGTGCAAGCTATATGGCTTAGTTCTGGCCATTTATGCGCTCTGATGTCTTCATAAGAATTGTAGATCTATGTCTAAACTATTCATGGTAAAAGGTTCAGGTCAATTAGACCTGTTTTGAGTAAGTTATGGTAAAAACACTAACTACTACCCAAATGGTCAATTTCCAGGCTTTCAAGTCACTAATCCGGATTTGGTCATTTTTCAAGTTACCTTCTAGGCAGAATTTAGGTAAGCTTCCTTCACAAAAGTTGGCACATTTTGTGCCTAGTTTCACCTTCAATTGGTCTCATACCAATTGGAGTCACACACTTAAGGTTTTAAGCTAAAATATACACTACCCTACTACACACTCCTCATCACTTACTAATTACATATTCAACACTCACCAAATTACTTTCTTCATGCTAATTCTGTTAGTAGTATGCCCTAGAGCATATCATTTAGTATGTATCTTGTACATATTTTTATTAATAAAAGGCATTTCCACTTTTTCATTTACATAATATATTTATGTGTAATAGAAAATGTCCATTGATATTTTGTTAGAAATATTATTCTTAAGTTGTTAAGAATATGAGTGACAATATTTCTAGCACAAAGTATCATAAATAGGTTCACAATCGAGGATACTTCATAATAAGGACGTGACTTATACAAAAAGATTGTATTCATGTTTGTTCCCAAGTTATTTATATGAGATATAAATACGATGGAATGGTGAGTCTCATGCCATATAACAAACATGATAGGCACTTATAAATGATAAGTAGGCCGAGCCAGTGACACTTATGACAAGCACATGGAGTTTACTCTTATCAATGTTTTGTCATAAATCATATCAGTGCATATAATCTTTAGACCTGAGATAGCACAGTTATCTTGTATATAGGTAGTTTGAGTTTGATACTGCTTTCATACTTGTACCATGTATGGGTATATGGGCATGTGTTGGCTCCTACTAGTTATATATGGAGGTAGGTGTTGATCAAGATGGAATCTGTTCCTCTAAGTAAATAGAGATAAAATCCTATCTTCATTTAATTGTTCTTGATGTTTCAAGTTCCTGGCCAGGACAGATAGATTTATTCAGAAAAGAGTTTCTGATGAGAAAATCTTTTAATCAAGAACTGGAATTAAAAGAGAACATAATATTCATAGCAAATGGAGTTTGATATAAACCATGACTCCAGCTTGAGTTGGGATTTTGTAACAGAGAGATTCTAGTGCATGGTAACATATGATTATAGGTTCATTTAAGGTAAACCTTATTGCTAATTCGGTGGCCATGGCATGCTATGCGAGGTGTTCTATGAGGTTCATAAAATGATTTAGAGAAATCATTTATGGTAAGAAAGAGTTCTGATGATATTAAGAGTTGATATCATGTCTCATTGCCAATTAGTGATGAGCCCAGTAAGTCACACACATAGACAAGTTATCACCTATTTAAATATGATTTAATTAATTATTTAAAGAGTTTAATTGATTAATTAAATAGGTTTGATTTGCAATTAAATTGCAAAGTCCTAGCATGACTTGAAACCAAATCTAGATTATTGGATGTGTAGTATAAATTAAATTTATATTTAAAGTGTTTAAATATGAATTTAATTAATGAGAAATTAATTAATAGTGATTAATTAATTAATTTATATTTGATATAAATTAATTAGAAGAAGAAAAATAATTATTTTGGGTTAAGAACTCAAAATTAAGACACAGGGGCATTTTGGTCATTTCACAGTGTGACACGTGGCACCATGAGATGGTGACACATGGGATTACGCATAAGCTTGCCAAATGTTTTTAATCATGCAAGATGATTAAAATCAAGATTAATTATAGGTTTGACACTTGGCACAATGTGATTGGGTCACTTAAACCTAGAACTAATCAAAAGGTGACATGTGGCAAGGGTTTAATGTGTTAACCTAGCTATTTAAGTGTGGTTATGAAAAGAAAAAATAACCAGCAGCCACTCCTCTCCTTTGTCACACCACTTTTAGGCATTTTATCTATTCTTCTTCATCTCTCATCAATTCAAAGAGATTAGCCATCAATCTCTTGAATTAAGAACACTAGAAATTGTTTCTAGTGTCCTGTTTACATCTCTAATCTCTGAAAAGGCAGAACTGTAATTTCTAATTAATAGAAAAGGCTTTAGAAGCTGTTCAAGGGCTGCCATAGGTGGTCTTTGTGTGGACAAGCTAGAGGGACAACATCTGGTGTCCTGAAGATGAATCTCAAAGGCGCAGACACGCTACAGTGCATCAAGAGGTTAGTGTAATCGTTCTTGATTTAATCTAGGGTTCTAAAATTAATCTGATTAATTTTAAAATCTTAAATGGCAAATACAGATCCAAAAACATATTAAAAGAGTTTTAATATGTTGTTTATCATTGAAATCAAATAGATAAAAATAAATCTTGCATGATGCATGTGACCCTAGGTGAAAATTTTTGAATTCAATGGTATAAACTTGTGTTTTTCACACTTCTGTTCCTTCAATTGGTATCAGAGCCACTATATTTGCCATTTAGATTGTTGATTATATGATTTAATTGTGTGTTTGATCATGAGATCAAAAGATCATTGCTGGTTGCAAAGCAAGGTGGTGGCATATTTAAAAAAAACACCATCAATGGTGCGCATGGTTTGGCTACCATGGGTGGTTCAAGGTTTGGCTTTTAATTATGCAATTGTTGTATGATCTAAGGCCTATTCTTTGACTAATTAAAGTGTTTAATTAGTAATTTTAATCACACAATTAAATTATGATTCAAATCAGAATTTTAAAAATTGTTTGAATTTGATTCAAATCTGAATTTTAAAGTTGTTTGAATGTGATTCAAATCTGAATTTTTAAAGTTGTTTGAATCATATTTAAATCTGATTTTTTAAAATTGATTGAATAAAATTCAAATCCGATTTTTTAAAAAATGTTTGAATGTGATTCAAATCTGATTTTTTAAAAAAATGTTTGAATGTTATTCAAATCTGAATTTTTAAAGTTGTTTGAATGTGATTCAAATTTGAATTTTTAAATTTGTTTGAATGAGATTCAAATCTGAATTTTTAAATTTATTTGAATCATATTTAAATATGGATTTTTAAGTTGAATATGAGATATTCAATTTAATTTAAGTATGTATGTTTTATTTAATTGTTAAATAGTGATATGCATGATGGATGATCATGGACTATAAAAGACCAATGTGATTGGATTTATTTCTTTTATGTTTCTTTGGGATTGTAAATTAATTAATTTATTTTAATTTATTTTGGGCATGTATTATTAAGTTTGTAATAATTTTTGGGTTGTAATTTTATTTATTTAAGTTCTTGTAAATTCGCCTTGGTATGCCAAGGATTACCATGTAATATTGGATTGCAAGAAGTTCAAGGAGGTCAAAAGCATTGGTGGGACCAGTAGGAGGAATTCAAGATCAAGTGTTGATTATGTACTCCTTCAGCAACTCTTGTAAAATGAATGAATGAATGAAATGCACCTAGGAATGCCCTGATTCAATTCTTGGTGGCTCAGAATTGAATCCCTTAGAAAGTCCATGATCATACCATATTTATTGCTTATCCATGAATGCATGAGATGTATGGGAATGTATGCTATTATATGATATATGCATGCTAATTGGATAATGTGCAAAGTGAGACCTTAATAGTAATTAGAATGACCATTAAATCTTCCAAACAAATGATTAAATTGGAAATGCTATAATTAAAGTAATTATAACATAGGCTCTCCATTGGGCAATTATTTTAAGAAATTTTAACTAGTTGCATAAGATGCAATTAATTTAAGAGATTTTCTTAAGAATAATTGTTAAGCATGAGATGTTGTAAATATGTAAATGGTTTGGTGGCCAATATTGGATGTACCTGAGGACATTAAAATTATTTGCATAATTACTGGCTCAATGGGATCAACTTAACTAATGCAAGATAAGTAAATAATGGGTGTACTTGAGATTTTGAGCATTAGGGGCTAGGTAAAGGATTGAACCTCACATGAGATGTGACGGGTAAGGAGTTGCTTACTTATAGTTTATTGTAATTCCAATAATGGATGTACCTGAGGATGATCATTAGAGTTATAAGAATTCAATCACCCACTAGAAATCCATCCAACTAGGATTTCCGTTTTGTACTTTGGAAGTGTAGGATTCGCTAAGTTAGTGGGAGGACCAATTTGATTAAAAGACCATAATCATTTTGGTTAATTACATGATACATTTACTAATTAATCTGGTTATTTTTTGCAGTTAATTTTCTGATAGAAATGAGCACAAAACAACCGCCACCATCCAATATCCTTGCAAGCATACTTGATCACAATAGGTTGACAGGACCTAATATCTCTGATTGGCTAAGAAATTTGAAACTTGTCCTGAACCTTGAACATATAGGATATGTTCTAGATTCAAATGTTCCTGGTCCCTTACCTCCAGAGGCCACACAAGAGGAACATGAAACTTTGGACAAGTGGAAGGAGCATGATATGAGAGCTAAGTGTTACATGCTTGCTTCCATGAGTAATGAGTTACAGAAGCAACATGAGAACATGCAGAGTGCGAGTGAGATCCTCCTTCACCTACAAGAGTTGTATGGTGAGCACAGCAGGAATGCTAGGTATGAGATATCTAGACAGCTATTCCGTATGAGGATGTCTAAGGGACAGAATGTTGGGGATTATGTCCACAAGATGATTCGGCTGATTGAGCAGTTGGAACATATTGACTTCAACATGGATTTCCAACTACAGACAGATTTGATCCTTCAGTCCCTTCCTGAGTCTTTTGGGAATTTTGTGACAAATTTTCATATGACTAAACAGGAATGCACCATAGCTGGTTTACTCAACATGCTGGTTATTGCCCAAAAGAATATGCCGGGCAATAAAGGAAAAGAGGTAGCTTTGTTTGCATCTTCTTCTGCTGGAAAGTCCAACAAGAAGAAGGGCAATAAGGAAAAGAAACCTCAGATTCCTGGTCCTTCCAAGAAAATAGCTAAATAGAAAAGGAAGACTAAAGCTAATGGAGGCAAAGGAAAGTGTTTCCACTACCAAAAGGATGGGCACTAGAAAAGGAACTGCCCAGAGTATCTTGCTTCTCTAAAGGACAAGAAGGATACACCTTCGGAAGGTATGTCCATATCTTGTTATTTAGATTCTGATAATACTCATAGTTCATCTACAGCTTGGGTTTTAGATACTGGTGCCAGTTCTCACATTTCTAATGATATGCAGGAACTAGCAAACAGTAGCAGCTTGCGTTCTCAAGATATTAGAGTCCGGATTGGCAATGGCTCAACTGTTGAAGCTTTAGCCATAGGATCTAAATCTTTTTACATGTTTGGACATGTTTTGTGTTTGGATAATATTTTATATGTACCTGATGCTTTTAAGAACATCATTTCTATATCTAGTTTGACTAGAAATGGCTATGAATTTCAGTTCACAGATGATGTTTGCAATATTTATTTTGGAAATAAATATATTGGTTCGGGTTATATGAATGATGGTCTTTATTATTTGGATAATAATGACAAACACAAATTGAATGCAAGTGATCTAAAAGAATGTAATGCCATGGTGAAAACCAACTCAAGTTCAAAATATATTTGGCACTTAAGGTTATGTCATGTTGCAGAAGATAGGATTGCAAAACTGGAGAAAATGGGGATTCTATCCTCATTGGGCTCTAAGCCTACTCCAACTTGTGAATCTTGCCTTCAGGGCAAAATGACTAGATCACCCTTTGTTGGACAAGAGCTAAGAGCTGAAAATATTTTGGAGCTAATACATAGTGATGTATGTGGTCCATTTAAAGAAATGGCTAGAGGGGGTTTTCATTATTTTATTACCTTTACTGATGATAAATCAAGGTTTGGGTAATTGTATTTGATGAAATACAAACATGAATCTTTTGAAAAGTTCAAAGAATTTAAATCTGAAGTAGAAAATCAAACAGGAAAGAGTATTAAAGCTCTTCGATCAGATCGTGGAGGTGAATATTTGAGTACTGAATTTGATGAATACTTGAGAGAGCATGGCATTGTTTCTCACCGACTCTCCAGAACGCCACAACTGAATGGTGTATCTGAAAGGAGAAATCGTACCCTATTGGATATGGTACGTAGTATGATGAGCTATACTGATATGCTAATCTTCTTTTGGGGATTTGCATTAGAATAAGCTTTGTATATTCTGAATAGGATTCCATCAAAATCAGTTTATTCCACACCTTATGAGATATGGCATGGAAGAAAACCAAGTCTTAAGCATGTTAAGATTTGGGGTTGTCTAGCTTATATCAAAAAGCTGAACACTGATAAATTGGAGACCAGATCAGAAAAAGGTCGATTTGTTAGATATCCAAAAGATAGTTTTGGATATTATTTTATTTGCCTACTTCACAAAAGGTTGTGATAAGTAGAGATGCCACATTTCTTGAACAATAGTTTGTTCAAGAAGGAGGCAATGGAAGGCAAATAGAGTTAGAATTGGAGAATTATGACCAACCAACAGATAAGATGGATATAGATCCATCTAGTTAACCTATACTCGTTGATGAAACATCTACAGCTGTTCCTCGTAGAACAACCAGGGTATCTCACCTACCAGTGAGATATGGTTTTCTTCATGAAGAAGAACAAGAGTTGTCTACTCATGAAGAAGTAGATCATGGAGATGATCCACTTACTTATGAAGAAGCTATATCAGATATAGACTCTTCAAAATGGATTGATGCTATGAAATCCGAGATTGATTCCATGTATAAGAATCAAGTTTGGGATCTTGTTGACCCACCTGAAGGTATTGTACCTATAGGGAACAAATGGGTTTTCAAGAAGAAAATTGGTTCTGATGGAAAGGTAGAAACCTATAAGGCAAGGCTAGTAGCGAAAGGGTTTCGCCAAAGGCAAGGAATCGACTATGAGGAGACTTTCTCGCCTGTAGCCATGCTTAAATCAATTAGGATTTTATTAGCAATAGCTGCATACTATGATTATGAGATTTGGCAGATGGATGTTAAAACAGCTTTTCTCAATGGATACATTGAAGAAAACATTTTCATGGAACAACCTAGGGGTTTTGAATCCCAAGATGGTTCCAAGGTATGCAAGCTAAAGCGATCCATTTATGGGTTGAAACAAGCTTCGAGGAGTTGGAACATCCATTTTGATGAAGCCACTAAATCCTTTAGTTTTATAAAAAATGAGGATGAGCCACGTCTATATAAGAAGGTTAGTGACAGTGCTATCACTTTCCTTGTCTTATATGTGGATGACATACTGTTGATGGGTAATGACACTGGTATGTTGACGACTATAAAGGTAACCTATATTCTTGGGATTCGCATCTATAAAGATAGAGCGAAAAGAATAATTGGTTTATCTCAAAGTCTATACTTGGAAAAGGTGTTAAAGAGGTTTAACATGCTTGATTCCAAGAGAGGATTGTTACCAGTGAGATATGGTATCCACCTTTCTAAAGAGATATCTCCAAAGACACCTGAAGAAAGAGATAAGATGGCCAGGATTCCATATGCTTCGGCTATTGGAAGTTTAATGTATGCAATGTTGTGTACTAGGCTGGATATCGCATATGCTGTTAGTTTGACTAGCAGGTATCAATCCAATCCAGGTTTGGAATCTTTGGATAGTCACAAGAATATCCTTAAGTACTTAAGAAGAACTAATGATTTATTCTTGATTTATGGAGGTGGAGACTTGCAATTGGATGGTTATACTGATTCTGATTTCCAATCAAATATTGATGATAGAAAGTCTACCTCTGGATTTGTGTTCATTTGTAATGGAGGTGCAGTCAGTTGGAAGAGTTCCAAACAGAGCACGACTGTAGATTCCACTACGTAGGTCGAGTATATTCTTGCATCGAGATCTTTGCAAAGGAAGCTGTTTGGATAAAGAAGTTCGTAACAGAACTTACAGTAGTTCCTTCCATTAAGTCAACAGTTCCACTACACTGTGACAATAATGGAGCAGTCATACAGGCTAAGGAACTAAGGTCTCACCCAAAGTCCAAACAAATAGAAAGGCGCTACCACATAATCAGAGAAATAGTTGGGCGAGGCGATGTAGCCATGCAGAAAATAGCATCAGCTGAAAATCCAGTTGATCCATTCACTAAGCCTATGTCACAGACTCAGTTAGACCGACATCTTGTGTCACACCCTACCCCTCTGTAAGGCATAACATGATCCCGTAGTATACCTAATGAATTACCAACTCCGTCTACTGATAACCCATTAAATATACTACAAGGGATTTTAAAAATTTTTTCTTACTTCTTTTACAGTGGTGAGCACTATTTACAGGTGTTAAAAACCTTTTTGATCTGAAGTGATAGAACTAACACATTTGATTTATTTGGAATTTCTGTAAAAATTTTGGCAGAATGCCATCTGTATTTTGGATAAAACAGTTCTTCAGAAAACCTGTAAAAAGCACTTCAATTATTTTCCAAATCTCAACTCCAACATTTTTCTCAATACAACATATTTCTCAACTCAAATCCACAGTGATTTTTCAAAAGCTGAGATATAGGAAATATAATACAATTTTTTTATAAGTCAAAATAACTCATAATTATTTTACAACCTCAAGTTACAATTTGAATTTACAACTGCTCAAACCAAAACAATATGTACATACAGTGGTCATACATTCTGATATAAAATGCAAAAAGCGGTATACTCGTTATACAGAAAAATCTCTCATTGGAGGTACTAGCGGCCTAGTCTGCTGCCACTGCTGTCTGTCTACTGCGACGGCAATAAAAGCTATCATTTGAGACAATGTCTCGATGGTGCACAACATTAACCAAATACAACTTTAAATCACAACTCATAAACCATATAAATAGTGGATACGTAAAACCATAGTTAAATTCAAGACAATGAATGTCATAAGGAATTTAAACTCCCATTCACAAATTATCAAAATTCATAATAACACAATTTAGTCAAATAGTTTAAGAATACCGTATTGCTAATTCATACACAATTTGATCAAATTCTTGAATAACATGATGTTGCCGATCAATATCACAATTTGATCAAATAATCTGAATAATATCGTTTGCAAATCAATAACACAATTCGATCAAATAATCTGAATAATATCGTTTTGCAAATCAATAACACAATTCGATCAAATAAGCTGAATAATATCGTTTTGCAAATCAATAATACAATTCGATCAAAAAATAATACAGTGTTGCCAATTAATATCACAATTCGATCAAATAATTGAAGAATACAGTGTTGCCAATTAATATCACAATTTAATCCATGACACAATTTTTCCGTACATGCCGTGTTGTACACCACGACAAGACATACTCACCCCAATAATCGAAATCAATGAGGGAGGAAGCTAGCTATATGATGAGAACTCATCCACACTCACCTCAGACTGGTAAGTCAAGGAGGGAGGAACATAATCATACTCACCCCAGACTGATAAGTCAAAGAGGGAGGAATAATCACACTCACCCCATTAATGGAGGAGGAACATAGTATCAGTGTCATGCCAATTGTGAGTCAAAACAATTCCAAACATTTTATTCAAATGATCCGTAAGAATCCAATAAATTTCCAAAGTTATAATTTCATTCACAAAATGGCAACACAATTCGTAATTCACTTCAATTTCCACAAAAACCATTTACAGTGCTTTTCAATCAATAAGTATCCATCAACATCATTCAAATAATTTTTCTGATTTCAAACCATTCACCATGTTTTTCAATCAAAAAGTTTTCAACAAACACATTTCCACAATTTAAAAAAATAATATACAAATAGTCAATATTTAAATAAATTTAAAAATACAAGACAAATAGTTTTTGTGCACAAACCTCGATATTTGTCTCACGGTCGACTCGATATTTCTTTCCCTTTTCTTTGAGTCCTTGTTAATCGAGAAACACAATTTGAAGTGTTTGATGCTATATTAATTTGCCTCTAACGATAATGTTCGCTAAACAATTCACTGAATACCTTTATTTGCTAAATCACCTAATATACCGACCCTCGATGTTTTCTAGGTAAATTAGGTTTTAGTGTCATTAATATGTCACACTCGATAGGGTTTTAGGTTTGGTACATTTTGCCAAACTCGTTTCCTTGTTTAGTGCATTTTAATGCAACTTGCTGGATTCCGGAATACTAGTTTGACCTAGCCGGACGACCTAGTTCCCTCGGTTTTCGGGTTTGGGTCAAAACTACAAACTTGTAGATCTATGTCTTATGGACCGCGGTGCAAAATTTTAGGTGAATCCGAGTTAAGTAGACCATGTTATGGTCATTATACTATTGCTGGTCAAATGGTATCAAATTAGGTCATTTTTAGGTCAATTTGGTCAACTTTGGTTCGGCCAGTTTTTGGACTCCAACTTGTGCAAGCTTTTTGACTTGCTTATGGTCATTTCTGGGCTTTGGTGTCTTCATAAGACTTGTAGGTATGGGTCTTAACTATTCATGGTTAAAATTTCAGGTCAATTGGACCTGTTTTGATTGAGTTATGGCCTAAACACTCACTGCTGCCCAATTGGTCATTTTCAGGTCCTAATTGCACCTAATACGAATTGGTCATTTTCTTAGGTCACCTTGCAAGCAGAATTTTGGTATGCTTTCTCAATGAAAGTTGGCACATTTTGTGCCTAGTTCCACCTCAATTGGTCTCATACCAATTGAGGTTACACATTTAAACTTATTGGCTAAAATGTACACTGCCCTTGGTTACTTTGCTTAACACACATCAATTACACACATTTACCTTGCAATATGTTTACTTCCCTACCAAATCTGTTTTGGTACATTACCAAAAACACATTCCCCCTTGCATTAACATCATTTTGGGCAGATTACAATTATCCTCAATACACCAATTAACACTCAATTTACAAGTTCTAAGTACAATCACATACACACCTAACCATTACAAATTTTTGCATATACTTTACACAACAAGTTCATATACATATCCATCAATCCTTCTATGTCAATATTCTGCCAACACTTCCATGAATACATGCATTTATTCAAGTGTCCCCAAGCTGCCAAAAATCTTCTTCAACACCAAATTGTCCTACAATTCATCAATTCCCATCCAAGTGCCAAAAATCACCATATAAATATGAAGTAATTCACTAGGTTTATTAAATCATCATAACTAACATAATTCTCATCAAATATATGTACAATTACTTCATCAATACATGATTACATGGCTGCCCAAAAATGGATATCTCAATACTCTTCAAACTTAAAAATTTCCTTCACAAAACCAACACCCATAACATGTATACAAAGTTTATCAAAGAAATCTTCAAAAATGCTAACTTACCTTATGGTTGGAGCTTGTTAAACCTTGCTTAAACTTCTTAAATTTGGTATCAAACTCTTCCTTGTGATGTGTAGACAAACTTTAATGAAGAACCCTAGGTGATTGGAGTTGAAATGGAGGAGTGCATGGAGCTTGATTGAAAAATGGCCATGGAGGATTTTGGGGAGTTTTTCATTCACGGGAAATGGAGGTTTAAATGTTGAAAATGATCTTTTAGTGGAGCAATCTGCCCACTTATGCTTATTTTTAATTCATTTTATGATTCTTAGTGGTCCACTTACTTACTTTAAATCATATAATATGTTGAATTTCCACTTATTCCACATTAAACCCTTCATTTTTGCTATTTACTTTAGGTACCACTAAACTAATTTTTCATTTTATTTTCTAAGTGTAATATTATTTATTTTTAATGGAAATTTAGGTCAAAAGACAATTCGGGATGTCAATTGACCATAATGCCTGTTGGGTTGCATTCAGATTTTTAGTATCTGGGTTTTGTCTGTTTTTCGATTTCTCACTTTTCTTTGTACTAATTATTTAATTTTTCTTTGATATTTCTAATGATATTTATTCTTCAACAAGGGTCTATTTAAGTCCCTAAAAATGTTTTCCAGGGTTCCTGCGATCGAGCTAGTCAACGGTCCACGCGATGCTTTCACGGTCACCCATCGCTAGGGTTTTCAGCTCGCTTAACTTGGTTACATTTCTTTGCTATGATTTTTCCTTTGTTTTTCTTGTATTTTCTTTTCTTGTATGTCATTATTTATGTCTCCTCATTCATATTGAAGTGTGGTTCTAGGCATCCTAGCTGTCCGACAAAGACTGGTCACCGGCAATGAGCAGCACTCTAGAACTTAGGGTGTTACAATTCTCCCCCCCTTAAAATAAATTTCGTCCACGAAATTCTACTCAATGGCCATCTTACAATAGTCATACGTTTATTCTCTCCTTTCTATACGATTGTATAATCTTCTTTTCCTCAAATTTGTATAAGACTTTTAACAATCTCATACAACGTTTAATTTGTTTGTATAATACTAATCTCCTCTTACTATTGTGTTGTCTAATATATCGGTTCAAGTTCCTTCTTGAATGACCCTTGAGGTCATGTTAGAATCATTCATCAGTCATTGGTCCTCTGACCATTCTAGTTCGTTGTCTTCCTCACATTCGTAATATTTCTTTGTTATATATGAATCAACTGTTCAAATCTCTACTTCCATAACTCTTTTTATCTGTCAATATTCTATAACTTACTTCTTTTTTGTACTGAACTATAACCTTTCGATATTCTAACTTTTAAGTTTTAGATCCCTAAGTAGGATTTTCAAACTTATTTCTAACAATTAAATTCTGTCCTGGCATAACTATACCAAAACAGATGCCGTTGGTAACTATTCTTAGCTAGGTATACTATCGGGTAGTACGTAGCTCTACACAATAATCTCAAGTCAGTACTGTAATCTGCAGCTTACAGTATAAACATCAAGAACATTGCATAGTTACTACGATACATCCCAATAGATCAAATTTTCCTATCTTTTATCCTTTTTGAATTCACTGATATTCGAATCTTATTCTGATTACAATATCCATTAGCAATTTCTAACAGTAACCTCCTTGCCCTTATCAAGAGCAATTCCATTACTGCATCTTACTTTTACGTCCTCTTGCCTTACATTAAGTAGGCTCACTAATTAGCTTTATAATTTATGGTGTGTTAGAAAATACTTTTCGCCGATAAACTCTTTCAAAACTAATTTCACTTATTATCACAATCCTTATCTTAAGGACTAATCACTAATGCATCAAAATTTATTCCCCTGTAAAGGAATAACAACAGAACATGTAGTTCTAACACTAACATAAAAGTATGCAAACTCTAGGTCAAACAATACATATATATATCTTAGTTGCTAATTGAGAAAGTACCAGCAATAATGTCAAAAGTCTCAGCCTCTTCTCTCTGCCGTATAGTGTATACTCCAGCTGGAGCATCACCCTGTTCTGGCTGATTCACAGTACTCTGACTTCTAGGTGTACTACCCCTACCTCTACCTCTGCCTCTACTAACTGATGGTGAACTATTTGGGGTAGAAACTTGGGTTGATCCCTTTGGTGTAGTAAATGATCCAGAACGACCTGGATTTACACAATCCCTAGTAAAATGGCCGCCTCTCCACGCTAAAACATGCTCCTATGGCTCTATAACATACCCCACTATGTGGTTTACCACAAGTTTCACAAAGTCGATCCGACAGCGCATTCTCGGTTTCTGTTGAGTTTGCCGATCCGATCGAGGTGGTTTCATTCAAAAGATCTATCTCTACCTGACTTCTTACTATCTCTGTCGTATCCCCAAAGTTTTTCCTCTTCCAAGAGGGACCACTAGAACTCGCTCTCACTGACTTTCCTCTTTTTCTGCTTCTCCGATTTCTTTTTCTCAAGAGCCGCTGCATTCAATTCTTTCTAATTCAAGTGCTTGAGAAATAAGTTCAGAGAAGTTGCTATGTTTTAATACAAACACTTGTAATCTGATACAATGCTTCAAGCCGGTTTCAAACCTCTTACATCTCTCCCTACTCGTATAAAGTAGACTTCTTGCATAATGGCTCAAAGTGAAAATTCCCTTTCATATTCAGCCACCGATCTACTCCCTATTTCGACTTAGGAACTCTTGTAGCTTCCGGTCTACATAAGCATCGTGACATATTTCTCGAATTCTCGAGGAAGTCATTCCATGTTAGCACTGCAGTTCTACTGATCGTGGGAATGGTTTTCCATCGTCATAAGCATCCCCAGTAGCAAAGTTACTGAGTATTCAAATCTTAGCTACTCTGCAAAGGCGCTTTCTTGAATACCCTATCCATCCTTTCTAACCACTGCTCGCCTCTAGAGGATCTATGTCCCCTTGAACTCAGAGCCCCATATTTCATCAATTTGTCATATTGTCTAGCGTAAGATCGTGGTTGTACCATCGTGTCTGTATTGGGACTTGAGTAGGCACATTACCACCATTTGTTGGAACATTGCGCTGTCTGTTGAGCGAATTGAGCAGAATCTGCAGATGCTGGGGCCGTATCTGAACCATCGACATTATGTAGGGTCAGCATCCCTTGCACCTTAGCCTCTATAGATTGATCGATCGAACGATCACCCTCTTCCATAGTTAATTCGAGGATCTTAGACCTCCTGCATAATAATACAAGGAGATTTCCTCCCGTTAGTGCATATTTATAAAGTAATGTACTGTATGTATCAACCAATGATATTGAGCAGTTGTACTGTGAAGAAAGAATATTCAAATAACATGTGAAAACAGAATTTAAAAAACTTTGCTCTGATACCATTAAAACATGTCACACCCTACCCCTCTGTAAGGCATAACATGATCCCGTAGTATACCTAATGAATTACCAACTCCGCTTCATCGATAACCCATTAAATATACTACAAGGGATTTTAAAACTTTTCTTACTTCTTTTACGATGGTGAGCACTATTTACAGGTGTTAAAAAGCTTTTTGATCTGAATTGATAGAACTAACACAATTGATTTATTTGGAATTTCTTAAAATATTTTGGCAGAATGCCATCTGTATTTTGTATAAAACAGTTCTTGTAAAACTCAGAAAAAGCACTTCAATTATTTTCCAAATCTCAACTCCAACATTTTTCTCAATACAACATATTTCTCAACTCAAATCCACAGTGATTTTTCAAAAGCTGAGATATAGGAAATATAATACAATTTTTTTATAAGTCAAAATAACTCATAATTATTTTACAACCTCAAGTTACAATTTGAATTTACAACTGCTCAAACCAAAACAATATGTACATACAGTGGTCATACATTACAGTATAAAATGCAAAAAGCGGTATACTCGTTATACCCGAAAAATCTCTCGCTGGAGGTACTAGCAGCCTAGTCTGCTGCCCTGTCTGTCTGTCTACCTGCGACAGCAATAAAAAGCTATCGCTGAGACAATGTCTCAGTGGTGCACAACATTAACCAAATACAACTTTAAATCACAACTCATAAACCATATAAATAGTGGATACGTAAAACCATAGTTAAATTCAAGACAATGAATGTCATAAGGAATTTAAACTCCCATTCACAAATTATCAAAATTCATAATAACACAATTTAGTCAAATAGTTTAAGAATACCGTATTGCTAATTCATACACAATTTGATCAAATTACTGAATAACACAGTGTTGCCGATCAATATCACAATTTGATCAAATAATCAATAATATCGCTTTGCAAATCAATAACACAATTCGATCAAATAATCAATAATATCGCTTTTGCAAATCAATAACACAATTCGATCAAATAATGAATAATATCGCTTTGCAAATCAATAATACAATTCGATCAAATAATCGAATAATACAAAGGTTGACAATTAATATCACAATTCGATCAAATAATTGAAGAATACAGTGTTGCCAATTAATATCACAATTTAATCCATGACACAATTTTTCCGTACATGCCGTGTTGTACACCACGACAAGACATACTCACCCCAATAATCGAAATCAATGAGGGAGGAAGCTAGCTATATGATGAGAACTCATCCACACTCACCTCAGACTGGTAAGTCAAGGAGGGAGGAACATAATCATACTCACCCCAGACTGATAAGTCAAAGAGGGAGGAATAATCACACTCACCCCATTAATGGAGGAGGAACATAGTATCAGTGTCATGCCAATTGTGAGTCAAAACAATTCCAAACATTTTATTCAAATGATCCGTAAGAATCCAATAAATTTCCAAAGTTATAATTTCATTCACAAAATGGCAACACAATTCGTAATTCACTTCAATTTCCACAAAAACCATTTACAGTGCTTTTCAATCAATAAGTATCCATCAACATCATTCAAATAATTTTTCACAGTTTCAAACCATTCACCATGTTTTTCAATCAATAAGTGTTCATCAAACACATTTCCACAATTTAAAACAATAATATACAAATAGTCAATATTTATTTCAATTGAAAAATTCAAGAGAAATAGTTGTTGTGCACAAACCTCTGATATTTGTCTCCTGGTCCTGACTCAGTATTTCTTTCCCTTTTGCTGAGTCCTTGTTAACTGAGAAACACAATTTGAAGTGTTTCAGTGCTATATTAATTTGCCTCTAACGATAATGTTCGCTAAACAATTCACTGAATACCTTTATTTGCTAAATCACCTAATATACCGACCCTCGATGTTTTCTAGGTAAATTAGGTTTTAGTGTCATTAATATGTCACACTCGATAGGGTTTTAGGTTTGGTACATTTTGCCAAACTCGTTTCCTTGTTTAGTGCATTTTAATGCAACTTGCTGGATTCCGGAATACTAGTTTGACCTAGCCGGACGACCTAGTTCCCTCGGTTTTCGGGTTTGGGTCAAAACTACAAACTTGTAGATCTATGTCTTATGGACCGCGGTGCAAAATTTTAGGTGAATCCGAGTTAAGTAGACCATGTTATGGTCATTATACTATTGCTGGTCAAATGGTATCAAATTAGGTCATTTTTAGGTCAATTTGGTCAACTTTGGTTCGGCCAGTTTTTGGACTCCAACTTGTGCAAGCTTTTTGACTTGCTTATGGTCATTTCTGGGCTTTGGTGTCTTCATAAGACTTGTAGGTATGGGTCTTAACTATTCATGGTTAAAATTTCAGGTCAATTGGACCTGTTTTGATTGAGTTATGGCCTAAACACTCACTGCTGCCCAATTGGTCATTTTTCAGGTCCTAATTGCACCTAATACGAATTGGTCATTTTCTTAGGTCACCTTGCAAGCAGAATTTTGGTATGCTTTCTCAATGAAAGTTGGCACATTTTGTGCCTAGTTCCACCTCCAATTGGTCTCATACCAATTGAGGTTACACATTTAAACTTATTGGCTAAAATGTACACTGCCCTTGGTTACTTTGCTTAACACACATCAATTACACACATTTACCTTGCAATATGTTTACTTCCCTACCAAATCTGTTTTGGTACATTACCAAAAACACATTCCCCCTTGCATTAACATCATTTTGGGCAGATTACAATTATCCTCAATACACCAATTAACACTCAATTTACAAGTTCTAAGTACAATCACATACACACCTAACCATTACAAATTTTTGCATATACTTTACACAACAAGTTCATATACATATCCATCAATCCTTCTATGTCAATATTCTGCCAACACTTCCATGAATACATGCATTTATTCAAGTGTCCCCAAGCTGCCAAAAATCTTCTTCAACACCAAATTGTCCTACAATTCATCAATTCCCATCCAAGTGCCAAAAATCACCATATAAATATGAAGTAATTCACTAGGTTTATTAAATCATCATAACTAACATAATTCTCATCAAATATATGTACAATTACTTCATCAATACATGATTACATGGCTGCCCAAAAATGGATATCTCAATACTCTTCAAACTTAAAAATTTCCTTCACAAAACCAACACCCATAACATGTATACAAAGTTTATCAAAGAAATCTTCAAAAATGCTAACTTACCTTATGGTTGGAGCTTGTTAAACCTTGCTTAAACTTCTTAAATTTGGTATCAAACTCTTCCTTGTGATGTGTAGACAAACTTTAATGAAGAACCCTAGGTGATTGGAGTTGAAATGGAGGAGTGCATGGAGCTTGATTGAAAAATGGCCATGGAGGATTTTGGGGAGTTTTTCATTCACGGGAAATGGAGGTTTAAATGTTGAAAATGATCTTTTAGTGGAGCAATCTGCCCACTTATGCTTATTTTTAATTCATTTTATGATTCTTAGTGGTCCACTTACTTACTTTAAATCATATAATATGTTGAATTTCCACTTATTCCACATTAAACCCTTCATTTTTGCTATTTACTTTAGGTACCACTAAACTAATTTTTCATTTTATTTTCTAAGTGTAATATTATTTATTTTTAATGGAAATTTAGGTCAAAAGACAATTCGGGATGTCAAATGACCATAATGCCCCTGTTCGGGTTGCATTCCCGATTTTTCGGTAATACCGGGTTTTGTCTGTTTTTCGATTTCTCACTTTTCTTTGTACTAATTATTTAATTTTTCTTTGATATTTCTAATGATATTTATTCTTCAACAAGGGTCTATTTAAGTCCCTAAAAATGTTTTCCAGGGTTCCCTGCAGTCCAGGGCTAGTCAACGGTCCACGCAGTGGCTTCCCGATGCGGTCACCCATCGCTAGGGTTTTCAGCTCGCTTAACTTGGTTACATTTCTTTGCTATGATTTTTCCTTTGTTTTTCTTGTATTTTCTTTTCTTGTATGTCATTATTTATGTCTCCTCATTCATATTGAAGTGTGGTTCTAGGCATCCTAGCTGTTCGGACAGCACTGGTCACCGGAACAGCAGAACGCACTACCGAACTTAGGGGTGTTACATCTTGAGAAGATAGGTCTAAGATATTGTAATGAATGGCTCTAGTGCTAGTAGAAGATTGTTAGTAGTATGCCATAGAGCATATTATTTAGTATGTATCTTGTACATATTTTTATTAATAAAAGGCATTTCCACTTTTCCGTTTACATAATATATTTATGTGTAATAGAAAAGGTCAATTGATATTTTGTTAGAAATATTATTCTTAAGTTGTTAAGAATATGAGTGATAATATTTCTAGCACAAAGTATCATAAATAGGTTCACAATCGAGGATACTTCATCATAAGGACATGACTTATCTAGAAAGATTGTATTCATGTTTGTTCCCAAGTTATTTATATGAGATATAAATAAGATGGAATGGTGAGTCTCATGCGATATAACAAACATGATAGGCACTTATAAATATAAGTAGGCCGAGCCAGTGACACTTATGACAAGCACATAGAGTTTACTCTTGTCAATGTTTTGTCATAAATCATATTAGTGCATATAATCTTTAGACCTGAGATAGCACAGTTATCTTGTATATAGGTAGTTTGAGTTTGATACTGCTTTCATACTTGTAGTATGTATGGGTATATGGGCATGTGTTGGCTCCTACTAGTTATATATGGAGGTAGGTGTTGATCAAGATGGAATATGTTCCTCTAAGTAAATAGAGATAAAATCCTATGTTCATTTAATTGTTCTTGATCTCCTGGCCAGGAAAGATAGATTTATTCAGAAAGGAGTTTCTGATGAGAAAATCTTTTAATCAAGAACTGGAATTAAAAGAGAGCATAATATTCATAGCAAATGGAGTTTGGCATAAACCATGACTCCAACATGAGTTGGGATTTTGTAACAGAGAGATTCTAGTGCATGGTAACATATGATTATAGGTTCATTTAAGGTACACCTTATTACTAATTGGGTGGCCATGGCATGCTATGCTAGGTGTTAACCATGGTCTATGAGGTTCATAAAATGATTTAGAGAAATCATTTATGGTAAGAAAGAGTTCTGATGAAATTAAGAGTTGATATCATGTCTCATTGCCAATTAGTGATGAGCCTAGTAAGTCACACACATACACAAGTTATTACCTATTTAAATATGATTTAATTAATTAATTAAAGAGTTTAATTGATTAATTAAATAGGTTTGGTTTGCAATTAAATTGCAAAGTCCCTAGCATTACTTGAAACCAAATCTAGATTATTGGATGTGTAGTATAAATTAAATTTATATTTAAAGTGTTTAAATATGAATTTAATTAATGAGAAATTAATTAATAGAGATTAATTAATTAATTTATATTTGATATAAATTAATTAGAAGAAGAAAAATAATTATTTTGGGTTAACAACTCAAAATTAAGTCACAGGGGCATTTTGGTCATTTCACAATGTGACACGTGGCACCATGAGATGGTGACACATGGGATTACACATAAGCTTTCCAAATGTTTTTAATCACGTAAGATGATTAAAATCAAGATTAAATATAGGTTTGACACTTGGCACAATGTGATTGGGTCCCTTAAACCTAGAGCTAATCAAAGGGTGACATGTGGCAAGGGTTTAATGTGTTAACCTAGCTATTTAAGTGTGGTTATGAAAAGAAAAAATAACTAGCAGCCACTCCTCTCCTTTGTCATGCCACTTTGAGGCTTTTTATCTATTCTTCTTCATCTCTCATCAATTCTAAGAGATTAGCCATCAATCTCTTAAATTAAGAACGCTAGAAATTGTTTCTAGTGTCCTGTTTACATCTCTAATCTCTGAAAAGGCAGAACTTGAATTTCTAATTAATAGAAAAGGCTTTAGAAGTTGTTCAAGGGCTTCCATAGGTGTTCTTGGTGTGGACAAGATAGAGGGACAACATCTGGTGTCCTGATGATGAATCTCAAAGGCGCAGACACGCTGCAGTGCATCAAGAGATTAAATCGTTCTTGATTTAATCTAGGGTTCTAAAATTAATCTGATTAATTTTAAAATCTTAAATGGCAAATACAGATCCAAAAACATATTAAAAGAGTTTTAATATGTTGTTTATCATTGAAATCAAATAGATAAAAATAAATCTTGCATGATGCATGTGACCCTAGGTGAAAATTTTTGAATTCAATGGTATAAACTTGTGTTTTTCACGCTTCTGTTCCTTCAAATTCTATATTGTATCTTACCATTAACACATTTAACAGCACATTTTGGTCATTTTGGACAGGTTGTAACCATTCTCAATATGCACACTGTAACATAGAATTTTACCAAGTCCATTTATACCATTTAACCACATGAATATACCCCATTTACATACCCAATTCCAAACCATTATACACATATACATGCTGCCATCAATAACAACATAATCCAACAATAATTTCATGAACTTAAACACTTCAATCTTCTTCATGAGGCTGCCTTAAGTTTACACATACCCATCAACTTCCATTTTCACTTTTCCAAGCTTGCAAATCAAACTTTACACATGGGATTCAACTTTGGTACAATTAAACATTTAAATCAACATTCAAACAGCCATTTACATGCAAGGACAAGCTGTTCATGGTGAGGTTTCATGGCTGCAAAAACAGCTCAACTCCAATAAGTCATCAAATATAAAAAATTCTTCCATAAATCAACTACCCACAACATCCACTCAAAGTTTAAGGAAGCAAGATTGAAAAATACACACTTACCACTTTTGAACTTCTTCAAAACCTCACCAAAACTTAACTTTCTTGCTCCAAGTATGCTACTCAAGGTATGTAGAACAACTTTAGTGAAGGAACTTTAACAAATGGAAGCTTGGATCATGGAGAGAAAAAGCTTGGTTGGGACAACCATGGAGTTTTCTTTTGAGAGAGAAATATAATTCGGCAATGTGGTGATTCAAGGTTGAAGATGAGTTTTTGCCGTCCCATTTAGCTTAACTAGGTGTCCCAAATCTGCCTTAGTAGAGCACTAAACAATAATCAAATGTTTAATTATACAAGGTTTCCTAAATTTGCAATTTAGCCACCACACTTTCACTAATTATATTAGGTACCACAATTTAATTTTTTTATGACATTTTCAAAGTTTAATATCATTTATTTTTAATGGATATTTAGGTCAAAAGGCAACTAGGAATTTCAATTAACCACAATGCCCCTATTAGGGTTGCATTCCAGATTTTTCGGTAACACTGAGTTTTGTTGTTTTCTTGATTTCTCATTTTTCTTTGTACTAATTAATTAATTTTTCTTTGATATTTATAATGACATTTATACTTTAATAGATGTTTATTTAAGTCTTAAAAATATTTTCTGGGGTTCCTCATAGTCCAGGGCTAGCCAACGGTCCACGCCGCAACTTCCCAGTGCGGTCACCCATCGCTATAGTTCTCGGCTCGTTTAACTTGGTTATATTTCATTACTATTATTTTTCCTTTATTTTTCTTGAGTTTTCTTTTATTGTATTTCATTATTTTATGTCTCCTCACCCACATCTAAGTGTAGTTCTAGGTATCCTAGCTATCCGGACAACACTGGTCACTAGAACAGTAGAACGCACTACTTAACATAGGGGTGTTACAATTCTCCCCCCCTTAAAATAAATTTCGTCTCAAAATTTTACTTGGCATCAGTCTCTGAACAGTTGTTGGTGCTGTCCCCTCATATCCTCTTCAGGTTCCCAAGTAGCTTCCTGGCCTGAATGATGGTTCCACAACACTTTAACCAGGTGTATCTATTTATTCCTTAGCTGCTTCACCTCATATGCCAGAATTTCTATGGGTTCTTCATCATATGAGAGGTCTGGATTTACCTCAATCTCTTTAACTGATAGTACATGAGATAGATCAGATCTGTACCTCCTTAACATGGACACATGGAAGACACTGTGTATCCTTTCTAGCTCTGGAGGTAATGCTAACCGGTATGCCAAAGGACCCACTCTCTCCAGAACCTTGTATGGTCCGATAAAATGAGGACTCAGTTTCCCCTTTCTGCCAAATCTCATAAACCTCTTCCAAGGAGAAACTTTAAGGAATACCTTATTACCCACTGCATATTCAATATCTCTTCTCTTCAGATCAACATAAGACTTCTGACGGTCTGATGCAGCCTTCAGTCGATCTCTGATCAATCTGATCTTTTCCTCTGTCTGCTGAACAATTTCTAGCCCAATCATCTTCCTTTCACCTACTTCATCCCAACATAGGGGAATTCTGCACTTTCTGCCATATAAATCTTTATATGGTGGCATCCCAATGCTTGATTCGTAGCTGTTGTTATAAGCAAACTCAATCAAAGGCAAGTGTATATCCCAACTGCCTTCAAACTCAATCGCACAAGCCCATAGCATATCCTCCAATATCTAAATTACCCTCTCAAACTGGCCATTTGTCTGCGGTGGAATGTCGTGCTAAAGTTCAATTTAGTTCTTAGGGCTCTCTGAAGACTACCTCATAATCTAGAAGTGAATCTAGAATCTCTGTCTAATACAATCGATACTGGCACTCCATGTAGTTTTACAATCTCATTTATGTACAATCTGGCCAATCTCTCCAACTATAGTCCATCCGGACTGGCAAAAAGTAAGCAGACTTGGTTAGTCTATCAACTATGACCCATACTGCATCATGACTATTCTGTGTCCTTGGAAGTCTCATCACAAAATCCATAGTTATCCATTCCCTTACAATGTTTCATAGGGTGCCGTTTGTATGCTAGCTTGACACTTATTATTGTATACAAATTCTGTTAGTGGGAGATATCTGTCCCATCTCCCCTCGGATTCAAGGACACAAGTTCTCAGTATATTCTTGAGGGCTTATTACATTTTACAGGTTATTATTATCATTTCATTTCATTATTTACAGAAACTCAATGAGTTTTAGAATTTACTTGAATTACTTGTTTCGACTGTCCATCCATTTGAGGATGATAAGTTATACTGATATCTCTAAACTTATAGCAATTACTGTGGTACAGGTAGTTCACATTATTGTAACTGAGTTACTGACTCCAGCTACCTTACAAGTGTAGTCTTTCAACAGGCTAGTTCTAAAGTTTTAAATTTCTGACTAAAATTTTCACATTTATTTCCTATAATAGCACTCTATTCGGGCGTAACTGTATCAATTTATAGATTACTTACAAATATTCTTATTTTATTATACCACGAGGAAGCATGTAGCTCTACACAATAATCCCATATCAGTACTGTAATCTATAGCTTACAATACAAACATCGAGAACATTACATAGTCACTACGTTATAACCTCATGGACTAGGTTTTCTAACATCTTATCTTTCTCGAATCCACTAATATCCTAAACCAATTCTGATTGCAATATCCCTTGACAATTACTAACAGTAACATCTTTGCCCTCATCTAGAGCAATTCTATTACTGTAACTTACTTTTAGGTCCTCTTGCCTTACATTAAGTAGGCTCGCCAATTAACTTTATAATTTATGATGTGTTAGAAAATACTTTTAGCTAACAATTCTTGCAAAATTAATGTCAATCATACTTGTTATTATAGTTTTTATCCTAAAGGACTAGTTACTGATACATCAAAATTTATTCCCATGTAAAGGAATAGCAACAGAACATATAGTTTCAACACTAACACACAACTAAGTAGTGCTGGGATCAAATAATAACTAATTGTTTCTTTCAAAAATTAAGAACTTACTAGCAGCTACATCCGAAGTTTCTGTTCTTTTTCCTTGGTGCATAGTGGACGCTCTGACTGATGCGCTACTATATTCGGGTTGATTCACTGTGTTATGGTGGTGAGGAGTACCAACTCTATTTCTATCTCGACTTTGACTGATTGTCTGTGAACTCTGGAGAACAGATCAAGGTGCTCTATTACAATCTTTAACAAAGTGTCCAAGTTTTCCATAATTGTAGCAGGCTCCAGAGGCCTTACGACAAATACTTCTATGTAGCTTACCACAAACATGGCAGAAACGGACAGAATAGGAACTTCTGGTTGTTCAACAACTAAATCTTAGTGTTCTCTGCCCTGATGATCCTTCTCTATCATATCCCTGAGCTCGGGGTCCCTCAAATTCTTTTCTCTTCCCCAAATTACTATTCGAGCTCTGACCCATGGGTCTCTCCCTCTTCTCTATTTCATGTTGCCCTTGTGGGGGTTGGGTTTGTGCATGAGTTTGAGCTGACAGAGTATCAGCCATTTGTTGAAAGAAAGTAACCATTTGCTTGGCCATTTATGCAGTAATTTGTACCGGTAAAACTGGTACAGTCGGGCCTTCGACACTTTGTGGGGCTGGGGCCTCAACTTGCACTTCTGCCATCACAGACTGTTCTATTATCTCATTCTTCTCTTCCATATCTTTTTCACAGGATTTTCTATTCCTATACAAGTAACACAAGGAGATTCCTCTCCATTAGTTCATATTTATAATGTAAATGTACTATATGTATCAAACATTTGAGCAGTTGTAGTTACCGACAAAAAGATTTCAAATTCACAATTCGAAATTTACTTTAAAACCATTGCTCTGATGCCATAAAACATGTCACACTCTACTCTCCAGTAAAATGTAACATGATCCCGTAGTACACCTAATGAATTACCGTACTTCGCCTATCGATAACCCATTAAATATACTACAAGGGATTTTAAAATAATTTTCGTGAAATTTAAATCATGGATTAAAATCTGGTGTTATATATATATATATATATATATATATTTAAAAATTTCGGCAAAGTGCCGACTGTGTTTTGAGAAAACAGTTCTTTAAACCTAAAAAGGAAAACACTCCCAACATGTTTTCTCAAATACAACCCCAATAAACTTCATTTCATCTCATAATTCAATCTCAATAATCAAATCATTTCATTTTCAAACCAACCTCATGATAAAAGAAATATTTCATTAATTACAAGACTCAAAAATTAATATTACAAAACTATACAAGTAAATGAAATCTCAAATTTACATTACAATGATTTACATTTAATTACATCTCAAAATATTTTACAAGAGTTTTTATACAACTGCTCAAATAATTTACATACATATTATTACATGCATACATCAAAACCTGTGCACATGGGTATACCTATGATAAACCTGGAGCTGATCTGAATGTGTCTTCAAAGAAGCTTACTCAATTTCTCTATGCTCTTTTCACCTGCGACAGCATACAAAGCTATTGCTGAGTGGTGAACTCTGTAACACCCTCCCGGTAGCAACTCCATACATTCTACTGTTCCGGTGACCAATGTCAATCCGGACAGCTAGAACATCCGGAAAAATATTTAAACTAAAGTGAGGAACCAAAATTAACTCAAATAGTAATAAGAAAAATTTAGAAAAAATTTTAGAAATAAAATACAACAAAGTTAAATGAGCCGGTGCCCTAACGATGGGTAACCTAGTGAGAAGTTGCGGTTCTCGCAACTAGGAGCCCTAGACCCAGGGGAAAAATTATAAAATAATTTTTGGGACTCCAGAGAAGGATCATTGAGGTTCTTATGGCATTAGAATGCCAAGAAAATGCTTAGAAAAATTTTTCAATCGGTACAGACAATTTTGGCCTGGTAAGCCAAATAGAGGGCATTTTGGTCATTTCGTCCTCAGAGATAATTTTTGACCAACTTGTCCATTTATGCAAGTGAATTATATGACATAAAATATGAACAAATATAAATGAAAATTTATTTATAAATGAATAAGTAATGAAACAAAAGAAAATGGAAATAATGGGATTTATTACCTCATGGTTATGTAAGCATGAAGTAATTAAAAATGCTATGGCCAATTAAAATTAAGCAAGATAATTAAAATTCAATAAAAAGGGATCATTGAGACAGAATTCTAGAAACCGAAACAGCCCTCTCTCCTCTTCTTCAAGCCGCCCCACACCCCTTTCCTCATTCCACCATTAACAACCTTCCAACCTCCATTTTTCTTAGGTTTCTCCCACTAAAAAACCCTAATTACCAACACAAAAATTCATTCTATCATCTTGGTGATTCTTCTGGAAGCAAAAAGAAAAGGAAATCAAAACTTTGAGCAAGTGGGAAATTCACTCCATTAGAGGTTAGTGTCCTAAACCTTGAATTTCACTTAAATTTCATGTTTAATAACTATAAATGGGTGTAAATGATAAAAAAATTTGATGAAACACCATTGGTATGCTAACCCTAAATTTTGGCAGCCATGGTTAGGGTAATATGGTGATGATTTTTGGAGAGCTAACATGCTAGTATGGCTGCCCTTAATGTGTATCTTATAAGTGAATTGATAAATGCAATGATAATGCATGGTTTTGAAATGTTGAGTTAGGGTTTGGGTTGAAGAATGAGACTTTGATCTTGTGATGATGGGAGTAGGTTTTAATGGTCAATTAGTGACCATTTGGTTTGGTTTGAATAAAAAATGAAGTGAATTGGGTTGTGGGATTTGAGGTTGGAGTGGCTGCCTTGTGTGACCTGCAGGTTTGGATGTGAGTCCAGCCTGTTTGGACAGCCATAACTTGAATTGTAGAGGTTCATTTGGTGTTTGGCCAATTGGACATGAAACTAGACACAAAATAGCACAACTTTGGTGAAGAAACCATGCCCATAAGACCAAACTAAGTGGACCAAAACCTTGCTCCAATCCTGGTGACCTGCAATCTGCCTGGGCAAAATGACCAAATGAACAGTATTTGGTCATTTGGCCATAACTCAATGTAGCAAGGTCCAATTGACCTGAAATTTTACCAGCAACAAGTTGAGATATAGACCAACAACTTTCATGAAGAAACCTGACCCAAATTATGACCATAACCTAGTCAAATTGGCAACCAAACTTTAGTTACCAAATCTGGCAGAAACAATTTTATCCAGAATTTTGGAATCTGTCCAATCCGGCCAGTTATGGCTCTTAGGCCATAAATTGAGCTACAAAACTCCAAATGGACTAATTCAAAAAAGGAAATTCAACTAGACAAAATAAGAAACAACTTTCATGTTGATCATTTTTCCAAATTCCCACTGCAAAGGTGACTAATGGAACAGTAAACCCAAAGCTTGAAAACTAAAAATTCTGTCCAATTCACTTTAAGCTTAGAGATGGTATTGGCAATCAATACCAACAAGTTTAAAATGCAAAATGTGGTATGTTGATGATATTTAAACTAATTTACCTATTGTCAATGCAAAAGTCAACATTTTGGTTGACTAATGAAATGAATAGTAGTCGTAAAAATTTCAATTTCAAAGAATTACACAAATTAAAAGTGTTAAATACCCTAGTAGGCCTAACGTGATTGGTTTGGATAAGTTGGCATGCAATAGGGTTCTGTTAGTAGTACTGCATATGGCTTCATGCCATTCTATTTTTCATGGCTTTCCATGCCATTTTGGGACATAATAGTCTTTGGCTATGATATTGAGTTGTTATACTCGGGTTTAATCCCCGATAATTATTACAGCTTATTAGCTGTTCTGTTGCACACCGGGAGACACAATGTGACCGATGGTGTGAAGGTCCAAGGTACTTAGTACCCAGTACCAGTATGCCAATTTATCCAGTCCAGTCAACTAGTATAGGTTACTCGGGCAATGTAAATAAATCTTACCAAACTTTAATCAAATAATATTGCAATAAATATTTGAAATTTAGTCCACCCAAAAATGTAAACATACATTTTACACACATGTTTTATTTTATTTTATTTTATTTTATTTTATATTGTCACCACTAAGCATAATTGCTTAGCGCATCGCTTTTGCCACGCGCAGGTACTGGAGACATAGCTGGGGAGTCCAGCAGGCCTCATACAGGGTGAGCCTTCATATCTGCACTCAGAGTTCAAAGTTACCTCACATTGCAGTGCATTTGGTAGGACATTAGGCCACTTTGATATTCTGATATTTTGATATTTTGTATTTTGTAACCTTCTGTAATGTATATTATAAATTCATGTAATTAAGCTTTTGATCTAAGTATCTATGAAATATGTTCAATAATAAATTGAGTATTTTTCATTGAGTTGACTGTGGTTTGAATTTAATTGAATTTTGAGATACTGAAGTGAATTGAGAAATTGTTGAGAATATACTGGAGGTTGATTGAGAATAAGGTGATGATATTATTGGGAGTGATTTTAACAGGTTCAGAAGAACTATTTTTCCAATTTATAGCCGGCACTCTGCCGGATTTTCTATAAAATTTGTGGAGTAATTTAGATTTATCAAAAATTATAAATAAATGAATTCAAAGGGGATTAATTGAAATTGAAACATAAATTGGTGTTCCGACACACTGAGTGGCATAACTTGCTCGGCTACACTGTAGACGGGTAAGGGGTGTCACATTTAGTGGTATCAGAGCATCGGTTTAGGTGTTTCTGGGTTTAAATAGAGTACGTACCATTGCATTGCATTTGTAAGTGTTGAGGTGACACTAATGCAGATTTGTTTGTTTTCGTATTTTGAATAGGTTATGGATCCTGCTTCACAAAGAGCAGTTGATGAAGAGGTGGAGAGTCATGCTCCACCAAGGGCTGAGTCTGGGGGCAGGGGAGAACCCACTCCACCAGCAGCTGAGGCACCTGCTCAACCTCAGTTTGCTCTATTCCAGCAAAAGACCGAGTTTTACCGGCAAATGATGGGGGCAATTCCACCACCACAACCACAGCCACAACCTCCACCAGCACCACAAAAATCTCATCTGGAGAAATTACGAAAACATGGGGTTGTAGACTTCTTTGGAAAGAGGGAGGATGATCCCATGGCTGCAGAAAATTTGTTGGACAGAACCATCAGAGTACTAAAACAGCTAAACTGCACCCCCGAGCAGAACCTGGTGGGTGCTGTGTCCCTACTTCAGGATGACGCATATCAGTGGTGGGACACAGTAACCAGTGAGGTGCAACCGGAATGGATCACTTAGGAATTCTTCCTTACAGAGTTCAGGAAAGAATATATTAGCAAAGTGTATTTAGAAGAGCGAAGAAGGGAATTCATCAGTTTGAGACAGAGACAGTTGTCAGTGGCTAAGTATGAGCATGAATTTGTCAAACTGAGCCGGTATGGGAGGGAGATAGTCCCTACCGACGCAGAGAGGTGCATACGGTTTGAGGAAGGGCTCAATGACAATATCAAAGTTATGATCACAACACTAGAGATTACGGATTTTGCTAAACTGGTAGATGTAGCATCAAAAGTGGAAAGGGTCAGAATCAATGAACAGAATAGAAGGGAAAGACACCAGAAGAGGGGTCCGAGTCAGTCCAGTGCATTTTCTGCTCCTAGTAAGAAGAGTAAGGGTCCTCCTGCTCAGAGTTCAGGACCACCATACGGTCAGGATCAGTCTCAGGGGCCCAGACCGCAATTCACACCTAGGAGAGGCCAGCCCACACCATCAATGGGCAGCTCTCCAGGGACGGTGTTTAGGGGATCAGCCCCTGTATCTTCTGCCTGTCAGTACTGTCAGAAGTGGCATAAGGGGGAGTGTTGGCGAGTGACCAGTGCATGCTTACGGTGTGGATCGACAGAACATCATATCAAGAATTGTCCAAAGAGGACTACTACTGTTGCTCCAACACAAACTGATAGATTTGCTCCTGCACCACAAAGGGGTAGGAAACTTGGTAAACCTAAGACAGCTGGTCTATCACTAAGGCCTGCATCTGAGTTAGCTGAGAGGCCAGACACTATAATACCAGCCAGGGCCTATGCCATCAGAGCTCATGAGGAGCAAGATGCCCCGGATGTCATCAGGGGTACGTTTTCCCTCTATAACACTTTTGTACATGCATTGGTGGATCCAGGATCCACTCATTCCTACATTTGCATCAAACTACCCATAGAGAGGGGAGTTCCAGTAGAGGAGAGTGATCAAGACATTCTGGTCACAAATCCACTAGGCCACAGTGTGGTAGTGAATAAGGTGTATAAAGGGTGCCCGTTGAGGATTCAGGGGTATGAATTCTTGGCAGACCTAATCGAGTTACCCTTCCACGAGTTTGACGTGATTTTGGGTATGGACTGGTTGTCACGTCGTCAGGCAATAGTTTATTGCAATTTGAAGAGGATTTCTCTTAAAACTGCTAAGGGTAATGAGATCACTGTTGTGGGTGAAAGGATAGATTTGCTATCCAATGTTATCTCAGCCACAGTTGCAAGAAAATTGATGAGAAAAGGCTGTGAAGCTTACCTAGCACACGTGGTTGATACTAGGCATGCTAAGCTAAACCTATGTGATATACTCACAGTGAGAGACTGCCCATATGTGTTTCCTGAGGAGTTGCCTGGTTTACCATCATAAAGGGAAGTCGAGTTTGCTATTGAGGTAATGCCGGGTACAGCACCCATTTCTATTGCTCCTTATAGGATGGCACCCACTGAATTGAGGGAGTTGAAAATTCAGTTGCAAGAGTTGCTTGATAAGGGGTTCATACGCCCCAGTGTGTCACCATGGGGAGCTCTGGTATTATTTGTGAAGAAAAAGGATGGAACCTTGAGATTGTGTATTGATTACCGGCAGTTGAACAAAGTAACTGTGAAGAATAAAAATCCATTGCCCAGAATCGACGATCTGTTTGATCAGTTGAAAGGAGCCGGTGTATTTTTGAAAATTGATCTCAGATCAGGGTATCATCAGCTGAGGGTAAAGGATGTAAATGTGTCAAAAACTACATTCATAACTCGGTATGGGCACTATGAATTTCTAGTGATGCCGTTTGGGTTAACAAATGCACCAGCAGCATTTATGGACCTTATGAACCGTATCTTCCATCCATACTTAGATCGGTTTGTAGTGGTCTTTATTGATGATATTCTGGTGTATTCCAAGACCAAGGAAGAACATGATGAACATTTGAGGATTGTTCTGCAAACCCTGCGAGAAAAGAAGCTGTATGCTAAGCTATCCAAATGTGACTTCTGGATGAGTGAATTCTCCTTCCTTGGACACATAGTATCAGCTGAAAGGATTAGAGTAGATCCCAAAAAGATAAAAGCAGTGATGGAATGGAAGCCTCCTAGAAATACAACTGAGGTCAGAAGTTTCTTGGGGCTAGCTGGATACTACAGAAGATTTGTGAAGGGGATTTCTCTTATAGCTGCTCCAATGACCAAGTTGTTGCATAAGAATGTGAAATTTTGCTGGAACGACAAGTGCCAAGCCAGTTTTGAGAGGTTGAAGGCTATGTTGATGTAGCACCGCAGCACACAACAAGGTCAGAAAAGACTTTGTGGTCTATAGTGATGCCTCGCATAATGGGCTAGGGTGTGTATTGATGCAAGAGGGGAAAGTGGTCGCCTATGCTTCTAGGCAATTAAGGCCACATGAACAGAACTACCCTACTCATGACCTGGAATTAGCAGCAATCATCTTCGCACTGAAAATATGGAGGCATTATTTATATGGTGAAAAATGCTACATCTATACCGACCACAAGAGTCTAAAATATTTGCCAACCCAGAAAGAGCTCAATCTTAGACAGAGGCGATGGATTGAGTTCCTAAAGGACTATGATTGTGTGATAGATTATCATCCTGGGAAGGCAAATGTAGTTGCTGATGCTTTAAGCAGAAAGTCCATCACAGCTTTAAGATCACTCAATGCCTATCTTTCATTAGCTCAAGATGGAGCTATCTTGGCTGAGTTGCAAGTGAGGCCAACCCTACTACAGCATATATAAGATGGGCAGAGGCAGATGAAAAACTAATGGCCATTATGGGTAAAATTCCTGAGGGGAAGGAAATTGAATATGAGGTGAAAGAAGATGGGTGTCTATACTACAGAGAAAGAGTGTGTGTACTAGATGATGGGGAACTGAGGACTAATATTCTGAAAGAAGCACACACTAGTATATATGCTATGCACCCGGGGAGCACAAAAATGTATAATGATTTGAAGCCTCATTATTGGTGGCCTGGTATGAAGAGGGATATAGCTGATTATGTGACTAAGTGTTTGACATGTCAACAAGTCAAAGCAGAACATCAAGTTCTATCAGGATTGCTACAGCCTATAAGCATACCTGAATGGAAATGGGACCGAGTCACTATGGATTTTGTTAGTGGTCTACCCCTCACCCAAAGGAAGCATGATGCAGTATGGGTGATAGTTGATAGATTGACGAAGTCAGAATATTTTCTGCCAGTTAGGACTGACTACTCTCTCAAGAAGCTAGCAGAATTGTATATCAGTGAGATAGTTAGGCTGCATGGAATCCCACTTTCTATCATATCTGATCGAGACTTAAGGTTTACATCAAGATTCTAGAAGAAGTTGCATGAATCCTTGGGTACACAACTCCACTTCAGCACAGCTTTTCATCCTCAGACGGATGGGCAATCAGAAAGAGTAATCCAGGTAAACAACTGAAACCAATTAAAATAATAATAACATGAAATATATGTCAGGTCCTTGAGGATATGCTAAGGAGTTGTGTCATTGAGTTTGAGGGAAGTTGGGATAGATACCTCCCACTGGCAGAATTTGCATACAACAATAGCTACCAAGCTAGCATTCAAATGTCTCCGTATGAAGCACTGTATGGGAGGAAATGTAGAACCCCAGTGTGTTAGACTGAATTGGGTGAAGATAAGCTAGTAGGACCAGACCTGGTGAAACAAACTGAGGAAAAAGTGAAAATAATCAAAGCTAACCTGAAGATTGCCTCCGATAGACAGAAGTCTTATGCCGACCTGAAAAGAAAAGAGATAGAGTATGCAGTTGGTGATAAAGTGTTTCTCAAAGTCTCACCATGGAAGAAAATATCGAGGTTTGGAAGAAAAGGTAAGTTGAGCCCTAGGTTTATTGGCTCGTATGAAGTCATTGAAAGTGTGGGACCAGTAGCCTACAGGCTAGCTTTACCACCAGAGCTGGACAAGAACCACAATGTGTTCCACGTGTCCATGCTCAGAAGATACCGCTCAGATCCTTCACATGTCATCTCCATGGAAGAAATTGAAGTACAACCGGATTTGACATATGAAGAGGAACCTATACGGATCCTAGCTCGAGAAGTGAAGGAACTGACAAATAAATAAATTCCACTGGTGAAAGTGCTTTGGAGGCACCACAACATTGAAGAGGCAACTTGGAAAAGTGAAGAGACGATAAGGCAACAGTTCCCTCAACTGTTTGCATCAGGTAAATTTCGAGGACGAAATTTAAATTAGAGGGGAAGAGTTGTAACACCCTCCCGGTAGCAACTCCGTACATTCTACTGTTTCGGTGACTAGTGTCGGTCCGGACAGCTAGAACGTCCAGGAAAATATTAAAACTAAAGTGAGGAACCAAAATTAACTCAAATATTAATAAGAAAAATTTAGGAAAAATTTTAGAAATAAAATACAACCAAGTTAAATGAGCCGGTGCCCTAACGATGGATAACCTAGTGAGAAGTTGCAGTTCTCGCAATTAGGAGCCCTAGACCCAGGGAAAAAATTATAAAATAATTTTTGGGACTCCAGAGAAGGATCATTGAGGTTCTTATGGAATTTTAGAATGCCAAGAAAATGCTTAGAAAAATTTTTCAATCGGTACAGACAATTTTGGCCCGGTAAGCCAAATAGAGGGCATTTTGGTCATTTCGTCTTCAGAGATGATTTTTGACCAACTTGTCCATTTATGCAAGTGAATTATATGACATAAAATATGAACAAATATTAATGAAAATTTATTTAAAAATGAATAAGTAATGAAAGAAAATAAAATGGAAATAATGGGATTTATTACCTCATGCTTATGTAAGCATGAGGTAATTAAAAATGCTATGGCCACTCAAAATTAAGCAAGATAATTAAAATTCAATAAAAAGGGATAATTGAGGCAGAATTCTAGAAACCCAAACAGCCCTCCCTCCTCTTCTTCCAGCCGCCCCAACCCCTTTCCTCATTCCACCATTAACAACCTTCCAACCTCCATTTTTCTTAGCTTTCTCCCACTAAAAAACCCTAATTACCAACACAAAAATTCATTCTATCATCTTGGTGATTCTTCTGGAAGCAAAAAGAAAAGGAAACCAAAACTTTGAGCAAGTGGGAAATTAACTCCATTAGAGGTTAGTGACCTAAACCTTGAATTTCACTTAAATTTCATGTTTAAAAACTATAAATGGGTGTAAATGACAAAGAAATTTGATGAAACACCATTGGTATGCTAACCCTAAATTTTGGCAGCCATGGTTAGGGTAATATGGTGATGATTTTTGGAGAGCTAACATGCTAGTATGGCTGCCCTTAATGTGTATCTTATAAGTGAATTGATAAATGCAATGATAATGCATGGTTTTGAAATGTTGAGTTAGGGTTTGGGTTGAAGAATGAGACTTTGATCTTGTGATAATGGGAGTAGGTTTTAATGGTCAATTAGTGACCATTTGGTTTGGTTTGAATAAAAAATGAAGTGAATTGGGTTGTGGGATTTGAGGTTGGAGTGGCTGCCTTGTGTGACCTGCAGGTTTAGATGTGAGTCCAGCCTGTTTGGACAGCCATAACTTGAATTGTAGAGGTTCATTTGGTGTTTGGCCAATTCGACATAAAACTAGACACAAAATGGCACAACTTTGGTGAAGAAACCATGCCCATAAGACCAAACTAAGTGGACCAAAACCTTGCTCCAATCCGGGTGACCTGCTATCTGCCTGGGCAAAATGACCAAATGAATAGTATTTGGTCATTTGGCCATAACTCAATGTAGCAAGGTCCAATTAACCTGAAATTTTACCAGAAACAATTTGAGATATAGACAAACAACTTTCATGAAGAAACCTGACCCAAATTATGACCATAACCTAGTCAAATTGCCAACCAAACTTAGTTACCAAATCTGGCAGAAACAATTTTACCCAGAATTTTGGAATCTGTCCAATCCGGCCAGTTATGGTTTTTAGGCCATAACTTGAGCTACAAAACTTGAAATGGAGTGATTCAAATAATGAAATTCAACTAGACAAAATAAGTAACAACTTTCATGTTGATCATTTTTCCAAATTCCCACTGTAAAGGTGACTAATGGAACAGTAAACCCAGAGCTTGAAAACTGAAAATTCTGTCCAATTCACTTTAAGCTTAGAGATGGTATTGGCAACCAATACCAACAAGTTTAAAATGCAAAATGTGGTATGTTGATGATATTTAAACTAATTTACCTATTGTCAATGCAAAAGTCAACATTTTGGTTGACTAATAAAATGAATAGTAGTCATAAAAATTTCAATTTCAAAGAATTACACAAATTAAAAGTGTTAAATGCCCTAGTAGGCCTAACGTGATTGGTTAGGATAGGTTGGCATGCCAATAGGGTTTTGTTAGCAGTACTGCATATGGCATTATGCCATTCTGTTTTTCATGGCTTTCCATGTCATTCCGGGACATAATAGTCTTTGGCTATGATATTGAGTTGTTATACTCGGGTTTAATCCCCGATAATTATTACAGCTTATTAGCTGTTCTGTTGCACACCGGGAGACACAATGTGACCGATGGTGTGATGGTCCGAGGTACTTAGTACCCAGTGCCAGTATACCCATTTATCCAGTCCAGTCAACTAGTATAGGTTACTCGGGCGGTGTTAATAAATCTTACCAAACTTTAATCGAATAATATTGCAATAAATATTTGAAATTTAGTCCACCCAAAAATGTAAACATACATTTTGTACACATGTTTTATTTTATTTTATGTTATTTTATATTGTCACCACTAAGCAGAATTGCTTAGCGCGTCGCTTTTGCCAAGCGCAAGTACTGGAGACATAGCTGGGGAGTTTAGCAGGCCTCATACAGGGTGAGCCTTCATATCTGCACTCAGAGTTCAGAGTCACCTAACATTGCAGTGCATTTGGTAGGACATTAGGCCACTTTGATATTCTAATATTTTGATATTTTGTATTTTGTAACCTTTTGTAATGTATATTATGAATTCGTGTAATTAAGCTTTTGATGTAAGTATCTATGAAATATGTTCAGTAATAAATTGAGTATTTTTCATTGAGTTGACTGTGGTTTGAATTTAATTGAATTTTGAGATACTAAACTGAATTGAGAAATTGTTGAGAATATACTTGAGGTTGATTGAGAATAAGGTGATGATATTATTGGGAGTGTTTTTGACAGGTTCAGAAGAACTATTTTTCTAATTTATAGCCGGCACTCTGCCGGATTTTCTATAAAATTTGCGGAGTAATTTAGATTTATCAAAAATTATAAATAAATCAATTAAAAGGGGATTAATTGAAATTGAAACATAAATTGGTGTTCCGACACACTGAGTGGCATAACTTGCTTGGCTACACTGTAGACGGGTAAGGGTTGTCACAAACTCAGTGGTGCACAACTATAATTTCAAACATAGTATAATATACATTGATAAAATTTACAGCAAATAATTTGGAAATCTGAATACTCAATCAAATTCCAAAACTCAAAATATTAATTGCCAATAATATAAATCATTTACATAAAATGACTTTGATCACAAAATTCAATTTATCAAATCATAACTAACCATTTAAGGTAATTCCAACAATTTATTGGAAATAAAGATTAATTCCAACAAAATCAATTATACATAAATCATAATCGAAATCATAATTCTTTACTATTCAAAAACCATTCTTTATCTCGAAAACCATTTTTTATCTCTAAAATCATTCTTTATCTCACTAACTCTATAAGACTAATCCGAAAGGGCCATCTTCGGGGTGATTCTAACTTCCTATGGTCAGGGAGGTCGAATCGGATTCTAACTCCCTATGGTCGGGGAGGTTGAATCATCATGCACAGTACACATCACAATAGTGAAACTTCCGAAAGGGCCATAAAAAATAAAAACTTAGATCTAACCTCTAATAAGAGGAGAATCTAAGCCTGTGCACGTACTATGGTAATCAAAATACAACTGTGACACCCCTTACCCGACTACAGTGTAGCCGAGCAAGTTATGCCACTCAGTGTGCCGGAGCACTCTATTTTATCTGATTTCATTACAGTCCTTGATTTATTTATTCAAAAACTTTATTGAAGATTTAGGCTATTTTTACTTTTATCAAAATCTAACTAAATTGGAAATTTCAAAAATTTTAACGATAATCCGACAAAGTGTCGGCTGTAATTTGGACTAATAGTTCTTCTGAACCTGCCAAAGACAATTTCGATATATACTCAATTTCTCAAACTTAATAGTCTCAAAAATTTTCAAACATAATGTATCTCAATACAGTATCCAGATTTCTCAGAAATCTCATTAGATTTTCAATATCTCAATATTCACAAGTATAATCTCATTATAACTCAAATTCAATTCACATACTAAAATACTTTGTCACACCCTACCCCTCTGTAAGGCATAACATGATCCCGTAGTATACCTAATGAATTACCAACTCCGTCTACTGATAATCCATTAAATACACTACAAGGGATTTTAAAAACTTTTCTTACCTCTTTTACAGTGGTGAGCACTATTTACAGGTGTTAAAGACTTTGGTGAACTGAAGTGAAACAACTAACTCATTTGGTTTATTTGGAATTTCTGTAAAAATTTTGACAGAGTGCCATCTGTATTTTGGACAAAACAGTTCTTCAGAAAACCTGTAAAAAGCACTTCAATAATTTTCCAAATCTCAACTTCAATACATTTCTCAACACAACAATTTATCAACTCAATTCCATAGAAATTTTTCAAAGTTTGAGATAAGGAAATATAATACAATTTTTACAAGTCAAATAACTCATAATTAATTTACAACTTCAAGGTACAATTTGAATTTGCAACTGCTCAAAACCAAAAACAAAATATACATACAGTGAATATACATTACATTACAAAATACAAAATGAGTTATACTCACTATACCCAAAAATCTCTCGCTGGCGGTACTAGCGACCTAGTCTCACGCCTCTATCTGTCTCTCTACTGCGATAAAGAATAAAGCTATCACGAGACAATGTCTCAGCAGTGGTTCACAACATTAACCAAATACAAATTTTAAATCACAATTCATAAATCATATCAATAGTGGATACTTAAAACCATAGTTAAATTCAAGACAATGAATGTCATAAGGAATTTAAACTCCAATTCACAAATTATCAAAATTCATAATAACACAATTTAGTCAAATAGTTTAAGAATATCGTATTGCCAATTCATGCACAATTTGATCAAATAACTGAATAATACCTTTTTGCAAATCTATAACACAATTGATCAAATAATCGAATAATATCGCTTTGCAAATCAATAACACAATTCGATCAAATAATTGAATGATATCGCTTTGCAAATCAATAACACAATTCGATCAAATAATTGAATAATATCGCTTTGCAAATCAATAACACAATTCGATCAAATAATTGAATAATATCGCTTTGCAAATCAATAACACAATTCGATCAAATAATTGAACAATACAATGTTGCCAATCAATAACACAATTTAGGTCATGACACACATTTTTTCCATATATGCCGTGTTGTACACCACGACAAGACATACTCACCCCATTAATCAAATCAATGAGGGAGGGAGCTAGCTATATAACGAGTACTCATCCATACTCACCTCGATCGAAGTCAAAGAGGAGGAACATAATCATACTCACCCTGCATCGATAAGTCAAAGAGGGAGGAATAATCACACTCACCCCATTAATGGAGGAGGAACATAGTATCAGTGTCATGCCAATTGTGAGTCAAAACAATTCCAAACATTTTATTCAATGATCCGTAAGAATCCAATAAATTTCCAAAGTTATAATTTCATTCACAAAATGGCAACATAATTCGTAATTCACTTTAATTTCCACAAATACGATTTACGTGCTTTTCAATCAATAAGTATCCATCAATATCATTCAAACAATTTTTCACAGTTTCAAACCATTCACAATGTTTTTCAATCAATAAGTGTCCATCAAACACATTTCCACAATTTAAAACAATAATATAAAAATACTCAATATTTATTTCAATTGAAATTAATTCAAAAGAAACAGCTTGTTGTGCACAAACCTCGATATTTGTCTCTGGTCCCGACTCAAGATTTCTTTCCCTTTGCCGAGTCCTTGTTAATCGAGAAACACAATTCAAGTGTTTCAGCATCAAATTAAATTGTCTCTATCGATGGTGTTTGGTAAATAATGCACGAACTCAATTATTCACTTAATCACCTAATATACCGACCTCGCTATGCGTTTTAGGTAAATTAGGTTTTAGTGTCGTTAATATGTCACATTCGATAGGGTTTTAGGTCTGGTACGCTTTGCCAAACTCGTTTCCTTGTTTAGTGCATTTTAATGCAACTTCTCGATTCCGGATACTGGTTTGACCTAGCCGGACGGCCTAGTTCCCTCGGTTTTCGGGTTTCGGTCAAAACTACAAACTTGTAGATCTATGTCTTATTGCACGCGGGGCAAAATTTTAGGTCAATCCGAGTTAAGTAGACCAAGTTATGGTCACTATACTACTGCTGGTCAAATGGCACCAATTTAGGTCAATTTTAGGTCAATTTGGTCAACTCTGGTTCGGCCAGTTTTTGGACCCGAACTTGTGCAAGTTGTTTGACTTGCTTATGGTCATTTCTGGGTTTTGGTGTCTTCATAAGACTTGTAGGTATGGGTCTTAACTATTCATGGTTAAAATTTCAGGTCAATTGGACCTGTTTTGAGTGAGTTATGGCCTAAACACTCACTGCTGCCCAAATGGTCAGTTTTTAGGTCTCAAGTGTACCTAATCCGAATTGGTCATTTTCTTAGGTCACCTTGCAAGCAGAATTTTGGTATGTTTTCTCAATGAAAGTTGGCACATTTTGTGCCTAGTTTCACCTCCAATTGGTCTCATACCAATTGAGGTTACACATTTAAACTTATTGGTCTATTTGCACACTGTCCTCTATATATCTTTCAAACCCCAATTCAAACACACATTTAACTTGCTCTACTTTAAATCCCCATACCCAATTCTGATTTTATACCATTCCATATTCATTTATCACTTCTTACTATGGTCAATTTGGACAGAATACAAACATTCTCAATACATCAAATACAACCCTAAACCACAAAGTCCAAATTTAGCAATATATGTACATAAATACACCTAATCATTACATATAATCTCCACTACTAATTTACATATACATTCATCAATTCTTCTATGTCAACATTCTGCCAACACTTCCATCAATACATACAATTATTCAAGGGTTCCCAAGCTGCTGAAAATTGTTCTTCAACATCAAAGTGCCCTACAATTTACCAATTCCCATCCAAGTACATAAATCACCATATATATGTGAAATAATCCTCTAGGATATTAAATCACCATGATCAACATTATTTCTCATCAATTATATGCATAAATATCTCATCAAAAACGTGACTCCATGGCTGTCCCAAATGAAAACAACAATAACTCTTCAAACTCAAAATTTTCCTTCACAAAACCAACACCCATAACATGCACACAAAACTTAACAAAGCTATCTTCAAAATTATGAACTTACCTTATGCTTGGAGCTTGTTAAACCTTGCTTAAACTTCTCAAATTTAGTATCAAACTCTTCCTTGTGATGAGTAGACAAAGTTTCATGAAGGAACCTAAGAGATTGGTGTTGAAAATGGAGAGTTAAGAGAGCTTGCATGAAAAATGGCCATGGTGTTTCCTCTCACCTTCATTCACGGCAATGTTGAGATAACTTTGAGGAAGATGAAGTTCAGCTGATTTAGTGGAGTTACAGCTGCCCTATTATATGTTTATTTTATGCATTAGTGGTCCACTCACAATTTTAATCATATTTTAAGCTAAACTTTCATTTAATCCCACATTAAACCCCTGATTTTAGCTATTTACTTTAGGTACCACCAAATTAATTTTTCATTTTATTTTCTAAGTGTAATATTATTTATTTTTAATGGAAATTTAGGTCAAAAGACACTTCGGGGTGTCAAATGACCATAATGCCCCTGTTCGGGTTACGTTCTCGATTTTTCGGTAACACCGGGTTTTGTCTGTTTTTCGATTTCTCACTTTTCTTTGTACTAATTATTTAATTTTTCTTTTATCTTTCTAATGATATTTATTCTTCAATAAGGGTCTATTTAAGTCCTAAAAATGTTTTCCAGGGTTCCCCGCAGTCCAGGGCTAGTCAACGGTCCACGCCGTGACTTCCCGGTGCGGTCACCCATCGCTAGGTTTCCCGGCTCGTTTAACTTGATCACATTTCTTTGCTATCATTTTTCCTTTGTTTTTCTTGTACTTTATTTTCTTGTATTTCATTATTTTATGTCTCCTCACTCTCATTGAAGTGTGGTTCTAGGCATCCTAGCTGTCCGGACAGCACTGGTCACTGGAACAGCAGAACGCACTACCGAACTTAGGGGTGTTACAATTCTCCCCCCCTTAAATAAATTTCGTCCACGAAATTTTACCCAATAGCTATCTTACAATAGTCATACGTTTATTTTCTCCTGTCTATATGATCGTATAATCTTCTTTTCCTCAAATTTTTATAAGACTTTTAACAATCTAATACCACGTTTAATTTGTTTGTATAATACTAATCTCCTCTTACTATTGTGTTGTCTAATATTTCGTTCACGTTCCTTCTTGAATGACCCTTGAGGTCATGTTAGAATCATTCATCACCATTGGTCCTCTGACCATTCTAGTCCATAGTCTTCCTCACATTTGTAATATTTCTTTGTTACACATGAATCAACTGCTCAATTCTCTACTTTCATAACTCTTTTTATCTCAATATTCTATAACTTACTTCCTTTGTACGAACTATAACCTTTCGATATTTTAACTTTTGAGTTTTAGATCCTAAGTAGGATTTTCAAACTTATTTTTAACAATTAAATTCTGTCATGGCATAACTATACCAAAGCAGTATGCCGTTGGCAACTATTCTTATCTAGGTGTACTATCGGGTAGTACGTAGCTCTACACAATAATCTCAAGTCGATCAGAATCTGCACTACAAAGATAAACATCAAGAACATTGCATAGTTACTACGATACATCCCAATAGATCAAACTTTGTTATCTTTTATTCTTTTTGAATTCACTGATATTCGAATCTTATTCTGATTACAATATCCATTAGCAATTTCTAACAGTAACCTCCTTACCCTCATCTAGAGCAATTCCATTACTGCATCTTACTTTTACGTCCTCTTGCCTTACATTAAGTAGGCTCGCCAATTAACTTTATAATTTATGGTGTGTTAGAAAATACTTTTCGCCGATAAACTTTTTCAAAAATAATTTCACTTAGTATCACAATCCTTATCTTAAGGGCTAATCACTAATGCGTCAAAATTTATTCCCCTGTAAAGGAATAACAACAGAACATATAGTTCTAACACTAACATAAAAATATGCAAATTCCAGGTCAAACAATACATATATATATCTTAGTTGCTAATTGAGAAAGTACCAGCAATGATGTCAAAAGTCTCAGTCTCTTTTCTGTCGTATAGCGTATACTCTAGTTGAAGCATCACCCTGTTTTGGCTGATTCACAGTAGTCTGACTTCTAGGTGTACTACCCCTACCTCTACCTTTGCCTCTACTAACTGATGGTGAACTATTTGGGGTAGAAACTTGGGTTGATCCCTTTGGTGTAGTAAATGATCCGTAACGACTGGATTTACACAATCCCTAGCAAAATGACCGATCTCTCCACAGTTAAAGAATGCTCCTAAGGCTTTATAACATAGACAACTATGTGGATTACCACAAGTTTCACAAAGTCGATCCGACGCATTCTGGTTTCTGTTGAGTTTGTTGATCGGATCGAGGTGGTTTCTGTCCAAAAAATCTATTTCTACCGGACTTCTTACTATCTCTGTCGTATCCCCCAAAGTTTTTCCTCTTTCCAGTAGGACCACTAGAACTCTGTTCTACTGACTTTCCCTCTTTTTCTGTCTTCTCTGATTTCTTTTTCTCAGGGGCCACTTCAGATTCAATTCTTTCTAATTCTAGTGCTTGAGAAATAAGTTCAGAGAAGTTGTTATGTTTGAATCCGACCACTTGTAATCTGATACTAGGCTTTAAGCCGGTTTCAAACCTCTTACATCTCTCCCTACTGGTAGAAAGTAGACTTACTGCATAATGGCTTAGGCGGGAAAATTCCCTTTCATACTCAGCCACTGATCTGCCCCCCTGTTTCAGACTTAGGAATTCTTGCAGCTTCTGGTCTACATAAGCATTAGGGACATATTTTTGCCTGAATTCCCTGAGGAATTCATTCCATGTTAGCACTGTAGGTTCTACCAGACTGTGGGGAATGGTTTTCCACCAATCATAAGCATCCCCCTGTAGCAAAGATACTGAGTACTCAAATCTGAGCTCCTCTTTGCAATGCGCTTGAATACCCTATCCATCCTCTCTAACCATTGTTCACTTCTAGAGGATCTATCGCCCCTCAAACTCAGAGCCCCATACTTCATCAATTTGTCATATTGTCTAGCGTAAGACCGTGGTTGTACCACCGAGTCCGTATTGGGGCTTGTGTAGTCACATTACCATACATTTGTTGGAACATTGCACCGTCACGAGCGAATCGAGCAGAATCTGCGATCGCAGGGGCTAGTGCTCTTGAACCATCGACATTATGTAGGCATGGGGCATCCTTGCACCTCGGCCTCTATCGATTGATCGATGAACGATCACCCTCTTCCATAATCAATTCGAGGATTTTAGACCTCTGCATAATGATACAAGGAGATTTCTCCCGTTAGTGCATTTTTATAATGTAATGCAATCGTATGTATCAAATAATGATATTGAGCGGTTGTCTTGTGAAGAAAGAATATTCAAATAACATGTGAAAACAGAATTTAAAAACTTTGCTCGATACCACTAAAACATGTCACACCCTACCCTCTGTAAGGCATAACATGATCCCAGTAGTATACCTAATGAATTACCAACTCCGCTCATCGATAATCCATTAAATACACTACAAGGGATTTTAAAACTTTTCTTACCTCTTTTACAGTGGTGAGCACTATTTACAGTGTTAAAGACTTTGGTGAATCAAGTGAAACAACTAACTCATTTGGTTTATTTGGAATTTCAGAAAATTTTGACAGAGTGCCATCTGTATTTTGGACAAAACAGTTCTTGAAAACTCAGTAAAGCGCTTCAATAATTTTCCAAATCTCAACTTCAATACATTTCTCAACACAACAATTTATCAACTCAATTCCATAGAAATTTTTCAAAGTTTGAGATAAGGACATATAATACAATTTTTACAAGTCAAATAACTCATAATTAATTTACAACTTCAAGGTACAATTTGAATTTGCAACTGCTCAAAACCAAAAACAAAATATACATACAGTGAATATACATTACATTACAAAATACAAAATGCGGTATACTCACTATACCCAAAAATCTCTATCATGTACTAGCAGCCTCTAGTCTCGCCCTATCTGTCTGTCTCACTGCGACAAGAATAAAGCTATCATTGAGACAATGTCTCGATGGTGCACAACATTAACCAAATACAAATTTTAAATCACAATTCATAAATCATATCAATAGTGGATACTTAAAACCATAGTTAAATTCAAGACAATGAATGTCATAAGGAATTTAAACTCCAATTCACAAATTATCAAAATTCATAATAACACAATTTAGTCAAATAGTTTAAGAATATCGTATTGCCAATTCATGCACAATTTGATCAAATAACTGAATAATACCTTTTTGCAAATCAATAACACAATTGATCAAATAACTGAATAATATCGTTTTGCAAATCAATAACACAATTCGATCAAATAATTGAATGATATCGTTTTGCAAATCAATAACACAATTCGATCAAATAATTGAATAATATCGTTTTGCAAATCAATAACACAATTCGATCAAATAATTGAATAATATCGTTTTGCAAATCAATAACACAATTCGATCAAATAATTGAACAATACAATGTTGCCAATCAATAACACAATTTAGGTCATGACACACATTTTTCCATATATGCCGTGTTGTACACCACGACAAGACATACTCACCCCATTAATCGAAATCAATGAGGGAGGGAGCTAGCTATATAACGAGTACTCATCCATACTCACCTCGGATCGGGAAGTCAAAGAGGAGGAACATAATCATACTCACCCTGCATCGATAAGTCAAAGAGGGAGGAATAATCACACTCACCCCATTAATGGAGGAGGAACATAGTATCAGTGTCATGCCAATTGTGAGTCAAAACAATTCCAAACATTTTATTCAATGATCCGTAAGAATCCAATAAATTTCCAAAGTTATAATTTCATTCACAAAATGGCAACATAATTCGTAATTCACTTTAATTTCCACAAAAACCATTTACAGTGCTTTTCAATCAATAAGTATCCATCAATATCATTCAAACAATTTTTCACAGTTTCAAACCATTCACAATGTTTTTCAATCAATAAGTGTCCATCAAACACATTTCCACAATTTAAAACAATAATATACAAATAGTCAATATTTATTTCAATTGAAAATAATTCAAAAGAAACAGTTGTTGTGCACAAACCTCTGATATTTGTCTCCTGGTCCCGACTCAAGATTTCTTTCCCTTTTCTTTGAGTCCTTGTTAATCGAGAAACACAATTCAAGTGTTTGATACTAAATTAAACTGTCTCTATCGATGGTGTTTGGTAAATAATGCACTGAACTCAATTATTCACTTAATCACCTAATATACCGACCCTCGTTGCGTTTTAGGTAAATTAGGTTTTAGTGTCGTTAATATGTCACATTCGATAGGGTTTTAGGTCTGGTACGTTTTGCCAAACTCGTTTCCTTGTTTAGTGCATTTTAATGCAACTTGCTGGATTCCGGGATACTGGTTTGACCTAGCCGGACGGCCTAGTTCCCTCGGTTTTCGGGTTTCGTCAAAACTAAAAACTTGTAGATCTATGTCTTATTGCACGCGGGCAAAATTTTAGGTCAATCCGAGTTAAGTAGACCAAGTTATGGTCACTATACTACTGCTGGTCAAATGGCACCAATTTAGGTCAATTTTAGGTCAATTTGGTCAACTCTGGTTCGGCCAGTTTTTGGACCCGAACTTGTGCAAGTTGTTTGACTTGCTTATGGTCATTTCTGGGTTTTGGTGTCTTCATAAGACTTGTAGGTATGGGTCTTAACTATTCATGGTTAAAATTTCAGGTCAATTGGACCTGTTTTGAGTGAGTTATGGCCTAAACACTCACTGCTGCCCAAATGGTCAGTTTTAGGTCTCAAGTGTACCTAATCCGAATTGGTCATTTTCTTAGGTCACCTTGCAAGCAGAATTTTGGTATGTTTTCTCAATGAAAGTTGGCACATTTTGTGCCTAGTTTCACCTCCAATTGGTCTCATACCAATTGAGGTTACACATTTAAACTTATTGGTCTATTTGCACACTGTCCTCTATATATCTTTCAAACCCCAATTCAAACACACATTTAACTTGCTCTACTTTAAATCCCCATACCCAATTCTGATTTTATACCATTCCATATTCATTTATCACTTCTTACTATGGTCAATTTGGACAGAATACAAACATTCTCAATACATCAAATACAACCCTAAACCACAAAGTCCAAATTTAGCAATATATGTACATAAATACACCTAATCATTACATATAATCTCCACTACTAATTTACATATACATTCATCAATTCTTCTATGTCAACATTCTGCCAACACTTCCATCAATACATACAATTATTCAAGGGTTCCCAAGCTGCTGAAAATTGTTCTTCAACATCAAAGTGCCCTACAATTTACCAATTCCCATCCAAGTACATAAATCACCATATATATGTGAAATAATCCTCTAGGATATTAAATCACCATGATCAACATTATTTCTCATCAATTATATGCATAAATATCTCATCAAAAACGTGACTCCATGGCTGTCCAAAATGAAAACAACAATAACTCTTCAAACTCAAAATTTTCCTTCACAAAACCAACACCCATAACATGCACACAAAACTTAACAAAGCTATCTTCAAAATTATGAACTTACCTTATGCTTGGAGCTTGTTAAACCTTGCTTAAACTTCTCAAATTTAGTATCAAACTCTTCCTTGTGATGAGTAGACAAAGTTTCATGAAGGAACCTAAGAGATTGGAGTTGAAAATGGAGAGTTAAGAGAGCTTGCATGAAAAATGGCCATGGTGTTTCCTCTCACCTTCATTCACGGCAATGTTGAGATAACTTTGAGGAAGATGAAGTTCAGCTGATTTAGTGGAGTTACAGCTGCCCTATTGTATGTTTATTTTATGCATTAGTGGTCCACTCACAATTTTAATCATATTTTAAGCTAAACTTTCATTTAATCCCACATTAAACCCCTGATTTTAGCTATTTACTTTAGGTACCACCAAATTAATTTTTCATTTTATTTTCTAAGTGTAATATTATTTATTTTTAATGGAAATTTAGGTCAAAAGACACTTCGGGGTGTCAAATGACCATAATGCCCCTGTTCGTGTTACGTTCACGATTTTTCGGTAACACCGGGTTTTGTCTGTTTTTCGATTTCTCACTTTTCTTTGTACTAATTATTTAATTTTTCTTTTATCTTTCTAATGATATTTATTCTTCAATAAGGGTCTATTTAAGTCCTAAAAATGTTTTCCAGGGTTCCCCGCAGTCCAGGGCTAGTCAACGGTCCACGCCGTGACTTCCCGGTGCGGTCACCCATCGCTAGGTTTCCCGGCTCGTTTAACTTGATCACATTTCTTTGCTATCATTTTTCCTTTGTTTTTCTTGTACTTTATTTTCTTGTATTTCATTATTTTATGTCTCCTCACTCTCATTGAAGTGTGGTTCTAGGCATCCTAGCTGTCCGGACAGCACTGGTCACTGGAACAGCAGAACGCACTACCGAACTTAGGGGTGTTACATACTTACTTTGAATAGCTTCCATAATTCATAGGTTAATTACATGAGTTTATTTTGTACAAGATATTCAAATAATTTACAATGTGCTAGGAATGAACAATATACATAACATGTATAAAATGAGCCTTATCTACATGCATTGCTGAGGAGGTGACAATCTTGAACTCTTCTGACACTTCTGCAGATCTGGACTCCAAAAATCTCGATCGATACCATCTGGTTTTACCTTCAGTACCTGCGCGAGGAAGCAATTCCATCGCGCTGAGCATTTCTGCTTAGTGGTGCAATAATATAACCAGAAATAATATATACAAGTAAAGAAAGAAATAAATGATAATTCAGATACTCAAGAATCAATTTAATTTGGTATGGTATTTCTAGTATCAACGATCTTATATACTAGTTTGTTCCTCTTTGGAAGTGCTTAGTTTATAACTTTTCAGTAATACTAGCAGGTATATAATTTATTCTATCTGTATTGTATTTCAAGCCTGTACGGTTCTGCAATTTATATTTTTGTTATGTTTCTTTTGCTAATCTCTTTTACTTATTCATTCAATACTTAATTTAATTGTACTAGATTTTCATTATACTTAACTTAACTTAGCTGCCTGAATTGAATAATACTTTAATTGACTGCCCAAGTAACCTATACTAGGCATTGGATGGATAACGGTCGTTGTACTGGACACCGCGATTGCCTCGGGCCGTCATACCATGGGACCTTGAGCGTCTACCATGTATGCGATCGGTATGGCTAAAAAGCCATGATATCACATAATCGGGCATAAAAGCCATGAAATCGGCATAAAAGCCATGAATACGGGCATAAAGCCTTTCGTAGTACTGCTAAAACAATACCCTATTGGCATGCCAAACTATCCAAACCAATCTTGTTAGGTATACTAGGGCATTTGATACTTTAAAATATTAATATATTGTGCTTTATGACTTCATTATTTCATGATAAATTTCAATCATAATTCATACATTCATTTGATCATTTATATGATCACAATTCACATCAATTATCCTTTTATACCATTGTACTCAAAATACTTCTCCTCTTTATAATAATGAGAACTAATGTCTCATTCATACATTAATATGGTTTATTTATCCATTCATTATGTTATTCATATTGATCCCAATTCTAAACAATGGTTCACATGTACTATTGTATTCAAAACATTTTTCCTTTCTCATTTATACATTCAAGAGTCTACTTATGTAATTACAAATTTTATATTTCAAGTTGAGTTACTAATATTTTATGAATTCCATTTGTGATGGGCATATATGCCCTAACTATCTATTCACATCAATTAGGTGACTTATTTTTCATGTTTCAAGTAATCCATGAATATTTCATGGATTTCAAATTTATGGCTTAAATTTCTTTTTAACAATTTTGACTAGGATGCATAGTCCATATTTGTCATACAATTCTAAGCATTTAAGCTTAGAATTGGTTCTAGATCTTCATCTTAATTCACTAATCATTTTGATTACTATTCACCATACTAGTCAACCAAAATGTTGACCTTTTTATACTTAATGGATATATTAATTCTAATTACACCAAGATCCCACATTTTGAGTTTTACATTTACTAGTATTAATTGCCAATTGCAATTTAAAGTCCCCTAGATGCAGTTCTAATTTCAAATTAAGTTTTGGTGTCACTATTCACCTCATTGGTCAACAAAAATGTTGACTTTTGCATAGACAATAGGTACATTGGTTTTAACACTCCCGATGTACCACATTTTGCATTTAAAACTTGTTGGAATCAATTACCAAATCCATTTCCAAGCTTATTTCAAGTTTTCATGTCACTATTCACTTCATTAGTCAACTAAAATGTTGACTTTTGCATAGAAAATATGTACATTGACTTTGGCACTTCAAACATACTACATTTTTCATTTAAAACTTGTTGGTTTTGGTCACTTTCTCAAAGCTTAGGTCATTTTGGCAAAATTGCCAATTTTCGATTTTTGTGCTTCGAAGTTGCACTGTTTCATTGGTCAATTTACTGTTGGAATTTGACAAAACTTCCTTCATAGAAAATGTTCCTTATTTTGTCTAGTTGAATTTCTTTTTTTGAATCACTCCATTTGGAGTTTTGTAGCTCAAGTTATGGCCAAAATAAGTTTACTGTTCACGTGCACTGTTCATGCTGCTATCATGGGTTCTGGCAGATTTTGATCCAACTTTGGTCAGTAATTTGATTAAGTTAAGTTCCTTATTTGGTCTAACTTTCTTCATATGAAATATTCTACTATGCCTTAGGTTTCCATCGGTTCAAGAATCGCCTAAATCCGAGTTTTCTAGAGAGAGTTATAGTCCTCCAAACATTGCTGCTCAAATGAAAATTCTGGAAATCTCAGTACAGTAAACTTCACTTTGCTCAATGATTTGATTAGGTTCTGGTCATAATTTGGGGTAGGTTTCTTCACGAAAGTTGTTTGTCTATGTCTTAACTTGCTTCTGAAAAAATTTCAGGTCAATTGACCAAATCTATAGTGAGTTATGGCCAAATGAACAATTACTGTTCATTTGGTCATTTCTGTAGGTGCTGTTGCAGGGTGTCCGGATTGGGGCCAACTTTTGGTCCTCTTGCTTTGGTCTTTTGAGCATGGTTTCTTCAGCAAAAATGTGCCATTATAAGCCTAGTTTCATGTCCAATTGGCCAAACACCAATTGAACTTACACAGCCAAAGTTATGGCTGTCCAAGTGGGCTGCAATTCCAGCCACCCTGCTGCACTCACAAGGCAGCCTACCATTTCAGTTTGTAACACTCTAATGCACCTCAAATTATGGTCAACATACCTCAAATGGTCACTAATTGACCATTAGAATGTTCTTTAACCATTTCATAAGCCAAATCAAATTTTTCACTCCCAAAACCCTAGCTTCCAATCCATGAATCATGCAACACATCCCAATTAAGGTCATCAATCATTCATATGTCATTATCTAAGCTTGTATTTAGGTTTTAGCCCAATAAAACTCATCAATTCCTCATCCTATAAGTGCTGGCCAAAATTTGCTTCTCAATTTCACACATGATTTTCTTCAATTTCTTAATTATTTGTTCATATTCAAACTAAATTTCAATAAGTAAACAAGATTAGGAAGTTAATATGCACTAACCTTATTTGATAAAATTCCCAACTTGTTAAACCTTCACTTTCTTTCCTCTTCTTGGCTGCCAAAAGCTTCCTTAGGGTGTGTGGATTAATTTTAGTGAAGATAACTTAGGGTTTTTAGGTGAGAAAGGGTGTGGATTCAAGCTTTGTAAGCATGAAAATGGAGAAGGGAAAAGAGAAGCATGAAACGTTTTATTGGGGAAGAAGAGTAGCTGCAGAAAATTCTCTAAAATGGTCTTCTTTTTCTGCCCATTTAGGTATTATAAATGTCTTCCTTTAATTTGATTGGCTAAGGGGTTCTAATTACATCAAGCTTATGTCATTAATGCCTTTTTATTTGATTTTTCTTTCTGCTTTCTTTAACTCATTTCTAATTAAATTTTTACTAATATTTATTCATATTTTAGATCATAATAATTATTTACTCAACTGGACAAGTCGGCCAAAAATCGTCTCTGAAGGCGAAATGACCAAAATGCCCTCCGTTTGGCTTAACGGGTCAAAATTGTCTGTACCGATTGAAAAAATTTTCTAAATATTTTCTTTGCATTCTAATGCCATAGGAACCTCAATGACCCTTCTCTGAAGTCCCAAAAATTATTTCATGAATTTTTCCCCGGGTCTAGGGCTCCTCGTTGCGAGAACCGCAATTTCTCTCCGGTTATCCATCGCTTGGGCACCGGCTCATTTGACTTGGTTGTATTTTATTTCTAAAATTTTAACTAAATTTTTCTTATTAATATTTGAGTTAATTATGGTTCTTCACTTTAGTTTAAATATTTTTCTGAACGTTCTAGCTGTCCGGACCGACACCGGTCACCGGAACAGTAGAATGTACGGAGTTGCTACCGGGAGGGTGTTACAACAACTAACTCCATTGTCTTCTCAACAAATGAGAGAGACAGGTAATAACCAAGTCAAGCATCTATAGTGAGATATAAAACAATATCACAATCCTTTTAGTGAGCATAAATCACAATACAATTCGATTCAAAGTCAATTCAAATATCCAATAATTTTTATTCTCATCACAATTCAAATCATAAATTTTTATTTTTCCATGCAAATTGCCCATCACAATTCTAAACATGTTCTATCACAATTTTCCAAAACATAATTAATTCAATCCACAACAATGCTTAATACTTGTGGAAATACCATTTTACAAAACTAAATTCATACATACTACAACAATTTCAATAATCATTGAATTAAATCCAATGCTTGTTAAACATAATACATAAGAAAAATATGTCATTTAATCATATGAAATATTCAGAACAAAATCAGTTAAAATCTAGTTGTGCACAAACCTGATTTGAGTCGCTCCTAGGCCTTGACTCAATGTTCTTTATGCTTCTCAATATCCTTATCAACTGAAATACACAATTTAAAGTATTTCAGTACTCAATGAATTTGTTTCCAACCATAAAATCCAATATCTAAATTTTCTTGGTACTATTCCCTTCAATTCATTTCATTAGTCAACTTGTAATGTTGACCCTTGATGTACTCTAAGTGAGTCAATTTTAATGTTACCAACATGTCACATTTTATAGCCCTTTAGTGTTGGTATATGTTACCAAATTCATTTTCAAGTGTATTGCATTTTATTGCAATTTACCTGATTTCGGTGTACTATTTTAACCTAGCCAAATGACCTAGTTCCCTCGGTTTTTGGGTTTTAGTCCAAACTACAAACTTGTAGATCTATGTCTTACTGCATGCGGGCCAAAATTTCAGGTCATTCTGAGTAGTGTAGACCAAGATATAGTCAATTTACTAACTGGACAGAATGCATCAAAATGGTAACTTTAGGTCATTTTTAGGTCACTTTTGGTTCGGCAAGTTTTGGTACCTAAATTTATGCAAGCTATTTAGCTTGGTTCTGGCCATTTTTTGGCTTTGGTGTCTTCATAAGAATTGTAGATCTATGTCTAAAATATTCATGGTAAAATTTTTAGGACAATTGGACCTGTTTTGACTAAGTTATGGTCAAAACACTAACTACTGCCCAAATGGTCAATTTTTGAGGCTTTCAAGTCACTAATCCGGATTTAGTCATTTTTCAAGTTACTTTCTAGGCAGAATTTAGGTAAGCTTCCTTCATGAAAGTTGGCATATTTTGTGCCTAGTTTCACCTCCAATTGGTCTCATACCAATTGGAGTCAAACACTTAATGTTCTAAGCCTAAACATACACTACCCTACTACACACTCCTCATCACTTACCAATTACATATTCAACACTCACCAAATTACTTCCTTCATGCCAATTCTAGCTTGTACCTTACCATTAACACATTTAACAACATATTTTGGTCATTTTGGATAGCTTGTAACCATTCTTAATATGCACACTATAACACAAAATTTTCCCAAGTCCATTTACACCATTTAACCACATGAACATACCCTATTTACATACCCAATTCCAAACCATTATACACATATACATGCTGCCATTAATAACAACAAAATTCAACAATAATTTCATGAACTTAAACACTTCAATCTTCTTCATGAGGCTGCCATAAGTTTGCACATACCCATCAACTTCCATTTTCACTTTTCCAAGCTTAAAAATCAAACTTTACACATGGGATTCAACTTTAGTACAATTAAACATTTAAATCAATATTCAAACAGCCATTTACATGCAAGGACAAGCTGTTCATGGTGGGGTTTCATGGCTACCAAAATAGCTCAACTCCAATAAGTCATCAAATATAAAAAATTCTTCCATAAATCAACTACCCACAACATTCACTCAAAGTTTAAGGAAGCAAGATTGAAAAATACACACTTACCACTTTTGAACTTCTTCAAAACCTCACCAAAACTTAACTTTCTTGCTCCAAGTATGCCACCCAAGGTATGTAGAACAACTTTAGTGAAGGAACTTTAACAAATGGAAGATTGGATCATGGAGAGAGAAAGTTTGGTTGGGACATCCATGGAGTTTTCCTTTGAGAGAGAAATATAATTCGGCAATGTGGTAATTCAAGGTTGAAGATGAGTTTTTGCTATCGCATTTAGCTTAACTAGGTGTCCCAAATCTGCCTTAGTGGAGCACTAAACAATAATCAAATGTTTAATCATACAAGGTTTCCTAAATTTGCAATTTGGCCACCACACTTTCACTAATTATATTAGGTACCACAATTTAGTTTTTTTATGACATTTTCAAAGTTTAATATCATTTATTTTTAATGGAAATTTAGGTCAAAAGGCAACTCGGGATGTCTGTCACACCTTACCCCTCCGTAAGGCATAGCATGCTCCCGTAGAATACTTAATGAACTACCGAACTTCACCTACCGATAACTCATTAAGTACCCTACAAGGGATTTTAAAACAATTTTCTTACATTTTGGAAGTGGTGAGCATTTTGGTAAGAATTAAAAACCATTTATTCAAAGTTTAAATACTAGTAAAAATTTTTGCCCATTCAAATTTTGTCGCAAATTTTATAAAAATTTTGACAGAGTTCCCTCTGTATTTTGAGAAACCAGTTCTTTCACAATCCAAGTCAAATTTGTCAACTCAGTAGGTTCAATAATTCCATTCACAAAACATAAGGCAGAAAATCCATATGTACAAATATCAAATTTACAGAAGAAAATCTAAAATAATATTATTATAGTTTATTTACAACTGCTAAATTTACATTGATACTTATAACATTACAGTATTTACATCAAAATAACCATAAGGGTATAAAACAATACCCGTACAAAAAGGGATCAAAAAGATCTTGTCAATCCCGCAGCTCACTCTGCTGCTTTCTCCTTACTTTTATCTGCGACAGTAAATTAAACTATCGCTGAGTATAAACATACTCAGTGGTGCACAATAAAGATTTAAAATGCGATACATAAATCATTTATTGATGAAACATAATTTGAATACTTCACAATCACATTTCGCAAATATCAAAGCTCATAACAACTCATTTTGTCAAATAATATATTAAACAACAGTTTAGTCAAACAATTGCATAAACACAGTGTTGCCAAAGTCGTACACAACTTAAGCCATGACACAAAATTTTCGATCAATGCCGTGTTGTACACCACGACAAAGCAATTTCAACCCCATTAATTGAAACCAATGAGGGAGGTGGCTAGCTAGCTAATGAGTACTCATCCGATCTACAACCTCAACTGGCAAGCTAGAGAGGGAGGAAAATAAACGATCTCAACCCCATAAATAGAGGAGGAATAATAAGTAACTGTCATGCTAAGTGTGAATCAAAAATTCGTTTCAAACATTTCATTCAAATATTGCATACAAAAATCAATCTATTTCCAAAGTTACAATTTGATCACAAGGTGGCAACACAAAAGTTCATAAATTCATAATGCGTAATAAATCAAATTTTCAAGGATAAAATGCTTAAATAGGGTTTATTGTGCACAAACCTCAAGCGAGTCGTCCCTTAGCCTCGACTCGTTTCCTCGGGTTCCTTCCCGATATTCTTTTCAACTGAAATACAAAATTTTACAATGTTTCTGTGCTAGAACTTAACATAAATCCCAAAATAAATTTTAACTTTGCTTTTACCTATTTCTAACGTGTTAAATTCGACGTTTTCGAAATTTTGTGTTTCGGGTTACTATTCACTGCACTATTTAAGTCAAATAATTGACTTTCTAAGGATTAAAAGGTATGGGAACTCCAACTTCACCCACATACCACATTTTGTTCATTAAACTTGTTGGTTTTGGTCACTTTTTCAAAGCATAGGTCATTTTGGCAAAATTGCCAATTTTCGGTTTTGTGCTCCGAAGTTGCACTATTCCATTGGTCGATCTACTATTGGAATTTGACAAAACTTCCTTCATAGAAAATGTTCCTTATTGTCTTAAGTATATTCTCATTTTTGGATCACCTCAATCGGAGTTTTGTAGCTCAAGTTATGGCCAAAATAAGTTTACTGTTCACGTGTCTTTATTCATACTGAGATTTTGGTGCTGGCAGATTTTTGGTCCAACTTTGGTTAATAATTTGATCAAGTTAAGTTCATAATTTGGTCTCACTTTCTTCATATGAAATGTTTTACTATGTCTTAGGTTTCCATCGGTTCAAGAATCGCCTAAATCCGAGTTTTCTAGAGAGAGTTATAACCATCCAAACATTGCTGCTCAATGAAAAATCTGCAGAATCTCAGTACAGTAAATTTAACTTTGCTCAATGATTTGAATGAGGTAATGGCCTAATTTGGGTTGGTGTTCTTCATGAAAGTTTTAGGTCTATATCATATCTAATTGCTGGTAAAATTTCAGGTCAATTTGACCTACCTAGCTCGAGTTATGACCAAATGAATAGTTACTGTTCATTTAGTCAGTTTGGTGCAGGGCAGCCTGCTATCAATTCACTTTGGTCAATTGTTTCACCAAGTTTTGGTCAGTTTTTGGTCATGGTTCCTTAATGAAAATTGTGCTCTTTTATGTCTATTTTCATCTCCAATTGGTGGCATATCAATTGGACTTGTAAAATTTGAGTTTTGGTCCTTCAAAGTGGGTTTGGTCATGCTGCCAGCAGCATGACCATTGACCTACGAATTTAGCTAAAATTTCCACCATTCCCATACACTTTATTTGGTCCTAATTGATCATTATTTCATTTCACAATAGGTCAAATATGCCATTTATGCATTTCCCAATTTTTGGTTCATAAACCCTTGCATTGAAACCCTAAGCTCACTAACTCTTGCATTTAACCATAACTAGTGCACTTAACCTTAACCATTCAACTAATCAAAGCTTTTAAACTCCTTCTAATGCATCAATTTCATGTAATTCATACTCCTATCAAGCTGCCCAAATTTCAGTTTGGTCCCTCTCCCATATTTGTTTCATTTAAATCAAGTTCTAAGCTCACTTAATTACCTAAACATGCATTTAAATGGAAAAATAAAGAGTTTGATATGCTAACCTCACTTAAAGCTTCAAAACCCTAACCTTTGCTCTTCTTTCTTCTTGAAATCTCCTTCTTAAGTAGTAATAACAAGCTTTAAAGAAGTCCTTATGAGAGTTATTATGGTTGGGTAAGGAAAATTTGAGCTTAATGTAAGCTTAAAGAGAAAGCTTCCATGGGGGATTTAAGGAAACAAGTGGGTGGCAAAGAGAGAGGGAAAGAAGAAGAAAATCCTAAATCTTTGTTTTTCCTTTACACGTTTTTGCTTTGGAAGACCATAAATATCAAATTTAATAAATATTTAACAAATTTGTTTATGACATCATTAGTGATGTCATCAACTTTGACTTTTCCAACCTCTTTCCTTTTCTTTTTTTTTCTATTTATTTTTCTATTAGTTCTTTAATTCTATTGTCGATTCCGAAATTTTCTTTTCTCCGATTTTATTTGTGATTATGTCGAGTCACTCGGGGTCAATTGACCAAATTGCCCGCCAAGTTCATCCGGTTTGCAAATAATCCAATATTTCTTAGGCTCTCGACCTAATTATTTGACCGACTTAATGATTCTTTTTCGTGATTTTCTCTTTTCCACTTTGTGTTCATAAGGGTCCTAAGGACCGCAGCGTCACTTTACGGTTGAAATTTGAGTTTAAAATGACTTCAGCTGATCGTTCAGAGGTCACTCATCGCTATGATTCTCGGCTCGTTTAACCTCTTATGTTCTGTTTTTCTTATTTATAGTTAACTAATTAAACATTACTAATTATTTGTGTTTATGGCTTCTCAAATTGTCTTAGGTGTGGCTCTAATCCCAATAATTGTTCGGACTGACACCGGTCACCGGAACAGTGAAATATACCAGGCTATGCAAACGGGGGTGTTACAATTCTCCCCCCCTTAAAATAAATTTCATCTCGAAATTTTACCTAGTGTCAATCTCTGAAGAGCTGTGGGTGCTGTCTCCTCATGTCCTCCTCTCGTTCCCAAGTAGCCTCCTGGCCCGAATGATGGTTCTACAGTACTTTTACTAACGGTATCTGCTTGTTCCGTAGCTGTTTCACCTCATATGCTAGAATCTCTATGGGTTCTTCTTCATATGTGAGGTCTGGATTCACTTCAATTTCCTCTACTGGTAATACATGAGATGGGTCTGATCGATACCTCCTCAACATAGACACATGGAAGACATTATGTATCTTCTCCAACTCTGGAGGTAGTGCCAAACGATAAGCCAAAGGACCCACTCTCTCCAGAACCTCATATGGCCCAATGAAACGAGGGCTTAGTTTTCCCTTTCTGCCGAATCTCATAATTCTCTTCCAACGAGAAACCTTGAGGAAAACTTTCTCACCCACTGCATACTCAATATCCCTTCTTTTCAAATCAACATAGGACTTTTGGCGATGCGATGCGACTTTAAGTCGATCTCTGATCACCCTGATTTTCTCTTCAGTCTGTTGAACAACTTCGGGTCCGATCATCTTTCTTTCACCGACGTCATCCCAACACAACGGGGTTCTACATTTTCTGCCATACAAAGCTTCATATGGAGGCATCCCAATGCTTAATTGGTAGCTGTTGTTATAAGCAAACTCAATCAAAGGCAAGTGTGTATCCCAACTGCCCTCAAACTCAATCACACAAGCCCGTAGCATAGCCTCCAAAATCTGAATTACCCTCTTAGACTGGCCATCTGTCTGTGGATGGAATGCAGTACTGATGTTCAATCTAGTTCCTAGGGCTCTCTGAAGACTACCCCAGAATCTAGAAGTGAACCTAGGATCTGCATGCGTCGATAAATACTGGCACTCCATGCAATCTCACAATCTCATCGATGTACAACCTGGCCAATCTGTCCAAACTATAGTCCATTCGGACTGGTAGAAAATGAGCAGACTTGGTTAGTCTGTCAATAATGACCCAAACTGCATCATGACTCTTCTGTGTCCTCGGAAGTCCCATCACAAAATCCATTGTTATTCTCTCCCATTTCCACTGCATCGGTAGTGGATGTAACAACCAATGGTACTTGATGCTCTGCCTTTACTTGCGACAAGTTAGGCATTTAGAAATAAACTCGCCACATCTCTCTTCATACCCATCCACCAAGAATGCTCCTTTAACCCTTTATACATTTTTGTGCCACGGGGTGCATGGCAAAAGGAGACTCATGTGCTTCCTTCAAAATGATCTTCCTCAATTCAACATCAATAGGAACACATATTACGCCTGGTGTAGCGATGAAACCATCATCTCTAGCGAGAACTCTGGTTTCTTGCCTGTCGGACTTCTCCCAGCGACCGATACTTCGATCATTACGAGTAGCCATTCTAATCGATCAATCAACACTTTGTACATGCCATGCAATGCTGCTTGCCCATCATCATTAACCTTTAGTGGCATGCAATGATCTTAACTCATGTACCAAAGACAAAGGAGTAACCCAGACTCTTGCCATAGTCTTGCGACTTAAGGCATCACCACAACATTAGCTTTCACGGTGATAGTCTATCGACAATCATAGTCTTTATCAATTCTAACCATCTCCTCTATCTCAAATTCAACTCTTTACGGGTGCCCAAATACTTCAAACTCTTATGATGCGTGTAAATGTAACACTTCTCCCCATACAAATAATGTCTCGGATCTTAAGAGCAAACACAATGGTCGCAAGCTCCAAATCATGCGTCGGATAATTCCTCTCATGCGTTTTATTGGCGTGATGCATAGGCAATAACATTTCGATCTTGCATCAACACACAACCTAATCCGTTGTGAGAAGCATCATCAGAATCTGTATATTCTTTACCTGGTGTAGGTAAAGTCAGGACTGGAGCCTCTGTCAAACATCTTTTCAATTCATCAAAACTTAGCTGGCATTTGTCCGTCCACTGAAATTTCACATCTTTTCTAAGCAGCTTGGTCAATGGAGATGCCAACATGGAGAATCCTTCACAAATCGGCGGTAGTATCCATTTAACTTGAAACTGCAATTTACGTGACATTTCGGTGGCTTCCAATTGGGCGACTTCAATCTTGCTAGGATCTACCTTAATGACCTCTTCTGATACTACATGCCCCAAACAGGATATCTCATTTAGCCAAAATTCACATTTCGACAATTTGGCATATAGTTGTTTCTCCCTCAAAGTCTGTAGTACAATCCGCAGATGTCTATCATGCTCTTCTGCATTCCTCGAATAGACCAATATATCATCGATAAATACCACAACAAACTGGTCGAGGTATGGTCTGAAGATAGTGTTCATCAGATCCATAAAAGCAGCCAGAGCATTGGTTAACCCGAATGGCATGACTAGGAATTCATAATGGCCATAGCGAGTTCTGAAGGCAGTTTTAGAAATACTCTGCTCTTGTACTTTTAGCTGATAATAACCTGATCTCAGGTCAATTTTAGAGAACACAGCTGCACCCCTCAACTGATCAAACAAGTCATCAATATGGGGTAATGGATATCTGTTCTTTATTTTCACCTTATTCAACTGCCGATAGTCAATGCATAGCCGGAGAGTGCCATCCTTCTTCTTTACAAATAATACTGGGGCTCCCCAAGGTGACACACTAGGGCGAATGAAGCCCTTATCAAGCAACTCTTGCAACTGCACTTTCAATTCTTTTAGTTCATTGGTGCCATTACGTATGGCGTTATGGAGATTGGGTCCACACTGTGCATAACATCAATTTCAAATCGCACTTCTCTTTCGGAGGTAATCACGGCAATTCATCAGAAACACATCAGGAAAGTCACATCTGATAGGAATGTCCTTGATCTTTGGACTCCCCACTTGGGTGTCTATCACATGTGCCAAGTATGCCTCACACCCTTTTCTAATCATTTTTCTAGCCAGTGCAGCTGAAATGATGTTTGAAGGCAATAACTGTATCTCCCCCTGTATTACTACATCACCATACTGAGGAAGACCAAAAGTGACTGTCTTTAGTCTACAGTCAATCATAGCATGATGCCTGGCTAACCAATCCATGCCCAAGATAATGTCATAATCTCTGAAGGGCATTTCAATTAAATCAGACAAAAAAGTGTGTCCTTGGATCACCAAAGGACAGTATCTATATAGCCTATTTACCCTGACCCCCTGGCCTAATGGACTAGTTACTAACACATCATAGTCCATTGGTACACACGGAATAGTAGTAGAACACATCACACTAGCACTAACATACGAATGTGTGGAGCCAGGATCAAATAACACATGCACATCTTTGTCAAGGATGGAGAAATTACCAGCTACAACATCTGATGTTTCAGCCTCTTCCCTTTGACGCATGGTATATACTCTAACCAGTGCGCCATCGGATCTTTGGCTGGTTAACGGTGCTCGACTTCCGGGGTGTTACGGGACCCTACCTCTGCCTCTGCCTCTAGCAGCTAATTGTGACCCTCTGGGTGCAGAGACTTGAGCTGATCCTTCAGATGTAGTGAAAGACCCAGACCGGCGCGGACTAGTGAAATCCTTAGCGAAATGTCCGCTCCCTCCACAGTTAAAACACGCACCAGTAGCTCTGTAACAAACCCCACTATGAGTTCTACCACAGGTTTCACCTTTGCCGTCTTGATAGAGCTCCTCGGGTCTTTGGTTGGGTCTGGCGACTGCACCGAGGTGGTCTTTGGCCAGAAAATCTGCCTCGGCCTCTAAGTGAGCTAGATCCCCAAAGCTGTTTCCTCTTCCAGAACCACTTCGGATGCTTGTTCAGTAGTCTTTTCAGTTTCTCTTGTGGACCCTTCTTCACCGCCCTTCGATTCTATCTTTTCTAGTTCTAGGGCCTGTGAGATCAATTCGGCAAAATTCTGATGTCTGAATCCCACAACTTGCATTCTCAGACTCTGTCTTAACCCAGGCTCAAACCTCTTGCATCTGTCTCTGGGGGTGGAGACTAAGCTTCCAACATAGTGGCTTAGTCTTGAAAAATCTCTCTCATATTACGCTCTGATTCGGTTCCCTTGTTTCAAACTCAAGAATTCTTGCAACTTCATGTCCACATATGCATCGGAACCCATTTACGGAACTCCCTCAAGAAGTCGACTGTGTTAACACAGGTGGCTCCACCAGGCTGTGGGGGATGGTCTTCCACCATTCATAGGCATCCCCTTGTAATAAGGAGATAAAATACTCAAACTTCATTTCTTCTATACACTGCAGCTTTCTAAAAACCCGTTCCATTCTTTCCAACCAGCATTCGCTTCGGTGGATCCACGTGCCTTTAAACTCGGTGGCCCCAAATTTCATCAATTTTTCATCTTCGGTGAGAAATTTGTGGTTGTCTTTGCAGTCTTGGCATTTGAGCTTGGGGTGGCACATTACCCGCCATTTCTTTGAAAGAAGGCGACCATCTGCTGCATAAATTGAGCAGAAAGCTGCGGTCTTTGGAGCGAGTGGAGTGGTGACCCACTCACATTCAGAGTCTTTGGGGCTTCCCATTGAACCTCAGCCTAATAGATTGTTCTTCGGAATGATCTCCTCCTTCCATTCCGTTTTTCACAATTTTCTACTTCCTGAGATCAAACACAAGGAGGTTGACCTCCGTTAGTGCATATTCATGATGTAAATATGTCATATGCATCAATTAAAGACACTTGAGCAGTTGTACTTATCAAAGAAATATTTACATACATAGTCAAAATTTATTGCAAAACCATGCTCTGATACCACTAAAACATGTCACACCTTACCCCTCCGTAAGGCATAGCATGCTCCCGTAGAATACTTAATGAACTACCGAACTTCACCTACCGATAACTCATTAAGTACCCTACAAGGGATTTTAAAACAATTTTCTTACATTTTGGAAGTGGTGAGCATTTTGGTAAGAATTAAAAACCATTTATTCAAAGTTTAAATACTAGTAAAAATTTTTGTCCTTTCAAATTTTGTCGCAAATTTTATAAAAATTTTGACAGAGTTCCCTCTGTATTTTGAGAAACCAGTTCGTCAAATACCTGTAAAAAGCACTTCCAAAACTATTTTACAACTCCCAACCTCCAATAATTCACAATTCAACTCAAGTCAATCCATTTCAAAACAGTTTCACAATCCAAGTCAAATTTGTCAACTCAGTAGGTTCAATAATTCCATTCACAAAACATAAGGCAGAAAATCCATATGTACAAATATCAAATTTACAGAAGAAAATCTAAAATAATATTATTATAGTTTATTTACAACTGCTCAATTTACATTGATACTTACAACATTACAGTATTTACATCAAAATAACCATAAGGGTATAAAACAATACCCGTACATAAAGGGATCAAAAAGATCTTGTCAATCCCGCAGCTCACTCTGCTGCTTTCTCCTTGCTTTTATCTGCAACAGTAAATTAAACTATCGCTGAGTATAAACATACTCAGTGGTGCATAATAAAGATTTAAAATGCGATACATAAATCATTTATTGATGAAACATAATTTGAATACTTCACAATCACATTTCGCAAATATCAGAGCTCATAACAACTCATTTTGTCAAATAATATATTAAACAACAGTTTAGTCAAACAATTGCATAAACACAATGTTGCCAAAGTCATACACAACTTAAGCCATGACACAAAATTTCCGATCAATGCCGTGTTGTACACCACGACAAAGCAATCTCAACCCCATTAATCGAAACCAATGAGGGAGGAAAATAAACGATTTCAACCCCATAAATGGAGGAGGAATAATAAGTAACTGTCATGCTAAGTGTGAATCAAAAATTCGTTTCAAACATTTCATTCAAATATTGCATACAAAAATCAATCCATTTCCAAAGTTACAATTTGATCACAAGGTGGCAACACAAAAGTTCATAAATTCATAATGCGTAATAAATCAATTTTTCAAGGATAAAATGCTTAAATAGGGTTTATTGTGCACAAACCTCAAGCGAGTCGTCCCTTAGCCTCGACTCGTTTCCTCGGGTTCCTTCCCGATATTATTTTCAACTGAAACACAAAATTTTACAATATTTCAGTACTAGAACTTAACATAAATCTCAAAATAAATTTTAACTTCGCATTTACCTATTTCTAACGTGTTAAATTCAACGTTTTCGAAATTTTGTGTTTCGAGTTACTATTCACTGCACTATTTAAGTCAAATAATTGACTTTCTAAGGATTAATAGGTATGGGAACTCCAACTTCACCCACATACCACATTTTTTTCATTAAACTTGTTGGTTTTTGTCACTTTTTCAAAGCATAGGTCATTTTGGCAAAATTGCCAATTTTCAGTTTTGTGCTCCGAAGTTGCACTATTCCATTGGTCGATCTACTGTTAGAATTTGACAAAACTTCCTTCATAGAAAATTTTCCTTATTGTCTTAAGTGTATTCTCATTTTTGGATCACCTCAATCGGAGTTTTGTAGCTCAAGTTATGGCCAAAATAAGTTTACTGTTCACGTGTACTGTTCATACTGAGATTTTGGTGCTGGCAGATTTTTGGTCCAACTTTGGTTAATAATTTGATCAAGTTAAGTTCATATTTTGGTCTCACTTTCTTCATATGAAATGTTTTACTATGTCTTAGGTTTCCATCGGTTCAAGAATCGCCTAAATCCGAGTTTTATAGAGAGAGTTATAACCATCCAAACATTGCTGCTCAATGAAAAATCTGCAGAATCTCAGTACAGTAAATTTAACTTTGCTCAATGATTTGAATGAGTTAATGGCCTAATTTGGGTTGGTGTTCTTCATGAAAGTTTTAGGTCTATATCATATCTAATTGCTGGTAAAATTTCAGGTCAATTTGACCTACCTAGCTCAAGTTATGACCAAATGACTGTTCATTTAGTCAGTTTGGTGCAGGGCAGCCTGCTATCAATTCACTTTGGTCAATTGTTTCACCAAGTTTTGGTCAGTTTTTGATCATGGTTCCTTAATGAAAATTGTGCTCTTTTATGTCTATTTTCATCTCCAATTGGTGGCATATCAATTGGACTTGTAAAATTTGAGTTTTGGTCCTTCAAAGTGGGTTTGGTCATGCTGCCAAAGAAGATGACCATTGACCTACGAATTTAGCTAAATTTTCCACCATTCCCATACACTTTATTTGGTCCTAATTGATCATTATTTCATTTCACAATAGGTCAAATATGCCATTTATGCATTTCCCAATTTTTGGTTCATAAACCCTTGCATTGAAACCCTAAACTCACTAACTCTTGCATTTAACCATAACTAGTGCACTTAACCTTAACCATTCAACTAATCAAAGCTTTTAAACTCCTTCTAATGCATCAATTTCACGTAATTCATACTCCTATCAAGCTGCCCAAATTTCAGTTTGGTCCCTCTCCCATATTTGTTTCATTTAAATCAAGTTCTAAGCTCACTTAATTACCTAAACATGCATTTAAATGGAAAAATAAAGAGTTTGATATGCTAACCTCACTTAAAGCTTCAAAACCCTAACCTTTGCTCTTCTTTCTTCTTGAAATCTCCTTTTTAAGTAGTAATAACAAGCTTTAAAGAAGTCCTTATGAGAGTTATTATGGTTGGGTAAGGAAAATTTGAGCTTAATGTAAGCTTAAAAAGAAAGCTTCCATGGGGAATTTAAGGAAACAAGTGGGTGGCAAAGAGAGAGGGGAAGAAGAAGAAAATCCTAAATTTTTTTCTTTTTTTTTCCTTTACACGTTTTTGCTTTGGAAGACCATAAATATCAAATTTAATAAATATTTAACAAATTTGTTTATGACATCATTAGTGATGTCATCAACTTTGACTTTTCCAACCTCTTTCCTTTTCTTTTTTTTTTTCTATTTATTTTTCTATTAGTTCTTTAATTCTATTGTCGATTCCGAAATTTTCTTTTCTCCGATTTTATTTGACAGTTATGTCAGGAGTCAGCTCTCGGGGTAAATTGACCAAATTGCCCCTCGCCGGTTCATCCCGGTTTGCAAATAATCCAATATTTCTTCCGGCTCCCTGACCTAATTATTTGACTGACTTAACAGTTCTTTTTCGTGATTTTCTCTTTTCCACTGTGTTCATAAGGGTCCTAAGGACCGCAGCGTCACTTTTTTCGATTCGAAATTTGAGTTTAAAACGACTTCGCAGTCGTTCCCGAGGAGGTCACTCATCGCTGTGATTCTCGGCTCGTTTAACCTCTTATGTTCTGTTTTTCTTATTTATAGTTAACTAATTAAACATTACTAATTATTTGTGTTTATGGCTTCTCAAATTTTCTTAGGTGTGGCTCTAATCCCAATAATTTTTCGGACTGACACCGGTCACCGGAACAGTGAAATATACCAGGCTATGCAAACGGGGGTGTTACAATGTCAATTGACCACAATGCCCATATTCGGGTTGCATTCCCGATTTTTCCGTAACATCGAGTTTTATCGTTTTCTCAATTTCTCATTTTTCTTTATACTAATTAATTAAATTTTCTTTGATATTTATACTTCAATAGATATTTATTTAAGTCTTAAAAATATTTTCTAGGGTTCTCCACAGTCCTGGGCTAGTCAACGGTCCACACTGTAACTTCCCAATGTGGTCACCCATCGCTATGATTCTCTGCTCGTTTAACTTGGTTACATTCCATTACTATTATTTTTCCTTTATTTTTCTTGTATTTTTTTTTCTTGTATTTCATTATTTTATGTCTCCTCACCCATATCTAAGTGTAGTTCTAGGCATCCTAGCTGTCCAGACAACACTAGTCACTGGAGCAGTGGAACACACTACCGAACATAGGGGTGTTACTTATAGTGTCTCAGTATCTTTGCCACACAATAATTCTAATAATTAATACATATATGTTCAATTCTAGCCCCAATATGCTTAAACTTATATTCTTGAAAATTTTCATGTTGAGGTTACTATTCGTGTCAAAATAATAACTTTCTTATGCTTAAAATGTATGGGAAATCCAACTACACTCACATACCACATTTTGGTTACGAAACTTATTGGTTTTGGTCATTTTCTGAAAACTTAAGTCTTTTAGGCAAACTTTCAAATTTTCAGTTTTGGTGACCTATTTTGCACTGTTCCATTGGTCGTGTTGCTGTTAGAATTTGGCCAAGTTTTCTTCATAGAAATTGTTCCTTATTGTCTTAACTTTATTTCCCTTTTTTAATCACTCCATTTGGAGTTTTTTAGCTCAAGTTATAGCCATTTGAACATGGCTGGCCAGATTGGTCTCACCCAGATTTTCTAGGCACCAACTTAGTTCTGGCAGTTTTAGGTCACGAACTTTGGGTGGCTAAATGACTTGGTTAAGGGCATAATTTGGGTTGGTGTTCTTCATGAAAGTTGTAGGTCTATATCGCAGTTTCTACTGGTAAAATTTCAGGTCATTTGGACCTGCCTAGCCCAAGTTATGGCCAAATAAACAAATACAGTTCATTTGGTCATTTTTGTACAGGGCAGAACACTCAATTCCGGATTTGGCCAATTTGTTCACTATGCTATGGTCACTTTCAGAGCATGATTCCTAAATGAAAAATGTGCCATTTTGTATCTAGTTTCATTCCCAATTGGCCTCACACCAATTGGGTAGGTAAATTTTTAGTTTTGGTCCTTGAAAAGGACCTTGGTCATGCTGCCTGCAGAATGTCCATAACCAATCCGAATTTCCATTTGATTCCAACACTTCCAACATACCACAATTGGTCATACATGACCATTTTTCAGCTCAAACAAGGTCAAACACACCATTTGACCAATTCTCAAAATTTTGTCTCCCAAAACCCTAGGTCCAAAACCCTAACTCACTAATTTTGTTACATTTTACTAAATCAAAACATAATTTCTCAAATCATTCAAGCTCATGTACACTTTCAATTCAATCAAACTCATGCAAATCATACCCCCACATAGGCTGGCCAAATTTCCCTTTGGTCCTCCAAAGATGTTTTCTTTTAATTGTAAGTAAATTTTTAGGTTACTGAAACCACAAACACAATTAATAAACTAAAATTTTCAATTTAGATTGCTTACCTCACTTGAAGTTCCTCTTCCTCAATTCCTTCCTTTTCCTCTTTTTTTTTTCTTCCTCAAACTTCTTTTCAAGTGAAGTTAACATGGTTTAATGATGGTAAGTAAGTTTTCTATGGTGGGATTTATGGTTTATGAAGCTTGGGTGTGGTGCTCCAATGGAGTTTTGGGAGAGAGCTTGGGAGAGAGAGATGGGGCGGCAATATGATGAAGAAGACCAAAAAAATTTTTCTTCTATTTTTTTATTTTAATCTACTTTAATTCATAATTATCCAATAAAAATTTCAAATTTTTTTAATTATTAAGTTTATTGCATCATGCATGATGCCATGCATGATGTAATAAACCTTTTCACATTTTTAACTTTTTCTTTTTCTTTTTTTTTCATTTATTTTTTTTTTAGTTCTTTAATTTAATTCCGGATTCTGAAATTTTCTTTTCCCTGATTTTATTTGGCAGTTAGGTCAGGAGTCAGCTCTAGGGTCAAATTGACCAAATTGCCTCTCGCCGGTTCGATTCGGTTTGCAAATAATTCAATATTTCTTCCGGATCCCTAACCTAATTATTTGACTGGCTTAGCAATTCTTTTTCATGATTTTCTCTTTTCCACTATGTTTTCAATAGTCCTAAGGACCACGGCGTGACACTTTACGGTTCGAAATTTGAGTTTAAATCGACCTCGCAGTCCTTCCCGAGAAGGTCACCCATCGCTGTGACTCTTGGCTCATTTAGCTTCTTGTGTTTTGTTTTTCCTATTTATAGTTAACTAATTAATAATTACTAATTATTTGTGTTCAAGGCTTATCTAGTTGTCTTAGATGTGGTTTTAATCCCCTTAATTATCCAGACCGACACCGACCACCGAAATAGTGAAATATACCAGGCTATGAAAATAAGGGTGTTACACTATAGATCAATGATTATCCATGTAGGCTTATTCATGTGGGCTTATTCATGTAGGCCTATCTATGAAGGCTTATTCATGTAGGCCTATCTATGTAGGCTTATTCATATAGACAATACTATTATCTATATTCCCTAATTGGTATACTAATCGATCCAATTATATATACATGCCTAGGTTTACTGTGGGCAATTAAGCATTAATAATTATTTATCTAAATTTTAATGTTCATGTATTGTGGGAAAGTGGATCACACATTTCTGTTTCATGTAATTTAGTATATAGTGATAACAAAATTTTCATGTCAATGTATAGTAGGAAAGTGAATCTTACATACCCATTTCATGTAATTTAACATGTAGTGACTTATTAGGGATAAGTTAATAAGTTATTTCAAGAACCTTTCTTTAGGTTCAGCTTTACTATCTTGTCTTTGTATATCAAATTGAGCAACTTTTGGCTACTGTGTGGCCACTTTTCCTTAATGGAAGTTGTTCCTCTATGTCTTATCTTTATTTTCCTTTTTGAATCATGCCATTTTGGATTCGTACAACTCAAGTTATGGTCAAATAACCATAACTAGGTCAATTCTAGATTTCGGTTCTTTTAACTTGGCAGTTTTGGTTATGGTCTTTGTCAATTTATTTGAATAGTTTGTAGTAATAGTTAGGCCTAGTATTCTTTATAGGATTTGTTTCCCTATGTCTTATGGTCACTCAGAATTTCTAGTTGCAATTTTTCAAGCCTTGTAGAATTTATTATAGCCTCATTATTGGACTATACTCAACTGTCCTATACTAACATAATTCTCAATTAGGCCAGTAATTTTGACCTATAATTTAAGCTTCTTACATTCATAAGTTGAGGAAGATGTCTAAAAAAAAGTTGAAGATTTGTTTCTTAGGTTTCCATAATGCTATGGCTCATTTCAATTGAAGATTTCTAGTGGGAGATATGCTTAAAAGACTATGTTGGAGTTAATGGTTACCTATGCACATTTCAAGAATTTATGCACTAAGCTGGCTTCGCCAATTGACCTATTTCTCTTAATTTTTGGTTCTGGTCAAATACCAATCTTGTAGATCTGTGTCTTATTCAAAATTTACACTGGTTTCAGGGCATGTAAAGTTCTATGGACCAAGTTATGGCTTCTTTGCCAAAACTAGTCAAGTTGTCTTTATTTAGCAATTCTGGGCAATTTCAATTCTTAACAGTTTTGATATCCCAATTTGGGTAAGCAATTTGATTAGGTAAATGGCATTTCTGGGCTTTGTGTTCATCACAAAAGTTGTAGCCCTATGTTTAAGCTTTCCAATGGTATAAATTTTAGGTCATTTGGATATGCCTATAGTGAGTTATTGCCAAATGAATGAACACTATTCATTTAGTCATTTTCTAGGTTCACTAATTGGTAATTCGGATTAGGTCAATTTTTAGGTAGCTTTTTAAGCAGAATTTTGGCATGACATCTACACGAAAATTGGTCCATTATAGATCATATCTCACCTCCAATTGGCCTTATGCCAATTGGGATCACACAAGGTCAGTTGTGGGTCAAAATATATACTGCCCTTAACAAAACTCAACCTGCAAAGAAAATTGCACTTCCAATTTTCATTCCTCCTCCCAAACTACAAATTGCATACATTGTCACACCCTACCCTTCTGTAAGGTATAATATGATCCCGTAGTATATCTAATGAATTACATACTTCATCTACTGATAACCCATTAAATACACTATAAGGGATTTTAAACCTTTTCTTACTTCTTTTTACAGTGGTGAGCACTATTTACAGGTGTTAAAAAAAATTTTTAACTGAAGGGAAATTAGATAATACATTTGAAGAATTAATAATTTTGTAAAAATTTTGGTAGAGTGCCATCTGTATTTTGAATAAAATAGTTCTTCAAAAAACCTATAAAAGGCACTTTAAATATATTTCTCAATCTCAAACTCCAACATTTGTCTACTCAATCCACAATAATTTTCCAGTGTTTTCAAAAGCAGACATAAAAGAAATATATCACAATATTTACAAAATAAAATAATTTACAAATTTAGTTTACAACTTTAATGTACAACTTTAATTTACAACTGTTCAAAACTAAGAACAATATATACATACAGTGAACATACATTACAATACAAAATGCAAAATATGGTATACTCAATATACCCGATGATCTCTCAGTGTAGTACTAGCAGCCTAGTCTGCTGCCCTGTCAGTCTCTCTACCTATGACAGCAATGAAAAGCTATCGCTGAGCCAATGTCTCAGTGGTGCACAACATTAACAAATTCCAACTTTAAATCACAAATCATAAGTCATATAAATAGTGGATACTTAAAACATAGTTAAATTCAAAAGACAGTGAATGTCAATAAGAATTTAAACTCCATTTCACAATATCACAATGAATATAAAAAAATCACACACACACACACACACAGCTTAATCATGCTGCCAAAGTTTAATTCATCTCAAAAGCTGATGGCTAGTGAGGAATTCAATTCATCCCAAAAGCTGATGGCTAGTGAGGAATAACATAGCTAGCTAGCAATAATATGAGTACTCATTCTATTTGTCCTCAATAGGCACACACCTCAACACTTTAGCCAGAGAGGGGATTCAAAGTCAATTCATCCCAAGAGCCGATGGCTAGTGAGGAATTCAATTCAATATACATGAAAGTTGTGGTTTCAAACCATTTACAATGCTTTTCAATCAATAAGTATCCATCAAATATCATTCAAATAATTATTTCACAATTTAAAACAATAATATACAAATAGTCATAAATTATTTTAATTGAAAAATTTAAAAGAAATAACTGTTGTGCACAAACCTCTCATAAATGTCTCTTGGCTCTGACTTAGTGTTTCCTTCCCTTTCCTTGAGTCTTTGCTAATTGAGACACACAATTTGAAGTGTTTCAGTACTCATTTAAACTGTCTGTAAGAATAAAGCTTAATAATTAACTTATTGAATTCTATTATTTCCTTAGTCAACCTAAAATGTTGACCCTTGATGCACTCTAGGTGAATTAGGTTTAATGTTACCAATATGTCACATTTAATAGCCTTTTAGTGTTGGTACATGTTACAAAATTCATTTTCATGTATATTGCATTTTATTGCAATTTGCCAGATTTTGGTATACTAATTTGAATTTGACCTAGCCGAATGACCTAGTTCCCTCAGTTGTCGAGTTTCGGTCCAAACTACAAACTTATAGGCCTATGTCTTATTGCTCGTGGGGAAAAATTTTAGATCATTCTGAGTTGTGTAGACCAAATTATGGTCAATTTACCAATGCTGGACAGAATGTACAAAAAAGGTAACTTTAGGTCATTTTTACGTCACTTTTGGTTCGGCTAGTTTTTGGACCTAAACTTGTTCAAGCTATTTGGCTTGGTTCTGGCCATTTCTGGGCTTTGGTGTCTTCATAAGAATTGTAGATATATGTCTCAACTATTCATGGTAAAAATTTTAGGTCAATTGGACTTGTTTTGAGTAAGTTATGGCCAAAATACTAACTACTACCCAAATGGTCAATTTCAGGCTTTCAAAGCATTAATCCAGATTTGGTCATTTTTAAAGTCACCTTCTAAGCAGAATTTTGGTAAGCTTCCTACATGAAAGTTGGCATATTTTGTGCCTAGTTTCACCTCCAATTGGTCTCATGCCAATTGAAGCCACAAACTTAAGGTTCTAAGCTAAAACATACACTGCCCTATTATAATTTGTTCATCCTTTACCAATTACACATCCTATGCTTACCAAGTTCGCTCTTCCATGCCAATTCTGGTTTGTACCATAATATTAATACATTTAGCAACACATTTTTGGTCATTTTGGCAGCTTGTAACCACTCTCAACATACACACTATAATACAGAATTTTCCAAGTCCAATTACAATAATTTGACCACATGACATACCTCATTTACCTACCCAATTATAAACCATTATTCATATACATATGCTGCCATCATAAGCAACATAATTCAACAATATTTCATGAACTCAAACACTTCAATCTACTTCATGAGGCTACCACAAGTTTACACATACCCATCAAATTCCATTTTCACATTTCAAGCTTACAAATCAAACCTTACACATGAAATTTAACTTCAATACAATTAAACATTTCAATCATCATTCAAACCACTATTTACATACAAGAACAAGATGTTCATAGTGAGGTTTCATGGCTGCCAAAATGTACATCTCTATTAATTCATCAAACTTCAGAAATCCTTCCACAAATTAACTACCCACAACACCCATTCAAAGTTTAATGAAACAAGAATTAAAAATACATACTTACCACTTTTGAACTTCTTCAAAACCTCACCAAAATTTATCTTTCTTGCTGCCTATGTGTTGCCCATGATGTGTAGACTAACTTTAATGAAGAACTCTTGAAGAAAGTAGGGCTTGATCATGGAGTTTTAATGTCTCAAAGGTGGGCGGCCATGGGAGAATTCTCCCAAGCTTGGTTCGGCCAAATGAAATGTAAATGGTGAAGAAGATGAATGCAGAATATTAGTGGAAGAAATATATCCACTTATGCTTTTATATGGTGCATAATGGTCCACTAACTCAATTAAATAATAAGGTAATGTTAAACTTTTTAATTATTCACATTATACCCCATAATTTTACTTTATTATATTTCATTCCAACTTCAATTTTTCATGTAATTTCTAAACTTTAACACTACTTTATTTCCATGGATATTTAGGTCAAAAATCAACTCAGGGTGTCAAATGACCACAATGCCCTTGTTCGGGTTGCATTCCCGACTTTTCGGTAATACCGAGTTTTATCTGTTTCTCGATATTTCTTTTTTCTTTGTACTAATTGTTTAATTTTTCTTTGATATTTCTAATAACATTTATACTTCAATAAACATTTATTTAAGTCCTAAAAATATTTTCCAGGATTCCCCGTGGTCCAGGGCTAGTCAACGGCCCACGCCGCAACTTCCCAGTGCGATCACCCATCGCTAGGGCTCTCAGCTCGTTTAACTTGGTTACATTTCATTGCTATTATTTTTCCTCTGTTTTTCCTATTTTTTTTTTCTTGTATTTCATTATTTTATGTCTCCTCACCAATATTTAAATGTAGTTCTAGGCATTCTAGCTGTCCAGACAGACACTGGTCACCAAAATAGTAGAACGCACTACCGAACATAGGGGTGTTAATACATAGCACTTCTAATTAGCATCAATCATATCTCAATTTGGAAAAATGTCCAGTAACAACTCAATTTTATCAAATGTCCAGCAATTACACATTCACTCAATTCAATTAGGTCAAATGTCCAATAATTACACAAGTCTTAAATCACCAACTCAAAACTCTAATTCAATTGATCAACATCAACAATACACATTCATTAACTCATTAATCAACATTGACATACATAAAATTAATGCTCTCCTAAGTATACCAAGCTGCTGAGTCGAACATTGCTCCCAACTTTCATATTTATTTCATAACCCTACTTCAATGTATCCATTTCAAACTTACACATAACATCAAATTACTACTATATGTAATTAGCCTAATCTACTTCATTACCCATCAATTACATGTAAAAATAACTCAAACTCCTTCAATGTCCATGGCTGTCGAATTCATGGCTCCTACATACTCATCAATTGTCATCAATTTCTTTAACATATCAACTCATCTTAAACTTACAACAAGAATTAAAGAAAAGAGGTAGGAAGTATGAGCACTAACCTTGATTCAAGACTTTTCCAACCTCGTAAAACTTCACCAAATCCTCTTCAAATTACTATCCATAGATTCCTTATGATGTGGGGATTAATTTTAGAGAAGGGAACTTGTGATTTTAGATTGAAGATGAGGGAGATTTTGAGCTTGCATGAAGCTTCCATGGGAGAAAATTGAGAGCTTCAATTCGGCCATGGGAATGGAGGTGAAGAAGATGAAGTTTGGTAGTGGGAAATTTTGTCCACTTATGGCCTTTTTATACCTCCACTAATGATTAATTAAACATTAAAATAATCAAGTTCTCATATTTGTAATTAACACCCCATATTTCCTTTAATTACACTGTAAGTATAATTTCATCTTTTTATGGGGTTTTCAAAATTTAATACCACTCATTTTTAATGGAAATTTAGGTTAAAAGCTAACTCTAGGTGTCAAATAACCAAAATTCCCCCTTCAGGTTATAATTACACTTTTTCAGTAATACCTATTAAATCCTGAATTCGTCGGTTCCTTTAATTTTCATTTTTATTTGTACCGATTCACTAAATTTTCTTTGACATTTCCATCATCATTGGTACTTCAATAAACCTTAATTAAATCCCAAAATTATTTTTTGGGGTTCCTCGTGGTTCTGGGGTTGGCAATTGTCTTCATCATAACTTCCCAGTGCAATCACCCATCGTTACGGTTCCAGCTCGTTTAACCTAGTTGCATTTCCTTTTGTTTATTTTCTCTTAATTTTTCTTGTATTTTGTTATCATGTATTCCATCATTTTATGTCTCCTCACTACCATTTAAGTGTAGTTCCAGACATCCTAGCTATCCGGACAGATATTAGTAGAACGTATGGACTACCTATAGTGAGGGTGTTACACTTATAGTTATTTATTCCCAAAGTGCAATAAAATATATAGTTAACCTAGAATTGCAAAATATTACTTAAAATTATTATTTGAATTATTTAGTTACTGTTCTTTAAAATTATGCACCACTAAGCAATTAGCTTAGCGCATTAGATTTTCCATCGCGTAGGTACTGGAGATTAGCAGCCGCCACAGCATTAGCTGCCATAGTAGTGTTCTAACTACAGTTGACCAGATCTGCTATAGTCCAGAGTTTACCTCATCAGTTGTTGTATTTTGGTAGGGCCCACTTATAGACTTAGTGTTTTAGTTCATAGTATATAAGCATTATGGAATTATAGTTGGTGATGTAATTAAATTGTAATGATATTTTTGAGATTATAAATAAAGATGTGAATTTTTGTGTATGAATTTTCTTATGAATGAGTTATTAAATGAGGATATGAATGATATGTTATAGGACCAGATGAATGGATATCAAATTATTTTTAACAGGTAACTAGTGGAACCCGCCAGATGCTAATAAAATATAAGAGGCTCTGCCCGGGTCTCCACAAAAATGAATTGTGATAAAAAAAAATTACTTCATGTTTTCTATAAAGTTTAAAATAACAATGAACAAGACAAGATAAAATAGGGTGCTCCAGCACCGAATGTGGCACACTTTACTTATCTACACTATAGACGGGTGTGGGGTATCACATTTAGTGGTATCAGAGTAGAGATTTAAGTGGTCCTAGACTTAGATATATAGAAAGAAATAGTTTGTATTACATGCATGGGCCTTTAAATAGAGTCGAGGTGACACTAATGCGGATCTATTCTTTGTTTGTTTTATAGGATCAATGGTATCTGATCCTTTAGAGCACGGGTCTCCTAGACTGATCAAGGAGGAGGCAGAGTGTTATGCACCTGCCCCTGCTCCTAGTAGGGAGCAAAATAGCAGAGTCAAGTCATCTATGGGTGCTGCAGGTAGAGCACAATAAGCCTTCCTGGAATAGATGACACAACTACTCTATTAGGTCACCTGAGCTATACCTCAACCACAGACACCTCCACCTCTACAACCTCAGCCATAGCCACCGCCACCTGTACAGCCACTAGTACCCCTACAGCCGTAACCCGTACAAAGTTCCCCATTAGAGAGATTGTAGAAATATGGGGCAGTTGACTTCAAGGGTAAGAAGGAGGATGATCCAGCTGCCATAGAGTATTGGCTGGAGAGGACAGAGAGGGTTTTGCAGCAGCTCCACTGTACCCCAGAGCAGCAGTTGGAGTGTGGTTTATCATTACTGCAGGAGGATGCATATTAGTGGTGGGTGACAGTATCGAGGGTAGTACAGCCTGCACAGATCACTTGGGATTTCTTCTTTGCAGAATTTAGGAAGAAATATGTAAGCCATGTGTATTTAGAGGCAAGAAGGAGAGAATTCCTAGCATTGAGACAAAGGCAGCTTACAGTCTCCGAATATGAGTGGGAGTTCATGAGACTTAGTGGATATACATTGGAGATAATGCCTACAGAGGTTGATAGGTGCAGGAGATTTAAGGATGGATTAAATGATAACATCAGACTGATAGTTACTTCTCATCGCTTTACCGACTTCTCTTTGTTGGTAGCATCAGCTCTTGATGTGGAGAGAGTCAGAGATGATCAGCAGTCCAGGAGAGACAGACAGCGTAAGAGAGGTCCTGGACAGGGCCAGTTTAGTGCACCAGCTACTAGTAGTAAGAAGCATAAGGGTTCATAGAGCAAGACACAAGGCCAGAGGGGCTAATCTGGAGTATCTATAGCTAGTTCCTTGGGTACAGTAATAAAGGAATCAATCCCAGTGCCACAATGTACCCACTGTGGTAGGAGACACAGAGGGGAGTGTCAACTGTTGACTGAGGCATGTTTCAGATGTGGATTTACGGATCATTTCTTACAAGATTGTCCACAGAGGAGTGCTCCCACTACTCTGCCACCGACTAAGAGGTCTGCCCTGATAGTGCAAAGGGGTAGAAGACCTGCGAGGCCTAAGACAATTGGTACATCATAGAGGGCTTCTGAGACTATAGAATGGCCCGAGACTAAAGTAGCACCCCGTGTGTATGCTATGGCTTGGGAGCAGCCAGATCCGGTAGGCATTATCAGAGGTACATTTTTTATTTATAATACATTAAAATATGTATTGACAGACCATAAATATATTCATCCCTATATATGCATTATACCTCCTGTTGAAAGAGGATACCGATACATAAGTTAGAAGATGGCATACTTGTTAACAATCGTTTAAGCCATAAGATAATGGTAGGTTATCAACCAAAAAGGAACGTATTAAAGATTATGGATGGAAATAAGAAGGAGACTATATATGAGATGAAAAAGGATGAGTGCAAAACTAATTGAGAATAAGTATAGGAAAAATTTGATCTATTGGGATATACCTTAGTAACTATGCAATGTTCTCGATGTTTGTGCTGTAAGCTACAGATTACAGTACTGACTTGGGACTATTGTGTAGAGCTATGTATTTTCGATAGTAAATCAAGATGAGGATAAGATTGTAGAGCTAGGATTAATAAGACAGGTGTTTTCTTGTTTTTCAACCACTGCAAGCGTACGGATCGCTAACAAGTAATAAAGTGATGAGTGAAGTATCATTCCCACAGGGAATTTAATTAGCAAGTACCAGGCTACACGATAATTTTAAATGTTTAGGCTACCGAATATGGATGAAAATGAGTTAAACCTATTTTAGATGCTGAAAGTAATTTTTGAATTAAACTATTTATAAAAGTAATTCCATAATTAAGATTTCACACTACAACTTTACTATGGATTTTAATCTTGTCTATTCATCATATTGAGAATAATTGCTTTGATGGAAATTAATCCTAGGATATCATAAGTCCTCTCTCAAGGCACTTAAGGTGTATTTTAATTAACCTAAACCCTACTTTCGTGGTGATTAAATTAATTAAAACCCTTTAAGATTTGTGATTAATTTTGGAATTCCACAAAGGTATTAGCCTATCTCTAGGTCAGATTTCCTAGGTTCAAGATCTCGATTTTCTAATATTAATCTTCACCTTTCAGTCCTTCAATTAATATCTGCAATTAATACTAAGTGGGTACTGACACATGGCATGCGTTAAGATGACAAGAAGTTGAATCAAAGAACTAAACTCAAATCTAATAAATAAAACTCAATATTTATCTATAATAATCATTGTAAATGTTACTTTCCTAATGCCATAATAAAGAAATTACTCACTCATGATGAGTTCAACAAATATGAAGGAAATAAAATAACAGAACATAAAGGGTCCATTTAGAGAAATAGAACAAAAGAACCGAAGAGGAATGATTGCAGTCCCAATCCTTGTGGGACTTTAGCTGAGGGTTTCCCTTCTGTGCTGGTGTTTTACTCTTCAAGATGGCTACGGAGAATACAAGTATGAAAAATGAAAACCCTTCCGAAAACTCTGAAAAGTTCTGTAAAAAAGTTGAATTGAAAAGAAGCTCCGCTGTTGTCATTTTTTGCTTCTACTTACAATAGTTGGTCTAGGGTTAGGTTTTTAGAATCGCAAAAGCACTAAGAGTCTATTTGGAGTGTGTAAACAAAAGCTGGAATATGGATTAGGAAAATGGCTGCCACATAGTACACGGGCCATGTGTCACTACACGGCCCAGGGCCGTGTAACTTACTGGAGCTGAATGGTGGTGTCTTACATTGGCACAGGAGTTTACACAGGTCCATGCTAGGTACACAGGTCTGATTACAAGGCCCGTCTACTTCTGTTTTTTTGGAGAATTCTTCAAGCTTGTGTGTGGTAGAGACTTACACAGGTCTCCATAGCTTACATGGGTCTGATTACACGACCCGTGTACTTTTGCTTCTTCTTTGGCTCTCTGGCTGTCTTCTGGCAGTAGGTTACATAGGTCTGTGGCTTTGCTTACATGACCCATGTGCTTTGTATCAGTAGCTTTTCTCAATCCTTTGACCTTTCCAAGTTTCCTTTCGCACTCCTATATTATTAAACTTCACCCAAATACCTAAAATGATGCTGAAAACATGGAATTTGGAGCTTGACAATGGAATTTATAGAAGTTAATGAAACTAATGATTATGTATGAGATTACTATTCTAAATGCTATGAAATATTATAAAAATATACTTAAAACATCTATATAATACAAGTGCATCAAATACCCCCAAACTCAAACCTTTTCTTATCCTCAAGCAAATCAAAACTCTTTTTAGAATACTTTTTAGGGAAAAATTAGAAATACAACCATAGACTCAATATGCACACAATTGAACTCTTTCAACCTTTATACCAATTCCCTTCCTTCAAGGCATAAGGGCTACAATAGTTACCTGTTTAAACCTTCACACTTTTCATGAAGTTTTAACTAGTTATTCCTCTATATAAGGCTATTAATAAGTCACAAATAACCTGTTTTATTAGGATAGACTTGAGAAACACTTACTCCCCCAAATTTGCCTCTATGCATATCTCAATTATGGATAATTGTGATGGAGTATTCAAATTCCAACTTCATATGCATATCTCAATTTCCTATCTCCGCTAATGTAGCGTACACTTTTCAAAAGATGAAAAGGTCTTTAAAGGGTTGTAATGGGGCTAGAAGATAATGACTTTGTTGCCAATGAAAGGTTTTTAGGGAATACAAATATGAGGATAGCATGAATGCATAAAATATCAAGTATACTAAGTTTACTCACTAATTTTGTATAGAGAGGAAGGTCTTTTGGTTTTTTTATAGTGCTAAGCATGCTTCCTTGATACTTATCTTAGGACTTCTTCTTCTCTCTTTTTTTTTTTTTTTTGTCCCTTTTGTCCTCTCCCCCAAACTCATTACTTTTACTAGGTTGGAAAGACAAAATTTTCTTTGATTTCAATTGCACACTCTTTCTTGAGTTCTACATCCTCTCTCCATTTTCCCTTTTTTACACTTAATATATTTTCTACTTATGCATTTAGCTCCCTCAAAAGGGTATGGTAGGTGTTTAGGCTAGAGGTTAGGTAAATAATATTGATAAATAATAAATCTTTAAGGGGTAGATATAGGTTTCAAATTGGCTATAAGGGATATATATTTTAATTAAGGGTGGCTAAGGCTTAGTGAGGCTATATCAAAGAATGCCTTAATCATTTCTTCATTAAGCATATACTAGGATTTTGCCTTGATAGGTCCAAGAGACATGTTCTGTAACATCCCTATTTGTATAGCCGGGTATATTTCACTGTTTCGGTGACCGGAGTCCGTCCGGACAATTAAGAGGATTAGAACCACGACTAGATAAGCCATAAATACAAATAATTAGTAATTGTCAATTAGTTAAGTATAAATAAGAAAAACAGAACATAAGAAGTTAAACGAGGTGAGAGTCACAACGATGGGTGACCTTCTCGGGAAAGGCTGCGAAGTTGATTTAAACTCAAATTTTGAACCGTAAAATGTGACGCCGCGGTCCTTAAGACTATTACAAACATAGTGTAAAAGAGAAAATCACGGAAAAAGATTGTTAAGCCAGTCAAAAAATTAGGTCAGGGAGCTGAAAGAAATATTGAATTATTTACAAACCGGGTTGAACCAGCGAGGGGTAATTTGGTCAATTGAACCCGAGAGCTGAATCCTGACCTAACTGTCAAATAAAATCAGAGAAAAGAAAATTTCAAAACCAAAAATTAAATTAAAGAACTAATGAAAAAATAAATAGAAAAATAAAAAGAAAATGAAAAAGTGAAAAGAGATGACATCATGTATGACATTATGCATGATGTCATAAATACTAATAAAATTAAAAATTAAAAATTGGATAAAATTGGTCTTCCAAGAGGATATATTTGATAAAAAGAAAAAAAAAATTGCAAAAAGTCCCATTTCTTTCACCTTGTCATCCTCTCTCTCTCTTACCCTCTCCCTCACAAAATCTCCATTAAGGATCATTTTGAGCTTGAAGAAACCCTAATTCCTACCATAGAAACCCTACTCTCCATCACTAAATCTTGTAACTAGACCTTGATAAGGAGATTTACAACAAAAAGAAAAAGAAAGAAGAAGTTTGGAGTGGTGGAAAAATTTTGCACAAGGTTGGTATTCTTCCTTCATTTTCTCCTTGAATTTATGTTAAAGTAGATAAGTTACACTTGGAATTAACAAACAAGTGAATAAAATCAAGCATTGTGGACCAAATAGAAATTTGGGCAGCTAGGGTTTAGGTATGAGGATGGATAATTTTTATACAAATTATGAATTAGTTAAGTGTGAATGAGTGTATAAAAACTAAATATGTACTTAGAATACAACAAATAAGCTAAACATTGAAGTTAGGGTTTTGAACCTAGGGTTTGGGAGACAATATTTGGAGAAATGGTGGAATGATGTATTTGACCTAGTTTGAGGTGAGAAATGGTCATTTGTGACCAAATGAAGTGTGTTGGAAGTTTTGGAGTTGAGTTTAAATTCCGATTCAATGTGGTCATGCTGCAGGCAGTAGGACCAAGGTCCCTTTGAGGGACCAAAACTGAAAATTTACAAGTCTAATTGGTATGAGACCAATTGGGAATGAAAATAAACACAAAATGACACAATTTTCATTTAGGAATCATGCCAAAAAAGTGACCAAAACCTAGTGAACAAATTGACCAAATCCGGAAATTCTCAGTCTGACCTGTACAAACTGACCAAATGAATAATATTTATTCATTTGGCCATAACTTGATCTAGGTAGGTCTAAATGACCTGAAATTTTACCAGTGGACAGATGAGATATGTACCTAAAACTTTCATGAAGAAGACAAACCCAAATTATGCCATTAACCAAGTCATTTGGCCACCCAAAGTTGGTGATCTAAAACTGCCAGAATCAGAATTTGCACAGAAATCTGGGTTAAGTCCAATCCGGCAGCCATGGTTCAAATGGCTATAACTTGAGCTACAAAACTCCAATTGGAGTGATTCAAAAAAGAGAATAAATTTAAGACATTAAGGGACAATTTCTATGAAGAAACCATAGCCCAATTCTAACAGCAAAATGACCAATGGAACAGTGCAACCTACGACACCAAAACTGAAAATTTGTAATTTGGCCTAAAAGACTTAAGTTTTGAGAAAATTACCAAAACCAACAAGTTTGGTGACCAAAATGTGGTATGTGGGTGAAGTTGGAATTTCCATACCTATTAAGCCTTAGAAAGTCAACAAATTGACTTGAATAGTATAGTGAATAGTAATCTCGAAACACAAATTTTAAAGAACGTCAAGTTTAGTATATATAAGCTAGATAAAAGTGAATTTGAATTTATTTTTGGATTTATGCTAAGTTATGGTACTGAAATACTATGAAACTGTGTGTTTCAGCTGAAAAAGGCTCAGAAAGTCTAAAAGACTGAGTGAAGGCCTAGAGTTAAGAATGCATTATGAGTTAAGAACTTTTGTGTTGCCACTTTGTGAATGAAAATGTAACTTTGGAAATTGATTTGATTTTTGTATGCAATATTTGAATAAATTGTTTTAAATTTATTTCATATTCACACTTAGCATAATAGTACCATATTATTCCCCCATTTATGGGGTTGAGATCAATTATTCTCCTCCCTCTCTGGTTTACCAGTTGACGTTGTAGATCGGATGAGTACCATTAGCTAGCTAGCCACCTCCCTCATTGATTTCGATTAGTGGGGTAGTAGATTGCTTTGTCGTGGTGTACAACGCGGCATTGATCGAAAATTTTGTGTCATGGCTTAAGTTATGTATGCATTGGCAACACTGTCTTTATTAAATTATTTGACCCAAAAAAATTTTGCTATAATGAGTTTTGATAATTGGTGAAATATAATTATGCAACATTTAAATTGTGTTTTGTCAATGAAGGATTTATGTATTGTATTTTAAATTTTTATTGCGCACAACTGAGTATTTTTATACTCAGCGATAGCTTATTTTGCTATCGCAGATAAGAGCAAGGAGAAAGCAGCAGAGTGAGCTGCTATTGAAATTGAGGACTACACTGATATTTTTGTACGGGTATTGTTTTATACTCTTGTAGTTATTTTGATGTAAATATTATAATGTTTTATGTGTTAATGTAAAGTTGAGTAGTTGTATAATAAATTATAATAATATTATCTTTGAATTTTCTTTTTATAAATTAAGATTTATATTTGTGAATTTTGTATTATATGCACTGTGGATGAAGTTATGAAATATTTTAAGTTGATAAATTTTTGGTTGAATTGTGGAATGAATTGAATTGTGTTGACTTGAGATTATTTGGAGGTTGGGAATTGTGGAAAATTTATTAGAAGTATTTTTCTCAGGTATTTGAAGAATTGTTTTCTCAAAATACAGACGGCACTCTGCCAAAATTTTTATAAAATTTGTGAAAAAATAAAAATGGACAAAAATTTTTACTAGTTTTTAAGCTTTGAATAAATGATTTTAATTCCTACCAAAATGCTCACCACTTCCAAAATATAAGAAAACGGTTTTAAAATCCCTTGTAGTGTACTTAATAAATTATTGGTAGGTGAAGTTCGGTAGTTCATTAGGTATTTTATGGGATCATGTTATGCCTTACATAGGGGTAAGGTGTCACATGTTCTAGAGCTGGTGAGGCATTTTTAAATTTACTTGTATTTCAAAAATTTTCTCCTTACTTTGCAAGTTCAATGTGACAAATTAATAACTATGAAGGGATTTAACTAGTCTAGCTCCAGTAAGGTGATTAAGTTGTTTTTACAGACAATGATTAAAGCCCTTTTGCCTATCCAGATACATTCATTCCTTATCCCGTGGAGTCCAATTATTAGCTTATTGAATTTTGAGGTTATAGTTCTAAGTTAAAAGCCAGTACAAAAATTTGAAATTTGCAAAATTTTTTGGATTTTTGATACACAAGTATGATATGAATATAATTAAGCAATGCAATGCATGAAATGCAACAGTACCCTTAAACTCAAATGTGGCTTTGTCCTCAATGTCAACACAATATGCAAAATTAAAGCATAGCACACAGAATTATCAGAAAAGGCATATTAAGTTATTAAGAAATTTAAAGTTTGGAAAAAAAAAATAAGCAATAGATATTTATGAGTTCTGAGTAGGATTAGGGCATATATATTTTTACATGAAAGTTTTTATCCTATAGTCCTAGCTTTAAAAAGCCTCTGATAGTGACGATGGTCCCTCGCCATCGAGTCTCTCCATGATCATGTCCACTTTGTTGTGGGCCTCCTAGAGACTATCCTCAATCGCGTGCATCCTGTTGTTGGTGGCAGTCTCCATTCTCTGAAGGTAGGTAAGGATGGGATCTGTTGGGGGTGGAGTGTAGGGAGGCACTCGGGCTAGGGTGGATCATGGGCTTCCTCCTGTGGCTCTAACGGTTCACGAGGCTCTTGTTGTGCTTCTCCTCTTTTGGGGATGACATTGCTTTTGGCATCGACTATGTAGCAGATGTTCCCAACCTTCTTGCATATCCCCATGGATATGCAGATGGTTTGGTCGATTCTGGATATGCCAGCAATGGAGCGCAGCCTGTTATGCCCTGAACAAAATTAAAGTGCAGTGTAAGGGTTGTGATTAGGCCACCAAGCACTATTTGCCCTATAGGCTGGTGACATAGGCGGTAGAGATGGTTGCAGAGGAAGAAACCAGTGCTACAGTGTTATCCAGTTACCATACACCATAGGAAAAAGAGTTCGCTGGCACTCACTATGCTAAAGCTGTCCACCCGGCCCATTATAGTTAGTACGGAGAGTCAGTGCATGTATTTAAGGGCGGGAGTGGTGATGCCAGTGGATTTTGATTTGCTGGAGTTGTAAATTTTGGCGTTTGGTGTGATGGAGTGCCAGAATTCCACACTGTTGTAGATCATTCGATTTTGCAGAATTTCTTAGAATTCGGCACTGTCAAAACCAAGCACCATGTTGAACTCATCCAAACTCATCCATGTTCCTGATTCAGTCAACCCCAATGAGCCTAAACTCGATCTGTCCCCTGTCTTCCCGATCTATAGGCCATAGAGTAGCCTTGAAACTCCCTAAGAACTCCAGGGTGGTGTCATGGTAGGCTGGAAATTGAAGTTGGGCAAACCTGGTCCACCCAATGTTGTCTAGCAGCCCGTCAATCTCCTCTCGAAGGCCAATTGGCTCCAACAGCCTGAAGTCCATGTATTTGATAGAGATAATCCTCCTGTTATTGAGTCGAGCATATAAGTCTAGGTGGGTGCTATCTTTGAATGGCCAGGCGATGGAAAAATCGGGTTTTGGTGTTTGCGGTTTGACTTATGGCTGTGGTTGTGATTGTTATGGTTGTGGTGCGGCTCGTGGCTAGGTTTGCCTGGCTCTCGGGCATTGGGGTGATGGTTGAGGAGGAGAAGGTGTGGAGTCCATTCATTGGGCTGGTCTTTTTGTAGGTGCCATTAATGGTTTTTGAAGAATGAGAGGCTAGGGTTCATGAGGAAAGGAGAAGATTTGAAAGGTTTTTATACGGGAGAAGGCTTAGAGAGGAAGGGTTTTGATTATGAGGGACTTTAAGGGAGTGGGATGAATTTAAAGGGTCACTGTGACCCTTTGTTTCACGCATTTTGCACCCCAGGAGTCACGTCTATGACATGATACACGGGTTATGTATCACTACACGAGTCCCAACCCGGAGACCCGTGTAACTTTCTATCCGAGATTTTTCTTTTATACTGAGTTACACGATCCCAGTAACTTTACCCAGGGACCCGTGTAACTTTCTGTTTGAGGATGGCAATGCTAGGTGAATTACACGAGTCATGTAATTTTGTTTTAGGACTCATGTAACTTTCTGTCTCTTTCAAATTTAAAGTTTCTCTTTCTATTATCAAAGCACGACCCATGCAATGTTACACGAGGTCAACCCATGTAAGTTTTTGGGGCTTGTGCAGGGGTCTTTCTTGGATATCATAAGGTTACAAAGGGCGTGTAAAAATAATACACGACTTGTGTAATTTTTTAACTCTTCAATTCTTCCCATATGAAAAATTAATGCCTTCCACTATGCATAAAATGAACGAAAAGGTTAGCAACAGAGCCACTTCGCTGGTTTCATATGGTCTCCTCCTATGTGGTTTAGACTTGACGTCTCCTCTCCTTTATTGCTCTCAGTCCCTATTTATTGCAGATTTGAGACTGGGGGTGCCTATAAAATAAAGCATAAACAAACACAAAACACAAATAAGACTTGAAATAAAGGAAACTAAAAACAGAAATAAAAGTAGAAATTTTGGGTTTTCTCCCAAAGAGAGCTTGTTTATAGCCATTAGCTCAACTGTACCTTCATTCTATCACGATCTATCTGGAGGGTTGCTAAAGGTGCAATTGGTTCCCTTCTCTATGGGTTCTCCTTGAAAATATGGTTTCAGCCTTTGCCCGTTCACTTTGAATGCTCCTGAGGTTTCACTCTAGATTTCCACAGCTCCATGAGGGAAGATTTTCATAACCTTAAATAGTTTTGACCATCTTGATTTCAACTTCCCTAGGTATAGTTTTAGTCTAGAGTTGAAGAGTAGGACAAGGTCTCCTTCTCTTCTTTCTTTCCTTGCTATGCATCTGTCATGCCATCTTTTGATTTTTTCTTTGAAGATTTTGGCATTATCATATGCATCCTGTCAGATTTCTTCCAACTCATTGAGCTGTAGTAGTCCTTTTTCACCAGCAGCCTTGAGGTCAAAATTCAAGGTCTGAATTGCCCAGTAGGCTTTGTGTTCAAGTTCGATGGGGAGGTGGCATGATTTCCCATAGATTAGCTTAAAGGGAGTCATTCCAGTTGGAGTTTTATATACAGTGCGGTATGCCCACAATGCATTATCTAACTTCATAGACCAATCCTTCCTTGAGCAATTTATTATTTTCTCTAGGATTCGTTTTAGCTCCCTGTTTGAAATTTCTACTTGACCACTGGTTTGAGGATGATAAGGTGTGGCCACTTTGTGAGTCACTCCATACTTTTTTAATAGTGTTTCGAATTGTTGGTTACAGAAGTGACTTCCTCCATCGCTGATTATCGCTTGTGGTGTACTAAATCTTGTGAAGATGTTCTTCTTAAGGAACTTTGTGACCACTCTGGCATCGTTGATTGGCATGGCTATTGCTTCTACCAATTTTGACACGTAATCAACACCAACCAAAATATATTTATTTCAAAAAGAAGAGGGGAATGGGCCTATAAAGTCTATCCCCCACACATCAAATATTTCTACCTCGAGTATACTTTGCAATGGCATTTCATTCCTTCTGGAAATGTTACCTATTTTTTTGGCATTGATCACAAGCCAGCACGAAGGATCTTACATCCTTAAATAGGTTAGACCAGTAAAACCTTGCTTGCAAAATTTTAGCTGCTGTTTTTATGGTGCCAAAGTATCCCCCATATGGTGATGAATGGCAGTGCTGGAGAATACTCTCTATATACTTTTCCATCATGCATCATCTTATCAGCCCGTTATTGCATCTCTTATACAACAGAGGTTCCTCAGAAAATTCATCCATAAAAACTTCCATGATATTTTCAATATAATCAGAAAAAATAGCCATCATGCATCTTTGAAAAGTAGCAGGGGCATTACAAAGACCAAAGGGCAATCTTCTATATGCAAATGTTCCGTAAGGGCATGTGAATGTGGTCTTTTCTTAGTCTTTTAGGTGAATAGGGATTTGAAAAAATCTTGAATACCCATCTAGATAGCAGAAATAGGAATGTTTTACTAATCTTTCCAGCATTTGGTCTATGAAAGGAAGAGGAAAATGGTCCTTTCTGGTGGCACTATTCAATTTTCTATAGTCTATGCATATGCGCTAACTAGAAACTACCCTAGTAGGGATTAATTCATCGTTTGCATTTTGAATGACAGTTGTCCCATCTCTTGTACAACAGAGGTTCCTCAGAAAATTCATCCATAAAAACTTCCATGATATTTTCAATATAATCAGAAAAAATAGCCATCATGCATCTTTGAAAAGTGTTAGTAGTATGCCCTAGAGCATATCATTTAGTATGTATCTTGTACATAATTTTATTAATAAAAGGCATTTCCACTTTTCCGTTTACATAATATATTTATGTGTAATAGAAAAGGTCCATTGATATTTTGTTAGAAATATTATTCTTAAGTTGTTAAGAATATGAGTGACAATATTTCTAGCACAAAGTATCATAAATAGGTTCACAATCGAGGATACTTCATAATAAGGACATGACTTATCCAGAAAGATTGTATTCATGTTTGTTCCCAAGTTATCTATATGAGATATAAATAAGATGGAATGGTGAGTCTCATGCCATATAACAAACATGATAGGCACTTATAAATGATAAGTAGGCCGAACCAGTGACACTTATGACAAGCACATGGAGTTTACTCTTGTCAATGTTTTGTCATAAATCATATCAGTGCATATAATCTTTAGACCTGAGATAGCACAGTTATCTTGTATATAGGTAGTTTGAGTTTGATACTGCATTCATACTTGTACTATGTATGGGTATATGGGCATGTGTTGGCTCCTACTAGTTATATATCGAGGTAGGTGTTGATCAAGATGGAATATGTTCCTCTAAGTAAATAGAGATAAAATCCTATGTTCATTTAATTGTTCTTGATGTTTCAAGTTCCTGGCCAGGACAGATAGATTTATTCAGAAAAGAGTTTCTGATGAGAAAATCTTTTAATCAAGAACTGGAATTAAAAGAGAACATAATACTCATAGCAAATGGAGTTTGACATAAACCATGACTCCAGCTTGAGTTGGGATTTTGTAACAGAGAGATTCTAGTGCATGGTAACATATGATTATAGGTTCATTTAAGGTAAATCTTATTACTAATTCGGTGGCCATGCCATGCTATGCTAGGTGTTAACCATGGTCTATGAGGTTCATAAAATGATTTAGAGAAATCATTTATGGTAAGAAAGAGTTCTGATGATATTAAGAGTTGATATCATGTCTCATTGCCAATTAGTGATGAGCCTAGTAAGTCACACACACACACAAGTTATCACCTATTTAAATATGATTTAATTAATTAATTAAAGAGTTTAATTGATTAATTAAATAGGTTTGGTTTGCAATTAAATTGCAAAGTCCCTAGCATGACTTGAAACCAAATCTAGATTATTGGATGTGTAGTATAAATTAAATTTATATTTAAAGTGTTTAAATATGAATTTAATTGATGAGAAATTAATTAATAGAGATTAATTAATTAATTTATATTTGATATAAATTAATTAGAAGAAGAAAATAATTATTTTGGGTTAAGAACTCAAAATTAAGACACAGGGGCATTTTGGTCATTTCACAGTGTGACACGTGGCACCATGAGATGGTGACACATGGGATTACACATAAGCTTGCCAAATGTTTTTTTAATCATGTAAGATGATTAAAATCAAGATTAAATATAGGTTTGACACTTGGCACAATGTGATTGGGTCACTTAAACCTAGAGCTAATCAAAAGGTGACATGTGGCTAGGGTTTAATGTGTTAACCTAGCTATTTAAGTGTGGTTATGAAAAGAAAAATTAACCAGCAGCCTCTCCTCTCATTTGTCACGCCACTTTGAGCCTCTCCAGCTATTTCTCTTCGTCTCTCATCAATTCAAAGAGATTAGCCATCAATCTCTTGAATTAAGAACACTAGAAATTGTTTCTAGTGTCCTGTTTACATCTCTAATCTCTTAAAAGGCAGAACTTGAATTTCTAATTAATAGAAAAAGCTTTAGAAGCTGTTCAATGGCTGCCATAGGTGTTCTTGGTGTGGACAAGCTAGAGGGACAACATCTGGTGTCCTGAAGACGAATCTCAAAGGCGCAGACACGCTGCAGTGCATCAAGAGGTTAGTGTAATCATTCTTGATTTAATCTAGGGTTGTAAAATTAATCTGATTAATTTTAAAATCTTAAATGGCAAATACAGATCCAAAAACATATCAAAAGAGTTTTAATATGTTGTTTATCATTGAAATCAAATAGATAAAAATAAATCTTGCATGGTGCATGTGACCCTAGGCGAAATATTTTTTTTTTTTTTTTGAATTCAATGGTATAATCTTGTGTTTTTCACGCTTTCGTTCCTTCAATTGGTATCAGAGCCACTATATTTGCCATTTAGATTGTTGATTATATGATTTAATTGTGTGATTTGATCATGAGATGATTGATTCATTGCTGGTTGGATCAAGAGGTGTGGTGGCACACATGGTGAAGCCACCATTGGTGGCGGCAACAATGGTTCCATGGGTGGTTCAAGGTTTGGCTTTTAATTCTACAATTGTTGTATGATCTAAGGCCTATTCTTTGACTAATTAAAGTGTTTAATTAGTAGTTTTAATCACACAATTAAATTATGATTCAAATCAAAATTTTAAAAATTGTTTGAATGTGATTCAAATCTGAATTTTAAAAGTTGTTTGAATGTGATTCAAATCTGAATTTTTAAAGTTGTTTGAATCATATTTAAATCTGATTTTTTAAAATTGATTCAATAAAATTCAGATCTGATTTTTTAAAAAATATTTGAATGTGATTGAAATCTGATTTTTTAAAAAATGTTTGAATGTGATTCAAATCTGAATTTTTGAAGTTGTTTGAATGTGATTCAAATCTGAATTTTTAAATTTGTTTGAATGAGATTCAAATCTGAATTTTTAAATTTATTTGAATCATATTCAAATCTGGATTTTTAAGTTGAATATGAGATATTCAATTTAATTTAAGTATGTATGTTTTATTTAATTGTTAAATAGTGATATGCATGATGGATGATCATGGACTATAAAAGACCAATGTGATTGGATTTATTTCTTTTATGTTTCTTTGGGATTGTAAATTAATTAATTTATTTTAATTTATTTTGGGCATGTATTATTAAGTTTGTAATATTTTTGGGTTGTAATTTCATTTATTTAAGTTCTTGTAAATTCGCCTTGGTATGCCAAGGATTACTATGTAATATTGGATTGCAAGAAGTTCAAGGAGGTCAAGAGCATTGGTGGAACCAGTGGGAGGAATTCAATATCAAGTGTTGATTATGTACTCCTTCAGCAACTCTTGTAAAATAAATGAATGAAATGCACCTAGGAATGCCCTGATTCAATTCTTGGTGGCTCAGAATTGAATCCCTTAGAAAGTCCATGATCATACCATATTTACTGCTTATCCATGAATGCATGAGATGTATGGGAATGTATGCAATTATATGATATATGCATGCTAAATGGATAATGTGCAAAGTGAGACCTTAATAGTAATAAGGATGGCTATAAAATCTTCCAAACAAATGATTAAGTTGGAAATGCTATAATTAAAGTAATTATAACATAAGCCCTCTATTGGGGCAATTATTTTAAGAAATTTTAAATAGTTGCATGAGATGCAATTAATTTAAGAGATTTTCTTAAGAATAATTGTTAAGCATGAGATGTTGTAAATATGTAAATGGTTTGGTGGCCAATATTGGATGTACCTGAGGACATTAAAATTATTTGCATAATTACTGACTCAATGGGATCAACTTAACTAATGCAAGATAAGTCAATAATGGATGTACCTGAGATTTTGAGCATTAGGGGCTAGGTAAAGGATTGAACATCACATGAGATGTGATGGGCAAGGAGTTGCTCACTTATACTTTATTGTAATTCCAATAATGGATGTACCTGAGGATGATCAATAGAATTATAAGAATTCAATCACCCACTAGAAATCCATCCAACTAGGATTTCCGTTTTCTACTCTAGAAGTGTAGGATTCGCTAAGTTAGTGGGAGGACCAATTTAATTAAAAGACTATAATCATTTTGGTTAATTACATGATACATTTACTAATTAATCTGGTTATTTTCTGCAGTTAATTTTCTGATAAAAATGAGCACAAAACAACCACCACCATCCAATATCCTTGCAAGCATACTTGATCACAATAGGTTGACAGGACCTAATCTGTCTGATTGGCTAAGAAATTTGAAACTTGTCCTGAACCTTGAACATATAGGATATGTTCTAGATTCAAATGTTCCTGGTCCCTTACCTCCAGAGGCCACACAGGAGGAACATGAAACTTTGGACAAGTGGAAGGAGCATGATATGAGAGCTAAGTGTTACATGCTTGCTTCCATGAGTAATGAGTTACAGAAGCAACATGAGAACATGCAGAGTGCGAGTGAGATCCTCCTTCACCTACAAGATTTGTATGGTGAGCACAACAGGAATGCTAGGTATGAGATATCTAGGCAGCTGTTCTGCATGAGGATGTCTGAGGGACAGAATGTTGGGGATCATGTCCACAAGATGATTCGGCTGATTGAGCAGTTGGAATATCTTGACTTTAACATGGATTTCCAACTACAAACGGATTTGATTCTTCAGTCCCTTCCTGAGTCTTTTGGGAATTTTGTGACAAATTTGCATATGATTAAACAGGAATGCACCTTAGCTGGTTTACTTAACATGCTGGTTATTGCCCAAAAGAATATGCCAGGTAATAAAGGAAAAGAGGTAGCTTTTGTTGCATCTTCTTCTGCTGGAAAGTCCAACAAGAAGAAGGGCAATAAGAAAAGAAACCTCAGATTCCTTGTCCTTCCAAGAAAATAACTAAACAAAAATGCACGACTAAAGCTGATGGAGGTAAAGGAAAGTGTTTCCATTGCCAACAGGAAAGTGTTTCCATTGCCAACAGGAAAGTGTTTCCATTGCCAGTAAGAAAGTGTTTCCACTGGCCAGAGTATAGCAATCTAAATGAATACAATACCATGATGAAAACCAACTAAAGTTCAAAATATATTTGGCACTTAAGGTTATGTCATGTTGCAGAAGATAGGATTGCAAAATTGGAGAAAATGGGGATTCTATCCTCATTGGGCTCTGAGCCTACTCCAACTTGTGAATCTTGCCTTCAAGGCAAAATGACTAGATCACCCTTTGTTGGACAGGGGCTAAGAGTTGAAAATATTTTGGAGCTAATACATAGTGATGTATGTGGTCCATTTAAAGAAATGGCTAGAGGTGGTTTTCATTATTTTATTACCTTTACTGATGATAAATCAAGGTTTGGGTATTTGTATTTGATGAAATACAAACATGAATCTTTTGAAAAGTTCAAAGAATTTAAATCTGACGTAGAAAATCAAACAGGAAAGAATGTTAAAGCTCTTCGATCAGATCGTGGAGGTGAATATTTGAGTACTGAATTTGATGAATACTTGAGAGAGCATGGCATTGTTTCTCAGCTGACTCCTCCAAGAACGCCACAGCTGAATGGTGTATCTGAAAGGAGAAATCGTACCCTATTGGATATGGTACGTAGTATGATGAGCTATACTGATATACCAATCTTCTTTTGGGGATTTGCATTAGAATCAGCTTTGTATATTCTGAATAGGATTCCATCAAAATCAGTTTCTTCCACACCTTATGAGATATGGCATGGAAGAAAACCAAGTCTTAAGCATGTTAAGATTTGGGGTTGTCCAGCTTATATCAAAAAGCTGAACACTGATAAATTGGAGACCAGATCAGAAAAGGGTCGATTTGTTGGATATCCAAAAGATAGTTTTGGATATTATTTTTATTTGCCTACTTCACAAAAGGTTGTGATAAGTAGAGATGCCACATTTCTTGAACAATAGTTTGTTCAAGAAGGAGGCAAAGGAAGGCAAATAGAGTTAGAATTGGAGAATTCTGATCAACCAATAGATCAGATGGATATAAATCCATCTAGTCAACCTATACCCATTGATGAAACATCTACAACTGTTCCTCGTAGAACAACTAGGGTATCTCACCCACCAGTGAGATATGGTTTTCTTCATGAAGAAGAACAAGAGTTATCTACTCGTGAAGAAGTAGATCATGGAGATGATCCACTTACCTATGAAGAAGCTATATCAGATATAGACTCTTCAAAATGGATTGATGCTATGAAATCCGAGATTGATTCCATGTATAAGAATCAATTTTGGGATCTTGTTGACCCAACTGAAGGTATTGTACCTATAGGGAACAAATGGGTTTTCAAGAAGAAAATTGGTTCTGATGGAAAGGTAGAGACCTATAAGGCAAGGCTAGTAGCGAAAGGGTTTCGCCAAAGGCAAGGAATAGACTATGAGGAGACTTTCTCGCCTGTTGCCATGCTTAAATCAATTAGGATTTTATTAGCAATAGCTGCATACTATGATTATGAGATTAGGCAGATGGATGTCAAAACAGCTTTTCTCAATGGATACATTGAAGAAAACATTTTCATGGAACAACCCAGGGGATTTGAATCCCAAGATGGTTCCAAGGTATGCAAGCTAAAGCGATCCATTTATGGGTTGAAACAAGCTTCGAGGAGTTGGAACATCCGTTTTGATGAAGCCATTAAATCCTTTGGTTTTATCAAAAATGAGGATGAGCCATGTGTATATAAGAAGGTTAGTGACGGTGCTATCACTTTCCTTGTCTTATATGTGGATGACATACTGTTGATAGGTAATGACACATGTATGTTAACAACTATAAAGGTATGGTTGTCAAATACATTCTCCATTAAAGACTTAGGGGAGGCAACCTATATTCTTGGGATTCGCATCTATAGAGATAGAGCGAAAAGAATAATAGGTTTATCCCAAAGTCTATACTTGGAAAAGGTGTTAAAGAGGTTTAACATGCTTGATTCCAAGAGAGGATTGTTACCAGTGAGACATGGTATCCATCTTTCTAAAGAGATGTCTCCAAAGACACCCGAAGAAAGAGATAAGATGGCGAGGATTCCATATGCTTCGGCTATTGGAAGTTTAATGTATGCAATGTTGTGTACTAGGCCAGATATCGCATATGCTGTTAGTTTGACTAGCAGGTATCAATCCAATCCAGGTTTAGAACACTGGATAGCAGTCAAGAATATCCTTAAGTATTAGAGAAGAACTAAGGATTTATTCTTGATTTATGGAGGTGGAGACTTGCAATTAGATGGTTATACTGATTCTGACTTCCAATCAGATATCGATGATAGAAAGTCTACCTCTGGATATGTGTTCATTTGTAATGGAGGTGCAGTCAGTTGGAAGATTTCCAAACAGAGAACGACTGCAGATTCCACTACAGAGGCTGAGTATATTACTGCATCAAATGCTGCAAAGGAAGCTGTTTGGTTAAAGAAGTTCGTGACAGAACTTACAGTAGTTCCTTCCATTGAGTCAACAGTTCCACTACACTGTGACAACAATGGAGCAGTCATACAGGCTAAGGAACTAAGGTCTCACCCAAAATCCAAACACATAGAAAGGCACTACCACATTATCAGATATATAGTTGGGCAAGGCGATATAGCCATGCAGAAAAATAACATCAGCTGAAAAATCCAGCTAATCCATTCACTAAGCCTATGTCGCAGACTCAGTTAGACCGACATCTTGAGAAGATAGGTCTAAGATATTGTAATGAATGGCTCTAGTGCTAGTGGGAGATTGTTAGTAGTATGCCCTAGAGCATATCATTTAGTATGTATCTTGTACATAATTTTATTAATAAAAGGCATTTCCACTTTTCCGTTTACATAATATATTTATGTGTAATAGAAAAGGTCCATTGATATTTTGTTAGAAATATTATTAAGTTGTTAAGAAAATGAGTGACAATATTTCTAGCACAAAGTATCATAAATAGGTTCACAATCGAGGATACTTAATAATAAGGACATGACTTATCCAGAAAGATTGTATTCATGTTTGTTCCCAAGTTATTTATATGAGATATAAATAAGATGGAATGGTGAGTCTCATGCCATATAACAAACATGATAGGCACTTATAAATGATAAGTAGGCCGAACTAGTGACACTTATGACAAGCACATGGAGTTTACTCTTGTCAATGTTTTGTCATAAATCATATGAGTGCATATAATCTTTAGACCTGAGATAGCACAGTTATCTTGTATATAGGTAGTTTGAGTTTGATACTGCTTTCATACTTGTACTATGTATGGGTATATGGGCATGTGTTGGCTCCTACTAGTTATATATCGAGGTAGGTGTTGATCAAGATGGAATATGTTCCTCTAAGTAAATAGAGATAAAATCCTATGTTCATTTAATTGTTCTTGATGTTTCAAGTTCCTGGCCAGGACAAATAGATTTATTCAAAAAAGAGTTTCTGATGAGAAAAATCTTTTTAATCAAGAACTAGAATTAAAAGAGAACATAATATTCATAGCAAATGGAGTTTGACATAAACCATGACTCAAATTGAGTTGGGATTTTGTAATGAGAGATTCTAGTGCATGGTAACATATGATTATAGGTTCATTTAAGGTAAATCTTATTACTAATTGGGTGGCCATGGCATGCTATGCTAGGTGTTAACCATGGTCTACGAGGTTCATAAAATGATTTAGAGAAATCATTTATGGTAAGAAAGAGTTCTGATGATATTAAGAGTTGATATCATGTCTCATTGCCAATTAGTGATGAGCCTAGTAAGTCACACACATACACAAGTTATCACCTATTTAAATATGATTTAATTAATTAATTAAAGAGTTTAATTGATTAATTAAATAGGTTTGGTTTGCAATTAAATTACAAAGTCCCTAGCATGACTTGAAACCAAATCTAGATTATTAGATGTGTAGTATAAATTAAATTTATATTTAAAGTGTTTAAATATGAATTTAATTGATGAGAAATTAATTAATAGAGATTAATTAATTAATTTATATTTGATATAAATTAATTAGAAGAAGAAAATAATTATTTTGGGTTAAGAACTCAAAATTAAGATACAGGGGCATTTTGGTCATTTCACAGTGTGACACGTGGCACCATGAGATGGTGACACATGGGATTACACATAAGCTTGCCAAATGTTTTTTTTTTAATTATGTAAGATGATTAAAATTAAGATTAAATATAGGTTTGACACTTGGCGCAATGTGATTGGGTCACTTACACCTAGAGCTAATCAAAAGGTGACATGTGGCTAGGGTTTAATGTGTTAACCTGGCTATTTAAGTGTGGTTATGAAAAGAAAAATTAACCAGCAGCGTCTCCTCTCATTTGTCACGCCACTTTGAGCCTCTCCAGCTATTTCTCTTCATCTCTCATCAATTCAAAGAGATTAGCCATCAATCTCTTGAATTAAGAACACTAGAAATTGTTTCTAGTGTCCTGTTTACATCTCTAATCTCTTAAAAGGCAGAACTTGAATTTCTAATTAATAGAAAAAGCTTTAGAGGCTGTTCAAGGGCTGCCATAGGTGTTCTTGGTGTGGACAAGCTAGAGGGACAACATCTGGTGTCCTGAAGATGAATCTCAAAGGCGCAGACACGCTGCAGTGCATCAAGAGGTTAGTGTAATCGTTCTTGATTTAATCTAGGGTTGTAAAATTAATCTGATTAATTTTAAAATCTTAAATGGAAAATAAAGATCCAAAAACATATTAAAAGAGTTTTAATATGTTGTTTATCATTGAAATCAAATATATAAAAATAAATCTTGCATGGTGCATGTGACCCTAGGCGAAAATTTTTTTTTTTTGAAATCAATGGTATAATCTTGTGTTTTTCACGCTTCCGTTCCTTCAAAAAGTAGTAGGGGCATTACAAAGACCAAAGGGCAATCTTCTATATGCAAATGTTCCGTAAGGGCATGTGAATGTGGTCTTTTCTTAATCTTTTAGGTGAATAGGGATTTGAAAAAATCTTGAATACCCATCTAGATAGCAGAAATAGGAATGTTTTACTAATCTTTCCAGCATTTGGTCTATGAAAGGAAGAGGAAAATGGTCCTTTCTGGTGGCACTATTCAATTTTCTATAGTCTATGCACATGCGCTAACTAGAAACTACCCTAGTAGGGATTAATTCATCGTTTGCATTTTGAATGACAGTTGTCGCACCTTTCTTTGGTACTCTATGTGCCGGACTAACCCATTTACTATCAGAGATCGGGTATATAATACCTACATCTAATAGTTTCAAATTTTTCTTTTTCACTACTTCATTCATGTTTGGGTTAAGACTTCTTTGATGTTCAATAGTGGGTTTACTGTTTTCTTCCATAAGTATCCTATGCATGCAAATGGAAGGATGAATCCCTTTCAGGTCTTCTATTTTATGCCCTATGCTCTTGTTATGTGTCCTAAGCACTTTTAGCAATTTTTCCTCTTCTATTTTAGATAGACTGGCATTAATAATAACAGGATATTCAGAATTTGAGTCCAGGAATGCGTATCTTAGCGTAGAGGGAAGAGGTTTGAGTTTTACATGTTCAGGATTTTTCTCCAGATTGCTTTTCGTTTGTTCCTCCTTCAGCTCCTCTACCTTGAAAGCTTGAGCCAAGGGTAGGAGTGGATGAGCTGCTAATGTTGTGCACATGCTGTTATTTCTGTGTTTTCATCATTAGTTATGTGGCTGTGTACAATGCATGCTTCAAGGGGATCTTCAGGGTGGGTCTTATGAAATTCTTTCTCAACTTGCTTGTTAACTATGTCAACTCTAAGGCATTCATCAGGTTTGAATTTGTGCTTCATTGTGCCAAACAAGTTGAATTCCACTTCTTCATCCCCTACCTTGAGAGTTAGTTGCCCATTTTTGACATCAATGATTGCTCTGACGGTTGCCAAGAAAGGCCTTCCGAAGATGATGGGGATTTGTAGACCCTTATTTTGTGATGAGTATGTGCATTGAGGTCGTGGGAAACCCGATGATGAAAAATTATATGACTGTAAGATGTAATTGGAGGCATTGAGCTGAATTATTAATTTCGTGGCATGATCTTGAAAAAATAAAAATAATAATAAAGTTTTGGGAAAATTAATTTAATTAAAATTAAATAAAATTTTATTTTGTTCAAATTTAATATGGGTAGTTTTTTAAATGGATCTAATTAAGTTTAATTGGGCTCCATGGGCCTAGGAAAGCCTAGTTAGGAATTTTAAATGGGACCCATTTAATTATTTTCTAAAAATTAAAATAACAAAATATCTCTCTCCTCCTTGGCCCCACTCTCTTCCTCACTCCCTATTGGTGCCTTCCATTTTTTCCTATCTTCCTTTTGGTTGAAAGACCTCACCCATATCCCAGTCTTATTCGAATTCTGCAATCGCAGTTGTTTAAGTCATCTAAACTTTATCACCCTAAGACTCCAAATCCTACCACACCTCTTCCTCATTCCCTATTGGTGCCTTCCATTTTTTCCTGTCTTCCTATTGGTTGAAACACCTCACCCATATCCCAGTTTTATTCGAATTCTACAATTGTAGTTGTTTAAGTCATCTAAACTTTATCACCCTAAGACTCCAAATCCTACCACACCTCTTCCTCATTCCCTATTGGTGCCTTCCATTTTTTCCTGTCTTCCTATTGGTTGAAACACCTCACCCATTTTCCAGTCTTATTCGAATTCTACAATTGTAGTTATTCAAGTCATCTAAACTTTATCATCCTAAGACTCCAAACCCTATAAATACCCTACTAGAGAAGAGAAGAAGGGGATGATGAAGGAGAGAGTAAGAGAAAATTCAAAGCTATAAGAAATTTAGAGATATTCAAGACTCTTTGAGTTCTTCCCTATTTTTTTTTTCTTTTCATCAAGAAGATTTTCATACAAGATTTCTGGAAGGTCAGTTTTTATCATTTTCTTTTCAAGTTCTATGCCACACAATATTTTAGTTCTATGCTCTTTGTCTTCAATTTATTTTATATGTTCATATAGATCATGTAATCATGTTTAATTTGAGGGGATACACAACTCTGCACATGTTTAGTTTCTGTCTCTCGTACTTTTATTATTTTTCTTTGTTTTCTTTATTTTTTTTTTATTTACAAACAAAATTGGTAAGTAGCCCTAAGGTAAGTACCAAAGAGGGCATTTGCGCGGAGCTTATATGGAGCTAAACGGGAGTAAGCCAGGGATATCATTGCCATACTAGAAGAGAAGACCCTTTTTTAAGGGTAGCTTGCCCCAATGGCAACTGCATTTATCAACAAGTAAGTAGCTCTAAACTTCTCGAATAACCATTAGCATGAAATTGTAGTAATAATAGAACTTTCATTTGGTAAATTAAAATTAACTTTGTTTTTAATTTAACTGACTTTTGCATGTAATTAATTTAAATAAATACTTTGTAAATTAAAATTAATCTTGTTTGTAAATTAAACTAATATTGGCATGTAAAATAAATTTAATTTAATACTTGGTAATTGTAAAATAAATTTGTATGTTAGAAATCTTTATTAGGTTGTGATTGTTTGGGACTTATGTGATATTAGAATAAATTACACATGTACATAATTAACTTAGTTCAATTATCCTTAGGGTAACTTGGTGAAAATTAATTAATTAGGTTAAATAGAAACATAGGGTTATTTGAAATTGAATTTGTTTGTAAATTAAATTCCCAATAATAAATTAATTTTAGTCATCCGTAAATATCATTTAAATAATTAGCAACCCCATAGATAGGAATTACTTGTGCATGAAAATTGTGTGTAAACAACAACCCTTTTTGTGAATTACTTGCGTGTGTAGGATTAGAATTGCATTTTTTAGGATAAAAGTTTAATAAAGGAATAATAAACAAGACTTCTAGAAACATTAGTAGAGGACTGGCACTCGAATTAACGAGGTTAGACCAGGCGTAAGGGGTGCCTAACACCTTCCCATTACGTACCCACTATCCCGAACCTAGACATTGGGCTATGGTAATGACGGTTGTGGAAACTCTGCAAGGAGTAAGTTGCCATCCATGACCCTCGGAAGAAACACTGAATATGTCCCGGTTATTACCCGGGTGGCGACTCCTGTCTATCTATGCCTTCGTGGCATAAATCCTTAGTACCGTGGTAGTGTTATGGGAAGACGGTACTTACCAGTGGTTTGATTCTATTAGGATTGTATGAAGTGCATGTCTAGGAAATGCTGTCTAAAGAGGTGGTATTTAAGTGAGACCATTGTGACTCCACCATCTTTCCTGGGCCTTACCTGGTGCATTTTATATAATTCTAATGGATGATATTTCGCCTCACGCCCCACCCCTAGAGTTTGGCGACTCCACTGGGGACTAAATGGATAGTTACTCCAACATGTTTCTATTAGTCTAATATTATTCATTTGTTAAACTTTTTGCATTGCACTACACTATCACACGGATCACCTTTACCCTTTTAGCCTCGTTAGTACTAGCCAAGGAGACCATGGTTCTACTCGAGCTATGACGAATTGGTGAATGCTAGCACCCCATGCCCGTACCTTCGAGTATATAAAAGAGCCACAGCTCCGGCCGTTGTGCTTAATGGACAAGCTCTTGCATGGGTGACCCTTTTCCTACCCGATGAAGCCCATGAGCCATAGATTTTAACCCTAGGTACCCCATAGATTTTTATTGTGCTGGATTTATAACCTTACTATTTAAACTATAAGTTCTAGTGGTAGTTGAGATGAACCTAGGCCTATGCATAAACCCAATGTGTGTATAGGCCCAAGTCCATTTCAAAACCCATGTTAAGCAAGAGGATGCTTACTTATGGTTAAACTTTAAGGATATAAATCCTTTGTTTGTGAGGGAAGGATCGTCCTAGACCACCCCCTGTTGGTGTGTCCAGTGTACCATAGCCTAGGATAAAATCTTTTCTTACCCTGCACGTGAGAGTTGACGGTATAAGGGGGCGAAGATTTAGTTTTGGAGATTTTTTTTTTCGGTTTTCATTCAGTCTTTGGTCCGATTTTAGTTCAGTTTATATGGTCTGGTTTTGATTCAGATTTGGTTCTAGTGGTATGGTTCGACTTTGGTTTTGTAAAAGTAAAGGCAAAAAAAAAAAAAAAAAAAGAAAAAATGGTCCATTCATGCATTGCATTCATGTATATAGCATGCTTAGGTTAACCCTTAAATCCTATTTTTTTGAGCAAACATAGCCTCAAAATACACTAAAGAGACTTCCAATCAGGTCACTTGGGTTAGAAAAGGGAAGAGACTAGTAAGGATTTCACCTGCACTACTTAGGATGGAAGAAATTATGGCCGTGCTTGATGAAATATTGAATGCCAACATGTTTGAGCTAGAAGAGACAATTGTGGTCAACTTTAGAAAGAGGCCCCAAAGTAGGCCAATTAAGTGGCATTAAAGTTATTGAGGTTCAAATTGTGTCTCAAACCCTAAGAAGATTTTTTCAATTTAGCCAACACTTATCCGAAGTTTTGGAGCGTCTCAAAGCTCAAGACCTCCTATAGCTCTTAGCACCTGGACCACTACCAAATCCACTCCCACCTAGCTATGATATCAACCAATGTTATCGGTCCTACCAAGCCCACAGTCATGACACCGATTGATGCTTTTAACTTAAGCATGATATCTAAGACCTAATTGATGCCAAAAGGATGATTGACCCAGAAAATCAACCCAAAAACCCCATGCCTAGCCAAAATTTCTACCTACGCCAAGTCTCTACATGATCTCCATCACCCCAAATAACCCTAACAGAATTATTGACTTTATTCAACACATCTAAAAGCCCAATGAACTTATCCAACCCATCCAAAAGCCCAGTGAACCTATCCAACCAATCCAAAAGCCCAATGAACCTCAGTCTATAATGGTTGTTGACATTTGTGATAATTCTAGCTATGATGAGGGTCCTTTGGATGTCTAGACTAATTCTGATGAGGAGATAGTTGCATTACAACTAGATGGTTCAATTCTACTAGTGTCTGATTTTCAAGTTGTTGGGATCTATAAAAACTAGATGGATCTAAAAGTGGCTACTATGAAGAAAACGCTGAAGTTTTTTCTTATCATAGGCCTAGGAGAAAGTATATATGGTTTGGTGACTTTTCTTGAGATGATGGGGCAGATCATGAGTCATGGTTTGAGCTATGAGCCAACAGAAGAGGAAGAAGAGCCAAAGCCTCCTAAGTTCTTGAAAGAGGGGGCAATTACCTTGACAGATGATTAGGGGTTATCACATGTGAAAAAATTAGAGCAAAAAATCAGCACCATTGATCTAATGGCTGCATGGAAGCCAATAACCTAAAATTACACTCCTAAGTTTGAGTTGTCTTTTGTAATGCTCACAGTAGCGATACTGATGTTTCCAATTCTGATGTAATTGATAAAGATTTTGAGGCAAAGATCAATAACATAACCAGTCCTTTTACTTACTTATTTGATTTTATTCTAATAGGCATATGCATGGCATTCATAATCATTTAGAATTTATTTCTATTAATGCATCAAAATCAATCTCTATTAATTTGGGTACACCAAAAAATCCTAAAGACATTAAGTTAGCTGAAGATTTAACCCAAGAAGAAAGAGATAAATTTATAGCCTTGTTAACAAAGTACCAAGAAGCACATGCCTCGAGCTTAAAATTAGATGGTCGATTCCCAAGCCATGCTGGTGTCCCTATAGGAAAAGAGTGATCAAAAGTTGACTTAGCTAGTTATCCTAATGAGGAGTAAAATTTCATGCTATAAGGATTAATAGTAGCACATGTGGACCTGGAGGGAGAAGAAAAATGATACGAAGACATAATGAGTTCTCTGGAAGTGAGAGAATACTCGCAATAAACCTACAAAAGAGATAGAGCAACAATTTATAGATTATCCACTCAACTTACTTTAGCTGGGGGGAAATTCTACAAACTCTTATGTGTGATAGAAAAATAGGCTGAGCAAATAATGAAAGAAGTACATGCAGGAATGTGTGGTCCCCATATAAATGGAAAGGTTCTAGTTGGAAAGAAAAAAAATGTTTGAAACATATAAGGATTGGCCTGAAAAAACTCCTTTATGTTCTTTAAGGTTATCATAGTACTGCAAGGACATCCACGGGGGCAACTCCATTCTCTTTAGTGTATTGGACTAAAGCAATACTATCCATTAAGCAAAAGGTCAAATCCTTAAGAGTGATGCTAGAAGCTAAGATCCTAGAAAATGAGTGGGCTTAGAAGAGATATGAAGAATTAGCTTTGATTGATGAAAAGAGGATGTGAGCCTTGTATCATATGCAGGCTTATCAAAGGAAGATAGCTAGAGCCTTTAATAAGAAGGTGAAGCCAAGAAAGATCAAAGAGGGATACATGGTTTTGAAACAAGCTCGGCCCATCCCTTTTGATTTAAGAGGAAACTTTACCCAAGCTAGGATAGTCCATACATAGTCAATAAGATCTTACCACAGTAAGAATATTAGACCTCGATGGGAATGAATTTCAAGAACCAGTCAATTTAGACAGGCTCAAATGGTACTTTGTGTGATATAGGCTCGCTAGGCTGAAAACCTGCACAAGGTGGTCTAGGAAAAATTAAGGGTCAAAGAAAAAAGAACGAAAGAAAAAAAAAAGAAAAAGGAAAAAAAAAAAGAAAAGAAAAAAAAATGCTAGATTGAAAACCTGCAAAAGGCAGTTTAGGTAAAAGGAGAGATGAGAGAAGATCTGGATGGAAAACCTGAAAAGGCCATTCGGCAAGTTATAAAGCTTATTTCTAACTTTGGAAGGTTTGAAATTTGGCAAAACTAAATGTAAGAGGGAGTAATGGTGTATCTAAATAAATAAAGAAATTTTTATTGCATTAACCAGGAATAGGTTTTATTTAATTATGATTGTGAATGTTTGTGTCTTGAGGGATACATCAAAAGATTAAGTAATTGAACTGCATTATTTTGATTTAACCTATTGTCTTGTGAGCATGATAGAATAGGTGCTTGATATGAATATCCTGGTGATTGTCTAATTTCAAAAAAAAAAAAAGAGAAAAAAAAATAAGAAAAAGTAAAGAAAAAAGAAAGCTCGCTAAGTGGAAAACCCGAAAGGGCCGCTTAGGCAAAAGTTAGAGCAAGCCCGCTGAGATGAAAATCCGAAAGGACATTTCAGGAAAAAGTTAGGGCACAGAGAATGGAGTTCATGGAAGAGAAATGAGTCAAGGCAGAAACCATGGGGGGAGAGAAGAAAAAGAAAAATCAGAGAGAAATTGTATTGTGACCTTAAGGAAGTCTTTTTTGGTGAACAATTCTTCTAAAAAAACTTGGAGGCTAATATAAAGTTTTTGTAAAAAGAGGTCCCTCAGAGGACTAAGTTTTTTTAGAATCTCTAGCAAAATCAGCATGCCCATGATAGGAAGTAGCATACAAGAAGCACAAAAATCACAAAAAGAGTTATGAGACCTAGTCATCCTAATTTTTCAAATCATGAATTAGATATTTTTTGGTAAGTCCTTAGACGTTGTTTAGGGCGCATGACATAGTTGTGTAAGGCATAGAAGAACATGCATCAACATGTCACCTGTGGGTGTGTAAGGCGTAGAATAACATGCATCACCATAGTTTCAATTGTCGAACTACGAGGGGGTCTGATTCTTCCTTAGGATAGCGAGGGGGATACGTAGGTAGTTTAGGACCGCGGTCCTAAATACGAACCCACAACATTTCATGAAAGATATTTTTTTGGTAAGTCCTTAGACGTTGTTTAGGGCATATGGCATAGTTGTGTAAGGCGTAGAAGAACATGCATCAACATGTCACCTGTAGGTGTGTAAGGCGTAGAAGAACATGCATCACCACAGTTTCAAGTGTCGAACTACGAGTGGGTCTGATTCTTCCTCAGGATTGAGGGGGATACGTAGGTAGTTTAGGAATGCGGTCCTAAATATGAATCCACAACATTTAAAATCACACAGTTGCCATTGTCATGAGACCATAGCTAGTCTCATGACACAGAGTGTAACGACAGAGCAAGATGCACTCAATTTTCACATGACACAGTTATCACTGTTATGAGACCGTAGCTAGTCTCATGACGTAGAGTGTATCGACAGAGCAAGATATACTCATTTTTCACATGACACAGTTATTACTGTTATGAGACCGTAGCAAGTCTCATAATATAGAGTATGTCGACCGAGCAAGATATACTTGATCCTCATAGCCAATGTTTCATAGTTATTAGAAATTCGAGTTTCACTTTGACGAAACTTGAGCAATGCTTTCGCATTGATTTCAACTTTCGCCAAAGTGGGGGGCAAACTGTAGACCCTTATTTTGTGATGAGTATGTGCATTGAGGTCGTGGGAAACCCGATGATGAAAAATTATATGACTGTAAGATGTAATTGGAGGCATTGAGCTGAATTATTAATTTCGTGGCATGATCTTGAAAAAATAAAAATAATAATAAAGTTTTGGGAAAATTAATTTAATTAAATTTAAATAAAATTTTATTTTGTTTAAATTTAATATGGGTAGTTTTTTAAATGGATCTAATTAAGTTTAATTGGGCTCCATGGGCCTAGGAAAGCCTAGTTAGGAATTTTAAATGGGACCCATTTAATTATTTTCTAAAAATTAAAATAACAAAATATCTCTTTCCTCCTTGGCCCCACTCTCTTCCTCACTCCCTATTGGTGCCTTCCATTTTTTCCTATCTTCCTATTGGTTGAAAGACCTCACCCATATCCCAGTCTTATTCGAATTCTGCAATCGCAGTTGTTTAAGTCATCTAAACTTTATCACCCTAAGACTCCAAATCCTACCACACCTCTTCCTCATTCCCTATTGGTGCCTTCCATTTTTTCCTGTCTTCCTATTGGTTGAAACACCTCACCCATATCCCAGTTTTATTCGAATTCTGCAATTGTAGTTGTTTAAGTCATCTAAACTTTATCACCCTAAGACTCCAAATCCTACCACACCTCTTCCTCATTCCCTATTGGTGCCTTCCATTTTTTCCTGTCTTCCTATTGGTTGAAACACCTCACCCATTTTCCAATCTTATTCGAATTCTACAATTGTAGTTATTCAAGTCATCTAAACTTTATCATCCTAAGACTCCAAACCCTATCACACCTCTCTCCCAAAACCCTATAAATACCCTACTATAGAAGAGAAGAAGGGGATGATGAAGGAGAGAGTAAGAGAAAATTCAGAGCTATAAGAAATTTAGAGATATTCAAGACTCTTTGAGTTCTTCCTTATTTTTTTTTTCTTTTCATCAAGAAGATTTTCATACAAGATTTCTGGAAGGTCAGTTTTTATCGTTTTCTTTTCAAGTTCTATGCCACACAATATTTTAATTCTATGCTCTTTGTCTTCAGTTTATTTTATATGTTCATATAGATCATGTAATCATGTTTAATTTGAGGGGATACACAACTCTGCACATGTTTAGTTTCTGTCTCTCGTACTTTTATTATTTTTCTTTGCTTTCTTTATTTTTTTTTATTTACAATCAAAATTGGTAAGTAGCCCTAAGGTAAGTACCAAAGAGGGCATTTGTGCGGAGCTTATATGGAGCTAAACGGGAGTAAGCCAGGGATATCATTGCCATACTAGAAGAGAAGACCCTTTTTTAAGGGTAGCTTGCCCCAATGGCAACTGCATTTACCAACAAGTAAGTAGCTCTAAACTTCTCGAATAACCATTGGCATGAAATTGTAGTAATAATAGAACTTTCATTTGGTAAATTAAAATTAACTTTGTTTTTAATTTAACTGACTTTTGCATGTAATTAATTTAAATAAATACTTTGTAAATTAAAATTAATCTTGTTTGTAAATTAAACTAATATTGGCATGTAAAATAAATTTAATTTAATACTTGGTAATTGTAAAATAAATTTGCATGTTAGAAATCTTTATTAGGTTGTGATTGTTTGGGACTTATGTGATATTAGAATAAATTACACATGTACATAATTAACTTAGTTCAATTATCCTTAGGGTAACTTGGTGAAAATTAATTAATTAGGTTAAATAGAAACATAGGGCTATTTGAAATTGAATTTGTTTGTAAATTAAATTCCCAATAATAAATTAATTTTAGTCATCTGGTAAATATCATTTAAATAATTAGCAACCCCATAGATAGGAATTACTTGTGCATGAAAATTGTGTGTAAACAACAACCCTTTTTGTGAATTACTTGCGTGTGTAGGATTAGAATTGCATTTTTTAGGATAAAAGTTTAATAAAGGAATAATAAACAAGACTTCTAGAAACATTAGTAGAGGACTGGCACTCAAATTAACGAGGTTAGACCAGGCGTAAGGGGTGCCTAACACCTTCCCCTTACGTACCCACTATCCCGAACCTAGACATTGGGCTATGGTAATGACGGTTGTGGAAACTCTGCAAGGAGTAAGTTGCCATCCATGACCCTCGGAAGAAACACTGAATATGTCACGGTTATTACCCGGGTGGCGACTCCTGTCTATCTATGCCTTCGTGGCATAAATCCTTAGTACCGTGGTAGTGTTATGGGAAGACGGTACTTACCAGTGGTTTGATTCTATTAGGATTGTATGAAGTGCATGTCTAGGAAATGCTGTCTAAGGAGGTGGTATTTAAGTGAGACCATTGTGACTCCACCATCTTTCCTGGGCATTACCTGGTGCATTTTATATAATTCTAATGGATGATATTTCGCCTCGCGCCCCACCCCTACAGGATTTGAACATCCTCTTCTATCTCAAGGACAACAAAATCAACTGGAATGAAGAATTTGCCCACCTTGACAGAAATGTTCTCAAGTATTCCTACAGGATATTTAACGGACCGGTCAACCAGTTGCAATGAAATTGTTATGGGTTTTAGTTCTCTGACTTTTAGCTTTTGGCATATTGATAGAGGCATTAAACTCACACTTGCCCCAAGGTCGCAGAGGGCCTTGAGGAATACTCTCTCACCCACTGCATACTCAATATCCCTTCTCTTTAAATCAATGTAGGACTTCTGACTGTCTGATGCAGTCTTAAGTTGATCTCTGATCACCCTGATTTTCTCTTGAGTTTGTTGAACAATTTCGGGTCCAATCATTTTTCTTTCACCCACGTCATCCCAACACAATGGGGTTCTACATTTTCTGCCATACAAAGCTTCATATGGAGGCATCCCAATGCTTGGTTTGTAGCTATTGTTGTAAGCAAACTTAATCAAAAGCAAGTCTGTGTCCCAACTACCCTCAAATTCAATAACACAAGCTCGTAGCATGTCTTCCAAGATCTGAATTACCCTCTCAGACTGGCCATCTGTCTGTGGGTGGAATGTAGTACTGAAGTTTAATCTAGTTCCTAGAGCTCTCTGAAGACTACCCTAGAATCTAGAAGTGAATCTAGGATCTCTATCCGATACGATGGATACTGGCACTCCATGTAGTCTCACAATCTCATCAATGTACATCTTGGCCAATCTTTCTAAACTGTAGTCCATCCGGACTGGCAGAAAATGAGCAAACTTGATTAATCTCTCAACAATGACCCAAACTGCATCATGACTCTTCTGTATCCTCAGAAGTCTCATCACAAAATCCATTGTTATTCTCTCCCATTTCCATTCTGGTACTGGTAGTGGATATAACAACCCAGCGGGTACTTGATACTCTGCATTCACTTGCTGACAAGTTAGGCATTTGGAAACAAACTCTGCCACATCTCTTTTCATACCCATCCACCAGTAATACTCCTTTAGCCCTATATACATTCTTGTGCCGCCAGGGTGCATGGTAAAAGGAGACTCATGTGCTTCCTTCAAAATGATCTGCCTCAAATTAACATTATTAGGAACACACATTATGCCCTGGTGTGGCAGTAGACCATTATCTCTAACTGAGAACTCATGTTTCTTGCCCTCGCTGACTTCTTCCAATAGCTTCTGATACCTTTCATCATTTTGAGCAGCTATTCTGATCTGATCAATCAACACTGGCTGTACATGCCATGCAACTGCTATCTGTCCCTCATTATTGATCTCTAAGCTAGCATGTAATGATCTCAACTCATGTACCATAGACAAAGGAGTAACCCGTAGACTTGCCATAGTCTTGCGACTTAAGGCGTCAGCCACAACCTTAGCTTTCCCTGGCTGATAGTCTATCAGACAATCATAGTCATTTATTAACTCTAACCATCTCCTCTGTCTCAAATTTAGCTCTTTCTGGGTACCCAAATACTTCAAACTCTTATGATCTGTGTAGATGTAACACTTTTCCCCATACAAATAATGTCTCCAAATCTTAAAAACAAACACAATAGCTACAAGTTCGAAATCATGTGTTGGATAATTCCTCTCATGCAGTTTCAGCTGGCGTGATGCATAGGCAATGACATTTCGATCTTGCATCAATACACAGCCTAACCCATTGTGAGAAGCATCATTATATACTGTGTATTCTTTACCCGGAGTAGGTAAAGTCAGGACTAGAGCTTCAGTCAAACATTTCTTTAATTTATCAAAACTCTATTGGCATTTATCCGTCCACTGAAATTTCACATCTTTTCAAAGTAATTTGGTCAATGGAGATGCCAACATGGAAAATCCCTTCACAAATTGACGGTAGTATCCAACTAACCCCAGAAAACTATGAATCTCTGTGATATTTTTGGGTGGCCTCCAATTAAGGACAGCTTCAATCTTTCTTGGATCTACCTTGATACCCTCTACTGATACTACAAGCCCCAAGAAATATATTTCCTTCAGCCAAAATTCACACTTTGATAATTTGGCGTATAGCTGTTTCACACTCAAAGTCTGTAGTACAATCCACAGATGTCTATCATGCTCTTCTGCACTCCTCGAATAGACCAATATATCATCTATGAATACCACAACAAACTGGTTGAGGTATGGTCTGAAGATAGTGTTCATCAGATCCATAAAAGCAGCCGGAGCATTAGTTAACCTGAATGGCATGACCAATAACTCATAATGGCCATAGCGAGTTCTAAAAGCAGTTTTAGGAATACTCTGCTCTTGTACTTTCAGCTGATAATAACCTAATCTCATGTCAATTTTGGAAAACACAGCTGCACCCCTCAACTGATCAAACAAGTCATCAATGTGGGGCAATGGATATCTATTCTTGATTTTCATCTTATTCAACTGTCGATAGTCAATGCATAATCAGAGAGTGCCATCCTTCTTCTTTACAAACAACACTGGTGCTCCCCAAGGTGACACACTAGGGCAGATAAAGCCTTTGTTAAGCAGTCTTGCAACTGCACTTTCAACTCTTTCAATTCTGCAAGTGCCATTCTATATGGCGTTATGGAGATTGGGTCCACACTAGGTATAACATCAATCTCAAACTTCACCTCTCTTTCTAGAGGTAATCCTGGCAAATCTTCAAGAAATACATATAGAAAGTCACATACTGTAGGGATGTCCCTCAATGTTGGACTTCCCACTTGGGTGTCTATCACATGTGCCAAGTATGCTTCACACCCCTTTCTGATCATCCTTATGGCTAGTGCAGCCGAAATGTTGTTTGATGGCAATAAATGCCTCTCCCCATGTATTACCACATCACCGTACAGAGGGAGACCAAAAGTGATTATCTTCAGCCTACAGTCAATCATGGCGTGATGCCTGGCTAACCAATCTATGCCCAAGATAATATCATAATCTCTGAAGGGCATTTCAATCAAATTTGACAGAAAAACATGTCCTTGGATCACCAAAGGACAGTCTCTATAGATTCTGTTGACCCGAACCTCTTATCCTAATGGACTACTTACTAGCACGTCAAAACTCATTTGGACACACAGAACAGCAAGTGAATTGACTGTGCTAGCACTAACATATGAGTGGGTTGAACCCGGATCAAAGAACACAAATACATCTTGATCAAAGATAGAGAATGTACCGGCTACCACATCAGAAGTCTCAGCCTCTTCTCGCTGTCTCATCGTGTAAACTCTGGCTGAAGCACTTCCTTGTGCCGACTAACCAACAGTACCCTGACTGCCTGAAGCAATGCCTCTACCTCTACCTCTTCCTCTGCCAACTAATTGTGAACCTCTGGGGGCAAGACTTTGAATAGATCCTTCTGCAGCCGTAGGAGCTGGACCGAATCTAGGAGCACTGGTGCATTCTTTAGCTAGGTTAAAACAGGCTCCTGTAGCCCAATAGCATTCTCCCCCATGAATCTTACCACAAGTCTCACAGGGGTGGGCAGGATATGAACCCCTGCTTGACTACTAACTAGACCTAAGGGGTCTCTGTTCAGAAAATCTGCCTCTTCTAAATCTTCCACCTCGACCTCTGCTAGGTCCACCAAATTTCTTCTTCTTTCCAGAGGTACCACTAGGACCTTGCTCTACTGACTTTTCCCCCTTATCTTTTTCTGATTTCTCAGCTTTCTCTAATTTTTTCTTTACTGGGGTCGTTTCTGTTTCAATTCTCTCCAACTTAAGTGCTTGAGAAATGAGTTCTGAAAAATTATTGTGTCTGTATCCCACTACTTGCATCCTCAAACTGGGCTTCAAACCTATCTCAAATAGCTTGCACCTTGCCTTGCAGGTAGAAAGGAGAATCCCAGCATAGTGGCATAAGCGGGAGAACTCCCTCTCATACTCTGCCACTGATCTATTCCCTTGTTTCAGGCTTAGAAATTCTTGTAACTTTTGATCCACATATGCGTCTGGGATGTATTTTTGTCTAAATTCTCTGATGAAGTCATCCCAGGTCAGTACTGGTGGTTCAGCCAAGCTATGGGGGATGGTCTTCCACCAATCATACGCATCCCCTTGCAGTAGCGACACGAAGTATTCAATTTTCAGCTCATCTTGGCAGTGCAGCTTCTTAAACACTCTGTCCATTCTCTATAACCAATGCTCTGCCTCTAAAGGGTCTACTATACCCTTAAATTTAGTAGCTCCATACTTTAATAACTTCTCATACTGTCTGGTTGGAGGCAGTGGTTGTACCACAGCTGTCTGGGGTGGAGCTTGAGCCGACATACCCCCAGCCATTTGTTAAAACATTACTACCATCCGCTGTACAAACTGTACAGGAAACTGCGGCATTTGCGGGGCTGGTGCGACTGATCCACTAATTTTTGTAGAGCTGGGGCTTCCCCTTGTGCCTCAGCTTCAACAGATTGCTCAACTGAGCGATCCCCTTTTTCCATTTCAGTCTGAAGTTAGGGTATCTCCTGAACATATAACACAAGGAGATTTCCCTCCGTTAGTTCATATTTATGATGTAATGCACTATATGTAACAAATAAGGACATTGAGCTGTTGTAATTAACAAAAAAAGACACAAATTCACAAGTTAAAATATACTTTAAAAATTTTGCACTGATACTACTAAAACATGTCACACCTTACCCCTCTGTAAGGCATAACATGATCCCGTAGAATACCTAACGAGCTGTCGAACTTCACCTACCGATAACTCATTAAGTACCCTACAAGGGATTTTAAAATAATTTTCTTACTTTTATAAGTGGTAAGCATTTTCTAATAAGTATTAAAACATTTAATTAAAGTTGAAAAGTAATTAAAATTTTTTTGGCCCATTTTATTTTTTCGCAAATTTTATAGAAATTTCGACAGAGTGCCGTCTGTATTTTGAGAAAATAGTTCTTCAAATTCTTGTAAAAAAGCACTTCCAATAATTTGTCTCAATAACTTCTTCAAATTTACAATCATCCCAATCAATTTCAACATCATTTATCAATCTCCAAAAATTCAAATCCATAATTTCCAATATTCAACAATCATCAAAATACCATTAACTAGTTTCATTCAATTTAAAACAAAAATGCTTCCATTCATATTTCATCAAAGATAAAACAATCTATATACATCATTACAAAAATTTACATTAAGAGAAATCCAAACAAAAATTAATTTCAAACATTATACAAACTGCTCAAGACCAGTTTTACATGTCCATACCTTTACATACATTACATACATCAAAATAAATTTTTACAGTCAGGGTATAAATATACCCGATAACTTCAAGCAGGTAGCTCCTCAATCCTCAGCAGCTCAATCAGTTGCTCCTCTAGTCTCTAAATCTGCGACAGCAATAACAGCCATCGCTGAGTACTAGGACTCAGTGGTGCACAACATACTAAAATAATCTTTATGCAGAATTTAAATCATATTTATTCAAAAATTAGACTGAAAATGAGAATTAAATACAAAACATGAATTATGAGATTTTAATCCAAACAAGTTCATTTCGAAGTGTCAAAACCAATTTCATAAAACCCATAGTTATATCATGCCATTTGAAATAAATATAATCTCAATAGCCAAAGGCTAAGAAGAAGTCACATCACAAGACTAGCTAGCTCAAATATATGGATATCCATTCAATTTCTTCTTCTACTGGCACACATTTCAACACTTCAGCCAGAGAAGGAATCAAAATTCGAAACTGATTACTCCCATTAGTCATGCTAGTGAGATGTTCAAATAAATGGTTATGACACTGTGGTTTCAAAATTATCTTAACAATTTACTAAACATTGCCAATTCAAATATACACGAATAACTTTCAACAATTTAAATCAAAAGCATCATAAATACTTCATCATAATGATGTCACAATTCAATATTTCAAATTGTTCAAAACAATATACAGAAGAAAATTTACAGAAATTCTACGTTGTGTACAAACCTTATACGAGTCGCCTCTTGGCCTTGACTCGATCCCTTGGGTTCTTTCTTGGTGTTCTTTTTCACTAAAACACACAGTTTCACAGTGTTTCACTATCATAACTCATCATTAGTCCAAAAATAAATTTAAATTCACTTATACCTAGCTTTAATATACTAAACTTGACGTTCTTTAAAATTTGTGTTTCGGGTTTACTATTCACTACACTATTCAAGTCAATTTGTTGACTTTCTAAGGCTTAATAGGTATGAGAATTTCATCTTCATCCACATACCACATTTTGGTCACTAAATTTATTGGTTTTGGTTGTTTACTCAAATTCTAAGTCTTTTAGGCAAATTTGCAAATTTTCAATTTTGGTATCTTAAGTTTCACTGTTCTATTAGTTATTTTTCTGTTAGAATTTGGCAAACCTTTCTGCATAGAAAATGTTCCCTATTGTCTTAACTTTATTATCCTTTTTGAATCACTCCAATTGGACTTTTGTAGCTCAAGTTATAGCCATTTGAATCATGGCTGCTGGATTGGACTTAACCCAGATTTCTGGGCACCAAATTGGTTCTAGCAGTTTTAAGTCACCAAATTTGGGAGGCTAAATGACTTGGTTAAGGGCATAATTTGGGTTTGTGTTCTTCATGAAAGTTTTAGTTCTATATCTCAGCTGTCCACTGGTAAAATTTCAGGTTATTTAGAGCTGTCTAACCCAAGTTATGGCCAAATGAACAAACACTGTTCATTTGGTCATTTTTGTACAAGTCAGACTCCATAAATCCGGATTTGGTCAATTTGTTCACTAGGTTTTGGTCACTTTTTGGGCATGATTCCGAAATGAAAATTGTGTCATTTTGTGTCTATTTTCATTCCCAATTGGCTTCACACTAATTGGACGTGAAAATTTTCATTTTTGGTCCCTAAAATGGACCTTGGTTCTGCTGCCTGCATACTGTCCACATTCAATCTGAATCTAAACCAAATTCTAACACTTCCAACATACATCAATTGGTCACAAATGACCATTTTCCATATCAAACAAGGTCAAATGCACCATTTGACCACTTTTCCAAATTTTTTGTTTTCCAAACCCGAGGTGCCAAAACCCTAACTACACAATTTTGAAATTTTATGCAATTTAAGTCATTATTCAAAACCTACACATATATTTCAACTCAATTATGCTTTTTAATTCATCGAAACCATGAAATCTCTACTCCCTCAAGGCTGGCTGAAATTCACAATTGGTCCTCCAAAGATGTTTTCTTTTGATTTTTAAGTTGAGTTCTAGGTTAGTCAAGCTAAACATACAAACAATAAATTGAATTTTTCAACTTAAATTACTAACCTCAACTTGGATGTTAATCATCAATTTTCTTCTTTCTTTTCTTGCTCAAGCTTCTTCTCAAGTGAAGTCAACAAGTTCTTATGGACTGATTTTGGAAATGTTAGGGTTTAGTGGGGAAAACTCAAGCTTTACCAAGCTTTAATGGTGGTTTTGGCAATGGAGGAGAGTGAAATGGTGAGGTTGCCGAATTTGTGGGAGAAAAGAGCTGATTTTTTTGTTTTAATTTTATGTACTTTAGGTCTTATTTTGTGTACTTGAATTGTTCAAAAATTGTGGGAAATTAAAAATTAATTTTGACATCATAATTGATGTCATCAGCATGATGTAAGAAAACTTTTTCTTTTCTTTTTTTTTATTCATTTTTCTTTAGTTCTTTAATTTAATTCTAGATTCTGAAATTTTCTTTTCTCTAATTTTATTTGATAATCAAGTCAGGAGTCAGCTCTCGTTGTCAATTAACCAAATTGCCCCTCGCCGATTCGACCCGGTTTGCAAATAATTTAATATTTCTTCCTGCTCCCTGACCTAATTATTTGACTGGGTTAACAATTCTTTTTTGTGATTTTCTCTTTTCCACTGTTTTCATAATAGTCCTAAGGACCATGGCGTCACATTTTACGGTTCGAAATTTGAGTTTTAATTGACTTCGCAATCCTTCCCGAGAAGGTCACCCATCGCTGTGACTCTCGGCTTATTTAACTTCTTGTGTTCTATTTTTTTTATTTATGTTTAACTATTTAACAATCACTAATTATTTGTGTTTAGGGCTTATCTAGTTTTCTTTGATGTGGTTCTAATCCCCTTAATTGTCCGGACTGACTCTAGTCATCGGAACAGTGAAATATACCAGGCTATACAAACAGGGGTGTTACAAATCTGATTAATTTTAAAATCTTAAATGAAAAATACAGATCCAAAAACATATTAAAAGTGTTTTAATATGTTGTTTATCATTGAAAACAAATAGATAAAAATAAATCTTGCATGATGCATTTGACCCTAAGTGAAAATTTTTGAATTTAATGGTATAAACTTGTGTATTTCACGCTTCCGCTCCTACACACTGTCCCCTTGAACTCAGTAGCCCCATACTTAATCAGCTTGTTGTACTGCCTAGCTGAAGGCTGTGGTTGTACTACTGGTGTCTGCAGTGGGGCTTGAGTGGGCATGTTTGCAGCCATCTATTGGAACATCGTACCCATCTGCTGAGTAAATTGAGTAGGGAACTATGGTATTGAGGGGATTGGTGCAGCTGATCCACTCACATTTTGAAGGGCTAGGGCTTCCCTTTGCACCTCAGCCTCTACTGATTGATCGATTGAACTGTCCCCTTCTTTCATAGTTAATTAGAGGATATTATACCTCCTGAACAAATAACATAAGGAGATTTCCTCATGTTAGTGCATTTTTATAATATAATGTACTATATGTATCAAACTGTGACATTGAGCAATTGTACTATGAAGGAAAAAATATTCAAATTACAGGTCAAAACAAAATTTAAAAACTTGCTCTAAATCCACTAAACATGTCACACCCTACGCCTCCGTAAGATGTAACATGATCCCATAGTACACCTAATGAATTACCATACTTTGCCTACCAGTAACCTATTAAGTACACTATAAGTGATTTTAAAAAATTTCTTACTTCTTTTCAAAGTGGTGAGCACTTTTGACAGGTATGAAAACTTTTTGATCGAAGTTAAATCACACATTAGGTCTGAAATAGCCATAACTTTTATAAAAATTTTTGGCGGAGTGCTGTCTGTATTTGAGCAAAATAGTTCTTCAAAAACCTATAGAAAACACTTCCAATATATTTGTTCTAGTCCCAAACTCCAATATGGCTCAACACAAATCAATTTTCTCAAACATAAGTCAAACTCAATTCAACATCACTTTCAGTAGTTTCAAAAATAGAATGCAAAATGACTAAGTATTTCAAAGTTAAGATAAGAAAATTATAGTACAACATTTTTATAGGCCAAAATAATTTATAACTTTAGTTTACAACTGCTCAAGACCAAGTACAATATATATATACGCAGTGCACATACATGACAACAAAAATTACATAAGGTGGTATACTCAATATACCAGGCAAAATCTCAAAGTGTAGCATAAGCAGCCTACTTTGCTGCTCTGTCTGTCTGTCTCCCTGTGACAGTAATGAAAAAGCTATCGCTGAGTAAAATTTACTCAGTGGTACACAATAATAATTTAAAATGTGGTATATAAAACTTTTATTGACAATTTATAATTCAAATAATTCACAATTTTCAAAGCTCATATAATACAAATTTGATCAAACAATTGAATAACACAGTGTTGCCAATCAATAACATAACTTTGGTCATGACACAAATTTTTCCGAACATACTGTGTTGTACACCACGACAAGGGAAACTCACCCCACTAATCGAAATCAATGAGGGAGGTGGCTAGCTAGCTAATGAGAACTCATCCATACTCACCTCAGACTGGCAAGTCAAAGAGGGAGGAATATTGTCATACTCACTCCATAAATGGAGGAGGAATATAGTGTGCCTATTAGAGCACTTGCAGGCGTTACGTATCGTCGTCCCTGCAAGCTCCTGGGCGGAGAGTCACGCTTCGCCATAATTCATGAGTGAGAGTTCCCAGGAATTGTAGGCGTTACGTATCACCGTCCCTACTTTGCTCTCATACCACTAAATACATTTTATCTCAAAATTTCCATTTACAAAGTAAGCAACACAATAATTCTCAAATAAAATTCCCAAAGCCAAAATAATAAAAAATTATTCATAACTTATTTTTCTAAATAAAGTTTCTAGTAAAAGTAGTGAATATAAAAAGTATTGTGCATAGACCTAGTTTGAGTCGCCTCTAGTCCTTGACTCAATGTTCCTTATGCTATTCAATATCCTTTTCAACTGAAACACACAATTTAAAGTGTTTCAGTACTCAGTTAAATTGTTTCTGACAATAAAATTCAATATCTAAATTTTCTTGGTACTATTCCCTCAATTCATTTCATTAGTTGTTAACCTTTGATGCACTCTAATTGAGTCAATTTTAGTTTTCCCAATTTGTCACATTTTATAGTCTTTAAGTGTTGGTATATGTTACCAATTTCATTTTAAAGCTTATTGCATTTTATTGCCATTTTTCAGATTTCATGGCCAATGTTTATTGTCTATTGGAATAGGCTACAGTGTAAATTTAATAGATTTCTTTTCATTAAATTGTTTCTTATTGTGTCTTCTTTAATTTCCTTTTTGAATCACTCCATTTGGAGTTGTATAGCTCAAGTTATGATCAATTAACCATAGCTAGGTCAAATCTAAATTTTAGTTTCCTTTTTAGATATTTTTAGTTTTGAATTTACTAATTTATTTGGACTATTTGTAATCATATTGAGGTCTAGCATTCTTCACAAATATTGTTGCCCTATGTCTTAGGGACAACCAGAAATTTTGCTTACCATTTTTCAAGTCTTATAGAATTCTTTATAGATAAATTGTTAACTTGGACTCAAAGGTCCTATATTGGCATGGTCCTCAATTAGGTCAATGGTTTTTACCTTAAATTCTGACCTTATATATTTATAATTTGAGTATGTTGTCTGAAATAATGTTTTAGGTCTCTTTCTTAGCTTTCCAGATTTGTATGGCTCATTTAAATTGGACACTTTTGGTGGGAGATATGCTTATTTGAATTTTCTGGATTTTATGGTCAAATGTGCTAATTCCATATTTATTGTGCCAAATTAATCAAGTTAATTAACCTAGTTCCCTTGATTTTTGGGTTTTGGTCAAATTATTAATATTGTAGATCTATGTCTTATTGAAATGTTGGGACTGATTTCATGTCATTTGGAGTTCTATGGACCAAGTTATGGTCATTTTACTAATGCTGGTCAAGTTGCACTTATATTGCAAAGTTTAGGTCATTTTTAGGTCAAAGTCAATTCAGCCAGTTTTTGTAACTGAACTTGTGAAAGCATTTTGACTTGGTTCTGGTCATTTCTAGGCTTTTGTGTCCGCATAAGAGTTGTAGCTCTATGTCTAAGCTTTTCATGGTATAAATTTCAGATCATTTGGACCTGTTTTGAGTGAGTTATGGCCAAAATACTGACTGTTGTTCAAATGATCAATTTTCAGATTTGCAATGATACCAATCTGGATTTGGTCATCCTTTTAGGTCACTTCTAGGCAGAATTTGGGCAACACTTCTACATGAAAGTTGGCCTGTTTTATGTCTAGTTTCACCTTCAATTAGCCTCATACCAATTGGAGTCACAACTTTACACTTATAACCTAATTTATACACTGCCAACAATCACAACCTGCATAAGAGAATTTACACTCCTAATTTGGCAATCCTCCTCCTCCCAATACTTCAATATTCATTCCTAGCACTTTTATATTTATTCAAAACAATTTTAGCAAAGTAAATTGGGTAGAATACTCAAGTAATATATGCTCCCATGGCTTCCTAAAATTGGGTAGTCCAATATCTCAATAATTCCATTAATTTTCATCACCAATCAACTCATCTCAAGCTAAACATAAACTTTACTTAAACAACGGAAGAAAATGGGCACTTACCTATTGTTGGAGCTTGTTAAATCTTCATCAAATCCTCTCCTTCTTGCTGCCTATCTCTTTCCCATGTTGTGTAGACAACTTCTAATGAAGGAGGCTTTAAGTTTGGATGGTTGGATCATGGATGGCATGGAGCTCTAACTTTGGCCGACTATGGAGTTTCCTTTGGAATTTCAATTTGGCAATGTTGAAGATGAAGGTTGAAGATGAAGGTTAGTGCTACCCTTCTTGTCCACTAATGTTTCAATAGTCCACTTAGTGCTCCACTTAACCTTAATTAAGCATTTAAATAATCCTAAGTTTCCTAATTGCAATTAACACCCTAATTTCTCAATATTTGCATTATATGTCAAGTTTCTCATTTTCATGGCATTTTTAAAATTTAATACTACTTATTTTTAATGGACATTTAAGTCAAAAGTCAACTCTTTATGTTAAATGACCAAAATGCCCCTCTTCAGGTTGCATTCCCGATTTTTCGGTAACACCGATTTTTATCAATTTCTTGAATTTTTTTATTTTTATTTGTACTAATTCTTTAATTTTCTTTGACATTTCTAATGACAATTATACTTCAATAAATCTTTAATTATGTCTCAAAACTTAATTCCGAGGGTTTCCCGAGGTCCTGGGGTCGGCTATTGCCTGCACTGTAACTTTCCCATGCGGTCACCCATCGCTGCGGTGTTGGCTCGTTTAACTTAGTTTCATTTTCTATCTTTTATTTTTCCCTATTTTTTCTTGTATTTTCCTCTATTGTATTTCATTATTTTATATCTTCTCATTAATATTTAAGTATAATTCCAGGCATTCTAACTGTCTGAACAGACACTGGTCACCGGAACAGTAGAACGCACTACCGAATGTAGGGGTGTTACACCAACAGCCCACACCCATGGATGTTGATCCAGTGGGAGAGCCTGCGCCTATAGATAATACTTCCACAGCACCGGTTCTTCATAAATCTAGTAGAATATCTCATCCACTAGAGAGATATGGATTTCTTCATGAGAATGAACAAGTATTGTTTATTCATGAAAAAGTTGATCATGGAGATGATCCTACTAGTTATGAGGAAGCTATATCAAATATAGATTCTTCAAAATGGCTAGAAGCAATGAAATCTGAAATGGATTCCATGCATAAGAACCAAGTTTGGGATCTTCTAGACCCACCTGAGGGTATTGTACACATAGGATGTAAATGGGTTTTCAAGAGAAAGATTGGTCCTGATAGGAAGGTAGAGACCTTCAAAGCTAGGCTTACAGCGAAAGGGTTTCGCCAAAGGGAAGGAATTGATTATGAAGAAACATTCTCTCTTGTAGCCATGCTTAAATCTATAACGATTCTTCTAGCTATTACAACACACTATGATTATGAGGTTTGACAAATGGATGTCAAAATCGCTTTTCTTAATGGTGTTATTAAGGAAAACATATACATGGAACAACATAAGAGTTTTGAATTCAAGGAAAGTTCCAAGGTGTACAAGCTTAAGAGATCCATTTATGGTCTTAAGTAAGCTTCTAGAAGCTGGAATAAACGTTTTGATAAAGCCATTAAAACTTTCAGTTTTATTCAAAATATTGATGAACCATGTGTGTATAAGAAGACTAGTGGGAGTATGACTACCTTTCTAGTGTTATTTGTGGATGATATATTACTGATAGGCAATGACATTGGTATGCTAACATATGTAAAATCCTGGTTGTCAAGTGCTTTCTCTATGAAAAACCTTGGGGAAGCCACCTATATTCTGGGAATTCGGATATATAGAGATAGACCAAAAAGAATAATAGGTTTATCCCAAAGGCTTTACTTAGAAAAGGTGTTGAAGAGGTTCAGCATGCTTGATTCCAAGAGAGGATTGTTACCAGTTAGGCATGGAATTCATCTTTCAAGGAACAGTTTCCCAAAACTCCTGAAGAAAGGGAAAAGATGGCCAAAGTACCTTATGCTTCGGCTATAGGAAGTCTAATGTCTGTTATGCTGTGTACTAGGCCTGATATTGCCTACGTTGTTAGTGTGACTAGCAGGTTTCAATCCAATCCAGGTTTGGAACAGTGGATAGCTATCAAGAATATCCTTAAGTACTTGAGAAGGACTAAGGATTTATTCTCGATATAGGGAGGAGATGAACTTCAACTAGAAGGATTTACAGATTCTGATTTTTAATCAGATATTGATGACAGAAAGTCTGTCTCAAGGTTTGTATTTTTTTGTAATGGAGGCGCTATCTGTTGAAAAATTTCCTAGCAGACAACTACAATAGACTCCACCACTGAAGTCGAATATGTTACTGCATGTGATGCTGTAAAAGAGGCTGTTTGTATCAGGAAGTTTGTTTCAGAACTGGAAGTGATTCCTTCCACTAAGTCAGCAGTTCCTCTCTACTGTGACAACAATGGAGCCATTGCTCAAGCAAAGGAGCCTAGGTCTCACCAGCGATCCAAACACATAGAGTGACGATTTCATATTATTAGAGAGATAGTTGGAAAGGCGATATCGCCATGCAGAAAGTAGCTTCGGCTGACAACCTGGTTGATCCACTGGCCAAGGCCATGACATAGCAACAATTAGACAAACATCTTGAGAAGATGGGTCTTAGATACTGTAGTGAATGGCTCTATGCCAAGTGGGAGATTGTTAGTTATGTGTGCCTTAGAGCATGCGCTGATTTTGTAACTTGCAAGTAACATTATAAATATTTTAATGGCGATAAACATTTCATTTAAATGTATGTATATTTAATAACATAGTTATTTAAAATTTTCCATTAGCAATATATTATATATATTCTATTCTTATGAGATAAGAATATGAGTGATAGAATATATGGAATATTTGCTATAAATCAGAGTTCGCAGTTGAAGGATATTTTGGTGGGCACATTATATCCAAAGAGCTATCACCTCTTTTTATCTCCATTGATCAGTATGAGATACTCATATATATATATATGGAATAGTGAGTCTCATGCCATCTGATATGAGATATCGAGATAAATACAGTGGGCACTTATGAGATAAGTAGGTCGAACTTGTGACGTACATATAACATGAACGTGGTGTTTCCTTGAGTCAATAAAATGTTATCTGTGTCATACTAGTGTATATAATCCTCAGACCTGAGATGACACAATTGTATCTTATATGGTTGGTTTGAGTTTGATACCATTTTTATATATGTACTGTGTATGGATATTTCAGTGTGTGTTGGCTTAGATTGGTCATATGTTTGGGACAGGTGTTCAGTCAAGAGGGGATCCGTAGCCTTGAGTAAACGGGGTTAAAAGTCCTATGCAGATTTGAGCTGTTCTTGACAAGATTAAGTTCCTAGCCAGGACGGATGACTTTGTTAGGAAAAGTGTTTCCTGATGGTAAAGTCTTATATGTCAAGAATCAGATTTCAAATGAGTGCATAAGATTTCATAATAAGGGGTTTGACTCAACCATGACCCTTAATGGGATTGGGACATAATACGGAAGGATTTTAGTGCATGATCATGTATGATTAAATGTTCATTTTAAGATATTTCTTATTACTAATTGGGTGGCCATGGCATGCTATGTTAGGTGTCAACCATGGTCTATGAGATCCCTAAAATGATTTGGGGAAATCATTTGTGGAATGGAAGAGTTCTAATGATATTAAGAGTTAATATCATTTCTGATTACCAGTTAGTAATGAGCCTAGTAAGTCACATACCTACACAAGTTAACCACCAAGTTCATTATGATTTAATTGATTAATTAAAGAGTTTAATTAATTAATTAAATAGATTTGGTTTGCAATAAGATTGCAAAGTCCCTAGCATGACTTGAAGCCAAATCTTGAATATTGGATGTATCATGAAAGTTGAATTTATATTTAAAGAGTTTAAATATAAATGAAATTTGGCACACCCTACCCCTCCGTAAGGCATAACATGATCCCGTAGTATATCTAATGAATCACCAAACTTCACTAAGGGATTTTAAACCTTTTCTTACTTCTTTACAAAGTGGTGAGTACTATTGACAAGTGTTAAAGATTTTCCTTTACTGAAGTGAAACCAAATAACTAATTTAAAGTATTAATAATTTATGTAAAAATTTTTGCAGAGTGCCATCTATATTTTGAATAAAATAGTTCTTCTAAAACCTGTAAAAAGCACTTCTAATATTTTTCTAAATCCCAAACTCCAATAACAATTCAACATAATAATTTTCTCAACATTTATAAAACTCATTTCAACAATCAATTTTCCAGTATTTCCAAAAGATGGGATAAAAGAAATATGTCTCAATATTTTACAAGCCAAAATAATTTACAATTTTTAATTTATAATTGCTCAAAACTAAGTACAATATATACATACAATGCACATACATTACAACAAAAACTACACAAAATTGTATACTCGATATACTCGGCGAAATCTCAAAAGGTGGCACAAGCAGCCTTCTCTGCTGCTCTGTCCGTCTGTCTACCTGCTATAGCAATGAAAAAGCTATTGCTGAGCCAATGTCTCAGTGGTGCACAACATTAAGAAAATGCAATTTAAAACCATAAGCTATAAATCATATGAACTGCGGATACTTAAAACCATAGTTAAATTCAAAAGACAGTGAATGTCATAAGGAATTTAAACTCTATTTCATAATATCATAATAAATATCAATAAATCACACACATAGCTTAATCATGTTCAAAAGTTCAATTCGTCCCAAAAGCCGATGGCTAGTGAGGAATAACATAGCTAGCTAGCAATAATATGAGTACTCATTCTATTTGTCCTCAACAAGCACACGCCTCAACACTTAAGCCAGAGAGGGAATTCAAAGTCAATTTGTCCCACTAGATAAGCTAGCGAGGAATTCAATCAATATGCATGATAGCTGTGGTTTCAAACCATTTACAATGTTTTTCAAGCAATAAATATCCATCAAATATCGTTAAGACAAATTGTCATAATTCATTTCAATTGAAAATTGAAAAGAAATAACTGTTATGCACAAACCTCTTATAAATGTCTTTTGGCCTTGACTCAGTGTTTCCTTCCCCTTCCCTGAGTCTTTGCTAACTGAAACACACAATTTGAAGTGTTTCAGTACTCATTTAAACTGTCTCTAATAATAAGGCTTAATAATTGATTTATTGAATTCTATTATTTTCCTTAGTCAACCTAAAATGTTGACCCTCGATGCACTCTAGGTGAATTAGGTTTAATGTTATCAATATGTCACATTTTATAGCCCTTTAGTGTTGGTATATGTTAGCAATTTCATTTCCAAGTGTATTGCATTTTATTGCAATTTATCGGATTTCGAAGTACTATTTTGACCTAGCCGGACGATCTAGTTTCCTATGTTTTCAGGTTTTGGTACAAACTACTAACTTGTAGTCTATGTCTTATTGCACGTGGGGCAAATTTCAGGTCATTGTGAGTAGTATAGACCAAGATATGGTCAATTTACCAATGTTGGACAGAATGCACTAAAATGGTAGGCTTAGGTCATTTTTAGGTCACTTTTGGTTCAGCCAGTTTTGGTACCTGAACTTGTACAAGCTATTTAGCTTGGTTCTGGCCATGTCTAAACTATTCATGGTAAAAATTTCAGGTCATTTGGACCTGTTTTGAGCAAGTTATGGTCAGAACACTCACTGCTGCCCAAATGGTCAATTTTCAGGCTTTCAAGTCACTAATCTGGATTTGGTCATTTTTCATGTCACCTTCTAGGCAGAATTTAGGTAACCTTCCTTCATGAAAGTTGGCACATTTTGTGCCTAGTTTCACCTCCAATTAGTCTCATACCAATTGGAGTCACACACTTAAGGTTCTAAGCTAAAGTGTACACTGTCCTGTTACACATTATTTAACACTTACCAATTACACATTCAATACTTACCAAGTTTACCTTTCATGCCAATTCTGATTTGGTACCATAACATTAACACACTTTACATCACATTTTGGTCATTTTGGGCAGCTTTAAACCACTCTCAACATACACATTATAACTCAGAATTTTCAAAGTCCAATTACAATAATTTAACCATATGAACATACCTTATTTACATGTCCAAATCCAAACAATTATTCACATACACATGCTGCCACCATAAGCAACATAATTCAATAATATTTTATGAACTTAAACACTTCAATCTTCTTCATGAGGCTGCCACAAGTTTACACATACCCATCAACTTCCATTTTCACTTTTCAAGCTTACAAATCAAACTTTACACATGGAATTCAACTTCAATACAATTAAATATTTAAATCAACATCCAAAAAACTATTTACATGCAATGACAAGCTATTCATGGTGAGGTTTCATGACTGCCGAAATGGCTCAACTCCAATAATTTATCAAACATAAAAAATTCTTCCATAAATCAACTACTCACAACATCCACTCAAAGTTTAAGGAAGCAAGATTGAAAAAATACACACTTACTTCTTTTGGAGCTTGACCAAAACCTCTCTAAACTTCTCAAAATTGCTTTCAAAATCTTCCTTGCAAGGTGAGGATTAACTTTAAAGAAGGGACTTGGTGGAAATGATGGCTCAAAATGGGTTGCATGAAGCTTTCTCTTAATCGGCAATGGAGGTTTCTCCCAAGGAAGTTTCGGCTGGTTGGCTCAAGGTTGAAGAAGATAGAATCTTCTGCCCAAAACTGATTAAAGGTCAACTTTGAAGGTATTAGTGGAGCACTAAGGTAAGTTTATTTTTTATTTAATCCAAGTTTTCACAATTCCCACATTTAACCTCTTTTCTTTTACTATTTAAATTATAAACCACCAATTTAATTTTCATGGTATTTTTAAAGTTTAATATCATTTATTTTAATGGACATTTAGGTCAAAAGGTAACTCGGTGAAGGAACGGAAGCGTGAAAAACACAAAATTATACCATTGAATTCAAAAATTTCACCTAGGGTCACATGCACCATGCAAGATTTTTTTTTTTATCTATTTGATTTCAATGATAAACAACATATTAAAACTCTTTTAATATGTTTTTGGATCTGTATTTGCCATTTAAGATTTTAAAATTAATCAGATTAATTTTAGAACCCTAGATTAAATCAAGAACGATTACACTAACCTCTTGATGTGCTGCAGCGTGTCTGCGCCTTTGAGATTCGTCTTCAGGACACCAGATGTTGTCCCTCTAGCTTGTCCACACCAAGAACACCTATGGCAGCCCTTGAACAGCTTCTAAAGCCTTTTCTATTAATTAGAAATTCAAGTTCTGCCTTTTAAGAGATTAGAGATGTAAACAGGACACTAGAAACAATTTCTAGTGTTCTTAATTCAAGAGATTGATGGCTAATCTCTTTGAATTGATGAGAGATGAAGAGAAATAGCTGGAGAGGCTCAAAGTGGCGTGACAATTGAGAGGAGAGGCTGCTGGTTATGTTTTCTTTTCATAACCACACTTAAATAGCTAGGTTAACACATTAAACCCTAGCCACAGGTCACCTTTTGATTAGCTCTAGGTTTAAGTGACCCAATCACATTGTGCCAAGGGTCAAACCTATATTTAATCATGATTTTAATCATCTTACATGATTAAAAAAAAACATTTGGCAAGCTTATGTGTTATGCCATGTGTCACCATCTCATGGTGCCACGTGTCACACTGTGAAATGACCAAAATGCCCCTGTGTCTTAATTTTGACTTCTTAACCCAAAATAATTATTTTCTTCTTCTAATTAATTTATATCAAATATAAATTAATTAATTAATCTCTATTAATTAATTTCTCATCAATTAAATTCATATTTAAACACTTTAAATATAAATTTAATTTATACTACACATCCAATAATCTAGATTTGGTTTCAAGTCATGCTGGGGACTTTGCATTTTAATTGCAAACCAAATCTATTTAATTAATCAATTAAACTCTTTAATTAATCAATTAAACTCTTTAATTAATTAATTAAATCATATTTAATTAGGTGATAACTTGTGTATGTGTGTGACTTACTAGGCTCATCACTAATTGGCAATGAGACATGATATCAACTATTAATATCATCAGAACTCTTTCTTACCATAAATGATTTCTCTAAATCATTTTATGAACCTCATAGACCATGGTTAACACCTAGCATAGCATGCCATGGCCACCCAATTAGTAATAAGGTTTATCTTAAATGAACCTATAATCATATTTTACCATGCACTAGAATCTCTCTGTTACAAAATCCCAACTCAAGCTGAAGTCATGGTTTATGTCAAACTCCATTTGCTATGAATATTATGTTCTCTTTTAATTCCAGTTCTTGATTAAAAAGATTTTCTCATCAGAAACTCTTTTCTGAATAAATCTATCTGTCCTGGCCAGGAACTTGAAACATCAAGAACAATTAAATGAACATAGGATTTTTTTTCTCTATTTACTTAGAGGAACAGATTCCATCTTGATCAACACCTACTTCCATATATAACTAGCAGGAGCCAACACATGCCCATATACCCATACATAGTACAAGTATGAAAGCAGTATCAAACTCAAACTACCTATATACAAGATAATCGTGCTATCTCAGTCTAAAGATTATATGCACTGATATGATTTATGACAAAATATTGACAAGAGTAAACTCCATGTGCTTGTCATAAGTGTCACTGGTTCGGCCTACTTATCATTTATAAGTGCCTATCAAGTTTGTTATATGGCATGAGACTCACCATTCCATCTTATTTATATCTCATATAAATAACTTGGGAACAAACATGAATACAATCTTTCTGGATAAGTCATGTCCTTATTATGAAGTATCCTCGATTGTGAACCTATTTATGATACTTTGTGCTAGAAATATTGTCACTCATATTCTTAACAACTTAAGAATAATATTTCTAACAAAATATCAATGGACCTTTTCTATTACACATAAATATATTATGTAAACGGAAAAGTGGAAATGCCTTTTATTATTAAAAATATGTACAAGATACATACTAAATGATATGTACTAGGGCATACTACTAACAATCTCCCACTAGCACTAGAGCCATTCATTACAATATCTTAGACCCATCTTCTCAAGATGTCAGTCTAACTGAGCTTATGACAAAGGCTTAGTGAATGGATCAACTGAATTTTTCAGCTGATGTTATTTTTTCTGCATGACTATATCGCCTTGCCCAACTATATCTCTGATAATGTGATAGTGCCTTTCTATGTGTTTGGATTTTGGGTGAGACCTTAGTTCCTTAGCCTGCATGACTACTCCATTATTGTCACAGTGTAATGGAACTGCTGACTCAATGGAAGGAACTACTGTAAGTTCTGTCATGAACTTCTTTATCCAAACAGCTTCTTTTGCAAAGATTCGATGCAAAGAATATACTCGACTCTATAGTGGAATCTGCAGTCGTGCTCTGTTTGGAACTCTTCCAACTGACTGCACCTCCATTACAAATGAACACATATCCAGAGGTAGACTTTCTATTATCGATATCTGATTGGAAATCAGAATCAGTATAACCATCCAATTGCAAGTCTCCACCTCCATAAATCAAGAATAAATCCTTAGTTCTTCTCAAGTACTTAAGGATATTCTTGACAGCTATCCAGTGTTCCAAACCTGGATTGGATTGATACCTGCAAGTCAAACTAATAGCATATGCGATATCCGGCCTAGTACACAACATTGCATACATTAAACTTCCAATAGCCGAAACATATGGAATCCTGGCCATCTTATCTCTTTCTTCAGGTGTCTTTGGAGACATCTCTTTAGAAAGGTGGATACCATGTCTCACTGGTAACAATCCTCTCTTGGAATCAAGCATGTTAAACCTCTTTAACACCTTTTCCAAGTATAGACTTTGGGATAAACCAATTATTCTTTTCGCTCTATCTCTATAGATGCGAATCCCAAGAATATAGGTTGCCTCCCCTAAGTCTTTCATGAAGAATGTATTTGACAACCATACCTTTATAGTCGTCAACATACCTGTATCATTACCCATCAACAGTATGTCATCCACATATAAGACAAGGAAAGTGATAGCACTGTCACTAACCTTCTTATATACACATGGCTCATCCTCATTTTTGATAAAACCAAAAGATTTAGTGGCTTCATCAAAATGGATGTTCCAACTCCTCGAAGCTTGTTTCAACCCATAAATGGATCGCTTTTGCTTGCATACCTTGGAACCATCTTGGGATTCAAATCCCCTAGGTTGTTCCATGAAAATGTTTTCTTCAATGTATCCATTGAGAAAAGTCGCTTTTGACATCCATCCGCCAAATCTCATAATCATAGTATGCACTATTGCTAATAAAATCCTAATTGATTTAAGCATGGCAACAAAGTAGAAAGTCTCCTCATAGTCTATTCCTTGCCTTTGGCGAAACCCTTTCGCTACTAGCCTTGCCTTATAGGTCTCTACCTTTCCATCAGAACCAATTTTCTTCTTGAAAACCCATTTGTTCCCTATAGGTACAATACCTTCAGGTGGGTCAACAAGATCCCAAACTTGATTCTTATACATGGAATCAATCTCGGATTTCATAGCATCAATCCATTTTGAAGAGTCTATATCTAATATAGCTTCTTCATAGGTAAGTGGATCATCTCCATGATCTACTTCTTCATGAGTAGACAACTCTTGTTCTTCTTCATGAAGAAAACCATATCTCACTGGTGGGTGAGATACCTTGGTTGTTCTACGAGGAACAACTTTAGATGTTTCATCAATGGGTATAGGTTGACTAGATGGATCTATATCCATCTGATCTGTTGGTTGGTCAGAATTCTCCAATTCTAACTCTATTTGCCTTCCTTTGTCTCCTTCTTGAACAAATTGTTGTTCTAGAAATGTGGCATCTCTACTTATCACAACCTTTTGTGAAGTAGGCAAATAAAAATAATATCCAAAACTATCTTTTGGATATCCAACAAATCGACCTCTTTCTGATCTGGTCTCCAATTTATCAGTGTTCAGCTTTTTGATATAAGCTGGACAACCCCAAATCTTAACATGCTTAAGACTTGGTTTTCTTCCATGCCATATCTCATAAGGTGTGGAAGAAACTGATTTTGATGGAATCCTATTCAGAATATATAAAGCTGATTCTAATGCAAATCCCCAAAAGGAGATTGGCATATCAGTATAGCTCATCATACTACGCACCATATCCAATAGGGTACGATTTCTTCTTTCAGATACACCATTCAGCTGTGGCGTTCCTGGAGGAGTCAGTTGAGAAACAATGCCATGCTCTCTCAAGTATTCATCAAATTCAGTACTCAAATATTCACCTCCACGATCTGATCGAAGAGCTTTAATATTTTTTCCTGTTTGATTTTCTACTTCAGATTTAAATTCTTTGAACTTTTCAAAGGATTCATGTTTGTATTTCATCAAATACAAATACCCAAACCTTGATTTATCATCAGTAAAGGTAATAAAATAATGAAAGGCCCCTCTAGCCATTTCTTTAAACGGACCACATACATCACTATGTATTAGTTCCAAAATATTTTCAGCTCTTAGCCCTTGTCCAACAAAGGGTGATCTAGTCATTTTGCCTTGAAGGCAAGATTCACAAGTTGGAGTAGGCTCAGAGCCCAATGAGGATAAAATCCCCATTTTCTCCAATTTTGTAATCCTATTTTCTGCAACATGACATAACCTTAAGTGCCAAATATATTTTGAACTTGAGTTGGTTTTCACCATGGCATTGCATTCATTTAGATTGCTATACTCTGTCCAGTGGAAACACTTTCTTACTGGCAATGGAAACACTTTCCTGTTGGTAATGGAAACACTTTCCTGTTGGCAGTGGAGACACTTTCCTTTGCCTTTATCAGCTTTAGTCTTCCTTTTCTGTTTAGCTATTTTCTTGGAAGGACCAGGAATCTGAGGTTTCTTTTTCTTATTGCCCTTCTTCTTGTTGGACTTTCCAGCAAAAGAAGATGCAACCAAAGCTACCTCTTTTCCTTTATTACCTGGCATATTCTTTTGGGCAATAACCAGCATGTTGAGTAAACCAGCTAAGGTGCATTCCTATTTAGTCATATGGAAATTTGTCACAAAATTCCCAAAAGACTCGGGAAGGGATCAAGGATCAAATCCGTCTGTAGTTGGAAATCCATGTTGAAGTCAAGATGTTCCAACCGCTCAATCACCGAATCATCTTGTGGACATAATCCCCAACATTACGTCCCTCGGACATCCTCATATGGAATAGTTTGTCTAGATATCTCATACCTAGCATTCCTGCGGTGCTCACCATACAACTCGTGTAGGTGAAGGAGGATCTTACTCGCACTGCATGTTCTCATGTTGCTTCAGAACTCATTACTCATGGAAGCAAGCATGTAACACTTAGCTCTCATATCATGCTCCTTCCACTTGTCCAAAGTTTCATGTTCCTCTTGTGTGGCCTCCGGAGGTAAGGGACCAGAACATTTGAATCTAGAACATATCCTATATGTTCAAGGTTCAGACAAGTTTCAAATTTCTTAGCCAATCGCATGATTAGGTCTGTCAACTGTGTTGTGATCAAGTATGCTTGCAAGGATATTGGATGGTGGTGGTTGTTTTGTGCTCATTTTTATCAGAAAATTAACTGCAGAAAATAACCAGATTAATTAGTAAATGTATCATGTAATTAACCAAAATGATTATGGTCTTTTAATCAAATTGGTCCTCCCACTAACTTAGCGAATCCTACACTTCCAAAGTAGAAAACGGAAATCCTAGTTGGATGGATTTCTAGTGGGTGATTGAATTCTTATAATTCTATTGATCATCCTTAGGTACATCCATTATTGGAATTACAATAAACTATAAGTGAGCAACTCCTTGCCCATCACATCTCATGTGAGGTTCAATCCTTTACCTAGCCCCTAATGCTCAAAATCTTAGGCACATCCATTATTGACTTATCTTGCATTAGTTAAGTTGATCCCATTGAGCCAGTAATTATGCAAATAATTTTAATGTCCTCAGGTACATCCAATATTGGCCACCAAACCATTTACATATTTACAACATCTCATGCTTAACAATTATTCTTAAGAAAATCTCTTAAATTAATTGCATCTCATGCAACTATTTAAAATTTCTTAAAATAATTGCTCCAATGGAGGGCTTATGTTATAATTACTTTAATTATAGCATTTCCAACTTAATCATTTGTTTGGAAGATTTTATAGCCATCCTAATTACTATTAAGGTCTCACTTTGCACATTATCCATTTGGCATGCATATATCATATAATTGCATACATTCCCATACATCTCATGCATTCATGGATAAGCAGTAAATATGGTATGATCATGGACTTTCTAAGGGATTCAATTCTAAGCCACCAAGAATTGAATCAGGGCATTCTTAGGTGCATTTCATCCATTCATTTTACAAGAGTTGCTGAAGGAGTACATAATCAACACTTGATATTGAATTCCTCCCACTGGTCCCACCAATGCTCTTGACCTCCTTGAACTTCTTGCAATCCAATATTACATAGTAATCCTTGGCATACCAAGGCGAATTTACAAGAACTTAAATAAATGAAATTACAACCCAAAAATATTATAAACTTAATAATACATGCCCAAAATAAATTAAAATAAATTAATTAATTTACAATCCCAAAGAAACATAAAAGAAATATATCCAATCACATTGGTCTTTTATAATCCATGATCATCCATCATGCATATCACTATTTAACAATTAAATAAAACATACATACTTAAATTAAATTGAATATCTCATATTCAACTTAAAAATCCAGATTTGAATATGATTCAAATAAATTTAAAAATTCAGATTTGAATCTGATTCAAACAAATTTAAAAATTCAGATTTGAATCACATTCAAACAACTTCAAAAATTCAGATTTGAATCACATTCAAACATTTTTTAAAAAATCAGATTTGAATCACATTCAAATATTTTTTTAAAAATCAGATCTGAATTTTATTGAATCAATTTTAAAAAATCAGATTTAAATATGATTCAAACAACTTTAAAAATTCAGATTTGAATCACATTCAAACAACTTTTAAAATTCAGATTTGAATCACATTCAAACAATTTTTAAAATTCTGATTTGAATCATAATTTAATTGTGTGATTAAAACAACTAATTCAACACTTTAATTAGTCAAAGAATAGGCCTTAGATCATACAACAATTGCAGAATTAAAAGCCAAACCTTGAACCACCCATGGAACCATTGTTGCCGCCACCAATGGTGGCTCCACCATGTGTGCCGCCACACCTCATGATCCAACCAGCAATAAATCACTTGATCTCATGATCAAACACACAATTAAATTATATAATCAACAATCTAAATGGCAAATATAGTGGCTCTGATACCAATTGAAGGAACGGAAGCGTGAAAAACACAAAATTATACCATTGAATTCAAAAATTTCACCTAGGGTCACATGCACCATGCAAGATTTTTTTTATCTATTTGATTTCAATGATAAACAACATATTAAAACTCTTTTAATATGTTTTTGGATCTGTATTTGCCATTTAAGATTTTAAAATTAATCAGATTAATTTTAGAACCCTAGATTAAATCAAGAACGATTACACTAACCTCTTGATGTGCTGCAGTGTGTCTGCGCCTTTGAGATTCGTCTTCAGGACACCAGATGTTGTCCCTCTAGCTTGTCCACACCAAGAACACCTATGGCAGCCCTTGAACAGCTTCTAAAGCCTTTTCTATTAATTAGAAATTCAAGTTCTGCCTTTTAAGAGATTAGAGATGTAAACAGGACACTAGAAACAATTTCTAGTGTTCTTAATTCAAGAGATTGATGGCTAATCTCTTTGAATTGATGAGAGATGAAGAGAAATAGCTGGAGAGGCTCAAAGTGGCGTGACAATTGAGAGGAGAGGCTGCTGGCTACGTTTTCTTTTCATAACCATACTTAAATAGCTAGGTTAACACATTAAACCCTAGCCACAGGTCACCTTTTGATTAGCTCTAGGTTTAAGTGACCCAATCACATTGTGCCAAGTGTCAAACCTATATTTAATCTTGATTTTAATCATCTTACATGATTAAAAAAAACATTTGGCAAGCTTATGTGTTATGCCATGTGTCACCATCTCATGGTGCACGTGTCACACTGTGAAATGACCAAAATGCCCCTGTGTCTTAATTTTGACTTCTTAACCCAAAATAATTATTTTCTTCTTCTAATTAATTTATATCAAATATAAATTAATTAATTAATCTCTATTAATTAATTTCTCATCAATTAAATTCATAGTTAAACACTTTAAATATAAATTTAATTTATACTACACATCCAATAATCTAGATTTGGTTTCAAGTCATGCTAGGGACTTTGCAATTTAATTGCAAACCAAATCTATTTAATTAATCAATTAAACTCTTTAATTAATTAATTAAATCATATTTAATTAGGTGATAACTTGTGTATGTGTGTGACTTACTAGGCTCATCACTAATTGGCAATGAGACATGATATCAACTATTAATATCATCAGAACTCTTTCTTACCATAAATGATTTCTCTAAATCATTTTATGAACCTCATAGACCATGGTTAACACCTAGCATAGCATGCCATGGCCACCCAATTAGTAATAAGGTTTACCTTAAATGAACCTATAATCATATTTTTCCATGCACTAGAATCTCTCTGTTACAAAATCCCAACTCAAGCTGGAGTCATGGTTTATGTCAAACTCCATTTGCTACGAATATTATGTTCTCTTTTAATTCCAGTTCTTGATTAAAAAGATTTTCTCATCAGAAACTCTTTTCTGAATAAATTTATCTGTCCTGGCCAGGAACTTGAAACATCAAGAACAATTAAATGAACATAGGATTTTTTTTCTCTATTTACTTAGAGGAACAGATTCCATCTTGATCAACACCTACCTCCATATATAACTAGCAGGAGCCAACACATGCCCATATACCCATACATAGTACAAGTATGAAAGCAGTATCAAACTCAAACTACCTATATACAAGATAACTGTGCTATCTCAGGTCTAAAGATTATATGCACTAATATGATTTATGACAAAACATTGACAAGAGTAAACTCCATGTGCTTGTCATAAGTGTCACTGGTTCGGCCTACTTATCATTTATAAGTGCCTATCAAGTTTGTTATATGGCATGAGACTCACCATTCCATCTTATTTATATCTCATATAAATAACTTGGGAACAAACATGAATACAATCTTTCTGGATAAGTCATGTCCTTATTATGAAGTATCCTCGATTGTGAACCTATTTATGATACTTTGTGCTAGAAATATTGTCACTCATATTCTTAACAACTTAAGAATAATATTTCTAACAAAATATCAATGGACCTTTTCTATTACACATAAATATATTATGTAAACGGAAAAGTGGAAATGCCTTTTATTATTAAAAATATGTACAAGATACATACTAAATGATATGCTCTAGGGCATACTACTAACACTCGGGATGTCAAATGACCATAATGCCCTTATTCGGGTTGTATTCCTGATTTTTCGGTAACACCGAGTTTTGTCATTTTCTCGATTTCTCATTTTTCTTTGTACTAATTACTTAATTTTTCTTTGACATTTCTAATGTCATTTATACTTCAATAGATGTTTATTTAAATCTTAAAAATATTTTCAGGGTTTCCCGCAGTCCAGGGCTAGTCAATTGTTCCCGCCGCAACTTCTCAGCGCGGTCACCCATCGCTATGGTTTTCAGCTCGTTTAACTTGGTTACATTTCATTGTTGTTATTTTTCCTTTGTTTTCTCATATTTTTCTTTCTTGTAATTTATTATTTTATGTCTCCGCACTAACATTTAAATGTAGTTCTAGGTATTCTAGCTGTCCGGACAGATACTGGTCACCGGAATAGTAGAACGCACTACTAAACATAGGGGTGTTACAATTCTCCCCCTCTTAAAATAAATTTCGTCTCAAAATTTTACCTGGCATCAGTCTCTGAACAGCTGTGGGTGCTGTCTCCTCATGCCCTCTTCAGGTTCCCAAGTAGCTTCCTGGCCTGAATGATGGTTCCACAACACTTTAACTAGGTGTATCTGTTTATTCCTCAGCTGCATCACCTCATATGCAAGAATTTCTATAGGTTCTTCCTCATATGAGAGGTCTTGATTTACCTCAATCTCTTCAATTGATAGTACATGAGATGGGCCAGATCTGTACCTCCTTAACATGGACACATGGAAGACATTGTGTATCCTTTCTAGCTCTGGAGGTAATGCTAACCATTATACTGAAGGACCCACTCTCTCCAGAATCTCATAGGGTCTGATGAAACGAGGACTCAGTTTCCCCTTTCTGCTAAATCTCATAATCCTCTTCTAAGGAGAAACTTTGAGGAATACCTTATCACCCACTATATATTCAATATCTCTTCTCTTCAGATCAACATAGGACTTCTGATGGTCTGATGCAGCCTCAAGTCGATCTCTGATCAATCTGATCTTTTTCTCTGTCTGCTGAAAAATTTCTGGCCCAATCATCTTCCTTTCACCTACTTCATCCCAACATAGGGGAGTTCTGCCCTTCCTGCCATACAAAGCTTTATATGGAGGCATCCCAATGCTTGATTGGTAGCTGTTGTTATAAGCAAACTCAATCAAAGGCAAGCGTGTATCCCAACTATCTTCAAACTCAATCACACAAGCCCATAGCATATCCTCCAATATCTGAATTACCCTCTCAGACTGGCCATCTGTCTGTGGGTGGAATGTTGTGCTGAAGTTCAATCTAGTTCCTAGGCTCTCTGAAGACTACCCCATAATCTAAAAGTGAACCTAGGATCTCTATCTGATATAATTGATACTGGCACTCCATGCAGTTTTACAATCTCATTTATGTACAATCTGGCCAATCTCTCCATGCTATAGTCCATTCGGACTGGCAAAAAGTAATCAGACTTGGTCAGTCTGTCAACTATAACCCATACTACATTATGACTATTCTGTGTCATCGGAAGTCCCATCACAAAATCCATAGTTATCCGTTCCCATTTTCACTCTGGTACTGGCAATGGATGTAACAAACCTGCTAGTACTTGATGTTCTACCTTCACTTGCTGACAAGTTAGGCATTTGGAAATAAATTCAGCTATATCCCTCTTCATACCCATCCACCAATAATGCTCTTTCATCCCTCTGTACATTTTAGTTCCACCAGGATGCATAGCAAAAGGACACTCATGTGCTTCCTTCATGATGATCTGTCTAAATTCCACTTCATTAGGAACACACATTCTGCCCTGATGTAGTAGTAAACAATCATCTCTCATAGAGAATTCAGGTTTTTTGCCCTGTTGGACTTCTTTCAGTAGCTTCTGATATTTTTCATCATTCTGAAAAGCCATTATGATATGATCAATCAACATTGGCTGTACATGCCATGCAACTACTGTCTGTCCCTCATCATCAATCTCCAAACTGGCATACTATGCTTTCAACTCATGTACCAAACTCTGAGACTTGCCATATTCTTGCGACTTAAAGTGTCAGCCACCACATTTGCTTTCCCTGGCTGATAGTCTATTAAATAATCATAGTCTTTAATCAGTTCTAACGATCTCCTCTGCCTCAAATTCAATTTCTTCTGGGTGCCCAGGTACTTTAAGCTCTTGTAATCTGTGTAAATGTAGCATTTCTCCCCATACAAATAGTGTCTCCAAATTTTCAGAGCAAAAACAATAGCTGTAAGCTCCAAATCATGTGTTGGGTAGTTCTTCTTATGTCGTTTCAGCTAGCGTGATGCATAAGCAATGACATTCCGATCTTGCATCAGTATACAGTCTAACCCATTATGAGAAGCATCACTATAAACTGTGTATTCTTTACCTGAGGTAGGTAAAGTAAGGACTGGACCTTCAGTCAAACACCCCTTCAACTCATCAAAACTTTGCTGGTATTTATCTGTCCACTAAAATTTTACATCTTTCCGAAGTAGCTTGGTCAGTGGAGAAGTTAACATAGAAAACCATTTCACAAACCAGAGGTAATATCTAGCTAAACTTAGAAAACTGTGAATTTGTGTGATATTCCTAGGTGGCTTCCAATTAAGGATAGCTTCTACCTTGCTAGAATCTACCTTGATTCCTTTAGCCGACACAACATGTCCTAAGAAAGAGATTTCTTTCAGCCAAAATTCACATTTCGACAATTTGGCGTATAGTTGTTTCTCCCCTAAAGTTTGCAGTACAATCCACAGATGTTGGTCATGCTTTATCAAAATATTATCAAAATATTATCAATAAACACCACCACAAATTGGTCGAGATATGGCCTAAAGATAGTGTTCATCAGATCTATAAAAGCAATTGGAGCATTAGTTAACCCGAATGGCATTACCATAAACTCATAGTTGCCATATCGAGTTCTGAAAGCAGTTTTTGGAATACTCTGCTCTTGCACTTTCAACTGATAATAACTAGATCGCAAATCAATTTTAGAGAATACAGCTGCACTATTCAACTGATCAAATAAATCATCAATGCGAGGCAATGGATATCTGTTCTTTATTGTCACCTTATTCAACTGCCGGTAGTCAATATATAAGCGAATTGCCATATTTCTTCTTAACAAACAATCCAAGCACTCTCCAAGGTGACACACTAGGGCGGATAAAGCCCTTTTCAAGTAGTTCTTTCAATTGTACCTTTAACTCCTTTAACTCTGCTGGTGCCATTCTATATGGTGTTATTGAGATTGGATCCACAACAGGCGTAACATTAATTTCAAACTGCACCTCTCTTTATGGAGGTAATCTTGGTAATTCATTAGGAAACACATCTGGAAAGTCATATACTGTAGGGATGTCCCTCAATGCTGGACTCCCCACTTGGTTGTCTACCACATGTGCCAAGTATGCTTCACACCCCTTTCTAATCATTCTTCTGGCTAGTGTAGCCAAAATAATGTTTGATGGCAATAACTGCATCAGCCCATGTATTACCACATCACTGTACTGAGGGAGACCAAAAGTGACTTTCTTCAATCTACAGTCAATCATGGCGTGATGCCTGGCTAACCAATCCATGCCCAAGATGATATCATAATCTCCGAAGGGTATCTCAATGAGATCAAATAGAAAAATGTGTCCTTGGATCACCAAAGGACAATCCCTATACATTTTATTAACCCTGACCTCTTGTCCTAGTGGACTTATTACTAGCACCTCAAAGTCCATTTTCACACATGGAACAGTAATGCAATCAATGATGCTAGTACTCACATAGGAATGGGTAGAACACGGATCAAATAACACAAACACATCTTCATTAAAAGTTGAGAAGGTACCAGCCACAATATCAGATGTCTCGACCTATTCTCTCTATCTCATTGCGTAGACTCTTACTGGAGTATTGCCTTACTCTGATTGATTCACAGTGCCTTAGCTGCCTACTGGACTACCTCTACCCCTGCCTCTACCTCTGCTAGGTGGTTGTGAACCTATGGTGGCAGGATTCTAAACTGACCCTTCAGCAGTATTAGGAGGTGGCCCAACTTTACGGGCACTGGTGCAGTCATTGGCAAAGTGTCTTATGCCTCCACAGTTATAACAGGCTCCTATGGCCTTATAGCATAACCCACCATGGCTTCTACCACAAGTTTCACATTGGCGAGGAGGGTAGGAACTTCTGGTACTCTGCTGACCAGATAGAGGAGGTTTCTGTCTCGAATATCTTCCCCTATCGGACTTCTTACCACCTTTGTTGTGTCCTCCAAAGTTCTTCCTCTTCCTAGTAGGACCACTGGAACTCAGATCTACTAACTTCCTCTCTTTCTCTTTCTCTGTCTTCTCTGATTTCTTTTTCTCTGGGGCCGCTTCTAACTCAATTCTTTCTAATTCCAGTGCTTGAGAAATAAGCTCAGAGACGTTAGTATGTTTCAATCCGACCACTTGTAATCTGATACTAGGCTTCAAGCCGGTTTCAAACCTTTTACACCTTTCCCTGCTGGTAGCAAGGAGACTCCCTACATAGTGGCTTAGGCGAGAAAATTCGCTTTGATACTCTGCCACTGATCTAATTCCCTGTTTCAGACATAAATGTCACACCCTATCCCTCTGTAAGGCATAACATGATCCCGTAGTATACCTAATGAATTACCAACTCCGTCTACTGATAACCCATTAAATACACTACAAGGGATTTTAAAAACTTTTCTTACTTCTTTTACAGTGGTGAGCACTATTTACAGGTATTAAAAACCTTTTTGAACTGAAGTGATAGAACTAACACATTTGAATTATTTGGAATTTCTATAAAAATTTTGGTAGAGTGCCATCTGTATTTTGGATAAAACAGTTCTTCAGAAAACCTGTAAAAAGCACTTCAATATTTTTCCAAATCTCAACTTCAATATATTTCTCAACACAACATATTTATCAACTTAAATCCACAGTGAATTTTCAAAGACTGAGATAAAAGAAATATAATATAATTTTTACAAGTCAAAATAACTCATAATTTACTTTACAACTTTAATGTACAATTTTAATTTACAACTGCTCAATGAAGGAACGGAAGCGTGAAAAACACAAGATTATACCATTGAATTCAAAAAAATTTCGCCTAGGGTCACATGCACCATACAAGATTTATTTTTATCTATTTGATTTCAATGATAAACAACATATTAAAACTCTTTTAATATGTTTTTGGATCTGTATTTGCCATTTAAGATTTTAAAATTAATCAGATTAATTTTAGAACCCTAGATTAAATCAAGAACGATTACACTAACCTCTTGATGCACTGCAGCGTGTCTGCGCCTTTGAGATTCGTCTTCAGGACACCAAATGTTGTCCCTCTAGCTTGTCCACACCAAGAACACCTATGGCAGCCCTTGAACAGCCTCTAAAGCTTTTTCTATTAATTAGAAATTCAAGTTCTGCCTTTTAAGAGATTAGAGATGTAAACAGGACACTATAAACAATTTCTAGTGTTCTTAATTCAAGAGATTGATGGCTAATCTCTTTGAATTGATGAGAGATGAAGAGAAATAGCTGGAGAGGCTCAAAGTGGCGTGACAAATGAGAGGAGAGGCTGCTGGTTATTTTTTCTTTTCATAACCACACTTAAATAGCTAGGTTAACACATTAAACCCTAGCCACATGTCACCTTTTGATTAGCTCTAGGTTTAAGTGACCCAATCACATTGTGCCAAGTGTCAAACCTATATTTAATCTTGATTTTTAATCATCTTACATGATTAAAAAAAACATTTGGCAAGCTTATTGTAACACCCCTATGTTCGGTAGTGCGTTCTGCTGTCCCGGTGACCAGTGCTGTCCGGACAGCTAGGATGCCTAGAACCACACTTCAATATGTGTGAGGAGACATAAAATAATGAAATACAAGAAAAGAAAATACAAGAAAAACAAAGGAAAAATAATAGCGAAGAAATGTAACCAAGTTAAGCGAGCTGAAAACCCTAGCGATGGGTGACCGCACCGGGAAGTCACGGCGTGTACTGATCTGCTCTGATCATGGAACCACGGAAAACATTTTTAGGACATAAATAGACCCTTATTGAAGTATAAATCTCATTAGAAAGATTAAAGAAAAATTAAATAATTAGTACAAAGAAAAGTGAGAAATCGAAAAACAGACAAAACCCGGTAATACCGAAAAATCGGGAATGCCACCTAAACAGGGGCATTATGGTCATTTAACATCCCGAAGTGTCTTTTGACCTAAATGTCCATTAAAAATAAATAATATTACACTTATAAAATGAAATGAAAAATTAATTTGGTGGTACATAAAGTAAATAACCAAAAATGGAGTGAAAAATGTGTAAATAACACATTTAAGCATTATTATATAATTAAATGAGTAAGTGGTGAAGGAGCGGAAGCGTGAAAAACACAAGTTTATACCATTGAATTCAAAAATTTTCACCTAGGGTCACATGCACCATGCAAGATTTATTTTTATCTATTTGATTTCAATGATAAACAACATATTAAAACTCTTTTAATATGTTTTTGGATCTGTATTTGCCATTTAAGATTTTAAAATTAATCAGATTAATTTTAGAACCCTAGATTAAATCAAGAACGATTACACTAACCTCTTGATGTGCTGCAGCGTGTCTGCGCCTTTGAGATTCGTCTTCAGGACACCAGATGTTGTCCCTCTAGCTTGTCCACACCAAGAACACCTATGGCAGCCATTGAACAGCTTCTAAAGCCTTTTCTATTAATTAGAAATTCAAGTTCTGCCTTTTAAGAGATTAGAGATGTAAACAGGACACTAGAAACAATTTCTAGTGTTCTTAATTCAAGAGATTGATGGCTAATCTCTTTGAATTGATGAGAGATGAAGAGAAATAGCTGGAGAGGCTCAAAGTGGCGTGACATATGAGAGGAGAGGCTGCTGGTTATGTTTTCTTTTCATAACCACACTTAAATAGCTAGGTTAACACATTAAACCCTAGCCACATGTCACCTTTTGATTAGCTCTAGGTTTAAGTGACCCAATCACATTGTGCCAAGTGTCAAACCTATATTTAATCTTGATTTTAATCATCTTACATGATTAAAAATAATTTGCAAGCTTATGTGTTATGCCATGTGTCACCATCTCATGGTGCCACGTGTCACACTGTGAAATGACCAAAATGCCCCTGAGTCTTAATTTTGAGTTTTTAACCCAAAATAATTATTTTCTTCTTCTAATTAATTTATATCAAATATAAATTAATTAATTAATCTCTATTAATTAATTTCTCATCAATTAAATTCATATTTAAACACTTTAAATATAAATTTAATTTATACTACACATCCAATAATCTAGATTTGGTTTCAAGTCATGCTAGGGACTTTGCAATTTAATTGCAAACCAAATCTATTTAATTAATCAATTAAACTCTTTAATTAATTAATTAAATCATATTTAAATAGGTGATAAATTGTGTATGTGTGTGACTTACTAGGCTCATCACTAATTGGCAATGAGACATGATATCAACTCTTAATATCATCAGAACTCTTTCTTACCATAAATGATTTCTCTAAATCATTTTATGAACCTCATAGACCATGGTTAACACATAGCATAGCATGCCATGGCCACCCAATTAGTAATAAGATTTACCTTAAATGAACCTATAATCATATGTTACCATGCACTAGAATCTCTGTTACAAAATCCCAACTCAAGCTGAGTCATGGTTTATGTCAAACTCCATTTGCTATGAATATTATGTTCTCTTTTAATTCCAGTTCTTGATTAAAAGATTTTTCTCATCGAAACTCTTTTACGAATAAATCTATCTGTCTGGCAGAACTTGAAACATCAAGAACAATTAAATAAACATAGGATTTTATCTCTATTTACTTAGAGAGCAGATTCCATCTTGATCAACACCTACCTCCATATATAACTAGCAGAGCCAACACATGCCCATATACCCATACATAGTACAAGTATGAAAGCGATATCAAACTCAAACTACCTATATACAAGATAAGCGTGCTATCTCAGTCTAAAGATTATATGCACTGATATGATGTATGACAAAACATTGACAAGAGTAAACTCCATGTGCTTGTCATAAGTGTCACCGGTTCGACCTACTTATCATTTATAAGTGCCTATCATGTTTGTCATATAGCATGAGACTCACCATTCCATCTTATTTATATCTCATATAAATAACTTGGGAACAAACATGAATACAATCTTTACGGATAAGTCATGTCCTTATTATGAAGTATCCTCGATTGTGAACCTATTTATGATACTTTGTGCTAGAAATATTGTCACTCATATTCTTAACAACTTAAGAATAATATTTCTAACAAAATATCAATGGACCTTTTCTATTACACATAAATATATTATGTAAGCGGAAAAGAGGAAATGCCTTTTATTAATAAAATATATACCAGATACATACTAAATGATATGCTCTAGGGCATACTACTAACAATCTCCCACTAGCACTAGAGCCATTCATTACAATACCTTAGACCCATCTTCTCAAGATGTCGGTCTAAGCGAGCTTGTGACAAAGGCTTAGTGAATGGATCATTGAATTTTTCAGGTGATGTTATTTTTCTGCATGGCTATATCGCCTTTGCCCAACTATATGTCCGATAATGTGGTAGTGCCTTTCTATGTGTTTGGATTTTGGTGAGACCTTGGTTCCTTAGCTCAGTATGTTGCTCCATTGTTGTCACGGTGTAATGGAGCTCGACTCAATGGAAGGAACTCTCGTAAGTTACATCACGAACTTCTTTATCCAAAGCGACTTCTTTTGCGACATCGATGCGACAATATACTCGACCTCGATGAGTGGAATCTGCGATCGTGCTCTGTTTGGAACTCTTCCAACCGATGCACCTCCATTACAAATGAACACATATCCAGAGGTAGACTTTCTATCATCGATATCGATTGGAAATCGAGAATCGGTATAACCATCCAATTGCAAGTCTCCACCTCCATAAATCAAGAATAAATCCTTAGTTCTTCTCAAGTACTTAAGGATATTCTTGACGACTATCGATGTTCCAAACACGGATTGGATTGATACCGCTAGTCAAACTAACGGCATATGCGATATCCGGCCTAGTACACAACATTGCATACATTAAACTTCCAATAGCCGAAGCATATGGAATCCTGGCCATCTTATCTCTTTCTTCAGGTGTCTTTGGAGACATCTTTTTAGAAAAATGGATACCATGTCTCACTGGTAACAATCCTCTCTTGGAATCAAGCATGTTAAACCTCTTTAACACCTTTTCCAAGTATAGACTTTGGGATAAACCAATTATTCTTTTCGCTCTATCTCTATAGATGCGAATCCCAAGAATATAGGTTGCCTCCCCTAAGTCTTTCATGGAGAATGTATTTGACAACCATAACTTTATAGTCGTCAACATACCTGTATCATTACCCATCAACAGTATGTCATCCACATATAAGACAAGGAAAGTGATAGCACTGTCACTAACCTTCTTATATACACATGGCTCATCCTCATTTTTTATAAAACCAAAAGATTTAATGGCTTCATTAAAACGGATGTTCCAACTCCTCGAAGCTTGTTTCAACCAATAAATGGATCGCTTTAGCTTGCATACCTTGGAACCATCTTGGGATTCAAATCCCTTAGGTTGTTCCATGAAAATGTTTTCTTCAATGTATCCATTGAGAAAAGTCGCTTTGACATCCATCCGCCAAATTTCATAATCATAGTATGCACTATTGCTAATAAAATCCTAATTGATTTAAGCATGGCAACAAAGCAGAAAGTCTCCTCATAGTCTATTCCTTGCCTTTGGCGAAACCCTTCGCTACTAGCCTTGCCTTATAGGTCTCTACCTTTCCATCGTAACCAATTTTCTTCTTGAAAACCCATTTGTTCCCTATAGGTACAATACCTTCAGGTGGGTCAACAAGATCCCAAACTTGATTCTTATACATGGAATCAATCTCGGATTTCATAGCATCAATCCATTTTGAAGAGTCTATATCTGATATAGCTTCTTCATAGGTAAGTGGATCATCTCCATGATCTACTTCTTCATGAGTAGACAACTCTTGTTCTTCTTCATGAAGAAAACCATATCTCATTGGTGGGTGAGATACCTGGTTGTTCTACGAGGAACAAATTGTAGATGTTTCATCAATGAGTATAGGTTGACTAGATGGATCTATATCCATCCGACCATTGGTTGATCGAATTCTCCAATTCTAACTCTATTTGCCTTCCTTTGCCTCCTTCTTGAACAAACCGTTGTTCAAGAAATGTGGCATCTCTACTTATCACAACCTTTGTGAAGTAGGCAAATAAAAATAATATCCAAAACTATCTTTTGGATATCCAACAAATCGACCTTTTCTCGATTTGGTCTCCAATTTATCGTGTTCACTTTTGATATAAGCTGGACAACCCCAAATCTTAACATGCTTAAGACTTGGTTTTCTTCCATGCCATATCTCATAAGGTGTGGAAGAAACTGATTTTGATGGAATCCTATTCAGAATATATAAAGCTGATTCTAATGCAAATCCCCAAAAGGAGATTGGCATATCAGTATAGCTCATCATACTACGTACCATATCCAATAGGGTACGATTTCTCCTTTCAGATACACCATTCAGCTATGGCGTTCCTGGAGGAGTCAGCTGAGAAACAATGCCATGCTCTCTCAAGTATTCATCAAATTCAGTACTCAAATATTCACCTCCACGATCTGATCGAAGAGCTTTAATACTCTTTCCTGTTTGATTTTCTACTTCAGATTTAAATTCTTTGAACTTTTCAAAAGATTCATGTTTGTATTTCATCAAATACAAATACCCAAACCTTTATTTATCATCAATAAAGGTAATAAAATAATGAAAGCCCCCTCTAGCCATTTCTTTAAACGGACCACATACATCACTATGTATTAGTTCCAAAATATTTTCAGCTCTTAGCCCTTGTCCAACAAAGGGTGATCTAGTCATTTTGCCTTGAAGGCAAGATTCACAAGTTGGAGTAGGCTCAGAACCCAATGAGGATAAAATCCCCATTTTCTCCAATTTTGTAATCCTATCTTCTGCAACATGACATAACCTTAAGTGCCAAATATATTTTGAACTTGAGTTGGTTTTCACCATGGCATTGTATTCATTTAGATTACTATACTCTGGCCAATGGAAACACTTTCTTACTGGCAATGGAAACACTTTCCTGTTAGCAATGGAAACACTTTCCTGTTGGCAGTGGAAACACTTTCCTTTGCCTTCATCAGCTTTAGTCTTCCTTTTCTGTTTAGCTATTTTCTTGGAAGGACCAGGAATCTGAGGTTTCTTTTTCTTATTGCCTTTCTTCTTGTTGGACTTTCCAGTAGAAGAAGATGCAATCAAAGCTACCTCTTTTCCTTTATTGCCTGGCATATTATTTTGGGCAATAACCAGCATGTTGAGTAATTCAGCTAAGGTGCATTCCTGTTTAGTCATATGGAAATTTGTCACAAAATTCCCAAAAGACTCAGGAAGGGACTGAAGGATCAAATCCGTTTGTAGTTGGAAATCCATGTTGAAGTCAAGATGTTCCAACTGCTCAATCAGCCGAATCATCTTGTGGACATGATCCCCAACATTCTCGCCCTCGACATCCTCATACGGAATAACTGTTTAGATATCTCATACCTAGCATTCCTGCTGTGCTCACCATACAACTCTTGTAGGTGAAGGAGGATCTCACTCGCACTCTGCATGTTCTCATGTTGCTTCTGTAACTCATTACTCATGGAAGCAAGCATGTAACACTTAGCTCTCATAACATGCTCCTTCCACTTGTCCAAAGTTTCATGTTCCTCTTGTGTGGCCTCTGGAGGTAAGGGACCAGAACATTTGAATCTAGAACATATCCTATATGTTCAAGGTTCAGACAAGTTACAAATTTCTTAGCCAATCGCATGATTAGGTCCTATCAACTGTTGTGATCAAGTATGCTTGCAAGGATATTGGATGGTGGTGGTTGTTTTGTGCTCATTATTATCAGAAAATTAATTGCAGAAATAACCAGATTAATTAGTAAATGTATCATGTAATTAACCAAAATGATTATGGTCTTTTAATCAAATTGGTCCTCCTACTAACTTAGCGAATCCTACACTTCCAAAGTAGAAAACGGAAATCCTAGTTGGATGGATTTCTAGTGGGTGATTGAATTCTTATAATTCTATTGATCATCCTCAGGTACATCCATTATTGGAATTACAATAAACTATAAGTGAGCAACTCCTTGCCCATCACATCTCATGTGAGGTTCAATCCTTTACCTAGCCCTTAATGCTCAAAATCTCGTGTACATCCATTATTGACTTATCTTGCATTAGTTAAGTTGATCCCATTGAGTCGATAATTATGCAAATAATTTTAATGTCCTCAGGTACATCCAATATTGGCCACCAAACCATTTACATATTTACAACATCTCATGCTTAACAATTATTCTTAAGAAAATCTCTTAAATTAATTGCATCTCATGCAACTATTTAAAATTTCTTAAAATAATTGCCCCAATGGAGGGCTTATGTTATAATTACTTTAATTATAGCATTTCCAACTTAATCATTTGTTTGGAAGATTTTATAGCCATCCTAATTACTATTAAGGTCTCACTTTGCACATTATCCATTTAGCATGCATATATCATATAATTGCATACATTCACATACATCTCATGCATTCATGGATAAGCACTAAATATGGTATGATCATGGACTTTCTAAGGGATTCAATTCTGAGCCACCAAGAATTGAATCAGGGCATTCCTAGGTGCATTTCATTCATTCATTTTACAAGAGTTGCTGAAGGAGTACATAATCAACACTTGATATTGAATTCCTCCTACTGGTCCCACCAATGCTCTTGACCTCCTTGAACTTCTTGCAATCCAATATTACATAGTAATCCTTGGCATACCAAGGCGAATTTACAAGAACTTAAATAAATGAAATTACAACCCAAAAATATTACAAACTTAATAATACATGCCCAAAATAAATTAAAATAAATTAATTAATTTACAATCCCAAAGAAACATAAAAGAAATAAATCCAATCACATTGGTCTTTTATAGTCCATGATCATCCATCATGCATATCACTATTTAACAATTAAATAAAACATACATACTTAAATTAAATTGAATATCTCAAATTCAACTTAAAAATCCAGATTTGAATATGATTCAAATAAATTTAAAAATTCAGATTTGAATCTCATTCAAACAAATTTAAAAATTCAGATTTGAATCACATTGAAACAACTTCAAAAATTCAGATTTGAATCACATTCAAACATTTTTTAAAAAATCAGATTTGAATCACATTCAAATATTTCTTAAAAATCAGATCTGAATTTTATTGAATCAATTTTAAAAAATCAGATTTAAATATGATTCAAACAACTTTAAAAATTCAGATTTGAATCACATTCAAACAACTTTTAAAATTCAGATTTGAATCACATTCAAACAATTTTTAAAATTCTGATTTGAATCATAATTTAATTGTGTGATTAAAAAAACTAATTAAACACTTTAATTAGTCGAAGAATAGGCCTTAGATCATACAACAATTGCAGAATTAAAAGCCAAACCTTGAACCACCCAAGGAACCATTGTTGCCGCCACCAATGGTGGCTTCACAATGTGTGACGCCACATCTCATGATCCAACCAGCAATGAATCTCTTGATCTCATGATCAAACACACAATTAAATTATATTATCAACAATCTAAATGGCAAATATAGTGGCTCTGATACCAATTGAAGGAGCGGAAGCGTGAAAAACACAAGTTTATACCATTGAATTCAAAAATTTTCACCTAGGGTCACATGCACCATGCAAGATTTATTTTTATCTATTTGATTTCAATGATAAACAACATATTAAAACTCTTTTAATATGTTTTTGGATCTGTATTTGCCATTTAAGATTTTAAAATTAATCAGATTAATTTTAGAACCCTAGATTAAATCAAGAACGATTACACTAACCTCTTGATCTGCACCCCCGTGTCTGCGCCTTTGAGATTCGTCTTCAGGACACCAGATGTTGTCCCTCTAGCTTGTCCACACCAAGAACACCTATGGCAGCCATTGAACAGCTTCTAAAGCCTTTTCTATTAATTAGAAATTCAAGTTCTGCCTTTTAAGAGATTAGAGATGTAAACAGGACACTAGAAACAATTTCTAGTGTTCTTAATTCAAGAGATTGATGGCTAATCTCTTTGAATTGATGAGAGATGAAGAGAAATAGCTGGAGAGGCTCAAAGTGGCGTGACATATGAGAGGAGAGGCTGCTGGTTATGTTTTCTTTTCATAACCACACTTAAATAGCTAGGTTAACACATTAAACCCTAGCCACATGTCACCTTTTGATTAGCTCTAGGTTTAAGTGACCCAATCACATTGTGCCAAGTGTCAAACCTATATTTAATCTTGATTTTAATCATCTTACATGATTAAAAAATATTTGGCAAGCTTATGTGTTATGCCATGTGTCACCATCTCATGGTGCCACGTGTCACACTGTGAAATGACCAAAATGCCCCTGAGTCTTAATTTTGAGTTCTTAACCCAAAATAATTATTTTCTTCTTCTAATTAATTTATATCAAATATAAATTAATTAATTAATCTCTATTAATTAATTTCTCATCAATTAAATTCATATTTAAACACTTTAAATATAAATTTAATTTATACTACACATCCAATAATCTAGATTTGGTTTCAAGTCATGCTAGGGACTTTGCAATTTAATTGCAAACCAAATCTATTTAATTAATCAATTAAACTCTTTAATTAATTAATTAAATCATATTTAAATAGGTGATAACTTGTGTATGTGTGTGACTTACTAGGCTCATCACTAATTGGCAATGAGACATGATATCAACTCTTAATATCATCAGAACTCTTTCTTACCATAAATGATTTCTCTAAATCATTTTATGAACCTCATAGACCATGGTTAACACCTAGCATAGCATGCCATGGCCACCCAATTAGTAATAAGATTTACCTTAAATGAACCTATAATCATATGTTACCATGCACTAGAATCTCTCTGTTACAAAATCCCAACTCAAGCTGGAGTCATGGTTTATGTCAAACTCCATTGGCTATGAATATTATGTTCTCTTTTAATTCCAGTTCTTGATTAAAAGATTTTTCTCATCAGAAACTCTTTTCTGAATAAATCTATCTGTCCTGGCCAGGAAATTGAAACATCAAGAACAATTAAATAAACATAGGATTTTATCTCTATTTACTTAGAGGAACAGATTCCATCTTGATCAACACCTACCTCCATATATAACTAGCAGGAGCCAACACATGCCCATATACCCATACATAGTACAAGTATGAAAGCGATCAAACTCAAACTACCTATATACAAGATAACTGCTATCTCAGTCTAAAGATTATATGCACGATATGATTTATGACAAAACATTGACAAGAGTAAACTCCATGTGCTTGTCATAAGTGTCACTGGTTCGGCCTACTTATCATTTATAAGTGCCTATCATGTTTGTCATATGGCATGAGACTCACCATTCCATCTTATTTATATCTCATATAAATAACTTGGGAACAAACATGAATACAATCTTTCTGGATAAGTCATGTCCTTATTATGAAGTATCCTCGATTGTGAACCTATTTATGATACTTTGTGCTAGAAATATTGTCACTCATATTCTTAACAACTTAAGAATAATATTTCTAACAAAATATCAATGGACCTTTTCTATTACACATAAATATATTATGTAAACGGAAAAGTGGAAATGCCTTTTATTAATAAAATATATACAAGATACATACTAAATGATATGCTCTAGGGCATACTACTAACAAGTGGACCACTAAAGGATTAAATTAAACATAAAATGTGGCTGATGTAAGTCCACAAAACCCATCAGAATGTTCATCTTCCTCATTTCATAAACATTGCCGAATTGAAGAAAATGGGAACCACCATGGCCATTTTTCTTGCAAGCTCATCTAACCACTCATTTCACTTCTAATCACTTGAGTTCCTTCATCAAAAATGGTCTACACATCACAAGGAAGATATTGATACCAAATTTGAGAAGTTTGGTGAAGGTTTAGCAAGTTACAATCAAAGGTAAGTTTACATTTTTGAGAATTCCTTTGTTAAACTTTATGTTCATGTAATGGGTGTTAGTTTGGTGAAGGAAATTTTAAAGTTTAAATAGTTATTGAGATAGCCATTTTTGGACAGCCATGGGGTCACGTATTTAATGATTTATTATGCATATAATTGATGAGAAATAATGTTGATCTTGGTGATTTAATATCCTAGTGAATGATTTCACATATATATGGTGATTTATGCACTTGGATGGGAATTGGTAAATTGTAGGGCACTTTGATGTTGAAGGACAATTTTCGGCAGCTTGGGAACACTTGAGTAAATGTATGTATTCATGGAAGTGTAGGCAGAATATTGACCTAGAAGGATTGATGGATATGTATGTAGATTGATATTGTAAAGTGTATGTAAGATTTGTAATGGTTAGGTGTGTATGTAATGGTACTTAGAATTTGTAAATGTGAATTATATTTGGTGTGTTGAGGGTAATTGTAATCTACCCAAAGTAATGTTAATGTAAAGTAGAATATGCTTTTGGTAATGTACCAAAACAGATTGGTAGGGAAGTGAACAAATTGCAAGGTAAATGTGTGTGATTGATGTGTGTTAAGCAAAGTAACCAAGGGCAGTGTACATTTTAGCTAATAAGTTTAAATGTGTAACCTCAATTGGTATGAGACCAATTGGAGGTGGAACTAGGCACAAAATGTGCCAACTTTCATTGAGAAAACATACCAAAATTCTGCTTGCAAGGTGACCTAAGAAAATGACCAATTCGGATTAGGTGCAATTAGGACCTGAAAAATGACCAATTGGGCAGCAGTGAGTGTTTAGGCCATAACTCACTCAAAACAGGTCCAATTGACCTGAAATTTTAACCATGAATAGTTAAGACCCATACCTACAAGTCTTATGAAGACACTAAAGCCCAGAAATGACCATAAGCAAGTCAAACAACTTGCACAAGTTCGGGTCCAAAAACTGGCCGAACCAGAGTTGACCAAATTGACCCAAAATTGACCTAATTTGATACCAATTGACCAGCAATAGTGTAATGACCATAACTTGGTCTACTTAACTCGGATTGACCTAAAATTTTGCACCACGGTCCATAAGACCTAGATCTACAAGTTTGTAGTTTCGACCGAGACCCGAAAACCGAGGGAACTAGATCGTTCGGCTAGGTCAAACCAGTGTCCCGGAATCCAGCAATTTGCATTAAAATGCACTAAACAAGAAAATGACTTTGGTAAAACGTACCAAACCTAAAACCCTATAGAATGTGACATATTAACGACAGTAAAACCTAATTTACCTAAAACGCAATGAGGGTCGGTATATTAGGTGATTAAGTGAATAATTGAGTTCAGTGCATTATTTACCAAACACCATCGATAGAGACAGTTTAATTTAGTACTGAAACACTTCAAATTGTGTTTCTCAGTTAACAAGGACTCAGCAAAAGGGAAGGAAACACTAAGTCCAGATCAGGGGGACACTCATCAGAGGTTTGTGCACAACGGCTATTTCTTTTGAATTTTTCAATTGAAATTAATTATGACTATTTGTATATTATTGTTTTAAGTTGTGGAAATGTGTTTGGTGGACACTTATTGATTGAAAAACATTGTGAATGGTTTGAAACTGTGAAAAATTGTTTGAATGATATTGATGGATAATTATTGATTGAAAAGCACTGTAAATGGTTTTTGTGGAAATTGAAGTGAATTACGAATTGTGTTGCCATTTTGTGAATGAAATTATAACTTTGGAAATTTATTGGATTCTTACGGATCATTTGAATAAAATGTTTGGAATTGTTTTGACTCACAATTGGCATGACACGGATATTATGTTCCTCCTCCATTAATGGGGTGAGTGTGATTATTCCTCCCTCTTTGACTTATCAGTCTGGGGTGAGTATGATTATGTTCCTCCCTCTTTGACTTCCCAGTCTGAGGTGAGTATGGATGAGTACTCATTAGATAGCTAGCTTCCTCCCTCATTGATTTCGATTATTGGGGTGAGTATGTCTTGTCGTGGTGTACAACACGGCATATATGGAAAAATTTGTGTCATGACCTAAATTGTGTTATTGATTGGCAACATTGTATTGTTCAATTATTTGATCGAATGGTGTTATTGATTTGCAAAACGATATTATTCAATTATTTGATCGAATGGTGTTATTGATTTGCAAAACGATATTATTCAGTTATTTGATCAATTGTGTTATTGATTTGCAAAACGATATTATTCAGTTATTTGATCAATTGTGTTATTGATTTGCAAAACGATATTATTCAGTTATTTGATCAATTGTGTTATTGATTTGCAAAACGATATTATTCAGTTATTTGATCAATTGTGTTATTGATTTGCAAAACGATATTATTCAGTTATTTGATTGAATTGTGTTATTGATTTGCAAAACGATATTATTCAGTTATTTGATCGAATTGTGTTATTGATTTGCAAAAAGGTATTATTCAGTTATTTGATCAAATTGTGCATGAATTGGCAATACGGTATTCTTAAACTATTTGACTAAATTGTGTTATTATGAATTTTGATAATTTGTGAATTGGAGTTTAAATTCCTTATGACATTCATTGTCTTGAATTTAACTATGGTTTTAAGTATCCACTATTGATATGATTTATGAATTGTGAATTAAAATTGTATTTGGTTAATGTTGTGCACCACTGAGACATTGTCTCAGCGATAGCTTTTTATTGCTGTCGCAGGTAGAGAGACAGACAGGGCAGCAGACTAGGCTGCTAATACATCCAGTGAGGGATTACCTGGTATAATGAGTATACCAATATTTTGCATTTTGTACTGTAATGTATGACACTGTATGTACATTTTGTTTTTGGTTTTGAGCAGTTGTAAATTCAAATTGTACCTTGAAGTTGTAAATTTATTATGAGTTATTTGACTTATAAAAATTGTATTATATTTCCTTATCTCAGACTTTGAAAAATTTCTATGGAATTGAGTTGAGAAATGTGTTGTATTGAGAAAAATGTTGGAGTTGAGATTTGGAAAATAATTGAAGTGCTTTTTACAGGTTTTCTGAAGAACTGTTTTGTTCAAAATACAAATGGCACCTTGCCAAAATTTTTACAAATATTCCAAATAAATCAAATGAGTTAGTTGTTTCACTTCAGTTCACCAAAGTCTTTAACACCTGTAAATAGTGCTCACCACTGTAAAAGAAGTAAGAAAAGTTTTTAAAATCCCTTGTAGTGTATTTAATGGGTTATCAGTAGACGGAGTTGGTAATTCATCAGGTATACTACGGGATTATGTCATGCCTTACAGAGGGGTAGGGTGTGACACTTATGTGTAATCCCATGTGTCACCATCTCATGGTGCCGCGTGTCACACTGTGAAATGACCAAAATGCCCTTGTGTCTTAATTTTGAGTTCTTAACCCAAAATAATTATTTTCTTCTTCTAATTAATTTATATCAAATATAAATTAACTAATTAATCTCTATTAATTAATTTCTCATCAATTAAATTCATATTTAAACACTTTAAATATAAATTTAATTTATACTACACATCCAATAATATAAATTTGGTTTCAAGTTATGCTAGGGACTTTGCAATTTAATTGCAAACCAAACCTATTTAATTAATCAATTAAACTCTTTAATTAATTAATTAAATCATATTTAAATAGGTGATAACTTGTGTATGTGTGTGACTTACTAGGCTCATCACTAATTGGCAATGAGACATGATATCAACTCTTAATATCATCAGAACTCTTTCTTACCATAAATGATTTCTCTAAATCATTTTATGAACCTCATAGACCATGGTTAACACCTAGCATAGCATGCCATGGCCACCCATTTAGTAATAAGATTTACCTTAAATGAACCTATAATCATATGTTACCATGCACTAGAATCTCTCTGTTACAAAATCCTAACTCAAGCTGGAGTCATGGTTTATGTCAAACTCCATTTGCTATGAATATTATATTCTCTTTTAATTCCAGTTCTTGATTAAAAAGATTTTTCTCATCAGAAACTCTTTTACGAATAAATCTATCTGTCTGGCCAGAACTTGAAACATCAAGAACAATTAAATGAACATAGGATTTTATCTCTATTTACTTAGAGGAACAGATTCCATCTTGATCAACACCTACCTCCATATATAACTAGTAGGAGCCAACACATGCCCATATACCCATACATAGTACAAGTATGAAAGTAGTATCAAACTCAAACTACCTATATACAATATAAGCTGTGCTATCTCAGTCTAAAGATTATATGCACTGATATGATTTATGACAAAACATTGACAAGAGTAAACTCCATGTGCTTGTCATAAGTGTCACTGGTTCGGCCTACTTATCATTTATAAGTGCCTATCATGTTTGTTATATGGCATGAGACTCACCATTCCATCTTATTTATATCTCATATAAATAACTTGGGAACAAACATGAATACAATCTTTCTGGATAAGTCATGTCCTTATTATGAAGTATCCTCGATTGTGAACCTGTTTATGATACTTCGTGCTAGAAATATTGTCACTCATATTCTTAACAACTTAAGAATAATATTTCTAACAAAATATCAATGGACCTTTTCTATTACACATAAATATATTATGTAAATGGAAAAGTGGAAATGCCTTTTATTAATAAAAATATGTACAAGATACATACTAAATGATATGCTCTAGGGCATACTACTAACACTCAAAACCAAAAACAATATGTATATACAGTGAACATACATTACAGTACAAAATGCAAAATGTGGTATACTCGTTATACCCGAAAATCTCTCGCTGGAGGTACTAGCAGCCTAGTCTGCTGCCCTGTCCGTCTGTCTACCTGCGACAGCAATGAAAAGCTATCGCTGAGACAATGTCTCAGTGGTGCACAACATTAACCAAATACAACTTCAAATCACAATTCATAAATCATTTAAATGATGGATACATAAAATCATAGTTAAATTCAAGACAATGAATGTCAGAAGGAATTTAACACAATATCACAATAAATCTCAGAGATCAAAACATAGTTAACTTCAAAAGACAGTAAATGTCAATAAGGATTTAACTCCATTTCACAATCTCATAATACAAATTAATAAATCACACACAGCTTAATCATGTTCCAAAGTTCAAATTCATCCCAAAAGTGGATGACTAATGAGGAATAACATAGCTAGCTAGCAAAAATATGAGTACTCATCTAATTCGTCCTCAACAGGCACACACCTCAACACTTCAGCCAGAGAGGGAATTCAATTCGTCCCACTAGACAAGCTAGCGAGGAATACAATCAATATACATGATAGCTGTGGTTTCAAACCATTTCCAATGCTTTTCAATCAATAAGTATCCATCAATATCATTCAAACAATTTCTCACAAGTTCAAACCATTTACAGTGCTTTTCAAGCGATAAATATCCATTCAAACACATTTCCACAATTTAAAACAATAATGTACAAATAGTCATAATTCATTTCAATTGAAAAATTCAAAAGAAATAGCTGTTGTGCACAAACCTCTGATAACTGTCTCTTAGTCCGGACTCAGTGTTTCCTTCCCTTTTCCTGAGTCTTTGGTAACTGAGAAACACAATTTGAAGTGTTTCAGTACTAAATTAAATTGTCTCTAACGATAATGTTCGATAAGTAATTTACTGAAAGCTATTATTTACTTAATCAACCTAATATATCGATCCTCGATGCGTTCTAGGTAAATTAGGTTTTAACGTTACTAATATGTCACATTCGATAGTATTTTAGGATTGGTACATGTTACCGATTTCATTTCCTTGTTTAGTGCATTTTATTGCAACTTGCTGGATTCCGGTATACTAGTTTGACCTAGCCGGAAGACCTAGTTCCCTCTGTTTTCGGGTTTCGATCAAAACTACAAACTTGTAGATCTATGTCTTATGGAACGCGGGGCAAAATTTTAGGTCATTCTGAGTTATGTAGACCAAGTTATGGTCATTTTACTATTGCTGGTCAAATGGCATCAAATTAGGTCATCTTAGGTCAATTTTGGTCAACTTTGGTTCGGCCAGTTTTTGGACTCGAACTTGTGCAAGTTGTTTGACTTGCTTATGGTCATTTCTGGCCTTTGGTGTCTTCATAAGACTTGTAGGTATGGGTCTTAACTATTCATGGTTAAAATTTAAGGTCAATTGGACCTGTTTTGAGTGAGTTATGGCCTAAACACTAACTGCTGCCCAATTGGTCAATTTTCAGGTCTCAATTGTAATTAATCCGAATTGGTCATTTTTCATGCTACCTTGCAAGCAGAATTTTGGTATGCTTTCTCAATGAAAGTTGGCACATTTTGTGCCTAGTTTCACCTCCAATTGGTCTCATACCAATTCGAGTTACACATTTAAAGTTATAGGCTAAAATGCATACTGCCCTTAAGTACATTGCATAAACATGTATCAATTACACATTTGCCTTGCTACAAGTCCACTTCTCTTACCAATTCTGTTTTGGTACATTACCAAAACCATATACCACTTCACTTTAAAGTCATTTTGGGCAGAATACAAATATCTTCAACACACCAAATGAAACTCTAATTCACAAAGTCCAAATACAACCACATATACACATAAACATTTCTAATTCTTATATACACTTTACACAACCAATTTACATACATATTCATCAATCCTCAATATCACAATTTATCCAATATCTCCATGAATTCAAACATTCATTAAGGAGTCCCAAAGCTGCCGAAATGCACCACAATGCCAAAGTGTCCCACAATTCGTTAACTTCCATCCCAATTGCACAATCACCACATATATACATGGAATTAACTTACTAGGACATTAATCACCCTACTCAACATAATTTCCCATCAAATAAATGTAAGAATACTTCTTCAAATATAGAACTCCATGGCTGTCCAAAATTGGACATATCAAGAACTCCTCAAACTTGAAAATTTTCTTCATAAATCAAACACCCATAACATGTATACAAAGTTTAACAAAGCAATATTCAAAAATACAAACTTACCTATGGTTGGGACTTGTTAAACCTTCACTAAACTTCTTGATTTTGGTATCTAACTCTTCCTTATGATGTGGAGATAAAACTTAATGAAGCCACTTAGGTGATTAGAAGTGAAATGAGGGAGAGGATGAAGCTTCATGCAAACGGCAATGGAGTTTTCTTTAAGGAGTTTGTTTTGGCAAGGTTGAGCCAAGTGAGGAAGATGATGTTTGAGTGGGAGTAATCTGCCCACTTATGAGTATATTTAACCCATTTTATAATTCTTAGTGGTCCACTCACTCAAATTAATCATATAATAAGCTCAACTCCCATTTATTCCACATTAAACCCTTCATTTTTGCTATTTACTTTAGGTACCACCAAACTAATTTTTTATTTTATTTTCTAATTGTAATATTATTTATTTTTAATGGATATTTAGGTCAAAAGACAATTCGGGATGTCAAATGACCATAATGCCCCTGTTCGGGTTACATCCCGATTTTTCGGTAACACCGAGTTTTGTCTGTTTTTTGATTTCTCACTTTTCTTTGTACTAATTATTTAATTTTTCTTTGATATTTCTAATGATATTTATACTTCAATTAATGTCTCTTTAAGTCCTAAAAATATTTTCCAGGGTTCCCCGCAGTCCAGGGCTAGTCAACGGTCCACGCCGTGACTTCCCGGTGCGGCCACCCATCGCTAGGGTTCTCGGCTCGGTTAACTTGGTTACATTTCTTTGCTATTATTTTTCCTTTGTTTTTCTTGTATTTTCTTTTCTTGTATTTCACTATTTTATGTCTCCTCACTCATAACGAAGTGTAGTTCTAGGCATTCTAGCTGTCCGGACAACACTGGTCACCGGAACAGTAGAACGCACTACCAAACTTAGGGGTGTTACAATAAAAACTCCTGTAGCTTCTGGTCCACATAGGCATCTGGGACATATTTTTGTCTAAACTCCCACAGAAAGTCATCCCAGGTTAGTACTGGGGGTTCCACCAAACTATGAGGAATGGTTTTCCACCAGTCATATGCATCCCCTTGTAGGAGTGACACCGAATACTGAAATCTGAGCTCCTCTGTACAATGTAGTTTCTTGAATACCCTATCCATTCTCTCTAACCATTGTTCTACCTCTAGAGGATCTACTGTCCCCTTGAACTCAGTAGCCCCATACTTAATCAGCTTGTCATACTGCCTAGCTGAAAACTGTGGTTGTACCACTGGTGTCTGTAGTGGGACTTGAGTAGGCTTGTTACCAGCCATCTGTTGGAACATTACAGCCATCTGCTGAGCGAAAAGAGAAGGGAACTGCGATACTGAGGAGGCTGATGCTGCTGATCCACCGACATTGTGTAGGGCTGGGGCATCCCCTTGTACCTCAGCCTCCATTGATTGATCGACAGAACCATCCCCTTCTTCCATAGTCAATTTGAGGATCTTAGACCTCCTGAACAAATAACACAAGGAGATTTCCTCCTGTTAGTGCATATTTATAATGTAATGTACTGGATGTATCAAATAATGACATTGAGCAGTTGTACTATGTAGAAATAATATTCAAATTACAGGTGAAAACAAAATTTAAAAACTAGCTCTGATACCACTAAAACATGTTACACCCTACCCCTCCGTAAGGCATAACATGATATCGTAGTATATCTAATGAATCACCAAACATCGCCTACTGATAGCTTATTAAATACACTACAAGGGATTTTAAACCTTTTCTTACTTCTTTATAAAGTGGTGAGCACTATTGACAGGTGTTAAAGATTTTCTTTACTGAAGTGAAACCAAATAACCAATTTAAAGTATTAATAATGTATGTAAAAAAATTTTGGCAGAGTACCATTTGTATTTTGAATAAAACAGTTCTTTTAAAACTAGTAAAAAGCACTTTCAATAGTTTTCTCAATCCCAAACTCCAATAACAATTCAACACAATAATTTTCTCAACATTTATCAACTCAGTTCAATAATCAATTTTCCAGTTTTTCCAAAAGATGAGATAAAAGAAATATGTCACAATATTTTACAAGCCAAAATAATTTACAATATTTAATTTACAACTACTCAAAACCAAGTACAATATATACACACAGTGCGCATAAATTACAACAAAAACTACACAAAATGGTATACTCGATATACCCGGCGAAATCTCAAAAGGTGGCACAAGCAGCCTACTTTGCTACTCTGTCCGTCTGTCTATCTGAGACAGCAATGGAAAAGCTATCGCTGAGCCAATGTCTCAGTGGTTCACAACATTAAGAAAATGCAGTTTAAAACCATAAGCCATAAATCATATAAACTGTGGATACTTAAAACCATAGTTAAATTCAAAAGACAATGATTGTCATAAGGAATTGAAACTCTATTTCACAATGTCACAATAAATATCAATAAATCACACACACAGCTTAATCATGTTTCAAAGTTCAATTCATCCCAAAAGTCGATGGCTAGTGAGGAATAACATAGCTAGCTAGTAATAATATGAGTACTCATTCTATTTGTCCTCAACAGGCACACACCTCAACACTTCAGCCAAAGAGGGAATTCAAAGTCAATTCGTCCCACTAGACAAGCTAGCGAGGAATTTAATCAATATACATGATAGCTATGGTTTCAAACCATTTACAATGCTTTTCAAGCAATAAGTATCCATTAAATATCATTAAGACCAAATTTTCATAATTTAAACAATAATAGACAAATTGTCATAATTCATTTCAATTGAAAATTCAAAAGAAATAACTGTTGTGCACAAACCTCTGATAAATGTCTCTTGGCCCTGACTCAATGTTTTCTTCCCCTTCCCTGAGTCTTTGCTAACTGAAACACACAATTTGAAGTGTTTCAGTACTCATTTAAACTGTCTCTAATAATAAGGCTTAATAATTAATTTATTGAATTCTATTATTTTGTAAGACCCCTATGTTTGGTAGTGCGTTCTACTATTTCGGTGACCAGTGTGGTCCAGATAGCTAGGATGCCTAGAACTACACTTAAATATTAGTGAGGAGACATAAAATAATGAAATACAAGAAAAACAAAGGAAAAATAATAGCAATGAAATGTAACCAAGTTCAAGGAGCCGAAAACTATAACAATGGGTGACCGCACTGGGAAGTTGTGGCGTGGACCGTTAACTAGCCCTAGACTGCGGAGAACCCTAAAGAATATTTTTAAGACTTAAACAAACATCTATTGAAGTATAAATGTCATTAGAAATATCAAAGAAAAATTAATTAATTAGTACAAAGAAAAACGAGAAATCGACAAAATGACAAAACTCAGTATTACTAAAAAATAGGGAATGAAACCTAAATAGGGGCATTGTGATCATTTGACATCCCGAGTTGTCTTTTGACCTAAATGTCCATTAAAAATAAACGATATTATACTTTGAAAACATCATGAAAAATTAAAATGGTGGTACATAATTTAAATAGAAAAAGAAATAAGGTAAAAAGTGGGAATTGTGAAACTTTGGATTAATTAATCTTAACCACACTTAGTGCTCTACTAAGTGAAGTTAGTGGACATTAAAATATCACAAATGGGACAGCATAAGTCATCTTCAACCTCCAGAATTTGCACCAGCTGAAGCTCTCCCATGAAAGCTCCCATGGCCAAAGTGAAAACACCTCCAAGCACCATGATTTAGCCATAAAAACCTTAAGTTCCCTTTATTAAACTTGACATCCATACCTTGGGCAGCATACTAGGAGCAAGAAATTTAAGTTTTGGTGAGGTTTTGAAGAACTTCAAAAGTGGTAAGTGAGTGTTTTCAATTCTTGTTTCATTACAAGTGCAACCAAGGTTGTGGATAGTTGATTTATGGAAGAATTTTTGAAGTTTGATGTTTTAATGGAGATGTACATTTTGGCAGCCATGGAAATTCAGTATATGTAGCTTGTTTTTACTTGTTTATGGTTGTTTAAGATGTTGTTATTGATGGCAGCATAGATATGTGTATAATGGTTTGGAATTGGGTATGTAAATGGTGTATGCACATGTAGTTAAATGATGTAAATGGACTTTGGAAATTTCTGTATTATAGTATGCATATTGAGAATGGTTAAAAGCTGTCCAAAATGACCAAAAATGTGTTGTTAAAGGTGTTAATGGTAAGGTACAAACCAAAATTAGCATGAAGGAAGTAAGTTGGTAAGTGTTGAATATGTAATTGGTAAGTGATGAAGAGTGTGTAGTAGGGCAGTGTATGTTTTGGCTTAGAACCTCAAGTGTGTGACTCCAATTGGTATGAGACCAATTGGAGGTGAAACTAGGCACAAAATTTGCCAACTTTCATGAAGGAAGCTTACCAAAATTCTGCCTAGAAGGTGACTTGAAAAATGACCAAATCCAGATTAGTGCTTTGAAAGCCTGAAAATTGACCATTTGGACAGTAGTTAGTGTTTTGGCCATAAATCACTCCAAACAGGTCCAAATGACTTGAAATTTTTACTATGAATAGTTTAGACATATATCGAAAATTCTTATGAAGACACCAAAGCCTAGAAATGGCCAGAACCAAGCCAAATAGCTTGCACAAGTTCATGTACCAAAATTAGCCGAACCAAAAGTGTCCTAAAAATGATCTAAAGTTAACATTTTGATGCATTCTGTCCAGCATTGGTAAATTGACCATAACTTAGTTTACACAACTCAGAATGACCTAAAATTTTTCCCTGCGTGCAATAAGACATAGACCTACAAGTTTATCGCTTGGACCGAAACCCAAAAACCGTGGGAACTAGGTCATCCGGCTAGGTCAAAATAGTACACCGAAATCCAGTAAATTACAATAAAATGCAATACACTTGAAAATAAAATTGGTAACATATACCAACACTAAAGGGCTCTAAAATATGACATATTGGTAATATTGGAATTGAATCACTTAGAGTGTATCAAGGGTCAACATTATAAGATGACTAATAAAATAAATTAAAGGGAATAGTACCAAGAAAATTTAGATATTGGATTTTATGGTTGGAAACAAATTCATTGAGTACTAAAACACTTTAAATTATGTGTTTCAGTTGATAAGGATATTGAGAAGCATAAAGAATATTGAGTCAAGGCCTAGGAGCGACTCAAATCAGGTTTGTGCGCAACTAGTTTTTAATTGATTTTGTTTTGAATTTTTCATATGATTAAATGACATATTTTTCTTATGTATTATGTTTATCAAGTATTGGATTTAATTCAATGATTATTGAAATTATTATAGTATGTATGAATTTAGATTTGTGAAATGGTATTTCAGCAAGTATTAAGCATTGTTGTGGATTGAATAAATTATGTTTTGGAAAATTGTGATAGAACATATTTTGAATTGTGATGGGCAATTTGCATAAAAAAAATGCAAATTTATGATTTGAATTATGATGAGCATAAAAATTATTGGATATTGGAATTGACTTTGAATCGAATTGTATTATGATTTATGCTCACTGAAAGGATTGTGATATTGTTTTATATCTCACTATAGATGCTTGACTAGGTTATTACCCGTCTCTCTCATTTGGTTAGAAGACAATGGAGTTAGTTGTGTTTTGATTACCATGGTACGTGCACAGGCTTAGATTCTTCTCTTATTAGAGGTTAGATCTAAGTTTTTTTTTTATGTTATGGCCCTTTCAGAAGATTTATTATTGTGATGTGTACTGTGCACGATGATTCGACCTCCCGACCATAGGTAGTTAGAATCTAATTTGACCTCGCCGACCATAGGGAGTTAGAATCACCCCGAATATGGCCTTTTCAGATTAGTCTTGCATGTTTAGTGAGATAAAGAATGGTTTTTGAGATAAAGAATGGTTTTTGAATAGTAAAGAATTGTGATTTCAATTATAATTTATGTACAGTTGATTTTCTTAGAATTACCTTAAATGGTTAGTTATGATTTGTTAAATTGAATTTCATGATCAAAGTCATTTTATACAAATGATTTATGTTATTGGCAATGAATATTTTGAGTTTTGGAATTTGATAAGTATCCAGATTTGCAAATTAATTGCTGTAATTTTTGTTAAGGTATATTGTACTATGTTTTAAATTATAGTTGTGCACCACTGAGTTCACCACTCAGCGATAGCTTTATATGCTGTCGTAGGTGAAAAGAGCATAGAGCAATTGAGTAAGCTTTTTTGAAGACACATTCAGATCAGCTCCAGGTTTACCCATGTAGACAGGTTTTGATGTATGCATGTAATAATATATATGTAAATTATTTGATCTGTTGTATAAAAACTCTTATAAAATATTTTGGTATGTAATTAAATGTAAATTTGCAGTTCATTTGCCTGAATAGTTTTGTAATATTAATTTTTGAGTCTTGTAATCAATGAAATGCTTCTTTTATGATGAGGTTTGTAACAACCTCCCGGTATCAACTCCGTACATTCTACTGTTTCGGTGACCGGTGTCGGTCCGGACAGCTAGAACGTCCGGAAAAATATTTAAACTAAAGTCAGGAACCATAATTAACTCAAATATTAATAAGAAAAATTTAGGAAAAATTTTAGAAATAAAATACAACCAAGTCAAATGAGCCGGTGCCCAAGCGAGGGGTAACCCAGAGAGAAGTTGCGGTTCTCTCAATGAGGAGCCCTAGACCCGGGGGAAAAATTATAAAATAATTTTTGGGACTCCAGAGAAGGGTCATTGAGGTACCTATGGCATTAGAATGCCAAGAAAATATTTAGAAAAATTTTTCAATCGGTACAGACAATTTTGACCCGTTAAGCCAAACGGAGGGCATTTTGGTCATTTTGCCTTTAGAGACGATTTTTGGCCGACTTGTCCAGTTGAGTAAATAATTATTATGACATAAAATATGAATTAATGTTGATGAAAAATTAATTTGAAGCTAGTAGAAAAGAAAAGAAAAGAAAATAAGGAAAATTAAAGATAATGACATCACATGATGTCACTCACTTAATCCCAACCAATCACAAGTTAATAAGCATTCTTAAAACACTTAAAAGAGTCAAAATGGACCAAAATAAATCTGCTCTTCTTCTTCTTCTTCCTCCAATACGTGACTCTCTTCTCCATAGCCTCCATAGAAGTTTCTTTCATCACTTTCATTTTTTCCATGAATTTCCACTACTAAACCCTAAGTCACCTTCATCAAAACTTGTCCATACCTCTTGGGGAAATGTTTGGCAGCCAAGAAAAGGAAAGGAAGTGAAGTTTGAGTTGGGAAAAATCTGCCCTATTCAAGGTTAGTGCACATATATACTCAAAACTCTTTATTTCCATGCTAGAGACTTGAAACAAGTATGAATTTGTAACCTAATGAACCAAAATTATGTGTATGCCTACTATGATTTTCGGCAGCCCTAAGGAAGGAACAATGATGGAGTGTTTTTTATGGTTTTAATGGACTTAGAATGAATTAGAGATTATGTTTAAGGTGTATATACACATATATAATGAATGGAAGTGCTTAAGTAGGTGTATGTGTGAATCATAAGGGAAAACTAGGGTTTTGAGGAGTGAAAATTTGACTTGGCTTAGGAAATTGTTAGAGAACATTTTAATGGTCAATTAGTGACCATTTTAGGTAAGTTGGCCATAAATTGGACTGAAATGTAGCATGGCAAAGTGAAGGAGCATGCTGCCTTGTGAGTGCAAAGAGGTGATCAAATTTCAGTCCACTTGGACTGCCATAGCTTGGGCTATGTTGGTCCAATTGGTGTTTGGCCAATTGGACATGAAACTAGGCTTATAATGGCACATTTTTCCTGAAGAAACCCTGCCCAAAAGACCAAAGCAAGAGGACCAAAAGTTGGCCCCAATCTGGATACCCTGCAAACAGCCCCTGCAGAATGACCAAATGAACAATATGTAGAAATGGTCAATTGATCTGAAATTTTTACAGCAACAAGTTAAGTCATAGTCAAACAACTTTCATGAAGAAACCTACCCCAAATTATGACCAGAACCTAATCAAATCATTGAGCAAATTGAAGTTTACTGTACTGAGATTTCCAGAATTTTCATTTGAGCAGCAATGTTTGGAGGACTATAAATCTCTCTAGAAAACTCGGATTTAGGCGATTCTTGAACCGATGGAAACCTAAGGCATAGTAGAACATTTCATATGAAGAAAGTTAGACCAAATTAGGAACTTAACTTGATCAAATTACTGACCAAAATTGGATCAAAATCTGCCAGAACCCATGATAGCAGCATGAACAGTGCACGTGAACAGTAAAATTATTTTGGCCATAACTTGAGCTACAAAACTCCAAATGGAGTGATTCAAAAAAAGAAATTCAACTAGACAAAATGAGGAACATTTTCTATGAAGGAAGTTTTGTCAAATTTCAACAGTAAATCGACCAATGAAATAGTGCAACTTCGGAGCACTAAAACCGAAAATTGGCAATTTTGCCAAAATGACCTAAGCTTTGAGAAAGTGACCAAAGCCAACAAGTTTTAAATGAAAAATGTAGTATGTTTGAAGTTCCAAAGTCAATGTACATATTTTCTATGCAAAAGTCAACATTTTAGTTGACTAATGAAGTGAATAGTGACATAAAAACTTGAAATAAGCTTGGAAATGGATTTGGTAATTGATTCCAACAAGTTTTAAATGTAAAATGTGGTACATCGGGAGTGTTAAAACCAATGTACCTATTGTCTATGCAAAAGTTAACATTTTTGTTGACCAATGAGGTGAATAGTGACACCAAAACTTGAAATTCAAAATTTGAAATTAGAAATGCATCTAGGGGACTTTAAATAGCAATTGGCAATTAATACTAGTAAATGTAAAAGTCAAAAATGTGGGATCTTGGTGTAATTAGAATTAATATATCCACTAAGTATGAAAAAGTCAACATTTTGGTTGACTAGTAAGGTGAATAGTAATCAAAATGATTAGTAAATTAAGATGAAAACCTAGAACCAATTCTAAGCTTAAATGCTTAGAATTGTATGACAAATGTAGACTATGCATCCTAGTCAAAATTGTTAAAAAGGAATTAAGGCCATAAATTTGAAATCCATGAAATGTTTATGGATTACTTGAAACATGAAAAATAAGTCACCTAATTGATGTGAATAGATAGTTAGGGCTTATATGCCCATCACAAATGGAATTCATAAAATATTAGTAACTCAACTTGAAATATAAAATTTGTAATTACATAAGTAGACTCTTGAATGTATAAATGAGAAAGGAAAAATGTTTTGAATACAATGGTACATGTGAACCATTGTTTAGAATTGGGATCAATATGAATAACATAATGAATGGATAAATAAACCATATTAATGTATGAATGAGACATTAGTTCTCATTATTGTAAAGAGGAGAAGTATTTTGAGTACAATGGTATAAAAGGATAATTGATGTGAATTGTGATCATATAAATGATCAAATGAATGTATGAATTATGATTGAAATTTATCATGAAATAATGAAGTCATAAAGCACAATATATTAATATTTTAAAGTATCAAATGCCCTAGTATACCTAACAAGATTGGTTTGGATAGTTTGGCATGCCAATAGGGTATTGTTTTAGCGATCGCGAAAGGCTTTATGCCTGTATTCATGGCTTTATGCCCGTATTCATGGCTTTTATGCCCGTATGCATGGCTTTTATGCCCGATTATGTGATATCATGGCTTTTTAGCCATACTGACTGCATACATGGTTAACGTTCTGCGTCCCATGGTGTGACGGCCCGAGGCACCGCGGTGTCCAGTGCCAACGACCCGTTATCCAGTCCAATCGTCTAGTATAGGTTACTTGGGCAGTCAATTAAAGTATTATTCAATTCAGGCAGCTAAGTTAAGTTAAGTATAATGAAAATCCAGTACAATTAAATTAAGTATTGAATGAATAAGCAAAAGAGATTAGCAAAAGAAACATAACAAAAATATAAATTGCAGAACCGTACAGACTTGAAATACAATACAGATAGAATAAATTATATACCTGCTAGTATTATTGAAAAGTTATAAACTAAGCACTTCCAAAGAGGAACAAACTAGTGTATAAGATCGTTGATACTAGAAATACCATACCAAATTAAATTGATTCTTGAGTATCTGAATTATCATTTATTTCTTTCTTTACTTGTATATATTATTTCTGGTTATATTATTGCACCACTAAGCAGAATTCTTAGCGCGATGGAATTGCTTCCTCGCGCAGTATCAAGGTAAAACCAGAGATCGTGGATCGAGATTTTTGGAGTCCAGATCTGCGTAGTGTCGAAAAGTTCAAGATTGTCACCTCCTCAGCAATGCATGTAGATAGGGCTCATTTTATACATGTTATGTATATTGTTCATTCCTAGCACATTGTAAATTATTTGTATATCTTGTACAAAATAAACTCATGTAATTAACCTATGAATTATGGAAGCTATTCAAAGTAAGTATTTTAGTATGTGAATTGAATTTGAATTATAATGAGATTATACTTGTGAGTATTGAGATATTGAAAATCTAATGAGATTTCTGAAAAGTCTGGATACTGCATTGAGATACATTATGTTTGAAAATTTTTGAGACTATTAAGTTTGAGAAATTGAGTATATATTGAAATTGTCTTTGGCAGGTTCAGAAGAACTGTTAGTCCAAATTACAGCCGACACTTTGTCGGATTATCGTTAAAATTTTTGAAATTTCCAACTTAGTTAGATTTTGATAAAAGTAAAAATAGCCTAAATCTTCAATAAAGTTTTTGAATAAATAAATCAAGGACTGTAATGAAATCAGATAAAATAGAGTGCTCCGGCACACTGAGTGGCATAACTTGCTCGGCTACACTGTAGTCGGGTAAGGGGTGTCACAAGGTTGGTTTGAAAATTAAATGATTAATTATTGAGATTGAAATGTGGGATGAAATGAAGTTTCTTGGAGTTGTATTTGAGAAAACATATTGGGAGTGTTTTCTTTTTTAGGTTTGAAGAACTGTTTTATTCAAAATACAGATGACACTCTGCCAAAATTTTGAAAAAAAATTTATAACACCAGATTTTAATCGATGATTTAAATTTCACAAAAATTGTTTTAAAATCCCTTGTAATATATCTAATGGGTTATCGGTAGGCGAAGTACGGTAATTCATTATGTGTACTACGGGATCATCTTACATCTTACGGGGGAGTAGGGTGTGACATATTTTCCTTAGTTAACCTAAAATGTTGACCCTCGATGCAATCTAGGTGAATTAGGTTTAATTTTACCAATATGTCACATTTTATAGCCCTTTAGTGTTGGTATACGTTACCAATTTCATTTCCAAGTGTAATACATTTTATTGCAATTTACCGGATTTCGGTGTAATATTTTGACCTAGCTGAACGACCTAGTTCCCTCAGTTTTTGAGTTTGGATCCAACTACAAACTTGTAGGTTTATGTCTTATTGCACGCAGGGCAAAATTTCAGGTCATTCTGAGTTGTATAGACCAGGATATGGTCAATTTACCAATGCTGGACAGAATGGACTAAAATGGTAGGCTTAGGTCATTTTTAGGTCACTTTTGGTTTGGCCAGTTTTGTTACCTGAACTTGTGCAAGCTATTTGGCTTGGTTTTGGCCATTTATGGGTTTTGGTGTCTTCATAAAAATTATAGATCTATGTCTAAATATTCATGATAAAAATTTTAGGTCATTTGGACCTGTTTTGAGTAAGTTATGGTCCAAACACTAACTACTGCCCAAATGGTCAATTTTCAGGCTTTTAAGTCACTAATATGGATTTGGTCATTTTTCAAGTCACCTTCTAGGTAGAATTTAGGTAAGCTTTCTTCATGAAAGTTGGCACATGTTGTGCCTAGTTTCACCTCCAATCAGTCTCATACCAATTGGAGTCACACACTTAAGGTTCTAAGCTAAAGTGTACACTGCCCTGTTACACATTATTCAACACTTACCAATTACACATTCAATACTTACCAAGTTTACCTTTCATGCCAATTCTGATTTGGTACCATAACATTAACACACTTTACATCACATTTTGGCCATTTTGGGTAGCTTGTAACCACTCTCAACATACACATTATAACTCAAAATTTTCAAAGTCCAATTATAATAATTTAACCACATGAACATACCTCATTTACATGTCCAAATCCAAACAATTATTCACATACACATGCTGCCACCATAAGCAACATAATTCAATAATATTTCATGAACTTAAACACTTCAATCTTCTTCATGAGGCTACCACAAGTTTACACATACCCATCAACTTCCATTTTCACTTTTCAAGCTTGCAAATCAAACTTTACACATGGAATTCAACTTCAATACAATTAAACATTTTAATCAACATCTAAACAACTATTTAAATGCAAGGACAAGCTGTTCATGGTGAGGTTTCATGGCTGCCGAAATGGCTCAACTCCAATAATTTATCAAACATAAAAAATTCTTCTATAAATCAACTACCCACAACATCCACTCAAAGTTTAAGGAAGCAAGATTGAAAAATACACACTTACTTCTTTTGGAGCTTGACCAAAACCTCACTAATCTTCTCAAAATTGCTATCAAAATCTTCCTTGCAAGGTGAGGATTAACTTTAAAGAAGGGACTTGGTGGAAATGATGGCTCAAAATGGGTTGCATGAAGCTTTCTCTCAATCGGCCATGGAGGTTTCTCCCAAGGAAGTTTCGGCTGGTTGGCTCAAGGTTGAAGAACATAGAATCTTCTGCCCAAAACTGATTAAAGGTCCACTTTGAAGGTGTTAGTGGAGCACTAAGGTAAGTTTATTACTTGTTTAATCTAAGTTTTCACAATTCCCACATTTAACCTCTTTTCTTTTACTATTTAAATTGTGAACCACCATTTTAATTTTCATGGTATTTTCAAAGTTTAATATCATTTATTTTTAATGGAAATTTAGGTCAAAAGGTAACTCAGGATGTCAAATGACCACAATGCCCCTATTCGGGTTCCATTCTCGATTTTTCGGTAACACCGAGTTTTGTCGTTTTCTCGATTTCTCGTTTTTCTTTGTACTAATTACTTAATTTTTCTTTGACATTTATAATGTCATTTATACTTCAATAGATGTTTATTTATGTCTTAAAAATATTTTCAAGGGTTTCCGCGGTCCAGGGCTAGTCAACGGTCCCCACCGCAACTTCCCGGTGCGGTTACCCATCGCTATGGTTTTTGGCTCGTTTAACTTGGTTACATTTCATTGTTGTTATTTTTCTTTTATTTTTCTTGTATTTTCCTTTCTTATATTTCATTATTTTATGTCTCCACACTAACATTTAAATATAGTTCTAGGTATTCTAACTGTCTAGACAGACACTGATCACCGGAATAGTAGAACGCACTGCCGAACATAGGGGAATTACAAAATTAATTAATGGAGATTAATTGATTAATTAATTTTTATGTGATATAAATTAATTTGAGAGAGAGATTACTATTTTGGGTTGAGAACTCAAAATTCAATACAAGGGAAAAATGGTAATTTTACATGGTGACTTGTGGCACCATGAGATGGTGACATGTAGCACCTATTGATGTGTTCCATTTGTCTTCCATGTGATGGAAGATGACATTTAGATGATTTAATCTTGCCTCGACAAGTGGATTAATGAGATTAAGACAACTTAAAAGCAAGATTGAATTGGATGATGACATATGGCAACCATTTAATATTTTTGTCTCTTGTATAAGAAGAAAATAAAATCTTCTTCTTCCTCTCTCACCTTGGATGGCAACAAGAGGGTTTCTCTCTCCTTTTGTTTTTTGTCCATGGATTCACAAGGAAAAACTTGTTTTCCTTTGAATCAAAATCATTAGAAAGGGTTTCTAGCCAAGATATATAAAATAAAATATCACCTGAAGCAAATACACTAATAGTTAGTGGTTGGCAAACACCTAAGAGAGGATTTGGTTTGTCAAAGCTGACCCTAGTGGAAGCTTGTGGTGGACAAGCTAGAGGAGCTACAAGTGGAGCTCTTGGAGACTACCTAAGGGACTAAGAAGTGTGATTTAGCACCTTTGAGGTTAGTCTTCTTCAATCCCTATTATAGCTAGGGTTTGGTTTGATTAATAGTTAATCAACAATCCTTGATGGCAAATGAATAGTAAATGCATGTTAAAAGGTGTTTTGACATGCTTTAGGGCATTAATTGTTGGCTAGGATCATAATACACTTGTATGTTTGTATGAAATCCTAAAAAGTATTTGAAATCCAACCTCTAAGGCCCTAACCACGCTTCCCAAAACTGCCTTCACATTCATCGCTGCAACCTCGGCTCTTTTAACCTAGTTGCATTTCATTTTTTTTTTATTTCCTCTTAATTTTTCTCGTATTTTCTTATCATTTATTCCATCAATTTATGCTTCCTCAATCTAGTTTAAGTGTAGTTCCAGACATTCTTGTCACATCCTACTTCTCTGTAAGATGTAACATGATCTCGTAGTACACCTAATGAATTACCGTACTTCACCTATCGATAACCCATTAGATATACTACAAGGGATTTTAAAATAATTTTCGTGAAATTTAAATCATCGATTAAAATCTGGTATTATAAATTTTTTATTTTCAAAATTTCGGCAAAGTGCCGGCTATGTTTTGAGAAAACAATTCTTCAAACTTGAAAAGGAAAACACTCCCAATATGTTTTCTTAAATACAACTCCAATGACTTCATTTCAACTCACAATTCAAATCTTATTAATCAAATCAATTCATTTTCAAACCAATCTCATCATAAAAGAAACATTTCATTAATTACAAAACTCAAAAATTAATATTACAAAACTATACAGGTAAATGAAATCTGAAATTTACATTATAATAATTTACATTTAATTACATACCAAAATAGTTTACAAGAGTTTTTATACAACTGCTCAAATAATTTACATACATATTATTACATGCATACATCAAAACCTGTGTACATGGGTAAACCTGGAGCTAATCTGAATGTGTCTTCAAAGAAGCTTACTCAATTGCTCTATGCTCTTTTCACCTGTGACAGCATACAAAGCTATCGCTGAGTGGTGAACTCAGTGGTGCACAACTATAATTTAAAATATAGTACAATATACCTTAACAAAAATTACAGCAAATAATTTGGAAATCTGGATACTCATCAAATTCCAAAACTCATAATATTCACTGCCAATAATATAAATCATTTGTATAAAATGACTTTGATCACGGAATTCAATTTATCAAATCATAACTAACCATTTAAGGTAATTCTGACAAAATCAATTATACATAAATCATAATTGAAATCACAATTCTTTACTATTAAAAAAAAACTATTATTTATCTCGAAAACCATTCTTTATCTCACTAACTATGCAAGACTAATCCGAAAGAGCTATCTTCGAGGTGATTATAACTCCCTATGGTCGGGGAGGACGAATCAGATTCTAACTCCCTATGGTAAGGGAGGTCAAATCATCATGCATAGTACACATCACAATAATGAATCTTCCGAAAGGGCCATAACATAAAAACTTAGATCTATCCTCTAATAAGAGGAGAATCTAAGCCTGTGCATGTACAATGATAATCAAAACACAACTAACTCCATTGTCTTCTTAGCAAATGAGAGAGACGAGTAATAACCTAGTCAAGCATTGATAGTGAGATATAAAATATCACAATCCTTTTAGCAAGCATAAATCACAATACAATTCGATTCAAAGTCAATTCCAATATCCAATAATTTTTATGCTCATCACAATTCAAATAATAAATTTGCATTTTTCCATGCAAATTGCCCATCACAATTCAAAACATATTCTATCACAATTTTCCAAAACATAATTTATTCAATTCACAATAATGCTTAATACTTGTGGAAATACCATTTCACAAAGCTAAATTCATACATACTATAACAATTTCAAAAATGATTGAATTAAATCCAATACTTGTTAAACATAATACATAAGAAAAATATGTCATTTAATCATATGAAATATTCAGAACAAAATCAATTAAAAACTAGTTGTGCACAAACCTGATTTGAGTCGCTCCTAAGCCTTGATTCAATGTTCTCTATGGTTCTTAATATCCTTATCAACTGAAATACACAATTTAAAGTGTTTCAGTACTCAATGAATTTATTTCCAACCATAAAATCCAATATCTAAATTTTCTTGATACTATTTCCTTCAATTCATTTCATTAATCAACCTATAATGTTAACCCTTGATGCACTCTAAGTGAGTCAATTCTAATATTACCAATATGTCACATTTTATGGCCCTTTAGTGTTGGTATATGTTACCAATTTCATTTCCAAGTGTATTGCATTTTATTGCAATTTACCGGATTTCGGTGTACTATTTTGACCTAGCCGGACGACCTAGTTCCCTTGGTTTTCGGGTTCCAGTCCAAACTACAAACTTGTAGGTCTATCTCTTATTGCATGCGGGGCAAAATTTCAAGTCATTCTGAGTTGTGTAGACCAAGATATGGTCAATTTACCAATGCTGGACAGAATGCACTAAAATCGTAGGCTTAGGTCATTTTTAGGTCACTTTTGGTTCGGCCAGTTTTGGTACTTGAACTTGTGCAAGCTATTTGGTTTAGTTCTGGCCATTTCTAGGCTTTGGTGTCTTCATAAGAATTTTAGATATATGTATAAATATTCATGGTAAAAATTTCAGGTCAATTGGACCTGTTTTGGGTAAGTTATTGTCAAAACACTAACTGCTGCCCAATTGGTCAATTTCCAGGCTTTCAAGTCACAAATCTGGATTTGGTCATTTTTTAAGTCACCTTCTAGGCAGAATTTAGGTAAGCTTCCTTCATGAAAGTTGGCACATTTTGTGCCTAGTTTTACCTCCAATTTTCCTCATACCAATTGGAGCCACACACTTAGGGTTATAAGTCCATTTGCACACTGCCCTCTACATGCTTTTCAAACACCAAACCAAACACATGTTTACCAATTACATTTTCACTTCCTATACCATTCTTCATTTGGCACTAACCAAAACCATTCCATTATCTACATTATAGGTCAACTTGGACAGAATATAACCACTTCAAATATACCAAATGTAGTCACCATTCACAAAGTTCAATCCCAACAATACATACACATAAATACTTTTAATTATCATACAAAATTCCATCATCAAATTATATACCTATCACTACTATTCCACGCACATATATGCTGCCATTCTTTTGTACAATATTTCAAAAACATTTCATGAATTTAAAACTTATCAATTTCCATTTTGAGGCTACCTAAAAATTACACATGCACATCAACTTCCATTTTCACTTTTCAAGCTTACAAATCAAACTTTTATACATGAAATTCAACTTCAATACAATTAAACATTTAAATTGACACCCCAAATCACCAATTACATGAAGAAAACAAGTTACATATTAAACTTCCATGGCTGCCGAAATGGAGCAGCACCCTAACTTACCAAACTTCAACTTTTCTTCCATATATCAACTTATCTCAACACCCACACAAACTTTAACAAAGAAAAGTTGAAGAAATGGATACTTACCCCTTATGAGCTTGACCAAACTTCAACTATTCCTCTTGAAATTACTATCAAATTCTTGCATGCAAGGTGGGGATAAACTTTAATGAAGACAAGTTGTGGAAAGCATGGCTTGATCATGGAAATTTGTGCTTGGGAAGTGGGTGGCCATGGATGAAAGCTTGGGAGGTTTTTTGGCTGGTTTGTTTGGGAGGTTGAAGATGACAGATTTTCTGTCCTAATATACTATATTATATGTCCATTAACTTCACTTAGTGGAGCACTAATATGGCTAAAGTATTAATTAATTCAAAGTTTCCAATTTCCCATATTTTCTTCATATCTTTTACTATTTAGATTATGTACCACTATTTTAATTTTTCATCACATTTTCCAAGTCTAATATCATTTATTTTTAGTGGACATTTGGGTTAAAAGGAAACTCGGGATGTCAAATGACCACAATACCCCTATTCGGGTTGCATTCCTGATTTTTTTTGTAATACCGAGTTTTGTCATTTTCTCGATTTCTCATTTTTCTTTGTACTAATTAATTAATTTTTCTTTGATATTTCTAATGAAATTTATACTTCAATAGATGTTTATTTATGTCTTAAAAATATTTTCCAGGGTTTCTCGCGGTCCAGGACTAGTCAACGGTCCTCGCCGTAACTTCCCGGTGCGGTCACCCATCGCTATGGTTCTCAGCTCGTTTAACTTTGTTACATTTCATTGCTATTATTTTTCCTTTGTTTTTCTTGTATTTTCTTTTATTGTATTTCATTATTTTATGTCTCCTTACTAACATTTAAGTGTAGTTCTAGGCATCCTAGATGTCTGAATCACACTAGTCATTAGAACAGTAGAACTCACTACCGAACATAGGGGTGTTACAATTCTCCCCCCCTTAAAATAAATTTCATCTCAAAATTTTACCTGGCATGAGTTTCTGAACAGCTGTGGGTGCTATCTCCTCATGTCCTCTTCACATTCCCAAGTAGCTTCCTGGCCTGAATGATGGTTCCACAGCACTTTAACTAGGTGTATCTATTTATTTCTCAGCTGCTTCACCTCATATGCCAGAATTTCTACGAGTTCTTCCTCATATGAGAGGCCTGGATTTACCTCAATCTCTTCAATTGATAGTACATGAGATGGGTCAGATCTGTACCTGCTTAACATGGACACATGGAAGACACTATATATCCTTTCTAGCTCTGTAGGTAATGCTAGCCGACATGCCAAAGGACCCACTCTCTCCAGAACCTCATATGGTCTGATAAAGCGAGGACTTAGTTTCCCCTTTCTGCCAAATCTCATAATCCTCTTATAAGGAGAAACTTTGAGGAATACCTTATCACCCACTGCATATTCAATATCTCTTATCTTCATATCAACATAGGACTTCTGATGGTCTGATGTAGCCTTGAGTCTATCTCTGTTCAATCTGATATTTTCCTCTGCCTGCTAAATAATTTATAGCCCAATAATCTTCCTTTCACGTATTTCATCCCAACATAGGGGAATTCTGCACTTTCTGCCATATAAAACTTCATATGGAAGCATCCCAATGCTTGATTGGTAGCCGTTGTTATAAGCAAACTCAATCAAAGGAAAGTGTATATCCCCAACTACCTTCAAACTCAATCACACAAGCCCGTAGCATATCCTCCAATATCTAAATTACCCTCTCAGACTGGCCATCTGTCTATGGGTGGAATGCCGTGCTGAAGTTCAATCTAGTTTCTAGGGCTCTCTGAAGACTACCCCAGAATCTAGAAGTGAACCTAGGATCTCTGTCTGATACAATCGATACTGGCACTCCATGCAGTTTTACAATCTCATTTATGTACAATCTGGCCAATCTCTCCAACTATAGTTCATCCGGACTGGCAAAAAGTGAGCAGACTTGGTTAGTCTATCAACTATGACCCATACTGCATCATGACTATTCTGTGTCCTCAGAAGTCTCATCACAAAATCCATAGTTATCCGTTCCCTTACAATGTTTCATAGGGTGCCATTTGTATGCTAGCTTGACACTTATTATTGTATACAAATTCTGTTAGTGGGAGGTATTTGTCCCATCTCCCATCAGATTCAAGGACACATGTTCTTAGTATATTCTCGAGGGCTTATTACATTTTACAGGTTATTATTATCATTTCATTTCATGACTTACAAAAACTCAATGAGTTTCGGAATTTACCTGAATTACTTGTTTCGACTATCCATCCGTTTGAGGATGATAAGTCATACTGATATCTCTAAACTTATAGCAATTACTGTGGTACAGGTAGTTCACATTATTGTAACTGAGTTATGGACTCCAGCTACCTTACAAGTGTAGTCTTTCGACAGGCTAGTCCTGAAGTTTTAAATTTTTGACTAAAATTTTCACATTTATTTCCTGTAATAGCACTCTATTCGGGCGCAACTGTATCAATTTATAGATTACTTATAAATATTCTTATTTTATTGTACCACGAGGAAGCATGTAGCTCTACACAATAATCCCGTGTCGGTACTTTAGTCTGCAGCTTACAATACAAACATTGAGAATATTACATAGTCATTATGTTATAACCTCATGGACTAGGTTTTCTAACATCTTATCTGTACACTTATTTCCTTCTCTGTCTTTTAAAGTCATATCAGTGGTCTCTTCATGTAATTATTTAAATTTAAAACTCATTACTTATATTTATGCTCAAGTAACCTATCAATGTACTTGCAGGCATTACGTATCGCCGTCCCCGCAAGCCTCTTCTCTGTCTTTGGTAGCAATTAAGGGTACCTATCAAAGCACCTGCAGGCATTACGTATCGCCATCCCTACAAGCCCTTGGGTGGTACCTATCAGAGCACTTTGCAGGCATTACGTATCGCCATCCCTACAAGCCCCCTGATATCGATATTCATTGTCTTTTAAAATCATATCAACCATATATTGTCAATCCATGACTTTCCATGTAGGCAGTACTGCTATCTGTAATTCCTAATTGGTATACTAATCGATCCATATACATAAGCCTAGGTTTACTTTGAGCAATTAAGCATTATCAATTGTCTAACAAAATCTTCATGTCCATATATTGTGCAAAAGGTTGTGATTTAGCATGTAGTGATAACGAAATTTCCATATCACTATACAGTGGGAAAGTGAGTCCCACATACCTGTTTCAAGTAATTTAGTTTATAGTGACTTAGTAGGGATAAGCCAATAATGTTTTTCAAGAACCTTTCTTTAGGTTCAATTTCGAGATTTTAACTTTGCATATCACTTTGGACAGTTTGTGGCCACTGTTTGGCCCCATTTCCTAAAAGGAAATTGTTCTTTTATGTCTTGCTTTTATTTTCCACATGACTATTCGAGCTCTGACTCATAGGTTTCTCCCTCTTCTCTATTTCATGTTGCCCTGGTGGGGTTGGGTTTGTACTTGGGCTTGGGCTGATAGACTATCAGCCATTTGTTGAAAGAAAGTGGCTATGTGCTGGGCCATTTGTGTAGTAATTTGTACCAGAAAAACTGGTACAGTCGGGCCTTCAACACTTTGTGGAGCTGGGACCTCAACTTATACTTCTGCCATCACAAACTATTCTATTGTCTCATTCTTCTCTTCCATATCTTTTCATAGGATTTTCTATTCCTGTATAACCAATACAAGGAGATTCCTCTCCATTAGTTCATATTTATCATGTAAATGTACTATATGTATCAAACATTTGAGCAGTTGTAGTTACAGACAAAAAGATTTCAAATTGACAGTTCGAAATTTACTTTAAAACCATTGCTCTGATACCACAAAATATGTCACATCCTACTACTCTGTAAGATGTAACATGATCTCGTAGTACACCTAATGAATTACCGTACTTCGCCTACCGATAGCCATTAGATATACTACAAGGGATTTTAAAACAATTTTCGTGAAATTTAAATCATCGATTAAAATCTGGTGTTATAAATTTTTTTTTCAAAATTTCGGCAAAGTGCCGGTTGTGTTTTGAGAAAACAGCTCTTCAAACCTAAAAAGGAAAACACTCCCAATATGTTTTCTTAAATACAACTCCAATAACTTCATTTCAACTCACAATTCAAATCTTAATAATCAAATCAAGTCAATTTTAAACCAATCTCATCATAAACGAAACATTTCATTAATTACAAAACTCAAAAATTATTATTACAAAACTATACAGGTAAATGAAATCTCAAATTTACATTACAATAATTTACATTTAATTACATACCAAAATAGTTTACAAGAGCTTTTATACAACTACTCAAATAATTTACATACATATTATTACATACATACATCAAAACCTGTGTACATGGGTAAACTTGGAGCTGATTTGAATGTGTCTTCAAAGAAGCTTACTCAATTGCTCTATGCTCTTTTCACCTGCGATAGAATACAAAGCTATCGCTGAGTGGTGAACTCAGTAGTGCACAACTATAATTTAAAATATAGTACAATATACCTTAACAAAAAGTACAGTAAATAATTCGAAAATCTGGATACTCATCAAATTCTAAAACTCATAATATTCATTGCCAATAATATAAATCATTTGTATAAAATGACTTTGATCACGTAATTCAATTTATCAAATCATAACTAACCATTTAAAGTAATTCCAACAAAATCAATTATACATAAATCATAATTGAAATCATAATTCTTTACTATTAAAAAAAAAAACCATTCTTTATCTCAAAAACCATTCTTTATCTCACTAACTATGAAAGACTAATCCGAAAGGGCCATCTTCGGGGTGATTCTAACTCTCTATGGCCGGGGAGGTCGAATCAGATTCTAACTCCCTATGGTCGGGGAGGTCGAATCACCGTGCACAGTACAATTCAGAATAATGAATCTTCCGAAAGAGCCATAACATAAAAACTTAGATCTAACCTCTAATAAGAGAAGAATATAAGCCTGTGCACGTACCATGGTAATCAAAACATAACTAACTCCATTATCTTCCCAACAAAAGGGAGAGATAGGTAATAATCTAATCAAGCATTGATAGTGAGATATAAAACAATATCACAATCCTTTTAGTGAGCATAAATCACAATACAATTCGATTCAAAGTCAATTCCAATATCCAATAATTTTTATGCTCATCACAATTCAAATCATAAATTTGCATTTTTCAATGCAAATTGCCCATCACAATTCAAAACATATTCTATCACAATTTTCCTAAACATAATTTATTTAATTCACAACAATGCTTAATACTTGTGGAAATACCATTTCACAAAGCTAAATTCATACATACTATAACAATTTCAATAATGATTGAATTAAATCCATTGCTTGTTAAACATAATACATAAGAAAAATATGTCATTTAATCATATGAAATATTCAGAATAAAATCAGTTAAAAACTAGTTGTGCACAAACCTGATTTGAGTCGCTCCTAGGCCTTGATTCAATGTTCTCTATGCTTCTTAATATCCTTATCAACTAAAATACACAATTTAAAGTGTTTCAGTACTCAATGAATTTATTTCCAACTATAAAATCCAATATCTAAATTTTCTTGATACTATTTCCTTCAATTCATTTCATTAATCAACCTATAATGTTGACCCTTGATGCACTCTAAGTGAGTCCATTCCAATGTTACCAATATGCCACATTTTATAGCCTTTTAGTGTTGGTATATGTTACCAATTTCATTTCCAAGTGTATTGCATTTTATTGCAATTTACCAGATTTCGGTGTACTATTTTGACCTAGCCGGACGACCTAGTTCCCTTAGTTTTCGAGTTCCAGTCCAAACTACAAACTTGTAGGTCTATGTCTTATTGCACGCGGGGCAAAATTTTAGGTCATTCTGAGTTGTGTAGACTAAGATATGGTCAATTTACCAATGCTGGACAGAATGCACTAAAATCGTAGGCTTAGGTAATTTTTAGGTCACTTTTGGTTCGGCCAGTTTTGGTACCCGAAATTAAGCAAGCTATTTGGCTTGGTATTGGCCATTTCTGGGCTTTGGTGTCTTCATAAGTATTTTAGATATATGTATAAACTATTCATGGTAAAAATTTCAGGTCAATTGGACCTGTTTTGAGTAAGTTATGGCCAAAATACTAACAGCTGCTCAATTGGTCAATTTCCAGGCTTTCATGTCACTAATCCGGATTTGGTCATTTTTCAAGTCACCTTCTAGGCAGAATTTAGGTAAGCTTCCTTCATGAAAGTTGGCACATTTAGTTCCTAGGTTTATCTCCAATTGGCCTCATAACAATTGGAGGCACACACTTAGGGTTACAGGTCCATTTGCACACTGCCCTCTACATGCTTTTCAAACACCAAACCAAACACATGTTTACCAATTACATTTTCACTTCCCATGCCATTCTGCATTTGGCACTAACCAAAACCATTCCATTCTCTACATTATATGTCAACTTGGACAGAATATAACCACTTCAAATACACCAAATGCAGTCACCATTCACAAAGTTCAATCCCAATAATATATACACATAAATACTTCTAATTATCACACAAAATTCCATCATCAAATTATTTACCTATCACTACTATTCCACACAAATGTATGCTGCCATTCTTTTGTACAATATTTCAACAACACTTCATGAATTTGAACCTTACCAATTTCCATTTTGAGGCTGCTCAAAAATTACACATACACATCAACTTTCATTTTCACTTTTGAAGCTTACAAATCAAACTTTATACATGGAATTTAACTTCAATACAATTAAACATTTAAATCAACACCCCAAATCACCAATTACATGAAAAAAACAAGTTACATATTAAATTTCCATGGCTGTCAAAATGGAGCCGCACCCTAACTTACCAAACTTCAACTTTTCTTCCATATATCAACTTATCTCAACACCCACACAAACTTTAACAAAGAAAAGTTGAAGAAATGGATACTTACCCCTTATGAGCTTGACCAAAATTCACCTATTCCTCTTGAAATTACTATCAAACTCTTGCTTTTAAGGTGGGGATAAACTTTAATGAAGACAAGTTGTGGAAAGCATGGCTTGATCATGGAGATTTGTGCTTGGGAAGTGGGTGGACATGGATGAAAGCTCGGGAGGATTTTTGGCTGGTTTGTTTGGGAGGTTTAAGATTACAGATTTTCTGTCCCAATATACTATATTATATGTCCATTAACTTCACTTAGTGGAGCACTAAGTATGGTTAAAGTATTAATTAATTCAAAGTTTCCAATTTCCCACATTTTCCTCATATCTTTTACTATTTAGATTATGTACCACCATTTTAATTTTTCATCACGTTTTCCAAGTGTAATATCATTTATTTTTAATGGAAATTTTGGTTAAAAGGCAACTCGGGATGTCAAATGACCACAATGCCCCTATTCGGGTTGCATTCCTGATTTTTTGGTAACACTGAGTTTTGTCGTTTTCTCAATTTCTCGTTTTTCTTTGTACTAATTAATTAATTTTTCTTTGATATTTCTAATGACGTTTATACTTCAATATACATTTGTTTATGTCTTAAAATTATTTTCCAGGGTTCCCCGTAGTCCAGGGCTACTCAACGGTCCACGCCGTAACTTTCCGGTGTGGTCAGCCATCGCTATGGTTCTCGGCTCATTTAACTTGGTCACATTTCATTGCTATTATTTTTCCTTTGTTTTTCTTATATTTTGTTTTCTTGTATTTCATTATTCTATGTCTCCTTACTAACATTTAAGTGTAGTTCTAGGCATCCTAGCTATCTGGACCACACTGGTCACCGAAACAGTAGAACTCACTACCAAACATAGGGGTGTTACAATTCTGGCTGTCTGAACAGAGATTAATCATCAGAATAGTAGATTGTACGGACTATCTACAGTGAGGGCATTACAAAAGGATTGAGGCTAACCTGAGGCTGGGAAGGTTTCATGTCACACCATACGCCTCCGTAATAAGTAACATGATTCCGTAGTATACCTAATGAATTACCAAACTTCGTCTACTGATAACCCATTAAATACACGACAAGGGATTTTAAACCTTTTCTTATTTCTTTTTTTTATAGTGGTGAGCACTTTTAAAAGGTGTTAAAATTTTTAACTGAAGTGAAACCAAATAACACATATGAAGTATCAGTAATTTCTGTAAAAATTTCGGCAGAGTACCATCTGTATTTAGAGCAAAATAGTTCTTCAAAAACCTGTAAAAAGCACTTCCAATATATTTGTTCAATCCCAAACTCCAATATGGCTCAATTCCAATCTGTGTCCTCAACACAGTTCAAACTCAATTCAATATTATTTTTAGCAATTTCAAAGATAAAGTGAAAAATAAATGAGTATTTTAAAAGCTGAAATAAGAGAATTGTAATACAACATTTTGATAGGCCAAAATAATTTACAACTTTATTTTACAACTGCTCAAGACCAAGTATAATATATACATACAGTTCACATACATTACAATAATATTTACAAGGAAGTGATATACTTAATATACCCAGCAAAATCCCAAAGTTAGCATAAGCAGCCTACTCTGCTACTCTGTCTGTCTGTCTACCTATGACAGCAATGAAAAAGCTATCGCTGAGTAAAATTTACTCAGTGGTGCACAATAACATTTTAAAATGCAGTACATAAAATATTTATCAACAATTCACAATTCAAATGATTCACAATTTCATGTCATAATTTTTAAAGCTCATATAACACAAATTTAATTAAACAATTTAATAAACACAGTGTTGCCAATCAATAACACAACTTAGGTCATGACAAAAGCTTTTCTGAACATGCCGTGTTGTACACCACAATAAGACAAACTCACCCCACTAATCAAAATCAATGAGGGAGGTAGCTAGCTAGCTAATGAGTACTCATCCAAACTCACCTCGGACTGGCAAGCCAGAGAGGGAGGAAAATAATCAAATATCAAACTCAACCCCACAAGTTGAGGAGGAACAGAGTAAGGGACTGCCATGCCAAGTGTGAATCAAAATAATTTCAAATCACAATATTTAGATATTTCATACAAACCACAAATCACATTTTATCTCAAAATTTCCGTTTGCAAAGTAGGCAACACAATAATTTTCAAATAAAATTTTCAAAGCCAAAATAATAAAAAACTATTCATATTATATACTAAATCAAATTTCAATGAGAAATACTTAAATAAGTTTTTCCAAGTCATAAACTCAAAACTCATTTCTCCAAATAAATTTTCTAGTAAAAGCAGTGAATATAAAAATAATTATGCACAGACCTCGGATGAGTCACCTCATGGCCTTGACTCAATGCTCCTTATGCTCTTCAATATCTTTTTCAACTGAAACACACAATATAAAGTGTTTTAGTACTCAGTTAAATTGTTTCTAATCATAAGGTTCCAAAATTAAATTTTATTGATACTACTCCTTTCATTAGTCAACCTATAACGTTGAACTTTAATGCACACTAGGTAAATTAATTTTCATATTACCAATATGTCACATTTTATAGTCCTCAAGTGTCGGTATATGTTACCAATTTTATTTTCAAGAGTATTGCATTTTATTGCAATTTATTGGATTTTGGTATGATGTTTTGACCTAGCCGGATGACCTAATTCCCTCAGTTTCTGGGTTCTGGTCAAAATTACAAACTTGTAGGTCTATGTCTTAGTGAAAATTTGCCACAAATTTTAGGTCATTTGGAGTTTACTAGACCAAGTTATGGTAATTTTACTATTGTTGGATAGATTGCACTAAAATGTCAAACTTAGGTCATTTTTAGGTCATTTCCAATTCTGGCAGTTTTTATACCCGAACTTGTGCAAGCATTTTCACTTGCTTATGTTCATTTCTAGGTTTTGGTGTCTTCATAAGAGTTGTAGCTCTATGTCTAAGCTTTCCATGGTATAAATTTCAGATCATTTGGACTTGTTTTGAGTGAGTTATGGCCAAAACACTGACTACTATCCAAATGGTCAATTTTCGGGTTTGCAAAGTCACTAATTCGGATTTGGTCAATTCTCATGTAACTTTTTGGACAGAATTTAGGTAGGCTTTCTTCATAAAAGTTGGCACATTTTGTGCCTAGTTTCACCTCCAATTGGCCTCATACCAATTGGAGTAACACAATTCCATTTATAGCCTAAAACATATACTGCCCTTAACACATTTTAAAAGCATCAATCCAAATACACATTCAACAAATGCATCTTTACTTCCCAAACCATTCTACACTTGTACCATATCATACTCATTCAATAGTTTACATTATAGAAACTTTGGGCAGAATACCATGAGCTTACATACACCAAATATAACTCCTAATTTACAATATCCAATTCTAAACAATTTTCCACATAATACTCCTAACCAATACATATAATTTACACTTCCAAATTACATACATTATCACTACTATTTCATATATATGTGTTGCCACTTTTTGTACCATAACTCAACAACTTTTCATGAACTTAAACATTACCAATCTTCACCATGAGGCTGCCAAAGTAATACACATACATCAAGCTTTCCATTTTAACTTTTCAAACTCACAAATCAAACTTTATACATTGTAAATCACTCCTATACATATAAGCACTTAAATCAATACCCCAAATCACCAAATACATGAAGAAAACAGGTTAAAATGTTGAACTTTCATGGCTGCCAAAATGGAGTATCACCCTAACTCACCAAACCTCAACACTTCTTCCATAATTCCACTGACCACAACACCTACACAAGCTTTAATGAAGAAAGGATGAAGAAATGGACATGTACCTCAAGTCGAACTTGTCAAACCTCTTCAAATCTCTCCCTTCTTGCTCCCAAACTGCTGCCCAAGGTGTATACTCCAACTTTAATGAAGAGCTATAGTGGAAACAATGGCTAAATGAGGAGTGCATTGAGGTTTGAAAGGTGGGCGACCATGGATGACATTTTGAGAGCTTGGTTCAGCTTGGAGAAAAAGTAGAAGATGAAGATGGAGTTAGTGGAAGAAACCTGTCCCAGATGGCTTACATATGTGTTATATAACATGAGTTAGTGGAGCACTAACTATTATTTAAGAGTTAATAATCCCAAGTTTCACAATTCCCACATTTTACCTCATTTCTTTTACTTTTTCTATAATGTATCACAATTTTAATTTTTATGGTACTTTCAAAGTTTAATATCATTTATTTTTAATGGAAATTTAGGTGAAAAGGCAACTCTAGGTGTCAAATGACCAAAATGCCCCTATTCGGGTTGTATTCCCGATTTTTCAGTAAAATCGATTTTTGCCGTTTTCTCGATTTCTCATTTTTCTTTGTACTAATTAATTAATTAATTTTTCTTTGACATTTCCTATTTCATTTATACTTCAATAGATGTTTATTTAAGTCTTAAAATATTTTCTAGGGTTCCCCGCTGTCCTGGGCTAGTGAACGGTCCTTGCCGTAACTTCCCGGTGTGGTCACCTATCGCTATGGTTTTTTACTCGTTTAACTTAGTTACATTTCATTGCTCTTATTTTTCCTTTGTTTCTCTTGTATTTTCCTATATTGTATTTCATTATTTTATGTCTCCTCACTAACATTTAAGTGCAGTTCCAAGCATTCTAGCTGTCCGGACAGACACTGGTCGTCGGAATAGCAGAACGCACTACCAAATATAGGGGTCTTACACTTCAGGAGACTGCGGGGGAAAATTCTAGTGAAAGAACTCCAAATCTTACTAAGAAAAGGGAAGGGGATGTCCATGCCTTATCTAGACAAGTTTATCCACCTCGCTTTCAGTAAAATAATTTCCTGTCTAGAATCCAATGGTAACAAATGTCCCACCACAATTCCCAAGCTATCCTCACCCTCGGCCACAATTTCCACCACAAACCACCTGTCATCCCAAACCTCTGACCCAGCCCACTCCATACATTTGACCCCTAGCTCTTCAAGCTAATCCTAAACTATCCAAAAATCCAGATCCACCTTTGTCCATGTCCCTAACTGAGATTTATCCCTACATATTGACCATTAACCAGATTATAACCATACTGCTAAATCCTCTGCAACCACCTTACCCTAGATGGTGTAATCCTGACACCTGATGTGATTACCACGGTGGCGCGGTTAGTCATGCAACTGATAATTATGGGGTGTTAAGAGGCAGGATACAATCCCTCATCAAGAACAATTGGCTGAAAAAATAGGGAGAAATTATAGCCCCAAATGTGGTGATAAATCCATTACCTAACCATGATGCTGGAAGAGGAGGCAATGTGAACATGATAGAGGTTATGGATGATGGTTTGAAACCTATAATTGAACACTTGCAGCCATTTTACAAGGAAATTTTTAAACTTACCATGAAAGAAGGGTATTTAGACCCTAAGGTAGTGAAGTATAGGGAAGTGCAATATGGGTTAGGGTGTCCTTACCATAGGGGTGCCCTAGACCATGCATTAGTTTACTGTGAAGAGTTTAAATTTGAGGTCAATAAATTGATGAGGTTTAAAATTTTAAGGTGCCAGAAAAGATTAAAAGTAAAAGGAGAAGAAAAAGTAAACACAACTAGAGAGGAGCAGAGTAGTTAGAGCCCCTAAATCACATTTTCTTTTCCTCTAGTTCCAACCATATCTATACCTCTAAGAGTCATCATCAGGACACCCCAATAACTCCCAGTCACTAGCACCCACATAGTACTCTAGAATTACAATTTTTAAGTTTTCACCCAAGATGTTTTGAGTAGTTCATATACTCTTACTCTCAACCACACTTACACTCAACCAATTACTTCATTATCCCCCTCCCATTTTAAGCTCACTTATACTAGATCCTCTGTTCTTTTGAACAGTATAACCTCACTTGAGCCAAGTTCAATCCCATAATATGTGAAGTATACTCTTAGCCTTCCTATGTCGAGGAAGAGATAGAATGCATTACCAGGAGCAGAAGATGCTATGGCCCTGGAGAAGTGGCAAAGAAGAAGGGAAAGGAAAAGGCAGAGGAAGCAATAAGGAACAACTTGAAGAAGTGGAGAGAGGAGAATCTAGTAAACATAAATGTAAGGAAGAATTACTCTTGTAGATCATGAAGCAGAGTGAGTATGATGTGAGTGAACAACTAAAGAAAACACCTGCAAGAATCTTATTATTGTCACTTATCCTAAGCCCCAATGTGTATCGCCAGGCATTGCAAAGGGTCTTAAATCAGGCCTTTATGACTTTTGATATTACACCGGGATAATTTGAGAAGATTATTGGGCAAATCCAGGCACTAAATTTTGTCACCTTTTTCAGATGATAAAATTAACCTTGCTGGCTTGTGGCACAGTAAGGCTTTACATGTGATAGTTAAACGCAAAAGGATGTATTATGGCCAAATGCAACTTTGGCCAAGCTCCTAGTAGAACCATCTTCAATACGGCAAAGCAGTATGATAGTCTGAGCTTTTAACAGCATAAAAAGAGATGCATTACGAGATATTTAGCTTCTGCTCCAAATCGGAGCCTGTACTTTTGACGTCACCTTCCAAGTGATGAACAATGAGCTGGCCTATACTATGCTACTAGGGAGGCCATGGATCCACGCAGCCAATGCCATTCATTTTACCCTACACTAGAGGATCAAATATGTCATGGAGGGAAAGATAGTTACAATAAGGTGAGAGGAGGCCATGCTAGTCATAAAGCCTCATTCAGTTCCTTATGTAAAGGCGACTGAGCAGGCCCTGGAGAGTTCTTTCCAAACATTGGAGCTATAAGGGACCCCTCTAAATGATGGTGGAGCTATGGGTATGGTTGCAAAGGTAATGCACAAGAATGGTTACAAGGAAAAAAAGGGATTAAGGGCCATGCTGTAAGGGATCGTTGAGCCTATAATGGCAACCCAGAGGAATAGGCACTCACGTTTAGAGTATGAAGAGGATGCTTTGGTGGACAGGAGTTTTTATATGAGAAATATGCTTGGATATCAGAAATAAGGTTTCACCTGAAAAGAAGAGGAGCATCCCTCAAATTGAAGACATTTTCCCCAGACCAATTATTGAAAAAGCAAAGGAAGAGGGTGAAAAACCTCCGTCAGATGTATATGTCAATGTCTTATAACCAAGTCTCACACCAGAGATGCTGATTATGCTAATTCCAGAAGGCTAAGAACTGGATAACTAGGATGCTGAGGATATCCCTATGCTTTTCTTCGAGTAATGTATATCTAGTTACCAACACTTGATCACTCTATCCATGGTGACAAGTGGAATTTTGTAGATGGACCTTTCCCTGTGATGAAACATTAATAAATTAATAGTGCAATTTCTAAATTCTGTGTCTAATATATTCTTTTTGTTTAAAGCCCATTGTTAAATTCCATCCTTTAATATACTTCATTTTAATTTCTTTCAGGACTGCTGATTAACCAAAACATAACAACTAAATTGACTATAAAATTCCTTATGTTAACTTTGAAAGACCCATAATTGCCATAGATACAAGTGATTCTGATGAAGAGGAAGAGACTGTACCCTTGAGGGAGCAAATGGGAAAACCAGAATTAAATAAGCCCACTCTTATGCCTTATTGATATGGAATAAGCATCTTAAATTTAGGGATTGAAGAGAATTAGAATGAACTCAAAATTGTAAATAATAAGGAGTTAGAGAACATGATTCAGTTGCTGAGGGAGTTTATTGATGTATTCTCTTAGAGCTATGACAACATGCCGAGTTTGGATCCCCAAATAGTAACTTATAAGATCCCTCTGATCCCTAGAATAGTCCCAGTAAAGCAGAAATTAAAAAGAATGAACCCAAATACGCTACTCAATGTCAGGGATGAAATTTAAAAACAGTATGATTCTAGGTTCTTAGAAGTCATGAAATATCCTGAGTGGATATCTAATGTCATCCCTATGATGAAAAAGGATGGTAGAGTAAGAGTATGTGTCGACTAAAGGGACCTTAATAAAGCAAGTTTGAAGGATGATTTTCCTCTTCTGCTTATAGATGTTTTAGTTAATAATGCGGTAGGACTGGGAAGATCTTCATGTATTGATGGAGCCTTAAGTTATAATCAGATCTTGATGGATAAACAGGATAAAGAGAAAACTGTCGTCATCGCCCAGTGGGGGGTATTTTGTTATAGAGTTATGCCTTTCGGATTGAAGAATGCTGGTGCTACTTATCAATGTATCATGGTCACATTATTCCACTGTATGATGCATAAAGAAGTCAAGATCTACATGGATGATATGATGATTAAGTCCAGAGGAACTAAAAGCCATATGCAGGTGTTGAAAAGAGTATTTGAAAGGCTAAGAAAATATCTGTTGAAGCTAAACCCAGAAAAATGTGTATTTAAGGCAAAGTCAGGGAAATTACTGGTATTCATAGTTAGTGGGAAAGGGATAGAAGTTGACCCAGATAAAGTTCGAGCCATTCAAGAAATGCCATCACCAAAAACAGAAAGGATGTGCGCAGCTTTCTGGGAAAATTGAATTACATTTCAAGATTCATCTCTAATCTTATAGCCAAGGCTGAGCCCATTTTCAAACTGCTAAAGAAGAATAATGCTTCAAAGTGGGATGAAGCCTGTCAAGTAGCCTTTGAAAAGATTAAGCAATACTTATTAAATCCGCTTGTATTAGTTCCTCCAGTAGTAGGCAGGCCATTGATTTTATATATGGCAGTTTAGCAGACTTTGATGGGTTGTGTTTTGGGGTAACATGGTGACACTAGGAGAAAAGAGAGAGCCATTTACTATTTGAGCAAAAAGTTTAACAAAAGCGAGTCGCGGTATTCAATTGTAGAAAAAACATGTTGTGCATTGGCATGGACAACAAACCGACTCAAACACTATATGTTGAATTATAAAATGTGGCTCATCTCTAGGATAGATCCAATCAAGTACGTTTTCAAGAGCCCATTCATACTTGGAAGATTAGCAAAATGGCAAGTCATGTTTTAGAATATAACATTATCTATATGACAAGAAAGGTAGTAAAGGGGAGTGTGATAGCAGACCTCCTAACAGAGAACCCAATTGATAATTATGAGGCTCTAGACTTTGAATTCCCAGACGAGCATGTCAATGCAGTCAGCAAGGATACTGAGGGGCAGGATGATGTGTGGGAGATGTATTTCGATGGGGCAGTTAATCTTTCCAGTAATGGGATTGGGGCAGTACTAGTCTCCCCATATTGGAAATAGTTCCCAATAGCAGTGAGGCTAAAATTTGAGTGTACTAATAATGTTGCAGAATATGAATTCTGTGTGAGTGGTTTGCAAGCTGCCATTGAAATGAAAGTAAAGAAATTAGAAGTGTATGGAGACTCTACATTGATTATCTATCAAGTTAAGGGAGAATGGCAGACCAGAGACCCAAAGCTGATCACGTACTAGAAGTATCTCCTGGAGCTGATTAAGGAATTTGAAGAAATCTCCTTCACTTACTTGAGCCATGATAAGAACTAATTCACAGATGCTTTGGCCACTCTAGCAGTGATGACTCAAATGGAGGAGGGGCAGATAACACAGTTATTACAAATTAAGGCAAGAAGCAAACCAGCATACTGCCTTATGATTGAAGAAGAGGTGGATGGTAAGTCCTAGTATCATGACATTTAGCTGTACATCAAAACTGGAGAATATCCTTCTGGGGGCAAGTAGAAGTGAGAAAAAAATGATCGGAAAATTATCACTGGGATACTTCCCCAGTGGTGAAATTCTATACAATAGAAATTTAATGGTGAACTGTTGAGGTGCATGGATGCAAAAGAGGCTAAAAGGATTCTTTTTAAAATCCATGAGGGGAACTATGCCACTCATAGCAACAAACACATGATGGCCAAGCAGATCTTATAGCGAGGTTACTTTTGGACTACTCTAAAAAGGGACTATATTGAATACTTTCGGAAATGTCATAAATGTCAAATTTATGTTGATCGAATAAACGTCCCACCTCATCAACTTTACAACGTCGTAGCCCCATGGCCATTTGCGATTTGGGGTATTGATGTCATCGGTCCAATTAATCCGAAGGCTTCTAATGGGCACAGATTCATTTTAGTGACCATCGATTATTTTACAAAATGGGTGGAAGCTACCTCATATGCCCACATCACTCAAAATGTGTTCCTAAAGTTTCTCAAGAATAATATTATCTACAGATACGACCTCTCTAGTGAAATTCTTACTAACAATGCTAAGAATTTAAATGTCCCAAATGTTCAAAAGCTGTGTGACCAATACAAAATTTGCCACCTCAACTCATCACCCTATTGACCCCAGATGAATGGAGCTGTGGAAGCTGCCAATAAGAATCTCAAATGAATAATTGAAAAGATGGCCATCACTTATAAAGATTGGCATGATATGCTTCCATTTTCTCTTTATGCCTATCAGACTACAATAAGTGTAACACCCCTCACCCGACTATAGTGTAGCCGAGCAAGGCGTGCTACATTCGATGCCGAAGCACCCTAACTTATCTTACTTTATTCCTTTAATAATTTATTCTCATTATATTTTAAATTATATTTATTTTTCTAAGGAGAAACTGATGGAGTTTCCCCTATTCTAATACCGTTTGGCGTATTTTACTATTCACCCGTTTGAAATTTTTAGTAATATTTTACAATAAAAATCTCATCAATAATTCTCATAATCATCTCATCATTTCATGCATCATCTATATATTTCAATTCTGTCTTCAAACCCATGCAATCTCATTCCTGCTCAAATTACATAATTTACAAAATAATTACATAATTTCGTAATTTACATGATATATAAATTAATTACATATGAAAAAGCTAATTTATTAGTTTACATCACATTCCTATTAATTACCTTTTCATAATCTATATTTTCATTAATTTACATGATTTGCCAACTAATTACATAAGTTTGTCAATTACAGGATATACAAATAATTTACAATATGCTAAGAATGAGCAAAATACATAACATGTGTAATATGAGCCCTATCTACATGCATTGTTGAGGAGGTGACAACCTTGTATACTTCTGACACTTCCGCAGATTTGGACTTCAAAAACCCCAGTCTAATGTCCACTGGGTTTTTACCTTCAGTACATACGCGAAGGAAACAATCCATTGCGATAAGCATTGCTGCTTAGTGGTGCAATATTATAGCAAGAAAATAATATACAAATAAAGGTAGAAATAAACCATAATTATTTATATTTATGGCTTATTGCTTTTATCTATGCCTAAGCAACCTATGACAGACTATAAAGACTGAATACGCGGAAGTATACTCATTAGACATCCGTATGTCTACCCAGTATACAACGGTCATATCAGGCACAAGGCCAGTGGGTAGGCATAAGGCAGTAATAATGAAAATTAGCACTATGGCCATCGGGCAGGCATAAAGCCAGTAGAACAATCATCTTAGACATATGTTGTCTGTCAATGATTATCCCTGTGGGCAGTATTGCAATATGTAGTCCCTAATTGGTATACCAATCAATCCAAGCTATATAAATGAGTCTATGTGTACTTTAGGCAAAATAATGTTATTTCATAACTATAGTTTTATTAATTCATGTTATTTTTATGCTTAACAAAGCATTCTATTTTATTTCATATCATATGCTAAGTTATTTTATGAACCTTTCTCATGGTCCAGAATTTGGCAATTTCTAGAGTCTTCCTTTGTCTAATTAGTTGGTCATGTTATAGTCATTTTTAGGCCTAAGGTTCTCCATAGAAGTTGTTACCCTATGTCTTATAGTCACTCAAAAAATTTTATTACAATTTTTCAAGTTTTGTAGAATTAATTATGGGCAAATCACTGGCTTGGACTCATGTACCCTGTTCTACCAGGATTCATGTTTAGGTTAGAAACTTTGACTCCCATTTTAGGGTTCTTATGTTCATAATTTAAGGACCAAGTCTAAGACAAAGTTGGAGCCCTGTTTCTTAGGATTCCAGATGTTAGTAGTATGCCCTAGAGCATATCATTTAGTATGTATCTTGTACATATTTTATTAATAAAAGGCATTTCCACTTTTCCATTTACATAAGATATTTATGCGTAATAGAAAAGGTCCATTGATATTTTGTTAGAAATTCTATTCTTAAGTTGTTAAGAATATGAGTGACAGTATTTCTAGTACAAAGCATCATAAATAGGTTCACAATCGAGGATACTTCATAATAAGGACATGACTTATCCAGAAAGATTGTATTCATGTTTGTTCCCAAGTTATTTATATGAGATATAATAATAAGATGGAATGGTGAGTCTCATGCCATATAACAAACATGATAGGCACTTATAAATGATAAGTAGGCCGAACCAGTGACACTTATGACAAGCACATGGAGTTTACTCTTGTCAATGTTTTGTCATAAATCATATCAGTGCATATAATCTTTAGACTTGAGATAGCACAGTTATCTTGTATATAAGTAGTTTGAGTTTGATAGTGCTTTCATACTTGTACTGTGTATGGGTATATGGGCATGTGTTGGCTCCTACTAGTTATATATGGAGGTAGGTGTTGATCAAGATGGAATATGTTCCTCTAAGTAAATAGAGATAAAATCCTATGTTCATTTAATTATTCTTGATGTTTAAAGTTCCTGGCCAGGACAGATAGATTTAATCAGAAAAGAGTTGCTGATGAGAAAATCTTTTTAATCAAGAACTGGAATTGAAAGAGAACATAATATTCATAGCAAATGGAGTTTGACATAAACCATGACTCCAGCTTGAGTTGGGATTTTGTAATAGAGAGATTCTAGTGCATGGTAACATATGATTATAGGTTCATTTAAGGTAAATCTTATTACTGATTGGGTGGCCATGGCATGCCATGCTAGGTGTTAACCATGGTCTATGAGGTGCATAAAATGATTTAGAGAAATCATTTATGGCAAGAAAGAGTTCTGATGATATTAAGAGTTGATATCATGTCTCATTGCCAATTAGTGATGAGCCTAGTAAGTCACACACATATACAAGTTATCACCTAATTAAATATGATTTAATTAATTAATTAAAGAGTTTAATTGATTAATTAAATAGGTTTGGTTTGCAATTAGATTGCAAAGTCCCTAGCATGACTTGAAACCAAATCTAGATTATTGGATTTATAGTATAAGTTAAATTTATATTTAAAGTGTGTAAATATGAATTTAATTATTGAGAAATTAGTTAATAGAGATTAATTAATTAATTTTCAATTGATATAAATTGATTAGAAGAAGAGAAATAATTATTTTGGGTTAAGAACTCAAAATTTAGACACAGGGGCATTTTGGTCATTTCACAGGGTGACATGTGGCACCATGAGATGGTGACACATGGCATTACATATAAGCTTGCCAAATGTCTTTTAATCATGTAAGATGATTAAAATTAAGATTAAATGTGGGTTTGACACTTGGCACAATGTGATTGAGTCAATTAAACCTAGAACCAATCAAAGGGTGACATGTGGCAAGGGTTTAATGTGTTGACCTAGCTATATAAGTGTTGTTATAAAAAGAAAATAAGACAACCAGCTACTGTTCTCATTTGTGCCGCCACCTTGAGGCTCTCCCTCTCTTCTTCTTCATCTCTTATCTATTCCAAGAGATTAGCAAACAATCTCTTGAATTAAAAATACTAGAAATCATTTCTAGTGTCCTGTTTACATCTTTAATTTCGTAAAAGGTAAAACTTGATTTTCTAATTAATAGAAAAAGCTTTAGAAGCTGTTCAAGGGCTGCCATAGGTATTCTTAGTGTGGATATGCTACAGGAACAACATCTGGTGTCCTGAAGACACATGTCAAAGGCGCAAATACACTGCAGTGCATCAAGAGGTTAGTGTGTTTATTCTTAATTTAATCTAGGGTTCTAAAATTAATCTGATGAATTTCAAAATCTTAAATGGCAAATACAGATCCAAAAACATATTAAAAGATTTTTAATATGTTGTTTATCATTGAAATCAAATAGATAAAAATAAATCTTGCATGATGCATGTGACCCTAGGTGAAAATTTTTGAATTCAATAGTATAAACTTATGTTTTTAACGCTTCCATTCCTTCAATTGGTATCAGAGCCACTATATTTGCCATTTAGATTGTTGATTATATGATTTAATTGTGTGTTTTGATCATGAGATGATTTATCCATTGCTGGTTGCAATGGATGTGTGGCAGCATGCTTGAAGAACACCATCTTTGGTGCACCAATTTTGGCTTCTATTGGTGGCTCAAGGTTTGACTTTTTAGTTCTGCAATTATTGTATGATCTAAGGTCTATTCTATGACTAATTAAAGTGTTTAATTAGTAGTTTTAATCACACAATTAAGTTTTGATTCGAATCAAAATTTTAAATATTGTTTGAATGTGATTCAAATCTGAATTTTAAAACTTGTTTAAATGTGATTCAAATCTGAATTTTTAAAGTTGTTTGAATCATATTTAAATCTGATTTTTTAAAATTGTTTGAATAATATTCCGATATGAATTTTTAAAAATTGTTTGAATGTGATTCAAATCTTATTTTTTTAAAATTGTTTGAATGTGATTCAAATCTGAAGTTTTAAGGTTGTTTGAATGTAATTCAAATCTGAATTTTTAAATTTGTTTGAATGAGATTTAAATCTAAATTTTTAAATTTATTTGAATCATATTCAAATATGGATTTTTAAGTTGAATATGAGATATTCAATTTAATTTAAGTATGTATATTTTATTTAAATGTTAAATAGTGATATGCATGATGGATGATCATGGACTATAAAAAACCAATGTGATTGGATTTATTTCTTTTATGTTTCTTTGGGATTGTAAATTAATTAATTTTTTTTAATTTATTTTGAGCATGTATTATTAAGTTTGTAATAATTTTTGGATTGTAATTTCATTTGTTTAAGTTCTTGTAAATTTGCCTTGGTATGCCAAGGATTACTATGTAATTGGATTGCAAGAAGTTTAAGGAGGTTAAGAGCATTGGTGGGACCAGTAAGAGGAATTCAAGATCAAGTGTTGATTATGTACTCCTTCAGCAACTATTGTAAAATGAATGAATGAAATGCACCTAGGAATGCCCTGATTCAATTCTTGGTGGCTCAGAGTTGAATCCCTTAGAAAATCCATGATCATACCATATTTACTGCTTATCCATGAATGCATGAGATGTATGGGAATGTATGCAATTATATGATATATGCATGCTAAATGGATAATATACAAAGTGAGACCTTAATAGTAATTAGGATGACCATAAAATCTTCCAAACAAATGATTAAGTTGGAAATGCTATAATTAAAGTAATTATAACATGGGCCCTCCATTGGGGCAATGATTTTAAGAAATTTTAAATAGCTGCATAAGATGCAATTAATTTAAGAGATTTTCTTAAGAATAATTGTTAAGCATGAGATGTTGTAAATATGTAAATGGTTTGGTGGCCAATATTGGATGTACCTGAGAACATTAAAATTATTTGCATAATTACTGGCTCAATGGGATCAACTTAACTAATGCAAGATAAGTCAATAATGGATGCACCTGAGATTTTGAGCATTAGGGGCTAGGTAAAGGATTGAACCTCATATGAGTTGTAAGGCAAGGAGTTGCTCACTTATAGTTTATTGTAATTGCAATAACGGATGTACCTATGGATGATCAATAGAATTATAAGAATTCAATCACCCACTAGAAATCCATCCAACTAGGATTTCCGTTTTCTACTTTGGAAGTGTAGGATTCGCTAAGTTAGTAGGAGGACCAATTTGATTAAAAAACCATAATCATTTTAGTTAATTACTTGATACATTTACTAATTAATCTGATTATTTTCTACAGTTAATTTTCTGATAATAATGAGCATAGAACAACCACCACCATCCAATATCTTTGCAAGCATACTTGATCGAAATAGGTTGACAGGACCTAATCTCTCTGATTGGCTAAGAAATTTTAACCTTGTCCTAAACCTTGAACATATAGGATATGTTCTAGACTCAAATGTTCTTGGTCCCTTACCTCCAGAGGCCACTCAAGAGGAACATGAAACTTTGGACAAGTGGAAGGAGCATGATATGAGAGCTAAGTATTACATGCTTGCTTCCTTGAGTAATGAGCTACAGAAGCAGCATGAGAACATGCAGAGTGCAAGTGAGATCCTCCACCTATAAGAGTTGTATGGTGAGCACAGTAGGAATGCTAGGTATGAATATCTAGGCATCTGTTCCGCATGAGAATGTCTTCTGCTGGAAAGTCCAACAAGAAGAAGGGCAATAAGAAAAAGAAACCTCAGATTCCTGGTCCTTCCAAGAAAATAGCTAAATAGAAAGGGAAGACTAAAGCTGATGGAGGCAAAGGAAAGTGTTTCCACTGCCAGAAGGATGGGCACTGGAAAAGGAACTGCCCAGAGTATCTTGCTTCTCTGAAGGACAAGAAGAATAAACCTTTGGAAGGTATGTCCATATCTTGTTATTTAGATTCTGATGATACTCATAGTTCATCTATAGCTTGGATTTTAGATATTAGTGCTAGTTCTCACATTTCTAATCATATGCAGGAACTAGCAAATAGTAGCAGCTTGCGTTCTCAAGATGTTAGAGTCCGGATTGGCAATGGTTCAACTGTTGAAGCTTTTGCCACAGGATCTAATCTTTTTACATGTTTGGACATATTTTGTGTTTGGATAATATTTTATTTGTACCTTATGCTTTTAAGAACATCATTTCTATATATAGTTTGACTAAAAATGGCTATGAATTTCAGTTCACAGATGATGTTTGCAATATTTATTTTGGAAATAAATATGTTGGTTCGGGTTATATGAATGATGGTATTTATTTTTTGGATAATAATGACAAACACAAAATGAATGCAAGTGATCTAAATGAATGCAATGCCATGGTGAAAACCAACTCAAGTTCAAAACATATTTGGCACTTAAGGTTATGTCATGCTGCAAATAGGATTGCAAAACTAAAGAAAATGGGGATTCTATCCTCATTGGGCTCTGAGCCTACTCTAACTTGTGAATCTTACCTTCAGGGCAAAATGACTAGATCACCCTTTGTTGGACAAGGGCTAATGGCTGAAAATATTTTGGAGCTAATACATAATGATGTATGTGGTCCATTTAAGGAAATGGCTAGAGGCGATTTTCATTACTTTATTACCTTTACTGATGATAAATCAAGGTTTGGGTATTTGTATTTGATGAAATACAAACATGAATCCTTTGAAAAGTTCAAAGAATTTAAATCTGAAGTAGAAAATCAAACAGGAAAGAGTATTAAAGCTCTTCGATCAGATTATGGGGGTGAATATTTGAGTACTGAATTTGATGAATACTTGAGTGAGTATGGCATTGTTTCCCAGCTGACTCCTCCAGGAATGCCATAGTTGAATGGTGCATCTGAAAGGAGAAATCGTACCCTATTGGATATGGTACGTAGTATGATGAGCTATACTGATATGCCAATCTCCTTTTGGGGATTTGCATTAGAATCAGCTTTGTATATTCTGAATAGGATTCCATCAAAATCAGTTTCTTCCACACCTTATGAGATATGGCATGGAAGAAAACCAAGTCTTAAGCATGTTAAGATTTGGGGTTGTCCAGCTTATATTAAAAAGCTGAACACTGATAAATTAGAAACCATATTAGAAAAAGGTCAATTTGTTAGATATCAAAAAGAGAGTTTTGGATATTATTTTTATTTGCCTAATTCACAAAAGGTTGTGGTGAGTAGAGATGCTACATTTCTTGAACAACAGTTTGTTCAAGAAGGAGGCAAAGGAAGGAAAATAAAGTTAGAATGGGAGAATTCTGATCATCCAACAGATTAGATGGATATAGATCCATCTAGTCAACCTACACCCGTTGATGAAACATCTACAGCTGTTCCTCGTAGAACAACCAGGGTATCTCACCCACCAGTGAGATATGGTTTTCTTCATGAAGAAGAACAAGAGTTGTCTACTCATGAAGAAGTAGACCATGGAGATGATCCACTTACCTATGAAGAAGCTATATCAGATATAGACTCTTCAAAATGGATTGATGCTATGAAATCTGAAATTGATTCCATATATAAGAATCAAGTTTGGAATCTTATTGACCCACTTGAAGGTATTGTACCTATAGGGAACAAATGGGTTTTCAAGAAGAAAATTGGTTCTGATGGAAAGGTAGAGACCTATAAGAAAAGGCTAATAGCGAAAGGGTTTTGCCAAAGGCAAGGAATCGACTATGAGGAGACTTTCTCGCCTATTGCTATGCTTAAATCAATTAGGATTCTATTAGCAATAGCTGCATACTATGATTATGAGATTTGGCAGATGGATGTCAAAACAGCTTTTCTCAATGGATACATTGAAGAAAACATTTTCATGGAACAACCTAGGGGTTTTGAATCCCAAGATGGTTCCAAGGTATGCAAGCTAAAGCGATCCATTTATGGGTTGAAGTAAGCTTCGAGGAGTTGGAACATCCATTTTGATGAAGCCATTAAATTCTTTAGTTTTATCAAAAATGAGGATGAGCCATGTGTATATAAGAAGGTTAGTGACAGTGCTATCACTTTCCTTATCTTATATGTGGATGACATAATGTTGATGGGTAATGACACAGGTATGTTGAAAACTATAAAGGTATGGTTGTCAAATACATTCTCCATGAAAGACTTAGGGGAGGCAACCTATATTCTTAGGATTCGCATCTATAGAGATAGAGCGAAAAGAATAATTGGTTTATCTCAAAGTCTATACATGGAAAAGGTGTTAAAGAGGTTTAACATGCTTGACTCCAAGTGAGGATTATTACGAGTGAGACATGGTATCCATCTTTCTAAAGAGATGTCTCCAAAGACACCTGAAGAAAGAGATAAGATGGCCAAGATTCCATATGCTTTGGCTATTGGAAGTTTAATGTATGCAATATTGTGTACTAGGCCGGATATCACATATGCTGTTAGTTTGACTAGCAGGTATCAATCCAATCCAGGTTTGGAGCACTGGATAGCTGTCAAGAATTTCCTTAAGTACTTGAGAAGAACTAAGGATTTATTCTTGATCTATGGAGGTGAAGACTTGTAATTGGATAGTTATACTAATTCTGATTTCTAATAAGATATTGATGATAGAAAGTCTACCTCTGGATATATATTCATTTGTAATGGAGGTGCAGTTAGTTGGAAGAGTTCCAAACAGAGTACGACTACAGATTCCACTACAAAGGTCGAGTATATTGCTGCATAAAATGCTGTAAAAGAAGATGTTTGGATATAAGAAACCCCGGTCTCACTAGAGATCTAAACACATAGAAAGGTACTACCATATTATCAAAGATATAGTTGGGCAAGGGGATATAGCCATGCAGAAAAATAACATCAACTGAAAAATCCAGCTGATCCATTCACTAAGCCTTTGTCACAAGCTCAGTTAGACCGACATCTTGAGAAGATGGGTCTAAGGTATTGTAATAAATGGCTCTAGTGCTAGTGGGAGATTGTTAGTAGTATGCCCTAGAGCATATCATTTAGTATGTATCTTGTACATGTTTTATTAATAAAAGGCATTTCAACTTTTTCGTTTACATAAGATATTTATGTGTAATAGAAAAGGTCCATTGATATTTTGTTAGAAATTCTATTTTTAAGTTATTAAGAATATGAGTGACAGTATTTCTAGTACAAAGTATCATAAATAGGTTCACAATCGAGGATACTTCATAATAAGGACATGACTTATCCAGAAAGATTATATTCATGTTTGTTCCCAAGTTATTTATATGAGATATAAATAAGATGGAATGGTGAGTCTCATGCCATATGACAAACATGATAGGCACTTATAAATGATAAGTAGGCCGAACCAGTGACACTTATGACAAGCAGATGGAGTTTACTCTTGTCAATGTTTTGTCATAAATCATATCAGTGCATATAATCTTTAGACCTGAGATAGCATAATTATCTTGTATATAAGTAGTTTGAGTTTGATACTGCTTTCATACTTATACTGTGCATGGGTATATGGGCATGTGTTGGCTCCTACTAGTTATATATGGAGGTAGGTGTTGATCAAGATGGAATCTATTCCTCTAAGTAAATAGAGATAAAATTCTATGTTCATTTAATTGTTCTTGATGTTTCAAGTTCCTGGTCAGGACAGATAGATTTAATTAGAAAAGAGTTTTTAATGAGAAAATCTTTATAATCAAGAATTGGAATTAAAAGAGAACATAATATTCATAGCAAATGGAGTTTAACATAAACCATGACTCCAGCTTGAATTGGGATTTTGTAACAGAGAGATTCTAGTGCATGGTAACATATGATTATAGGTTCATTTAAGGTAAACCTTATTACTGATTGGGTGGCCATGGCAAGCCATGCTAGGTGTTAGCCATGGTCTATAAGGTGCATAAAATGATTTAGAGAAACTATTGATGGTAAGAAAGAGTTCTTATGATATTAAGAGTTGATATCATGTCTCATTGCCAATTAGTGATGACCTAGTAAGTCACACACATACACAAGTTATTACCTAATTAAATATGATTTAATTAATCAATTAAAGAGTTTAATTGATTAAATAAATAGGTTTGGTTTGCAATTAGATTGCAAAGTCCCTAGCATGACTTGAAATCAAATCTAGATTATTGGATGTATAGTATAAGTTAAATTTATATTTAAAGTGTTTAAATATGAATTTAATTAATGAGAAATTAATTAATTAATAGAGATTAATAAATTAATTTATATTTGATATAAATTGATTAGAAGAAGAGAAATAATTATTTTGGGTTAAGAACTCAAAATTAAGAAACAAGGGCATTTTGGTCATTTCACAGGGTGACATGTGGCACCATGAGATGGTGACACATTGTCTTTTAATTATGTAAGATGATTAAAATTAAGATTAAATATAGGTTTGACACTTGACACAATGTGATTGGGTCAATTAAACCTAGAACCAATCAGAGGGTGACATGTGGCAAGGGTTTAATGTGTTGACCTACCTATATAAGTGTTGTTACGAAAAGAAAATAAGGCAACCAGCTACTGTTCTGATTTGTGCCGCCACCTTGAGGCTCTTCCTCTCTTCTTCTTCATCTCTCATCTATTCCAAGAGATTAGCAAACAAACTCTTGAATTAAAAATACAAGAAATCGTTTCTAGTGTCCTGTTTACATCTTTAATCTCTTAAAAGGCAAAACTTGATTTTCTAATTAATAGAAAAAGCTTTAGAAGCTGTTCAAGGGCTGCCATAGGTGTTATTTGAGTGGACAAGCTACAGGGATAACATCTGGTGTCCTAAAGGCGCATCTCATAGGCGCAAATACACTGCAGTGCATCAAGAGGTTAGTGCGTTTATTCTTGATTTAATATAGGGTTCTAAAATTAGTCTGATTAATTTTAAAATCTTAAATGGCAAATACAGATCCGAAAACATATTAAAAGAGTTTTAATATATTGTTTATCATTGAAATCAAATAGATAAAAATAAATCTTGCATGATGCATGTGACCCTAGGTGAAAAATTTTGAATTCAATGGTATAAACTTGTGTTTTTCATGCTTGCGTTCCTTCACCAGATAAGTATGGCTTATCCTAAGTAGAGCTTCCTAGTGGGAGATATGGCTAAATGAGTTTTTTGGGGTCAAATTATCACTTAGGTAATTTCCAAAATTCATATGCTAACTTAACCTAATAAATTGGCCTAGTTCCCTTAGTGTCTGGATTTTGGTTAAAAGACCAATTTTGTAAATACATTTCTTATAGAAATTTTTCCATGGGTTTCATTGAATTTTTGTTTTTGTACACCAAGTTATGGCCATCTTGCCAAAACTGGTTGGGTGAGCTTTAGTCCAGGAAATTGAAGTAAGAATGCTACAGGTCAGTTTGGTATCCTAAATTGAGTCAACAATTACATTTGGTTAAAGGCATTTAAGGGCTTGGTGTTCTGAATGAAAGTTGTAGTCCTATGTCTAATCTTTCCAATGGTATAAAATTCAGGTCATTTGGACCTTTCTACCAGGATTTATGGACATTGTTCATTTGGTCATTTTTCTAGGTTTAGTGTTTTCATACCCAAATTGGGATAGTAAATTGACCAAGATTTTGATAGAATTTAGGCAGGGTTTCTTCATGAAAAATGGCATATTTTGAGTCTATTTTCACCTCCAATTAGACTTGTACCAATTGGATTCACACAACTTCAGTTATAACTTAAAAAATACACTGGACTCATAGGTCCAAATTTCCTACAGAAGAGAAGCACTCCTAATATTCATTCCTCCTTACTCCTAACTATAATTTATCATTCATAACACTTCAAATGATCAATAAACAGTCTCAACAAGATCAATCTTAAGCCATAACACTAAGGTACCAAAATTAATTCAAACTCTAACTCAAAATTTCTCAAATCGTGCAAACCTTATACCAATCATTAAAGGAGCGGAAGCATGAAAAATACAAAGTTTATACCATTGAATTCAAAATTTTTCATCTAGGATCACATGCATCATGCAAGATTTATTTTTATCTATTTGATTTCAATGATAAACAACATATTAAAACTCGTTTAATATGTTTTTGGATCTATATTTTCCATTTAAGATTTTAGAATTAATCAGATTAATTTTTAGAACCCTATATTAGATCAAGAATAAATATATTAACCACTTGATGCACTGCAGCGTATTTGTACCTTTGGGATGCATCTTTAGGACACCAGATGTTGTCCTTCTAGCTTGTCCACACCAAGTTCACCGATAGTAGCCCTTGAACAGCTTCTAAAGCTTTTTCTACAAATTAGAAAATCAAGTTTTGCCTTTTAAGAGATTAAAGATGTAAACATGACACTAGAAACGATTTCTAGTATTCTTAATTCAAGAGATTGTTTGCTAATCTCTTGGAATAGATGACAGATGAAGAAGAAGAGAGAATGGGAGCCTCAAGGGTGGCGGCACAAAGGAGGCAATAGCTGATTGTGATTTTTTCTTTTCATAACAACACTTATATAGCTAGGTCACCACTTAAAACCCTTGCCACATGTCATATTCTGATTGGCTCTATGTTTAATTGACCCAATCACATTGTGCCGAGTGTCAAACCTATATTTAATCTTAATTTTAATAATCTTGCATGATTAAAAGACATTTGGCAAGCTTATGTGTAATGCCATGTGCCACCATCTCATGGTGCCACATGTCACCCTGTGAAATGACCAAAATGCCCCTGTGTTTTAATTTTGAGTTCTCAACCCAAAATAATTATTTCTCTTCTTCTAATCAATTTATATCAAATATAAATCAATTAATTAATCTTTATTAATTAATTTTTCATTAATTAAATTCATATTTGAACACTTTAAATATAAATTTAACTTATACTATACATCCAATAATAAATGATATGCTCTAGGGCATACTACTAACAATCATCATATATATCTTGTCTTCCATCTATTCTAAGTTAGAAATTGGATTTTATTGCAATTAATTCCATTATCCATCACTACCCTAGGCTGGCCGAAATTTAGCCATGTAATATACTCAACAATTCTTTTTAATTTCTTTCAATTTTTATTTCCTTATGCATGCTTAACATAGTTTAAGAAGAAAGAAAGAGTTACATAGCACTAACCTTTTTGATGACTTTCTTCGCTTGTTAAAACTTTGAGTTTTCTACTTCTTGTGGGTGCCTAGAGTTAATCTAAGGTGTGAGGATCAAGTTTAGTGAGGAAAGCAAGTGGTTTTATGGAGTAATTAAGTGGGAGATGGGGCTTTAAGTGAAGGGAAATGGTGGAGCTCCAATGGTGATTCTTGGCGAATAACTAGGAAGGAAGAAGAAGCAGAATTTTCTAGTTAATTTTATCTCTTTTTAAGAGTTTTATGAGGGCTTGTTGTATTTTGATTGGTGGAGGGCTTCTAATTGCATGATGGTGACATATGTATGATGCCATAATAGGCATTTTCCTTCATTTTTCTTTCTTTCTTTTCTACTCATTTTCAATTAAATTTTTAGCAATATTTATTCATATTTTATATCATATAATTTATTTACTTCACTGGACAAGTTGGTCAAAAATCATCTCAGAAAACAAAATGACTAAAATGCCCTTCGTTTTGCTTAATAGACTAAAATTGTCTATACCGATCTAATAATTTTTCTGATCATTTTCTTGGCATTCTAATGCCATCGAAATCTCAATGACTATTTTCTGGAGTCTCAAAAATTATTTCACTAGGTTTCCCTAGAGTTTAGGGCTACTAGCTATCTTTACGGCAACATCCCGTTAGGTCACCCACCACCCGGGCACCGGCTCATTTAACTCATTTGCAATTTACTTCTTTTATTTTTTCTTAATTTTCCTTTGTCTTTATTCAGTCAATTTATTCCTCCTCACTCTAGTTGGAGTGTAATTCCAATCATCTTGACTATCCAGACAGACATTAGTCTTCGAAACAGTAGAATGTATGGACTACCTAAAGTGAGGGCATTACAACTAACGTCTATTCGGACTGCTGAAATGTCTGAAACCGCCCTTAAATTAAAGTAAGGAGTCATAATTTAATTTAATAAAAATCAAGTAAGATTGTAGGAAAATAAAAGAAATGGATTAAAGGAAAATAAAAGAAATGGATTAGAAATCAGTTAAATGTGCACAAGTCCTGGCAATGAGTAACTCCCCTCGAAGTGGCTAAAGATCAGTATTTTGAGTCTGTTTACCACTTCAATTCATGTAAGACCTTGTAAAACTCTTAATTAAGACTTAATTAAGGTATAATTATGACTTAGTAAGTCAAATATATGAAAAGAAGTAAAAGTATTCACATAAGTGGCAAACTAAATGGGTATGCACATGCTTCCTATCTTACTTAGGGAGTTGGCCACTAAGAGTTAGAGGACTAAGGTGAATTAATCAATAAGTTAAGGGGCGAATAAAAGATTAGAGGACTAATTTGAATCAATTATAAAGTTAAGGGAATAATTTAGAAATAATAAAAAATACCTTATGGACCAGTGGGTAAAGGGATGAAGGACTAATGGTAAAAGAGGAGATAAAATTTTTTGCCTTATTGTAACACCTCTATTTGCATAGCCTGGTATATTTCACTATTCCAGTGACCGGTGTCAGTCTGGACAATTAAGAGAATTAGAACCACGTCTAAGACACCTAGTTAAGCTCTGAACACAAATAATTAGTAATTGCCAAATAGTTAAGTATAAATAAGAAAAACAGAACATAAGAACTTAAATGAGTCGAGAGTCATAGCGATGGGTGACCTTATCGGGAATGACTGCGTGGTCAGTCTAAACTCAAATTTTGAACCGTAAAATGTGACGCTGCGGTCCTTAGGACTATTGCGAACATAGTGGAAAAGAGAAAAATCACGAAGAAGAGTTGTTAAGCTGGTCAAATAATTAGGTTAGGAATCAGGAAGAAATATTAAATTACTTGCAAATTGGATCGAACCGACGAGGGACAATTTGGTCAATTCACCCCTAGAGTTGACTCCTGACCTAATTGTCCAATAAAATTGGAGAAAAGAAAATTTTGAGATCAAGAATTAAATTAAAGAAGCAAAAGGAAAAGAAATGAAAAAGAAATGAAAAATTCAAAAATCAAAGGTTATGACATCATGCATGACATAAGCATGATCTCATTAAAACTATAATTTTAACTTATGAAAATATAAGGATAATTACACATTAGTAAAGATAAAAACTTAAAAAGAAAATACACTTCTTCTTCCCATACAATCAGCCGCCCATTTCTCTCTACCTCTCTCTTTCTCCTTGGTTCCACCATTGATGAACCTAAAAGCTCTTACAAACCTTAAACTCTAACCCTAAAATTAGTAGCTCTATCAACAAAACTTTGATAATCAAGCTTGGACAAGAGATTAGGCACAAGAAAGAGAAGAAAATTTGAAGAATTAAAAGGATAGAAAAGCTTCACACAAGGTTAGTAACTTAAACTTGAAAATTTGTAGTTAAATGATTATGTTTTAGTTTAGTTAACTTAGATTTTAACTTAAATCTAAACAAAAATAATTGTTGAGGGACCAAATAGAAAATTCATCCAGCTAGATTTAGGGTTTGATATGAATTAATTTGATGATTTTGAATAGTTATTTGAGGTGAATTAGGTGTGTAGACAATGAATAAACACTTTAAATTGCATTAGGTTGAACTTTGTATATAGCTAGAGTTTTAAACATATGAAAAATTGAAGAAAATTTTGAGAATTGGCCAAATGATGTTATTGACCTTATTTGAATTGAGAAATGGTCAATTGTCACCATTTGTGGTGTGTATGAATTGTTGGAACCAAGTTCCAATTTGGATTGGTAAAGGTTAATCTGTAGGTAGCTTGACCTAGGTCCCTTTCAAGGACCAAAACTAAGAATTTACCAATCCAATTAGTATGAAGCCAATTGAGAATGACACTAGACACAAAATGGCACATTTTTCATTCAGGAATCATGCCCACAAAAGTGACCATAACTTAGTGAACAATGAGTCCAAATTTGGATTGGGCAAACTGACTTGTACAAAAATGACCAAATGAATAGTAGTTACGTAAATGACCATAACTTGGTCTAGGAAGGTCCAAATGACCTGAATCTTTACCAGTAGAAATCTAAGACATAGCCTTACAACTTTCATGAAGACAACAAACCCAAAATTTGACCATAAGCTGTCTAAAAACTCATCTGCAGTCAACCCACAAAAACTGCCATCAACCAGTAAATGCCTAGAATTCTGGGTAACACAAAATCCGGCCAGCCATGTTCAAATGGCCATAACTTAGGCTAAAAAACTCCAAATGGAGTGATTCAAAAAGGAAAATAAATTTAAGACAATAAGGAACAACTTCTAGGAAGAAAACTTAGCCAAATTATCACAATAATATGACCAATAGAACAGTGTAAAACTGAACACCAAAACTGAAAATTTGAAATTTGTGCCTAAGAGACTTGAAGTTTGAGAAAACAACCAAAACTAACAAATTAGGCAACCAAAATGTGGTATGTGGGTGAAATTAGAATCCCATACCTATTAAGCATTAGAAAGTCAACAAATTGACTTGAATAATGTCGTCAATAGTAACCCTAAAATGCAAATTTCAAAGAATGTCAAATTAAGCCTATTAAAGTTAGACTTAAAATTATTTTTGGACTTATGATAATTTATGGAGCTAACACACTATAAAATTGTGCGTTTCAGTGGAAAAGAATACCGGGAAAGAACCAAAAGCATCGAGCAAAGGCCACTCGTATAAGGTTTGTGCACAACATAGAATTTCTGCAAATTTTCTTCTGCAAATTGTTTTGAATGAGTTGAAATATTAAATTGTGACTCAATTGTATTGAAATATTTATTATGCTTTTGATTTAAATTATTGAAAGTTTACTTGTATGTATTTGAAATGGCAATAAATGTTTAGTAAATTGCTAAGACAGTTTTAAAACCACAGTGTCATGACCATATATTTGAATGCCTCACTAGCATGACTAGTTGGCAAAATTAGTTTTGAATTTTGATTCCTTCTCTATCTGAAGTGTTGAGGTGTGTGTCAGTAGAAGAAGAAATTTGAATTGGTACCCATATATTTGAGCTAACTAGCCTTGTGATTTCTCATAAGCCTTCCGCTGTTGAGATGAATTTGTTTTGAATGGCATGATATAATTGTGTGTTTTTATGAAATTTATTTGAGAATTCCTAAATGAAATTGTTGGACTAAAAGTTTATAAATCATGTTTTGCATATGTCTTCCATTTTTAGCAATGTATTTGAATAAGTATGATTTGAATTATGCATAAATATTATTTTAGTATGTTGTGCACTACTAAGTCATAGTACTCAGCGATGGCTGTTATTGCTGTCGCAAATATAAAGACTAGAGGAGCAGTAGAGTGAACTACTGAGGATCTTGGAGCCACCTTTCCTAAATTTTGTCGGGTATAAATTTATACCCTGAATGAATGTTTATATTTGTGTATGTAACTGTATGTATATGTAAAAACTGGTCATGAGCAGTTGTATAAAGTTGTAATAATATCATTTTGGATTTGCTAATGTAAAGTGGTTGATAAATGTAATTTGTTTTTACTTTAATGAAAAATGAATGGAAATATGGAGTTATGAATTATTGATTTGAATTTTGGAGTTTGAGAAATAATGTTGAAGTTTGTTATGGTAGTTGTTAAATTGATGAAACAAATTATTGGAATTGTTTATACACGTATTTGAAAAACTATTTTATTAAAATACATACAGACTCTGTTGAAATTTTTCTAAAATTTACGGACAAATAAAAATGAACAAAAATTTTAACTAGTTTTCAAACTCTAATTAAATGTTTTTAATACTTATTAGAAAATGCTCACCACTAAAAAAAGTAAGAAAATTATTTTAAGATCCCTTATAGGGTACTTAATGAGTTATTAGTCGGTGAAGTTTGATAGTTCATTAGGTATTCTACGAGATCATGTTATGCCTTACAGAGGCGTAAGGTGTGACATGTTTTAGTGGTATCAGAGCAAATTTTTTGAAGTATGTTTTGACTTGTGAATTTGTGTCTTTTCTTTGATAAGTACAACTGCTCAATGTCCTTATTTGTTACATACAGTGCATTACATCATAAATATGAACTAACGGAGGGAAATCTCCTTGTGTTATTTATTAAGGAGATATCTTAACTCCAATTTGAAATGGAAGAAGGGGATCGCTCAGTTGAGCAGTCAGTAAAGGCTGAGGCCTAAGGGGAAGCCCTAGCTCTCCAAAATATCAGTGGGTCAGTAACAGCAGCCCCACAAATGCCACAGTTTTTGGCACAGTTCGCTCAACAGATGGCTGCGATATTCCAACAAATGGCTGGAAGCATGCCTACCCAAGCTCCACTTCAAACACCTGTGGTGCAACTACAGCCTCTAGCCAGGCAGTATGACAGACTACTTAAGTATGGGGCTATAGAATTTAAGGGTACAGTGGACCGTTTAAAGGCAGAGCAGTGGTTGGAGAGAATGGATAGAGTGTTCAAGAAACTGCACTGCCCCGATGAACTAAAATTCGATATTCAGTGTCTTTGTTGCAAGGGGATGCATATGACTGGTGGAAGACCATCCCCCACAGTTTGGCATGAACTGCCAGTATTGACTTGGGACAACTTCATTAGAGAGTTCAGAGAGAAATATGTCCTAGATGCATATGTAGGTCATAAAATACAAGAATTTCTAAGTCGGAAGCAAGGCAACAGATTAGTGGCAGAGTATGAGAGGGAGTTCTTCTGCTTAAGCCATTATGCTAGGAGTCTCCTATCTACCAGTAAGGAAAGGTGCAAGAGATTTGAGACAAGTTTGAAGCCCAGTTTGAGGATGCAAGGAGTGGATTTAGACACAGTAACTTCTCTGAGCTCATCTCTCAGGCACTTGAGTTGGAAAGGATTGAATTAGAAGCAACCCCAGCAAAAGAGAAATATGAGAAGACTGAAAAATCAGAGAAAGATAAAGGGAAAAAATTAGTAGAGCAAAGTCCCAGTGGTACATCTGGAAAAAAGAAGAAATTTGGCAGACCTAACAAAGTTAGAGGTGGAAGGTTTGGAAGGGGCCGATTCTTTAGACAGAGACCCTCTAGATCTGGTCAGCAGTCGACCAGGGGTTCATATCCTCCCCGCCCCTGTGAGACATGTGGCAAGATTCATGGGGGAGAATGTTATTGGGCAACAGGAGCTTGCTTTAATTGTGGAGGCAAGGGCCATCATGCTAAGGACTACACATGTCACACCCTACCCCTCTGTAAGGCATAACATGATCCCGTAGTATACCTAATGAATTACCAACTTCGTCTACTGATAACCCATTAAATACGCTACAAGGGATTTTAAAACTTTTCTTACTTCTTTTTACAGTGGTGAGTACTATTTACAGGTATTAAAAACCTTTTTGAACTGAAGTGATACAGCTAACACATTTGAATTAATGGTAATTTCTGTAAAAATTTTGGCAAAGTACCATCTGTATTTTGGATAAAACAATTCTTCGAGAACCTGTAAAAAAAAACACTTCAATATATTTCTCAATCTCAACTCCAACAGTTAAATAACACAATATATTTCTCAACTCAAATCCACAAAGACTGAGATTAAAGAGATACAGTACAAATTTTAAAAGTCAAAATAACTCATAATTTATTTTACAACTTCAAGGTACAATTTTATTTTACAACTGCTCAAACCAAGAACAAAATATACATACAGTGAATATACATTTCAGTACAAAATGCAAAATGAGGTATACTTAATATACGCGATGATCTCTCGCTGAATGTACTAGCAGCCTAGTCTACTGCCTTGTCCGTCTGTCTACCTGGGACAGCAATGAAAAGCTATCGCTGAGACAATGTCTCAGTGGTGTACAACATTAACCAAATACAACTTTAAATCACAAATCACAAGTTATATAAATAGTGGATACTTAAAACCATAGTTAGATTTAAAACAATAAATGTCATAAGGAATTTAAACTCTATTTTACCATATCATAATAAATCTCAGAAATCAAAACATAGTTAAATTCAAAAGACAGTGAATGTCAATAAGAATTTAAACTCCATTTCACAATCTTACAATACATATCAATAAATCACACATAGCTTAATCATGTTCCAAAGTTCAATTCATCCCAAAAGTCGATGGCTAATGAGGTATTCAATTCGTCCCAGAAGCCGATGGCTAATGAGGAATAACATAGCTAGCTAGCAAAAATATGAGTACTCATTCTATTCGTCCTCAACAGGCACACACCTCAACACTTCTGCCAGAGAGGGAATTCAATTCGTCCCACTAGACAAGCTAGCGAGGAATACAATCAATATACATGATAGCTGTGGTTTCAAATCATTTCCAATGCTTTTCAATCAATAAGTATCCATCAATATCATTCAAACAATTTTTCACAGTTTCAAACCATTTACAATGCTTTTCAAGCAATAAATATTCATTCAAACACATTTCCACAATTTAAAACAATAATGTAAAAATAGTCATAATTCATTTCAATTGAAAAATTCAAAAGAATTAGCTGTTGTGCACAAACCTCTGATAATTGTCTCCTGGCCTTGACTCAATGTTTCCTTCCCTTTCCCTGAGTCTTTGCTAACTGAGAAACACAATTTGAAGTGTTTCAGTATTCATTTAAACTATCTCTAACGATAATGCTCGATAATTAATTCACTGAATTCTATTATTTGCTTAGTCAACCTAATATGTTGTCCCTAAATGCGTTCTAGGTAATTTAGGTTTTAATGTTACTAATTTGTCACATTCAATAGTCTTTTAGGGTTGGTACATATTACCAAATTCATTTCCTTGTATATTGCATTTTCTTGCAATTTACTACATTTCGGGATACTAGTTTGACCTAGCCAGACGACCTAGTTCCCTCGGTTTTCGGGTTTCGGTCAAAACTACAAACTTGTAGATCTATGTCTTATTGCACGCGGGGCAAAATTTCAGGTCATTCTGAGTTATGTAGACCATGTTATGGTCATTTTACTATTGCTGGTCAAAATGCATCAAAATTGGTCACTTTAGGTCATTTTAGGTCAATTTTGGTTCGGCCAGTTTTTGGACCCGAATTTGTGCAAGCTGTTTGACTTGCTTATGGTCATTTATGGGTTTTGGTGTCTTCATAAGACTTGTAGATATGGGTCTTAACTATTCATGGTCAAAATTTCAGGTCAATTAGACCTGTTTTGAGTGATTTATGGCCTAAATACTAACTGATGCCCAAATGGTAAATTTTTAGGCCTTATTTGCACTTAATCCGGATTTGGTCATTTTTCAAGCTATCTTGCAAGCAGAATTTTGGCAAGCTTTTTTCATGAAAGTTGGCACATTTTGTGCCTAGTTTCACCTCCAATTGGTCTCATACCAATTGGAGCCACACACTTTAAGTTCTAGGCCCAAAACTCAGACTACCTTATTGTATTTCCTTCATACACATTAAGGATCACTTTTAACACTTACCAAACTCAACATTCAAGCTAATTCTGGTTGTACCACAACCTAAACATAATTCACAACATATTATTGGTCATTTTGGTAGCTTACAGTTACATTCAATGTGCACCATTTAGTACAGAATTTTTCAAACCTAATTTACAACAATTCAATCACCTAACCATAACACTTTTACATATCCAACCTCACACCATCATACATACACTCAAACTGCCATAACCACTATCACAATTCAACATTAATATTCCATAATACAAACATGAAATAACATCCTTATGGTTCACCCAACCAGGCTACCGATTCATGCATTACATTCCCATAATTTCCAAGCATTCAAATTTCAATACACATTCACATATACTAGGCATACATCACCCAAATAATTTCTTACACACATAAACATTTAATCAATCCTTTAATCCACCATTTACAAGCAAAAATAAGCTGTCTTCAAGGTGTTTCCATGGCTGTCAAAAGTACACTTCCCCCATTAAACATCTCTCTCCATAATTCAAACACCCATAACATCCTTACAAACTTTAATTAAACAATAATAAAAAAACACCAACTTACCTCTTGATGAGGCTTGTTAAATCTGCATCAAACTCCCCTAAATTTAGTATTTACTTCTCCCTTGTGAGGTAGGGATCAAGATTAGTGAAGTAACTTTGGTGGTTGGAGGTGAGAATGGAGGAGATTAGGAAGCTTCATCAATTTCGGCCATGGAAGACTCTCAAGCTTTTCATTTTGGCCATGGTGTTTGAATGAAGAATATGAAGGTGTTAGTGGGTTTACACTTGCCCACATATGGTTAATTTAATCCCCAAAGTGCTCCACTCATCAATATTTAATGATTTAATAAGTTAAAAGTGTTAATTACCTAATTTGAAACCCATTTTTGCTATTCACAATAGGTACCACTAAATTAATTTTTCATTATATTTTCTGAAGGAACGAAAGCGTGAAAAACACAAGTTTATACCATTGAATTCAAAAATTTTCACCTAGGGTCACATGCATCATGCAAGATTTATTTTTATCTATTTGATTTCAATGATAAACAACATATTAAAACTCTTTTAATATGTTTTTGGATCTGTCTTTGCCATTTAAAATTTTAAAATTAATCAGATTAATTTTAGAACCCTAGATTAAATCAAGAACGATTACACTAACCTCTTGATGCATTGCAGCGTGTCTGCGCCTTTGAGATTCGTCTTCAAGGCACCAGATGTTGTCCCTCTAGCTTGTCCACACCAAGAACACCTATGGCAGCCCTTGAACAACTTCTAAAGCCTTTTTTATTAATTAGAAATTCAAGTTCTGCCTTTTAAGAGATTAGAGATGTAAACAGGACACTAAAAACAATTTCTAGTGTTCTTAATTCAAGAGATTGATGGCTAATCTCTTTGAATTGATGAGAGATGAAGAAGAATAGAGGGAGGGCTGCAAAATGGCGTGACCAAGGAGTGTGGCTGCTGGTTGTATTTTATTTTCTCATAACAACACTTAAATACCTAGGTTAACACATTAAACCCTTGCCACATATCACCCTTTGATTAGCTCTAGGTTTAAGTGACCTAATCACATTGTGCCAAGTGTCAAACCTATAAATAATCTTGATTTTAATCATCTTACATGATTAAAAAACATTTGGCAAGCTTATTTGTTATGCCATGTGTCACCATCTCATGGTGCCGCGTGTCATACTGCAAAATGACCAAAATGCCCCTGTGTCTTAATTTTGAGTTCTCAACCCAAAATAATTATTTTTCTTCTTCTAATTAATTTATATCAAATATAAATTAATTAATTAATCTCTATTAATTAATTTCTCATTAATTAAATTCATATTTAAACACTTTAAATATAAATTTAACTTATATTATACATCCAATAATCTAGATTTGGTTTCAAGTCATGCTAGGGACTTTGCAAACTAATTGCAAACCAAACATGTTTAATTAATCAATTAAACTCTTTAATTAATTAATTAAATCATATTTAATTAGGTGATAACTTGTGTATGTGTGTGACTTACTAGACTCATCACTAATTGGCAATGAGACATGATATCAACTCTTAATATCATCAGAACTCTTTCTTACCATAAATGATTTCTCTAAATCATTTTATGAACCTCATAGACCATGGTTAACACCTAGCATAGCATGCCATGGCCACCCAATTAGTAATAAGGTTTACCTTAAATGAACCTATAATCATATGTTACCATGCACTAGAATCTCTACATACAAAATCCCAACTCAAGCCGGAGTCATGGTTTATGTCAAACTCCATTTGCTATGAATATTATATTCTCTTTTAATTCCAGTTCTTGATTAAAAGATTTTCTCCTCGAAACTCTTTTCAAAAAAGTCTATCTGTCTGCCAGAACTTGAAACATCAAGAACAATTAAATGAACATAGGATTTTATCTCTATTTACTTAGAGGAACAGATTCCATCTTGATCAACACCTGCCTCCATATATAACTAGTAGGAGCCAACACATGCCCATATACCCATACACAGTACAAGTATGAAAGCAGTATCAAACTCAACCTACCTAAATACAAGATAACTATGCTATCTCAGGTCTAAAGATTATATGCACTGATATGATTTATGACAAAACATTGACAAGAGTAAACTCCATGTGCTTGTCATAAGTGTCACTGGTTCGGCCTAGTTATCATTTATAAGTGCCTATCATGTTTGTTATATGGCATGAGACTCACCATTCCATCTTATTTATATCTCATATAAATAACTTGGGAACAAACATGAATACAATCTTTCTGGATAAGTCATGTCCTTATTATGAAGTATCCTCGATTGTGAACCTATTTATGATACTTCATGCTAGAAATATTGTCACTCATATTCTTAACAACTTATGAATAATATTTCTAACAAAATATCAATAGACCTTTTACATTACACATAAATATATTATGTAAACGGAAAAGTGGAAATGCCTTTTATTAATAAAAATATGTACAAGATACATACTAAATGATATGCTCTAGGGCATACTACTAACATTTTCCAGGTGTAATATTATTTATTTTTAATGGACATTGTGGTCAAAAGACAACTCGGGGTGTCAAATGACCACAATGCCCTTGTTCGGGTTGCATTCCCGATTTTTCAGTAACACCGGGTTTTATCCATTTTTTGATTTCTCACTTTTCTTTGTACAAATTATTTAATTTTTATTTAATATTTCTTATGGTATTTATACCTCAATAGGAGTCTATTTAAGTCCTAAGAATTTTTTCCAGGGTCCCCCGCAGTCCAGGGCTAGTCAACGGTCCACGCCGTGACTTCCCGGTGCGATCACCCATCACTAGGGTTTTCGGCTCGCTTAACTTGGTTACACTTCTTTGCTATTATTTTTCCTTTATTTTTCTTGTATTTTCTTTTCTTGTATTTTATTATTTTATGTTTCCTCACTCATATCGAAGTGTAGTTCTAGGCATTCTAGCTGTCCGGACAACACTGGTCATTGGAACAGTATAACGCACTACCGAACATAGGGGTGTTACAATTCTCCCCCCCTTAAATAAATTTCGTCTCTAAATATTACCTGGCATTAGTCTCTGAATAGCTGTGGGTGTTGTCTCCTCATTTCCTCTTCACGTTCCCAAGTAGCTTCCTGGCCTGAATGATGGTTCCACAGCACTTTAACTAGGTGTAATTGTTTGTTCCTCCGCTGCTTCACCTCATATGCCAGAATTTCTATGGGTTCTTCCTCATATGAGAGGTCTGGATTTACCTCAATCTCTTCAACTAATAGTACATGAGATGAGTCTGATCTGTACCTCCGTAACATCGACACATGGAAAACATTGTGTATCCTTGGTAACTCCAGAGGTAATGCCAACCGATATGCCAAAGGACCCACTCTTTCCAGAACTTCATATGGTCCAATGAAACGAGGACTCAGTTTCCCCTTTCTACCAAATTTCATAATCCTCTTCCAAGGAGAAACTTTGAGGAATACTTTGTCACCCATTGCATATTCAATATCCCTTCTCTTTAGATCAACATAGGACTTCTGACGATCTGATGTAGCCTTGAGTCTATCTCTGATCAATCTGACCTTTTCCTCTATCTGCTGAACAATTTATGGCCCAATCATCTTCCTTTCACCTACTTCATCCCAACATAAGGGAGTTCTACACTTTCTGCCATACAAAGCTTCATATGGAGGCATCCCAATGCTTGATTGGTAGCTGTTGTTACAAGCAAACTCAATCAAAGGCAAGTGTGTATCCCAACTACCTTCAAACTCAATCACACAAGCCCGTAGCATATCCTACAATATCTGAATTACCCTTTCAGACTGGCCATCTGTCTGTGGGTGGAATGTTGTGCTGAAGTTCAATCTAGTTCCTAGGGCTCTCTGAAGACTACCCCAGAATCTAGAAGTGAACCTAGGATCTCTGTCAGACACAATTGATACTGGCACTCCATGCAATATTACAATCTCATATATGTACAATCTGGCCAATCTTTCCAGGTTATAATCCATCCGAACTGGCAAAAAGTGAGCAGACTTGGTCAATCTGTCAACTATAACCCATACTGCATTATGACTATTCTATGTCCTTGGAAGTCCTGTAACAAAATCCATAGTTATTCGTTCCCATTTCCACTCTGGTACTAACAAAGGATGTAACAAACCAGCTAGAACTTGATGTTCTGCCTTTACTTGCTAACAAGTTAGGCATTTGGAAACAAACTCAACTATATCCCTCTTCATACCCATCCACCAATAATGCTCTTTCAGCCCTCTATATATTTTAGTTCCACCAGGGTGCATAGTAAAAGGAGACTTATGTGCTTCCTTCATAATGATTTGTCTCAATTCCACATCACTAGGAACGCACACTCTGCCCTGATGTAGTAATAAACCATCATCTCTCACAGAAAATTCAGGTTTCTTGCCCTGCTGGACTTCTTTCAGTAGCTTCTGATATTTATCATCATTCTGAGCAGCCATTCTGATATGATCAATCAACACTGGCTGTACATGCCATGCAACTACTGTCTGTCCCTCATCATCAATCTCTAAACTGGCATGCTGTGCTTTCAATTCATATACCATGGACAAAGGAGAAACTCTGGGACTTGCCATAGTCTTGCGACTTAAGGCGTCAGCCACCACATTTGCTTTCCCTGGCTGATAGTCTATTAAGCAATCATAATCTTTAATGAGTTCAAACCATCTCCTCTGCCTCAAATTCAATTCCTTCTAGGTGCCCAAATACTACAAGCTCTTGTGATCTGCGTAAATGTAGCATTTCTCCCCATACAAATAGTGTCTCCAGATCTTCAGAACAAAAACAATAGCTGCTAGCTCCAGATCATGTGTTGGGTAGTTCCTCTCATGCGGTTTCAGCTGACGTGATGCATAAGCAATGACATTCCGATCTTGCATCAGTACACAGCCTAACCCATTGTGAGAAGCATCACTATAAACTGCGTATTCTTTACCCGGAGTAGGTAAAGTAAGGACTGGAGCTTTAGTCAAACACCTCTTCAAGTCATCAAAACTCTGCTAGCATTTATCAGTCCACTGAAATTTTACATCTTTCCGAAGTAGTTTGGTCAGTGGAGAAGATAACATAGAAAACCCCTTCACAAACCAACGGTAATATCCAGCTAAACCCAGAAAACTGCAAATTTCTGTGATGTTCCTGGGTGGTTTCCAATTAAGGATAGCTTCTACCTTGCTGGAATCTACCTTGATCCCTTCAGCTGACACAACATGTCCTAAAAAGGAGATTTCTTTCAGCCAAAATTCACACTTCGACAATTTGGCGTATAACTGTTTCTCCTTTAAAGTCTGCAGTATAATTCACAGATGTCTGTCATGCTCCTCTACATTCCTTGAATATACCAAAATGTCATCCATAAACACCACCACAAATTGGTCAAGATATGGTCTGAAGATAGTGTTCATTAGATCCATAAAAGCAGCTGGAGCATTTGTTAACCCGAATGGCATTAATAGAAACTCATAGTGGCCATACCGAGTTCTGAAAGCAGTTTTTGGAATACTCTGCTCTTACACCTTCAACTGATAATAACCAGATCGCAAATCAATTTTGGAGAATACAGCTGCACCCTTCAACTGATCAAACAGATCATTAATACGAGGCAATGGATATCTGTTCTTTATTGTCACCTTATTCAACTGCCGATAGTCAATACACAAGCAAAGAGTGCCATCTTTCTTCTTAACAAACAACACTGGTGCTCCCCAAGGTGACACACTAAGGCGGATGAAGCCCTTTTCAAGTAATTCTTGTAACTGTATCTTCAACTCCTTCAACTCTGCTGGTGTCATTCTATATGGTGTTATGGAGATTGGATCCACACCAGGCATAACATTAATTTCAAACTGCACTTCTCTTTCCGGAGGTAATCCTGGTAATTCATCAGGAAATACATCTGGAAAGTCATATATTGTAGGGATGTCCTTCAATGCTGGACTCCCCATTTGGGTGTCTACCACATGTGCCAAGTATGCTTCACACCCCTTTCTGATCATTTTTCTGGCTAGTGCAGCCGAAATGATGTTTGATGGCAATAACTGCCTCTCCCCATGTATTACCACATCACTGTACTGAGGGAGGCCAAAAGTGACTATCTTCAGCCTACAGTCAATCATGGCATGATGCCTGGCTAACCAATCCATGCCCAAGATGATATCATAATCTCTGAAGGGCATTTCAATGAAATCGTATCGAAAAGTGTGTCCTTGGATCACCAAAGGACAATCCCTATACATTCCATTAACCCTGACCTCCTGTCCTAGCGGACTTGTTACTAGCACCTCAAAGTCCATTTTTGTACATGGAACAGCAATGCAATCCATGATGCCAGCACTCACATAAGAATGGGTAGAACCCGGATCATATAACACAAACACATCTTGATTAAAAGTTGAGAAGGTACCAGCCACAACATCAGATGTCTCGGCCTCTTCTCTCTGTCTCATTGCATAGATTCTGACTGGAGCACTGTCTTGCTCTGAATGTTTCACTGTGCCTTAGCTGCCTGCTGGGCTACCTCTACCACTGCCTCTACCTCTACTAGGTGGTTGTGAACTTCTGGTGACAGGGCTCTGAACTGACCCTTCTGTAGTAGTAGGAAGTGGTCCAACTCTGCCACTATTGGTGCAGTCCTTGGCAAAGTGCCTTGTGCCTCCACAGTTATAACAGGCTCCAATAGCCTTGTAGCATATCCCACCATGATTTCTTCCACAAGTTTCACATTGGCGGGGAGGGTAGGAACCTCTGGCACTCTGCTGACCAGATAGAGGAGGCTTCTGTCCTGAATATCTTCCACTACCAGACTTCTTACCACCTCTGCTGTGTCCCCCACGGTTCTTCCTCTTTCCAGTAGGACCACTAGAACTCTGTTCTACTGATTTTCCCTCTTTCTCTGTCTTTTCTGATTTCTTTTTCTCAGGAGCTGCTTTAGACTCAATGCTTTCCAACTCTAGGGCTTGAGAAATAAGTTCAGAGAAGTTAGTGTGTTTGAATCCGACCACTTGTAATCTGATACTGGGCTTCAAGCCAGTTTCAAACCTCTTGCATCTCTCCCTGCTGGTAGAAAGTAGACTTACTGCATAATGGCTTAGGCGGGAAAATTCTCTTTCATACTCAGCCACTGATATACTCCCTTGTTTTAGACTTAGAAACTCTTGTAGCTTCTGGTCTACATAAGCATCAGAGACATATTTTTGTCTGAATTCCCTGAGAAAGTCATTCCATGTTAGCACTGCAGGTTCTACCAGACTGTGTGGAATGGTTTTCCATTAGTCATAAGCATCCCCCTGTAGCAAAGATACTGAGTATTCAAATCTGAGTTCCTCCGTTCAATGCAGTTTCTTGAATACCCTATCCATCCTCTGTAACCACTGTTCAGCCTCTCTAGCCACCCCATATTTCATCAATTTGTCATACTGCCTAGCAGGAGACTGTGGTTGTACCACTGGTGTCTGTATTGGGACTTGAGTAGGCACATTACCAGCCATGTATTGGAACATTGCAGCCATCTGCTAAGCAAACTGAGCAGGAAACTGCGGTACTGCGAGGGCTGGTGCTACTAAACCACTTACATTGTGTAGGGCTGGGGCATCCCCTTGCACCTCACCCTCTATAGATTGATCGACTGAACAATCACCCTCTTCCATAGTCAATGCGAGGATCTTAGACCTCCAGAACAAATAACACAAGGAGATTTCCTCCCATTAGTGCATATTTATAATGTAATGTACTGTACTATGAAGAAAGAATATTCAAGTAACAGGTGAAAACAGAATTTAAAAACTAGCTCTGATACCATTAAAACATGTCACACCCTACCCCTATGTAAGGCATAACATGATCCCGTAGTATACCTAATGAATTACCAACTTCGTCTACTGATAACCCATTAAATACACTACAAGGGATTTTAAAACTTTTCTTACTTCTTTTTACAGTGGTGAGCACTATTTGCAGGTATCAAAAACCTTTTTGAACTGAAGTGATACAGCTAACACATTTGAATTAGTGGTAATTTCTGTAAAAATTTTGGCAAAGTGCCATCTGTATTTTGGATAAAACAGTTCTTCGAAAACCTGTAAAAAAAAAAAAAACTTCAATATATTTCTCAATCTCAACTCCAACAGTTAAATAACACAATATATTTCTCAACTCAAATCCACAATAATTTTTTAAAGACTGAAATTAAAGCGATACAATATAAATTTTAAAAGTCAAAATAACTCATAATTTATTTTCCAACTTCAAGGTACAATTTTATTTTACAATTGCTCAAACCAAGAACAAAATATACATACAATGAATATACATTACAATATAAAATGAAAAATGAGGTATACTCAATATACTCGATCATCTCTCGCTGAATGTACTAGAGCCTAGTCTGCTGCCCTGTCCGTCTGTCTACCTGCAAAACCAATGAAAAGCTATCGCTGAGACAATCTCTCAGTGGTCCACAACATTAATCAAACACAACTTTAAATCACAAATCACAAGTTATATAAATAGTGGATACTTAAAACCATAGTTAGATTCAAGACAATAAATGTCATAAGGAATTTAAACTCTATTTTACCATATCACAATAAATCTCAGAAATCAAAACATAGTTAAATTCAAAAAACAGTGAATGTCAATAAGAATTTAAACTCCATTTCACAATCTTGCAATACATATCAATAAATCACACACAGCTTAATCATGTTCCAAAGTTCAATTCGTCCCAAAAGCCGATGGCTAGTGAGGTATTCAATTCATCCCAGAAGCCGATGGCTAATGAGGAATAACATAGCTAGCTAGCAAAAGTATGAGTAGTCATTCTATTCGACCTCAACAGGCACACACCTCAACACTTCAGCCAGAGAGGGAATTCAATTCGTCCCACTAGATAAGCTAGCGAGGAATACAATCAATATACATGATAGCTATGGTTTCAAATCATTTCCAATGCTTTTTAATCAATAAGTATCCATCAATATCATTCAAACAAATTTTCACAGTTTCAAACCATTTACAATGCTTTTCAAGCAAGAAATATTCTTTCAAACACATTTCCACAATTTAAAGCAATAATGTATAAATAGTCATAATTCATTTCAATTGAAAAATTCAAAATAATTAGCTGTTGTGCACAAACCTCTGATAACTATCTTATGGCCTTGACTCAGTGTTTTCTTCCCTTTCCCTGAGTCTTTGCTAACTGACAAACACAATTTGAAGTGTTTCAGTATTCATTTAAACTGTCTCTAACGATAATGCTCGATAATTAATTCACTGAATTCTATTATTTGCTTAGTCAACCTAATATGTTGTCCCTAAATGCATTCTAGGTAATTTAGGTTTTAATGTTACTAATTTGTCACATTCAATAGTCTTTTAGGGTTGGTACATGTTACCAAATTCACTTCCTTGTATATTGCATTTTCTTGCAATTTGCTGGATTCCGGGATACTAGTATTACCTAGCCGGACGATGTAGTTCCCTCAGCTTTCGGGTTTCGGTCAAAACTACAAACTTGTAGATCTATGTCTTATTGCACGTGGGGCAAAATTTCAGGTCATTCTGAGTTATGTAGACCAAGTTATGGTCATTTTACTATTGCTGGTCAAAATGCATCAAAACTGGTCACTTTAGGTCATTTTAGGTCAATTTTGGTTCGGCAAGTTTTTGGACCCGAACTTGTGCAAGCTGTTTGACTTGCTTATGTTCATTTCTGGGTTTTGGTGTCTTCATAAGACTTGTAGATATGGGTATTAACTATTCATGGTTAAAAGTTCAGGTCAATTGGACCTGTTTTGTGTGAGTTATGGCCTAAAAACTAACTGCTACCCAAATGGTAAATTTTGAGCCCTTATTTGCACTTAATCCGGATTTGGTCATTTTTCAAGCTACCTTGCAAGTAGAATTTTGGCAATCTTTTTTCATGAAAGTTAGTACATTTTGTGCCTAGTTTCACCTCCAATTGGTCTCATGCCAATTGGAGCTACACACTTAAAGTTCTTATCCCAAAACACAAACTGCCTTATTGCATTTCCTTCATACACATTAAAGATCACTTTTAACACTTACCAAACTCAACATTCAAGCCAATTCTGGTTGTACCATAACCTAAACATAATTCACAACATATTATAGGTCATTTTGGCAGCTTATAGTTACATTCAATGTGCACCATTTAGTACAGAATTTTTTAAACACAATTTACAATAATTCAATCACCTAACCATAACACTTTTACATGTCCAACCTCACACCATCATACATACACTCAAACTGCCATAACCACTATCACAATTCAACATTAATATTCCATAATCCAAACATGAAATAACATCCTTATGGTTCACCCAACCAGCCAGCCGATTCATGCATTACATTCCCATAATTTCCAAGCATTCAAATTTTAATACACATTCACATATACTAAGCATACATCACCCAAATAATTTCTTACACACATAAACATTTAATCAATCCTTTAATCCATCATTTACAAGCAAAAATAAACTGTCTTCAAGGTGTTTCCATGGCTGTCAAAAGTACACTTCCCCCTTTAAACATCAAACCTCAAAAATCTCTCCATAATTCAAACACCCATAACATCCTTACAAACTTTAATTAAACAATAATAAAAAACACCAACTTACCTCTTGATAAGGCTTGTTAAATCTGTGCCAAACTCCCTTAAATTTAGTATCTACTTCTTCCTTGTGAGGTGGGGATCAAGATTAGTGAAGAAACTTTGGTGGTTGGAGGTGAGAATGGAGGAGATTAGGAAGCTTCATCAATTTCGGCCATGGAAGACTCTCAAGCTTTTCATTTCGGCCATGGTGTTTGAATGAAGAAGATGAAGGTGTTAGTGGGTTTACACCTGCCCACATAAGGTTAATTTAATCCCCAAAGTGCTCCACTCATCAATATTTAATGATTTAATAAGTTAAAAGTGTTAATTACCTAATTTGAACCCCATTTTTGCTATTTACATTAGATACCACTAAATTAATTTTTCATTATATTTTCCAGATGTAATATTATTTATTTTTAATGGAAATTGTGGTCAAAAGACAACTCGGGATGTCAAATGACCACAATGCCCCTGTTCGGGTCGCATTCCCGATTTTTCGGTAACACCGGGTTTTGTCCATTTTTCGATTTCTCACTTTTCTTTGTACTAATTATTTAATATTTATTTAATATTTCTTATGGTATTTATACCTCAATAGGGGTCTATTTAAGTCTTAAAAATATTTTCCAAGGTTCCCCGCAGTCCAGAGCTAGTCAACAGTCCACGCCGTGACTTACCGGTGCGGTCACCCATCGCTAGGGTTCTCAGCTCGCTTAACTTAGTTACACTTCTTTGCTATTATTTTTCCTTCGCTTTTCTTGTATTTTCTTTTCTTGTATTTCTTTATTTTATATCTCCTCACTCATATCGAAGTGTAGTTCTAGGCATTCTAGCTGTCCAGACAACACTGCTCATTGGAACAGTAGAACGCACTACAGAACATAGGGGTGTTACAGCACTGGTGCCCCTAAATTTGGGGTAGCCCTTGCTACTGCAGAAGGATCCATTCAGAGTCCTAGTACCAGAGGTTCACAACTGGTTAGCAGAGGAAGAGACTGAGATAGAGGCAATACTTCTGGCAATCAGGGTACTGTTAGCCAGTTAGCACAAGGGAGTGCTCCAGTTAGGGTTTACACAATGAGACAGCTGGAAGAGGTTGAGACTTCCGATGTCGTAGCCAGTACATTCTCTATCTCTAATCAAGATGTATTTGTACTATTTGATCCAGGTTCAACCCACTCATATGTTAGTGCTAGCATAGTTAGTTTCCTTGCGGTTCCATGTGCCAAAATGGATTTTAAAGTGCTAGTAACTAGTCCGTTAGGACAAGAAGTCCGGGTCAATAGAATCTATAGAGATTGTCCTTTAGTGATCCAAGGACACACTTTTTCTGTCAGATTTGATTGAAATGCCCTTCAGAGATTATGATATCATTTTAGGCATGGATTGGTTAGCTAGGCATCATGCCATGATTGATTGTAGACTAAAGACAGTCACTTTTGGTCTCCCTTTGTACCGTGATGTGGTAATATGTGGGGAGAGACAGTTACTGCCATCAAACATCATTTCGGCTGCACTAGCCAGAAGGATGATTAGAAAGGGGTGTGAAGCACACTTGGCACATGAAATAGACACCTAAGTGGGGAGCCCAGCTCCAGCTAGGGTTTACACAATGAGACAGTAGGAAGAGGTTGAGACTTCTGATGTTGTAGCCAGTACATTCTCTATCTCTAATTAAGATGTATTTGTACTATTTGATCTCGGTTCAACCCACTCATATGTTAGTGCTAGCATAGTTAGTTTCCTTGCGGTTCCGTGTGCCAAAATGGATTTTAAAGTGCTAGTAACTAGTCCATTAGGACAAGAAGTTCGGGACAATATAATCTATAGAGATTGTCCTTTAGTGATCCAAGGACACACTTTTTCTGTCAGATTTGATTGAAATGCCCTTCAGAGATTATGATATCATCTTAGGCATGGATTGGTTAGCTAGGCATCACACCATGATTGATTGCAGACTAAAGACAGTCACTTTTGGTCTCTCTTTGTACCGTGATGTGGTAATATGTGGGGAGAGATAGTTACTGCCATCAAACATCATTTCGGCTGCACTAGCCAGAAGGATGATTAGAAAGGGGAGTGAAACATACTTGGCACATGAAATAGACACCTAAGTGGGGAGCCTAGCACCAAGAAACATCCCTGCAGTATGTGACTTTCTGGATGTGTTTCCTGATGAATTGCCAAGATTACCTCTAGAAAGAGAAGTGCAGTTTGAAATTGATATTATGCCTGGTGTTGACCCAATCTCCATAACACCATATAGAATGGCACAGGCAGAATTGAAAGAATTGAAAGTGTAGTTGTAAGAGCTGCTTGACAAGGGCTTTATCTGCCCTATTGTGTCACCTTGGGGAGTGCCAGTGTTGGTTATTAAGAAGAAGGATGGCACTATCCGTTTATGCATTGACTACCGGCAGTTGAATAAGGTGACAATAAAGAACATATATCCATTACCCCGCATTGATGACTTGTTTGATTAGTTGAGGGGTGCCACTGTGTTCTCCAAAATTGACCTAAGATCAGGTTATTACTAGCTGAAAGTACAAGAGCAGAGTATTCCTAAAACTGCCTTTAGAGCCCGCTATGGCCATTATGAGTTCTTGGTCATGCCATTCGGGTTAACTAATGCTCCGGCTACTTTTATAGATCTGATGAACACTATTTTCAGACCATACCTTGACCAGTTTGTTGTGGTATTCATAGATGATATATTGGTTTATTCGAGGAGTGCAAAGAAGCATGATAGACACATGGGCATTATACTGCAGACTTTGAGAGAGAAATAGCTATATGCAAACTATAAAAATGTGAATTTTGGCTGAAGGAGATATCCTTTTTGGGGCATATAGTATCAACAGAAGGTAATAAGGTAGATTCTAGCAAGATAGAAGCTGACCTTAATTGGAAACAACCTATAAATATCACGGAGATTCACAGTTTTCAGGGTTTAGCTGGATACTACCACTGATTTGTGAAAGGGTTCTCCATGTTGGCATCTCCATTGACTAAGCTACTTTGAAATGATGTGAAATTTCAGTGGATGGATAAATGCCAATAGAGTTTTGATGAGCTGAAGAGATGTTTGACTAAAGCTCCAGTCCTGACTTTACTTACCGCGGGTAAAGAATACACAATTTATAGCAATGCTTCTCATAATGGGTTAGGCTGTGTACTGATGTAAGAGCGGAATGTCATTGCCTATGCATCACGCTAGCTGAAACCGCATGAGAGGAACTATTCGACACATGACTTGGAATTTGCAGCTATTGTGTTTGCTCTTAAGATCTGGAGACACTATTTGTATAGGGAGAAGTGCTACATCTACATAGATTATAAGAGTTTAAAGTGTCTGGGAACTCAGAAGGGGTTGAATTTGAGACAGAGGAGATGGCTAGAGTTGATAAAAGAGTATGATTGTCTGATAGACTATTAGCAAGGGAAAGCTAATGTGGTGACTGACGCCTTAAGTCGCAAGACTATGGCAAGTCTACTAGTTTCTCCTTTGTCTATGGTGTATGAATTGAGAGTATTGCATGCCAGCTTAGAGATTAATGATGAGGGGTAGACAGCAGTTGTATGGCATGTATAGCCAGTGTTGATGGATCAGATCAGGATGGCTGCTCAGAATGAACAAAAGTATCAGAAGCTGATGGAAGAAGTTAGATAGGGCAAGAAACCAGAATTCTTACTAAGAGTTGATGGTCTATTGCTTAACTAGGGCAGAATGTGCATTCCTAATGATATAGATTTGAGGCAGATCATTTTGAAAGAAGCACGTGAGTCTCTTTTTGCTATGCACCCTGGTGGCACAAAAATGTATAGAGGGCTAAAAGAGCATTACTAGTGGATGGGTATGAAAAGAAATGTAGCAGAATTTGTTTCCAAATGCCTAACTTGTCAACAAGTGAAGGCAGAGCATCAAGTACCAGCTAGTTTGTTACATCCACCACTAGTACCGGAATGGAAATGGGAGAGAATAACTATGAATTTTGTGATGGGACTTTCGAGGACATAGAAGAATCATGATGCAGTATGGGTTATAGTTGACAGACTGACCAAGTTTGCTCATTTTCAGCCTATCCAGATGTACTACAGTTTAGAAGGATTGGCCAAGTTGTACATTGATGAGATAGTAAAACTGCATGGAGTGGCAGTATCCATTGTATCAGACAGAGATCCTAAGTTCACTTCTAGATTTTGGGGTAGTCTTCAAAGAGCCCTAGGAACTAGATTAAACTTCAGCACAACATTCCACTCACAGATAGATGGCCATTCTGAGAGAGTAATTCAGATCTTGGAGGACATGCTACGGGCTTGTGTGATTGAGTTTGAGGGTAGTTGGGACACACACTTGCCTTTAATTGAGTTTGCTTACAACAACAGCTGCCAATCAAGCATTGGGATGCCTCCGTATAAAGCTTTGTATGGCAGAAAATGTATAACCCCATTGTGTTGAGATGAGGTAGGCGAAAGAAAGATGATTGGGCCAGAAATTATTCAGCAAACTAAAGAGAAAATAATATTGATCAGAGATCGACTTAAAACTGCATCAGACTGTCAGAAGTCCTATATTGATTTGAAGAGAAGGGATATTGAGTATGCAGTGGGTGACAAAGTATTCCTTAAGGTTTCCCCTTGGAAGAGAATTATGAGATTCGGAAGAAAGGGGAAACTGAGTCCTCGTTTCATTGGGCCATTTGAGGTTCTGGAGAGAGTGGGTCCTTTGGCATATCGTTTGGCACTACCTCCAGAGTTAGAGAAGATACATAACATCTTCCATGTGTCAATGTTGAGGAGGTACAGCTTTGACCCATTCATATACTATCAGCAGAAGAGATTGAGGTAAATCCAAACCTCACATATGAGAAAGAACCCATAGAGATTCTGGCTTATGAGGTGAAGCAGCTACGGAACAAGCAAATATAGTTAGTGAAAGTACTGTGGAACTATCACTCTGGCCAAGAGGCTACTTAGTAACGAGAGGAGGACATGAGGAGACAATGTCACAGCCTACCCCTCTGTAAGGAATAACATGATCCCGTAGTATACCTAATGAATTACCAACTTCGTCTACTGATAACCCATTAAATACACTACAAGGGATTTTAAAACTTTTCTTACTTCTTTTTACAGTGGTGAGCACTATTTACAGGTGTTAAATTTTTTTTTTGAACTGAAGTGAAACAGCTAATACATTTAAATTATTGGTAATTTTTGTAAAAATTTTGGCAAAGTGCCCTTTGTATTTTGAATAAAACAGTTCTTTAGAAAACCTGTAAAAAGCACTTCAAATAGAATTCTCAATCTCAACTCCAATAGTCAAACAACACAATATATTTCTCAACTCAAATCCACGGTAATTTTTCAAAGGCTGAGATAAAAGAAATACAGTACAAATTTTACAAGCCAAAATAACTCATTCTTTATTTTACAAATTCAATATACAATTTTAATATACAACTGCTCAAAACCAAAAAACAATATATACATACAGTGAACATATATTACAGTACAAAATACAAAATGTGGTATACCCAATATACCAGATGATCTCTCGCTGAATGTACTAATAGCCTAGTCTACTGCCCTGTCCGTCTGTCTACCTGCGATAGCAATGAAAAGCTATCGCTGAGACAATGTCTCAGTGGTGCACAACATTAACCAAATACAAATTTAAATCACAAATCATAAGTCATACAAATAGTGGATACGTAAACCATAGTTAAATTTAAAAGATAGTGAATGTCAATAAGAATTTAAACTCCATTTCACAATCTTACAATACGTATCATTAAATCACACACAACTTAAATCATGTTCCAAAGTTCAATTCATCCCAAAAGCCGATGGCTAATGTGGAATAACATAGCTAGCTAGCAAAAATATGAGTACTCATTCTATTCGTCCTCAATAGGCACATACCTCAACACTTCAGCCAGAGAGGGAATTCAATTCGTCCCACTAGACAAGCTAGCGAGGAATACAATCAATATACATGATAGCTGTGGTTTCAAATCATTTCCAATGCTTTTCAATCAATAAGTATCCATCAATATCATTCAAACAATTTTTCACAGTTTCAAACCATTTACAATGCTTTTCAAGCAATAAATATTCATTCAAACACATTTCCACGATTTAAAACAATAATGTACAAATAGTCATAATTCATTTCAATTGAAAAAAATTCAAAAGAATTAGTTGTTGTGCACAAACCTCTGATAACTGTCTCTTGGCCTTGACTCAGTGTTTTCTTCCCTTTCCCTAAGTCTTTGCTAATTGAGAAACACAATTTGAAGTGTTTCAATACTCAATTAAACTGTCTCTAACGAAACTGCTTGATAATTAATTCACTGAATGCTATTATTTACTTAATCAACCCGATCTGTCGACCCTCGATGCATTCTAGGTAATTTACGTTTCAATGTTACTAATATGTCACATTCAATAGTCTTTTAGGGTTAGTACATGTTACCAAACTCATTTCCATGTATATTGCATTTTATTGCAATTTGCTGGATTCCGGGATACTAGTTTGACCTAGCCGGACGACCTAGTTCTCTCGATTTTCGGGTTTTGGTCTAAACTACAAACTTGTAGATCTATGTCTTATGCACGCGGGGCAAAATTTCAGGTCATTCTGAGTTATGTACACCAAGTTATGGTCATATTACTATTGCTGGTCAAAATGCATCAAAATTGGTCTCTTTAGGTCATTTTAGGTAAATTTTGGTTCGGCCAGTTTTCGGACCCGAACTTGTGCAAGTTGTTTGACTTGCTTATGGTCATTTCTGGGCTTTGGTGTCTTCATAAGACTTGTAGATATAGGTCTTATCTATTCATGGTCAATATTTCAGGTCAATTAGACCTGTTTTGAGTGAGTTATGGCCAAAACACTAACTGCTGCCCAAATGGTCAATTTTCAGGCCTTAATTGCACTAATACGAATTTGGTCGCTTTTTAAGTTACCTTACAAGTAGAATTTTGGCAAGCTTCCTTAATGAAAGTTGGCACATTTTGTGCCTAGTTTCACCTCCAATTGGTCTCATATCAATTGGAGCCACCCACTTAATGTTCTAAGCCCAAAGCCTAACTGCCCTATTGCATTTCGTTTATTACTCATCAATGATCACTTTTAGCATTTACCAATTTACACATTCTTATCCAACCTGGTTTGTACCGTAACCTAAACATATTTTACAACATATTGTTGATCATTTTGGCAGCTTATAATCACACTCAACATACACCATATAGTGCAGAATTTGTCAAACTCACTTACAACAATTTAATCACCTAATCATGCTCATTTACATGTCTAATCTCACACCACCATACATATACCCAAGCTGCTATAACAACTACTACAATTCAACATTAATATTCCATAAACCAAACATGAAATAACATCCTTATGGTTCACCAAACCAAGCTGCCGATTCATGCATTTACATTCCATTAATTTCCAAGCTTCCAATTTCAAATACACATTCACATATACTAAGTATACATCACCCAAATAAATTCCTACAAACATAAACATTTAATCAACCCTGTAATCTACCATTTACAAGCAAGAATAAGCTGTCCTCAAAGAGTTTCCATGGCTGCCAAAAGTACACATCCCCATTTAAACATCAAACCTCAAAAGTCTCTCCATAAATCAAGTACCCATAACATCCTTACAAACTTTAATAAAACAATAATAAAAAACACAAACTTACCACTTTGGAAATTCTTCAAAACCTCACCAAAATCTCAAAATTTCTTCATCAATTCAATGATCTCAAGCTTCCCATAAACTTTACTTAAGAAATAAATCAATTTAAACACTTACCTACTGTTGAGGCTTGTTAAATCTTCACCAAAATCCCTTGATTTTATTATCTACTTCTTCCTTGTGAGGTGGGGATCAAGATTAGTGAAGAAACTTTGGTGTTTGGAGGTGAAAATGGAGGAGGTTTGGAAGCTTTAAAGATTTCGGCTATGGAGGATTTTAATTGATTTCATTTCGGCATGGAGATTTTGAAAAGTTGAAGATGAAGTATAATGGGTATACATCTGCCCACTTAGTGAATATTTAAATCCATAGTGCTCCACTCACCCTAATTTAACTATATTATATGTTTTAAAAGTTAATTACCCAATTTGAACCCCATTTTTGCTATTTACATTAGGTACCACTAAATTAATTTTTCATTGTATTTTCCAGATGTAATATTATTTATTTTTAATGGACATTTAGGTCAAAAGACAACTCGAGGTGTCAAATGACCACAATGCCCCTGTTCGGGTTGCATTCTCGATTATTCGGTAACACTAGATTTTGTCCGTTTTTCGATTTCTCACTTTTCTTTGTACTAATTAATTAATTTTTGTTTGATACTTCTAATGGTATTTATACTTCAATTGATGTCTCTTTAAGTTCTAAAAATAATTTCCAGGATTCCCCGCAGTCCAGGGCTAGTCAACGGTCCACGCCGTGACTTCCCGCTGTGGTTACCCATCGCTAGGGTTCTCGATGTCTCGTCACTCATATCGAAGTGTAGTTTTAGGCATCCTAGCAGTCCGGACAACACTGGTCACAGGAACAGTAGAACGCACTACCGAACCTTGGGGTGTTACAGACAACACCCACAGCTATTCAGAGATTGATACCAGGTAAAATTTTGAGACAAAATTTATTTTAAGTGGGGGAGAATTGTAACACCCCTATTTGCATAGCCTAGTATATTTCACTGTTCCGGTGACCGGTGTCGGTCAGGACAATTAAGAGAATTAGAACCATGCCTAAGACACTTAGTTAAGCCCTGAATGCAAATAATTAGTAATTTCCAAATAGTTAAGTATAAATAAGAAAAACAGAACATAAGAAGTTAAATGTGCTGGGAGTTACTGCGATAGGTGACCTTCTCGGGAATGACTACAAGATGAGTCTAAACTAAAATTTAGAACTGTAAAATGTGGCGCTGTGGTCCTTAAGACTATTGTGAACATAGTGGAAAAGACAATATCATGAAGAAGAGTTGTTAAGCTAGTCAAATAATTAGGTCAGGGATACGAAAGAAATATTAAATTAGTTGCAAATCGGATCGAGCCAGCGAGGGCAATTTGGTCAATTCACCCCTAGAGCTGACTCCTGACCTAATTGTCCAATAAAATTGGAGAAAAGAAAATTTCAAGATCAAGAATTAAATTAAAGAAGTAAAAGGAAAAGAAATGAAAAAGAAAAGAAAAATCCAAAAATCAAAGGTTATGACATCATGCATGACATAAGCATGATCTCATTAAAACTATAATTTTAACTTATGAAAATATAAGGATAATTACACATTAATAAAGATAAAAGCATAAAAAGAAAATGCACTTCTTCTTCCCATACAATCAACTGCCCATCTCTCTCTACCTCTCTCTTTCTCCTTAGTTCCACCATTGATGAACTTAAAAGCTCTTACAAGCCTTAAACTCTCACCCTAAAATTAGTAGCTTTCTCAACAAAACTTTGATCATCAAGCTTGGACAAGAGATTGGGCACAAGAAAGAGAAGAAAATTTGAAGAATTAAAAGGATAGAAAAGCTTCACACAAGGTTAGTAATTTAAAGTTGAAAATTTATAGTTAAATGATTATGTTTTAGTTTAGTTAACTTACATTTTAACTTCAATCCAAATAAAAATAATTGTTGATGGAACAAATAGAAAATTCGTCCAACTAGGGTTAGGGTTTGATATGAATGAATTTAATGGTTTTAAATGGTTATTTGAGGTGAATTAGGTGTGTAGAACATGCATACACACTTTATATTGCATTAGGTTGAACTTTGTGTGTAGCTAAGGTTTTAAACATGTGAAAAATTGAAGAAAATTTTGAGAATTAGCCAAATGATATTATTGACCTTATTTGAGTTGAGAAATGGTCAATTGTGACCATTTCTGATATGTATGAATTGTTGGAACCAAGTTCCAATTCGGATTGGTGAAGGTCAATCTGCCGGCAACTTTACCTAGGTCCCTTTCAGGGACCAAAACTGAAAATTTACTAACCCAATTGGTGTGAGGCCAATTGGAAATGAAACTAGACACAAAATGACACATTTTTTATTTAGGAATCATGCCCAGAAAGTGACCATAACTTAGTGAACAATTAGGCCAAATCCGGATTGGGCAAACTGACCTGTATAAAAATGACCAAATGAACAGTAGTTACATAAATGACCATAACTTGGTCTAGGAAGGTCCAAATGACCTAAATTTTTACCAGTAGAAAGCTGAGACATAGCCTTACAACTTTTATGCAGACAAAAAATCCAAAATTTGACCATAAGCTATCCAAAAAAGCACCTGCAATCAACTTACAAAAACTACCATTAACCCGTAAATGCCCAGAATACTGGGTAAAACCAAATCCGGCCAGCCATGTTCAAATGGCCATAACTTAGGCTAAAAAACTCCAAATGGAGTGATTCAAAAAAGGAAATAAAGTTAAGACAATAAAGAATAACTTCTATGAAGAAAACTTAGCTAAATTATCATAGCAACATGACCAATCGAACAGTGAAAAACTGAACACCAAAACTGATAAATTTGAAATTTGTGCATAAGAGACTTGAAGTTTGAGAAAACAACAAAAACCAACAAATTAGGTAATCAAAATGTGGTATGTGCATAAAATTAGAATTCCCATAACTATTAAGCATTAGAAAGTCAACAAATTGACTTGAATAGTGTCATGAATTGTAACCCCAAAATACAAATTTCAAAGACCGTCAAATTAAGCACATTAAAGTTAGATTTGAAATTATTTTTTGGACTTATGATAATTCATGGTGCTGAAACATTGTAAAATTGTGTGTTTCAGTTGAAAAGAATACCGGGAAAGAACCCGAAGCATCGAGTCAAGGCCAAAAGGAGACTCGTATAAGGTTTGCGCACAACATTGAATTTCTGTAAATTTTCTTCGGCAAATTATTTTGAATGAATTGAGATACTAAATTGTGACTCAATTATATTGAAATGTTTATTATGCTTTTGACTTAAATTGTTGAAAGTTTACTTGTATGTGTTTGAAATGGCAATAAATGATTAGTAAATTTTTAAGACAATTTTGAAACCACAGTGTCATGACCATATATTTGAATGCCTTACTAGCATGACTAGTGGGGGAAATTAGTTTTGAATTTTGATTCCTTCTCTTGCTGAAGTGTTGAGGTGTGTGCCAGTAGAAGAAGAAATTTGAATGGGTACCCATATATTTGAGCTAGCTAACCTTGTGATTTCTTATCACACCCTACCCCTCTGTAAGGCATAACATGATCCTATAGTATACCTAATGAATTACCAAACTTTGCCTACTGATAACCCATTAAATACGCTACAAGAGATTTTAAACCTTTTCTTACTTCTTTTTACAGTGATGAGCACTATTGACAGGTGTTAAAAATTTTCTTTTAGTGAAGTGAAATAAAATAACACATTTGAAGTATTAATAATTTCTGTAAAAATTTTGGCAAAGTACCATCTGTATTTTGAATAAAACAGTTCTTCAAAAACTTGTAAAAAGCACTTCCAATATTTTTCTCAATCTCAAACTCCAATAACAGTTCCACACAATAATTTCCCGAACAATTGTCAACACAATTCAACAATCAAATTTCCAGTGTTTCGAAAAGATGAGATAAAAGAAATATGTCACAATATTTTTACAAGCCAAAGTAATTTACAACTTTTTAATTTACAACTGCTCAAGACTAAGTACAATATATACATACAGTGCACATATATTACAACAAAAACTACACAAAATGGTATACTCGATATACCCGGCGAAATCTCAAAATGTGGCACAAGCAGCCAACTCTGCTGCTCTGTCCTTCTGTCTACTTGCGGCAACAATGAAAAAGTTATCGCTGAGCCAATGTCTCAGTGGTGCACAACATTAAGAAAATGCAATTTAAAACCATAAGCCATAAATCATATAAACTGTGGATACTTAAAACCATAGTTAAATTCAAAAGACAGTGAATGTCATAAGGAATTTAAACTCCATTTCATAATATCACAATAAATATCAATAAATAACACACACAGCTTAATCATGTTCGAAAGTTCAATTCGTCCCAAAAGACGATGGCTAGTGAGGAATAACATAGCTAGCTAGCAATAATATGAGTACTCATTCTATTCGTCCTCAACAGGCACACACCTCAACACTTCAGCCATAGAGGAAATTCAAAGTCAATTCATCCCACTAGACAAGCTAGTGAGGAATTCAATCAATATACATAATAGCTATGGTTTTAAACCATTTACAATGTTTTTCAAGCAATAAGTATCCATCAAATATCATTCAAACAAATTTTCACAATTTAAACGATAACAAACAAATTGTCATAATTCATTTCAATTGAAAATTGAAAAGAAATAACTTTTGTGCACAAACCTCTGATAAATGTCTCTTGGCCCTAACTCAGTGTTTTCCTTCCTTTCCTTGAGTCTTTGCTAACTGAAACACACAATTTGAAGTGTTTCAGTACTCATTTAAACTGTCTCTAACAATAAAGCTTAATAATTAATTTATTGAATTTTATTATTTTCCTTAGTCAACCTAAAATGTTGACCCTCGATGCACTCTAGGTGAATTAGGTTTAATGTTATCAATATGTCGCATTTTATAGCCCTTTAGTGTTGGTATATGTTACCAATTTAATTTCCAAGTGAATTGCATTTTATTGCAATTTATCGGATTTCAGTATACTATTTTGACCTAGCCGGATAACCTAGTTCTCTCAGTTTTCGGGTTTCGGTTCAAACTACAAACTTGTAGGTCTATGTCTTATTGCACGCGGGGTAAAATTTCAGGTGATTCTGAGTTGTATAGACCAAGATATGGTCAATTTACCAATGCTGGACAGAATGCACTAAAATGGTAGGCTTAGGTCTTTTTTAGGTCACTTTTGGTTCAGGCAGTTTTGGTACCTGAACTTGTGCAAGCTATTTGGCTTAGTTCTAGCTATGTTCTGGGCTTTGGTGTCTTCATAAGAATTGTAGATCTATGTCTAAAGTATTCATGGTAAAACTTTGAGGTCATTTGGGCCTGTTTTGTATAAGTTATGGTCAAAACACTAACTGCTGCCCAAATGGTTAATTTTTAGGCTTTCAAGTCACTAATCCGGATTCGGTCATTTTTCAAGTCACCTTCTAGGCAGAATTTCGTTAAGCTTCCTTCATGAAAGTTGGCACATTTTGAGCCTAATTTCACCTCCAATTGGTCTTATACCAATTGGAGTCACACACTTAAGGTTCTAAGCTAAAGTGTACACTACCCTGTTACACATTATTTAACACTTACCAATTACACATTCAATACTTACCAAGTTTACCTTTCATGCCAATTCTGATTTGGTACCATAACATTAACACACTTTACATCACATTTTGGTCATTTTCGGCAGCTTGTAACCACTCTCAACATACACATTATAACTCGAAATTTTCAAAGTCCAATTACAATAATTTAACCACATGAACATACCTCATTTACATGTCTAAATCCAAAAAATTATTCACATGCACATACTGCCACCATAAGCAACATAATTCAACAATATTTCATGAACTTAAACACTTCAATCTTCGTCATGGGGCTGCCACAAGTTTACACTTACCCATCAACTTCCATTTTCACTTTTCAAGCTTACAAATCAAACTTTACACATGGAATTCAACTTTAATACAATTAAACATTTAAACCAACATCCAAACAACTATTTACATGCAAGGACAAGCTGTTCATGGTGAGGTTTCATGGCTTCCGAAATGGCTCAACTCCAATAATTTATCAAACATGAAAAATTCTTACATAAATCAACTACCCACAACATCCACTCAAAGTTTAAGGAAGCAAGATTGAAAAATACACACTTACTTCTTTTGGAGCTTGACCAAAACTTCTCTAAACTACTCAAAATTGCTATCAAAATCTTCCTTGCAAGGTGAGGATTAACTTTAAAGAAGGGAGTTGGTGGAAATGATGGCTCAAAATGGGTTACATGAAGCTTTCTCTCAATCAGCCATAGAGGTTTCTCCCAAGGAAGTTTCGGCTAGTTGGCTCAAGGTTAAAGAAGATAGAATCTTCTGCCCAAAACTGATTGAAGGTCCACTTTGAAGGTGTTAGTGGAGCACTAAGGTAGGTTAATGATTATTTATTCTAAAGTTTCAAATTTCCCACATTTTCCTCATATCTTTTACTATTTAGATTATGTACCACCGTTTTAATTTTTCTTGAAATTTTCAAAGTGTAATAACATTTATTTTTAATGGAGATTTAGGTCAAAAGGTATCTCGGGGTGTCAAATGACTACAATGCCCCTATTCGGGTTACATTCCAGATTTTTCAGTAACACCGAGTTTTATCGTTTTTTAGATTTCTCGTTTTTCGTTGTACTAATTACTTAATTTTTATTTGATATTTCTAACGATATTCATACTTCAATAAGTCTTTAATTATGTCTTGAAACTAAATTCCGAGGGTTCCCTGCAGTCCTGGGGTAGGCTATTGCCTGCGCTGTAACTTCCCCGTGCAGTCACCCATCGCTGCGGTGTTGGCTCGTTTAACTTAGTTTCATTTCATTGCTATTATTTTTCCTTTGTTTTTCTTGTATTTTCTTTTCTTGTATTTCATTATTTTATGTCTCTTCACTAACTTTTAAATGTTGTTCTAGGCATTCTAGCTGACCAGACAGACACTGGTCACCGGAATAGTAGAACGCACTACCGAACATAGGGGTGTTACAATTCTCCCCCCCTTAAAATAAATTTCATCCCAAAATTTTACCTAGCATCTCAAAATTTTACCTAGCATCAGTCTCTGAACAGCTGTGGGTGCTGTCTCCGCATATCCTCTTCACATTCCCAAGTAGCTTCCTAGCCTGAATGATGATTCCACAGCACTTTAACCAAGTGTATCTATTTATTCCTTAGCTGCTTCACCTCATATGCCAGAATTTCTATAGGTTCTTCCTCATATGAGAGGTCTGGATTTACCTCAATCTCTTCAATTGATAGTACATGAGATGGGTCAGATCTATACCTCCTTAACATGGACACATGGAAGACACTGTGTATCCTTTCTAGCTCTGGAGGTAATGCCAACCGATATGCCAAAGGACCCACTCTCTCCAGAACCTCATATGGTCCGATGAAACGAGGACTTAGTTTCCCCTTTCTACCAAATCTCCTAATCCTCTTCTAAGGAGAAACTTTGAGGAATACCTTATCACCCACTACATATTCAATATTTCTTCTCTTCAGATCAACATAGGACTTCTGACGGTCTGATGCAACCTTGAGTCGATCTCTGATCAATTTGATCTTTCCTCTATTTGCTGAACAATTTCTAGCCGAATCATCTTTCTTTCACCTACTTCATCCCAACATAGGGGAGTTATGCACTTCCTGCCATACAAAGCTTCATATGGAGGCATCCCAATGCTTGATTAGTAGCTGTTGTTATAAGCAAACTCAATCAAAGGTAAGTGTATATCCCAACTACCTTCAAAATCAATCACACAAGCCCGTAGCATATCCTCTAATATCCAAATTACCCTCTCAGATTGGCCATCTGTCTGTGGGTGGAATACTGTGCTGAAGTTCAATCTAGTTCCTAGGGCTCTCTGAAGACTACCCCAGAATCTAGAAGTGAACCTAGGATCTCTGTCAGATATAATCCATACTGGCACTCCATGCAGTCTTACAATCTCATTTATGTACAATCTGGCCAATCTCTCCAGGCTATACTCCATCCGGACTGGCAAAAAGTGAGCAGACTTGGTTACTCTATCAACTATAACCCATACTGCATCATGACTATTCTGTGTTCTCGAAAGTCCCATCACAAAATCCATAGTTATCCGTTCCCATTTCCACTATGGTACTGCCAATGGATGTAACAAACCTGCTGGTACTTGATGTTCTACCTTCACTTGCTGACAAGTTAGGCATTTGGAAACAAAATCAGCTACATATCTTTTCATACCCATCCACCAAAAATGCTCTTTTAGCCCTTTGTACATTTTATTTCCACCAGGATGCATAGCAAAAGGAGACTCATGTGCTTCCTTCATAATGATCTGTCTCAAGTCAATATCATTAGGAACACACATTCTGCCCTGATGTAGTAGTAAACCATTATCTCTCACAAAAAATTCAGGTTTCTTGCCCTGTTGGACTTCTTTCAGTAGCTTCTGATATTTATCATCACTCTGAGTAGCCATTCTGATCTGATCAATCAACACTGGATGTGCATGCCATGCAACTACTGTCTGTCCCTCATCATCAATCTGCAAACTGGCATGTTGTGCTTTCAACTCATGTACCATGGACAAAGGAGAAACTCTAACACTTGCCAGAATCTTGCGACTTAAGGCATCAGCCACCACATTTGCTTTCCCTGGCTGATAGTCTATTAAACGATCATAGACTTTAATTAGCTTTAACCGTTTCCTCTACCTCAAATTCAATTCCTTCTGGGTGCCCAGGTACTTCAAGCACTTGTGATCTGTGTAAATGCAGCATTTCTCCCCATATAAATAGCGTATCCATATCTTCAGAGCAAAAATAATAGTTGCAAGCTCCAAATCATGTGTTGGGTAATTCCTCTCATGCGGTTTTCAGCTGGCGTGATGCATAAGAAATGACATTCCGATCTTGCATCAGTGCACAGCCTAACCCATTATGAGAAGCATCACTATAAACTGTGTATTCTTTACCCGGTGTAGGTGAAGTAAGGACTGGAGCTTCAGTCAAACACCTCTTTAACTCATCAAAGCTCTACTGGCATTTATCTGTCTAGTGAAATTTTACATCTTTTCGAAGCAGCTTAGTCAGTGAAGAAGCTAGCATTTTTCCCTTTCATAAACCGGTGGTAGTATCCAGCTAAACCCAGAAAACTACGAATTTCTGTTATATTCCTGGGTGCCGTCCAATTAAGGATAGCTTCTACCTTGCTGGAATCTACCTTGATCCCTTCAGTTGACACAACATGTCCCAAGAAGGAGATTTCTTTCAGTCAAAATTCACATTTCAACAGTTTGGTGTATAGCTATTTCTCCCTTAAAGTTTGTAGTACAATCCGCAAATGTCTGTCATGCTCCTCTGCATTCCTTGAATATATCAAAATATCATCAATAAACACCACCACAAATTGGTCGAGATATGGTCTGAAGATAGTGTTCATCAGATCCATAAAAGCAGCTGGTGTCACACCCCGGCTTAGTGGGCCCCAGCTCAAGCCCCTCTAGTGAGCCTTCTTGCCAGCGTACCCTTCTAGGGACTGCGACTCACAGTCTTTGTCCGCTTTGTGGAATTAAATCCTTCGCCTGCGAGCTAGGATTCGAACCCTCACCACTCACTGATGTGCTTCGCCTATCACCAATTGAGCTGCAGCACAATTGGTGAGCGGCGAAGCAAAACCGTGAGTGATAAGGGTTCGAATCCTAGCTCTGCAGGCGAAGGGATTTAATTTCCACAAAGCGGACAGTACCTTGTGAGTCGCAGGTCCGGCCTCTAGAAGGGTACGCTGGCAAGAAGGCCACCCATAGAGGGGCTTGAGCTGGGGCCCCCTAAGCCGGGGTGTGACAGCTGGAGCATTAGTTAACCCAAATGGCATTACTAGAAACTCATAGTGGCCATATCGAGTTCTAAAAGCAGTTTTTGGAATACTCTACTCTTGCACTTTCAACTGATAATAACCTTATCACAAATCAATTTTGGAGAATACAGCTGCACCCTTCAACTGATCAAACAAATCATCAATGCGAGGCAATGGATATCTATTTTTTATTGTCACCTTATTCAACTGTCGGTAGTCAATACATAAACGGAGAGTGCCATCTTTCTTCTTAACAAACAATACTGGCGCTCCCCAAGGTGACACACTAGGGTGGATGAAGCCCTTTTCAAGTCGTTCTTGCAACTGTACCTTCAACTCCTTCAACTCTACTGGTGCCATTCTATATAGTGTTATGGAGATTGGATCCACACCAGGCATAACATTAATTTCAAACTACACCTCTCTTTCTGGAGGTAATCCTGGCAATTCATCAAGAAACACATATGGAAAGTCATATACTGTAGGGATGTCCTTCAATGCTGGACTCCTCACTTGGGTGTCTACCACATGTACCAAGCATGCTTCACACCCCTTTCTGATCATTTTTATGGCTAGTGCAGCCGAAATGATGTTTGATGGCAATAACTGCCTCTCCCCATTTATTACAACATCACTGTGCTGAGGGAGACCAAAAGTGATTATCTTTAGTCTACAGTCAATCATGGCATGATGCCTGGCTAACTAATCCATGCCGAAGATAATATCATAATCTCTGAAGGGCATTTCAATCAAATCAGAAAGAAAAGTATGTCCTTGGATCACCAAAGGACAATCCCTATGCATTCTATTAACCCTGACCTCTTGTCCTAGCGGACTTGTTACTAGCACCTCAAAGTCCATTTTCACTCATGGAACAGCAATGCAATCAATGATGCTAGTACTCACATAGGAATGGGTAGAACCCGGATCAAATAACACAAGCACATCTTGATTAAAAGTTGAGAAGGTACTAGCCACAATGTCAAATGTCTCTGCCTCTTCTCTCTGTCTCATTGCGTAGACTCTGACTGGAGCACTGCCTTGCTCTGATTGATTCACTGTGCCTTGGTTGCCTGCTGGACTATCTCTACCCCTGCCTCTACCTCTGCTAGGTGGTTGTGAACCTCTGGTGGTAGGATTCTGAACTGACCCTTCAGCAGTAGTAGGAGGTGGCCCAACTCTACGAGCACTAGTGCAGTCCTTGGCAAAGTGTCCTGTGCCTCCACAGTTATAACATGCTCCTATGGCCTTGTGGCATACCCCACCATGGCTTCTACCACAAGTTTCACATTGGCGGGGAGGGTAAGAACTTCTGGTACTCTATTGACCAGATGGAGGAGGTTTCTGTCCTGAATATCTTCCCCTACCGGACTTTTTACCACTTCTGTTGTGTCCCCCAAAGTTCTTTCTCCTCCTAGTAAGACCACTGGAACTCTGATCTACTGACTTCCCCTCTTTCTCTTTCTCTGTTTTCTCTGATTTCTTTTTCTATGGGGCCGCTTCTAACTCAATTCTTTCTAATTCCATTGCTTGAGAAATAAGCTTAGAGAAGTTAGTATGTTTGAATTTGACCACTTGTAATATGATACTAGGCTTCAAGTGGGTTTCAAACCTTTTACACCTTTCTTTACTGGTAGCAAGGAGGCCCCTTACATAGTGGTTCAGGCGGGAAAATTCCCTTTCATACTCTACCACTGATCTGCTTCCCTATTTCAAACTTAAGAACTCCTGTAGCTTCTGGTCCACATAGGCATCTGGGACATATTTTTGTCTGAACTCCCATAGAAAGTCATCCCATGTTAGTACTGGGGGTTCCACTAAACTATAATAAATGGTTTTTCACCAGTCATATGCATCCCTCTGTAGTAGTGATACCGAATACTCAAATCTCAGCTCTTCTGTGCAGTGCAGTTTCTTGAACACCCTATCCATTCTTTTTAACCATTGTTCTGCCTCTAGAGGATCTACTGTCCCCTTGAACTCAGTAGCCCCATATTGAATCAGCTTGTCATACTGCCTAGCTGAAGACTATGGTTGTACCACTGGTGTCTATAGTGGGACTTGAGTAGGCATGTTACCATCCATCTGTTGGAACATTACAGCCATCTCACGAGCGAATCGAGTAGGAATCTGCAGATCGAGGGGTGCATCGATCCATCGACATTGTGTAGGGTCAGCATCCCCTTGTACGATTGATCGACTGAACGATCCCCCTTTTCCATAGTCAATTTGAGGATCTTAGACCTCCTGAACAAATAACACAAAGAGATTTCCTCCCGTTAGTGCATATTTATAATGTAATGTACTGTATGAATCAAATAATGACATTGAGTGTAACACCCCTATGTTCGGTAGTGCGTTCTGCTGCTCCGGTGACCAGTGTTGTCCGGACAGCTAGGATGCCTAGAACTACACTTCAATATGAGTGAGGAGACATAAAATAATGAAATTCAAGAAAAGAAAATACAAGAAAAACAAAGGAAAAATAATAGCAAAGAAATGTAGCCAAGTTAAACGAGCCGGGATCCTAGCGATGGGAGACCGCATTGGGAAGTCACAGCGTGGACCGTTGACTAGCCCTGGACTGCGAGGAACCCTGAAAAACATTTTTAGGACTTAAATAGACCCTTATTGAAGAATAAATATCATTAGGAAGATCAAAGAAAAATTAAATAATTAGTACAAAGAAAAGTGAGAAATCAAAAAACGGACAAAACCCGGTGTTACCGAAAAATCGGGAATGCAACCCGAACAGGGGCATTATGGTCATTTGACACCCCGAATTGTCTTTTGACCTAAATGTCCATTGAAAATAAATAATATTACATTTAGAAAATAAAATGAAAAATTAAATTGGGGGTACTTAATACAAATAGCCAAAAATGGAGTGAAAAATATGTAAATAACACATGTAAGCTTATTATATAGTTAAATTTGAGTGAGTGGGCCACTAAAAGAATAAACTAAGGATAACGGGGCAGGTGTACAGCCATTATACCATATGCATTTCATCTTCCTCATTTGGATTCAAAGTTGCCGAATTGAAGAAGTGAGGAAACCACCATTGCCGTTTTGCATGAGTATTTCAACTCCAATCACTTAGGTTCCTTCATAAAAGTTTGTCTACACATCATAAGGAAGAGCTTGATACCAAATTTAAGAAGTTTAATCAAGGTTTGGTAAGTTCCAACCATAAGGTAAGTTAGCATTTTTTAAGATAGCTTTGTTAAACTTTGTGTTCATGTTATGGGTGTTGGTTTTGTGAAGAAAATTTTTAAGTTTGAAGAGTTATTGAGATGTTCATTTTGGACAGCCATGGAGTTATGTATTTGATGAAATATTTGTGCATATATTTGATGAGAAATGATGTTGGTTATGGTGATTTAAAATCCTAGTAAATTATTCCATATGTATATGGTGATTTTTGCACTTGGATGGAAATTGATAAATTGTAGGATATTTTGGTGTTGAGGAAGTTTTCGGCAGCCTTGAGATTCTTGGATAAATGTATATGTTCATGAAAGTATTGGCAGAATATTGACCTTGAGAATTGATGGATATGTGTATAGATTGATTGTGTAAGTGTATGTAAAAATTTGTAATGTTTAGGGTATATGTGATTGTACTTAGAACTTGTAAAGGTGAGTTTAATTGGTGTATTGAGGATAATTGCAATCTGCCCAAAGTGACATTTAAGTGAAGTGGAATATGGTTTTTGGTAATGTACCAAAACAGAAATTGTAAGATGAGTGGACATATAGCAATTAAATGTGTAATGGATACATGTATAAGCAAAGTAATTAAAGGCAGTATGCAATTTAGTCAATAACTTTAAATGTGTAATCTCAATTGGTATGAGACCAATTGGAGGTGAAACTAGGCACAAAATGTGCCAACTTTCATTGAGAAAGCATACCAAAATGCAGCTTGCAAGGTGACATAAAAAAATGACCAATTCGGATTAGGTGCAATTAGGACCTGAAAATTGACCAATTGGGCAGCAGTGAGTGTTTAGGCCATAACTCACTCAAAACAGGTCCAATTGACCTGAAATTTTAACCATGAATAGTTAAGACCCATACCTACAAGTATTATGAAGAAACCAAAGGCCAGAAATGACCAGAAGTGAGTCAAAAAGCTTGCACAAGTTCGGGTCCAAAAACTGGCCGAACCAAAGTTGACCAAATTGACCTAAAATTGACCTAATTTGATGCCATTTGACCAGCAATAGTATAATGACCATAACTTGGTCTACTTAACTCGGATTGACCTGAAATTTTGCCCCGCGTGCAATAAGACATAGATCTACAAGTTTGTAGTTTTGACCAAAACCCGAAAACCGAGGAAACTAGGTCGTCTGGCTAGGTCAAACTAGTATTCCGGAATCCAACAAGTTGCATTAAAATGCACTAAACAAGGAAATGAGTTTGGTAAAACGTACCAACCCTAAAACTCTATCGAATGTGACATATTAATGACACTAAAATCTAATTTACCTAAAACGCATCGAGGGTCGGTATATTAGGTGATTGAGCAAATAATAGCCTTCAGTGAATTACTTATCGAACATTATCGTTAAAGGCAGTTTAATTTAGTACTGAAACACTTCAAATTGTGTTTCTCAGTTACCAAAGACTCAGGAAAAGGGAAGGAAACACTGAGTCCAGGCCGAGAGACAGTTATCAGAGGTTTGTGCACAACAACTATTTCTTTTGAATTATTTTCAATTGAAATGAATTATTACTATTTGCATATTATTGTTTTAAGTTGTGAAATTGTGAAAAATGGTTTGAATGATATTTGATGGATACTTATTGATTGAAAAGCACTGTAATTGGTTTGAAACCATAGCTATCATGTCCATTGATTGTATTCCTCGCTAGCTTGTCTAGTGGGATGAATTGAATTCCCTCTCTGGCTGAAGTGTTGAGGTGTGTGCCTATTGAGGACGAATAGAATGAGTACTCATATTTTTGCTAGCTAGCTATGTTATTCCTCATTAGTCATCGGCTTTTGGGATGAATTGAACTTGGGAACATGATTAAAGCTGTGTGTGATTTATTGATGCATATTGTAAGATTGTAAAATGAGTTTAAATTCTTATTGACATTCACTGTCTTTTGAATTTAGTTATGTTTTGATTACTGAGATTATTGTAATATTGTGTTAAATTCCTTATGACATTATCGTCTTGAATTTAACTATGGTTTTAAGTATCCACTATTTACATGACTTATGAATTGTGATTTAAATTGTATTTGGTTAATGTTGTGCACCACTGAGACATTGTCTCAAATGATAGCTTTTATTCTCGTCGCAGTAGACAGAATTGTATAAAGCAGATTAGGCTGCTAGTACCTCCAGCAAGAGACTACTGGGTATAATGAGTATACCAGTATTTTGTATTTTGTAATGTAATGTATATTCACCGTATGTATATTTTGTTTTTGGTTTGAGCAGTTGTAAATTCAAATTGTACCTTGCAGTTGTAAATTAATTATGAGTTATTTTGGCTTGTAAAAAATTGTATTATATTTTCTTTATCTAAGTCTTTGAAAAATTACTGTGAATTTGACTTGAGAAATATGTTGTGTTGAGAAAAATATTGAAGTTGAGACTTGGAAATATATTGAAGTGCTTTTTTACAGGTTTTCTGAAGAACTGTTTTATCCAAAATACAGATGGCACTCTGCGAAAATTTTTACTGAAATTCCAAATAATTCAAACGTGTTAGTTCTATCACTTCAGTTAAAAAAAGTTTTTAACACCTGTAAATAGTGCTCACCACTGTAAAAGAAGTAAGAAAAGTTTTTAAAATCCCTTGTAGTGTATTTAATGGATTATCAGTAGACGGAGTTGGTAATTCATTAGGTATACTACAGGATCATGTTATGCCTTACAGAGGGGTAGGGTGTGACATGTTTTAGTGGTATCAGAGCAAAGTTTTTAAATTCTATTTTCACCTCTTATTTAAATATTCTTTCTTCATAGTACAACTGCTCAATATCATTGTTTGATACATACAGTACATTACATTATAAAAATGCACTAACGGGAGGAAATCTCCTTGTGTGATTTGTTCAGGAGATCTAAAATCCTCACATTGACTATGGAAGAGGGTGATCGTTCAGTCGATCAATCTATTGAGGCTGAGGTGCAAGGGGATGCTTATGTAGACCGGAAGTTACAAGAATTCCTAAGTCTGAAACAGGGGAACAGATCAGTGGCTGAGTATGAAAGAGAATTTTCTGGCCTGAGCCATTATGCAGTGAGTTTACTTTCTACCAGCAGGGAGAGATGCAAGAGGTTTGAAATCGGCTTGAAGCCCAGTATCAGATTACAAGTAGTCGGATTCAAACACACTAACTTCTCTGAACTTATTTCTCAAGCCCTAGAGCTGGAAAGAATTGAGATTGAGACTGCTCCTGAGAAAAAGAAATAAGAGAAGACTGATAAAGAGGGAAAGTCAGTAGAACAGAGTTCCAGTGGTCATACTGGGAAGAGGAAGAACTATGGTGGACATGGTAGAGGTGGCAAGAAATCTGGTAGGGGAAGATATTCAGGACAGAGACCTCCCCTATCTGGTCAGCATAGTACCAGAAGTTCCTACCCTCCCCGCCAATGTGAAACTTGTGGAAAAAATCATGGTGGGATATGCTATAAGGCTATTGGAGCCTGTTATAACTGTGGAGGCACAGGACACTTTGCCAAGGATTGCACCAGTAGTCGCAGAGTTGGACCACCTCCTACTACTACAGAAGGGTCAGTTCAGAGCCCTGTCACCAGAAGTTCACAACCACCCAGCAGAGGTAGAGGCAGGGGTAGAGGTAACCCAGCAGGTAGCCAAAGCACAGTGAAACATTCAGAGCAAGACAGTGCTCCGATCAGAATGTATGCAATGAGGCAGAGGGAAGAGGCCGAGACATCTGATGTTGTGGCTGGTACCTTCTCAACTTTTAACCAAAATGTGTTTGTGTTATTTGATCCGGGCTCTACCCATTCTTATGTGAGTGCTAGTATCATTGATTGCATTGCTGTTCCATGTACAAAAATGGACTTTGAGGTGCTAGTAACAAGTCCACTAGGACAGGAAGTCAGGGTTAATAGAATGTATAGAGATTGTCCTTTGGTGATCCAAGGACACACTTTCCTGTCTGATTTCATTGAAATGCCCTTCAGAGATTATGATATCATCTTGGGCATGGATTGGTTAGCTAGGCATCATGCCATGATTGACTGTAGGCTGAAGACAGTCACTTTTGGCCTTCCTCAGTACAGTGATGTGGTAATACATGGGGAAAGGCAGTTATTGCCATGAAACATCATTTCGGCTGCACTAGCCAGAAAAATGATCAGAAAGGGGTGTGAAGCCTACTTGGCACATGTGGTAGACACCCAAGTGGGGAGTCCAGCATTGAAGGACATCCCTACAGTATATGACTTTCGGATCGTTTCTGATGAATTGCCGGATTACCTCGAAAGAGAAGTGCGATTTGAAATTAATGTTATGCAGGTGTGGATCCAATCTCCATAACGCCATACATAATGGCACCAGCATAGTTGAAGGAGTTGAAGATACAATTGCAATAATTACTTGAAAAGGGATTCATCCGCCCTAGTGTGTCACCTTAGGGAGCAGTAGTGTTGTTTGTTAAGAAGAAGGATGGTACTCTCCGCTATGTATTGACTACCGGCGGTTGAATAAGGTGACAATAAAGAATGATATCCATTGCCTCGCATTGATGATCTGTTTGATCGATTGAAGGGTGCATTTGTATTCTCCAAAATTGATTTGCGATCCGGTTATTATCGATTGAAGGTGCAAGAGCAGAGTATTCCAAAATCGCCGTAACTCGGTATGGCCACTATTAGTTTCTAGTAATGCCATTCGGGTTAACAAATGCTCTAACTGCTTTTATGGATCTGATGAACACTATCTTCAGACCATATCTTGATCAATTTGTGGTGGTGTTTATTGATGACATTTTGATATATTCAAGGAATGCAGAGGAGCATGACAGACATCTGCGGATTATACTGCAGACTTTAAGGGAGAAACAGCTATATGCCAAATTGTCGAAATGTGAATTTTGGCTGAAAGAAATCTCCTTTTTGGGACATGTTGTGTCAGCTGAAGGGATCAAGGTAGATTCCAGCAAGGTAGAAGCTATCCTTAATTGGAAGCCGCCCAAGAACATTACAGAAATTCGCAGTTTTCTGGGTTTAGCTGGATATTACCGTCGGTTTGTAAAGGGATTTTCTATGTTATCTTCTCCACTGACCAAGCTGCTTCGGAAAGATGTAAAATTTCAGTGGACAGATAAATGTCAGCAAAGTTTTGATGAGTTGAAGAGGTGTTTGACTGAAGCTCCAGTCCTCACTTTACCTACTCCGGGTAAAGAATACACAGTTTATAGTGATGCTTCTCACAATGGGTTAGGCTGTGTACTGATGCAAGATCAGAATGTCATTGCTTATGCATCACGCCAGCTAAAACCGCATGAGAGGAATTACCCAACCCATGACCTGGAGTTAGCAGCTATTGTTTTTGCTCAGAAGATCTGGAGACACTATTTGTATGGAGAGAAATGCTACATTTACACGGATCACAAGAGCTTGAAGTACTTAGGCACCCAGAAGGAATTAAATTTGAGGCAGAGGAGATGGTTAGAGCTCATTAAAGACTATGATTGCTTAATAGACTATCAGCCAGGGAAAGCAAATGTGGTGGCTGACGCCTTAAGTCGCAAGACTATGGCAAGTCTCAGAGTTTCTCCTTTGTCCATGGTATGTGAATTGAAAGCACAGCATGCCAGTTTAGAGATTGATGATGAGGGACAGACAGTAGTTGATTGGCATGTACAGCTAGTGTTGATTGATCATATCAGAATGGCTGCTCAGAGTGATGAAAAATATCAGAAGCTACTGAAAGAAGTCCAGCAGGGCAAGAAACCTGAATTCTCTGTAAGAGATGATGGTTTATTGCTATATCAGGACAGAATGTGTGTTCCTAATGATGCTGAATTGAGACAGATCATGATGAAGGAAGCACATGAGTCTCCATTTGCTATGCACCCTGGTGGAACTAAAATGTATAGAGGGCTGAAAGAGCATTACTAGTGGATGGGTATGAAGAGAGATATAGCTGAATTTGTTTCCAAACGCCTAACTTGTCAGCAAGTAAAGGCAGAACATCAAGTTCCAGCTGGTTTGTTACATCCTTTGTCAGTACCAGAGTGGAAATGGGAACGAATAACTATGGATTTTGTTACAGGACTTCCAAGGAAACAGAGTAGTCATGATGCAGTATGGGTTATAGTTGACAGATTGACCAAGTCTGCTCACTTTTTGCCAGTTCGGATGGACTATAGCCTGGAAAGATTGGCCAGATTGTACATATATGAGATTGTAAAATTGCATGGAGTGCCAGTATCAATTGTGTCTGACAGAGATCCTAGGTTCACTTCTGGATTCTGGGGTAGTCTTCAGAAAGCCCTAGGAACTAGATTGAACTTCAGCACAGCATTCCACCCATAGACAGATGGCCAGTCTGAAAGGGTTATTCAGATATTGGATGACATGCTACGGGCTTGTGTGATTGAATTTGAAGGTAGTTGGGATACACACTTGCCTTTGATTGAATTTTCTTATAACAACAACTACCAATCAAGCATTGGGATGCTTCCATATGAAGCTTTGTATGGTAGAAAGTGCAGAACTCCCTTATGTTGGGATGAGGTAGTGAAAGGAAGATGATTGGACCAGAAATTGTCCAGCAGACAGAGGAAAAGATTAGATTGATTAGAGATAGACTCAAAGCTGCATCAGACCGTCAGAAGTCCTATGTTGATCTGAAAAGAAGAGATATTGAGTACGCAGTGGGTGATAAGGTATTCCTCAAAGTTTCTCCTTGGAAGAGGATTATGAGGTTTGGCAGAAAGGGGAAACTGAGTCCTCGTTTCATCGGACCATATGAGGTTCTGGAAAGAGTGGGTCCTTTGGCATATCAGTTGGCATTACCTCCAGAGCTAACAAGGATACATAGTGTCTTCCATGTGTCCATGTTAAGGAGGTACAGATCTGACCCATCTCATGTACTATCAGTTGAAGAGATTGAGGTAAATCCAGACCTCTCATATGAGGAAGAACCCATAAAAATTCTGGCATTTGAGGTGAAGCAGCTGAGGAACAAACAGATACACCTAGTTAAAGTGCTGTGGAACCATCATTCAGGCCAGGAAGCTACTTGGGAACGTGAAGAGGATATGAGGAGACAGCACCCACAGCTGTTCAGAGACTAATACCAGGTAAAATTTCGAGACGAAATTTATATAACGGGGGGAGAATTGTAACACCCCTAAGTTCGTAGAGTGCTCGTTGCTCCGGTGACCAGTGTTGTCCGGACAGCTAGGATGCCTAGAACTACACTTCAATATGAGTGAGGAGACATAAAATAATGAAATACAAGAAAAGAAAATACAAGAAAAAACAAAGGAAAAATAATATCAAAGAAATGTAGCCAAGTTAAACGAGCCGGGAATCCTAGCGATGGGTGACCGCACCGGGAAGTCACGGCGTGGACCATTGACTAGCCCTGGACTACGGGGAACCCTGGAAAACATTTTTAGGACTTAAATAGACCCTTATTGAAGAATAAATATCATTAGGAAGATCAAAGAAAAATTAAATAATTAGTACAAAGAAAAGTGAGAAATCAAAAAACGGACAAAACCCGGTGTTACCGAAAAATCAGGAATGCAACCCGAACATGGGCATTATGGTCATTTGACACTCCAAATTGTCTTTTGACCTAAATTTCCATTGAAAATAAATAATATTACATTTAGAAAATAAAATGAAAAATTAAATTGGGGGTACTTAATACAAATAGCCAAAAATGGAGTGAAAAATGTGTAAATAACACATGTAAGCTTATTATATAGTTAAATTTGAGTGAGTGGGCCACTAAAGGAATAAACTAAGGATAATGGGGCAGGTGTACACCCATTATACCATCTGCATTTCATCTTCCTCATTTGGATTCAAAGTTGCCGAATTGAAGAAGTGAGGAAACCACCATTGCTGTTTTGCATGAGCTCTCTTAACTCCTCCATTTCAACTCCAATCACTTAGGTTCCTTCATGAAAGTTTGTCTACACATCATAAGGAAGATCTTGATACCAAATTTAAGAAGTTTAATCAAGGTTTGGCAAGTTCCAACCATAAGGTAAGTTAGCATTTTTTAAGATAGCTTTGTTAAACTTTGTGTTCATGTTATGGGTGTTGGTTTTGTGAAGAAAATTTTTAAGTTTGAAGAGTTATTGAGATGTTCATTTTGGACAGCCATGGAGTTATGTATTTGATGAAATATTTGTGCATATATTTGATGAGAAATGATGTTGGTTATGGTGATTTAAAATCCTAGTAAATTATTCCATATGTATATGGTGATTTTTGCACTTGGATGGAAATTGATAAATTGTAGGATATTTTGGTGTTGAGGAAGTTTTCGGCAGCCTTGAGATTCTTGGATAAATGTATATGTTCATGAAAGTATTGGCAGAATATTGACCTTGAGAATTGATGGATATGTGTATAGATTGATTGTGTAAGTGTATGTAAAAATTTGTAATGTTTAGGGTATATGTGATTGTACTTAGAACTTGTAAAGGTGAGTTTAATTGGTGTATTGAGGATAATTGCAATCTGCCCAAAGTGACATTTAAGTGAAGTGGAATATGGTTTTTGGTAATGTACCAAAACATAAATTGTAAGGGGAGTGGACATATAGCAATTAAATGTGTAATGGATACATGTATAAGCAAAGTAATTAAAGGCAGTATGCAATTTAGTCAATAACTTTAAATGTGTAATCTCAATTGGTATGAGACCAATTGGAGGTGAAACTAGGCACAAAATGTGCCAACTTTCATTAAGAAAGCATACCAAAATTCTGCTTGCAAGGTGACATAAAAAAATGACCAATTCGGATTAGGTGCAATTAGGACCTGAAAATTGACCAATTGGGCAGCAGTGAGTGTTTAGGCCATAACTCACTCAAAACAGGTCCAATTGACCTGAAATTTAAACCATGAATAGTTAAGACCCATACCTACAAGTCTTATGAAGACACCAAAGCCCAGAAATGACCAGAAGTGAGTCAAAAAGCTTACACAAGTTCGGGTCCAAAAACTGGCCGAACCAAAGTTGACCAAATTGACCTAAAATTGACCTAATTTGATGCCATTTGACCAACAATAGTATAATGACCATAACACGGTCTACTTAACTCGGATTGACCTGAAATTTTGCCCAGCAAGCAATAAGACATAGATCTACAAGTTTGTAGTTTTGACCGAAACCTGAAAACCGAGGGAACTAGGTCGTCCGGCTAGGTCAAACTAGTATTCCGGAATCCAGCAAGTTGCATTAAAATGCACTAAACAAGGAAATGAGTTTTGGTAAAACGTACCAACCCTAAAACCCTATCGAATGTGACATATTAATGACACTAAAACCTAATTTACCTAAAACGCATCGAGGGTCTGTATATTAGGTGATTGAGCAAATAATAGCCTTTAGTGAATTACTTGTCGAACATTATCGTTAAAGACAGTTTAATTTAGTACTGAAACACTTCAAATTGTGTTTCTCAGTTACCAAAGACTCAGCAAAAGGGAAGGAAACACAGAGTCCAGACCGAGAGACAGTTATCAGAGGTTTGTGCACAACAACTATTTCTTTTGAATTATTTTCAATTGAAATGAATTATGACTATTTGCATATTATTGTTTTAAGTTGTGAAATTGTGAAAAATGGTTTGAATGATATTTGATGGATACTTATTGGTTGAAAAGCACTGTAATTGGTTTGAAACCACAGCTATTATGTCCATTGATTGTATTCCTCGCTAGCTTGTCTAGTGGGATGAATTGAATTCCCTCTCTTGCTGAAGTGTTGAGGTGTGTGCCTGTTGAGGACGAATAGAATGAGTACTCATATTTTTGCTAGCTAGCTATTTTATTCCTCATTAGTCATCGGCTTTTGGGATGAATTGAACTTGGGAACATGATTAAAGCTGTGTGTGATTTATTGATGCATATTGTAAGATTGTAAAATGAGTTTAAATTCTTATTGACATTCACTATCTTTTGAATTTAGCTATGTTTTGATTACTGAGATTATTGTAATATTGTGTTAAATTCCTTATGACATTATCGTCTTGAATTTAACTATGGTTTTAAGTATCCACTATTTACATGACTTATGAATTGTGATCTAAATTGTATTTGGTTAATGTTGTGCACCACTGAGACATTGTCTCAGCGATAGCTTTTTATTGATCACGAGTAAGCAGACCAAGCGAGCGTGATTAAGTGCTAGTACCTCCAGTGAGAGACTACCGGGTATAATGAGTATACCAGTATTTTATATTTTGTAATGTAATGTATATTCACCGTATGTATATTTTGTTTTTGGTTTGAGCAGTTGTAAATTCAAATTGTACCTTGCAGTTGTAAATTAATTATGAGTTATTTTGGCTTGTAAAAAATTGTATTATATTTTCTTTATCTCAGTCTTTGAAAAATTACTATGAATTTGACTTGAGAAATATGTTGTGTTGAGAAAAATGTTGAAGTTGAGACTTGAAAATATATTGAAGTGCTTTTTTATAGGTTTTCTGAAGAACTGTTTTATCCAAAATACAGATGGCACTCTGCCAAAATTTTTACAGAAATTCCAAATAATTCAAACGTTTTAGTTCTATCACTTCAGTTCAAAAAAGTTTTTAACACCTGTAAATAGTGCTCACCACTGTAAAAGAAGTAAGAAAAGTTTTTAAAATCCCTTGTAGTGTATTTAATGGATTATCAGTAGACGGAGTTGGTAATTCATTAGGTATACTACGGGATCATGTTATGCTTTACAGAGGGGTAGGGTGTGACATTGAGCAGTTGTACTATGTAGAAAGAATATTCAAATTACAGGTCAAAACACAATTTAAAAACTTGCTCTGATACCACTAAAACATGTCACATCTTAGCTCTCTGTAAGGCATAACATGATCCCGTAGTACACCTAATGAATTACCAAACTTTGTCCACTGATAACCCATTAAATACACTACAAGGGATTTTAAACCTTTTCTTACTTCTTTTTATAGTAGTGAGCACTATTGACAGGTGTTAAAAAATTTCTTTTACTTAAGTGAAACCAAATAACCAATTTGAAGTATTAATAATTTCTATAAAACTTTTGGCAAAGTGCCATCTGTATTTTGAATAAAACAATTCTTCAAAAACCTGTAAAAAGCACTTCCAATATTTTTCTCAATCTCAAACCCCAATAACAGTTCCACACAATAATTTCCTCAATAATTGTCAACACAATTCAACAATCAATTTTCCAATGTTTCCAAAAGATGAGATAAAAGAAATATGTCACAATATTTTTACAAGCCAAAATAATTTACAATTTTAATTTACAACTGCTCAACACTAAGTACAATATATACATACAGTGCACAAACATTATAACAAAAACTACACAAAATGGTATACTCGATATACCCGGCGAAATCTCAAAGGTGGCAGAAGCAGCCTATTCTGCTGCTCTGTCCGTCTGTCTACCTGCGATAGCAATGAAAAAGCTATCACTGAGCCAATATCTCAGTGGTGCACAACATTAAGAAAATGCAATATAAAACCATAAGCCATAAATCATATAAACTGTGGATACTTAAAACCATAATTAAAATCAAAAGACTGTGAATGTCATAAGGAATTTAAACTCCATTTCACAATATCACAATAAATATCAATAAATAACACACACAGCTTAATCATGTTCCAAAGTTCAATTCGTCCCAAAAGCTGATGGCTAGTGAGGAATAACATAGCTACCTAGCAATAATATGAGTACTCATTTTATTCGTCCTCAACAAGCACATACCTCAACAATTTAGCCAGAGAGGGAATTCAAAGTCAATTCGTCCCACTAGACAAGCTAGCGAGCAATTCAATTAATATACATGATAGCTGTGGTTTCAAACCATTTACAATGTTTTTCAAGCAATAAGTATCCATCAAATATCATTCAAATAAATTTTCACAATTAAAATGATAACAGACAAATTGTCATAATTCATTTTAATTGAAAATTCAAAAGAAATAACTGTTGTGTACAAACCTCTGATAAATGTCTCTTGGGCCTGACTCAGTGTTTCCTTCCCCTTCCCTGAGTCATTGCTAACTGAAACACACAAATTGAAGTGTTTCAGTACTCATTTAAACTGTCTATAACAATAAGGCTTAATAATTAATTTATTGAATTCTATTATTTTCCTTAGTCAACCTAAAATGTTGACCCTCGATGCACTCTAGGTGAATTAGGTTTAATGTTACCAATATGTCACATTTTATAGCCCTTTAGTGTTGGTATATGTTGCTAATTTCATTTCCAAGTGTATTGCATTTTATTGCAATTTACCGGATTTCGGTGTACAATTTTGACCTTGTCGGACGAACTAGTTCCCTTAGTTTTCGGGTTTCGGTCCAAACTACGAACTTGTAGGTCTATGTCTTATTGCACGGAGGGCAAAATTTCAGGTCATTCTGAGTTGTATAGACCAAGATATGGTCAATTTACCAATGTTGGACAGAATGCACTAAAATGGTAGGCTTAGGTCATTTTTTGGTCACTTTTGGTTTAGCCAGTTTTGGTACCTGAAATTTTGCAAGCTATTTGGCTTGGTTCTGGCCATTTATGGGCTTTGGTGTCTTCATAAGAATTGTAGATCTATGTCTAAAGTATTCATGGTAAAAATTTCAGGTCATTTGGGCCTGTTTTGTGTAAGTTATGGTCAAAACACTAATTGCTGCCCAAATGGTCAATTTTCAGGCTTTCAATTCACTAATCCGGATTTGGTCATTTTTCAAGTCACCTTCTAGGCAGAATTTAGGTAAGCTTCTTTCATGAAAGTTGGCACATTTTGTACCTAGTTTCACCTCAAATTAGTCTCATACTAATTGGAGTCACACACTTAAGGTTCTAAGATAAAGTGTACACTGCCCTATTACACATTATTTAACACTTACCAATTACATATTCAATACTTACCAAGTTTACCTTTCTTGCCAATTCTGATTTGGTACCATAACATTAACACACTTTACATCACATTTTGGTCATTTTGGCCAGCTTGTAACCACTCTCAACATACACATTATAACTCGGAATTTTCAAAGTCCAATTACACTAATTTAACTACATGAACATACCTCATTTACATGTCCAAATCCAAAAAATTATTCACATACACATGCTGCCACCATAAGCAACATAATTCAACAATATTTCATGAACTTAAACACTTCAATCTTCTTCATGGGACTGCCACAAGTTTACACATACCCATCAACTTCCATTTTTCGGTTTTCAAGCTTACAAATCAAACTTTACACATGGAATTCAACTTCAGTACAATTAAACATTTAAACCAACATCGAAACAACTATTTACATGCAAGGACAAGCTATTCATGGCTGCCGAAATCGCTCAACTCCAATAATTTATCAAACATCAAAAATTCTTCCATAAATCAACTACCCATAACATCCACTCAAAGTTTAAGGAAGCAAGATTGAAAAATACACACTTACTTCTTTTGGAGCTTGACCAAAACTTCACTAAACTTCTCAAAATTGCTATCAAAATCTTCCTTGCAAGGTGAGGATTAACTTTAAAGAAGAGACTTGATGGAAATGATGGCTCAAAATGGGTTGCATGAAGCTTTCTCTCAATTAGCCATGGAGGTTTCTCCCAAGCAAGTTTCGGCTGGTTGGCTCAAGGTTGAAGAAGATAGAATCTTTTGCCCAAAACTGATTAAAGGTCTACTTTGAAGGTGTTAGTGGAGCACTAAGGTAGGTTAATGATTATTTATTCTAAAGTTTCCAATTTCCCATATTTTCCTCATATCTTTTGCTATTTAGATTATGTACCACCATTTTAATTTTTCATGATATTTTCAAAGTGTAATATCATTTATTTTTAATGGAAATTTAGGTCAAAAGGTATCTTGGGGTGTCAAATGACCACAATGCCCCTATTCGGGTTGCATTCCCAATTTTTCGGTAACATCGAGTTTTGTCTTTTTTTCGATTTCTCGTTTTTCTTTGAACTAATTACTTAATTTTTCTTTGATATTTCTAATCATATTTATACTTCAATAAGCCTTTAATTATATCTTGAAACTAAATTTTGAGCGCTTCCTGTAGTCCTGGGGTCGGCTATTGCCTTCACCATAACTTCCCCATGCGGTCACCCATCGCTGATATGTTGGCTCGTTTAACTTAGTTTAATTTCATTGCTATTATTTTTCCTTTATTTTTCTTGTTTTTTATTTTTTTTGTATTTCATTATTTTATGTCTCCTCACTAACTTTTAAATGTAGTTCTAGGCATTCTAGCTGTCTGGACAGACACTGGTCACCGGAACAGTAGAACGCACTATCGAACATAGGGGTGTTACATTTCTCATAAGTCTCCGGCTATTGAGATGAATATATTTCGAATGGCATGATATAACTGTGTGTTTTTATGAAATTGATTTGAGAATTCCTAAATGAAATTGTTGGACTAAAAGTTTATAAATCATGTTTTGCATATGTCTTTCATTTTCAGCAATGTGTTTGAATAAGTATGATTTGAATTATGCATAAATGTTATTTTAGTATGTTGTGCACCACTGAGTCATAGTACTCAGCAATGGCTATTATTGTTGTCGCAGATATAGAGACTAGAGTAGCATGCGAGCTGCTGAGAATCTTGGAGCCACCCTTCTTGAAGTTTTGTTAGGTACAAATTTATACCCCTGAATGTAATGTTTATATTTGTGTATGTAACTGTATGTATATGAAAAAACTAGTTATGAGCAGTTGTATAAAGTTGTAATAATATCATTTTGGATTTGCTAATGTAAAGTGGTTGATAAATGTAATTTGTTTTTACTTTAATAAAAAAAGATTGGAAATATTGAGTTGTGAATTATTGATTTGAATTTTGGAGTTTGAGAAATGATGTTGAAGTTTATTGTGGTAGTTGTTGAATTGATGAAACAAATTATTAGAAGTGTTTTTATAGGTATTTGAAGAACTGTTTTATTAAAATACAGACGACACTCTGCCGAAAGTTTTCTAAAATTTGCCAACAAATAAAAATGGATAAAAATTTTAACTAGTTTTCAAACTCTAATTAAATGTTTTTAGTACCTATTAGAAAATGCTCACCACTTCTAAAAAGTAAGAAAATTGTTTTAAAATCCCTTGTAGGGTACTTAATGAGTTATCGGCAGGTGAAGTTGGGTAGTTAATTAGGTATTCTACGGGATCATGTTATGCCTTACAGAGGGGTAAGGTGTGACATGTTTTAGTGGTATCAGAGCATGGTTTTGCAATGAATTTTGACTATGTATATGAATATTTCTTTGATAAGTACAACTGCTCAAGTGTCTTTAATTGATACATATGACATATTTACATCATGAATATGTACTAACGGAGGTCAACATCCTTGTGTTTGACCTCAGGAAGTAGAAATTTTTGAGAAATGGAATGGAAGAGGGAGATCATTTCATAGAGCAATCTGTTGAGGCTGAGGTCCAAGGGGAAGACCCAGCACTCCAGAACGTGAGTGGGTCAGCCACTCTAGCTCCTACTCTAGCACCGCAGTTTCCTGCTCAGTATGTATAGCAAATGGCTGCGATTTTCCAACAATTGGCAGGAAATGTGCCACCTCAAGCTCAGATACAAGCACCTGCAGCACAACCACAGCCCTCGGCTTGGCAATATGAAAAATTAATGAAATTTGGGGCCACCGAGTTTAAGGGCACCGTGGATCCACTAGAGGCAGAACAATGGTTAGAAAGAATGGAACGGGTTTTAAGAAAGCTGCAGTGTGTAGAAGAGTTGAAGTTCAAATATTCAGTATCACTTCTGCAAGGGGATGCATATGAGTGGTGGAACACCATCCCCCACAGCCTGGTAGAGCCACCAGTCCTCACATGGGTAGACTTTTTGAGGGAATTATGACAAAAGTGGGTCCCCGATACTTATATAGACATGAAGTTGCAAGAGTTTTTAAGTCTGAAGCAAGGGGACATAACTGTAGTATAGTATGAGCGGGATTTCTCTCGACTAAGCAACTATGCCGAAAGTTTGGTCACCACCCCCAGAGACTAGTGTAAGAGGTTTGAGGCTGTGTTGAGGCCTAGCTTGAGAATGGAAGTGGTGGGGTTCTAACACCAGAATTTTTCTGAATTGATTTCACAGGCCCTGGAACTGGATAGGATAGAATCAGAAGGGGTAGTGAAAAAGAGTACAGAAGAGAAAGAGAAAACAGAAAAAGCTTCTGGTCAAACTATAGAAAGTAGTTTGAGGAAAAGAAAACATTTTAGAGGATCTAGCTCACACGAATCTGGTAGAGGTAGATCTTCTGGACAAAAACCACCCCGATCTGATTAGCAAACTCAGCAGACACACAGAAATACACTGTCGGATCGACTTTGTAAGACTTGTGGTAAACCACATAGTGGAGTATGTTGTAGAGCTATAGGAGCATGTTTTAATTGTGAAGGGACTGGTCATTTTATTAAGGATTGCGAAAGTCCACGCTGTTATGGATCATTTAATACGTCAGAAGGATCAGCCTAAGTTTTTACCCCAAAGTGTTCACCAGCAGTTGGTAGAGGCAGAGGCAGAGGTAGGGGTAGTACACCTGGAAGTCAGAGTACTGTGAATCAGCCATGACAAAGTGATGCTCCAGCTAGAGTATACACTATGCGACAGAGGGACGAGGATGAGACGTTTGACATTGTGGCTGGTATTTTCTCAATTCTTAATTAAGATATGTATATGTATAAAAATCAATTTTGATGTGTTAGTGATTAGTCTTTTAGGATAAGAATTACGATAATAAGTGTGATTAGAATTAATTTTGAAAAAGTTTCTAGTGAGAGACATCTCCTAGACTACGATAAACTATAAAGTTAATTAGTAAACCTAATTAAGTAAGGCAAGATGACCCAAAAGTAAGTTATAGTAATATAGTTACCTTAGATGCTGGTAAGGGTATTACTGCTGATAGATGTCAGTGGGTACCATAATTAAAATAAGTTTAAGATATTAGTGGATTTGAAAGAAATAAGATTGAGGAATAAAATAATTAAAGTTAAGTTATGGAATAAAAAAAGAAAAGAAGAGATTACAAAGGAAAATAATTGCTAAAGCAATAGTAAGAAAGGATTATGATTATACAAACAAATTAAACGTTACTTGAGATTGTTAGAAGTCTTACACAGACTCAAAATAATGAAGATTATAAGATTATGTAAAAAGGAGAAAGACTAAGTTCTCATTATCTAGAATCATACAAGGTCCTAGAAAAAAAAAAAAGTGAATCCGTTAGCACACAGATTTGCTTACCCCTAGAATTGAAATGAATTCAAAATTAACATATGACAGAAGCTCATAAGAAACTTGGTACATGAGGTGAGCAATCGATATGTAAATATTATTAGTTAAAGTGCTACGGATCATCATTCCGACGATGAGGCTACATGAAAATGTAAGAAATAATTAGTAATTGTCAATTAGTTAAGCCCTGAACACATCTAAGACAACTAGATAAGCCCTGAACACAAATAATTAGTAATTGTCAATTAGTTAAGTATAAATACGAAAAATAGAACATAAGAGGTTAAATGAGCCGAGAGTCACAACAATAGGTGACCTTATCAGGAAGGATTGCGAGATTGATTTAAACTCAAATTTCGAATCATAAAATGTGACGCCGTGGTCCTTAGGGCTATTGCGAATATAGTGGAAAAGAGAAAATCATGAAAAAGAATTGTTAAGCCGGTCAAATAATTAGGTCAGGGATCCAAAAGAGATATTGAATTATTTGCAAATTGGATTGAACCGACGATGGGCAATTTCGTCAATTGACCCCTAGAGCTGACTCTTGACCTGACTGTCTAAAATCGGAGAAAAAAAAATTTTGGAATCGGGAATTAAATTAAAAAACTAAAGAAAAATAAATGAAAAAGAAAAAGGAAAAGAAATGGAAAGTTATGACATCATAGGGTGACATAAGCATGACCTCATAAATAAATATTAAATTAATGAATTAATTTGACCAAGTTAATTTATGATAAATACACATAAAATAACAAAATAAAAGAAAAATTATTTTGGTCTTCTTCTTCCTTGGTTGCCGTCCACTTCTCTCTCCCAAACCTCTCTCACTTCATCCTCCATTAAAGCTCAATTTGAGCTTGAAGAAAACCTAAATCACACCATAGAAACCTTACTTTCCATAATTAAATCTTGTATTTAAACCGTGATAAGGAGTTTGACAACAAAAAGAAGAAGAAAGGAAGAAGTTTGGAGAGGTGAAAAATTTTGCATAAGGGTTAGTAATTAACCACTAGATTTTTTTTTAGAATTATGTTTATATGCATGAGTTAATCTAGAAATTGTGGAAAAATTAAACAAAACCAAGCATGGTGGACCAAATAGAAATTCGGCCACTAGTAGGTTAGGGTTTGAGAATGAATGAATTGATGTATTTGAATGGTTGTTTAAGTTGAATTATGTATGTAAACTATGTATTGGTGATTAGAATGCATTAGATCTGAATTGCATGAAAGTTAGAGTTTTGGACATAGAGTTTGGGAGATAAAATTTTGAGAATTGGTCAAATGGTGTGTTTGACCTTGTTTGAGCTAAAAAATGGTCATATGTGACCAATTGTGTTGTGTTGAAGGTGTTAGAACCAAATTGAAATTCAGATTGGATATGGTCTAAGGTCACTTTCAGGGACCAAAACTGAAAATTTACTAACCCAATTGGTGTGACGTAATTGAGAATGAAACTAGACACAAAATGGCACATTTTTCATTCAGGAATCATGCCCAAAAAGTGATCATAGCATAGTGAACAAATTAGCCAAATCCGGAAATGGGTGTTCTGCTCTGTACAAAAATAACCAAATGTTCATTTGGCCATAACTTGGGCTAGACAGGTTCAAATGACCTGAATTTTACCAGTAAAAAGCTTAGATATAGACCTATAACTTTCATGAAGAACACAAATCCAAATTATGCCCTTAACCAAGTCATTTAGCCACCCAAATTTAATGACCTAAAACTGCCAGAACCAGTTTTGGTACCCAGAAAATCTGGGTTAGGCCAATCCGGCCAGCCATGTTCAAATGGCTATAACTTGAGCTACAAAACTCCAAATGGAGTGATTTAAAAAGGGCAATAAAGTTAAGACAATAAGGAACAACTTCTATGAAGAAAACTTGGCAAAATTGTAACAGCAACATGACCAATGGAACAGTGCAAAATAGGTCACCAAAACTAAAAATTTGAAAGTTTGCCTAAAAGACTAAAGTTTTGGGAAAATGACCAAAACTAACAAGTTAAGTAACCAAAATGTAGTATGTGGGTATAATTGGATTTTCCATACCTATTAAGTATAAGAAAGTCAATATTTTGGCTTGAATAGTATCATGAATAGTAACCTCAACATGAAAATTTTCAATAATGTAAGTTTAAGCATATTGAAGCTAGAATTGAACATATATAAATTAATTATTGGAAATATTGTGAGATAAGATACTGAAACACTATAAATTTCGTGTTTCAGCTAAAAAAGACCTGGAAAAGGATAGGACAAACTGAGTCAAGGCCTAGAGGCTACTCGCATCAGGTTTGTGCACAACAAACTTAAAATTCTTTGTTTCTACTTGACAATTCTTGAAATAAATGTTGTGAATAATTTTGAATATTATGGCCTTGAAAATATTATTTGAAAAATAGTGTGTTGCCTACTTTGTAAATGAAAAGTTTGGAATGAAATATGATTTGTGAATTGTATGAAATATTTGAATAACTTGATTTAAATTGTTTTTTTACTCACATTTGGCATGGAAATATCACTAGGTTCCTCCTCCATTATGGGGTGAGTTTGACTATATTCCTCCCTCTTTGGCTTTCTAGTCAGGAGGTGAGTTTGGATGAGTATTCATTAGCTAGCTAGCCACCTCCCTCATTGATTTCAATTAGTGGGGTGAGTTTGCCTTGTTGTGGTGTACAACACGGCATGTTTGAAAATTTTGTGTCATGGCCTAAGTTGTGTTATTGATTGGCAACACTATGATTATTAAATTGTTTAATCAAATTTGTGTTATATTAAGCTTTGAAAATTATGATTTGTTATAAATGTGATTTGAAAAATTGTGAAATGTGATTGTGAGAATTTTGAATTATAAATTATTCATAAATATTTTATATTGCGCATTTTGTATTTTATTGTGCACCACTGAGTATTTTTATACTCAGCGGTAGCTTTCTTTGCTATCGCAGATAGAGAAAAGGAAAAAGCCATAGAGTGAGCTACTGATTGTTGGGACTTCAGTGATATTTTTGTATGGGTATTTATTCATACCCTTGTAGTTATTTGATGTAAATATTATAATGTCATATGTATTAATGTAAAGTTGAGCAGCTGCATAGTAAATTGTAATGATGTTATTTTGGATTTTCTTTTTATAAATTAAGATTTGTATTTGTAAATTAAGTACTATATGCAATGTGAATGAATTTGTGAAGTATTTGGAGATGACAAATTTTTGGTTGAGTTATGGATTTGAATTAAATTGTGTTGATTTGAGTTGATTTGAGTTGGGAGTTATGAAAATAATTATTGGAAGTGTTTTTATAGGTTTTTGAAGAACTGTTTTCTCAAAATACAGACGGCACTCTGCCAAAATTTTTCTAAAATTTGCGAAAAAATAAAAATGCACAAAAATTTTTACTAGTTTTGAAACTTCAATTAAATGTTTTTAATTCCTACTAAAATGCTCACCACTTCCAAAATGTAAGAAAATAGTTTTAAAATCACTTGTAGGGTACTTAATGAGTTATCAGTAGGTGAAGTACGGTAGTTCATTAGGTATTCTACGGGATCATGTTATGCCTTACAGAGGGGTAAGGTGTGACATTTATCAATTGATGATTCATTTCCTGATGAGCAATTACTTGCAGTCTCCAAGGCTCCATGGTACGCTGATTTTGTTAATTTTCTTGTATACAGGATACTGCATACAAACATGACTTACCAACAAAGGAAGAAATTCTTACATGATGTAAGATATTACTTATGGGGGGAACCTCTACTATACAAGAGATGTAACGATGGGCTGATAAGAAGATGCATACTAGAGGAAGATATGGAAAGTGTCATTTATCACTGCCATTCATCACTATATGGAGGACATTTTGGCACCAAAAAAACCGTAGCAAAAATTTTACAAGCAAGATTTTACTGGCCACATCTGTTTAAGGATGTAAGATCCTTTGTGCTAGGTTGTGATCAATGCCAAAGAAAAGGTAACAGTTCAAGAAGGAATGAAATGCCACTGCATGGTATACTTGATATAGAATTGTTCGATGTATGAGGAATAGACTTCATGGGCCCATTTCCCTCTTCCCGTGAAAACAAGTATATTCTGATTGGAGTTGATTATGTATCAAAATGGGTAGAAGCAATTGCAACACCAACCAATGATGCTAGAGTTGTCACAATGTTCCTTAAGAAAAACATCTTCACAAGATTTGGCACACCACGAGCAATAATCAGTGATGGAGGAAAGTCACTTCTGCAGCTAGCAATTCGAAACACTACTAAAAAAGTATGGAGTGACCCACAAGGTGGCAACACCTTACCATCCACAAACCAGCGGTCAAGTAGAAATATCAAACAGGGAACTGAAATAGATTTTGGAGAAAACTGTAAATAGATCTAGGAAGGATTGGTGCATAAAGTTAAATGATGCACTTTGGGCATACCGAACTGCATATAAAACCCCAATTGGCACAACACCCTTTCGTCTGGTTTATGGAAAATCATGTTATCTCCCTGTTGAACTTGAGCATAAAGCTTATTGGGCAATTCAGATCCTAATTTTGACCTCAAAGCTGTTAGTGAGAAAAGGCTCCTACAACTGAATGAATTGGAAGAAATCCAACAGGATGCATATGAAAATGCCGAAATCTTCAAGGATAAAACCAAAAGATGGCATGACAGGCGCATAGCAAGGAAAGAGATGAAAAAAGGAGATCTTGTCCTCTTATTAAACTCTCGAGGAAGCTAAAATCAAGATGGTCTGGACCTTTCAAGGTCACCCAAGTCTTCCCACATGGAGCAGTAGAGGTATGGAGCGAAACCTCAAGCGCATTCAAGGTCAATGGGTAGAGGCTAAAGCTTTAGTTTCAGGGAAAATCCATAGAAATTTGAGTCAATTGTACTCTCAATCCTCCTACTGACAGACCATAAATAAGCAAAGTCTAGCTAAAGACTATAAACGAGCTCTTTTTGAGAGGCAACCCAAAATTTTTCTAAACTTTTCTTCTTTTCTTTTTTCCTTAATATTGAATTTTTGTTTTGTACTCATTAGCATTTCATTTTGTAGGATTTTTGAAAAGGGGAATAGAGATCAAGAGAGGAAGGGAATCACCAAGTCAAAACCATAAAAGGGAAAATTGAACAAAACCGGGGAAGTAACTCTATTGTTAATCTTTGTATCCATTTCATGTGTTATGATGATAAAATTTTTCATTTGCTAAAGATTTGAACAATCAAAAAATTACACGGGTCGTGTATTGGTTTTACACGCCCCGTGTAACTTTCTGAAAGTCCATAAATTTCATGCAATTTCAACTCTTCGGGAGACAGAAAGTTAAATGGGTCCATAGCTCAATTTACACGGACTGTGTAATGTCTCTAACATAATAACTAAGAGATAGAACGTTACACGGGGCTCCTTGTATTTTACACGGGCTGTGTAACATATCCGGTAAAGCAATCTGAGAGACAGAAAGTTACATGGGTCCCAGAGCTCATTTACACGGGCCGTGTACTACGATAGATTTCGAAAATTTTTGGCAGAAATTTACACAGCCCTACATGTCGGGACCCCTGTAGTGATACATGGCCTGTTAGTAGTATGCCCTAGAGTATATCATTTAGTATGTATCTTGTACATATTTTTATTAATAAAAGGTATTTCCACTTTTCCATTTACATAATATATTTATGTGTAATAGAAAAGGTCCATTGATATTTTGTTAGAAATATTATTCTTAAGTTGTTAATGTCACAACCTACCCCTCTGTAAGGCATAACATGATCCCGTAGTATACCTAATGAATTACCAACTTCGTCTACTGATAACCCATTAAATACACTACAAGGGATTTTAAAATTTTTCTTACTTCTTTTTTACAGTGGTGAGCACTATTTACAGGTGTTAAAAACCTTTTTGAACTGAAGTGAAAGAGATAACACATTTGAATTATTAGGAAATTCTGTAAAAATTTTGGCGGAGTGCCCTCTGTATTTTGAATAAAATAGTTCTTCAGAAAACCTATAAAAAGCACTTCAAATATATTTCTCAATCTCAAACTCCAACATAATTCAACACAATATGTTTTTTAAGGACTGAGATAAAAGAAATACAGTATAAATTTTACAAGCCAAAATAACTCATAATTTATTTTACAACTTTAATGTACAAGTTTAATTTACAACTGCTCAAAACCAAGAACAATATGCACATACAGTGGTCATACATTACAGTACAAAATGCAAAATGTGGTATACTCATTATACCCGATAATCTTTCGCTGGATATACTAGCAGCCTAGTCTGCTGCCCTGTCTATCTGTCTACCTGCGATAGCAATGAAAAGCTATCGCTGAGAAAATGTCTCAGTGGTGCACAACATTAACCAAATACAACTTTAAATCATAGTTCATAAATCATATAAATGATAGATACGTAAAACCATAGTTAAATTCAAGACAATGAATGTCATAAGGAATTTAACACAATATCACAATAAATCTCATTAACCAAATTGTAGTTAAATTCAAAAGACAGTGAGTGTCAATAAGAATTTAAACTCCATTTCACAAATTATCAAAGCTGATAATAACACAATTTAGTCAAATAATTTACAAACACAGTGTTGCCAATTCATACACAACTTAAGCCATGACACAAAATTTCCGATCAATGCCGCGTTGTACACCACGACAAAGCAATCACAACCCCACTAATCGAAATCAATGAGGAAGGGAGCTAGCTATATAATGAGTACTCATCCGATCACCTCAACTGGTAAATTAGAGAGGGAGAAAAATAAACGATCACGACTCCATAAATGGAGAAGGAAAATAAATGATCACAACCCCATAAATGGAGAAGGAATGATACGATACTGTCATGCTAAGTGTGAACCCAAAATCAATTCCAAACATTTTATTCAAATGATTCGTGAGAATCCAATAAATTTCTAAAGTCATAATTTCATTCACAAAATGGCAACACAATTCATAAGTAACTTCAATTTTCACAAATCACACTAAATAATTTTTTCCACAGTTTCAAACCATTTACAATGCTTTTCAAGCAATAAGTATCCATCAATATCATTGAAACAATTTTTCACAATTTCAAACTATTTACAATGCTTTTTAAGAAATATGTATCCATTCAAACACATTTCCACAATTTAAAATAATAATATACAAATAGTCAATATTTATTTCAATTGAAAATTCAAAAGGAATATTGTTGTGCACAAACCTCTGATAACTGTCTCCTGGTCTTGACTCGGTGCTTTCTTCCCTTTCCCTAAGTCTTTGCTAACTGAGAAATACAATTTGAAGTGTTTCAGTACTTAATTAAACTGTCTCTAACGATAATGCCTGATAATTAATTCACTGAATTCTAATATTTGTTTAGTCAACCTAATATGTCGACCCTCAATGCATTCTAGGTAAATTAGGTTTTAATGTTATTAATATGTCACATTCGATAGTATTTTAGGGTTGGTACATGTTATCAAGTTCATTTCCGTGTATACTGCATTTTCTTGCAATTTGCTGGATTCCGGAATACTAGTTTGACCTAGCCAGACATCCTAGTTCCCTCGGTTTTCGGGTTTCGGTCAAAACTACAAACTTTTAGATATATGTTTTATTGCACGAAGGGCAAAATTTCAAGTCATTCTGAGTTATGTAGACCAAGTTATGGTCATTTTACTATTGCTGGTCAAAGTGCATCAAAATTGGTCACTTTAGGTCATTTTAGGTCATTTTAGGTTCGGCCAGTTTTTTGGACCCGAACTTGTGCAAGCTGTTTGACTTGCTTATGGTCATTTCTGGGATTTGGTGTCTTCATAAGACTTGTAGATATGGGTCTTAACTATTCATGGTCAAAATTTCAGGTCAATTAGACTTGTTTTGAGTGAGTTATGGCCTTAACACTAACTGCTGCCCAAATGGTCAATTTTCAGGCCCTATTTGCACTTAATCCGGATTTGGTCATTTTTCAAGCTATCTTGCAAGCAGAATTTTGGCAAGCTTCCTTCATGAAAATTGGCACATTTTGTGCCTAGTTTCACCTCCAATTGGTCTCATACCAATTGGAGCCACACTCTTAAGGTTCTAGGCCCAAAACACAAACTGCCCTATTGCATTTTGTTCATACTCATCAAAGATCACTTTTAACACCTACCAAACTCAATATTCAAGTTAATTCTGATTGTATCATGACCTAAACGTAATTCACAACACATTGTAGGTCATTTTGGCAGCTTACAATTACATTCAACATACATCATAAAGTGCAGAATTTATCAACTCATTTACAACAATTTAAGCATCTAACCATAACACTTTTACATGTCCAACTTCACACCATCATACATACACTCAAACTGCCATAACCACTATTACAATTCCACATTATTATTCTATAAACCAAGCATGAATTCCAGCATTCTTCAAGAATTAACAAACTACCGCAATGGTACCTTTACATTCCATTAATTTCCAAGATTCAAATTTCTATTTACATTTAAATATACTAAGTATACATCACCCAAACAATTTCCTACACAATATACATTTAATCAATCATTTAATTCACCATTTACAAGCAAAAATAAACTGTCTTTAAAGTGTTTCCATGGCTGCAAAAAGTATACATCCCCATTCAACTTCAAACTTCAAAAATCTCTCCATAAATCAAACACCCATAACATCCTTACAAACTTTAATTAAACAATAATAAAAAAACACAAACTTACCACTTTTGAAATTCTTCAAAACCTCACCAAAACTTAAATTTTTTGCTGCCTATCTACTGCCCAGGTGGTGTGGACTAACTTTGATGAAGGAACTTAGGAAGAAATTGGCTTACTTCAAGCATGCATGGAGTTTGGCCATGGATGGCCATGGAGGAACTTGAGAGAAAAAGAAGAATTCGGCTGGTTCTGGTTTGGGAGGAAAAAGATGGTAGTTTCAGTCCACTAATGCTTAATATGGGTCCCTTAAGAGGTCACTAGTGGAGCACTAACTTGGTTAAATAAGTCATAAATCTTAATTTCCTTAATTTTGCTCATTTGCCACTAATCTTTTACTATTTACATAATGTATCTCAATTTAATTTTTCATGACATTTCTAAAGTGTTATATCATTTATTATTAATGGACATTGAGGTCAAAAGGCAACTCGGGGTGTCAAATGACCACAATGCCCCTGTTTGGGTTGTATTCCCGATTTTTCGGTAACACCAGGTTTTGTCCGTTTTTTGATTTCTCACTTTTCTTTGTACTAATTAATTAATTTTTCTTTGATATTTCTAATGGCATTTATACTTCAATTGATGTCTCTATAAGTCTTAAAAATGTTTTCCAGGGTTCCCCGCAGTCCAGGGCTAGTCAACAGTCCACGCCGTGACTTCCCGGTGCGGTCACCCATCGCTAGGGTTCTCAGCTCGCTTAACTTGATTACATTTCTTTGCTATTATTTTTCCTTTGTTTTTCTTGTATTTTCTTTTCTTGTATTTCATTATTTTATGTCTCCTCAATCATAACGAAGTGTAGTTCTAAGCATCCTAGCTGTCCGGACAACACTGGTCACCGGAACAGTAGAACGCACTACCGAACTTAGGGGTGTTACAATTCTCCCCCCCTTAAAATAAATTTCGTCCACGAAATTTTACCCAGTAGCCATCTTAAAATAGTCATATGTTTATTTTCTCCTTTCTATACGATCGTATAATCTTCTTTTCCTCAAATTTGTATAAGACTTTTAACAATCTAATACAACATTTAATTTGTTTGTATAACACCAATCTCCTCTTATTATTGTGCTGTCTAATATTTCGGTTCATGTTCCTTCTTGAATGACCCCTTGCGGTTATGTTATAATCATTTATCTAGTCATTGGTCCTCTAACCATTCTAGTCCATAGTCTTCCTCACATTCGTAATATTTCTTTGTTATATATGAATCAACTATTCAAATCTCTACTTCCATAACTCTTTTTATCTGTCAATATTCTATAACTTACTTCCTTTTGTACTGAATTATAACCTTTCGATATTCTAACTTTTGAGTTTTAGATCCCTAAGTAGGATTTCCAAACTTATTTCTAACAATTAAATTCTGTCCTGGCATAACTATACCAAAACAGACGCCGTTGGCAACCATTCTCATCTAGGTGTACTATCGGGTAGTATGTAGCTCTACACAATAATCTCAAGTTAGTACTGTAATCTGCAGTTTACAGTATAAACATCAAGAACATTGCATAGTTATTATGATACATCCCAATAAATCAAATTTTTTGATATTTTATCCTTTTCGAATTTACTGATATCCGAAACTTATTCTGATTACAATATTCATTAACAATTGCTAACAGTAACATCTTTGCCCTCATTTAGAGTAAGTCTATTACCACAACTTACTTTTACTTCCTCTTGCCTTACATTAAATAGGCTTGCCGTTTAGCTTTATAATTTATGGTGTGTTAGAAAATACTTGTCGTCGATAAACTCTTTCAAAACTAATTTCACTTATTATGACAATCCTTATCTTAAAGGACTAATCACTAATGCATCAAAATTTATTCCCCTGTAAAGGAATAACAATAGAACATATAGTTCTAACACTAACATAAAAGTATGCAGACCCCAGGTCAAACAATACATATATATATCTTAGTTACTATTTGAGAAAGTACCAGCAATAATATCAAAAGTCTAAGCCTCCTCTCTCTGCCGTATAGCGTATACTCCAACTGAAGCATCACCCTGTTCTGGCTGATTCACAGTACTCTGACTTCTAGGTGTACTACCCCTACCTCTACCTCTGCCTCTACTAACTGATGGTGAACTCTCTGGGGTAGAAACTTGGGTTGATCCCTTTGGTGTAGTAAATGATCCAAAACGACATGGATTTACACAATCCCTAGCAAAATGACCAGTCTCTCCACAATTAAAACATGCTCGTACGGCTCTATAACATACCCCACTATGTGGTTTACCACAAGTTTCCAAAAGTCGATATGACAGCGCATTCTTGGGTTTCTGTTGAGTTTGCTGATCGGATCGGGGTGGTTTCTGTCCAAAAGATCTATCTCTAATGGACTTCTTACCACCTCTGTTGTGTCCCCCATAGTTCTTCCTCTTTCTAGTAGGACCACTGGAACTCTGTTCTACTGATTTTCCCTCTTTCTTTGTCTTCTCTGATTTCTTTTTCTCAGGAGCAGCTTCAGACTAAATTCTTTCCAACTCTAGGGCTTGAGAAACAAGTTCAGAGAAGTTAGTATGTTTGAATCCGACTACTTGTAATCTGATACTGGGCTTTAAGCCAGTTTCAAATCTATTACATCTCTCCCTGCTGGTAGCAAGTAGACTTACTGCATAATGGCTTAGGCGGGAAAATTCTCTTTCATACTCAGCCACTGATCTGCTCCCCTGTTTCAGACTTAGGAACTCTTGCAGCTTCTGGTCTACATAAGCATCAGAGACATATTTTTGTCTGAATTCCTTGAGAAAGTCATTCCATGTTAGCACTGCAGGTTCTACTAGACTGTGGGGAATGGTTTTCCACCAGTCATAAGCATCCCCCTGTAGCAAAGATATTGAGTATTGAAATCTGAGCTCCTCATGCGGTCACGGTTTCTTGAATACCCTATACATACTCTCTAACCACATTACGCCTCTAGAGGATCTCTGTCCCCTTGAACTCTGTGGCCCCATATTTCATCAATTTGTCATCTTGTCTAGCAGAAGGCGTGGTTGTACCACCGTGTACGTATTGGGACTTGAGTAGGCACATTACCGACCATTTGTTGGAACATTGCGACCATCTGTGAGCAAATCGAGCAAGAAAGCGTAGTGCTGCGGTGGTCTTCTTGAACCATCCGACATTGTGTAAGGCTAGGGCATCCCCTTGTACCTCAGCCTCTATCGATAGATCGACTGAATGATCACCCTCTTCCATAGTCAATTCGAGGATCTTAGACCTCCCGAACAAATAACACAAGGAGATTTTCTCCCATTAGTGCATATTTATAATGTAATGTACTGTATGTATCAAACAATGACATTGAGCAGTTGTACTATGGAGAAAAAATATTCAAATTATAGGTGAAAATAGAATTTTAAAAACTCGCTCTGATACCACTAAAAGATGCCACACCCTACCCCTCTATAAGGCATAACATGATCCCGTAGTATACCTAATAAATTACCAACTTCGTCTACTGATAACCCATTAAATACACTACAAGGGATTTTAAAACTTTTCTTACTTCTTTTTTACAGTGGTGAGCACTATTTACAGGTGTTAAAAACCTTTTTGAACTGAAGTGAAAGAGATAACACATTTGAATTATTAGGAATTTCTGTAAAAATTTTGGCAGAGTGCCCTCTGTATTTTGAATAAAATAGTTCTTCAGAAAACCTGTAAAAAGCATTTCAAATATATTTCTCAATCTCAAATTCCAACATAATTCAACACAATATGTTTTTCAAGGACTGAGATAAAAGAAATACAGTACAAATTTTACAAGCCAAAATAACTCATAATTTATTTTACAACTTTAATGTACAAGTTTAATTTACAACTGCTCAAAACCAAGAACAATATGTACATACAGTGGTCATATATTACAGAATGTGGTATACTCATTATACCCGATAATCTCTCACTGGATATACTAGCACCCTAGTCTCATCGCCTGCACATGCGTACGTCTACTGCGGACAATGAAAAGCTATCGCTGAGACAATGTCTCAGTGGTGCACAACATTAACCAAATACAACTTTAAATCACAGTTCATAAATCATATAAATGATAGATACGTAAAACCATAGTTAAATTCAAGACAATGAATGTCATAAGAAATTTAACACAATATCACAATAAATCTCAGTAATCAAAATGTAGTTAAATTCAAAAGACAGTGAGTGTCAATAAGAATTTAAACTCCATTTCACAAATTATCAAAGCTCATAATAACACAATTTAGTCAAATAATTACGAACATAGTGTTGCCAATTCATACACAACTTAAGCCATGACACAAAATTTTCGATCAATGCCGCATTGTACACTACGACAAAGTAATAACAACCCCACTAATCGAAATCAATGAGGAACGGAGCTAGCTATATAATGAGTACTCATCCGATCACCTCAACTGGTAAACCAGAGAGGGAGAAAAATAAACGATCACGACTCCCTAAATGGAGAAGGAAAATAAACGATCACAACCCCATAAATGGAGAAGGAATGATACGATAATGTCATGCTAAGTGTGAACACAAAATCAATTCCAAACATTTTATTCAAATGATTCGTGAGAATCCAATAAATTTCTAAAGTCATAATTTCATTCACAAAATGGCAACACAATTCATAAGTAACTTCAATTTTCACAAATCACACTAAATATTTTTTTCCACAGTTTCAAACCATTTACAATGCTTTTCAAGCAATAAGTATCCATCAATATCATTCAAACAATTTTTCACAATTTCAAACTATTTACAATGCTTTTCAAGAAATAAGTATCCATTCAAACACATTTCCACAATTTAAAATAATAATATACAAATAGTCAATATTTATTTCAATTGAAAATTCAAAAGAAATACTGTTGTGCACAAACCTCTGATAACTGTTTCCTGGTCTTGACTCAGTGTTTCCTTCCCATTCCCTAAGTCTTTGCTAACTGAGAAACACAATTTGAAGTGTTTCAGTACTTAATTAAACTGTCTCTAACGATAATGCTTAATAATTAATTCACCGAATTCTAATATTTGTTTAGTCAACCTAATATATTGACCCTCGATGCATTCTAGGTAAATTAGGTTTTAATGTTATTAATATGTCACATTCGATAGTATTTTAGGGTTGGTACATGTTATCAAGTTCATTTCCGTGTATACTGCATTTTCTTGCAATTTGCTTGATTCCGGAATACTAGTTTGACCTAGCCGGACGACCTAGTTCCCTCGGCTTTCGGGTTTCGATCAAAACTACAAACTTTTAGATCTATGTCTTATTGCACGCGGGGCAAAATTTCAGGTCATTCTGAGTTATGTAGGCCAATTTATGGTCATTTTACTATTGCTGGTCAAAGTGCATCAAAATTGGTCACTTTAGGTCATTTTAGGTTCGGCCAGTTTTTAGACCCGCACTTGTGCAAGCTGTTTGACTTGCTTATTGTCATTTCTGGGCTTTGGTGTCTTCATAAGACTTGTACATATGGGTCTTAACTATACATGGTCAAAATTTCAGGTCAATTGGACCAGTTTGTGTGAGTTATGGCCTAAACACTAACTACTGCCCAAATGGTCAATTTTTAGGCCCTATTTGCACTTAATCCGGATTTGGTCATTTTTCAAGCTATGTTGCAAGTAGAATTTTAGACAGCTTCCTTCATGAAAGTTGGCACATTATGTGCCTAGTTTCACCTCCAATTGGTCTCATACCAATTGGAGCCACACTCTTAAGATTCTAGGCCCAAAACACAAACTGCCCTATTGCATTTTGTTCATACTCATCAAAGATCACTTTTAACACCTACCAAACTCAATATTCAAGTCAATTCTGATTGTATCATGACCTAAACATAATTCACAACACATTATAGGTCATTTTGGTAGCTTACAATTACATTCAACATACACCATAAAGTGCAGAATTTATCAACTCATTTACAACAATTTAAGTATCTAACCATAACACTTTTACATGTCCAACTTCACACCATCATACATACACTCAAACTGCCATAACCACTATTACAATTCCACATTATTATTCCATAAACCAAGCATGAATTCCAGCATTCTTCAAGAATTAACAAACTGCCGCAATGGTACCTTTACATTCCATTAATTTCCAAGCTTCAAATTTCAATTTACATTTACATATACTAAGTATACATCACCCAAATAATTTCCTACACAATATATATTTAATCAATTATTTAATTCACTATTTACAAGCAAAAATAAACTGTCTTTAAAGTGTTTCCGTGGCTGCAAAAAGTACACTTCCCCATTCAACATCAAACTTCAAAAATCTCTCCATAAATCAAACACCCATAACATCCTTACAAACTTTAATTAAACAATAATAAAAAACACAAACTTACCACTTTTGAAATTCTTCAAAACCTCACCAAAACTTAAATTTCTTGCTGCCTATCTACTGCCCAAGTGGTGTAGACTAACTTTGATGAAGGAACTTCGGAAGAAATTGGCTTACTTCAAGCATGCATGGAGTTTGGCCATGGATGGCCATGGAGGAACTTGAGAGAAAAAGAAGAATTCGGCTGGTTCTGGTTTGGGAGGTTGAAGATGGTAGTTTCATTCCACTAATGCTTAATATGGGTCCCTTAAGAGGTCACTAGTGGATCACTAACTTGGTTAAATAAGTCATAAATCTTAATTTCTTTAATTTTGCTCACTTGCCACTAATCTTTTACTATTTACATAATGTATGTCAATTTAATTTTTCATGTCATTTCTAAAGTGTTATATCATTTATTTTTAATGGACATTGAGGTCAAAAGGCAACTCAGGGTGTCAAATGACCACAATACCCCTGTTTGGGTTGTATTCCCGATTTTTCGGTAACACTGGGTTTTGTCCGTTTTTCGATTTCTCACTTTTTTTTGTACTAATTAATTAATTTTTATTTGATATTTCTAATGGCATTTATACTTCAATTGATGTCTCTATAAGTCTTAAAAATGTTTTACAGGGTTCCCCGCAGTCCAGGTGTGACACCCCTTACCCGTCTACAGTATATCCGAGTAAGCTATGTCACACGGCGTACCGAAACACTCTATTTTACCTTAATTTATTTTTATCATAGTTTTGAATACAACTTCTGAAATATAATTCATTTAAGCCATTTATTGAAATTACAATTTATTTGAGGTTCCGAAAATTTTAAAGAAAATCCGGCAGAGTACCGGCTAAAACTGGAGAAAACCGTTCTTCGGAACCTGTTAAAAACACTTCCAATAATCATTTCCCATCATTCTCAAACACTAGAGATCATCAAAATCTCAACATTTTTCAATTTCATTTCTCAATCATTCATCTCATATGATAATCATGTACAAATCACAAATAAACATTCACTTTTCCATTCATCAACACAATTTTCATTATTTACATGAAAATCAAAATATATTACATAAGTTTCATTTACACAAAGGAAAATAAAAATCAATTACAAAATACCAAAATGAAGCCTAGTGTCCTACCAATGCACTGTAGATGGTGAGGTGACACGAACACTATGCGAGTGCAGGATGGACTCACCCATCTGCGGTCTCACGGGCTCACGATCGGTATCTCTCGGAACTCACGCGTGGGAAAAGCAACGCGCTAAGCAATGATGCTTAGTGGTGCAATAATAAAATAAAAGAAAATAGCAGAAAATAAATATGTATTGAATGTATATGTCTTATTTGTTTTGTATTTGTTATATTCATTTATTTCTTTAACTTTGTCCATTTTCATTCATTCGGTTGCCCAAGTAACCTATACTGGACGACTGGACTGGATAAACGGGTAAACTGGCACTGGGTATCAAGTACCTCGGGCCATCACACCATCGGTCACATATGTATCTCCTGGTGTGCATGTAACGGCTAATAAGTCAGAATAACATTAGGCACAAGGCCAAGTCTCAATACAATGTCAGAATGGCTAAAAGCCATGAAATCACAGAATGGCATAATGCCATGTGCAGTACTGCTAACTGAACCCTATTGGCATACCAAACTATCCAAACCAATCTTGTTAGGTATACTAGGGCATTTGATGTTTTAAAATTCTTCAATTTGTGAATTTCAAGTTTTGGTGTCACTATTCACTTCATTAGTCAACAAAAATGTTGACTTTTGGATAGAAAATAGGTGTATTGGTTTTAATACTCCCAATGTACCGCATTTTGCATTTAAAACTTGTTGGAATTAATCACCAAATCTATTTCTAAGTTTAAATCCAAGAGAGCAGAATTTGTAGTTTTTGAACCCTAAATTTACTGTTCCATTAAGCACTGTTGCAGTGGGAATTTGAGGAAATGGTAAACATGAAAGTTTTTCCTTATTTTGTCTAGTTGAATTTCTTTTTTTGAATCACTCCATTTGGAGTTTTATAGCTCCAGATATGGTCCAAAAACCACAGCTGGCCGGATTGGAAAACTGCAGAATTTACCAAATCTACAGTACAATGAACAGTGAATGTGAGTGCCTTGTTGGATAGGTTCTGGTCATAATTTGGGATAGGTTTTTTCATGAAAGTTGTTTTTCTATATCTTATCTTGTTGCTGTAAAAATTTCAGGTCAAATGGACCATTCTACAGTGAGTTATGGCCAAATGAACAGTTACTATTCATTTGGTCATTCTGCAGAATTTGCTTGCAGGGTATCCAGATTGGGGCCAACTTTTGGTCCACTTGCTTTGGTCTTTTGGGCATGGTTTCTTCAGAAAAATTGTGCCATTATAAGTCTAGTTTCATGTCCAATTGGCCAAACACCAATTGAACCTACACAGCCAAAGATATGGCAGTCCAAACAGGCTGGATTCACAGCCTTCTTGCTGCTGTCCCTAAGCAGCCTACCATTTCACTTTGCCATGCTATATTTCAGTCCAAATTATGGTCAACTTACCTCAAATGGTCACTAATTGACCATTAGAATGTTCTTTAATAATTTCATAAGCCAAGTCAAATTTTCACTCCCAAACCCTAGCTCAAATTCAAGGTTTACACCAATTACCCTAGTTAGCACACCAATTCATTATACATGTGTATATATACCTTAAACATCATCTTTAGTCCACTCTAAGTCCATCAAAACAATCACTCTTATCCCTTCCTTAGGGCTGCCGAAATTCAAGGAGTACATATACATAAATTTCATTTATTTAATTCACAATTCCTTACTTATTTTAAGTCCTTAATATGGAATAAAAGAATAATAAATATAAATAGGCACTAACCTCTTTGCTCAACTTATTGAACTTGTGAAAACTCTAAAATTTCTCCTCTTTGTGGCTGCCTAGAGCTTCCTTAGGGTGTGTGGATAAGTTTTAGGGAAGGTGACTTAGGGTTTTAGGGTGAGGTTTGAGAGATTTTTAAGCTTGAATGGAGTGTTAATGGAGGTTTAGGGCAAGGGTAGGATTTCGGCTGGTTTGAGGAAGGAGGAAGCAGTTGGTGTTTTTAATTTCTTTTGTCTCAATTATCTCTTTTTATTAGTTAATGAAATGGTTGTTTGATTATAATTGGTGGAAACTTTTAAATGACATCATAATGATGTCATATTTGGCATTTTATTGCATTTTCTTTTCTTTTCTACTAACTTTAAATTAGTTTTTCATCAACATTAATTCATATTTTATGTCATAATAATTATTTACTCAACTGGACAAGTCGGCCAAAAATTGCCTCCGAAGGCGAAATGACCAAAATGCCCTCCGTTTGGCTTAACGGGTTAAAATTGTCTGTACCGATTGAAAAATTTTTCTAAATATTTTCTTGGCATTCTAATGCCATAGGAACCTCAATGACCCTTCTCTGGAGTCTCAAAAATTATTTTATGAATTTTTCTCCAGGTCTTGGGCTCCTAGTTGCGAGAACCGCAACTTCCCTCTGGGTTACCCATCGCTTGGGCACCAGCTCATTTAACTTGGTTGTATTTTATTTCTAAAATTTTTCCTAAATTTTTCTTATTAATATTTGAGTTAATTATGGTTCCTCACTTTAGTTTAAATATTTTTCCGGACGTTCTAGCCGTCTGCATCGACACCGGCCACCGAATAAAGAGAATGTACGGAGTTGCTACCGGGAGGGTGTTACACCAGGGCTAGTCAACGGTCCACGACGTGACTTCCCGGTGCGGTCACCCATCGCTAGGGTTCTCGGCTCGCTTAACTTGATTACATTTCTTTTCTATTATTTTTCCTTTGTTTTTCTTGTATTTTCTTTTCTTGTATTTCATTATTTTATGTCTCCTCAATCATAACGAAGTGTAGCTCTAGGCATCCTAGCTGTCCGGACAACACTGGTCACCGAAACAGTAGAACGCACTACCGAACTTAGGGGTGTTACAGTTAAGAATATGAGTGACAATATTTCTAGCACAAAGTATCATAAATAGGTTCACAATCGAGGATACTTCATAATAAAGACATGACTTATCCAGAAAGATTGTATTGATGTTTGTTCCCATGTTATTTATATGAGATATCAATAAGATGGAATGGTGAGTCTCATGCCATATAACAAACATGATAGGCAGTTATAAATGATAAGTAGGCCGAACCAGTGACACTAATGACAAGCACATGGAGTTTACTCTTGTCAATGTTTTGTCATAAATCATATCAGTGCATATAATCTTTAGACTAGAGATAGCACAGTTATCTTGTATATAGGTAGTTTGACTTTGATACTGCTTTCATACTTGTACTATGTATGGGTTTATGGGCATGTGTTAGCTCCTACTAGTTATATATGGAGGTAGGTGTTGATCAAGATGGAATCTGTTCCTCTAAGTAAATAGAGATAAAATCCTATGTTCATTTAATTGTTCTTGATGTTTCAAGTTCCTGTCCAGGACAGATAGATTTATTCAGAAAAGAGTTTCTGATGAGAAAATCTTTTAATCAATAACTGGAATTAAAAGAGAACATAATATTCATAGCAAATAGAGTTTGACATAAACCATGACTCCAGCTTGAGATGGGATTTTGTAACAGAGAGATTCTAGTGCATGGTAACATATGATTATAGGTTCATTTAAGGTAAACCTTTTTACTAATTGGGTGGCCATGGCATGCTATGCTAGGTGTTAGCCATGGTCTATGAGGTTCATAAAATGATTTAGAGAAATCATTTATGGTAAGAAAGAGTTCTGATGATATTAAGAGTTGATATCATGTCTCATTGCCAATTAGTGATGAGCCTAATAAGTCACACATGTACACAAGTTATCACCTATTTAAATATGATTTAATTAATTAATTAAAGAGTTTAATTGATTTATTAAATAGGTTTGGTTTGCAATTAAATAGCAAAGTCCCTAGCATGACTTGAAACCAAATCTAGATTATTGGATGTATAGTTTAAATTAAATTTAAATATTTAAAGTGTTTAAATATGAATTTAATTAATGAGAAATTAATTAATATAGATTAATTAATTAATTTATATTTGATATAAATTAATTAGAAGAAGAAAAATAATTATTTTGGGTTAAGAACTCAAAATTAAGACACAGGGGCATTTTGGTCATTTCACAGTGTGACACGTGGCACCATGAGATGGTGACGCATGGGATTACACATAAGCTTGCCAAATGTTTTTAATCATGAAAGATGATTAAAATCAAGATTAAATATAGGTTTGACACTTGGCACAATGTGATTGGGTCACTTAAACCTAGAGCTAATGAAAGGGTGACATGTGGCAAGGGTTTAATGTGTTAACCTAGCTATTTAAGTGTGGTTATGAAAAGAAAAAATAACCAACAGCCATTCCTCTCCTTTGTCATGCCACTTTGAGGCTTTTCATCTATTCTTCTTCATCTCTCATCATTTCAAAGAGATTAGCCATCAATCTCTTGAATTAAGAACACTAGAAATTCTTTCTAGTGTCCTGTTTACATCTCTAATCTCTTAAAAGGCAGAACTTGAATTTCTAATTAATAGAAAAAGCTTTAGAAGCTGTTGAAGGGCTGCCATAGGTGTTCTTGGTGTGGACAAGCTAGAGGGACAACATCTGGTGTCCTGAAGATGAATCTTAAAGGCGCAGACACGCTACAGTGCATCAAGAGGTTAGTGTAATCGTTCTTGATTTAATCTAGGGTTCTAAAATTAATCTGATTAATTTTAAAATCTTAAATGGCAAATACAGATCCAAAAACATATTAAAAGAGTTTTAATATGTTGTTTATCATTGAAATCAAATAGATAAAAAATAAATCTTGCATGATGCATGTGACCCTAGGTGAAAATTTTTGAATTCAAAGGTATAAACTTGTGTTTTTCATGCTTTCGTTCCTTCAATTGGTATCAGAGCCACTATATTTGCCATTTAGATTGTTGATTATATGATTTAATTGTGTGATTTGATCATGAGATGATTGATCCATTGCTGGTTGCAATGGATGTGTGGCGGCACACAAGGTGAAGCCACCATTGGTGGCGGCAACAATGGTTCTTCAAGGTGGAGCAAGAATGGCTTTTAATTCTGTAATTGTTGTATGATCTAAGGCCTATTCTTTGACTAATTAAATTGTTTAATTTGTAATTTTAATCACACAATTAAACTATAATTCAAATTAGAATTTTAAAAATTGTTTGAATGTGATTCAAATCTGAATTTTAAAAGTTGTTTGAATATGATTCAAATCTGAATTTTTAAAGTTGTTTGAATCATATTTAAATCTAATTTTTTAAAATTGATTGAATAAAATTCAGATCTGATTTTTTTAAAAAATGTTTGAATGTGATTCAAATCTGACTTTTTAAAAAAATGTTTGAATGTGATTCAAATCTGAATTTTTAAAGTTGTTTGAATGTGATTCAAATCTGAATTTTAAATTTGTTTGAATGAGATTCAAATCTGAATTTTTAAATTTATTTGAATCATATTCAAATCTGTTTTTTTTTTTAAGTTGAATATGAGATATTCAATTTAATTTAAATATGTATGTTTTATTTAATTGTTAAATAGTGATATGCATGATGGATGATCATGGACTATAAAAGACCAATGTGATTGGATTTATTTCTTTTATGTTTCTTTGGGATTGTAAATTAATTAATTTATTTTTATTTATTTTGGGCATGTATTATTAAGTTTGTAATAATTTTTGGGTTGTAATTTCATTTATTTAAGTTCTTGTAAATTCGCCTTGGTATGCCAAGGATTACCATGTAATATTGGATTGCAAGAAGTTCAAGGAGGTCAAGAGCAGTGGTGGGACCAGTGGGAGGAATTCAAGATCAAGTGTTTATTATGTACTCCTTCAGCAACTCTTGTAAAATGAATGAATGAATGAAATGCGCCTAGGAATGCCCTGATTCAATTCTTGGTGGCTCAGAATTGAATCCCTTAGAAAGTCCATGATCATACCATATTTATTGCTTATCCATGAATGCATGAGATGTATGGGGATGTATGCAATTATATGATATATGCATGCTAATTGGATAATGTGCAAAGTGAGACCTTAATAGTAATTAGAATGACCACAAAATCTTCCAAACAAATGATTAAGTTGGAAATGATATAATTAAAGTAATTATAACATAGGCCCTCCATTGGGGCAATTATTTTGAAAAATTTTAAATAATTGCATGAGATGCAATTAATTTAAGAGATTTTCTTAAGAATAATTGTTAAGCATGAGATGTTGTAAATATGTAAATGGTTTGGTGGCCAATATTGGATGTACCTGAGGACATTAAAATTATTTACATAATTACTGGCTCAATGGGATCAACTTAACTAATGCAAGATAAGTCAATAATGGATGTACCTGAGATTTTGAGCATTAGGGGCTAGGTAAAGGATTGAACCTCACATGAGATGTGATGGGCAAGGAGTTGCTCACTTATAGTTTATTGTAATTCCAATAATGGATGTACCTGAGGATGATCAATAGAATTATAAGAATTCAATCACCCACTAGAAATCTATCCAATTAGGATTTCCGTTTTCTACTTTGGAAGTGTAGGATTAGCTAAGTTAGTGGGAGGACCAATTTGATTAAAAGACCATAATCATTTTGGTTAATTACATAATACATTTACTAATTAATCTGGTTATTTTCTGCAGTTAATTTTCTGATAAAAATGAGCACAAAACAACCACCACCATCCAATATCCTTGCAAGCATACTTGATCACAATAGGTTGACAGGACCTAATCTGTCCGATTGGCTAAGAAATTTGAAACTTGTCCTGAACCTTGAACATATAGGGTATTGTTAGTAGTATGCCCTAGAGCATATCATTTAGTATGTATCTTGTACATATTTTTATTAATAAAAGGCATTTCCACTTTTCCGTTTACATAATATATTTATGTGTAATAGAAAAGGTCCATTGATATTTTGTTAGAAATATTATTCTTAAGTTGTTAAGAATATGAGTGACAATATTTCTAGCACAAAGTATCATAAATAGGTTCACAATCGAGGATACTTCATAATAAGGACATGACTTATCAAGAAAGATTGTATTCATGTTTGTTCCCAAGTTATTTATATGAGATATAAATAAGATGGAATGTTGAGTCTTATGCCATATAACAAACATGATAGGCACTTATAAATGATAAGTAAGCCGAACAAGTGACACTTATGACAAGCACATAGAGTTTACTCTTGTCAATGTTTTGTCATAAATCATATCAGTGCATATAATCTTTAGACCTGAGATAGCACAGTTATCTTGTATATAGGTAGTTTGAGTTTGATACTGCTTTCATACTTGTACTGTGTGTGGGTATATGGGCATGTGTTGGCTCCTACTAGTTATATATGGAGGTAGGTGTTGATCAAGATGGAATCTGTTCCTCTAAGTAAATAGAGATAAAATCCTATGTTCATTTAATTGTTCTTGATGTTTCAAGTTCCTGGCCAGGACAGATAGATTTATTCAGAAAAGAGTTTCTGATGAGAAAATCTTTTTAATCAAGAACTGGAATTAAAAGAGAACATAATATTCATAGCAAATGGAGTTTGACATAAACCATGACTCCAGCTTGAGTTGGGATTTTGTAACAGAGAGATTCTAGTGCATGGTAATATATGTTTATAGGTTCATTTAAGGTAAATCTTATTACTAATTGGGTGGCCATGGCATGCTATGCTAGGTGTTAACCATGGTCTATGAGGTTCATAAAATGATTTAGAGAAATCATTTATGGTAAGAAAGAGTTCTGATGATATTAAGAGTTGATATCATGTCTCATTGCCAATTAGTGATGAGCCTAGTGAGTCAGACACATACACAAGTTATCACCTATTTAAATATGATTTAATTAATTAATTAAAGAGTTTAATTGATTAATTAAATAGGTTTGGTTTGCAATTAAATTGCAAAGTCCCTAGCATGACTTGAAACCAAATCTAGATTATTGGATGTGTAGTATAAATTAAATTTATATTTAAAGTGTTTAAATATGAATTTAATTGATGAGAAATTAATTAATATAGATTAATTAATTAATTTATATTTGATATAAATTAATTAGAAGAAGAAAATAATTATTTTGGGTTAAAACTCAAAATTAAGACACAGGGGCATTTTGGTCATTTTGCAGTGTGACACGTGGCACTATGAGATGATGACACATGGCATAACACATAAGCTTGCCAAATGTTTTATTAATCATGTAAGATGATTAAAATCAAGATTAAATATAGGTTTGACACTTGGCACAATGTGATTGGGTCACTTAAACCTAGAGCTAATCAAAGGGTGACATGTGGCAAGTGTTTAATGTGTTAACCTAGCTATTTAAGTGTGGTTATGAAAAGAAAAAAATAACCAGTAGCCTCTCCTCTCATTTGTCACGCCACTTTGAGCCTCTCCAGCTATTTCTCTTCATCTCTCATCAATTCAAAGAGATTAGCCATCAATCTCTTGAATTAAGAACACTAGAAATTGTTTCTAGTGTCCTGTTTACATCTTTAATCTCTTAAAAGGCAGAACTTGATTTTCTAATTAATAGAAAAAGCTTTAGAAGCTATTCAAGGGCTGCCATAGGTGTTCTTGGTGTGGACAAGCTAGAGGGACAACATTTGGTGTCCTGAAGACGAATCTCAAAGGCGCAGACACGCTGCAGTGCATCAAGAGGTTAGTGTAATCGTTCTTGATTTAATCTAGGGTTCTAAAATTAATCTGATTAATTTTAAAATCTTAAATGGCAAATGCAGATCCAAAAACATATTAAAAGAGTTTTAATATGTTGTTTATCATTGAAATCAAATAGATAAAATAAATATTGCATGGTGCATGTGACCCTATGTGAAAATTTTTGAATTCAATGGTATAATCTTGTGTTTTTCACGCTTCCGTTCCTTCAATTGGTATCAGAGCCACTATATTTGCCATTTAGATTGTTGATTATATGATTTAATTGTGTGTTTGATTATGAGATCAAAAGTTCATTGCTGGTTGCAAAGCAAGTTGGCGACATGCTTGAAAAAACACCATCAATGGTGCGCATGGTTTGGCTTCCATGGGTGGTTTAAGGTTTGGTTTTTAATTCTGCAATTGTTGTATGATCTAAGGCCTATTCTTTGACTAATTAAAGTGTTTAATTAGTAGTTTTTATCACACAATTAAATTATGAATCAAATCAGAATTTTAAAAAATTGTTTGAATGTGATTCAAATCTGAATTCTAAAAGTTGTTTGAATGTGATTCAAATCTGAATTTTTAAAGTTGTTTGAATCATATTTAAATCTGATTTTTTAAAATTGATTGAATAAAATTCAGATCTGATTTTTTTAAAAAATGTTTGAATGTGATTCAAATCTGACTTTTTAAAAAAATGTTTGAATGTGATTCAAATCTGAATTTTTAAAGTTGTTTGAATGTGATTCAAATCTGAATTTTAAATTTGTTTGAATGAGATTCAAATCTGAATTTTTAAATTTATTTGAATCATATTCAAATCTGTTTTTTTTTTTAAGTTGAATATGAGATATTCAATTTAATTTAAATATGTATGTTTTATTTAATTGTTAAATAGTGATATGCATGATGGATGATCATGGACTATAAAAGACCAATGTGATTGGATTTATTTCTTTTATGTTTCTTTGGGATTGTAAATTAATTAATTTATTTTAATTTATTTTAGGCATGTATTATTAAGTTTGTAATAATTTTTGGGTTGTAATTTCATTTATTTAAGTCCTTGTAAATTCGCCTTGGTATGCCAAGGATTACTATGTAATATTGGATTGCAAGAAGTTCAAGGAGGTCAAGAGCATTGGTGGGACCAGTGGGAGGAATTCAAGATCAAGTGTTTATTATGTACTCCTTCAGCAACTCTTGTAAAATGAATGAATGAAATGCACCTAGGAATGTCCTGATTCAATTCTTGGTGGCTCAAAATTGAATCCCTTAGAAAGTCCATGATCATACCATATTTACTGCTTATCCATGAATGCATGAGATGTATGGGAATGTATGCAATTATATGATATATGCATGCTAAATGGATGATGTGCAAAGTGAGACCTTAATAGTAATAAGGATGGCTATAAAATCTTCCAAACAAATGATTAAGTTGGAAATGCTATAATTAAAGTAATTATAACATAAGCCCTCCATTGGGGCAATTATTTTGAAAAATTTTAAATAGTTACATGAGATGCAATTAATTTAAGAGATTTTCTTAAGAATAATTGTTAAGCATGAGATGTTGTAAATATGTAAATGGTTTGGTGGCCAATATTGGATGTACCTGAGGACATTAAAATTATTTGCATAATTACTGACTCAATGGGATCAACTTAACTAATGCAAGATAAGTTAATAATGGATGTACCTGAGATTTTGAGCATTAGGGGCTAGGTAAAGGATTGAACCTCACATGAGATGTGATGGGCAAAGAGTTGCTCACTTATAGTTTATTGTAATTCCAATAATGGATGTACCTGAGGATGATCAATAGAATTATAAGAATTCAATCACCCACTAGAAATCCATCCAACTAGGATTTCCGTTTTCTACTCTGGAAGTGTAGGATTCGCTAAGTTAGTGGGAGGACCAATTTGATTAAAAAACCATAATCATTTTGGTTAATTATATGACACATTTACTAATTAATCTGGTTATTTTCTGCAGTTAATTTTCTGATAAAAATGAGCACAAAACAACCACCACCATCCAATATCCTTGCAAGCATACTTGATCACAATAGGTTGACAGGACCTAATCTGTCTGATTGGCTAAGAAATTTGAAACTTGTCCTGAACCTTGAACATATAGGATATGTTCTAGATTAAAATGTTCCTGGTCCCTTACCTCCAGAGGCCACACAAGAGGAACATGAAACTTTGGACAAGCGGAAGGAGCATGATATGAGAGCTAAGTGTTACATGTTTGCTTCCATGAGTAATGAGTTACAGAAGCAACATGAGAACATGCAGAGTGCGAGTGAGATCCTCCTTCACCTACAAGAGTTGTAAGGTGAGCACAGCAGGAATGCTAGGTCTGAGATCTCTAGACCTATTCCGTATGAGGATGTCCGAGGGATGTAATGTTGGGGATCATGTCCACAAGATGATTCGATGATTGAGCGGTTGGAACATCTTGACTACAACATGGATTTACAACAATATACGTATTTGATCCGTCAGACACTTCATGAGTCTTTTGGAAATTTTGTGACAAATTTCCATATGACTAAACAGGAATGCACCTTAGCTGGTTTACTCAACATGCTGGTTATTGCCCAAAAGAATATACCAGGCAATAAAGGAAAAGAGGTAGCTTTGGTTGCATCTTCTTCTGCTGGAAAGTTCAACAAGAAGAAGGGCAATAAGAAAAAGAAACTTCAGATTCCTGGTCCTTCCAAGAAAATAGCTAAACAGAAAGGGAAGACCAAAGCTGACAAAGGGAAAGGAAAGTGTTTCCACTGCCAATAGGAAAGTGTTTCCATTGCCAGTAAGAAAGTGTTTCCACTGGCTAGAGTATAGCAATCTAAAAGAATGCAATGCCATGGTGAAAACCAACTCAAGTTCAAAATATATTTGGCACTTAAGGTTATGTCATGTGGCAGAAGATAGGATTGCAAAATTGGAGAAAATGGGGATTCTATCTTCATTGGGCTCTGAGCCTACTCTAACTTGTGAATCTTGCCTTCAGGGCAAAATGACTAGATCACCCTTTGTTGGACAGGGGCTAAGAGCTGAAAATATTTTGGAATTAATACATAGTGATGTATGTGGTCCGTTTAAAGAAATGGCTAGAGGGGGCTTTCATTATTGAATCCTTTGAAAAGTTTAAGGAATTTAAATCTGAAGTAGAAAATCAAACAGGAAAAAGTATTAAAGCTCTTCGATCAGATCGTGGAGGTGAATATTTGAGTACTGAATTTGATGAATACTTGAGAGAGCATGGCATTGTTTCTCAGCTGACTCCTCCAGGAACGCCACAACTGAATGGTGTATCTGAAAGGAGAAATCGTACCCTATTGGATATGGTACGTAGTATGATGAGCTATACTGATATGTGAATCTTCTTTTGGGGATTTGCATTAAAATTAGCTTTGTATATTCTGAATAGGATTCCATTAAAATCAGTTTGTTCCACACCTTATGAGATATGGCATGGAAGAAAACCAAGTCTTAAGCATGTTAAGATTTGGGGTTGTCCAGCTTATATCAAAAAGCTGAACACTGATAAATTGGAGACCAGATCAGAAAAAGGTCAATTTGTTGGATATCCAAAAGATAGTTTTGGATATTATTTTATTTGCCTACTTCACAAAAGGTTGTGATAAGTAGAGATGCCACATTTCTTGAACAACAGTTTGTTCAAGAAGGAGGCAAAGGAAGGCAAATAGAGTTAGAATTGGAGAATTCTGACCAACCAACAGATCAGATGGATATAAATTCATCTAGTCAACCTATACCCATTGATGAAACATCTACAGCTGTTCCTCGTAGAACAACCAGGGTATCTCACCCACCAGTGAGATATGGTTTTCTTCATGAAGAAGAACAAGAGTTGTCTACTCATGAAGAAGTAGATCATGGAGATGATCCACTTACCTATGAAGAAGCTATATCAGATATAGACTCTTCAAAATGGATTGATGCTATGAAATCCGAGATTGATTCCATGTATAAGAATCAAGTTTGGGATCTTGTTGACCCACCTAAAGGTATTGTACCGATAGGGAACAAATGGGTTTTCAAGAAGAAAATTGGTTACGATGGAAAGGTAGAGACCTATAAGGCAAGGCTAGTAGCGAAAGGGTTTCGCCAAAGGCAAGGAATCGACTATGAGGAGACTTTCTACTTTGTTGCCATGCTTAAATCAATTAGGATTTTATTAGCAATAGTTGTATACTATGATTATGAGATTTGGCGGATGGATGTCAAAGCCTTTTCTCAATGGATACATTGAAGAAAACATTTTCATGGAACAACCTAAGGGATTTGAATCCCAAGATGGTTCCAAGGTATGCAAGCTAAAGCGATCCATTTATGGGTTGAAACAAGCTTCGAGGAGTTGGAACATCCGTTTTGATGAAGCCATTAAGTCCTTTGGTTTTATCAAAAATGAGGATGAGCCATGTGTATATAAGAAGGTTAGTGACAGTGCTATCACTTTCCTTGTCTTATATATGGATGACATACTGTTGATGGGTAATGACACAGGTATGTTGACGACTATAAAGGTATGGTTGTCAAATACATTCTCCATGAAAGACTTAGGGGAGGCAACCTATATTCTTGGGATTCGCATCTATAGAGAGAGAGCGAAAAGAATAATTGGTTTATCCCAAAGTCTATACTTTGAAAAGGTGTTAAAGAGGTTTAACATGCTTGATTCCAAGAGAGGATTGTTACCAGTAAGACATGGTATCCATCTTTCTAAAGAGATGTCTCCAAAGAGACCCGAAGAAAGAGATAAGATGGCCAGGATTCCATATGCTTCGGCTATTGGAAGTTTAATGTATGCAATGTTGTGTACTAGGCCAGATATCGCATATGCTGTTAGTTTGACTAGCAGATATCAATCCAATCCAGGTTTAGAACACTGGATAGCAGTCAAGAATATCCTTAAGTACTTGAGAAGAACTAAGGATTTATTCTTGATTTATGGAGGTGGAGACTTGCAATTAGATGGTTATACTGATTCTGACTTCCAATCAGATATCGATGATAGAAAGTCTACCTCTGGATATGTGTTCATTTGTAATGGAGGTGCAGTCAGTTGGAAGAGTTCCAAACAGAGCACGACTGCAGATTCCACTACTGAGGTTGAGTATATTGCTGCATCAGATGCTGCAAAAGAAGCTGTTTGGATAAAGAAGTTCGTGACAGAACTTACAGTAGTTCCTTCCATTGAGTCAGCAGTTCCACTACACTGTGACAATAATGGAGCAGTCATACAGGCTAAGGAACCAAGGTCTCACCAGAAATCCAAACACATAGAAAGGCACTACCACATTATCAGAGATATAGTTGGGCAAGGCGATATAGCCATGCAGAAAAAAATAACATCAGCTGAAAAATCCAGCTGATCCATTCACTAAGCCTATGTCACAGACTCAGTTAGACCGACATCTTGAGAAGATAGGTCTAAGATATTGTAATGAATGGCTCTAGTGCTAGTGGGAGATTGTTAGTAGTATGCCCTAGAGCATATCATTTAGTATGTATCTTGTACATATTTTTATTAATAAAAGGCATTTCCACTTTTCCGTTTACATAATATATTTATGTGTAATAGAAAAGGTCCATTGATATTTTGTTAGAAATATTATTCTTAAGTTGTTAAGAATATGAGTGACAATATTTCTAGCACAAAGTATCATAAATAGGTTCACAATCGAGGATACTTCATAATAAGGACATGACTTATCCAAAAAGATTGTATTCATGTTTGTTCCCAAGTTATTTATATGAGATATAAATAAGATGGAATGGTGAGTCTCATGCCATATAACAAACATGATAGGCACTTATAAATGATAAGTAGGCTGAACCAGTGACACTTATGACAAGCACATAGAGTTTACTCTTGTCAATGTTTTGTCATAAATCATATCGATGCATATAATCTTTAGACTGAGATAACACGCTTATCTTGTATATAGGTAGTTTGAGTTTGATACCGCTTTCATACTTGTACTGTGTATGGGTATATGGGCATGTGTTGGCTCCTACTAGTTATATATGGAGGTAGGTGTTGATCAAGATGGAATATGTTCCTCTAAGTAAATAGAGATAAAATCCTATGTTCATTTAATTTTCTTGATGTTTCAGGTTCTGCCAGACATATAGATTTATTCGTAAAAGAGTTTCGATGAGAAAATCTTTTAATCAAGAACTGGAATTAAAAGAGAACATAATATTCATAGCAAATGGAGTTTGACATAAACCATGACTCAGCTTGAGTTGGGATTTTGTAATGAGAGATTCTAGTGCATGGTAATATATGATTATAGGTTCATTTAAGGTAAATCTTATTACTAATTGGGTGGCCATGGCATGCTATGCTAGGTGTTAACCATGGTCTATGAGGTTCATAAAATGATTTAGAGAAATCATTTATGGTAAGAAAGAGTTCTGATGATATTAAGAGTTGATATCATGTCTCATTGCCAATTAGTGATGAGCCTAGTGAGTCACACACATACACAAGTTATCACCTATTTAAATATGATTTAATTAATTAATTAAAGAGTTTAATTGATTAATTAAATAGGTTTGGTTTGCAATTAAATTGCAAAGTCCCTAGCATGACTTGAAACCAAATCTAGATTATTGGATGTGTAGTATAAATTAAATTTATATTTAAAGTGTTTAAATATGAATTTAATTGATGAGAAATCAATTAATATAGATTAATTAATTAATTTATATTTGATATAAATTAATTAGAAGAAGAAAATAATTATTTTGGGTTAAGAACTCAAAATTAAGACACAGGGGCATTTTGGTCATTTTGCAGTGTGACACGTGGCACTATGAGATGGTGACACATGGCATAACACATAAGCTTGCCAAATGTTTTTTTAATCATGTAAGATGATTAAAATCAAGATTAAATATAGGTTTGACACTTGGCACAATGTGATTGGGTCACTTAAACCTAGAGCTAATCAAAGGGTGACATGTGGCAAGTGTTTAATGTGTTAACCTAGCTATTTAAGTGTGGTTATGAAAAGAAAAAAATAACCAGTAGCCTCTCCTCTCATTTGTCACGCCACTTTGAGCCTCTCCAGCTATTTCTCTTCATCTCTCATCAATTCAAAGAGATTAGCCATCAATCTCTTGAATTAAGAACACTAGAAATTGTTTCTAGTGTCCTGTTTACATCTTTAATCTCTTAAAAGGCAGAACTTGATTTTCTAATTAATGGAAAAAGCTTTAGAAGCTATTCAAGGGCTGCCATAGGTGTTCTTGGTGTGGACAAGCTAGAGGGACAACATTTGGTGTCCTGAAGACGAATCTCAAAGGCACAGACACGCTGCAGTGCATCAAGAGGTTAGTGTAATCGTTCTTGATTTAATCTAGGGTTCTAAAATTAATCTGATTAATTTTAAAATCTTAAATGGCAAATGCAGATCCAAAAATATATTAAAAGAGTTTTAATATGTTGTTTATCATTGAAATCACATAGATAGAAATAAATCTTGCATGGTGCATGTGACCCTACGTGAAAATTTTTGAATTCAATGGTATAATCTTGTGTTTTTCACGCTTCCAACCTTGAACATATAGGATATGTTCTAGATTCAAATGTTTCTGGTCCCTTACCTCCAGAGGCCATACAAGAGGAATATGAAACTTTGGACAAGTGGCAGGAGCATGATATGAGAGCTAAGTGTTACATGCTTGCTTCCATGAGTAATGAGTTACAGAAGCAACATGAGAACATGCAGAGTGCGAGTGAGATCCTCCTTCACCTACAAGAGTTGTATGGTGAGCACAGCAGGAATGCTAGGTATGAGATATCTAGATAGCTATTCCGTATGAGGATGTCTGAGGGACAGAATGTTGGGGATCATGTCCACAAGATGATTCAGCTGATTAAGCAGTTGGAACATCTTGACTTCAACATGGATTTCCAACTACAGACGGATTTGATCCTTCAGTCCCTTCCTGAGTCTTTTGGGAATTTTGTGACAAATTTCCATATGACTAAACAGGAATGCAGCTTAGCTGGTTTACTCAACATGCTGGTTATTGCCCAAAAGAATATGCCAGGCAATAAAGGAAAAGAGGTAGCTTTGGTTGCATCTTCTTCTTCTGGAAAGTCCAACAAGAAGAAGGGCAATAAGAAAAAGAAACCTCAGATTCCTGGTCCTTCCAAGAAAATAGCTAAACAGAAAAGGAAGACTAAAGCTGATGGAGGCAAAAGGAAAGTGTTTCCACTGCCAAAAGGATGGGCACTGGAAAAGGAACTGCCTAGAGTATCTTGCTTCTCTGAAGAATAAGAAGGATACACCTTCGGAAGGTATGTCCATATCTTGTTATTTAGATTCTGATGATACTCATAGTTCATCTACAGCTTGGGTTTTAGATACCAGTGCCAGTTCTCACATTTCTAATGCTATGCAGGAACTAGCAAACAGTAGCAGCTTGCATTCTCAAGATATTAGAGTCCGGATTGGCAATGGCTCAACTGTTGAAGCTTTAGCCATAGGATCTAAATCCTTTTACATGTTTGGACATGTTTTGTGTTTAGATAATATTTTATATGTACCTGATGCTTTTAAGAACATCATTTCTATATCTAGTTTGACTAGAAATGGCTATGAATTTCAGTTCACAGATGATGTTTGCAATATTTATTTTGGAAATAAATATGTTGGTTCGGGTTATATGAATGATGGTCTTTATTATTTGGATAATAATGACAAAAACAAATTGAATGCAAGTGATCTAAAAGAATGCAATGCCATGGTGAAAGCCAACTCAAGTTCAAAATATATTTGGCACTTAAGGTTATGTCATGTTGCAGAAGATAGGATTGCAAAACTGGAGAAAATGTGGATTCTATCGTCATTGGGCTCTGAGCCTACTCCAACTTGTGAATCTTGCCTTCAGGGCAAAATGACTATATCACCCTTTGTTGGACAAGGGCTAAGAGCTGAAAATATTTTGGAGCTAATACATAGTGATGTATGTGGTCCATTTAAAGAAATGGCTAGAGGGGGCTTTCATTATTTTATTACTTTTACTGATGATAAATCAAGATTTGGGTATTTATATTTGGTGAAGTACAAACATGAATCTTTTGAAAAGTTCAAAGAATTTAAATCTGAAGTAGAAAATCAAACAGGAAAGAGTATTAAAGCTCTTCGATCAGATCATGGAGGTGAATATTTGAGTACTGAATTTGATGAATACTTGAGAGAGCATGGCATTGTTTCTCAGCTGACTCCTTCAGGAACGCCACAACTAAATGGTGTATCTGAAAGGAGAAATCGTACCCTATTGGATATGGTACGTAGTATGATGAGCTATACTGATATGCCAATCTTCTTTTGGGGATTTGCATTAGAATCAGCTTTGTATATTCTGAATAGGATTCCATCAAAATCAGTTTCTTCCACACCTTATGAGATATGGCATGGAAGAAAACCAAGTCTTAAGTATGTTAAGATTTGGGGTTGTCCAGCTTATATTAAAAAGCTGAACATTGATAAATTGGAGACCAGATCAGAAAAAGGTCGATTTGTTGGATATCCAAAAGATAGTTTTGGATATTATTTTTATTTGCCTACTTCACAAAAGGTTGTGATAAGTAGAGATGCCACATTTCTTGAACAACAGTTTGTTCAAGAAGGAGGCAAAGGAAGGCAAATAGAGTTAGAATTGGAGAATTCTGACCAACCAACAGATCAGATGGATATAGATGCATCTAGTCAACATATACCCGTTGATGAAACATCTACAGCTATTCCTCGTAGAACAAGCAGGGTATCTCACCCACCAGTGAGATATGGTTTTCTTCATGAAGAAGAACAAGAGTTGTTTACTCGTAAAGAAGTAGATCATGGAGATGATCCACTTACCTATGAAGAAGCTATATCAGATATAGACTCTTCAAAATGGATTGATGCTATGAAATCCGAGATTGATTCCATGTATAAGAATCAAGTTTGGGATCTTGTTGACCCACCTAAAGGTATTGTACCTATAGGGAACAAATGGGTTTTCAAGAAGAAAATTTGTTCGGATGGGAAGGTAGAGACCTATAAAGCAAGGCTAGTAGCGAAAGGGTTTCGCCAAAGGCAAGGAATCGACTATGAGGAGACTTTCTCGCCTGTTGCAATGCTTAAATCAATTAGGATTTTATTAGCAATAGCTGCATAATTTGATAATGAGATTTGGCAGATGGATGTCAAAACAGCTTTTCTCAATGGATACATTGAAGAAAACATTTTCATGGAACAACCTAGGGGTTTTGAATCCCAAGATGGTTCCAAGGTATGCAAGTTGAAGCGATCCATTTATGGGTTGAAACAAGCTTCGAGGAGTTGGAACATCCGTTTTGATGAAGCCATTAAATCCTTTGGTTTTATCAAAAATGAGGATGAGCCATGTGTATATAAGAAGGTTAGTGACAGTGCTATCACTTTCCTTGTCTTATATGTGGATGACATATTATTGATGGGTAATGACATAGGTATGTTGACGACTATAAAGGTATGGTTGTCAAATACATTCTCCATGAAAGACTTAGGGGAGGCAACCTATATTCTCGAGATTCGCATCTCTAGAGATAGAGCGAAAAGAATAATTGGTTTATCCCAAAGTCTACACTTAGAAAAGGTGTTAAAGAGGTTTAACATGCTTGATTCCAAGAGAGGATTGTTACCAGTGAGACATGGTATCCACCTTTCTAAAGAGATGTCTCCAAAGACACCTGAAGAAAGAGATAAGATGGCAAGGATTCCATATGCTTCGGCTATTGGAAGTTTAATGTATGCAATGTTGTGTACTAGGCCGGATATCGCATATGCTGTTAGTTTGACTAGTAGGTATCAATCCAATCCAAGTTTGGAACGCTGGATAGCTGTCAAGAATATCCTTAAGTACTTGAGAAGAACTAAGGATTTATTCTTGATTTATGGAGGTGGAGACTTGCAATTGGATGGTTATACTAATTCTGATTTCCAAACAGATATCGATGATAGAAAGTCTACCTCTGGATATGTGTTCAATTGTAATGGAGGTGCAGTCACTTGGAAGAGTTCCAAACAGAGCACGACTGCAAATTCCACTACAGAGGCTGAGTATATTACTGCATCAGATGCTGCAAAGGAAGCTATTTGGATAAAGAAGTTCGTGACAGAACTTATAGTATTTCCTTCCATTGAGTCAGCAGTTCCACTACACTGTGACAATAATGGAGCAGTCATACAGGCTAAGGAACCAAGGTCTCACCAGAAATCCAAACACATAGAAAGGCGCTACCACATTATTAGAGAAATAGTTGGGCGAGGCGATGTAGCCATGTAGAAAATAGCATCAGCTGAAAATCCAGCTGATCCATTCACTAAGCTATGTCACAGACTCAGTTAGACCGATATCTTGAGAAGATAAGTCAAAGATATTGTAATGAATGGCTTTAGTACTAGTGGGAGATTGTTAGTAGTATGCCCTAGAGCATATCATTTAGTATGTATCTTGTACATATTTTTATTAATAAAAGGCATTTCCACTTTTCCGTTTACATAATATATTTATGTGTAATAGAAAAGGTCCATTGATATTTTGTTAGAAATATTATGCTTAAGTTGTTAAGAATATGAATGACAATATTTCTAGCACAAAGTATCATAAATAGGTTCACAATCGAGGATACTTCATAATAAGGACATGACTTATCCAGAAAGATTGTATTCATGTTTGTTCCCAAGTTATTTATATGAGATATAAATAAGATGGAATGGTGAGTCTCATGCCATATAACAAACATGATAGGCACTTATAAATGATAAGTAGGCCGAACCAGTGAAACTTATGACAAGCACATGGAGTTTACTCTTGTCAATATTTTGTCATAAATCATATCAGTGCATATAATCTTTAGACCTGAGATAGCACAGTTATCTTGTATATAGTAGTTTGAGTTTGATACTGCTTTCATACTTGTACTATGTATGGGCATATGGGCATCTGTTGGCTCCTACTAGTTATATATGGAGGTAGGTGTTGATCAAGATCGAATCTGTTCCTCTAAGTAAATAGAGATAAAATCTTATGTTCATTTAATTTTTCTTGATGTTTCAAGTTCTTGGCCAGGACAGATAGATTTATTCAGAAAAGAGTTTCTGATGAGAAAATCTTTTAATCAAGAACTGGAATTAAAAGAGAACATAATATTCATAGCAAATGGAGTTTGACATAAACCATGACTCCGGCTTGAGTTGAGATTTTGTAACATAGAGATTCTAGTGCATGGTAACATATGATTATAGGTTCATTTAAGGTAAACCTTATTACTAATTGGATGGCCATGGCATGCTATGCTAGGTGTTAACCATGGTCTATGAGGTTCATAAAATGATTTAGAGATATCTTTTATGGTAAGAAAGAGTTCTGATGATATTAAGAGTTGATATCATGTCTCATTGCCAATTAGTGATGAGCCTAGTAAGTCACACACATACACAAGTTATCACCTATCTGAAAATGATTTAATTAATTAATTAATGAGTTTAATTGATTAATTAAATAGGTTTGGTTTGCAATTAAATTGCAAAGTCCCTAGCATGACTTGAAACCTAATCTAGATTATTGGATGTGTAGTATAAATTAAATTTATATTTAAAGTGTTTAAATATAAATTTAATTAATGAGAAATTAATTAATATAGATTAATTAATTAATTTATATTTGATATAAATTAATTAGAAGAAGAAAATAATTATTTTAGGTTAAGAACTCAAAATTAAGACATAGGGGCATTTTGGTCATTTCACAGTGTGACACGTGGCACCATGAGATGGTGACACGTGGGATTACACATAAGCTTGCCAAATATTTTTTAATCATGTAAGATGATTAAAATCAATATTAAATATAGGTTTGACACTTGGCACAATGTGATTGGGTCACTTAAACCTAGAGCTAATCAAAGGGTGATATGTGGCAAGGGTTAAATGTGTTAACCTAGCTATTTAAGTGTTATTATGAAAAGAAAAATAACCAGCAGCCACTCCTCTCCTTTGTCACACCACTTTGAGGCTTTTCATTTATTCTTCTTTATCTCTCATCAATTCAAAGAGATTAGCCATCAATCTCTTGAATTAAGAACACTAGAAATTGTTTCTAGTGTCCTATTTACATCTCTAATCTCTTAAAAGGCAGAACTTCAATTTCTAATTAATAGAAAAAGCTTTAGAAGCTGTTCAAGGGCTGCCATAGGTGTTCTTGGTGTGGACAAGCTAGAGGGACTACATCTGGTGTCCTGAAGACGAATCTCAAAGGCGCAGACACGCTGCAGTGCATCAAGAGGTTAGTGTAATCGTTCTTAATTTAATGTAGGGTTCCAAAATTAATCTGATTAATTTTAAAATCTTAAATGGCAAATACAGATCCAAAAACATATGTTGTTTATCATTGAAATCAAATAGATAAAGTAAATCTTGCATGATGCATGTGACCCTAGGTGAAAATTTTTGAATTCAATGGTATAAACTTGTGTTTTTCATGCTTCCGTTCCTTCAAAAGCTTCATATGGAGGCATCCCAATGCTTGATTGGTAGCTGTTATTATAAACAAACTCAATCAAAGGCAAGTGTGTATCTCAACTACCTTCAAACTCAATCACACAAGCCCGTAGCATATCCTCCAATATCTGAATTACCCTCTCAGACTGGCCATCTTTCTGTGGGTGGAATGCTGTGCTGAAGTTCAATCTAGTTCCTAGGGCTCTCTGAAGACTACCCCATAATCTAGAAGTGAACCTAGGATCTCTGTCAGATACAATTGATACTGGCACTCCATGCAGTCTTATAATCTCTTTTATGTACAATCTGGCCAATCTCTCCAGGCTATAGTCCATTTGGAGTGGCAAAAAGTGAGTAGACTTGGTTAGTCTATCAACTATAACCCATACTGCATCATGACTATTCTGTTTCCTTGAAAGTCCCGTAACAAAATCCATAGTTATATGTTCCCATTTCCACTCTGATAAATGCAATGGATGTAATAAACCAGTTGGAACTTAATGTTTTACCTTTACTTGCTGACAAGTTAGGCATTTGGAAACAAATTCAGCGATATCCCTCTTCATACCCATCCACCAGTAATGCTATTTCAGCCTCTGTACATTTTAGTTCCACCAGGGTGCATATCAAAAGGAGACTCATGTGCTTCCTTCATAATGATCTGTCTCTATTCCATATCACTAGGAACGCACATACTGCCCTGATATAGTAGTAAACCATCATCTCTCACAGAGAATTCAGGTTTCTTGCCCTGTTGGACTTCTTTCAGTAGCTTTTGATATTTTTCATCACTCTGAGTAGCCATTATGATCTGATCAATCAACACTAGCTGTGCATGCCATGCAACTACTGTATGTCCCTTATCATCAATCTCCAAACTGTCATGCTGTGCTTTCAACTCATGTACCATGGACAAAGGAGAAACTCTGAGACTTGCCATGGTCTTGCGACTTAAGGCGTCAGCCACTACTTTTGCTTTCTCTGGCTGATAGTCTATTAAGCAATCATAGTTTTTAATCAGTTCTAACCATCTCCTCTGCCTCAAGTTAATTCCTTCTGGGTACCTAAGTACTTCAAGCTCTTGTGATCTGTGTAGATGTAGCATTTCTCTTCGTATAAATAGTGTCTCCAGATCTTCAGACCAAAAATAATAGTTGCTAGCTCCAAATCATGTGTTGGGTAGTTCCTCTCATGTGGTTTCAGCTGGCGTGATGCACAAGCAATGACATTCTGATCTTGCATCAATACACAGCCTAACCCATTGTGAGAAGCATCACTATAAACTGTGTATTCTTTACCCGAGATAGGTAAAGTAAGGACTGGCGCTTCAGTCAAACACTTCTTCAACTCATCAAAACTCTGCTGGCATTTATCAGTCCACTGAAATTTTGCTTCTTTCCGAAGCAGCTTGGTCAGTGGAGAAGCTAAGATAGAAAACCCTTTCACAAACCAGCGGTAATATCCAGCTAAACCCAGAAAACTGCAAATTTCTATGATATTCCTGGGTGGCTTCCAATTAAGGATAGCTTCTACCTTGCTGGAATCTACCTTGATCCCTTCAGCTAACACAACATGTCCCAAAAAGGAGATTTCTTTCAACCAAAATTCACATTTCGATAATTTGGAGTATAGCTGTTTCTCCCTTAAAGTCTACAGTACAATCCGCAGGTGTTTGTCATGCTCCTCTACATTCCTCGAATATATCAAAATATCATTAATAAACACCACCACAAACTGGTCGAGATATTGTCTGATGATAGTATTCATCAGATCCATAAAAGCAGCTGGAGCATTTATTAACCCGAATGGCATTACCAAAAACTCATAGTGGCCATATCGAGTTCTAAAAGTAGTTTTTTGAATACTCTGCTCTTGTACTTTCAACTGATAATAACCAGATCGCAAATCAATTTTGGAGAATACAGCTACACCCTTCAACTAATCAAACAGATCATCAATGTGAGGCAATGGATATCTATTCTTTATTGTCACCTTATTCAACTGCCGGTAGTCAATACATAAGTGGAGGGTGCTATCTTTCTTCTTAAGAAACAATACTGGCGCTCCCCAAGGTGACACACTAGGGTGGATGAAGCCCTTTTCAAGTACTTCTTGCAACTATATCTTCAACTCCTTCAACTCTGCTGGTGCCATTCTTTATGGTGTTATGGAGATTGGATCCACACTAGGCATAACATTAATTTCAAACTACACCTCTCTTTCTGGAGGTAATTCTAGCAATTCATCAGGAAACACATATGGAAAGTCATATACTGTAGAAATTGGAATCCCCACTTGGTGTCTACCAAATGTGCCAAATATGCTTCACACCCCTTTCTGATCATTTTTCTGGCTAGTGCAGCCGAAATGATGTTTGATGGCAATAGCTGCCTCTCCCCATGTATTATCACATCACTGCACTGAGGGAGACCAAAAGTGACTGCCTTCAGCCTATAATCAATCATGGCGTGATGCCTGGCTAACCAATCCATGCCCAAGATGATATCATAATCTCTGAAGGGCATTTTAATGAGATCAGGCAAAAAAGTGTGTCCTTGGATCACCAAAGGACAATCCCTATTCATTCTATTGACCCTGACCTCCTGTCCTAGCAGACTTGTTACTAGCACATCAAAGTCCATTTTTGTACATGGAACAACAATGCAATCAATGATGTTAGCACTCACATAAGAATGGGTAGAACCTGGATCAAATAACACAAACACATCTTGATTAAAATTTGAGAAGGTACCAGCCACAACATCAGATGTCTCGACCTCTTCTCTCTGTCTCATTGCATAGACTCTGACTAGAGCACTACCTTACTCTGATTGATTCATTGTGCCTTGGCTGCCTGCTGAGTTACCTCTACCCCTGCCTCTACCTCTGCTAGGTGGTTGTGAACCTCTGGTGACAGGGCTCTGAACTGACCCTTCAGCAATAGTAGGAGGTGGTCCAACTCTGTGAGTACTGGTGCAGTCCTTGGCAAAGTGTCTTGTGCCTCCATAGTTATAACAGGCTCCAATAGTCTTGTAGCATACCCCACCATGATTTCTTCCACAAGTTTCACATTGGCGAGGAGGGTAGGAACTTCTGGTACTCTGCTGACCAGATAGAGGAGGTTCCTGTCCTGAATCTCTTCCCCTACTAGACTTCTTACCACCTCTGCTGTGTCCCCCAAAGTTCTTTCTCTTCCCAATAGGACCACTGGAACTCTAATCTACTGACTTCCCCTCTTTCTCTTTTTCTGTCTTCTTTGATTTTTTTTTTCTTTGGAGCTGCTTTAGATGCAATTCTTTCTAATTCTAGTGCTTAAGAAATAAGCTCAGAGAAGTTGTTATGTTTGAATCCGACCACTTGTAATCTGATACTAGGCTTCAAGCCGGTTTCAAACCTCTTACATCTCTCCCTGCTGATAGTAAGTATACTTACTGCATAATGGCTCAGACGAGAAAATTCCCTTTCATATACAGCCACCGATCTACTCCCCTGTTTCAGACTTAGGAACTCTTGCAGCTTCTGGTCCACATAAGCATCAGGGACATATTTTTGTCTAAACTCTTGTAGAAAATCATTCACGTTAGCACTGAAGGCTCTACCAAACTATGGGGAATGGTTTTCCACAAGTCATATGCATCTCCCTGTAGCAGAGACACTGAATATTTAAATCTGAGCTCCTCTGTACAATGTAGCTTCTTGAATACCTTATCCATTCTCTCTAACCACTGTTCTGCCTCTAAAGGATCTATTGTCCCCTTGAACTCAGTAGCCCCATATTTCATCAGCTTGTCATACTGCCTAGCTGAAGACTGTGGTTGTACCACTTGTGTCTATAGTGGGACTTGTAGTGGGACTTAAGTAGGCATGTTACCAGCCATCTGTTGGAACATTGCAGCCATCTACTGAGCAACCGAGCGGTGAAGCTGATGCGAGGGGTCTGTCTTGATCCACTGACATTGTGTAGGGCTAGGGTATCCCCTTGCACCTCAGCCTCTATCGATTGATCGACTGAACAATTACCCTCTTCCATAGTCAATTCAAGGATCTTAGACCTCCTGAACAAATAACACAAGGAGATTTCCTCCCGTTAGTGCATATTTATAATGTAATGTACTGTATGTATCAAACAATGACATTGAGCAGTTGTATTATGAAGAAAGAATATTCAAATTACAGGTGAAAACAAAATTTAAAAACTAGCTTTGATACCACTTAAACATGTCACACCCTACCCCTCTGTAAGGCATAACATGATCCCGTAGTATACCTAATGAATTACCAACTTCGTCTACTAATAACCCATTAAATACACTACAAGGGATTTTAAAACTTCTCTTACTTCTTTTTACAGTGGTGAGCACTATTTACAAGTGTTAAAAATTTTTTTGAACTAAAGTGAAACAACTGACACATTTGAATTATTAGTAATTTCTGTAAAGATTTTGGCAGAGTGCCATTTGTATTTTGAATAAAATAGTTCTTCAAAAACCTGTAAAAAGCACTTCAAATATATTTCTCAATCTCAAACTATAACCTTTAATCAATACAATATGTTTCTCAACTCAAATCTACAATAATTTTTCAGTATTTTCAAAGGCTGATATAAAAGAAATATATCACAATATTTACAAACCAAAATAATTTATAATTTATTTTACAACTTCAATGTACAATTTTAATTTACAACTGCTCAAAACCAAGAACACTATATACATATAGTGAACATACATTACAATACAAAATGTAGAATATGGTATACTCAATATACCCGATGAACTCTCACTGAAGCACTAGCAGCCCAGTGTTTACCTGCGACAGCAATAAAAAGCTATCGCTAAGCCATTGTCTCAGTGGTGCACAACATTAACCAAATACAACTTTAAATCACAAATCATAAGTCATATAAATAGTGGATACTTAAAACCATAGTTAAATTCAAAGATAATGAATGTTATAAAGAATTTAAACTCCATTTCATAATATCACAATAAATATCGATAAATCACACACACAGCTTAATCATGTTCCAAAGTTCAATTCGTCGCAAAATCCGATGGCTAGTGAGGAATTCAATTCATCTCAAAAGCCGATGGCTAATGAGGAATAACATAGTTAGCTAGCAATAATATGAGTACTCATTCTATTCATCCTCAACTGGCACACACCTCAACACTTCAGCCAAAGAGGGAATTCAATTCATCCCACTAGACAAGCTAGCGAGGAATTCAATCAATATACATGATAGCTGTAACACCCTCCCGGTAGCAACTCCGTACATTATACTGTTCCGGTGACCGGTGTCGGTCCGGACAGCTAGAACGTCTAGAAAAATATTTAAACTAAAGTCAAGAACCAAAATTAACTCAAATATTAATAAAAAAATTTATGAAAAATTTTAGAAATAAAATACAACCAAGTCAAATGAGCCGATGCCCAAGCGATGGGCAACCCAGAGGGAAGTTGCGGTTCTCGCAACGAGGAGCCCTAGACTCGGGAAAAAATTCATAAAATAATTTTTTGGACTCCAGAGAAGGGTCATTGAGGTTCCTATGGCATTAGAATGCCAAGAAAATATTTAGAAAAATTTTACAATCGATACAGACAATTTTGAACCGTTAAGTCAAACGGAGGGCATTTTGGTCATTTTGCCTTCAGAGACGATTTTTGGCCGACTTGTCCAGTTGAGTAAATAATTATTATGACATAAAATATGAATTAATATTGATGAAAAATTAATTGAACGTTAGTAGAAAAGAAAAGAAAAGAAAATGCAATAAAATGCCAAATATGACATATTGTGATGTCATTTAAAAAGCTTCCTCCAATCACAATTAAACAACCCTTTAATTAACTAATAAAAGAGACCAAAGGAGACCAAAAATTCTGTTCATCTTCTTCTTCTTCTTCAGCCAAAACGTGACCTCCCCTTTTCCATGACCCTTCATGAAAGTTTCCTTTAATTTCTTCCATTTCCCATGAAATTCCACTACTAAACCCTAAGTCACCTTCACTAAAACTTGTCCCCACATCATAAGGCAACTCTAGGCAGCCACAAAGAGGAGAAATTCTAGAGTTTTCACAAGCTCAATAAGTTGAGCAAAGAGGTTAGTGCTTAATTATGCACGTATATCTCTTGTTCCATGTTAAGGACTTAAAAATGAGTATGAAATTGTGGATTAAATGAATGAAACTTATGGGTATGTATGCCATGGATTTCGACTGCCCTAAGGAAGGAATAGGATTGAGTGTTTGTGATGGACTTGGAGTGAACTAGAAACCATGTTTAAAGTGTATAAATATAAGGATAATGAACTAGTAGTTAATTAAGGTAAGTTGTGAAAATTCATAATGGGAATTAGGGTTTTAAGGGTGAAAATTGGACTTGGCATTTGAATTGATTAATGGACATTCTAGTGGTCAATTAGTGACCATTTAAGGCAAGTTAATCATAATTTGAAGTGAGTTAATGCATGGCAAAGTGAATGTGTAGGCTGCCTAAAGACAGCAGCAGGGTAACTAAAATTTCAGTCCACTTGGACTACCATATCTTTGGCTGTGTAGGTCCAATTGGTGTTTGGCCAATTGGACATGAAACTAGGCTTATAATGACACATTTTTGCTGAAGAAACCATGCCCAAAAGACCAAAGTAAGTGGACCAAAAGTTAACCCCAATCCGGATACCACCTGTGACACTGCGAAATGACCAAATGAGCGATGAATTGTTCATTTGGCCACAACTCACTGTAGATAAGTCAATTGACCTGAAATTTTTACAGCAACAAGTTAAGACATAGACAAACAACTTTCATGAAGAAACCTACCCCAAATTATGACCAGAACCTAACCCAAATGGCAGTGGCAGTCACTATTCATGTTACTATAGATATGGTAATTTCTGCAGAATGGAAATCCGGCCAGCTGTGGTTTTTGGACCATATATGGAGCTACAAAACTCCAAATGGAGTGATTCAAAAAAGGAAATTCAACTAGACAAAATAAGGAACAACTTTCATGTTTGCCATTTCTACAAATTCCCACTGCAACAGTGCTTAATGGAATAGTAAAATTAAGCTTCACAAACTGAAAATTCTGCTTCCCTTGGTTTAAACTTAGAAATGGTAATAGTAATCAATTCCAACAAGTTTTAAATACAAAATGTGGTATGTTTGAGGTGTTAAAACCAATACACCTATTTTCTATCCAAAAGTCAATATTTTTGTTGACCAATGAGGTGAATAGTGGCACCAAAACTTGAAATTCAAAATTTGAAAAATTTAAAAGTATCAAATGCCCTAGTATACCTAACTAGATTGGTTTGGATAGTTTGGCATGCCAATAGGGTATTGTTTTAGCAGTACTGCGAAAGGAAAGGCTTTGTGCCTGTATTCATGGCTTTATGCCCGTATCCATGGCTTTTATGCCCGTATTCATGGCTTTTATGCCCGATTATGTGATATCATAGCTTTTAGCTATATTGACTGCATACGTGGTTGGCGTTACGCGTCCCATGGTATGAATGCCCGAGGCACCGCGGTGCCAGTGCCAACGACCCGTTATCGATCCAGTCATCCAAAGATAGGTTACTTGGGCAACCAAATGAATGGAAAAGTATAACTGTGAACTGCTTATTAAAGAAAATATGAAAATTAAGTATCAGGAATGATTACAAAAATACAAGGAAGCTCAAGATCATGAAAAAAAAAAATTAACGAAATGCATGAAGAAGTTAATATCATAAAACATGATTAGTCCTCGACTAAACAATAAGTTAGTAATTACTCATTTCTTATGAACACAATAGCAAGGAAATTATTATTTTTATTTGCATATTATATTTTCTTGTATTATTGGCACCACTAAGCTTTATGCTTAGCGCGTCGCTTTTGCAATGCGTAGGTACTGAAGATTTGGACAGAGGGCCCAGTAGACCACAGATTCGGTAAGGCAGTTCACAGTTCTGCATAGTGTCCGTGTCACCTCACCATCTACAGTGCATTGGTAGGACACTAGGCTTCATTTTGATATTTTGTAATTGATTTTTATTTTCCTTTGTGTAAATGAAACTTATGTAATGTATTTTGACTTTCATGTAAATAATGCAAAATTGTGTTTGTAAATGGAAAAGTGAATATTGATCTGTGACTGTTACATTACTATCAAATGTGATGAATGATTGAGAAACGAATGGTTGAAAAATATTGAGATTTTGATATTAGAGTTTGTGAATAGATGAATATGATTATTAGAAGTGTTTTTCACAGGTTCCGAAGAACTATTTTCTCCATTTTTAGCCGGTACTCCGCCGGATTTTCTTTAAAATTTTGGGAACCTCAAATAAATTACAATTTCAATAAATGAATTATATTTCACAAGTTATATTCAAAACTACGATAAAAATGAATTAAGATAAAATAGAGTGCTCCGGCACACTGAGTGGCATAACTTGCTCGGCTACACTGTAGTCGGGTAAGGGGTGTCACAATAGCTATGGTTTTAAACCATTTACAATGTTTTTCAATCAATAAGTATCCATCAAATATCATTCAAACAATTTTTCACAATTTAAAATAATAACATAAAAATTTCTCATAATTTATTTCAATTGAAATGTCAAAAGAAATAATTGTTGTGCACAAACCTCTGATAAATGTCTCTTGGCTCTGACTCAGAGTTTCCTTTCCCTTCCCTGAGTCTTGGCTAACTAAAACACATAATTTGAAGTGTTTCAGTACTCATTTAAACTGTCTCTAACAATAAGATTCAATAATTAATTTATTGAATTCCATTATTTCCTTAGTCAACCTAAAATGTTGACCCTCGATGCAGTCTAGGTGAATTAGGTTTTAATATTACCAATATGTCATATTTAATAGCCTTTTAGTGTTGGTATATGTTACCCAATTCATTTTCATGTATAGTGCATTTTATTGCAATTTGTCAGATTTCGGTATATTAATTTGACCTAGCCGTATGACCTAGTTCCCTCGGTTTTTGAGTTTCAGTCAAAACTAAAAACTTGTAAGTATATGTCTTATTTCACACGGGGCAAAGTTTCAGTCATTCTGAGTTGTGTAGACCAAGTTATGGTCAATTTACCAATGCTGGTCAGAATGCATCAAAATGGTCACTTTAGGTCATTTTTAGGTCACTTTTGGTTCGGCCAGTTTTTGGACCTGAACTTATGCAAGCTATTTGGCTTGGTTTTGGCTATTTTTGGGCTTTGGTGTCTTCATGAGAATTGTAGATATATGTCTAAACTATTCATGGGAAAAATTTCAGGTCAATTGGACCTTTTTTGAGTGAGTTATTGCTGAAATGCCAACTACTGCCCAAATGGTCAATTTTCAGGTTTTCAAATTACTAATCCGGATTTGGTCATTCTTCAAGTCACCTTTTAGGTAGAATTTTGGTAAGCTTACTTCATGAAAGTTGGCAAATTTTGTGCCTAGTTTCACCTCCAATTGGTCTCATACCAATTAGAGCCACACTCTTAAGGTTCTAAGCCAAAACATACACTGCCCTATTACACATTGTTCATCACTCATCAATTACACATCCTATGCTTACCAAGTTATTTCCTTCATGCCATTTCTGGTTTGTACCATAATATAAACACATTTAGCAACTCATTTTTGATCATTTTGGCAGCTTTTAACCATTCTCAATATACACATTATAGTACAGAATTTTCCAAATCCAATTACAAACAATTTAACCACATGACATAGCTCATTTACATGTCCATATTCAAACCTTTATATACATATACATGCTGCCATAACAAGCACCATAATTCAACAATATAATTCCATAAACCAAACCATGAAACAACACATTTTGGTTTACACTTCAAAGTTGCCGATTGTACATCTTCTTCAATTAGTTTCCAAGCTTCCAAAATCAAGCGTACTATCACACATACATTTAGTATACATTATCTAATTTATTCCTACACACATAAACACTTACATCAACACTTTAATCTACCATTTACATGCAAGGATAAACTGCTCTTATTGAAGTTCCATGGCTGCCAAAAATGTACCTCTCCCTTAACTCATCAAACTTCAAAAATCCTTCCACAATTCAACTACCCACAACACCCATTCAAAGTTTAATGAAAGAATAATTAGAAATACATAATCACCACTTTTGAAACTCTTCAAAACCTCACCAAAACTTAATTTTCTTATTGCCTTTCTACTACCCAAGTTGTGTAGAGCAACTTTAGTGAAGGAGACTGCAAGAAAATTGGCTTGGAGATGGGAGAATGGAGCTTGCATGGAGCTTGGAAGCTTTGGCCATGGAGGTTTTCTTTCTTCTTGGTTTCGACTGGTCTTGGCAAGGTGAGGAAGATGAATGATCTGCTGTCCACATGGTGATTAAATGTCTACTTTATGGAGTTAGTGGAGCACTAAGTAAAGGTTTAATGTTTATTTATTCTAAAGTTTCCATATTCCCACATTTAACTCCTATCTTTTGCTATTTAATTTATATACCACCAATTTAATTTTTCATGACATTTTCCAAATATAATATCATTTATTTTTAATGGAAATTTAGGTCAAAAGATAACTCGGGGTGTCAAATGACCACAATGCCCCTGTTCGGGTTGCATTCCCGATTTTTCGGTAACACCGAGTTTTGTCATTTTCTCGATTTCCCGTTTTTCTTTGTACTAATTAATTAATTTTTCTTTGATATTTTTAATGATATTTATACTTCAATAGGTCTTCAATTATGTCTTAAAAATATTTTCCAAGGTTCCCCGCGGTCCAGGGCTAGTCAACGGTCCACGCCGCAACTTTCCGGTGCGGTCACCCATTGCTAGGGTTCTCGGCTCGTTTAACTTGGTTACATTTTATTGCTATTATTTTTCCTTTGTTTTTCTTTTCTTGTATTTCATTATTTTATGTCTCCTCACTCATATCTAAGTTTAGTTCTAGGCATCCTAGCTGTCCGGACAACACTGGTCACTAGAACAGTAGAACGCACTACCGAACATAGGGGTGTTACAATCCTTAACTTCTCCCCCATTCGAGTGCCCCCACACATCACCACCACCGATAAATCCATTCCTCACATACCTGCAATGCATGGAGACCACAATATATGGTAGGATGTGAGCTATCGAGGACAACCTCCAAGAAGTACACAACAAGCTGGACATACTAATGGACAAACTAGATAATGAGGATGAGGAGGAAGAGGAGCAAGGATCACCAGCATCACCATCATCATCACCAGAGGCTTTCTAGAGATAGGACTATAGAATAGGATCTTTATTGTAATATCTTACATGCCCTAGTCCTAAATTGCAATCATAGGTCTCTTTTATTTGCTTTATATTTAAAAATTTTTCATACTTAATAAGCAACATGCTTCCTTAAAATTTTTGTACGATTGCTCTGATTTTGCACATTATATTGACATTGAGGATAATGTCTATTTTGAGTTTTAGGGGGAGGGGGGGGGGGATACATTTGCACTTGCATCATCATTACATGCACATCATTGCATTATTTAAATTTAGCTACATTATTCTTGTGTATCAAAATTTTTGGATTGTAAATTGTGAAACTTAGCATTATAACCTAATTTTTAGTAAGCCAATAATTGGACTCGACGGGATAGAGGAATGAACGTATCTAGATAGGCAAAAAGGGATTCTAAAATGTTGTTTGTGAAGGAACTAATCTCTTTTATGAAACTAGACTAGTTAAACCTCTTCATAACTATGTAAAATTAAGAGAACAATTATTGAAACACAAGCAAACTTAAAAATTGCCTCACTAGCTCTAGAATATATCTCTTGGACCTATCAAAGCGAAATCCTAGCATATGCTTGATGAAGAAATGATTAAGGCATTCTTTGATACAGCCTCACTAAGCCTTAGCCACCACTGATTAAAATGTATATCCCTTGTAGCCAACTTGAAGCCTATGTTAATCCTTTAAAATTTACTGCTTACCCATGTTATTTACCTAGCCCCTAACCTAAACACCTACCTTACCCTTCTGAGGAAGCAAAATACATAAAGAAAATGAAGAGAGGATGTGGAACGCAAGAAAGAATGTGAGTGTGCAAATAAAACCAAAGAAAAAAAATTTGCGTTTCTAACCTAGCAAAAGCAATGAGTTTAGGGGAGAGGACAAAAACGAAAAAAGAAAAGAAGTCCCAAGATAAGTATCATGGAAGCATGCTTGGCAATAAAAAAAGCCAAAAGCCTTTCCTCTCCATACAAAATATGTAGAAACGAACTTCGTATACTTGGATTTTATGCATACATGCTATCCTTATAATTGCATTCCCTAAAAACCTTTTCATTGGCAACCAAGTTTATCCCTCTAGCCCAATTACAACCCTTTTAAAGACCTTTTGATCTTTTGAAAAAGCACATGCTACATTAGTGGAGATAGAAAATTGAGATATGCCTATGGAGTTGGAATTGAAATACTTCATCTCAATTACTCACGAAAGAGGCAGATTTGGGGGAGTTAGTGTTTCATAATTCTATCTCGACAAAAAAGGTTGTTTGTGGCTTATTAATGGTCTTGTATAGATGAATAATTAGTCGAAACACTATGAAATGAGGTAAAGTTCTAAATAGGTAGCTATCAGAACCCTTATGCCTTGAAAAGAAGGAAATTGGTATGAAGGTTGGAGGAGTTCAATTCTATGCTTATTAAATTGATGGTTGTTTTCCTGAGTATCCCTAAAAATGTGTTTTAAAATAGAGTTTTGCTTTTCTTGACGACAAGCAAAAGTTTGAGTTTGGGAGTACTTGATACACTTGAATTGTATAGATGTTTTTAAGCACATTTACATTCTATTTCATAGCATTTAGGCAAGTATTTTCATGCATAATAGTTGATTTTATTAGTTTTCATAATTTCTATTGTAAAGCCATTAATTCCATATTTTCAGCATCATTTCAGGTGTTTGGGTGAAGCTACAGAAGTATAGGAGAGCAAGAAAAGCTTGGAGGAGGTAAGAGACAGAGAATTACTACTGATACAAAGTACACGGGTCATGTAAACCATGCCCCAGAGTCGTGTAAATCTTTGCCAGAAGAAAGCAAAGAGAATCGATAAGGAACACAAGTGCACGGGTTGTGTAATCAGACTCGTGTAACCTGCAGGGACCCGCGTAAGTCTTTGCTGAGCGCAAGTTTGAAGAAACTTATGGGAACAAAAGTACATGACCCGTGCAATCAGCCCTGTATAGTTGGCACAAACCTGTGTAACTTTCTGTGCCAAAATAAGACCTTGCAATTGTCATCCAGCAAGTTACACGGCCCTACTTTACGGGACCCGTGTAGTGACACACAGGCCGTGTACTATGCTATTGCCAGTTTTATAACTCGAATTTCCCTTCTGTTTTATGGATAAAAAATGAGACTCCTAAGGCCCTTTGGACTCAGAGCAACCTCTAGAGCAACCAATATAAATAGAAAAGAAAAGAAAAAATACGTCGATCGTGGGGAGACTACTGAAGGCTGCTGCTATCAGGTTCCGCGTTAGTACCAAAAGAAGTTCTCCAGCTGAAGTTCCACAAGATCAAAGCTGCAAACTATCTTCGGTTTATTCGTTTCATCCCCCTAGACAGATTCCTATTGCTTTATTTTTTTACATGGTTTTTTTTTACTGTCTTTACTTTTTATCATGATGTTTCTTGAACTTACCATGAGTGATTAGTTTCCTTATTCTGGATTTAGGAGAGTAATGCTTGTAATTATTACTATGAGTGAACATTAAGTTTTATTTACTGGATTTGAGATTCGTTTCTTGATTTAATTTCTTATGATCCTAATGCATGCTATGTGATGGTACCCACTTAGACATGATTATAGATGTTGATTGAAGGACTGAAAGGTGAAGATTAACATTAGAAAATGAAGATCTTGAACCTAGGAATTCTGACCTAGACATAGGCTGATACCTTTGTGGAACCTAAAAATTGGTCAAAGGCCTTAAAGGATTTTAATTAATTTGATCACCATGAAAGTAGGGTTTGAATTAATTAAAATACACCCTAGATGCCTTGACAGAGGATTTAGGATAACTTAGGGCTAATTTCCATCAAAGAAAACGAACCTCAATTCAGTAAATAAACGAGATAACATCCCTAATAAGATTTAAGTGTGAAATCTTAATTCCAGGATTGTTCAAAAAATAGATTACTTCATTTTAAGTTTACTATTCTAGTGTTTAAAGTTAACGAACTTCATTCCCTAAATATTCGATAGTTTAGAAAGTCAAAATTACTGTGTAGATTGGTACTTGCTAAACAAAGGTCCTCGTGGGAATGATACTTTACTTATCACTTTATTACTTGTTAGTGATCCGTGTACTTGTAGGGTTGTAAAACCAGGCAAACAGATACCACTATAGATAAGGGGAAATTGTAAAATAATAAGAAAGATAGTTGGTAGGGGTGATGAGCTAAGATAGTAGGTAGGGGTGATGACCAGACATTTTTAAAATTTCATGACTTGAGCTAAGAAAGTTAGATTTCAGTGATCTTTATGTCTATGAAAACCTTGATGAATGATCTAAAATTATGTAGTTTTGTGCTAGACCTAATTCCCCTGCTAAGATAGTGTTTGAGGGTAAAAACTTTTGTTGCTCAAATCTGGAAAATAGACCTGATGATTTCCATAAGTAGGACACCCAAATTTAAAAATTCATAACTTGGGCTCTAGAACTTGAAATAGTGTGATTCTTAAACCATTGGAAAGCTAAATGAATGCCCTAAAACTTTGTAGTTATGATCAAAAATTGATTTATTAGCTATATAGTCAAATTCTTGCATTTCTTGTTACTACTCTGACTATGACTAGATTCTGGAACAATTTGTACTTTTTCATTTATAACTTTAGTTATAGTCCTAATTTTGAAATGTTCAAATTGGAGAGTAAAACGGATATATGAAAGTTTAATTCTGGAAAAAAATGTCATGAAATCCTTGCTGCTAGAATTTATGGTGGAATTTTAACTTTGCTGCCTTAATCACCTGAACTTGACTAGAAATTTAGGACAGTAATGATTCATAGCCTTATAATTTGCATTCTATAATTCCAAATGACATTAACTTTAAGGAAAATGAAAGTTAAGACATAAGTCTAAAACTTTTATGGAGGAATTCTATCCAAAAATTATAGGTAAGTAACCTTAAAATTAACTAGAATATAGTGCACAGAATCTGGAACCTGGTAGGAGTGCATTCTGAACTATCCGGAGTAAAAAAGGTATAACTTGCCCTAGGAAAAAAAATGTGATTCTTATTTTGTTGGAAAGTTAAGATCTGAGGGATCAACTTTTATGGAGAACAAATTGGTAAAATCTAATTGCAACTTATTCAAATTCAGACTCTACAATGTATCCAGAATCTGCCCTCTAATTGGTGAAGTTGAAATTTTGTTCGAGGACAGCTGTTGATTAATTGACCATAATTTTTTATCCTTGAATCCAAATTAAGTGATTCAAAAACTATATTAAAGTTAAGACATAAATTTAAAAATCTCATGAAGAAAGTTGAATTTAATTCCTGCAATTACTAAGTCAAAATGTTTGGGTAAAGTAATGTATAAAGTCTAATTTTTCTTAGAATTTGACAATGGTCATCATATGTGTAAATTTTTATATAAATGTATGAACTTTAAATGCATGCAATATGAAAATGTGGTAATGGCAAAGGTTTAAGTGCATACAAGCATTATTGATTACATCATGTGAAAAAAAAAATGATAATTATCTTATTAAGCCCAGATAAACCTAGATAGTGAATTATGGTTTTAGATAGATTAGCATGCCAATAGGGGACATCATTAGCAGTACTATATTAATTATGTTACTGGATTGATAAATGTCTATTATGTTACTGGATTGATGAATGTCTATTAGAGGCACAGAGTGCCCATTATTGAACTAGTCAGAGACACCGAATGTTCTGTGCTGGGAGCACCATATCCAGACAATTATACAGAGGCACCAAGTGCCCATTGTTAATTCAGTCAGAGGCACCGAGTGTTCAGTACCGAAAGTCCCATATCCAGTCCATTTAGTTCTATCATAGGTTACCATGGGCACATGAAAAATCTTAAAATGTGATTTTAATTAAGAAAATGCACATAAATACAATAAGAACTATGTTAAACCTTGAACATTATTTATAAAATCTCTTATAATATATATACAAGTTTTGCTTTTATTCTTTTTAAATTATTAGTGCACCACTAAGCTGTGAAGCTTAGCACGTAGGTTTTTCCTCGAGCAAGTACAGAAGGTAAAGAGTAAATAGCCAAAGATAGAAAAGGAGAGAGTGGATTTACAGGAAAATTCGAAGTCACCTCATACTTGGACTTTGTGGTAGATGCACTACCAATACTAGATGCATTTTGGTCACTCATTTTTTGTAATCCAATTATCATATACCAAAACACTTGATGTAAATTTATTTTGGATGACTATAAATTAAGTACAAACATACTTTGTTACATTTACAAATTTATATCTAAATATATGTTATATAAATATTTACATATAATAAAGAACTGAATTTGATTACAAGTATGATGAGAGTTTATTAACAATATTGTTGTAATTTAAAATATGATTATTAACAGGTGAATGTTAAAAATTTAGGGGAAACTCTTATAGTTTTTCCTTTTGAAATTTATGATTGAAAATTAAAAGTAAACATAATTTAAGTAAATTGTTCAAATACAAGTTTAGGTGCTCCATGCATAGAATGTGGCATACTTTTGCTCGACTTCAATGGGTCAGGTAGGGGTGTTACAGTATTCACATAAGTGACAAATTAAATGGATGTGTACTTACTTCCTTTCACACCTAGGTAGTTGGCCACTAAGAGTTAGAGGACTAAAATGAATTAATCAATAAGTTAAGGGGCAAATAAAAGGTTGGAGGACTACCTTGAATAGATTATGAAGTTTTGGAGAAAATTTAGAAATAATAGAAAATACTTTATGGACCAATGGACAAAGAATGAAGGACCAACGGTTAAAATTAAATATAAGCAACCTTATCCTTTCCTCCCCAAACTAGTCGGCCACTTTAATTCTTCTTACTCTTTTCTTTATTTCTTCCAACAGTCATTTCTCTCAATTTGAAGAGAAAATTTTCAGCCCAAAACCCTATATCAAACCATTTTTTGAAGGGATATGCAAGGAAATAAGAAGAATAAGTGATTCAAGCTTGAAGGAGTCTACTTTCCTTGTGGGATTTGGTGGAGGCTTGAAAGAAAGGGGATAGCAGCTAGTTTTCCCTTAAGGTTAATGCTATAACCTTTGTTTTTTAACAATTTTTAGTAAGGATATCGCTAGGGATAAGGGGGAAATATAAGATAGTGAGAAAGATAGTTGGTAAGGGTGATAGAACCCTAATTTTGCCAGTAGGCCTACAGAACCAGTCACTTTTGAAAACTCATAACTTGAGCTAAGAAAGTTAGATTTCTGTGATCTTTATGTCTATGAAAACCTTGATGAATGCTCTAAAACTTTGTAGTTTTGTGCTGGACCTAATTCCCCTACTAAGAAGGTGTTTGAGGGTAAAACTTTTTGCTACTCAAATTTGGAAAACTGGCCTAATGATTTCCAAAAGCAAGACACTCGACTTTGAAAATTCATAACTTGTGCTCTAGAACATGAAATAGGGTAATTCTTGAACCATTGGAAAGCTAAATGAATACCCTATAACATTGTAGTTATTGGCCAAAAATTTCATTTTATTGGCTGCATGGTGAAATTCTTGTATTTCCTGCTACTGTTCTGATTATGACTGGAGTTTGAAATAGTTTGCACTCTTTCGTTCATAACTTGAGTTATAGCTTTGATTTTGATATGATTCAAATTAGATATTAAAATAGACATATGAAAGTTCAATTCTGAAAAAGATGCCATGAAACCCTTGATGCTAGAATTTTTGGTGAAACACTGCCCTGTTTACTTGAATTGATTGGAAACTTAGAACAATAATGATTCATAGGCCTATAATTTGTATTCTATAATTTCAAATGACATGAAATTTATGGCAAATGAAAGTTAAGACTTATGTTAAAACTTTCATAGAGGAATACTACCCAAAAATTATGTGTAAATGACCTTAAAATTGGTAAGAAAATAGGGCACAGTATCTGGAACTTAGTAGGAGTGTATTCTAAATTGTCTAGAGTAAAATGGGTATAACTTACCCTAAAAAACTCTAAATAAGGTGATTCTTATTTTATTGGAAAGTTAAGATCTCATGGATCAACTTTCATGAAGAATGAATTGGCAAAATCTGATTACAACCTATTCAAATCTAGACTCTAATATTTGTCTAGAACCTGCCCTATAACTGTTGAAGTTGAAATTTTGCTTAAGGATAGTTGTTGATTAATTAATCATAACTCTTGATTCTTGAATCCAAATTAAGTGATTCAAAAACTATATTAAATTTAAGACATAGATTTAAAAATCTCATGAAGAAAGTTGAATTTAATTCCTATAATTACTATGTCAAAATGCTTGAGCAAAGTAATGCATAAAGTCTGATTTTTGTTAAAATTGGACAATGGTCATCATATGTGTAAATTTTATACAAATATATGAACTTTAAATGTATGTGATATGAAAATATGGTAATGGCAAAAGTTTATGTGCATGCAAGTATTGTTGATTACATCACGTGAAAATAAAAATGATAATTGCCTTATTAAGCCCGGGTAAACCTAAACTATGAATTATAAGTTTGGATAGATTGGCAAGCCAATAGGGGACATCATTAGCAGTACTGTATTAATTATGCTACTAAATTGATAAATAACTATTAAAGGTACCGAGTGCCCATTGTTGAACCGATCAGAGACACCAAGTGTTCAATACTGGGAGTCTATATTGACAGTTATATAGAGGCACTGAGTACCTATCGTTAAACTGGTCAGAGATTCAGTTGAAGGAGTGGAAGCATGAAAAACATAAGTTTATATCATTGAATTCAAAAATTTTCACCTAGGGTCACATGCATCATGCAAGATTTATTTTTATCTATTTGACTTTAATGGTAAACAACATAATAAACTCTTTTAATATGTTTTTGGATCTGTATTTGCTATTTAAGATTTTAGAATTAATCAGATTAATTTTAGAACCCTAGATTAGATCAAGAACAAGTGCACTAACCTCTTGATGCACTGCAGTGTGTTTGGCACCTTTGGGATGCGTCTTTAGGACATCAGATGTTGTCCCTCTAGCTTGTCCACACCAAGATCACCTATGGCAGCCCTTGAACAGCTTCTAAAGCTTTTTCTATGAATTAGAAAATCAAGTTTTTCCTTTTGAAAGATTAAAGATGTAAACAGGACACTAGAAATAATTTCTAGTATTTTTAATTCAAGAGATTGTTTTCTAATCTCTTGGAATTGATGAGAGATGAAGAAAAAAAGAGAATGGGAGCCTCAAGGGTGGCAGCACAAAAGGAGGCAGTAGCTAGTTGTTATTTTTCTTTCCATAACAATACTTATATAGCTAGATCACCACTTAAAACCCTTACCACATGTCACCTTCTGATTGGCTCTAGGTTTAATTGACCCAATCACATTGTGCCAAGTGTCAAACAGATATTTAATCTTAATTTTAATCATCTTACATGATTAAAAGACATTTGGCAAGCTTATGTGTAGTGCCATGTGTCAACATCTCATGGTGCCATATGTCACCCTATGAAATGACTAAAATGTCCTTATGTCATAATTTTGAATTCTCAACTCAAAATAATTATTTCTCTTCTTCTAATCAATTTATATCAAATATAAATAAATTAATTAATCTTTATTAATTAATTTCTCATTAATCAAATTCATATTTAAACACTTTAAATATAAATTTAACTTATACTATATATCTAATAACCTAGATTTGGTTTTAAGCCATGCTTGGGACTTTGCAATCTAATTGCAATCCAAACCGATTTAATTAATCAATTAAACTCTTTAATTAATTAATTAAATCATATTTGTTAGTAGTATGCCCTAGAGCATGTCATTTAGTATGTATCTTGTACATATTTTTATTAATAAAAGGCATTTCCACTTTTCTGTTTACATAATATATTTATGTGTAATAGAAAAGGTCCATTGATATTTTGTTAGAAATATTATTCTTAAGTTGTTAAGAATATGAGTGACAATATTTCTAGCATAAAGTATCATAAATAGGTTCACAATCGAGGATACTTCATAATAAGGACATGACTTATCCAGAAAGATTGTATTCATGTTTGTTACCAAGTTTTTTATATGAGATATAAATAAGATGGAATGGTGAGTCTCATGCCATATAACAAACATGATAGGCACTTATAAATAATAAGTAGGCTGAACCAATGACACTTATGACAAGCATATGGAGTTTACTCTTGTCAATGTTTTATCATAAATCATATCAGTGCATATAATCTTTAGACCTGAGATAGCACATTTATCTTGTATATAGGTAGTTTGAGTTTGATACTGCTTTCATACTTGTACTATGTATGGGTATATGGGCATGTGTTCGCTCCTACTAGTTATATATGGAGGTAGGTGTTGATCAAGATGGAATCTGTTCCTCTAAGTAAATAGAGATAAAATCCTATGTTCATTTAATTGTTCTTGATGTTTCAAGTTCCTGGCCAGGACAGATAGATTTATTCAGAAAAGAGTTTCTGATGAGAAAATCTTTTAATCAAGAACTGGAATTAAAAGAGAACATAATATTCATAGCAAATGGAGTTTGACATAAACCATGACTCCAGCTTGAGTTGGAATTTTGCAACAGAGAGATTCTAGTGCATGGTAACATATGATTATAGGTTCATTTAATGTAAACCTTATTACTAATTGGGTGGCCATGGCATGCTATGCTAGGTGTTAACCATGGTCTATGAGGTGCATAAAATGATTTAAAGAAATCATTTATGGTAAGAAAGAGTTCTGATGATATTAAGAGTTGATATCATCTCTCATTGCCAATTAATGATGAGCTTAGTAAGTCACACACATACACAAGTTATCACCTATTTAAATATGATTTAATTAATTAATTAAAGAGTTTAATTGATTAATTAAATAGGTTTGGTTTGCAATTAAATTGCAAAGTCCCTAGCATGACTTGAAACCAAATCTAGATTATTGGATGTGTAGTATAAATTAAATTTATATTTAAAGTGTTTAAATATGAATTTAATTAATGAGAAATTAATTAATAGAGATTAAGTAATTAATTTATATTTGATATAAATTAATTAGAAGAAGAAAAATAAAAAATATTGGGTTAAGAACTCAAAATTAAGACACAGGGGCATTTTGGTCATTTCATAGGGTGACACGTGGCATCATGAGATGGTGACACATGGGATTACACATAAGCTCACCAAATGTTTTTTAATCATGTAAGATGATTAAAATCAAGATTAAATATAGGTTTGACACTTGGCACAATGTGATTGGGTTACTTAAACCTAGAGCTAATCAAAGGGTGATATGTGGCAAGGGTTTAATATGTTAACCTAGCTATTTAAGTGTTGCTATGAAAAAGAAAACCAACCAGCAGCCACTCCTCTCATTTGTCACGCCACCTTGAGGCCTTTCATCTATTCTTCTTCATCTCTCATCAATTCAAAGAGATTAGCCATCAATCTCTTGAATTAAGAACACTAGAAATTGTTTCTAGTGTCATGTTTACATCTGTAATCTCTTAAAAGGCAGAACTTGAATTTCTAATTAATAGAAAAAGATTTAGAAGCTGTTCAAGGGCTGCCATAGGTGTTCTTGGTGTGGACAAGCTAGAGGGACAACATCTGGTCTCCTAAAGACGAATCTCAAAGGCGCAGACACGCTGCAGTGCATCAAGAGGTTAGTGTAATCATTCTTGATTTAATCTAGGGTTCTAAAATTAATCTGATTAATTTTAAAATCTTAAATGGCAAATACAGATCCAAAAACATATTGAAAGAGTTTTAATATGTTGTTTATCATTGAAATCAAGTAGATAAAAATAAATCTTGCATGATGCATGTGACCCTAGGTGAAATTTTTTGAATTCAATGGCATAAACTTGTGTTTTTCACGCTTCCGTTCCTTCAATTGGTATCAGAGCCACTTTATTTGCCATTTAGATTGTTGATTATATGATTTAATTGTGTGTTTGATCATGAGATCAAAAGATCATTGCTGGTTGCAAAGCAAGGTGGCAGCATATTTAAAAAAACACCATCAATGGTGCGCATGGTTTGGCTACCATGGGTGGTTCAAGGTTTGGCTTTTAATTCTGCAATTGTTGTATGATCTAAGGCCCATTCTTTGACTAATTAAAGTGTTTAATTAGTAATTTTAATCACACAATTAAATTATGATTCAAATCAGAATTTTTAAAATTGTTTGAATGTGATTCAAATCTGAATTTTAAAAGTTATTTGAATGTGATTCAAATCTGAATTTTTAAAATTGTTTGAATCATATTTAAATCTGATTTTTTAAGATTGATTAAATAAAATTCAGATCTGATTTTTTAAAAAATATTTGAATGTAATTCAAATCTAAATTTTTAAAGTTGTTTGATTGTGATTCAAATCTGAATTTTTAAATTTGTTTGAATGAGATTCAAATTTGAATTTTAAAATTTATTTGAATCATATTCAAATCTGGATTTTTAAGTTGAATATGATATATTCAATTTAATTTAAGTATGTATGTTTTATTTAATTGTTAAATAGTGATGTGCATGATGGATGATCACGGACTGTAAAAGACCAATGTGATTGGATTTGTTTCTTTTATGTTTCTTTGGGATTGTAAATTAATTAATTTATTTTAATTTATTTTGGGCATGTATTATTAAGTTAGTAATAATTTTTGGGTTGTAATTTCATTTATTTAAGTTCTTGTAAATTCACCTTGGTATGCCAAGGATTACCATGTAATATTGGATTGCAAGAAATTCAAGGAGGTCAAGAGCATTGGTGGGACCAGTGGGAGGAATTCAAGATCAAGAGTTGATTATGTACTCCTTCAGCAACTCTTGTAAAATGAATGAATGAATGAAATGCACCTAGGAATGCCCTGATTCAATTCTTTGTGGCTCAGAATTGAATCCCTTAGAAAGTCCATGATCATACCATATTTATTGCTTATCCATGAATGCATGAGATGTATGGGAATGTATGCTATTATATGATATATGCATGCTAATTGGATAATGTGCAAAGTGAGACCTTAATAGTAATTAGAATGACCATAAAATCTTCTAAACAAATGATTAAGTTGGAAATGCTATAATTAAAGTAATTATAACATAGGCCCTCCATTGGGGCAATTATTTTAAGAAATTTTAAATAGTTGCATAAGATGCAATTAATTTAAGAGATTTTCTTAAGAATAATTGTTAAGCATGAGATGTTGTAAATATGTAAATGGTTTGGTGGCCAATATTAGATGTACCTGAGGACATTAAAATTATTTGCATAATTACTGGCTCAATGGGATCAACTTAACTAATGCAAGATAAGTCAATAATGGATGTACCTGAGATTTTGAGCATTAGGGGCTAGGTAAAGGATTGAACCTCACATGAGATGTGATGGGCAAGGAGTTGCTCACTTATAGTTTATTGTAATTCCAATAATGGATGTACCTGAGGATGATCAATAGAATTATAAGAATTCAATCACCCACTAGAAATCTATCCAACTAGGATTTTTGTTTTCTACTTTGGAAGTGTAGGATTCGCTAAGTTAGTGGGAGGACCAATTTGATTAAAAGACCATAATCATTTTGGTTAATTACATGATACATTTACTAATTAATCTGGTTATTTTCTGCAGTTAATTTTCTGATAAAAATGAGCACAAAACAACCACCACCATCCAATATCCTTGCAAGCATACTTGATCACAATAAGTTGACAGGACCTAATCTGTCTGATTGGCTAAGAAATTTGAAACTTATCCTGAACCTTGAACACATAAGATATGTTCTAGATTCAAATGTTTCTGGTCCCTTACCTCCAAAGGCCACACAAGAGGAACATGAAACTTTGGACAAGTGGAAGGAGCATGATATGCGAGCTAAGTGTTACATGCTTGTTTCCATGAGTAATGAGTTACAGAAGCAACATGAGAACATGCAGAGTGCGAGTGAGATCCTCCTTCACCGACAAGAGTTGTATGGTGAGCACAGCAGGAATGCTTGGTATGAGATATCTAGACAGCTATTCCGTATGAGGATGTCTGAGGGACAGAATGTTGGGGATCATGTCCACAAGATGATTCGGTTGATTGAGCAGTTGGAACATCTTAATTTCAACATGGATTTCCAACTACAAACGGATTTGATCCTTCAGTCCCTTCCTGAGTCTTTTGGGAATTTTGTAACAAATTTCCATATGACTAAACAGGAATGCACCTTAGCTGGTTTACTCAACATGTTGGTTATTGCTCAAAAGAATATGCCAGGCAATAAAGGAAAAGAGGTAGCTTTGGTTGCATCTTCTTCTGCTGGAAAGTCCAACAAGAAGAAGGGCAACAAGAAAAAGAAACCTCAGATTCCTGGTCCTTCCAAGAAAATAGCTAAACAGAAAAGGAAGACTAAAGCTGATGGAGGCAAAGGAAAGTGTTTCCACTGCCAAAAGGATGGGCACTGGAAAAGGAACTGCCCAGAGTATCTTGCTTCTCTGAAGGACAAGAAGGATACACCTTCGGAAGGTATGTCCATATCTTGTTATTTAGATTATGATGATACTCATAGTTCATCTACAGCTTGGGTTTTAGATACCAATGCCAGTTCTCACATTTCTAATGATATGCAGGAACTAGCAAACAGTAGCAGCTTGCGTTCTCAAGATATTAGAGTCCGGATTGGCAATGGCTCAACTGTTGAAGCTTTAGCCATAGGATCTAAATCTTTTTACATGTTTGGACATGTTTTGTGTTTGGATAATATTTTATATGTACCTGATGCTTTTAAGAACATCATTTCTATATCTAGTTTGACTAGAAATGGCTATGAATTTTAGTTCACAGATGATGTTTGCAATATTTATTTTGGAAATAAATATGTTGGTTCAGGTTATATGAATGATGGTCTTTATTATTTGGATAATAATAACAAACACAAATTGAATGCAAGTGATCTAAAAGAATGCAATGCCATGGTGAAAACCAACTCAAGTTCAAAATATATTTGGCACTTAAGGTTATGTCATGTTGCAGAAGATAGGATTGCAAAACTGGAGAAAATGGGGATTCTATCCTCATTGGGCTCTGAGCCTACTCCAACTTGTGAATCTTGCCTTCAGGAAAAAATGACTAGATCACCCTTTGTTAGACAAGGGCTAAGAGTTGAAAATATTTTGGAACTAATACATAGTGATGTATGTGGTCCATTAAAAGAAATGGCTAGAGGGGATTTTCATTATTTTATTACCTTTACTAATGATAAATCAAGGTTTGGGTATTTGTATTTGATGAAATACAAACATGAATCTTTTGAAAAGTTCAAAAAATTTAAATCTGAAGTAGAAAATCAAACAGAAAAGAGTATTAAAGCTCCTCGATCAGATCGTGGAGGTGAATATTTGAGTACTGAATTTGATGAATACTTGAGAGAGCATGGCATTGTTTCTCAGCTGACTCCTCCAGGAACGCCACGCTGAATGGTGTATCTGAAAGGAGAAATCGTACCCTATTGGATATGGTACGTAGTATGATGAGCTATACTGATATGCCAATCTTCTTTTGGGGATTTGCATTAGAATCAGCTTTGTATATTCTGAATAGGATTCCATCAAAATCAATTTCTTCCACACCTTATGAGATATGGCATAGAAGAAAATCAAGTCTTAAGCATGTTAAGATTTGGGGTTGTCCAGCTTATATTTAAAAGCTGAACACTGATAAATTGGAGACCAGATCAGAAAATGGTCGATTTGTTGGATATCCAAAAGATAGTTTTGGATTTTTTTTTTTTGCCTACTTCACCAAAGGTTGTGATAAGTAGAGATGCCACATTTCTTGAACAACAGTTTGTTCAAGAAGGAGGCAAAGGAAGGCAAATAGAGTTAGAATTGGAGAATTCTGACCAACCAACAGATCAGATGGATATAGATCCATCTAGTCAACCTATACCCGTTGATGAAACATCTACAGTTGTTCCTCATAGAACAAGCAGGGTATCTCACCCACCAGTGAGATATGGTTTTCTTCATGAAGAAGAACAAGAGTTGTCTACTCATGAAGAAGTAGATCATGGAGATGATCCACTTACTTATGAAGAAGCTATATCAGATATAGACTCTTCAAAATGGATTGATGCTATGAAATCCGAGATTGATTCCATGTATAAGAATCAAGTTTGGGATCTTGTTGACCCACCTGAAGGTATTGTACCTATAGGGAACAAATGGGTTTTCAAGAAGAAAATTGGTTCTGATGGAAAGGTAGAGACCTATAAGGCAAGGCTAGTAGCGAAAGGGTTTCACCAAAGGCAAGGAATCGACTATGAGGAGACTTTCTCGCCTGTTGCCATGCTTAAATCAATTAGGATTTTATTAGTAATAGCTGCATACTATGATTATGAGATTTGGCAGATGGATGTCAAAACAGCTTTTCTCAATGGATACATTGAAGAAAATATTTTCATGGAACAACCTAGGGGTTTTGAATCCCAAGATGGTTCCAAGGTATGCAAGCTAAAGTGATCCATTTATGGGTTGAAACAAGCTTCGAGGAGTTGGAACATCCGTTTTGATGAAGCCATTAAATCCTTTGGTTTTATAAAAAATGAGGATAAGCCATGTGTATATAAGAAGGTTAGTGACAGTGCTATCACTTTCCTTGTCTTATATGTGGATGACATATTGTCGATGGGTAATGACACAGGTATGTTGACAACTATAAAGGTATAGTTGTCAAATACATTCTCCATGAAAGACTTAGGGGAGGCAACCTATATTCTTGGGATTCGCATCTATAGAGATAGAGCGAAATGAATAATTGGTTTATCTCAAAGTCTATGCTTGGAAAAGGTGTTAAAGAGGTTTAACATGCTTGATTCCAAGAGAGGATTGTTACCAGTGAGACGTGGTATCCATCTTTCTAAAGAGATAAGATGGCCAGGATTCCATATGCTTCTGCTATTAGAAGTTTAATGTATGCAATGTTGTGTACTAGGCCGATCAGAGACACCAAGTATTCAATACCAGGAGTCTATATTGACAGCATATAGAGGCACTAAGTACCTATCGTTAAACCGGTCAGAGATTCAGTTGAAGGAGTGGAAGCATGAGAAACACAAGTTTATATCATTGAATTCAAAAATTTTCACCTAGGGTCACATGCATCATGCAAGATTTATTTTTATCTATTTAACTTTAATGGTAAACAACATATTAAACACTTTTAATATGTTTTTGGATCTGTATTTGCTATTTAAGATTTTAGAATTAATCAGATTAATTTTAGAACCCTAGATTAGATCAAGAATAAGTGCACTAATCTCTTGATGCGCTGCAGTGTGTTTGGCACCATTGGGATGCGTCTTTAGGACACCAGATGTTGTCCCTCTAGCTTGTCCACACCAAGATCACCTATGGCAGCCCTTGAATAGCTTCTAAAGCTTTTTCTATGAATTAGGAAATCAAGTTTTGCCTTTTGAAAGATTAAAGATGTAAACAGGACACTAGAAATAATTTCTAGTATTTTTAATTCAAGAGATTGTTTTCTAATCTCTTGGAATTGATGAGAGATGAAGAAAAAAAGAGAATGGGAGCCTCAAGGATGGCGGCACAAAAGGAGGCAGTAGCTGGTTGTTATTTTTCTTTCCATAACAATACTTATATAGCTAGATCACCACTTAAAACCCTTGCCACATGTCACCTTCTGATTGGCTCTAGGTTTAATTGACCCAATCACATTGAGCCAAGTGTCAAACCGATATTTAATCTTAATTTTAATCATCTCACATGATTAAAAGACATTTGGCAAGCTTATGTGTAGTGCCATGTGTCAACATCTCATGGTGCCATATGTCACCCTATGAAATGACCAAAATGGCCTTATGTCATAATTTTGAATTCTCAACCCAAAATAATTATTTCTCTTCTTCTAATCGATTTATATCAAATATAAATAAATTAATTAACCTCTATTAATTAATTTCTCATTAATCAAATTCATATTTAAACACTTTAAATATAAATTTAACTTATACTATATATCTAATAACCTAGATTTGGTTTCAAGCCATGCTAGGGACTTTGCAATCTAATTGCAAACCAAACCGATTTAATTAATCAATTAAACTCTTTAATTAATTAATTAAATCATATTTGTTAGTAGTATGCCCTATAGCATATCATTTAGTATGTATCTTGTGCATATTTTTATTAATAAAAGGCATTTCTGCTTTTCCGTTTACATAATATATTTATGTGTAATAAAAAATATCCATTGATATTTTGTTAGAAATATTATTCTTAAGTTGTTAAGAATATGAGTGACAATATTTTTAGCACAAAGTATCATAAATAGGTTCACAATCGAGGATACTTCATAATAAGGACATGACTTATCCAGAAAGATTGTATTCATGTTTGTTACCAAGTTATTTATATGAGATATAAATAAGATGGAATGGTGAGTCTCATGCCATATAACAAGCATGATAGGCACTTATAAATGATAAGTAGGCCGAACCAGTGACACTTATGACAAGCACATGGAGTTTACTCTTGTCAATATTTTGTCATAAATCATATCAGTGCATATAATCTTTAGACCTGAGATAGCACAGTTATCTTGTATATAGGTAGTTTGAGTTTGATACTGCTTTCATACTTGTACTATGTATGGGTATATAGGCATGTGTTGGCTCCTACTAGTTATATATGGAGGTAGTTGTTGATCAAGATGGAATATGTTCCTCTAAGTAAATAGAGATAAAATCCTATGTTCATTTAACTGTTCTTGATGTTTCAAGTTCCTGGCTAGGACATATAGATTTATTCAGAAAAGTGTTTATGATTAGAAAATCTTTTAATCAAGAACTGGAATTAAAAGAGAACATAATATTCATAGCAAATGGAGTTTGACATAAACCATGACTCCATCTTGAGTTGGGATTTTGTAACAGAGAGATTCTAGTGCATGGTAACATATGATTATAGGTTCATTTAAAGTAAACCTTATTACTAATTAGGTGGCCATGGCATGCTATGCTAGGTGTTAACCATGGTCTATGAGGTGCATAAAATGATTTAGAGAAATCATTTATGGTAAGAAAGAGTTCTGATGATATTAAGAGTTGATATCATGTCTCATTGCCAATTAATGATAAGCCTAGTAAGTCACACACATACACAAGTTATCACCTATTTAAATATGATTTAATTAATTAATTAATTAGTTTAATTGATTAATTAAATTGGGTTGGTTTGCAATTAAATTGCAAAGTCCCTAGCATGACTTGAAACCAAATCTAGATTATTGGCTGTGTAGTATAAATTAAAACTATATTTAAAGTGTTTAAATATGATTTTAATTAATGAGAAATTAATTAATAGAGATTAATTAATTAATTTATATTTGATATAAATTAATTAGAAGAAGAAAAATAATTATTTTGGGTTAAGAACTCAAAATTAAGACACAGGGGCATTTAGGTCATTTCACAGTGTGACTCGTGGCATCATGAGATGGTGACACATGGGATTACACATAAGCTTGCCAAATGTTTTTTAATCATGTAAGATGATTAAAATCAAGATTAAATATAGGTTTGACACTTGGCACAATGTGATTGGGTCACTTAAACCTAGAGCTAATCAAAGGGTGACATGTGGCAAGGGTTTAATGTGTTAACCTAGCTATTTAAGTGTTGTTATGAAAAAGAAAAGCAACCAGCAGCCACTCCTCTCCTTTATCATGCCACCTTGAGGCTTTTCATCTATTCTTCTTCATCTCTCATCAATTCAAAGAGATTAGCCATCAATCTCTTGAATTAAGAACACTAGAAATTGTTTCTAGTGTCCTGTTTACATTTGTAATCTCTTAAAAGGCAGAACTTGAATTTCTAATTCATAGAAAAAGCTTTAGAAGCTGTTCAAGGGCTGCCATAGGTGTTCTTGGTGTGGACAAGCTAGAGGGACAACATCTGGTGTCCTGAAGACGAATCTCAAAAGCGCAGACACGCTGCAGTGCATCAAGAGGTTAGTGTAATCGTTATTGATTTAATCTAGGGTTCTAAAATTAATCTGATTAATTTTAGAACACCCTACCCCTCTGTAAGACATAACATGATCCCGTAGTATACCTAATGAATTACCAACTCCGTCTACTGATAACTCATTAAATACACTACAAGGGATTTCAAAAACTTTTCTTACTTCTTTTACAGTGGTGAGCATTAATTACAGGTGTTAAAAACCTGTTTGAACTGAAGTGATAGAACTAACACATTTGAATTTTTTGGAATTTCTGTAAAAATTTTGGCAGAGTGCCATCTGTATTTTGGATAAAACAGTTCTTCAGAAAACCTGTAAAAAGCACTTCAATATATTTCCAAGTCTCAACTTCAACATTTTTCTCAACACAACATATTTATCAACTCAAATCCACAGTGATTTTTCAAAGACTGAGATACAAGAAATATAATACAATTTTGACAAGCCAAAATAATTCATAATTATTTTACAACTTCAAGGTACAATTTGAATTTACAACTGCTCAAAACCAAAAACAATATGTACATACAGTGGTCATACATTACAGTACAAAATGCAAAATGTTGGTATACTCATTATACCCGGTAATCTCTCGCTGGAGGTACTAGCAGCCTAGTCTGCTGCCCTGTCTGTCTGTCTGTCTACCTGTGACAGCAATAAAAAGCTATCGCTGAGACAATGTCTCAGTGTTGCACAACATTAACTAAATACAATTTAAATCACAATTCATAAATCATATAAATAGTGGATACTTAAAACCATAGTAAATTTCAAGACAGTAATTGTCAACAAGAATTTAAACTCCATTTCTCAATATCACAATAAATTTCAATAAGTCAGATCATGGTTGAATTCAAAAGACAGTATATGTCAATAAGAGTTTAAATTCATTTCACAATCTCATAATACATATCAATAAATCACACACAGCTTAATCATGTTCCAAAGTTCAATTCGTCCCAAAAGCTGATGGCTAATGAGGTATTCAATTCATCCTAAAAGTCAATGACTAATGAGGAATAACATAGCTAGCTAGCAAAAATATGAGTACTCATCCAATTCGTCCTCAACAGGCACACACCTCAACACTTCAGCCAGAGAGGGAATTCAATTCGTCCCACTAGATAAGATAGCGAGGAATACAATCAATATACATGATAGCTGTGGTTTCAAACCATTTCCAATACTTTTCAATCAATAAGTATCCATCAATATCATTCAAATAATTTCTCACAGTTTTCAAATCATTTACAATGCTTTTCAAGCAATAAATATCCATTCAAACACATTTCCACAATTTAAAACAATAATGTACAATTAGTAATAATTCATTTCAATTGAAAAATTCAAAAGAAATAGTTGTTGTGCACAAACCTCTGATGATTGTCTCCTGGTCTGGACTCAGTGTTTCCTTCCCTTTCCTTGAGTCTTTACTAACTGAGAAACACAATATGAAGTGTTTCAGTACTAAATTAAATTGTCTCTATCGATAATGCTTGATAAGTAATTCACTAAAAGCTATTATTTGCTTAATCACCAAATATATCGACCCTCGATGCGTTCTAGGTAATTTAAGTTTTGGTGTCACTAATATGTCACATTCGATAGTGTTTTAGGGTTGGTACTCATTACCAATTTCATTTCCTTGTTTAGTGCATTTTATTGCAAATTGCTGGATTCCGGGATACTAGTTTGACCTAGCCGGACGACCTAGTTCCCTCGGCTTTCGGGTGTCAGTCAAAACTACAAACTTGTAGATCTATGTCTTACGGAACGCGGGGCAAAATTTTAGGTCATTCTGAGTTATGTAGACCAAGTTATGGTCATTTTACTTTTGCTGGTCAAATGGCATCAAATTAGGTCATTTTAGGTCAATTTGGTCAACTTTGGTTCGGCCAGTTTTTGGACCCGAACTTGTGCAAGTTGTTTGACTTGCTTATGGTCTTTTCTGGACTTTGGTGTCTTCATAAGACTTGTAGGTATGGGTCTTAACTATTCATGGTTAAAATTTCAGATCAATTGGACCTGTTTTGAGTGAGTTATGGCCTAAACACTAACTGCTGCCCAAATGGTCAGTTTTCAGGTTTCACTTGCACTTAATCCGAATTGGTCATTTTTCATGTTACCTTGCAAGCAGAATTTTGGTATGCTTTCTTAATGAAAGTTGGCACATTTTGTGCCTAGTTTCACCTCCAATTGGTCTCATACCAATTGGAGTTACACATTTAAAGTTATACGTTAAAATGTACACTGCCCTTAATTACATTGCATAAACATGTATCAATTACACATTTACCTTACTCTAAGTCCATCTCTCTTACCCATTCTGTTTTGGTACATTACCAAAACCATTTACCACTTCACATAAAAATCATTTTGGGCAAAATACAAACATCCTCAATACACCAAATAAAACTCTAATTCATAAAGTCCAATTACAACCACAAATACACATAGCACTACTCATCATTTCATACAATTTCCACCACTAATTTATATACATATCCATCAATCCTCAATGTCATAATTATGCCAATATCTTCATGAATTCATACATTCATCATGGAGTCCCAAGGCTGCCGAATTGTTCCAAAATGCCAAAGTGTCCTACAATTCATCAATTTCCATTCCAAGTGCACAATCACCATATACATGTGGAATAATTTACTAGGACATTAAATCACCCTAATCAACATAATTTCTCATCAAATATATGTATGAATATTTCATTAAACATACAACTCCATGGCTGTCCAAAATTGATATATCAATAACTCCTCAAAACTTAAAATTTCCTTCACAAAGCAAACACCCATAACATGTATACAAACTTTAACAAAGCAATATTCAAAAATACAAACTTACCTTTGGTTGGGACTTGTTAAACCTTGACTAAACTTCTTGATTTTAGTATCAAACTCTTTCTTGTGATGTGGGGATAAAACTTAATGAGGAAACCTAAGTGATTGGAAGTGAAATGAGGAGTGGAGGAAGCTTGGAGCAAAACGGCAATGGAAGTTTCCCTAGCTCTCCATTTCGGCAAGGTTGAGAGGATTTGGAGAAGATGAAGTGCAGATGGTGTAATGGACTTACACCTGCCCCATTTAGTGTTTAATTAAATCCCTAGTGGTCCACTCACCAAATTTAAATCATATAATATGTTAAACGTGTTATTTATACAATTTTCATTCCACTTTTGGCTATTTACATTAGGTACCACCAAATTAATTTTTCATTTTATTTTCTAAGTGTAATATTATTTATTTTTAATGGACATTTAGGTCAAAAGAAAATTCGGAATGTCAAATGACCATAATGCCCCTGTTCGGGTTATATTCCCGATTTTTTGGTAACACCGGGTTTTGTCTATTTTTCGATTTCTCACTTTTCTTTGTACTAATTAATTAATTTTTCTTTGACATTTCTAATGATATTTGTACTTCAATTGATGTCTCTTTAAGTCCTAAAAATATTTCCCAGGGTTCCCCGCGGTCCAGGGCTAGTCAACGGTCCACGCCGTGACTTCCCGGTGCAGTCACCCATCGTTAGGGTTCTCGGCTCGCTTAACTTGGTTACATTTCTTTGCTATTATTTTTCCTTTGTTTTTCTTGTATTTTATTTTCTTGTATTTCACTATTTTATGTCTCCTCACCCATAACGAAGTGTAGTTCTAGGCATCCTAGCTGTCCGGACAACACTGGTCACCGGAACAGTAGAACGCACTACCGAACTTAGGGGTGTTACAATTTTAAAATCTTAAATGGCAAATACAGATCCAAAAACATATTAAAAGAGTTTTAATATGTTGTTTATCATTGAAATCACATAGATAAAAATAAATCTTGCATGATGCATGTGACCCTAGGTGAAAATTTTTGAATTCAATGGCATAAACTTGTGTTTTTCACGCTTCCGTTCCTTCAATATTTAATTTGGTGATTACTTGTATATGTGTGTGACTTACTAGGTTCATCACTAATTGACAATGAGATATGATATCAACTCTTAATATCATCAGAACTCTTTATTACCATAAATGATTTCTCTAAATCATTTTATGTACCTCATAGACCATGGTTAACACCTAGCATAGCATGTCATGGCCACCCAATCAGTAATAAGGTTTACCTGTCATGGCCACCCTATAATCTTATGTTACCATGCACTAAAATCTCTCTGTTACAAAATCCCAACTCAAGCTGGAGTCATGGTTTATCTCAAACCCCATTTTCTACGAATATTATGTTCTCTTTTAATTCTAGTTCTTGATTAAAAAGATTTTCTCATCAGAAACTCTTTTCTGATTAAATCTATCTGTCCTGGCCAGGAACTTGAAACATCAAGAACAATTACATGAACATAGGACTTTATCTCTACTTACTTAGAGGAACAGATTCCATCTTGATCAACACTTACCTCCATATATAACTAGTAGGAGCCAACACATGCCCATATGCCCATACACAGCACAAGTATGAAAGCAGTATCAAACTCAAACCACCTATATACAAGATAACTGTGCTATCTCAGGTCTAAAGATTATATACACTGATATGATTTATGACAATACATTGACAAGAGTAAACTCCATGTGTCTGTCATAAGTGTCACTGGTTCGACCTACTTATCATGTATAAGTGCCTATCATGTTTGTCATACGGCATGAGACTCACCATTCCATCTTATTTATATCTCATATAAATAACTTAGGAACAAACATGAATACAATCTTTTTGGATAAGTCATGTCCTTATTGTGAAGTATCCTCGATTGTGAACCTATTTATGATACTTTGTACTAGAAATACTATCACTCATATTCTTAACATCTTAAGAATAAAATTTTTAAGAAAATATTAATGGACCTTTTCTATTACACATAAATATATTATGTAAACGGAAAAGTGGAAATGCCTTTTGTTAATAAAAGATGTATAAGATACATACTAAATGATATGCTCTAGGGCATACTACTAACAATCTCCCACTAGCACTAGAGCCATTCATTGCAATATCTTAAACCCATCTTCTCAAGATGTCAGTCTAGCTGAGTCTGTGACATAGGCTTAGTGAATGGATCAGCTGGATTTTCAGCCGATGCTATTTTTTGCATGGCTACATCGCCTCGTCCAACTATTTCTCTGATAATGTGGTAGTGCCTTTCTATGTGTTTGGATTTCTGGTGAGACCTAGGTTCCTTAGCCTGTATGACTACTCTATTGTTGTCACAGTGAAGTGGAACTGCTGACTCAATGGAAGGAACTACTACAAGTTTTATCATGAACATCTTTATCCAAACAGCTTCCTTTGCAGCATCTGATACAGCAATATACTCAGCCTCGGTAGTCAATCTGCAGTCGTACTCTATTTGGAACTCTTCCAGCTGACTGCACCTCCATTACAAATGAACACATACCCAGAGGTAGACTTTCTATCATCGATATCTGATTGGAAATCAGAATCAGTATAACCATCCAATTGCAAGTCTCCACCTCCATAAATCAAGAATAAATCCTTAGTTCTTCTCAAGTACTTAAGGATATTCTTGACAGTTATCCAGTGTTCCAAACCTGGATTGGATTGATACCTGATAGTCAAACTAACAGCATGTGCGATATCCGACCTAGTACATAATATTGCATACATTAAACTTCCAATAGCCAAAGCATATGGAATCCTGGTGATTTTATCTCTTTCTTCAGGTGTCTTTGGAGACATCTCTTTAGAAAGGTGGATACCATGTCTCACTGGTAACAATCCTCTCTTGGAATCAAGTATGTTAAACCTCTTTAACACCTTTTCCAAGTATAGACTTTGGGATAAACCAATTATTCTTTTTGCTCTATCTCTATAGATGCGAATCCCAAGAATATAGGTTGCCTCCCCTAAATCTTTCATGGAGAATGTATTTGACAACCATACTTTTACAGCTGTCAACATACCTGTGTCATTATCCATCAATAATATGTCATCCATATATAAGACAAGGAAAGTGATAGCACTGTCACTAACCTTCTTATATACACATGCCTCATCCTCATTTTTCGTAAAACCAAATGACTTAATGGCTTCATCAAAACATATGTTCCAACTCCTCGAAGCTTGTTTCTGAAGGAGTGGAAGCAAGAAAAACAGAAGTTTATACCATTGAATTCAAAAATTTTAACCTAGAGTCACATGTATCATGCAAGATTTATTTTTAACTATTTGATTTAAATGATAAACAACATATTAAAACACTTTTAATATGTTTTTGGATCTGTATTTGCCATTTAAGATTTTAAAATTAATCAGATTAATTTTAGAACCCTAGATTAGATCAAGAACAAATACACTAACCTCTTTATGAACTGCAGTGTATTTGCGCCTTTCAGATGCATCTTCAGGATACCAGATGTTGTCCCTCTAGCTTGTCCACACTAAGTTCACCTATGGCAGCCCTAGAACAGCTTCTAAAGCATTTTCTATTTATTAGAAAATTAAGTTTTGCCTTTTAAGAGATTAAAGATGTAAACAGGACACTAGAAACAATTTCTAGTATTTTTAATTCAAGATATTGTTTGCTAATCTCTTGGAGTTGGTGAGAGATGAAGAAGAAGAGAAGGAGAACTTTAAGGTGGTGGCATAAAGGAGGATAGCTGCTGGTTGTGTTGTTTTCTTTTCATAACAATACTTATATAGCTAGGTCAACATATTAAACCCTTGCCACATGTCACCCTCTGATTGGTTATAGGTTTAATTGATCCAATCACATTGTGCCAAGTGTTAAACCTATATTTAATCTTAATTTTAATCATCTTACATGATTAAAAGACATTTGGCAAGCTTATGTATAATGCCATGTGTCACCATCTCATGGTGCCACATGTCACCCTGTGAAATGACCAAAATGCCCCTGTATTTTAATTTTGAGTTCTCAACCAAAAATAATTATTTCTCTTCTTCTAATTAATTAATATCAAATATAAATCAATTAATTAATTTTTATTAATTAATTTCTCACTAATTAAATTCATATTTAAACACTTTAAATATAAATTTAACTTATACTGTACATCCAATAATCTAGATTTGGTTTCAAGTCATGCTAGGGACTTTGCAATCTAATTGCAAACCAAACCTATTTAATTAATCAATTAAACTCTTTAATTAATTAATTAAATCATATTTAATTAGGTGATAACTTGTGTATGTGTGTGACCTTCTAGGCTCATCACTAATTGGTAATGAGATATGATATCAACTCTTAATATCATCATAACTCTTTCTTACCATAAATGATTTCTCTAAATCATTTTATGTACCTTATAGACCATGGTTAACACCTAGCATAGCATGTCATGGCCACCCAATCAGTAATAAGGTTTACCTTAAATGAACCTATAATCATAAGTTACCATGCACTAGAATCTCTCTGTTACAAAATCCCAACTCAAGCTGGAGTCATGGTTCATGTCAAACTCCATTTGCTATGAACATTATATTCTCTTTTAATTCCAGTTCTTGATTAAAAATATTTTCTCATCAGAAACTCTTTTCTGATTAAATCTGTAACACCCCTATGTTCGGTAGTACGTTCTACTGTTTCGATGACCAGTGTCTGTCCGGACTACTAGGATGCCTAGAACTACACTTAAATATTGATGAGGAGACATAAAATAATGAAATACAAGAAAAAAAAATACAAGAAAAACAAAGGAAAAATAATAGCAATGAAATGTAACCAAGTTAAACGAGCCGAGAACCCTAGCGATGGGTGACCGCATTGGAAAGTTGCGGCGTGGACCGTTGACTAGCCCTGGACGGCGAGAAACCCTGAAAAATATTTTTAGGACTTAATTAAACGTCTATTGAAGTATAAATATTATTAGAAATATCAAAGAAAAATTAATTAATTAGTACAAAGAAAAATGAGAAATCAAGAAAATGATAAAACTCGGTGTTACCGAAAAATTGGGAATGCAACTCGAATAGGGGCATTGTGGTCATTTGACACCCGAGTTGTCTTTCGACCTAAATTTCCATTAAAAATAAATGATATTACATTTGGAAAATGTCATGAAAAATTAAATTGTGACACATTATAAGAATAGTGAAAGAAATGGGGGATAAAAACTAAATTATGAAAGTTTAACATTAAAAATTATTTTTAATCCTATTAGTGCTCCACTAACACCACTAAAGTGAACCATTAAACATAAAATGGACAGCCACTTCACTCATCTTCTTCAACCTCACTCACCTTGCAAAATTGAGAAAGCTTTCAATACCTCCATGGACGGCCAACCATGCAAGCTTCACTCTTCTATCTTCAAGCCATGATCCTTGCATTTTCCTTCACTAAAGTTGTTCTACACAACTTGGGCAGTAGATAGGCAGCAAGAAAATTAAGTTTTGGTGAGGTTTTGAAGAATTTCAAAAGTGGTAAGTATGTATTTTTAATTCTTGTTTTATTAAACTTTGAATGGGGTTGTGGGTAGTTGATTTGTGGAAGGATTTTTTAAGTTTAATGAATTAGTGGAAATGTACATTTTGGCAGCCATCGAACCTCACTAAGAATAGCTTATTCTTGTATGTAAATAGTGATTGGAATGATGATTTAAATGTTTGATTGTATTGTAGTGAATTCCATGTCTAAGGTTTGATTTGGAAGCTTGAAAAGTGAAAATAGAAATTGATGGGTATGTGTAAACTTGTGGCAGCCTCATGAAGAAGATTGAAGTGTTTGAGTTCATGAAATATTGTTGAATTATGTTGTCATTGATAGCAGCATGTGTATATGAATAATTGCTTGAATTTGGATATGTGTATAGTGGTTTGAATTTGGACATGTAAATGAGGTATGTCTTGTGGTTAATTCTTGTAATTGGACTTGGAAAATTCTGTACTATAGTGTGTATATTGAGAGTGGTTACAAGCTGCCAAAATTACCAAAAATGTATTACTAAATGTGTTAATGTTATGGTACAAACCAGAATTGGCATGGAAGAATGAACTTGGTAAGCATAGGATGTGTAATTGGTAAAGGATGAACAAATTGTAATAGGGCAGTGTATGTTTTGGCTTAGAACCTTAAGTGTGTGGCTCCAATTGGTATGAGACCAATTGGAGGTGAAACTAGGCACAGAATGTGCCAACTTTCATGAAGGAAGCTTACTAAAATTCTGCCTAGAAGGTGACTTGAAAGATGACCAAATCCGGATTAGTGCTTTGAAAGCCTGAAAATTGACCATTTGGGCAGTAGTTAGTATTTTGACCATAACTCACTCAAAACAGGTCCAATTGACCTAAACTTTTTACCATTAATAGTTGAGACATATATCTACAATTCTTATGACGACACTAAAGCCCAGAAAGGGCCAGAACCAAGCCAAATAGCTTGCACAAGTTCGGGTCTAAAAACTGGCCGAACCAAAAGTGACCTTAAAAAGACCTAAAGTTACCATTTTGGTACATTCTGTCCAACATTGGTAAATTGACCATAACTTGGTCTACACAACTTATAATGAGCTGAAATTTTGCCCTGCATGTAATAAGACATAGACCTACAAGTTTGTAGTTAGGACTGAAACCTGAAAACTGAGGGAACTAGGTCATCCATCTATGTCAAATTAGTATACCAAAATCTGACAAATTGCAATAAAATGCAACATACTTGGAAATGAATTTGGTAACATGTACCAAAACTAAAAGGCTACAAATGTGACATATTGGTAACATTAAAACCTAATTCACTTAGAGTGTATTGAGGGTTAACATCTTAGGTTGACTAACGAAATAATAGAATTCAATAAATTAATTATTAAGCTTTATTCTTAGAGACAGTTTAAATGAGTACTGAAACACTTCAAATTGTGTATTTCAATTAGCAAAGACTCAGGGAAGGGGAAGGAAACACTGAGTCAGAGCCAAGAGACAATTATCAGAGGTTTGTGCACAATAGTTATTTCTTTTGAATTTTTCAATTGAAATAAATTACGACTATTTGTATATTATTCTTTTAAATTGTAAAAAATTATTTGAATGATATTTGATGGATACTTATTGATTGAAAAGCATTGTAAATGGTTTGAAACCACAACTATCATGTATATTCATTGAATTCCTCGCTAGTTTGTCTAGTGGGATGAATTGACTTTGACTTCCCTCTCTGGCTGAAGTGTTGAGGTGTGTGCCTATTGAGGATGAATAGAATGAGTACTCATATTATTGCTAGCTAGCTATGTTATTCCTCACTAGCCATCGGCTTTTGGGATGAATTGAACTTTGGCAATATGATTAAGCTGTGTGTGTGTGATTTATTGATATTTATTGTAATATTGTGAAATGGAGTTTAAATTCTCTATGACATTCACTATCTTTGATTTTAACTATGGCTTTAAGTATCCACTCTTTATATGACTTATGATTTGTGATTTAAAGTTGTATTTGGTTAATGTTATGCACCACTGAGACATTAGCTCAGCGATAGCTTTTCATTGCTGTCATAGGTAGATAAACTGACAGGGCAGCAGACTAGTCTGCTAGTACTACACTGAGAGATCATCGGGTATATTGAGTATACCATATTTTTTGCATTTTGTATTGTAATGTATATTCATTGTATGTATATAGTGTTCTTAGTTTTGAGCAATTGTAAATTAAAATTGTACATTGAAGTTATAAAATAAATTATAAATTACTTTGGCTTGTAAAATTTGTGATATATTTCTTTTATCTCATTTTTGAAAACACTGGAAAAATTATTGTGGATTTGAGTTGACAAATGTTGAGAAACTTATTGTGTTGATTGGATGTTGGAGTTTGAGATTGAGAAACATATTTGAAGTGGTTTTTATAGGTTTTTCAAGAACTGCATTATTCAAAATACAAATGACACTCTGCCAAAATTTTTACAGAAATTGTTAATTCTTCAAATGTGTTAGCTGTTTCACTTCAGTTAAAATTTTTTTTAACACTTGTGAATAGTGCTCACCACTCTAAAATGAAGTAAGAAAATGTTTAAAATCCCTTGTAGTGTATTTAATGGGTTATCAGTAGATGAAGTTGGTAATTCATTAGGTATACCACGGGATCATGTTATGCCTTACAGAGGGTAGGGTGTGACAAAATCTATCTGTCCTGGCCAAGAACTTGAAACATCAAGAACAATTAAATGAACATAGGATTTTATCTCTATTTACTTAGAGGAACAGATTCCATCTTGATCAACACCTACCTCCATATATAACTAGTAGGAGCCAACACATGCCCATATACCCATACACAGTACAAGTATGAAAGCAGTATCAAACTCAAACTACCTAAATACAAGATAACTGTGCTATCTCAAGTCTAAAGATTATATGCACTGATATGATTTATGACAAAACATTGATAAGAGTAAACTCCATGTGCTTGTCATAAGTATCACTGGTTTGGCCTACTTATCATTTATAAGTGCCTATCATGTTTTTCATATGGCATGAGACTCACCATTCCATCTTATTTATATCTCATATAAATAACTTGGGAACCAACATGAATACAATCTTTCTGGATAAGTCATGTCCTTATTATGAAGTATCCTCGATTGTGAACCTATTTATGATACTTTGTACTAGAAATATTGTCACTCATTTTCTTAACAACTTAAGAATGGAATTTCTAATAAAATATCAATGGACCTTTTCTATTACACATAAATATCTTATGTAAACGGAAAAGTGAAAATGCCTTTTATTAATAAAAACATGTACAAGATACATACTAAATGATATGCTCTAGGGCATACTGCTAACAGTTTCAACCCATAAATGGATCACTTTAGCTTGCATACCTTAAAACCATCTTGGGATTCAAAACTCCTAGGTTGTTTCATGAAAATGTTTTCTCCAATGTATCCATTGAGAAAAGCTGTTTTGACATCCATTTGCCAAATCTCATAATCATAGTATGCAGCAATTGCTAATAGAACCCTAATTGATTTAAATATGGCAACAGGCGAGAAAGTCTCCTTATAGTCGATTCTTTGCCTTTGGCGAAACCCTTTTGCTACTAGCCTTGCCTTATAGGTCTCTTGTAACACCCCTAAGTTCGGTAGTGCGTTCTGCTGTTCCAGTGACCAGTGCTGTCCGGACAGCTAGGATGCCTAGAACTACATTTCAATATGAGTGAGCAGACATAAAATAATGAAATACAAGAAAAGAAAATACAAGAAAAATAAAGGAGAAATAATAGCAAAGAAATGTGATCAAGTTAAGCGAGCTGGGAAACCTAGCGATGGGTGACCGCACCGGGAAGTCACGGCGTGAACCGTTGACTAGCCCTAGACTGCAGGGAACCCTGGAAAACATTTTTAGGACTTAAATAGACCCTTGTTGAAGAATAAATATCATTAGAAATATCAAAGAAAAATTAAATAAATAGTACAAAGAAAAGTGAGAAATCGAAAAACAGACAAAACCCGGTAATACCGAAAAATCGGGAACATAACCCGAACATGGGCATTATGGTCATTTGAAATCCCGAATTGTCTTTTGACCTAAATGTCCATTAAAAATAAATAATATTACACTTAGAAAATGAAATGAAAAATTAGTTTAGTGGTACCTAATACAAATAGCTAAAATCATGGGTTAATGTGGAATAAATGCACATTTGGCTTATTATATGATATAATTTTTTTTAGTGGACCACTAAGAACATTAAATGGATTAAAAATACTCATAAGTGGGCAGATTTCTCCCACTCAAACCTCATCTTCCTCACTTAGCTCAACCATGCCGTGAATGAAGATGAAAGAATCCACCATTGACGTTTTGCATGAGCTCACTTAACCTCCCCATTTTCAACTCCAATCCTTTAAATTCCTTCATAAAAAATGGTCTACACATCACAAGGAAGATATTGATACCAAATTTGAGAAGTTTGGTGAAGGTTTAGCAAGTTACAAATAAAGGTAAGTTTACATTTTTGAGAATTTCCTTGTTAAACTCTATGTTTATGTTATGGGTGTTAGTTTTGTGAAGGAAATTTTGAAGTTTAAATAGTTATTGAGATAGCCATTTTTGGACAGCCATGGGGTCACACATTTGATGATTTATTATGCATATAATTGATGAGAAATAATGTTGATCATGGTAAATTAATATCCTAATGAATTGTTTCACATATATATGGTGATTTTGGCACTTGGATGAGAATTGATGGATTGTAGGGCAATGTGGTGTTGAAGGACAATTTCGGCAGCTTGGGAACCCTTGCATAATTGTATGTATTGATGGAAGTATAGGCAGAATATTGACCTAGAAGGATTGATGGATATGTATGTAGATTGATATTGTAAAGTGTATGTAAGATTTGTAATGGTTAGGTGTGTATGTAATGGTATTTAGAACTTGTAAATGTGAATTATATTTGGTGTGTTGAGGATAATTGTAATCTGCCCAAAGTAATGTTAATGTAAAGTAGAAAATGCTTTTGGTAAGGTACCAAAACAGATTGGTAGGGAAGTGAACCAAATTGCAAGGTATATGTGTGTTTGAATTAGGGTTTGAAAGACATATAGAGGACAGTGTGCAAATAGACCTATAACTTTAAATGTCTAACCTCAATTGGTATGAGACCAATTGGAGGTGGAACTAGGCTCAAAATGTGCCAACTTTCATTGAGAAAACATACCAAAATTCTGCTTGCAAGGTGACCTAAGAAAATGACGAATTCGGATTAGGTGCAATTAGGACCTGAAAAATGACCAATTGGGCAGCAGTGAGTGTTTAGGCCATAACTCACTCAAAACAGGTCCAATTGACCTGAAATTTTAACCATGAATAGTTAAGACCCATACCTACAAGTCTTATGAAGACACCAAAGCCCAGAAATGACCATAGGCAAGTCAAACAACTTGCACAAGTTCGGGTCCAAAAACTGGCCGAACCAAAGTTGACCAAATTGACCTAAAATTGACCTAATTTGATGCCAATTGACCAGCAATAGTGTAATGACCATAACTTGGTCTACTTAACTCGGATTGACCTGAAATTTTGCCCCGCGTGCAATAAGACCTAGATCTACAAGTTTGTAGTTTTGACCGAAACCCGAAAACCGAGGGAACTAGGCCGTCCGACTAGGTCAAACCAGTATCCCTAATCCAAAGAATTTGCATTAAAGTGCACTAAGCAAGGAAATGACTTTGGTAAAACATACCAAACCTAAAACCCTATCGAATGTGACATATTAACGACACTAAAACCTAATTTACCTAAAATGCAATGAGGGTCGGTATATTAGGTGATTAAGTGAATAATTGAGTTCAGTGCATTATTTACCAAACACCATCGATAGAGACAGTTTAATTTAGTACTGAAACACTTCAAATTGTGTTTCTCAGTTAACAAGGACTCAAAGAAAAGGGAAGGAAATCGAGTCCGCACTGTGGGGACGATCATCGAGGTTTGTGCACAACGGCTATTTCTTTTAAATTTTTCAATTGAAATAAATTATGACTATTTGTATATTATTGTTTTAAATTGTGGAAATGTGTTTGGTGGACACTTATTGATTGAAAAACATTGTGAATGGTTTGAACGTGAAAATTGTTTGAATGATATTGATGGATACTTATTGATTGAAAAGCACTGTAAATGGTTTTTGTGGAAATTGAAGTGAATTACGAATTGTGTTGCCATTTTGTGAATGAAATTATAACTTTGGAAATTTATTGGATTCTTACGGATCATTTGAATAAAATGTTTGGAATTGTTTTGACTCACAATTGGCATGACACGGATATTATGTTCCTCCTCCATTAATGGGGTGAGTGTGATTATTCCTCCCTCTTTGACTTATCAGTCTGGGGTGAGTATGATTATGTTCCTCCCTCTTTGACTTGCCAGTCTGAGGTGAGTGTGGATGAGTACTCATTAGATAGCTAGCTTCCTCCCTCATTGATTTCGATTATTGGGGTGAGTATGTCTTATCGTGGTGTACAACACGACATATGCGGAAAAATTTGTGTCATGACCTAAATTGTGTTATTGATTGGCAACATTGTATTGTTCAATTATTTGATCGAATGGTGTTATTGATTTGCAAAATGATATTATTCAGTTATTTGATCAATTGTGTTATTGATTTGCAAAACGATATTATTCAGTTATTTGATCAATTGTGTTATTGATTTGCAAAACGATATTATTCAGTTATTTGATTGAATTGTGTTATTGATTTGCAAAACGATATTATTCAGTTATTTGATCGAATTGTGTTATTGATTTGCAAAAAGGTATTATTCAGTTATTTGATCAAACTGTGCATGAATTGGCAATACGGTATTCTTAAACTATTTGACTAAATTGTGTTATTATGAATTTTGATAATTTGTGAATTGGAGTTTAAATTCCTTATGACATTCATTGTCTTGAATTTAACTATGGTTTTAAGTATCCACTATTGATATGATTTATGAATTGTGAATTAAAATTGTATTTGGTTAATGTTGTGCACCACTGAGACATTGTCTCAGCGATAGCTTTTTATTGCTGTCGCAGGTAGAGAGACAGACAGGGCAGCAGACTAGGCTGCTAATACATCCAGTGAGGGATTACCTGGTATAATGAGTATACCAATATTTTGCATTTTGTAATCAGAATGTATGACATCGTATGTACATTTTGTTTTTGGTTTTGAGCTTGTAAATTCAAATTGTACCTTGAAGTTGTAAATTTATTATGAGTTATTTGACTTATAAAAATTGTATTATATTTCCTTATCTCAGACTTTGAAAAATTTCTATGGAATTGAGTTGAGAAATGTGTTGTATTGAGAAAAATGTTGGAGTTGAGATTTGGAAAATAATTGAAGTGCTTTTTACAGGTTTTCTGAAGAACTGTTTTGTCCAAAATACAAATGGCACCTTGCCAAAATTTTTACAGATATTCCAAATAAATCAAATGAGTTAGTTGTTTCACTTCAGTTCACCAAAGTCTTTAACACCTATAAATAGTGCTCACCACTGTAAAAGAAGTAAGAAAAGTTTTTAAAATCTCTTGTAGTGTATTTAATGGGTTATCGAGACGGAGTTGGTAATTCATCAGTATACTACGGATCATGTCATACCCATGAGGGGTAGGTGTGACATGTTTTAGTGGTATCGAGCAAAGTTTTTAAATTCTTTTTCACTTGTTACTTGAATATTCTTTCTTCACAAGACATAACCGCTCAATATCATTGTTTGATACATACAGTACATTACATTATAAATATGCACTAACGGGAGGAAATCTCCTTGTATTATTGTACAGGAGGTCTAAAATCCTCGAATTGACTATGGAAGAGGGTGATCGTTCAGTCGATCAATCGATAGAGGCTGAGGTGCAAGGGGATGCCCCATGCCTACATAATGTCAGTGGTTCAGTAGCACCAGCCCCTGCAGTACCGCAGTTCTCTGCTCAGTTCCCTCAGCAGACGGCTGCAATGTTCCAACAAATGGATGGTAATGTGCCTACACAAGCCCCAATATAGACTCCAGTGGTACAACCACAGTCTTCTGCTAGACAATATGACAAATTGATGAAGTATGGGGCTACAGAGTTTAAGGGGATGGTCGATCCTCTAGAAGCTGAACAATGGTTAGAGAGGATGGATAGGGTATTCAAGAAGCTGCATTGTACAGAAGAGCTCAGATTTGAGTACTCAGTATCCTTACTACAGGAAGATGCTTATGACTGGTGGAAAACCATTCCCCACAGTCTGGTAGAACCTGCAGTGCTAACATGGAATGACTTCCTCAGGGAATTCAGGCAGAAATATGTCCCTGATGCTTATGTAGACCAGAAGCTACAAGAGTTCCTAAGTCTGAAACAGGGGGGCCGATCAGTGGCTGAGTATGAAAGAGAATTTTTCCGCCTAAGCCATTATGCAGTAAGTCTACTTTCTACTAGTAGGGAGAGATGTAAGAGGTTTGAAATCGGCTTAAAGCCTAGTATCAGATTACAAGTGGTCGGATTCAAACATAACAACTTCTCTGAACTTATTTCTCAAGCACTAGAATTAGAAAGAATTGAATCTGAAGCGGCTCTTGAGAAAAAGAAATCAGAGAAGGCAGAAAAAGAGGGAAAGTCAGTAAAACAGAGTTCTAGTGGTCCTACTAGAAAGAGGAAAAACTTTGGGGGATACGACAGAGATAGTAAGAAGTCCGGTAGAGATAGATCTTTTGGACAGAAACCACCTCGATCCGATCAGCAAACTCAACAGAAACCCAGAAATGCATTGTCAGATCGACTTTGTGAAACTTGTGGTAAACCACATAGTGGGGTATGCTATAGAGCCGTAGGAGCATGTTTTAACTGTGGAGAGACTGGCCATTTTGCTAGGGATTGTGTAAATCCGGTCGCTCGATCATTTACTACACCAAAGGGATCAACCCAAGTTTCTACCCCAAAGAGTTCACCATCGCTAGTAGAGGCAAAGGTAGAGGTAGGGGTAGTACACCTAGAAGTCGATCATCGTGAATCACCCAAAACAGGTTGATTCTTCAACAAGAGTAAACGCTATACGACAGAAAAGAGACTGAGACTTTTGACATCATTGCTGGTACTTTCTCAATTAGCAACTAAGATATATATATATGTATTGTTTGACCTGGAGTTTGCATACTTTTATGTTAGTGTTAGAACTACATGTTCTGTTGTTATTCCTTTACAGGGGAATAAATTTTGATGCATTAGTGATTAGTCCTTGAGATAAGGATTGTGATAATAAGTGAAATTACTTTTGAAAGAGTTTATCGGCGAAAAGTATTTTCTAACACACCATAAATTATAAAGCTAATTGGCGAGCCTACTTAATGTAAGGCAAGAGGACGTAAAAGTAAGATGCAGTAATGGAATTGCTCTAGATGAGGGCAAGGAGGTTACTGTTAGAAATTGCTAATGGATATTGTAATCAGAATAAGATTCGAATATCAGTGAATTCAAAAAGAATAAAAGATAACAAAGTTTGATCTATTGGGATGTATCGTAGTAACTATGCAATGTTCTTGATGTTTATACCGTAGTCGCAGACACGATCGACTTGAGATTATTGTGTAGAGCTACGTACTACCCGATAGTACACCTAGACAAGAATAGTTGCCAACAGCATCTGTTTTGGTATAGTTATGCCATGACAGAATTTAATTGTTAGAAATAAGTTTGAAAATCCTACTTAGGGATCTAAAACTCAAAAGTTAAAATATCGAAAGGTTATAGTTCAGTACAAAAGGAAGTAAGTTATAGAATATTGACAGATAAAAAGAGTTATGAAAGTAGAGAATTGAACAGTTGATTCATGTGTAACAAAGAAATATTACAAATGTGAGGAAGACTATGGACTAGAATGGTCAGAGGACCAATGACTGATGAATGATTCTAACATGACCTCAAGGGTCATTCAAGGAGCAACGTGAACCAAAATATTAGACAGCATAATAGTAAGAGGAGATTGGTGTTATCCAAACAAATTAAACATTGTATTAGATTGTTAAAAGTCTTACGATCATATAGAAAGGAGAAATAAACATATGACTATTGTAAGATGGCTACTGGGTAAAAATTTCGTGGACGAAATTTATTTAAGGGGGGGAGAATTGTAACACCCCTAAGTTCGGTAGTGCGTTCTGCTGTTCCAGTGACCAGTGCTGTCCGGACAGCTAGGATGCCTAGAACTACATTTCAATATGAGTGAGGAGACATAAAATAATGAAATACAAGAAAAGAAAATACAAGAAAAATAAAGGAGAAATAATAGCAAAGAAATGTGATCAAGTTAAGCGAGCCGGGAAACCTAGCGATGGGTGATCAGACGGAAGTCACGGCGTGAACTGTTGACTAGCTCCTAGATCATGGGAACCACGGAAAACATTTTTAGGACTTAAATAGACCCTTGTTGAAGAATAAATATCATTAGAAATATCAAAGAAAAATTAAATAAATAGTACAAAGAAAAGTGAGAAATCGAAAAACAGACAAAACCCGGTAATACCGAAAAATCGGGAACATAACCCGAACAGGGGCATTATGGTCATTTGACATCCCGAATTGTCTTTTGACCTAAATGTCCATTAAAAATAAATAATATTACACTTAGAAAATGAAATGAAAAATTAGTTTAGTGGTACCTAATACAAATAGCTAAAATCATGGGTTAATGTGGAATAAATGCACATTTGGCTTATTATATGATATAATTTTTTTTAGTGGACCACTAAGAACATTAAATGGATTAAAAATACTCATAAGTGGGCAGATTTCTCCCACTCAAACCTCATCTTCCTCACTTAGCTCAACCATGCCGTGAATGAAGATGAAAGAATCCACCATTGACGTTTTGCATGAGCTCACTTAACCTCCCCATTTTCAACTCCAATCCTTTAAATTCCTTCATAAAAAATGGTCTACACATCACAAGGAAGATATTGATACCAAATTTGAGAAGTTTGGTGAAGGTTTAGCAAGTTACAAATAAAGGTAAGTTTACATTTTTGAGAATTTCCTTGTTAAACTCTATGTTTATGTTATGGGTGTTAGTTTTGTGAATGAAATTTTGAAGTTTAAATAGTTATTGAGATAGCCATTTTTGGACAGCCATGGGGTCACACATTTGATGATTTATTATGCATATAATTGATGAGAAATAATGTTGATCATGGTAAATTAATATCCTAATGAATTGTTTCACATATATATGGTGATTTTGGCACTTGGATGAGAATTGATGGATTGTAGGGCAATGTGGTGTTGAAGGACAATTTCGGCAGCTTGGAAACCCTTGCATAATTGTATGTATTGATGGAAGTATAGGCAGAATATTGACCTAGAAGGATTGATGGATATGTATGTAGATTGATATTGTAAAGTGTATGTAAGATTTGTAATGGTTAGGTGTGTATGTAATGGTATTTAGAACTTGTAAATGTGAATTATATTTGGTGTGTTGAGGGTAATTGTAATCTGCCCAAAGTAATGTTAATGTAAAGTAGAAAATGCTTTTGGTAAGGTACCAAAACAGATTGGTAGGGAAGTGAACCAAATTGCAAGGTATATGTGTGTTTGAATTAGGGTTTGAAAGACATATAGAGGACAGTGTGCAAATAGACCTATAACTTTAAATGTCTAACCTCAATTGGTATGAGACCAATTGAAGGTGGAACTAGGCACAAAATGTGCCAACTTTCATTGAGAAAACATACCAAAATTCTGCTTGCAAGGTGACCTAAGAAAATGACGAATTCGGATTAGGTGCAATTAGGACCTGAAAAATGACCAATTGGGCAGCAGTGAGTGTTTAGGCCATAACTCACTCAAAACAGGTCCAATTGACCTGAAATTTTAACCATGAATAGTTAAGACCCATACCTACAAGTCTTATGAAGACACCAAAGCCCAGAAATAACCATAGGCAAGTCAAACAACTTGCACAAGTTCGGGTCCAAAAACTGGCCGAACCAAAGTTGACCAAATTGACCTAAAATTGACCTAATTTGATGCCAATTGACCAGCAATAGTGTAATGACCATAACTTGGTCTACTTAACTCGGATTGACCTGAAATTTTACCCCACGTGCAATAAGACCTAGATCTACAAGTTTGTAGTTTTGACCGAAACCCGAAAACCGAGGGAACTAGGCCGTCCGACTAGGTCAAACCAGTATCCCGGAATCCAGCAATTTGCATTAAAGTGCACTAAGCAAGGAAATGACTTTGGTAAAACATACCAAACCTAAAACCCTATCGAATGTGACATATTAACGACACTAAAACCTAATTTACCTAAAATGCAATGAGGGTCGGTATATTAGGTGATTAAGTGAATAATTGAGTTCAGTGCATTATTTACCAAACACCATCGATAGAGACAGTTTAATTTAGTACTGAAACACTTCAAATTGTGTTTCTCAGTTCACAAGGACTCAGCAAAAGGGAAGGAAACACTGAGTCCGCACTGTGGACAGTCATCAGAGGTTTGTGCACAACCGCTATTTCTTTTGAATTTTTCAATTGAAATAAATTATGACTATTTGTATATTATTGTTTTAAATTGTGGAAATGTGTTTAGTGGACACTTATTGATTGAAAAACATTGTGAATGGTTTGAAACTGTGAAAAATTGTTTGAATGATATTGATGGATACTTATTGATTGAAAAGCACTGTAAATGGTTTTTGTGGAAATTGAAGTGAATTACGAATTGTGTTGCCATTTTGTGAATGAAATTATAACTTTGGAAATTTATTGGATTCTTACGGATCATTTGAATAAAATGTTTGGAATTATTTTGACTCACAATTGGCATGACACGGATATTATGTTCCTCCTCCATTAATGGGGTGAGTGTGATTATTCCTCCCTCTTTGACTTATCAGTCTGGGGTGAGTATGATTATGTTCCTCCCTCTTTGACTTGCCAGTCTGAGGTGAGTGTGGATGAGTACTCATTAGATAGCTAGCTTCCTCCCTCATTGATTTCGATTATTGGGGTGAGTATGTCTTGTCGTGGTGTACAACACGACATATGCGGAAAAATTTGTGTCATGACCTAAATTGTGTTATTGATTGGCAACATTGTATTGTTCAATTATTTGATCGAATGGTGTTATTGATTTGCAAAATGATATTATTCAGTTATTTGATCAATTGTGTTATTGATTTGCAAAACGATATTATTCAGTTATTTGATCAATTGTGTTATTGATTTGCAAAACGATATTATTCAGTTATTTGATTGAATTGTGTTATTGATTTGCAAAACGATATTATTCAGTTATTTGATCGAATTGTGTTATTGATTTGCAAAAAGGTATTATTCAGTTATTTGATCAAACTGTGCATGAATTGGCAATACGGTATTCTTAAACTATTTGACTAAATTGTGTTATTATGAATTTTGATAATTTGTGAATTGGAGTTTAAATTCCTTATGACATTCATTGTCTTGAATTTAACTATGGTTTTAAGTATCCACTATTGATATGATTTATGAATTGTGAATTAAAATTGTATTTGGTTAATGTTGTGCACCACTGAGACATTGTCTCAGCGATAGCTTTTATTGTCCGCAGTAGAGACAGACAGGCAGACTAGGCCGCTAATACATCCAAAGGAGGGATTACTCGTATAATGAGTATACCAATATTTTGCATTTTGTAATCAGAATGTATGACATCAGTATGTACATTTTGTTTTTGGTTTTGAGCAGTTGTAAATTCAAATTGTACCTTGAAGTTGTAAATTTATTATGAGTTATTTGACTTATAAAAATTGTATTATATTTCCTTATCTCAGACTTTGAAAAATTTCTATGGAATTGAGTTGAGAAATGTGTTGTATTGAGAAAAATGTTGGAGTTGAGATTTGGAAAATAATTGAAGTGCTTTTTACAGGTTTTCTGAAGAACTGTTTTGTCCAAAATACAAATGGCACCTTGCCAAAATTTTTACAGATATTCCAAATAAATCAAATGAGTTAGTTGTTTCACTTCAGTTCACCAAAGTCTTTAACACCTATAAATAGTGCTCACCATCAGAAAAGAAGTAAGAAAAGTTTTTAAAATCCCTTGTAGTGTATTTAATGGGTTATCAGTAGACGGAGTTGGTAATTCATCAGGTATACTACGGGATCATGTCATGCCTTACAGAGGGGTAGGGTGTGACATCTCTACCTTTCCATCAGAACCAATTTTCTTTTTGAAAATTCATTTGTTCCCTATAGGTAAAATACCTTCAGGTGAGTCAACAAGATCCCAAACTTGATCCTTATACATAGAATCAATCTCGGATTTCATAGCATCAATCCATTTTTAAGAGTCTATATCTGATATAGCTTCTTCATAGGTAAGTGGAACATCTCCATGATCTACTTCTTCATGAGTAGACAATTCTTGTTCTTCTTCATGAAGGAAACCATATCTCACTAGTGGGTGAGATACCCTAGTTGTTCTACGAGGAACAGCTGTAAATATTTCATTAACAGGTGTAGGTTGACTAGATGGATCTATATCCATCTAATCTGTTGGTTGGTCAGAATTCTCCAATTCTAACTCTATTTGCCTTCCTTTGCCTCCTTTTTGAACAAATTGTTATTCAAGAAATGTGGCATCTTTACTTATCACAACCTTTTGTGAAGTAGGTAAATAAAAATAATATCCAAAACTATCTTTTGGACATCCAAAAAATCGACCCTTTTCTGATCTGGTTTCCAATTTATCAGTGTTCAGCTTTTTGACATAAGCTGGACAACCCCAAATCTTAATATGCTTAAGACTTGGTCTTCTTCCATGCCATATCTCATAAGGTATGGAAGAAACTGATTTTGATGGAATCTTATTCAGAATATTCAAAGCTGATTCTAATGCAAAAGAGATTGGCATATCAGTATAGCTCATCATACTATGTACCATATCCAATAGAATATGATTTCTCCTTTCAGATGTACCATTCAGCTGTAGTGTTCCTGGAGGAGTTAGCTGGGAAATAATGCCATGCTCTCTCAAGTATTCATCAAATTCAGTACTCAAACATTCACCTCCACAATCTGATCGAAGAGCTTTAATACTCTTTCCTGTTTGATTTTCTACTTCAGATTTAAATTCTTTGAAATTTTCAAAGGATTCATGTTTGTATTTCATCAAATACAAATACCCAAACCTTGATTTATCATCAGTAAAGGTAATAAAGTAATAAAAACCGCCTCTAGCCATTTCCTTAAATGGACCACATACATCACTATGTATTAGCTCCAAAATATTTTCAGCTCTTAGCCCTTGTCCAACAAAGGATGATCTAGTCATTTTGCCCTGAAGGCAAGATTCACAAGTTAGAGTAGGCTCAGAGCCCAATGAGGTTGGAATCTCCATTTTCTCCAGTTTTGCAATCCTATCTTCTGCAACATGACATAACCTTAAGTACTAAATATATTTTGAACTTGAGTTGATTTTCATCATGGCATTGCATTCATTTAGATCACTTGCATTCCTTTTGTATTTGTCATTATTATCTAAATAATAAAAACCATCATTCATATAACCCGAGCCAACACATTTATTTCCAAAATAAATATTGCAAACATCATCTGTGAATTGAAATTCATAGCCAATTCTAGATAAACTAGATTTAGAAATGATGTTCTTAAAAGCATCAGGTACATATAAAATATTATCCAAACACAAAACATGTCCAAACATGTAAAAAGATTTAGATCCTATGGCTAAAGCTTCAACAGTTGAGCCATTGCCAATTCAGACTCTAAAATCTTGAGAACGCAAGCTGCTACTATTTGCTAGTTCCTGCATATCATAAGAAATGTGAGAACTGACACGATTCAAAACCCAAGTCAGAGATAAACTATGAGTATCATCAGAATCTAAATAACAAGATATGGACATACCTTCTGAAGGTCTATCCTTCTTGTCCTTCAGAGAAGCAAGATACTTTGGGCAGTTTCTTTTCCAGTGCCCATCCTTCTAACAGTGGAAACACTTTCCTTTGCCTCCATCAACTTTAGTCTTCCCTTTCTATTTAGCTATTTTCTTGGAAGGACCAGGAATCTGAGGTTTCTTTTTCTTATTGCCCTTCTTCTTGTTGGACTTTCCAGTAGAAGAATATGCAATCAAAGCTATCTCTTTTCCTTTATTGCCCGGCACATTCTTTTGGGCAATAACCAACATGTTGAGTAAACCAGCCAAGGTGCATTCCTGTTTAGTCATATGGAAATTTGTCACAAAATTTCCAAAAGACTCAGGAAGGGACTGAAGGATCAAATTCGTCTGTATTTGGAAATCCATGTTGAAGTGAAGATGTTCCAACCGCTCAATCAGCTGAATCATCTTGTGGACATGATCCCTAACATTTTGTCCCTCAGACATCCTCATGCAGAATAACTGTCTAGATATCTCATACCTAGCATTCCTGCAGTGCTCACCACACAACTCTTGTAGGTGAAGGAGGATCTCACTCGCACTTTGCATGTTTTCATGCTCTGCTTCTGTAACTCATTACTCATAGAAGCAAGCATGTAACACTTAGCTCTCATATCATGCTCCTTCCCCTTGTCCAAAGTTTCATGTTCCTCTAGAGTGGCCTCTAGAGGTAAGGGACTAGGAACATTTGAGTCTAGAACATATCCTATATGTTCAAGGTTCAGGACAAGTTTCAAATTTCTTAGCCAATCAGAGAGATTAGGGCCTGTCAACCTATTGCGATCAAGTATGCTTGCAAGGATGTTGGATGGTGGTAGTTGTTCTATGCCCATTATTATAAAAAAAATTAATTGCAAAAAGTAACCAGATTAATTAGTAAATGTATCATGTAATTAACCAAAATGATTATGGTCTTTTAATCAAAATGGTCCTCCCACTAACTTAGTGAATCCTACACTTCCAAAGTAGAAAATAGAAATCCTAGTTGGATGGATTTCTAGTGGGTGATTGAATTCTTATAATTCTATTGATCATCCTCATGTACATCTATTATTGAAATTACAATAAACTATAAGTGAGCAACTCCTTACCCATCACATCTCATGTGAGGTTCAATCCTTTTCCTAACCCCTAATGCTTAAAATCTTAGGTACATCCATTATTGACTTATCTTGCATTAGTTAAATTGATCCCATTGAGCCAGCAATTATGCAAATAATTTTAATGCCCTCAGGTACATCCAATATTGGCCACCAAACCATTTACATATTTACAACATCTCATGCTTAACAATTATTCTTAAGAAAATCTCTTAAATTAATTGCATCTTATGCAACTATTTAAAATTTCTTAAAATAATTGCCCCAATAGAGGGCCCATGTTATAATTACTTTAATTATAATATTTCCAACTTAATCATTTGTTTGGAAGATTTTATGGTCATCTTAATTACTATTAAGGTCTCACTTTGCACATTATCCATTTAGCATGCATATATCATATACTTGCGTACATTCCCATACATCTCATGCATTCATGGATAAACAGTAAATATTGTATGATCATGGACTTTCGAAGGGATTCAATTCTGAGCCACCAAGAATTGAATCAGGGCATTCCTAGGTGCATTTCATTCATTCATTTTACAAGAGTTGCTGAAGGAGTTCATAATCAACACTTGATCTTGAATTCCTCCCATTGGTCCCACTAATGCTCTTGACCTCCTTTATCTTCTTGCAATCCAATTACATAGTAATCCTTGGCATACCAAGGCGAATTTACAAGAACTAAATAAATGAAATTACAACACAAAATTATTACAAACTTAATAATACATGACCAAAATAAATTAAAATAAATTAATTAATTTACAATCCCAAAGAAATATAAAAGAAATAAATCCAACCACATTGGTCTTTTATAATCTATGATAATCCATCATGCATATCACTATTTAACAATTAAATAAAATATACATACTTAAATTAAATTGAATATCTCATATTCAACTTAAAATCCAGATTTTAATATAATTCAAACAAATTTAAAAATTCATATTTGAATCACATTCAAACAACTTTAAAAAATTCAGATTTGAATCACATTCAAACAATTTTTTAAAAATCAGATTTGAATCACATTCAAAGAATTTTTTAAAATTCAGACCTCAATATTATTCAAACAACTTTAAAAATTTAGATTTGGATATGATTCAAACAACTTTAAAAATTAAGATTTGAATCACATTCAAACAACTTTTAAAATTCAGATTTGAATCACATTCAAATAATTTTTAAAATTCATATTTGAATCAAAATTTAATTGTGTGATTAAAACTCTAATTAAACATTTTAATTAGACATAGGATAGGCCTTAGATCATACAACAATTGCAGAATTTAAAACCAAACCTTGTGCCACCCATGAAGCCCAAAGATGGCGCACCATTGATGGTGAGATCAAGCATGCTGCCACACTTCTTTATCCAAATAGCAATGGATCTATCATCTCATGATTATTCCACACAATTAAATCATATAATCAACAGTCTAAATGGCAAATACAGTGGCTCTGATACCAATTGAAGGAGCGGAAGCATGAAAAACACAAGTTTATATCATTGAATTCAAAAATTTTCGCCTAGGGTCACATGCATCATGCAAGATTTATTTTTATATATTTGATTTCAATGGTAAACAATATGTTAAAACTCTTTTAATATGTTTTTGGATCTGTATTTGCCATTTAAGAATTTAGAATTAATCAGATTAATTTTAGAACCCTAGATTAGATCAAGAACAAGTGCACTAACCTCTTGATGCACTGTAGTGTGTTTGGCACCTTTGGGATGCGTCTTTAGGACACCAGATGTTGTCCCCCTAGCTCTTCCACACCAAGATCACCTGTGGCAGCCCTTGAACAGCTTCTAAAGCTTTTTCTATGAATTAGAAAATCAAGTTTTGCCTTTTGAGAGATTAAAGATGTAAACAGGACACTAGAAATAATTTCTAGTATTTTTAAATCAAGAGATTGTTTTCTAATCTCTTAGAATTGATGAGATATGAAGAAGAAGAGAGAATGGGAGCCTTAAGGGTGGCGGCACAAAAGGAGGCAGCAGTTGGTTGTTATTTTTCTTTTCATAACAACACTTATATAGCTAGGTCACCACTTAAAACCCTTGTCACATGTCACCTTCTGATTGGCTCTAGGTTTAATTGACCCAATTACATTGTGCCAAGTGTCAAACCTATATTTAATCTTAATTTTAATCATCTTACATGATTAAAAGACATTTGGCAAGTTTATGTGTAGTGCCATGTATCACCATCTCATGGTGCCACATGTCACCCTGTGAAATGACCAAAATGCCCCTGTGTCTTAATTTTGAGTTCTTAACCCAAAATAATTATTTCTCTTCTTCTAATCAATTTATATCAAATATAAATTAATTAATTTTTCATTAATTAAATTCATATTTAAACACTTTAAATATAAATTTAACATATGCTATACATCTAATAACCTAGATTTGGTTTCAAGCCATGCTAGGGACTTTGCAATCTAATTGCAAATCAAACCAATTTAATTAATCAATTAAACTCTTTAATTAATTAATTAAATCATATTTAATTTGGTGATTACTTGTGTATGTGTGTGACTTACTAAGCTCATCACTAATTGACAATGAGATATGATATCAACTCTAAATATCATCAGAACTCTTTCTTACCATAAATGATTTCTCTAAATTATTTTATGAACCTCATAGACCATGGTTAACACCTAGCATAGCATGCCATGGCCACCTAATTAGTAATAAGGTTTACCTTAAATGAACCTATAATTATATGTTGCCATGTACTATAATCTCTCTGTTATAAAATCCCAACTCAAGCTGGAGTTATGGTTTATGTCAAACCCCATTTGCTATGAATATTTTAATTCCAGTTCTTAATTAAAAGGATTTTCTCATTAGAAAATCTTTTCTAATTAAATCTATCTGTCCAGGCCAAGAATTTGAAACATCAAGAATAATTAAATGAACATAGGATTTTATCTCTATTTACTTAGAGGAACAGATTCCATCTTGATCAACATCTACCTCCATATATAACTAGTAGGAGCCAACGCATGCCCATATACCCATACACAGTACAAGTATGAAAGTAGTATCAAACTCAAACCATTTATATATAAGATAACTGTGCTATCTCTGGTCTAAAGATTATATGCATTGATATGATTTATGACAATACATTGACAAGAGTAATCTCCATGTGCTTGTCATAAGTGTCACTGGTTCGACTTACTTATCATGTATAAGTGCCTATCATGTTTGTCATATGGCATGAGACTCACCATTCCATCTTATTTATATCTCATATATATAACTTGGGAACAAATATGAATACAATCTTTCTAGATAAGTCATGTCCTTATTGTGAAGTATCCTCGATTGTGAACCTATTTATGATATTTTGTACTAGAAATACTGTCACTCATATTCTTAACAACTTAGGAATAGAATTTCTAAGAAAATATCAATGGACCTTTTCTGTTACACATAAATATATTATGTAAACGAAAAAGTGGAAATGCCTTTTATTAATAAAAGATGTACAAGATACATACTAAATGATATGCTCTAGGGCATACGACTAGCATCAGTATCGGGAGTCCCATATCCAATCCATACAGTTTTGTCATAAGTTACTGTTGTAACACCCCTCATTCGTCTATAGTGTAGCCGAGCAAGGCGTGTCGCACGGAATACCAGAGCACCTTATCTTATCTTATTTCACTTCAGTTCTTGATATAAATTGTTTAGGCACTAACATTGTTTATAAAAATTTGACTAGTGTCATAAATATCACATATTCTCCATATTCACAATTTCAATCTCATTCATATTCAGAATCAACTCATATGTCAAAATGTTCAATTCCTTTAAGTAACATAATTTGTCAACTAATTACATAAGTTCACAGTCTACATATTATGCAAATTAATTACATCATATACGTATTCAATACAATTTCTTAATTTGAATTACAACATAAGAAATAATTAAAATATACAAAATACATAGTATGTTTAATGTGAGCCCTATCTACATGCATTGTTGAGGAGGTGACAACCTTGTACCCTTCTAACACTTCTGCAGATCTAGACTCCAACAAATCTCAGTCAAAGTACCTGCACGAGGAAACAAATCTATCGCGATAAGCATTCCTGCTTAGTGGTATAATAATACAACAATGAAATAATATATTTATATAAAGAAAGAAATAAATCATAATTTGGATACCCAGGAATCAATTTAATTTGGTATGGTATTTCTAGTATCAACTATCTTATATACTAGTTTGTTCCTCTTTGGAAGTGCTTAGTTTATAACCTTTCAGTAAATATACTCAGTATACAAATTATTCTAACTATATTGTATTTTAAGTCTCTGCGGTTCTACAAATTGTATTTTTGTTATTTTTCTATTGCTAATCTCTTTTACTCATTTCATTCAATACTTAATTTAATTGTACTAAAATTTCATTATACTTAACTGTTTGAATTGAATAATGTTTTAATTGATTGCCTGTGTAGCCTACACACCGACTAGACTAGGTAAACAGATATAGCACTGGGTACCTATTATCTCGGACCCTCACACTATCAGTCACAAAGTATCTCTCGGTGTGCAAATAATGGATAAAGTAGCACTGGGTACCTAGTACCTCAGGCCATCACACCATCGATCACAAAAGTATTTCCCGGAATACAAACAGTGTGGCTAAGAAGCCATATAATCAGTTAGTAAGGCAATAAACCAAGTATCATAACAAAATCCGTATAGCCATAGGCTATTAAAATCATAATGTGACATAATAAGCCATAAAACATAGTGTGCCATGAAGCCATTTACAATACAGCTGTTAGAACTCTATTAGATTGCCAACCTATCCAAACTCGTCAACGAGGGAAACTAGGGCATGTTACAAGATTACATATTTAATTCTTTATTTTTAGGGTTTATACATCATTATGCCTTTCACTGCTCAACGAACATGTTAACCTTTTTATACATCATGGATAAGTTGATTCTCGTATCAACATGTCACAATTTGCATTTCAATATGATGCCAATATAGTACATTGTACATTTCTCACAAGTTGGCATTTATTATCAATTTATTTCTAGGTTTTATTGCATAGTATTGTCAATTTTTCAGTTTTGGTATACTAGATTGATCTGGCTAAATGTCATTTTTCCCTTCGTTTTTAGATTCTTATCAAATAAGCAAATTTATAGGTCTATGTTTTATTGACTTTTTGCCATTGATTTCATGTCATTCTGAATTGTATAGACCAGGATATGGTCAATTTACTAAAGCTAGATAGTTTGCATTTTTAATGCAAAGTTAGGTCATTTTTAGGTCAAACTAAATTCTGGCAGATCTAGTACCCTAACTTGGGCAAGCAAATGGACTTAGTTCTAGTCATTTCTGGGCTTTAGTGTCTTCATAAGAGTTATAGCTCTATGTCTAATATTTCCATTGATATAAACTTCAGGCCATTTGGACCTGTTTTGAATGAGTTATGGTTAAATGAGTGACTACTGTTCATATGGTCAAATTCTGGGTTACAATGGTTATGGACAGTTTTGATACCTCAAATTATGCAAGCAATTTGGCTTAGTAAATGGCATTTCTGGGTTTTGGTATCTTCACCAAAGTTGTAGCCCTATGTCTAAGCTTTTCGATGGCCATTTGCCCCTATTTTGAGTGAGTTATGGCCAAAATACTAGCTACTATTCATATAGTCAAAAATTCTGGGTTACATGTTAAGCAATTCCGGATTTGGTCATTCTTTTAGGTTACTTGTTGGCAGAATTTTGGCATGACCTATACATGAAAATTGGCCTATTATAAGTCCTAATTCACCTCCAATTGGCCTCACACCAATTTGGTTCACACATCCTCATTTAAAACCTAAAATGCATACTGCCCTAATTAACCACACTTTGTATTAAAATTTTGCATTTTTAGTGAATACCATACACATTGCATCTTGGTCAATTGTCTAAAAATGATTCAATACAATTAATATCTAGCCACAATATATTTGATCAAGTATCCAGCAATTCAATCAATGTCCAAATACAATTCAACTCAAGTAATTATCCATCAACTCAATGCAATTTAATCAATTGTCCAATATTATTTCAATTGCTCAAATCTATTTCAACTAATCAAGATCAATAATATACATTCAGTTGTTCTTAAATCAAAATTAATTATACATGAATTTAAGGTCTTCCTAAGCACATCAAAGCTGTCCAATTTACACTTATACTTCCATCTCCCTTATTGACTTCCTAACTTCACTTTCAATGCACAATTCACACATGCACATGGTAATCAAACTCATATAAATTTAAGCACTCTAATTAACCCTTCAAATCACCAAATACATGAAGAATTAAATCATACTCCCATGGACACAAGGGCTGCCAAATTTAAAGCCTTGTCAATACTCATTAGATTATTCAAATTTCTTCACCAAACTACTCATCTCAACCTTAATACAAACTTTAATTAAGAGGGGTAAGGAAAACTAGTGCTAACCTTTATTTGGAGCTTGCTAAACTTCACCAAAACTCTTCCTTTTTGTTCCCTATAATCTGCCCAAGGTGTGTGGACCACTTTTAATGAAGTGAGTGAAGGAACGGAAGCGTGAAAAACACAAGATTATACCATTGAATTCAAAAAAAATTTCGCCTAGGGTCACATGCACCATGCAAGATTTATTTTTATCTATTTGATTTCAATGATAAACAACATATTAAAACTCTTTTAATATGTTTTTGGATTTGTATTTGCCATTTAAGATTTTAAAATTAATCAGATTAATTTTAGAACCCTAGATTAAATCAAGAACGATTACACTAACCTCTTGATGCAATCGCAGTGTCTGCGCCTTTGAGATTCGTCTTCAGGACACCAAATGTTGTCCCTCTAGCTTGTCCACACCAAGAACACCTATGGCAGCCCTTGAACAGCCTCTAAAGCTTTTTCTATTAATTAGAAATTCAAGTTCTTCCTTTTAAGAGATTAGAGATGTAAACAGGACACTAGAAACAATTTCTAGTGTTCTTAATTCAAGAGATTGATGGCTAATCTCTTTGAATTGATGAGAGATGAAGAGAAATAGCTGGAGAGGCTCAAAGTGGCGTGACAAATGAGAGGAGAGGCTGCTGGTTATTTTTTCTTTTCATAACCACACTTAAATAGCTAGGTTAACACATTAAACCCTAGCCACATGTCACCTTTTGATTAGCTCTAGGTTTAAGTGACCCAATCACATTGTGCCAAGTGTCAAACCTATATTTAATCTTGATTTTAATCATCTTACATGATTAAAAAACATTTGGCAAGCTTAAGTGTAATCCCATGTGTCACCATCTCATGGTGCCACGTGTGACACTGTGAAATGACCAAAATGCCCCTGTGTCTTAATTTTGAGTTCCTAACCCAAAACAATTATTTTCTTCTTCTAATTAATTTATATCAAATATAAATTAAGTAATTAATCTCTATTAATTAATTTCTCATCAATTAAATTCATATTTAAACACTTTAAATATAAATTTAATTTATACTACACATCCAATAATCTAGATTTGGTTTCAAGTCATGCTAGGGACTTTGCAATTTAATTGCAAACCAAATCTATTTAATTTATCAATTAAACTCTTTAATTAATTAATTAAATCATATTCAAATAGGTGATAACTTGTGTATGTGTGTGACTTACTAGGCTCATCACTAATTGGCAATGAGACATGATATCAACTCTTAATATCATCAGAACTCTTTCTTACCATAAATGATTTCTCTAAATCATTTTATGAACCTCATAGACCATGGTTAACACCTAGCATAGCATGCCATGGCCACCCAATTAGTAATAAGATTTACCTTAAATGAACCTATAATCACATGTTACCATGCACTGGAATCTCTCTGTTACAAAATCCCAACTCAAGCTGGAGTCATGGTTTATGTCAAACTCCATTTGCTATGAATATTATGTTCTCTTTTAATTCCAATTCTTGATTAAAAGGATTTTTCTCATCAGAAACTCTTTTCTGAATAAATCTATCTGTCTTGGCCAGGAACTTGAAACATCAAGAACAATTAAATGAACATAGGATTTTATCTCTATTTACTTAGAGGAACAGATTCCATCTTGATCAACACCTACCTCCATATATAACTAGTAGGAGCCAACACATGCCCATATACCCATACACAGTACAAGTATGAAAGCAGTATCAAACTCAAACTACCTATATACAAGATAACTGTGCTATCTCAGGTCTAAAGATTATATGCACTGATATGATTTATGACAAAACATTGACAAGAGTAAACTCCATGTGCTTGTCATAAGTGTCACTGGTTCGGCCTACTTATCATTTATAAGTGCCTATCATGTTTGTTATATGGCATGAGACTCACCATTCCATCTTATTTATATCTCATATAAATAACTTAGGAACAAACATGAATACAATTTTTCTGGATAAGTCATGTCCTTATTATGAAGTATCCTCGATTGTGAACCTATTTATGATACTTTGTGCTAGAAATATTGTCACTCATATTCTTAACAACTTAAGAATAATATTTCTAACAAAATATCAATGGACCTTTTCTATTACACATAAATATATTATATAAACAGAAAAGTGGAAATGCCATTTATTAATTAAATATGTACAAGATACATACTAAATGATATGCTCTAGGGCATACTACTAACAGTGAGATACAAGAACCATGGCTTGAAGACGAGGATTGAAGCTCTTACATGTGGCTGGTCATGGAGGATTTAGGGAGAAGGACCATTCGGCCATGGATGGTGAAATGAAGAAAATGAGGTTTTTAAGTGATGGAATCTATCCCATATGTACTTATATACTCCACTAACTTTAGGTTAATTAATATAATATACTCCACTAACTTTAGGTTAATTGATATAATAAGTAAAGTTTCATTATTCAAATTAGTGCCCCCCTCATTTTTCCTTAATTACATTACCTATGTAATTTCATCTTTTTATGGGGTTTCAAAATTTATTACCACTCATTTTTAATGGACATTTAGATCAAAGGTTAACTCTAGGTGTCAAATAACCAAAATGCCCCTCTTCGGGTTATATTTCGAATTTTTCGGTGCTACCAATCTACTCCTTGTACCGTCGATTCCTTAAATTTTCGTTTTTGTTTATACTGACTTACTAAATTTTTGTTGACATTTCCAATGTCAATTACACCTCAGTAGACTTTTAATTATGTCCCGAAAATATTTCCAAAAGTTCCCCGTAGTCTAGGGCCAGTCAACAGTCCTTGCTGTAACTTCCTGGTGCGGTCACCCATCGTTGTGATTCTGGCACGTTTAACCTAATTGCACTTCATCTCTTTTATTTTCTCTTAATTTTTCTCATCACGTATTTCATTATTTTATGCTTCCTCACTGTCAATTAAGTGTAGTTCCATAAATTTTGACTTTTTGGGGCAGACATTAGCCGTCAGAACAGTAGAACATACAGACTACGTAAAGTGAGAATGCTACAACTCTTCCCCTCTAAAATGGAATTTGATCCTTGAAATTCATCGAATTCAAATAACTAAGACTATCGTCATCTCATAGTTTTGTTCACTCTTCCATCATTATTTCCCATGTCATTCCCAGCTGGATTACGGCTTTCCACTTTTTTCTCTAATGCCCTCTGTGACTCTGAGTCCATATCTTAACATTGAATAATCAAAAGTAAACAGATCTGCATTAGTGTTATCTCGACTCTTATGAATGTAATGCATCTATGTACACTAGTCCTTTCTACTTATCTGTGCCTAGGAACGCCTAAACCGTGCTCTGATATGACTAAATGTAACACCCCTCACTCGTCTACAGTGTAGTCGAGCAAAGCATGTCACACAGAGTGCCGGAGCACCTTATCTTATCCTATTTCACTTTAGTTCTTGATATAAATGGTTTAGGCACTAACGTTGTTTATAAAAATCTAACTAGTGTCGTAAATATCACATATTCTCCATATTCACAATTTCAATCTTATTCATATTCAAATTCAACTCATATATCAAAATGTTCAATTCCTTTAAGCAACATAATTTGTCAACTAATTACATAAGTTCACAGTCTACATATTATGCAAATTGATTACATCATATACGTATTCAATACAATTTCTTAATTTGAATTATAACATAAGAAATAATTAAAATTTACAAAATACATAGTATGCTTAATGTGAGCCCTATACATGCATTGCTGAGGAGGTGACAACCTTGTACCCTTCTGACACTTTCTGCAGATTTGGACTCCAATAAATCTAGTCAAAGTACCAGCGCGAGGAAACAAATCTATCGCGCTAAGCATTGCTGCTTAGTGGTGCAATAATGCAATAATGAAATAATATATACAAACAAAGAAAGAAATAAATCATAACTCGGATACTCAGGAATCAATTTAATTTGGTATAGTATTTCTAATATCAACTATCTTATATATTAGTTTGTTCCTCTTTGGAAGTGCTTAGTTTATAACCTTTCAGTAAATATACTCAGTATACAAATTATTCTAACTATATTGTATTTTAAGTCTCTACGGTTCTGCAAATTGTATTTTTGTTATGTTTCTATTACTAATCTCTTTTACTCATTTCATTCAATACTTAATTTAATTGTACTAAAATTTCATTATACTTAACTTTCTGCATTGATTAATGTTTAATTGACTGCCTGTGTAGCCAACACACCAACCAGACTGGATAAACGAATAGAGCACTGGGTACCTATTACCTCAGGCCATTACAACATCAGTCACAAAGTATCTCTCGGTGTGCAAACAATGGATAAAATAGCACTGGGTACCTAGTACCTCGGGCCGTCACACCATCGGTGATAAAGTATCTCCCGATGTGCAAACAATGTGGCTAAGAAGCCATATAATCAATCAGTAAGGCAATCAGCCGAGTATCATAACATAATCCATATAGCCATAGGCTATTAAAATCATAGTATGGCATAATGAGCCATAAAACATAGTGTGGCGTGAAGAGGGGTGCGCAAACGGTCAGTTCGGTTCCGAACCGAACCGAACCGATAAAACTGAAAATCAAAAATCAAAAATTTTAAAAACCGAACCGAACCGATTGATAAGAGAAAACTGAACCGAATCGAACCAATAAATTTCGGTTCGGTTCGGTTTTAAACCGATCAAACCGAAATTTATAAAATTTCATATTTTTAACATTAAATCTAAATAATAAAAACATAAAAACAAAAAAAAGAAGAAATCAAAACTCAAAAATCTTTAGGTTCAGTTCGATTTTCTTTGATTTCGGTTCAGTTCGATTCGGTTCGATTCAATTTGATTTGATTTTTTTTGATTTCCTATATATATTAATAATTTCGGTTCGGTTTGATTTTTTTTTATTTTTTTATGAAAATAACCGAACCGAACTGATTAACCGAAATTATCAAAATTATAAACCGAATCGAACCGATTAAATTTTAAAATCGAACCGATTGAATCGAATTAATCGGTTCGGTTCGGTTTTTCGGTTTAAATCGAAAACTGCACACCCCTACGTGAAGCCATTTACAATACAGCTGTCAGAACCCTATTGGCATGCCAACCTATCCAAACCAGTCACCTAGGAAAACTAAGACATATTACAATATTACATATTTAATTCTTTATTTTTAGAGTTTATATGTTATTATGTCTTTCATTGGTTAACGAGCATGTTAACCTTTTTATACATCATGGATAAGTTGATTCTCGTATCAACATTTCACAATTTGCATTTCAATATGGTGCCAATATAGTACATTGTACATTTCTCAGAAGTTGGCATTTATTGCCAATTTATTTCTACGCTTTATTGTATAGTATTGTCAATTTTTCAGTTTTGGTATGCTAGATTGATCTAGCAAAATGCCCTTTTTCTCTTGGTTTTTAGATTCAGGTCAAAGAAGCAAATTTATAGGTCTATGTTTTATTGAATTTTTGCCACTAATTTCAAGTCATTTTGAGTTGTATAGACTAAGATATGGTCAATTTACTAAAGCTAGACAGTTTGCATTTTTAATGCAAAGTTAGGTCATTTTCAGGTCAAACTCAATTCTAGCAGATTTAGCACCCTAACTTGGGCAAGCAATTTAACTTGGTTCTAGTCATTTCTAGACTTAAGTGTTTTCATAAGAGTTATAGCTCTATGTCTAATATTTCCATTGATATAAATTTCAGGCCATTTGGACCTGTTTTGAATGAGTTATGGTTAAATGAGTGACTACTGTTCATATGGTCAAATTCTAGGTTGCAATGGTTATGGGCAGTTTTGATACCTCAACTTATGCAAGCAATTTGACTTAGTAAATGGTATTTATAGGTTCTGTGATCTTCACCAAAGTTGTATCCCTATGTTCAAGCTTTCCGATGGTATAAATTTCAGGTCATTTGGGCCTGTTTTGAGTGAGTTATGGCTAAAATACTGGCTACTGTTCATATGGTCAAAAATTATGGGTTACATGTTAAGCAATTCCGGATTTGGTCATTCTTTTGGGTTACTTCTAAGCAGAATTTTGGCATGACCTACACATGAAAATTGGCCTATTATAAGTCCTATTTCACCTCCAATTGGCCTCATACCAATTGCAGTCACACATCTCCATTTACAACCTAAAATGCATACTGCCCTAATTAACCACACTTTGCATTAAAATTTTGCATTTCTAGTGAATACCATACTCATTGCATCTTGGTCAATTATCTAACAATAATTCAATACAATCAATATCTAGCCACAATATATTTGATCAAGTATCCAGCAATTCAATCAATGTCCAAATACAATTCAACTAAAGTAATTATCCATCAACTCAATGCAATTTAATCAACTGTCCAATATCAATTCAATTACTCAAACCTAATCCAACTAATCAAGATCAATAATGTAACACCCTCACTTTAGCTAGTCCGTACATTCTACTGTTTCGATGACCAATGTCTATCCAGATAACTAGAATGAGTGAAACTATATGCAAACTAGAGTGAGGAGTCATAAATAACTCAAATAATGGTAAGAAAAATTTAGGAAAATTTTTAGAAATGAAATACAACAAAGTTAAATGAGTCGGTGCCCTGGCGATGGGTAACCTTTATGGGAAGTTGCTGTCTTCATAGCCAGTAGCCCTAAACTTGAGGGAAAATTCGTGAAATAATATTTGGGACTTCTGAGAAGAGTCATTAAGGTTTCGATGGCATTAGAATGCCAAGAAAATGCTTTTGGAATTTTATCAATCGGTACAGACAGTTTTGGCTCCTTAAGCCAAACAAAGGGCATTTTAGTCATTTCGTCTTCAAAGATGATTTTTGGCCAACTTGTCCAAATAAATAAATAAATTATATGACATAAAATGTAAATAAATATTTCTAAAAATTAAATTGAAAATGAGTAGAACAGAAAAGAAAAGAAAATGAGTTAAAATGGACTTATGACATCACTTTGATGTCATTAAAAACTCTCCACCCAATCACATTGTGACACATACATAAAAACCTTATTAAAAGAGGCAATGGAAAGTTGGACACAAGTGAGTTTAGTGTTATATCTCTCCATTTTTCTCTTCAAATTTGAAGTTAGGTATATGGATTTAGTTAGAAATTCATGAAATTAAAAGAACATATCCATGTATGGACCAACTAAAATTTTTTACAGCCTTAGTGATGGAAGTGTTGATGAGTTTTGAATGAATTTAAGTTGTATATGGGTGGTCTTGAACATGAGTATGAGACTTAAACATCATTAAATACGTTGAATTGATGTATGTGCATGAATGGATATTTGAGAATTAGGGTTTGAGGCATGAATTTAGGATTTTGTTCATGTGTTGTGGAATTGGAGTCCTAATGGTCAATTAGTGACCATTTGGCTATATTTGATGAGGTGTAACACCCCTAATTTCGGTAGTGCGTTCTGCTGTTCCGGTGACCAGTGCTGTCCGGACAGCTAGGATGCCTAGAACCGTACTTCAATATGAGTGAGGAGACATAAAATAATAAAATACAAGAAAAGAAAAACAAAAAAAAAATCATAGCAAAGAAATGTAACCGAGTAAGTGAGCTGAAACCTAGCGATGGGTGATCAAGACCGGAGGTCACGGTGGGACCGTTGACTAACCACGGATCATGGGAACCACGGAAAATATTTTTGGACATAAATAGACACTAATTGAATTATAAATATAATTAGAAAGATCAAAGAAAAATTAAATAATTAGTACAAAGAAAAGTGAGAAATCGAAAAACAGACAAAATACGGTGTTACAGAAAAATCGGGAAAGCCACCCGAACAGGGGCATTATGGTCATTTGACATCCCGAATTGTCTTTTGACCTAAATTTCCATTAAAAATAAATAATATTACACTTAGAAAATGAAATGAAAAATTAAATTGGTGGTACCTAAAGTAAATAGTGAGAATTAAGGGTTTAATGTGGGATTAAGTGAAAGTAACTTATAATATGAATTAATTAGAGTAAGTGGACCACTAAGGGAATAAAATAAACACATTATGGGGCTGATGTAAGTCCACTATGTCCAGCAGCCACTTCATCTTCTTCATTTACCATCCAAGCCGTGAATGAAGGGAGAGAAAACTCCATGGACATTTTCATGCAAGCTTGATCCCTCCTTCCATTTCAACTCCATTCACTTAGTGTTCTTCACTAAAATTTGTCTACACATCACAAGGAAGATATTGATACCAATTTTGGGAAGTTTGGTGAAGGTTTAGCAATTTACAATTAAAGGTAAGTTTGCATTTTTGAGAAGTTCTTTGTTAAAGTTTATGTTTATGTTATGGATATTGGTTTGGTGAAGGAAAATTTTGAGTTTGAAGGGTTATTGTTGTTGCCATTTTGGACAGCCATGGGTCACGTTTTTGATGAGGTATTTGTGTATATAATTGATGAGAAATAATGTTAATCATGGTGATTTAGTAACCTAGTGATTTAATGCATGTATATATGGTGAATGATGCACTTTGATGGGAATTGGCATATGGTACGACAATGTGATGTTGATGAATGAATTGTGGCAGCTTGTGGACACTTGAATAATGGTGTATATTGAAGGGAGTGTGGGCAGCATATTGACCTAGAAGGATTGATGATATGTATGTCAATTTACATTGTAAAGTGTATGTAAAGTTTGAAATGTTTAGGTGTGTTTGTAATGGTACCTAGAAATTGTAATTGTGAATGATATTTGGTGTGTTGAGGGTGATTGGAATCTGCCCAAGATAATGCTAATGTTATGTAGAAAATGTTGTTGGTAATGTGCCAAAACAGTTTGGTAGGGTATGGAAGTAAACCTTGCAAAGGTAAGTGTGTGTTTGAAGTTGGGATGTGTAATGCATATTAAGGGCAGTGTATATTTTGGCCTATAACCTTGAATGTGTAACCTTAATTAGTATGAGACCAATTTGAGGTGAAACTAGGCACAAAATGTGCCAACTTTCATTGAGAAACCATGCCAAAATTCTGCTTGCAAGGTGACCTAAAAATTTGACCAATTCGGATTAGATGCAATTAGGACCTGAAAAATGACCAATTGGGCAGCAGTGAGTGTTTAGGCCATAACTCACTCAAACCAGGTCCAATTGACCTGAAATTTTGACCAAGAATAGTTAAGACCCATACCTACAAGTCTTATGAAGACACCAAAGCCCAGAAATGACCATAAGCAAGTCAAACAACTTGCACAAGTTCGGGTCCAACAACTGGCCGAACCAGAATTGACCACTTTGACCTAAAATTGACCTAAAATGGTACCATTTGACCAGCAATAGTTTAATGACCATAACTTGGTCTACTTAACTCGGATTGACCTGAAATTTTGCACCGTGCAATAAGACCTAGATCTACAAGTTTGTAGTTTCGACCGAGACCCGAAAACCGAGGGAACTAGATCGTCGGTTAGGTCAAACTAGTGTTCCGAATTCAAAGAATTTGCATTAAAATGCACTAAGCGAGGAAATGACTTTGGTAAAACATACCAAACCTAAAACCCTATCGAGTGTGACATATTAACGACACTAAAACCTAATTTACCTAAAACGCATCGAGGGTCGGTATATTAGGTGATTAAGCGAATAATTGAGTTCAGTGCATTATTTACCAAACCCCATCGATAGAGATAGTTTAATTTGGCATCAAACACTTCAAATTGTGTTTCTCGATTAACAAGGACTCAAAGAAAAGTGAAAGAAATACTGAGTCAAGACCAGGAGACAAATATCAGAGGTTTGTGCACAACAATTGTTTCTTTTGAATTATTTTCAATGGAAATAAATATTGATTATTTGTATATCATTATTTTAAATTGTGGAAATGTGTTTGAGGAATAATTATTGATTGAAAAATATTGTGAATAGTTTGAAATCGTGAAAATGGTTTGAATGACATTGATGGATACTTATTGATTAAAAAGCATTAGAAATGGTTTGAAACCACAGCTATCATGTATATTGATTGTATTCCTCTCTAGCTTGTCTAGTGGGATGAATTGAATTCTCTCTGGTGAAGTGTTGAGGTGTGTGCTGTTGAGGACGAATAGAATGAGTACTCATATTTTTGCTAGCTAGCCATGTTATTCCTCATTAGTCATCGACTTTTGGGATGAATTGAATACCTCATTAGCCATCGGCTTTTGGGATGAATTGAATTATGGATCATGATTAAGCGTGTGTGATTTATTGATGTGTATTGTGAGATTGTGAAATGGATTTAAACTCTCATTGACATACTGTCTTTTGAATTCAAACCTGATCTGACTTATGGAAAATTATTGTGATATTGAGAAATGGAGTTAAATTCTTGTTGACAATTATTGTCTTGAATTTAATTATGATTTTAAGTATCCACTATTTACATGATTTATGAATTGTGATTTAAATTGTATTTGGTTAATGTTGTGCACCATCGAGACATTGTCTCGTGATAGCTTTATTCTCGCCGCAGTAGAGAGACAGCACAGTGGCAGACTAGGCCGCATATACATCCAAATGAGGGATTTCTGGTATTATGAGTATACCAAAGATTTTGCATTTTGTATCAGAATGTATGACCTTTGTATGTACATATTGTATTTGGTTTTGAGCTTGTAAATTAAATTAAATTGTACTTGAAGTTGTAAATTAATTATGAGTGTTTTGGATTGTAATAGTTATATTATATTTCCTTATCTTAGACTTTGAAAAATTTCTATGGAATTGAGTTGAGGAATTGTTGTGTTGAGAAATGTATTGAAGTTGAGATTTGGAAAATTATAGAAGTGCTTTTACTGAGTTTTCAAGAACTGTTTTATCCAAAATACAGAGGGCACATTGCCAAAAATTTTACAGAAATACTAAATAAAACAAATGAGTTAGTTATTTCACTTGATTCACCAAAGTCTTTAACACTGTAAATAGTGCTCACCATCGTAAAAAGAAGTAAGAAAAGTTTTTAAAATCCCTTGTAGTGTATTTAATGGGTTATCGTGAAGCGAGTTGGTAATTCATTAGGTATACTACGGATCATGTTATGCCTTACGAGGGGTAAGGTGTGACATGTTTTAGTGGTATCGAGCTGTGTTTTAAATTCTGTTTTCACCTGTTATTTGAATGTTCTTTCTGCATAGTACAACTGCTCAATATCATTGTTTGATACATACAGTACATTACAGTATAAATATGCACTAACGAGAGTGAATATTCTTGTGTTATTGTTCAGGAAAGCTAAGATCCTCGCATTGAATATGGAAGAGGGTGATCGTTCAGTCGATCAGTCTATTGAGGCTGAGGTGCAAGGGGATGCCCCAGCTGTACAAAATGTCGGTGGTTCAAAGAAGACACCCCGCAGTACCGCAGTTTCCTGCTCAGTTCGCTCAGCAGATGGCTGCAATATTCCAACAAATGGCTGGTAATGCACCTACTCAAGTCCCAATTCAGACACCCGTGGTACAACCACAGTCTCCTACGAGACAGTATGATAAATTGATGAAGTATGGGGCTACAGAGTTCAAGGGGTCAGTAGATCCTCTAGTAGCTGAAGAGTTGTTAGAGAGGATTTATTGGGTGTTCTAGAAACTTCATTGTACAGTGGAGCTCAGACTTGAATACTCAGTTTCCTTACTATAGGGGGATGCTTATGATTGGTGGAAAACCATTCCCCACGATGGTAGAACTGCGATCTTGACTGGAATGACTTCCTCGGGAATTCGATGTAAATACATCCCTGATGCCTATGTAGACCAGAAACTGCAAGAATTCTTAAGTTTGAAACAGAGGGGCAGATCAGTGGCTGAGTATGAAAGAGAATTTTCCCGCCTTAGCCATTATGCAGTGAGTCTACTCTCTACCAGCAGGGAGAGATGCAAGAGGTTTGAAACTGGCTTGAAGCCCAGTATCACAGTACAAGTGCTCGGCTTCAAACACACTAACTTCTCTGAACTTGTTTCTCAAGCCCTAGAGTTGGAAAGAGTTGAGTTTGAGACTGCTCCTGAGAAGAAGAGGTCAGAGAAGACAGAGAAAGAGGGAAAATCAGTAGATCAGAGTTCCAGTGGTCATACTGGAAAGAGGAAGAACTATGGGGGACATGGCAGAGGTGGCAAGAAATCTGGTAGGGGAAGACATTCGGGACAGAGACCTCCCCTATCTGGTCAGCAGAGTACCAGAAGTTCCTATCCTCCCCGCCAATGTGAAACTTGTGGAAAGAATCATGGTGGAATCTGTTACAAGGCTATTGGAGCCTGTTATAACTGTGGAGGCACCGGACACTTTGCCAAGGACTGCACCAGTAGTCGCAGAGTTGGACCACCTCCTACTACTGCAGAAGGGTCGGCCAGAGCCTGTCACGTAAGCTCACAACCACCTAGCAGAGGTAGAGTAGGGGGTAGAGGTAACCCAGCAGGCCTAGGGCACGATAAAACAATCGAGCAAGACAAGGTGCTCGATCGAGTCTATGCCATGAGACGAGAGAAGAGGCAGACATCCGATGTTGTGGCTGGTACCTTCTCAACTTTTAACCGTAATGTATTTGTGCTATTTGATCCGGTTCTACCCATTCTTATGTGAGTGCTAGCATCATTGATTGCATTCTGTTCCATGTACAAAAATGGACTTTGAGGTGCTAGTAACAAGTCCGCTAGACAGAGGTCGAGGTTAATAGGATGTATAGAGATTGCCCTTTGGTGATCCAAGGACACACTTTCTGTCTCGATTTCATTGAAATGCCCTTCAGAGATTATGATATCATCTTGGGCATGGATTGGTTAGCTAGGCATCATGCCATGATTGATCAGAGATCAAGATACCACTTTTGGTCTCCTCAAGATGTTGATGTGGTGATACATGGGGAGAGGCAGCTATTGCCATCCAACATCATTTCGGCCGCACTAGCCGTAAAAATGATCGTAAAAGGGTGTGAAGCATACTTGGCACATGTGGTAGACACCCAAGTGGGGAGTCCAAAGATTGAAGGACATCCCTACTGACATGACTTTCGGATGTGTTTCTGATGAATTGCCGGATTACCTCCGAAAGAGAAGTGCGATTTGAAATTAATTTTCTGCCTGGTGTGGATCAAATATCCATAACGCAATACATAAATGCACAAGCAGACTTAAACGAGCTGAATATACAGTTGCAAGACTTACATGAAAAGGGCTTCATCCGCCCTAGAGTGTCACCTTGGGGAGCACGGTGTTGTTTGTTAAGAAGAAGGATGGTACTCTCCGCTATGCATTGACTACGTGCGGTTGAATAGGGTGACAATAAAGAATGATATCCATTGCCTCGCATTGATGATCTGCTCGATCGATTGAAGGGTGCAGCAGTATTCTCCAAAATTGATTTGCGATCTGGTTATCATCAGTTGAAGGTGCAAGAGCAGAGTATTCCAAAAACTGCTTCCAGAACTCGGTATGGCCACTATGAGTTTCTAGTAATGCCATTTGGGTTGACAAATGCTCCAGCTGCTTTTATGGATCTGATGAACACTATCTTCAGACCATATCTTGATCAATTTGTGGTGGTGTTTATTGATGACATTTTGATATACTCGAGGAGTGCAGAGGAGCATGATAGACATCTGCGGATTGTCTGCAGACTTTAAGGAGAAAGCATTTGACGCCAAATTGTCGAAATGTGAATTTTGGTGAAGGAAATCTCCTTTGGGACATGTTGTGTCACCGAAGGGATCAAGGTAGATTCGATGAAGGTAGAAGCTATCCTTAATTGGAAACCGCCAGAACATCACGTAAATTCGCATTTTACGGGCTTAATGGATATTACCGTCGGTTTGTGAAGGGATTTTCTATGTTATCTTCTCCACCACCAAGCCGCCGGAAAGATGTAAAATTTCGTGGGTGATAAATGTCACAGAGTTTTAATGAGTTGAAGAGGTGCTTAGCGAAGCTCCAGTTCTCACTTTACCTACTCCGTAAAGAATACACGCTTTATAGTGATGCTTCTCACAATGGGTTAGGTGCATCGATGCAAGATCGAATGTCATTGCTTATGCATCACGCCAATTGAAACCGCATGAGAGGAACTACCCAACACATGATCCAGGAGTTAGCGGCTATTGTTTTTGCTCAAGATCCGGAGACACTATCTGTATGGAGAGAAATGCTACATCTTCACAGATCACAAGAGCTTGAAGTACTTAGGTACCTGAAGGAATTGAATTTGAGGCGGAGGAGATGGCTAGAACTCATTAAAGATTATGATTGCTTAATAGACTATCACCAGAAAAGCAAATGTGGTGGCCGACGCCTTAAGTCGCAAGACTATGGCAAGTCTCGAGTTTCTCCTTTGTCCATGGTATATGAATTGAAAGCACAACATGCCGCTTTAGAGGTTGATGATGAGGGATGATAGTAGTTGCATGGCATGTACAGCCGGTGTTGATTGATCGATCGTAATGGTCGCGCAGTGATGAAAAATATCGAAGTCTTGAAAGAAGTTCACAGGCAAGAAACCCGAATTCTGTGAGAGATGATGGTTTATTGCTACATCGAGAAGCGTAATGTGCGTCCTAGTGATGTGGAACCGAGATGATCATTATGAAGGAAGCACATGAGTCTCCATTTGCTATGCACCTGGTGGAACTAAAATGTACAGAGGGTTGAAAGAACATTCCGTGGATGGGCATGAAGAGAGATATAGCTGAATTTGTTTCCAAATGCCTAACTTGTCGCAAGTAAAGGCGAACATCAAGTTCCACTGGTTTGTTACATCCTTTGTCGATGCAAGTGGAAATGGGAGCGGATAACTATGGATTTTGTTACAGGACTTCCAAGGACACAGAGTAGTCATGATGCAAGATGGGTTATAGTTGATGATTGACTAAGTCCGATCACTTTTGCCGATTCGATGGACTATAGCACGGAAAGATTGGCGGATTGTACATATATGAGATTGTAAAGCGCATGGAGTGCCGTAGCAATTGTGTCCGAGAGATCCTAGGTTCACTTCTAGATTCTCGGGGTAGTCTTCAGAGAGCCCTAGGAACTAGATCGAACTTCAAAGACAAAGATTCCACCCACGCATGCATGGCCACCGAGAGGGTTATTCAGATATTGGAGGATATGCTACGCTTGTGTGATTGAATTTGAAGGTAGTTGGGATACACACTTGCCTTTGATTGAGTTTGCTTATAACAACAGCTACCAATCAAGCATAGGGATGCCTCCATATGAAGCTTTGTATGGCGGAAGTGCGTAACTCCCTTATGTTGGGATGAAGTAGGTGAAAGGAAGATGATTGGGCTGTAAATTGTCCACAGACAGAGGAAAAGATCGATTGATCGAGAGATAGGCTCAAGGTGCATCGGACGCCGAAGTCCTATGTTGATCTGAAGAGAAGAGATATTGAGTATGCGATGGGTGATAAGGTATTCCTCAAAGTTTCTCCTTGGAAGAGGATTATGAGATTTGGCGAGAAAGGAAACTAAGTCCTCGTTTCATCGGACCATATGAAGTTCTGGAAAGAGTGGGTCCTTTAGCATACCGGTTGGCATTACCTCCAGAGCTAGCAAGGATACACAGTGTCTTCCATGTGTCCATGTTAAGGAGGTACAGGTCAGACCCATCTCATGTACTAACAGTTGAAGAGATTGAAGTAAATCCAGACCTCTCATATGAGGAAGAACCCATAAAAATTTTGGCTTATGAGGTGAAACAGCTGAGGAACAAACAGATACACCTGGTTAAAGTGCTGTGGAACCATCATTCAGGCCAGGAAGCTACTTGGGAACGTGAAGAGGATATGAGGAGACAGCACCCACAGCTGTTCAGAGACTAATGCCAGGTAAAAATTTCGAGACGAAATTTATTTAAGGGGGGGAGAATTGTAACACCCCTAATTTCGGTAGTGCGTTCATTGCTCGGTGACTGGATCTTTGTCAGGACAGCTAGGATGCCTAGAACCGTACTTCAATATGAGTGAGGAGACATAAAATAATAAAATACAAGAAAAGAAAAACAAAAAAAAAATCATAGCAAAGAAATGTAACCGAGTAAGTGAGCCGGGAAACCTAGCGATGGGTGACCGCACCGGGAGGTCACGGCGTGGACCGTTGACTAACCCTGGACTGCGGGGAACCCTGGAAAATATTTTTTGGACATAAATAGACCCTTATTGAAGTATAAATATCATTAGAAAGATCAAAGAAAAATTAAATAATTAGTACAAAGAAAAGTGAGAAATTGAAAAACAGACAAAATACGGTGTTACCAAAAAATCGGGAAAGCCACCAGAACAGGGGCATTATGGTCATTTGACATCCCGAATTGTCTTTTGACCTAAATTTCCATTAAAAATAAATAATATTACACTTAGAAAATGAAATGAAAAATTAAATTGGTGGTACCTAAAGTAAATAGTGAGAATTAAGGGTTTAATGTGGGATTAAGTGAAAGTAACTTATAATATGAATTAATTAGAGTAAGTGGACCACTAAGGGAATAAAATAAACACATTATGGGGCTGATGTAAGTCCACTATGTCCAGCAGCCACTTCATCTTCTTCATTTACCATCCAAGCCGTGAATGAAGGGAGAGAAAACTCCATGGACATTTTCATGCAAGCTTGATCCCTCCTTCCATTTCAACTCCATTCACTTAGTGTTCTTCACTAAAATTTGTCTACACATCACAAGGAAGATATTGATACCAATTTTGGGAAGTTTGGTGAAGGTTTAGCAATTTACAATTAAAGGTAAGTTTGCATTTTTGAGAAGTTCTTTGTTAAAGTTTATGTTTATGTTATGGGTATTGGTTTGGTGAAGGAAAATTTTGAGTTTGAAGGGTTATTGTTGTTGCCATTTTGGACAGCCATGGGTCACGTTTTTGATGAGGTATTTGTGTATATAATTGATGAGAAATAATGTTAATCATGGTGATTTAGTAACCTAGTGATTTAATGCATGTATATATGGTGAATGATGCACTTTGATGGGAATTGGCATATGGTACGACAATGTGATGTTGATGAATGAATTGTGGCAGCTTGTGGACACTTGAATAATGGTGTATATTGAAGGGAGTGTGGGCAGCATATTGACCTAGAAGGATTGATGATATGTATGTCAATTTACATTGTAAAGTGTATGTAAAGTTTGAAATGTTTAGGTGTGTTTGTAATGGTACCTAGAAATTGTAATTGTGAATGATATTTGGTGTGTTGAGGGTGATTGGAATCTGCCCAAGATAATGCTAATGTTATGTAGAAAATGTTGTTGGTAATGTGCCAAAACAGTTTGGTAGGGTATGGAAGTAAACCTTGCAAAGGTAAGTGTGTGTTTGAAGTTGGGATGTGTAATGCATATTAAGGGCAGTGTATATTTTGGCCTATAACCTTGAATGTGTAACCTTAATTAGTATGAGACCAATTTGAGGTGAAACTAGGCACAAAATGTGCCAACTTTCATTGAGAAACCATGCCAAAATTCTGCTTGCAAGGTGACCTAAAAATTTGACCAATTCGGATTAGATGCAATTAGGACCTGAAAAATGACCAATTGGGCAGCAGTGAGTGTTTAGGCCATAACTCACTCAAACCAGGTCCAATTGACCTGAAATTTTGACCAAGAATAGTTAAGACCCATACCTACAAGTCTTATGAAGACACCAAAGCCCAGAAATGACCATAAGCAAGTCAAACAACTTGCACAAGTTCGGGTCCAAAAACTGGCCGAACCAGAATTGACCACTTTGACCTAAAATTGACCTAAAATGGTACCATTTGACCAGCAATAGTGTAATGACCATAACTTGGTCTACTTAACTCGGATTGACCTGAAATTTTGCACCGCGTGCAATAAGACCTAGATCTACAAGTTTGTAGTTTCGACCGAGACCCGAAAACCGAGGGAACTAGATCGTCCGGTTAGGTCAAACCAGTGTTCCGGAATTCAGCAATTTGCATTAAAATGCACTAAGCGAGGAAATGACTTTGGTAAAACATACCAAACCTAAAACCCTATCGAGTGTGACATATTAACGACACTAAAACCTAATTTACCTAAAACGCATCGAGGGTCGGTATATTAGGTGATTAAGCGAATAATTGAGTTCAGTGCATTATTTACCAAACCCCATCGATAGAGATAGATTAATTTAGTCTGAAACACTTCAAATTGTGTTTCTCGATTAACAAGGACTCGGCAAAGGGAAAGAAATCTTGAGTCAAGACCAGGAGACAAATATCAGAGGATTGTGCACAACAACTGTTTCTTTTGAATTATTTTCAATGGAAATAAATATTGATTATTTGTATATCATTATTTTAAATTGTGGAAATGTGTTTGAGGAATAATTATTGATTGAAAAATATTGTGAATAGTTTGAAACTGTGAAAAATGGTTTGAATGACATTGATGGATACTTATTGATTAAAAAGCATTAGAAATGGTTTGAAACCACAGCTATCATGTATATTGATTGTATTCCTCTCTAGCTTGTCTAGTGGGATGAATTGAATTCCCTCTCTGGCTGAAGTGTTGAGGTGTGTGCCTGTTGAGGACGAATAGAATGAGTACTCATATTTTTGCTAGCTAGCCATGTTATTCCTCATTAGTCATCGACTTTTGGGATGAATTGAATACCTCATTAGCCATCGGCTTTTGGGATGAATTGAATTATGGATCATGATTAAGCTGTGTGTGATTTATTGATGTGTATTGTGAGATTGTGAAATGGATTTAAACTCTCATTGACATATACTGTCTTTTGAATTCAAACCTGATCTGACTTATGGAAAATTATTGTGATATTGAGAAATGGAGTTAAATTCTTGTTGACAATTATTGTCTTGAATTTAATTATGATTTTAAGTATCCACTATTTACATGATTTATGAATTGTGATTTAAATTGTATTTGGTTAATGTTGTGCACCACTGAGACATTGTCTCAGCGATAGCTTTTTATTGCTGTCGCAGGTAGAGAGACAGGGCAGCAGACTAGGCTGCATATACATCCAGCGAGGGATTTACTGGTATTATGAGTATACCAGTATTTTGCATTTTGTACTGTAATGTATGACACTGTATGTACATATTGTATTTGGTTTTGAGCAGTTGTAAATTAAATTAAATTGTACTTGAAGTTGTAAATTAATTATGAGTGTTTTGGATTGTAAAAGTTATATTATATTTCCTTATCTTAGACTTTGAAAAATTTCTATGGAATTGAGTTGATGAATTGTTGTGTTGAGAAATGTATTGAAGTTGAGATTTGGAAAATTATAGAAGTGCTTTTACAGGTTTTCTGAAGAACTGTTTTATCCAAAATACAGAGGGCACTTTGCCAAAAATTTTACAGAAATTCTAAATAAATCAAATGAGTTAGTTATTTCACTTCAGTTCACCAAAGTCTTTAACACCTGTAAATAGTGCTCACCACTGTAAAAGAAGTAAGAAAAGTTTTTAAAATCCCTTGTAGTGTATTTAATGGGTTATCAGTAGACGGAGTTGGTAATTCATTAGGTATACTACGAGATCATGTTATGCCTTACAGAGGGGTAAGGTGTGACATGAGGAATTGAAGTGATTTATGCCAATGAAATTGAGGTTAGGTATGCTGCCTTAGGTGATCTGCAGGGTCGAATTTGAGTCCAGCAACTTTGGGCAACTGTAACTTAAGAGATGTAGGTTCAATTGGTGCAAAGGCAATTGGACATGAAATTAGACATATAATGGCACAACTTTGATGAAGAAACCTTGCCCAGAAAACAAACTTAGAATACCCTAAAACTTGACTAAATCCGATTAACCAATTCTAGACCTGGTAAAAGTGACCAAATGAATTGTTCATTTGGCCATAACTCAGTGTAGAAATATCCAATTGACCAGAATTTTATATCAATAGAAAGCTTAGATAATTTAGAACAACTTTCATGAAGAATAGAACTCTAAATTCTGACCACAACTTAATGGAATTGTCCACCAAAGTCGAGACATCAAATCTGGCAGAAGCAAATTTGCCCATAAAATCTGGGTAAAGACCAATCCGGCCAGTTATGGTAAATTGACTATAACTTAAGCTACAAAACTCCAAATGGAGTGATTCAAAAAGGAAATTAAAGAAGACACATAAAAGAACAATATTGATGAAGAAAATGTTGTCAAATTTCCATTGGAACAATGACCAATGGAACAGTAAACTTAAGGTAAAAAATTTGAAAATTTTGAATAACATAAAATAAGCTTTAAAATGGTATTGGAAATCAATCCCAACAAAAATAAAATGCAAAATGTGGTATCTTGGTGACCTTAGGCTTAACAATTCTATTATGAATTAAAAAGTCAACTTTTGAGTAGGAATGACCAAGTGAATAGTAATAACCAAAATTAATAGAGTGAAAGGTACCCCAATTAAATGATTTAATAAAGGTTTAAATTATGTAAATGTGTAGATGAGGTTTGTATTCTCATCACAAAGAGAACTTAGGGGATATTGTTAATTTAATTTGAAATGTGATTTATAAATGACTATAAATGAAATTTGCTTGAATCTAGGTACATATAAATAAAATTTGCTTGAATCTAGGTACATATAAATTGGTGTAATAAATTAGATAAGAAATTGTAAGTGATAAACAGATAGTGAAATTGATAAATAGTGAACTATATGAAAGAATTATATTAATGTATGAATGACATAGTAATTCTCATTATTGGAGAAAGGAAATATACTTTGAGTACAATGGGACATAAGTAGAATTGATGAGAATTGTGATCATATGAATGATCAAATAAATGTATAACTTATGGAATTTGCCATGAAATAATAAAGTCATAAAACACAATATATTAACATTTAATGATATTATGTGCCCTTGTATTACCTAGATACGTGTGTCAAACTGGATAGATTGGCATGCCAATAGTATTGTTTTAGTAGTACTACGTAAGGCTTTATGCCTGTATTCATGGCCTTATGCCCGTACTCATGGCTTTATGCCTGCACTCATGGCTTTTATGCTCGATTATATATTATTATGACTTTTTAGCCATATTGACTGCATACGTGGTTGACGTTCCGCGTCCCATGGTATGACGGCTTGAGGCCCTGCGTTGTCCAGTGCCAATGACCCACTATCCAGTTTAGTCAGCCCGTCATAGGTTACCTGGGCAGTGGAAATTATTAAAATTATTTAAGAACATTATTGATTAAAAACATTAGAATGTATTGAATGAAATGAGAAAAAAAAAAAAAGATTAGCAATAGAATCATAACAAAAATACAATTTGCAGAATCGTAGAGAGACCTCAAATATAATACTCTTAGAATAAAATGTATATTGAATATTATTACTGTATAAACTTAGCACTTCCAAAGAGAGACAAAATAGAATATAAGATAGTTGATATTAGAAATATCATACCAAATTTAATTGATACCTGATGATCTAAATTATACTTAGAATTATACTTCAGTATTTCTTTATTTGTATATTACTTTCCTATTATATTATTGCACCACTAAGCAGCAATGCTTAGCGCGATAGATTTATTCCTTCGCACAGGTACTGAAGTTAAAATCCAGTGGACATTTAACTGGGATTTTTGAGTCCGGATCTGCAGAAGTTGTCACACCCTACTCCCCCGTAAGATGTAACATGATCCCGTAGTACACCTAATGAATTACCGTACTTCGCCTACCGATAACCCATTAGATATACTACAAGGGATTTTAAAACAATTTTCGTGAAATTTAAATCATCGATTAAAATCTGGCGTTATAAAAAATTTTTCAAAATTTCGGCAGAGTGCCGGCTGTATTTTGAGAAAACAATTCTTCAATCCTACAAAAGAAAATGCTCCCAATATGTTTTCTCAAATACAACTTCAATAACTTCATTTCAATTCACAATTCAATTCTCAATAAACAATCAATTTATTTTCAAACTAAGATCATCATAAAGAAACATTTCATTGATTACAAGACTCAAAATTTATAATACAAAACTATTCAAGTAAATGAAATCTCAAATTTATATTTACAATAATTTACATTTAATTACATACCAAAATATTTTACAAGAGTTTTTATACAACTGCTCAAATAATTTACATACATATTATTACATGCATACATCAAAACCTATGTACATGGGTATACCTATAATATACCTGGAGCTGATCTGCAAATGTCTTCAAAGAAACTTACTCACTACTCTTTGCTCTTCTTACCTGTGACACCATACAAAGCTATCGCTGAGTGGTGAACTCAGTGGTGCACAACTATAATTTAAAACATAGTACAATATACATTGATAAAATTTACAATAAATAATTTGGAAATCTGAATACTCATCAAATTCTAAAACTCAAAATATTCATTGCCAATAATGTGAATCATTTGTATAAAATGACTTTGATCACGAAATTCAATTTATCAAATCATAACAAACCATTTAGGTAATTCCAACAAAATCAATTGTACATAAATCATAATTGAAATCACAATTCTTTACCATTAAAAAACGTTTCGTGTCTCAAAAATCATGTTGTATCTCAAAAATTATTCTTATCTCAAAAACCATGCTGTATCTCAAAAATCATTCTTTATCTCAAAAACCATGCTGTATCTCAAAAATCATTCTTTATCTCAAAAGCTATTTCTCACTAACTATGCAAGACTAATCCGAAAGGGCCATCTTCGGGGTGATTCTAACTCCCTATCGTCGGGGAGGTCGAATCAGATTCTAACTCCCTATGGTCGGGGAGCTCAAATCATCGTGCACAGTACCATCACAATAATGAATCTTCTGCAAGGGCCATAACGATAAAATAAACTTAGATCTAACCTCAAATCAGAGGAAAATCTAAGCCTGTGCACGTACCATGGTAATCAAAACACAACTAACTCCATTGTCTTCTCAACAATGAGAGAGACGAGTAATAACCTAGTCAAGCATCTATAGTGAGATATAAAACAATATCACAATCCTTTTAGTGAGCATAAATCACAATATAATTCGATTCAAATTCAATTCCAATATCCAATAATTTTTATGCTCATCACAATTCAAATCATAAATTTGCATTTTCCATGAAAATTACCATCACAATTCAAAACATGTTCTATCACAATTTTCCAAAACATAATTTGTTCAATCCATAACAATGCTTAATACTTGTGGAAATACCATTTCACAAAGCTAAATTCATACATACTATAACAATTTTCAATAATCATTGAATTAAATCCAATGCTTGTTAAACATAATACATAAGAAAAATATGTCATTTAATCATATGAAATATTCAAAACAAAATCAGTTACAAACTAGTTGTGCACAAACCTCTGATAACTGTCTCTTGGTCTTGACTCAGTGTTTGCTAACTGAGTCTTTGCTAACTGAGAAACACAATTTGAAGTGTTTCAGTACTTAATTAAACTATCTCTAACGATAATGTTTGATAAATAATTCACTGAATACTATTATTTGCTTAATCAACTTAATATATCGACCCTCGATATGTTTTAGGTAATTTAGGTTTTAAAGTTACTAATATGTCATATTCGATACTCTTTTAGGGTTGGTACATGTTACCAAGTTCATTTCCGTGTATACTGCATTTTCTTGCAATTTGCTGGATTCCAGGATACTAGTTTGACCTAGCTAGACGACCTAGTTTCCTCAGTTTTCGGGTTTTGGTCAAAACTAAAAACTTGTAGATCTATGTCTTCTGGAACTCGGGGCAAAATTTCAGGTCATTCTGAGTTATGTATACCAAGTTATGGTCATTTTACTATTGTTGGTCAAATTGCACAAAAATTGGTCATTTTAGGTTCGGCCAGTTTTTGGACCCGAACTTGTGCAAGCTGTTTAACTAAATTATGGTCATTTCTGGGCTTTGGTGTCTTCATAAGACTTGTAGATATGGGTCTTAACTATTCATGGTTAAAATTTCAGGTCAATTGGACTTATTTTGAGTGAGTTATGACCTAAACACTAACAACTACCCAAATGGTCAATTTTCAGGCCTTATTTGCACTTAATCTGGATTTGGTCATTTTTCAAGCTCCCTTGCAAGCAGAATTTTGGTATGTTTCCTTCATGAAAGTTGGCACATTTTGTGCCTAGTTTCACCTCCAATTGGTCTCATACCAATTGGAGTCACACACTTAAAGTTATAGGCCTAAAACTCAAACTGCCTTATTGAAATTCTTGCATACACATCAAGCATCACTTTTAACACTCACCAAACTTACCCTTCAAACAATTTCTGGTTGTACCACAACCTAAACATAATTTATAACATATTATAGGTCATTTTGGCAGATTACAATTACATTCAATGTGCACCAACAAGTGCAGAATTTTTCCAACTCAATTTACAACAATTCAATCACCAATTCATGCCCATTTATATGTCCCAATTTACACCACCATACATACACTCAAACTGCCATAACAACCAACACATTTCAACACCATTATTTCATAAACCAAGCATGAATTCCAGCATTCTTCAAGAGTTAACAAACTGCCACAATGGTACATTTACATTCCATTAATTTTCAAGCTTTAAATTTCATTTCACATTTACATATACCAAGTATACATCACCCAAACAATTTCCTACACAATATACATTTAATCAATCATTTAATTCACCATTTACAAGCACAATTAAACTGCCTTCAAGGTGTTTCCATGGTTGCCAAAAGTACACATTCACATTCAACATCAAACCTCAAAAATTTCTTCATAAATTAAACACCCATAACATCCTTACAAACTTTAACAAAGCAAGGATGAAGGAAATGGACATATACCTCAAGTGGAGCTTGTCAAACCTCTTCAAATCTCTCCCTTTTTGCTCCCAAAATACTGCCCAAGCTGTGTACTTAAACTTTAATGAAGGAGACTTGAAGAAATTGTGGCTTGATCTTGAGTGGATGAAGCTCCACACATGGATGGCAATGGAGGTTTTGGGAGCTCTTCATCTACGGCAATGGAGATTTCTAAAGTTGAAGATGATGTTTTAGTGGAGCAATCTGCCCACTTAATACATTTTAAATTCCTTAGTGGTCCACTCACATAAAATCAATCTTATTTTATGTTTAAAATGTGTTAATTACCTAAATTGAACCCCATTTTTGCTATTTATTTTAGGTACCCATAAATTAATTTTTTATTATATTTTCCAAGTGTAATATTATTTATTTTTAATGGATATTTAGGTCAAAAGACAATTCAGGATGGCAAATGACCACAATGCCCCTGTTCGGGTTATATTCCTGATTTTTCGGTAACACCGGATTTTGTCCATTTTTCGATTTCTCACTTTTCTTTGTACTAATTATTTAATTTTCATTTAATATTTCTAATGATATTTATACTTCAATAGGGGTCTATTTAAGTCCTAAAAATATTTTCCAGGGTTCCCCGCAGTCCAGGGCTAGTCAACGGTCCACGCCGTGACTTCCTAGTGCGGTCACCCATCGCTAAGGTTCTCGGCTCGCTTAACTTGGTTGCATTTCTTTACTATTATTTTTCCTTTGTTTTTCTTGTATTTTCTTTTCTTGTATTTCATTATTTTATGTCTCTTCACTCATCTCGAAGTGTAGTTCTAGGCATCCTAGCTGTCTGGACAACACTGGTCACAGGAATAGTAGAACGCACTACCGAACTTAGGGGTGTTACAATTCTCCCACCCTTAAAATAAATTTCGTCCACGAAATTTTACCCAATAGTCATCTTACACTAGTCATACGTTTATTTTTTTTCCTTTTTATACAATTGAATAATCTTCTTTTCCTCAAATTTGTATAAGACTTTTAACAATCTAATACAACGTTTAATTTGTTTGTATATCACCAATCTTCTCTTAGTATTGTCCTGTCTAATATTTCGATTTATGTTCCTTTTTGAATGACCCTTGAGGTCATGTTAGAATCATTTATCTAGTCATTGGTCCTCTGACCATTCTAGTCCATAGTCTTCCTCACATTCGTAACATTTCTTTGTTATATTTGAACCAATTGTTCGAATTTTTTACTTTCATAACTCTATTTATCTATTAATATTCTATAACTTACTTCCTTTTGTACTGAACTATAACCTTTTGATATTCTAACCTTTGAGTTTTAGATCCCTAAGTAGAATTTTCAAACTTATTTCTAACAATTAAATTCTGTCCTGGCATAACTATACCAAAACAGATGCCGTTGGTAACTATTCTTATCTAGGTATACTATCGGGTAGTATGTAGCTCTACACAATAATCTCAAGTCAGTACTGTAATCTGCAGCTTACAGTATAAATATCAAGAACATTGCATAGTTACTACGATACATCCCAATAGATCAAACTTTCCCATCTTTTATCCTTTTCGAATTCACCGATATCTGAAACTTATTCTGATTACAATATCTATTAACAATTAATAACTGTAACATCTCTGCCTTCATCTACAACAATTCTATTACCGCATCTTACTTTTACGTCCTCTTGCCCTTGTGGGGGTTGGGTCTGTACTTGGGCTTGGGCTGATAGATTATCAGCCATTTGTTGAAAGAAAGTGGCCATTTGCTGGGCCATTTGTGCAGTAATTTGTACCGGCAAAACTGGTACAGTCAGGCCTTCAACATTTTATGGAGCTGGGGCCTCAACTTGTTCTTCTGCCATCACAAACTGTTCTATTGTCTCATTCTTCTCTTCCATATCTTTTAACAAGATTTTCTATTCCTGTACAACCAACATAAGGAGATTCCTCTCCATTAGTTCATATTTATGATGTAAATGTACTATATGTATCAAACATTTGAGCTGTTGTAGTTACCGACAAAAAGATTTCAAATTCACAGTTCGAAATTCACTTTAAAACCATTGCTCTGATACCACAAAACATATCACACCCTACTCCCGTGTAAGATGTAACATGATCCCGTAGTACACCTAATGAATTACCGTACTTCGCCTACCGATAACCCATTAAATATACTATAAGGGATTTTGAAACAATTTTCGTGAAATTTAAATCATCGATTAAAATCTGGTGTTATAAAAAATTTTTCAAAATTTCGGCAAAGTGCCGGCTGTATTTTGAGAAAACAATTCTTCAATCCTACAAAAGAAAATGCTCCCAATATGTTTTCTCAAATACAACTTCAATAACTTCATTTCAATTCACAATTCAATTCTCAATAAACAATCAATTCATTTTCAAACTAATATCATCATAAAGAAACATTTCATTGATTACATGACTCAAAATTTATAATACAAAACTATTCAAGGAAATGAAATCTCAAATTTATATTTACAATAATTTACATTTAATTACATACCAAAATATTTTACAAGAGTTTTTATACAACTACTCAAATAATTTACATACATATTATTACATGCATATATCAAAACCTATGTACATGGGTATACCTATAATATACCTGGAGCTGATCTGCAAATGTCTTCAAAGAAACTTACTCACTGCTCTATGCTCTTCTTACCTGTGACAGCATACAAAGCTATCGCTGAGTGGTGAACTCAGTGGTGCACAACTATAATTTAAAACATAGTACAATATACATTGACAAAATTTACAATAAATAATTTAGATATCTGAATACTCATCAAATTCTAAAACTCAAAATATTCATTGCCAATAATGTGAATCATTTGTATAAAATGACTTTGATCACGAAATTCAATTTATCAAATCTTAACTAACCATTTAGGTAATTCCAACAAAATCAATTGTACATAAATCATAATTGAAATCACAATTCTTTACCATTCAAAAACGTTCTGTGTCTCAAAAACCATGTTGTATCTCAAATTATTCTTATCTCAAAAACCATGCTGTATCTCAAAAATCATTCTTTATCTCAAAAACCATGCTGTATCTCAAAAATCATTCTTTATCTCAAAAGCTATTCTTTATCTCACTAACTATGCAAGACTAATCCGAAAGGGCCATCTTCGGGGTGATTCTAACTCCCTATGGTCGGGGAGGTCGAATCAAATTTTAACTCCCTATGGTCGGGGAGGTCGAATCATCGTGCACAGTACCATCACAATAATGAATCTTCCGCAAGGGCCATAACGATAAAATAAACTTAGATCTAACCTCAAATCAGAGGAAAATCTAAGCCTGTGCACGTACCATGGTAATCAAAACACAACTAACTCCATTGTCTTCTCAACAAATGAGATAGACGGGTAATAACCTAGTCAAGCATCTATAGTGAAATATAAAACAATATCACAATCCTTTTAGTGAGCATAAATCACAATATAATTCGATTTAAATTCAATTCCAATATCCAATAATTTTTATGCTCATCACAATTCAAATCATAAATTTACATTTTCCATGAAAATTACCATCACAATTCAAAACATGTTCTATCAAAATTTTCCAAAACATAATTTGTTCAATCCATAACAATGCTTAATACTTGTGGAAATACCATTTCACAAAGCTAAATTCATACATACTATAACAATTTTCAATAATCATTGAATTAAATCCAATGCTTGTTAAACATAATACATAAGAAAAATATATCATTTAATCATATGAAATATTCAAAACAAAATCAGTTAAAAACTAGTTGTGCACAAACCTCTGATAACTGTCTCTTGGTCTTGACTCAGTGTTTCCTTCCCTCTCCCTGAGTCTTTGCTAACTGAGAAACACAATTTGAAGTGTTTCAGTACTTAATTAAACTGTCTCTAACGATAATGTTTGATAAATAATTCACTGAATGCTATTATTTGCTTAATCAACTTAATATATCGACCCTCGATGCATTTTAGGTAATTTAGGTTTTAACGTTACTAATATGTCATATTCGATAGTCTTTTAGGGTTGGTACATGTTACCAAATTCATTTCCGTGTATACTGCATTTTCTTGCAATTTGCTGGATTCCAGGATACTAGTTTGACCTAGCCAGACAACCTAGTTTCCTAGGTTTTTGGGTTTCAGTCAAAACTAAAAACTTGTAGATCTATGTCTTATGGAACGCGGGGCAAAATTTCAGGTCATTCTGAGTTATGTAGACCAAGTTATGGTCATTTTACTATTGCTGGTCAAATTGCACCAAAATTGGTCATTTTAGGTCACTTTAGGTCATTTTAGGTTCGGCCAGTTTTTGGGTCCGAACTTGTGCAAGCTGTTTGACTTGCTTATGGTCATTTATGTGCTTTTTGTGTCTTCATAATACTTGTAGATATGGGTCTTAACTATTCATGGTTAAAATTTCAGGTCAATTGGACCTATTTTGAGTGAGTTATGGCCTAAACACTAACTGCTGCCCGAATGGTCAATTTTCAGGCCTTATTTGCACTTAATCCGGATTTGGTCATTTTTCAAGCTCCCTTGCAAGCAGAATTTTGGTATGTTTCCTTCATGAAAGTTGGCACATTTTGTGCCTAGTTTCATCTCCAATTGGTCTCATACCAATTGGAGTCACACACTTAAAGTTATAGGCCTAAAACTCAAACTGCCTTACTGAAATTCTTGCATACACATCGAGCATCACTTTTAACACTCACCAAACTTAACCTTCAAACCAATTCTGGTTGTACCACAACCTAAAAATAATTTATAACATATTATAGGTCATTTTGGCAGCTTACAATTACATTCAATGTGAACCAACAAGTGCAGAATTTCTCCAACTCAATTTACAACAATTCAATCACCAATTCATGCCCATTTACATGTCCCACTTTACACCACCATACATACACTCAAACTGCCATAACAACCAACACATTTCAACACCATTATTTCATAAACGAAGCATGAATTCCAGCATTCCTCAAGAGTTAACAAACTGCCACAATGGTACATTTACATTCCATTAATTTCCAAGCTTTAAATTTCATTTCACATTTACATATACCAAGTATACATCACCCAAACAATTTCCTACACAATGTACATTTAATCAATCATTTAATTCACCATTTACAAGCACAATTAAACTGCCTTCAAGGTGTTTCCATGGCTGCCAAAAGTACACATTCACATTCAACATCAAACCTCAAAAATTTCTTCATAAATCAAACACCCATAACATCCTTACAAACTTTAACAAAGCAAGAATGAAGGAAATGGACATATACCTCAAGTGGAGCTTGTCAAACCTCTTCAAATCTCTCCCTTTTTGCTCCCAAAATACTGCCCAAGCTGTGTACTTAAACTTTAATGAAGGAGACTTGAAGAAATTGTGGCTTGATCTTGAGTGGATGAAGCTCCACACATGGATGGCAATGGAGGTTTTGGGAGCTCTTCATCTACGACAATGGAGATTTCTAAAGTTGAAGATGATGTTTTAGTGGAGCAATCTGCCCACTTAATACATTTTAAATTCCTTAGTGGTCCACTCACATAAAATCAATCTTATTTATGTTTAATATGTGTTAATTACCTAAATTAAACCCCATTTTTGCTATTTATTTTAGGTACCCTAAATTAATTTTTCATTATATTTTCCAAGTGTAATATTATTTATTTTTAATGGATATTTAGGTCAAAATACAATTCGGGATGTCAAATGACCACAATGCCCCTGTTCGGGTTGTATTCCCGATTTTTCGGTAACACCGGGTTTTGTCCGTTTTTCGATTTCTCACTTTTCTTTGTACTAATTATTTAATTTTCATTTAATATTTCTAATGATATTTATACTTCAATAGGGGTCTATTTAAGTCCTAAAAATATTTTTCAGGGTTCCCCGCAGTCCAGGGCTAGTCAACGGTCCACGCCGTGACTTCCCAATGCGGTCACCCATCGCTAGGGTTCTCGGCTCGCTTAACTTGGTTGCATTTCTTCACTATTATTTTTCCTTTGTTTTTCTTGTATTTTCTTTTCTTGTATTTTATTATTTTATGTCTCTTTACTCATCTCGAAGTGTAGTTCTAGGCATCCTAGCTGTCTGGACAACACTGGTCACAGGAACAGTAGAACGCACTACTGAACTTAGGGGTGTTACAGAAGTGGCAGAAGTGCTCAAGTTGTCACCTTCTTAGCAATGCATGTAGATAGGGCTCACATTAGTCATTTTATGTATTTTTTATAGAATAAATATTTCTTATGTTGTAATGCAAACTAGAAAATTGTAATTAATTTGTATATCATGAAATTTATGAATTTATATAATTAGTTTGTACATTGTGTAATTAATGGACTTTTGAAAATTTTGATATATGAATTGAACATGGAATGAATTGCAAGAGTTGAATGTGAGATGATTATGAGAATAATGGATGAGATTTTTAATGTAAAATATTATTGAAAATTTCAAGCAGGTAAATAGTGAAATACGCTAAATGGTAATTGAAACAGGGGAAACTCCACTAGTTTCTCCTTAGAAAAATAATTGATATTAAAATATAACGAGAAGAAATTATTAAAAGAATAAAGTAAGATAAGATAGGATGTTCCAGCACCGAGGGTAACATGTCTTGCTCAGCTACACTGTAGACGGGTAAGGGGTGTCACAAATAATATACATTCAATTGTTCTTAAATCAACATTAATTATACATGAATTTAAGGTCTTCCTAAGCACATCAAAGCTGCCCAGTTTATACTTATACTTCCATCTCCCTTATTGACTTCCTAACTTCACTTTAAATGCACAATTCACACATACACATGATAATCAAACTCATATACATTTAAGCACTCTAATTAACCCTTCAAATGACCAAATACATGAAGAATTAAATCATACTCCCATTGACACAAAGGCTGCCAAATTTAAAGCCTTGTCAATACTCATCAAATCCTTCAAATTTCTTCACCAAACTACTCATCTCAACCTTAATACAAACTTTAATTAAGAGGGGTAAGGAAAACTAGCATTAACCTTTATTTGGAGCTTGTTAAACCTCACCAAAACTCTTCCTTTTTGTTCCCTATAATCTGCCCAAGGTGTGTGGACCACTTTTAATGAAGTGAGTTACAAGAACCATGGCTTGAAGATGAGGATTAAAGCTCTTGCATGTGGCTGGCCATGGAGGATTTAGGGAGAAGGACCATTCAGCCATGGATGGTGAAATGAAGAAAATGAGGTTTTTAAGTGAAGAAATTTGTCCCATATATACTTATATACTCCACTAACTTTAGGTTAATTAATATAACATACTCCACTAACTTTAGGTTAATTAATATAATAAGTAAAGTTTCATTAGTTCAATTAGTCCCCCCCTCATTTTTCCTTAATTACATTACCTATGTAATTTCATCTTTTTATGGGGTTTCAAAATTTATTACCACTCATTTTTAATGGACATTTAGGTCCAAGGTCAACTTTAAGTGTCAAATGACCAAAATGCCCAACTTCGGGTTGCATTTCAAATTTTTTGGTGCTACCGATTAACTCCTTGTACCGTCGATTTCTTAAATTTTTGTTATAACACCCCTATTTACATAACTTGGTACATTTTACTGTTCCGGTGACCGGCGTCGGTCCGGACAAGTACGAGGATTAGAATCATGTCTAAAACACCTAGATAAGCCCTGAATACAAATAATTAGTAATTGTCAAATGGTTAAGTATAAAGAAGAAAAACAAAGCATAAAAAGTTAAATGATCCGGGAGTCACAACGATGGGTGACCTTCTTGGGAAATGACTACGAGGTCAGTATAAACTCAAATTTTGAACCGAAAAATATGACGTCGCGGTCCTTAGGACTATTGTGAACACAGTGGAAAAAAGAAAATCATGAAAAAGAGTTGTTTAGCAGGTCAAATAATTAGGTCAGGGATCTGGAAGAAATATCGAATAACTTGCAAACCAGATCAGACCAGCGAAGGGCAATTTGGTTAATTCACCCCTAGAGGTGATTCCTGACCTAACTGTCCAATAAAATTTGAGAAATAAAAATTTTGAGATATAGAATTAAATTAAAGCAGTGAGAAAAAAGAAAAGGAAAACTGAATTATGACATCACAAAGATGATACCAAAAATAAGGTCATAAATAAATTTTCTATTTAATTAAATTGTTGATTAAGTCAATTAGAAAATAAGAACAAAAAAATTAAACAGGGAAAGGGGTCTTCTTCTCTTCATTTTCCCGTGGGTTTCTCTCACTCTCCCTTCTCTCACTAAACCTCCATTGAAGCTCAATTTTGAGCTTGAGTAATCCCAAATTTAACCCTAAAATCGCCCAAAATTTCCCATTAAACCTTGTTAACTTCACTTGAGAAGAAGATTGAGCAAGAAAGAAATAAGGAAAGAGAGAAGAAATTGGTTGAGTGAACTTCAATGTTGAGGTAAGTCATTTAAAGTGAAATTCTTTAGTTAAAGCATATGATTTAGGTTAACTTAGAAATTAACTTAAAATAAAAAATAATAATTGTTGAGGGACCAAACAAGAATTTCAGCCAGCCTTATTTAGGGTTTCAAATAAATGAGTTTGAGGTGTTTGAATGGTTGTTTAGGTTGAGTTGTGTATGTGAAGTATGGATATATGTTTTGAATGCATTAGATTTGAAATCTATGTAATTAGGGTTTTGAGCATTTTGAAAAAATTGGAGAAAAAGTTGAGAGTTTTGAAAAATTAGAGAAAAAGTTGAGAATTGTGCATTTGATGTAGTTGACCTTATTTGAGTTGAAAAATGGTCAATTGTGACCATTTGTAGTGTATGTGAATTGTTAGAAACAAGTTTTAATTCGGATTGGTTAAGGTCAATATGTAGACAGCTTGACCTAGGTCCCTTTCAGAGACCAAAACTGAAAATTTACCAATCCAATTGGTGTGAGGACAATTGGGAATGAAACTAGACACAAAATAACACATTTTTCATTCAGGAATCATGCCCGGAAAGTTACCATAACTTACTGAACAATTAGAGCAAATCCGGAAATGGGGGGCACATTGCCCTGTACAAAAATGACCAAATGAACAGTAGTTACGTAAATGACAATAACTTGGTCTAGAAAGGTCCAAATGACCTAAATTTTATACTGATAGAAAGATAAGACATAGCCTAAAACTTTCATGAAGAAAACAAGCCCACAGTTTAACCATAAACTATCCAAAAACTCATTTGTAGTCAATGTACAAAAATTGCCAAAATCTAGTAAATGCCCAGAATTCTAAGTAACACCAAATCTGGCCAGCCATGTTCAAATGGCCACAACTTGGGCTACAAAACTCCAAATGGAGTGATTTAAAAAGGGAAATAAAGTTAAGACAATAAGGAACAACTTATATGAAGAAAAATTAGCCAAATTACTATAGCAACTTGACCAATGAAACAGTGTAAAATAGGACACCAAATCTAAAATTTTGAAATTTCACCTAGGAGACTTAAAATTTGAGGAAACAACCAAAATCAACAAAGTAGGCTACCAAAATGTGGTATGTGGGTGAAATTGAAATCCCTATACCTATTAAGCATGAGAAAGTCAACAAATTGACTTGAATAGTATCGTGAATAGTAACCCAAAATACAAATTTTAAAGAATGTCAGATTAAGTATATTAAAGCTAGATATAAATAGATTTCAATTTATTTTTGGACTTATGATAAATTATGATACTTAAACACTCTAAAACTGTGTGTTTTAGTTGAAAAGAATACCGAGAAAGAACCCGAGGCATCGAGTCAAGGCTAAGAGGCGACCCGTATAAGGTTTGTGCACAATATAAATATCCTTTAAAATTCCTTTGCAAAGTTCATGAAATGATTTGTGGTCTACTTATATTGCAAAATGATGATTGAAATGTACACTATGCTTTTGATCTAAATTATTGGAAATTTTATGATATGTGATTTAATTGTCAGTAAATGTTTGATAAATTATTAAGATAGTTAAGAAACCACAGTGTCATGACCATATATTTAAATGCCTCACTAGCATGACTAGTGGGAGGAATTAGTTTTGAATTTTGATTCCCTCTCTGGCTAAAGTGTTGAGGTGTGTGCCAGTAGAGGAAGAAATTGAATGGGTACCCATAGTTTGAGCTAGCTAGCCTTATGATTTTGTCATAAGCCTCTGGCTATTGAGATGAATATTATTCTGAATGGCATGATATAACTGTGTGTTTTTATTAAATTCGTTTTGAGACTTCCTAAATAAAATTGTTTGGACTAAAAATTTATAAATCATGTTTTGTATCTGTTTTTCATGTTTAGTACCATATTTGAATAAATGTGATTTGAATTATGCATAAAATGTTATTTTAGTATGTTGTGCACCACTGAGTCATAGTACTCAGCGATGACTGTTATTGCCATCGCAGATATAGAGACTAAAGGTTCTTAAAGCTACATCCCTTTGGTTTTATCGGGTATAATTTTATACCCTGTTTGTAATGTTTATATTTGTGTATGTAACTGTATCTACATGTATAAACTGGTCTTGAGCAGTTGTATAGAGTTTGTAATAATATTATATTGGATTTTCTAATGTAAATTTTGGTTGATGAATGTAAACTGATTTTTCTTTAATGAAATACGAATGAAGTTATTTAGTATTATTTTGAAGACAATTGAATTGAAAATTGTTTTGGATTATGGAGATGGGAGACATAATGTTGAGTTTGTGTTGTAGTAGTGGGTGATTTGATGAAATGAATTACTGGAAGTGTTTTTACAGGTATTTGAAGAATTGTTTTTCCCAAATATAGACGGCATTCTGCCAAAATTTTTCCAAAATTTGCGTAAAAATAAAAATGGATAAAAATTTTAACTAGTCTTTAAACTTCAAGAAAATGTTTTTAACACCTGCTATAAAAGCTCACCACTTTCATAGAGTAAGAAAATTGTTTTAAATTCCCTTGTAGTGTATTTAATGAGTTATCGGTAGATGGAGTCGGTAATTCATTAGGTATATTACGGGATCATGTTATGCCTTACAGAAAGGTAAGGCGTGACATGTTTTAGTCGTATCAGAGCGAATTTTTGAAGTATGTTTTGATTTGTGAATTTGTGTCTTTTATTTAATAAGTACAACTGCTCAATGTCCTTATTTGTTACTTATAATGCATTACATCATAAATATGAACTAACAAAGGAAAATCTCCTTATGTTATTTGTTCAGGAGATATCTTAACTCCAAATTGAAATGGAAGAAGGGGATCGCTCTGTTGAGCAGTCAGTTGAGGCGAGGCCTAAGCGGATGCCCCAGCTCTCCAAAATGTTAGTGGGTCAGTGGCACCAACCCCACAAATGCCACAATTTTCGGCACAATTCGCCCAGCAGATGGCTGGGGGTATGCTTGCTCAAGCTCCACTCTAGACACCGGTGGTGAAACCTCAGGCTCCAGTTAGACAATATGATAAGTTGTTGAAATATGAAGTGATAAAATTTAAGGGTACAGTTGACCCACTACAGGCAAAGCAATGGCTAGAAAGAATGGACAGAGTATTCAAGAAATTGCACTGCCCGGATGAACTGAGATTTGAGTATTCAGTGTCGCTACTGCAAGGGGATGCGTATGACTGGTGGAAGACCATCCCCCACAGCTTTGCAAAACCACCAGTATTAACCTAGGACGACTTCATCAGAGAGTTCAGACAAAAATATTTCCCAGATGCATATGTGGATCAGAAATTACAAGAATTTTTGAGTCTGAAACAAGGCAACAAATTAGTGGCAGAGTATGAAAGGGAGTTCTCTCGCTTAAGCCACTATGCTGGGAGTCTCCTGTCTACCAGCAGAGAAAGGTGCAAGAGGTTTGAAACTGGCCTGAAGCTTAGTCTAAGAGTGCAAGTGGTCGGATTTAAATACAACAACTTCTCTGAACTAATGTCTCAAGCATAGGAAGTAGAGAGAATTGAGTTAGAAGCAACACTAGTGAAAGAGAAAACAGAGAAGACTGAAAAGTCAGAGAAAGATAAAGGTGGAAAATCAGTAGAGCAAAGTCCCAGTGGTACATTTGGAAAGAGGAAAAACTTTGGGGGACCAAGTAGAGGTAGAAGTAGAAGGTTCGGAAGGGGCAGATTCTCCGGACAAAGACCCACTAGATTCCGTCAGCAGTCGACCAGGGGTTCATATCCTCCCCGCCCCTATGAGACATGTGGCAAGACTCATGGGGGAGAATGCTATTGGGCTACAGGAGCTTGCTTTAACTATGGAGGTACGGGCCATCTCACTAATGACTGCACCAGTGCCCATAGATTTAGGCCAGCTCCTATTACTACTGAGGGATCTATTCAGAGTTCTACTACCAGAGGTTCACAACTAGTTAGCAGATGAAGAGGCAGAGGTAGAGGCAATGCTTTTGGTAGTCAGGATACCATTAACCAGTGAGCACAAGGGAGTGCTCCGGCCAGAGTTTACACTACGAGACAGTGGGAAGAGGCTGAGACTTCCGATATTGTAGCCGGTACTTTCTCTATCTCTAGTCAGGATGTCTTTGTGTTGTTTGATTTGGGTTCAACCCATTCGTATGTTAGTGCTAGCATAGTTAGTTCCCTTGTGGTTTCATGTGCCAAAATGGATTTTAAAGTGCTAGTAACTAGTCCGTTAGGACAAAAGGTCTGAGTCAATAGAATATATAGAGATTATCCTTTGGTGATCCAAGAACATGTTTTTCTGTCATATTTGATTGAAATGCCCTTTAGAGATTATGATAACATCTTGGGCATGGATTGATTAGCTAGGCATCATGCCATGATTGATGGTAGACTAAAGACAGTCACTTTTGGTCTCCCTCTGTATGGTGATGTGGTAATACATGGGGAGAGGCAATTACTACCATCAAACATCATTTCGGCTACACTAGCCAGAAGGATGATCAGAAAGGCGTGTGAAGCACACTTGGCACATATGATAGACACCCAAATGGGGAGTCCAGTATTGAGAGACATCCCTACTGTAAGTAACTTTCCGAATGTATTTCCTGATGAGTTGCTAGGGTTACCTCCAGAAAAAGAGGTGCAGTTTGAGATTAATGTCATGCCTGGTGTGGACCCAATCTTAATAACACCATATATAATGGCACCAGCAGAATTGAAAGAATTAAAAGTGCAGTTGCAAGAGCTGCTTGACAAGGGCTTTATCCACCCTAGTGTGTCACCTTGGGGAGCACCAGTATTGTTTGCAAAGAAGAAAGATGGCACTCTCCATTTATGTATTAACTACCAGCAGTTGAATAAGGTGACAATAAAGAATAGATATCCATTGCCCCGTATTAATGACTTTTTTGATCAATTGAAGGGTGCAGTTGAGTTCTCCAAAATTGACCTGAGATCGATTTATTATCAGCTGAAAGTATAAGAGCACAGTATTCTTAAAACTGCCTTTAGAACTAGTTATGGCCATTATGAATTCTTGGTCATGCCATTCGGGTTAACTAATGCTCCGACTACTTTTATGGATCTAATGAACACTATCTTCAGACCATACCTCGACTAGTTTGTTGTGGTATTCATAGATGATAGATTGGTTTATTCGAGGAGTGCAGAAGAGCAAGATAGACATCTGCAGATTGTACTGCAGACTTTAAGGGAGAAACAACTATACGCCAAATTATCAAACTATGAATTTTAGCTGAAAGAAATATCCTTCTTGGGGCACATAGTATCGACAGAGGGCATTAAGGTAGATCCAAGTAAGATAGAAGCTGTCCTTAATTGGAAGCCACCCAAAATTATCACTGAAATTCACAATTTTTTGGGTTTAACTGGATACTACCGCCGATTTGTGAAAGGGTTCTCCATGTTGGCTTCTCCATTGACTAAGCTACTTTGAAAAGATGTAAAATTTCAGTGGACGGATAAATGCCAACAGAGTTTTGATGAGTTGAAAAGATATCTGACTGAAGCTCTAGTCCTTACTTTACCTACCCCAGGTAAAGAATACACAGTTTATAGCGATGCTTCTCACAATGGGTTAGGCTGTGTACTGATGGAAGAGTGAAATGTCATTGCCTATGCATCACGCCAGCTGAAACCACATGAGAAGAATTATTCCACACATGACTTGGAGCTAGCAGCTATTGTGTTCGCTCTTAAGATCTTGTGACACTATTTGTATAGGGAGAAATGTTACATCTACACAGATCATAAGGGTTTGAAGTATCTGAGCATGCAGAAAGAGTTGAATTTGAGACAGAGGAGATGGTTAGAGTTGATAAAAGACTATGATTATTTGATAGACTATCAGCCAGGGAAAGCTAATGTGGTGGCTGATGCCTTAAGTCGTAAGACTATGGCAAGTCTATGGGTTTCTCCTTTGTCTATGGTACATGAGTTGAGAGTATTGCATGCCAAGTTAGAAATTAATGATGAGGGGTAAATAATAGTTGCATGACATGTACAGCCAGTGTTGATTAATCATACCAGAATGATTGCTCAGAATGATCAGAAATATCAGAAGTTATTGGAAGAAGTCCAGCAAGGCAAGAAACCTGAATTCTCAGTGAGAGATGACGGCTTACTACTTCACCAAGGCAGAATATGAGTTCCTAATGATGTTAATTTGAGGCAGATCATTTCGAAGCAAACACATGAGTCTTCTTTTACTGTGCACCCTGGTGGCATAAAAATGTATAGAGGGCTGAAAGAGCACTACTGGTGGATGGGTATGAAAAGAAATGTAGCATAATTTGTTTCCAAATGCCTAACTTGTCAGCAAGTGAAGGCAGAGCATCAAGTACCAGCTGGTTTGTTACATCCACTACCAGTACCAGAATGGAAATGGGAGAGAATAACTATGGATTTTGTGATGGGACTTCCAAGGACACATAAGAGTCATAATGCAGTATGGGTTATAGTTGACATACTAACTAAGTCTGCTCATTTTCTGCTTGTCCGGATGGACTACAGTTTAGAAAGATTGGCCAAGTTGCACATTGATGAGATAGTAAGATTGCATGGAGTGCTAGTATCCATCATATCAGACAGAGATCCTAGGTTCACTTCTAGATTCTAGGGTAGTCTTCAGAGAGCCCTAGCAACTAGATTGAACTTTAGCACGACATTCCACCCACAGATAGATGGCTAGCCTGAGAGAGTAATTCAGATATAGGAGGACATGCTACGGGCTTGTGTGATTGAGTGTGAGGGCAGTTGGGACAGACACTTGCCTTTGATTGAGTTTGCTTACAACAACAGCTACCAATCAAGCATTGGAATGCCTCCATATGAAGCTTTATATGGCAGGAAGTGCAGAACTCCCTTGTGTTGGGATGAAGTGGGTGAAAGAAAGATTATTAGGCCTAAAATTATTCAGCAGACTGAAGAGAAAATCATATTGGTTAAAGATCGACTCAAAGCTACATCAGACCATCAGAAGTCCTATATTGATATAAAGAGAAGAGATATTGAGTATGCAGTGGGTGAGAAAGTATTCCTCAAGGTTTTCCCTAGGAAGAAAATTATGAGATTTGGTAGGAAGGGGAAACTGAGTCCTCGTTTCATCGGGCCATATGAGGTTCTGAAGAGAGTGTGTCCTTTGGCATATCGTTTAGCACTACCTCCAGAGTTAGTGAAGATACATAACGTCTTCCATGTATCGATGTTGAGGAGGTATAGATCTGACCCATCTCATGTACTACCAGTGGAAGAAATTGAAGTGAAACCATACCTCACATACGAGGAAGGACCATAGAGATTCTAGCTTATGAGGTGAAGCAGCTATGGAACAAGCAGATACCGTTAGTGAAAGTGCTATGGAACCATCATTCAGGCTAGGAGGTGTTAGTAGTATGCCCTAGAGCATATCATTTAGTATGTATCTTGTACATATTTTTATTAATAAAAGGCATTTCCACTTTTCTGTTTACATAATATATTTATGTGTAATAGAAAAGGTCCATTGATATTTTGTTAGAAATTCTATTCTTAAGTTGTTAAGAATATGAGTGACAGTATTTCTAGTACAAAGTATCATAAATAGGTTCACATTCGAGGATACTTCATAATAAGGACATTACTTATCCAGAAAGATTGTATTCATGTTTGTTACCAAGTTATTTATATGAGATATAAATAAGATGGAATGGTGAGTCTCATGCCATATAGCAAACATGATAGGCACTTATAAATGATAAGTAGGCCGAACCAGTGACACTTATGACAAGCACATGGAGTTTACTCTTGTCAATGTTTTGTCATAAATCATATCAGTGCATATAATCTTTAGACCTGAGATACCACAGTTATCTTGTATATAGGTAGTTTGAGTTTGATACTGCTTTCATACTTGTACTGTGTATGGGTATATGGGCATGTGTTGGCTCCTACTAGTTAAATATCGAGGTAGGTGTTGATGAAGATGGAATCTGTTCCTCTAAGAAAATAGAGATAAAATTCTATGTTCATTTAATTGTTCTAGATGTTTCAAGTTCCTGGCCAGGACAGATAGATTTACTCAGAAAAGAGTTTCTGATGAGAAAATCTTTTTGATCAAGAACTGGAATTAAAAGAGAACATAATATTCATAGCAAATGGAGTTTAACATAAACCATGACTCCAGCTTGAGTTTGGGTGGCCATGGCATGCTATGCTAGGTGTTAACCATGGTCTATGAGATGCATAAAATGATTTAGAGAAATCATTTATGGTACGAAAGAGTTCTGATGATATTAAGAGTTGATATCATATCTCATTGCCAATTAGTGATGAGCCTAGTAAGTCACACACATACACAAGTTATCACCTAATTAAATATGATTTAATTAATTAATTTAAGAGTTTAATTGATTAATTAAATAGGTTTGGTTTGCAACTAGATTGCAAAGTCCCTAGCATGACTTGAAACCAAATCTAGATTATTTGATGTATAGTATAAGTTAAATTTATATTTAAAGTGTTTAAATATGAATTTAATTAATGAGAAATTAATTAATAGAGATTAATTAATTAATTTATATTTGATATAAATTGATTAGAATAAGAGAAATAATTATTTTGGATTAAGAACTCAAAATTAAGACACATGGGCATTTTGGTCATTTCACAGGGTGACATGTGGCACCATGAGATGGTGACACATGGCATTACACATAAGCTTGCTAAATGTCTTTTAATCATGTAAGATGATTAAAATGAAGATTAAATATAGGTTTGACACTTGGCACAATGTGATTGGGTCAATTAAACCTAGAACCAATCAGAGGGTGACATGTGGCAAGGGTTTAATGTGTTGACCTAGCTATATAAGTGTTGTTATGAATTAGAAATAAGATAACCAGCAGCCACTCCTCCTTTGTCACGCCATTTTGAGGCTCTCCAACTCTTTTTCTTCATCTCTCATCAATTCAAAGAGATTAGCCATCAATCTCTTGAATTAAAAATACTAGAAATCGTTTCTAGTGTCCTGTTTACATCTCTAATCTCTTAAATGACAGAACTTGAATTTCTAATTAATAGAAAAAGCTTTAGAAGCTGTTCAAGGGCTGCCATAGGTGTTCTTGGTGTGGACAAGCTAGAGGGACAACATTTGGTATCCTAAAGATGAATCTCAAAGGCGCAGACACTCTGCAGTACATCAAGAGGTTAGTGTAATCGTTCTTCATTTAATCTATGGTTCTAAAATTAATCTGATTAATTTACAAATCTTAAATGACAAATATAGATTCAAAAACATATTAAAAGAGTTTTAATATGTTGTTTATCATTGAAATCAAATAGATAAAAATAAATCTTGCTTGATGCATGTGACCCTAGGTGAAAATTTTTGAATTCAATGGTATAAACTTATGTTTTTCACGCTTTCGTTCCTTCAATTGGTATCAGAGCCACTATATTTGCCATTTAGATTGTTGATTATATGATTTAATTGTGTGTTATGATCATGAGATGATTTATCCATTACTGGTTGCAATGGAGGTTTGGCGGCATGCTTGAAAAACACCATCAATGGTACGCATGATTTGGCTTCCATGGGTGGTTCAAGGTTTGGCTTTTAATTCTGCAATTGTTGTATGATCTAAGGCCTATTCTTTGACTAATTAAAGTGTTTAATTAGTAGTTTTAATCACACAATTAAATTATGATTCAAATCAGAATTTTAAAAATTGTTTGAATGTGATTCAAATCTGAATTTTAAAAGTTGTTTGATTGTGATTCAAATTTGAATTTTTAAAGTTGTTTGAATCATATTTAAATATGATTTTTTAAAGTTGATTGAATAATATTCAGATCTGATTTTTTAAAAAATGTTTGAATGTGATTCAAATCTGAATTTTTAAGGTTGTTTGAATGTGATTCAAATCTGAATTTTTAAATTTGTTTGAATGAGATTCAAATATGAATTTTTAAATTTATTTGAATCATATTCAAATCTAGATTTTTAAGTGGAATATGAGATATTCAATTTCATTTTAGTATGTATGTTTTATTTAATTGTTAAATAGTGATATGCATGATGGATAATCATGGACTATAAAAAACCAATGTGATTGGATTTATTTCTTTTATGTTTCTTTGGGATTGAAAATTAATTAATTTATTTTAATTTATTTTGGGTATGTATTGTTAAGTTTGTAATAATTTTTGGGTTGTAATTTCATTTATTTAAGTTCTTGTAAATTCGCCTTGGTATGCCAAGGATTACTATGTAATTGGATTGTAAGAAGTTCAAGGAGGTCAAGAGCATTGGTGGGACCAGTGAGAGGAATTCAAGATCAAGTGTTGGTTATGTACTCCTTCAGCAACTCTTGTAAAAAGAATGAATGAAATGCACCTAGGAATGCCCTGATTCAATTCTTGGTGGCTCAGAATTGAATCCCTTAGAAAGTCCATGATCATACCATATTTACTGCTTATCCATGAATGCATGAGATATATGGGAATGTACGCAATTATATGATATATGCAAGCTAAATGGATAATGTGCAAAGTGAGACCTAAATAGTAATTAGGATGACCATAAAATCTTCCAAACAAATGATTAAGTTGGAAATGCTATAATTAAAGTAATTATAACATACGCCCCCCATTGGGGCAATTATTTTAAGAAATTTTAAATAGTTGCATAAGATGCAATTAATTTAAGAGATTTTCTTAAGAATAATTGTTAAGCATGAGATGTTGTAAATATGTAAATGGTTTGGTGGCCAATATTGGATGTACCTGATATTTTGAGCATTAGGGGCTAGCTAAAGGATTGAACCTCACATGAGATGTGATGGGCAAGGAGTTGCTCACTTATAGTTTATTGTAATTCCAATAATGGAGGTACCTGAGGATGATCAATAGAATTATAAGAATTCAATCACCCACTAGAAATCCATCCAACTAGGATTTCCGTTTTCTACTTTGGAAGTGTAGGATTCACTAAGTTAGTCGGAGGACCAATTTGATTAAAAGACCATAATCATTTTGGTTAATTACTTGATACATTTACAAATTAATATGGTTATTTTCTGCAATTAATTTTCTAATAATAATGAGCACAGAACAACCACCACCATCCAATATACTTGAAAGCATACTTGATCACAATAGGTTGACAGGACCTAATCTCTATGATTGGCTAAGAAATTTGAAACTTGTCCTAAACCTTGAACATAGAGGATATGTTCTAGATTCAAATGTTCTTGGTCCCTTACCTCCAAAGGCCACTCAAGAGGAACATGAAACTTTGGACAAGTGGAAAGAGCATGATATGAGAGCTAAGTGTTACATGCTTGCTTCCATGAGTAATGAGTTACAGAAGCAGCATGAGAACATACAGAGTGCAAGTGAGATCCTCCTTCACCTACAAGAGTTGTATGGTGAGCACAGTAGGAATGCTAGGTATGAGATATCTAGGCAGCTATTTTGTGTGAAGATGTCTGAGGGACAGAATGTTAGGGATCATGTCCACAAGATGATTTGGCTGATTGAGCAGTTGGAACATCTTGACTTCAACATGGATTTCCAGCTACAGATGGATTTGATCCTTCAGTCCCTTCCTGAGTCTTTTAGGAATTTTGTGACAAATTTTCATATGACTCAATAGGAATGCACCTTAGCTGGTTTACTCAACATGCTGGTTATTGCCCAAAAGAATATGCCGGGCAATAAAGGAAAAGAGGTAGCTTTGATTGCTTCTTCTTCTGCTGGAAAGTCCAACAAGAAGAAGGAGAATAAGAAAAAGAAATCTCAGATTCCTGGTCCTTTCAAGAAGATAGCCAAAAAGAAAAACAAAGATCAAAGTTGACAAAGGTAAAGGAAAGTGTTTCCACTACCAGCAGGAAAGTGTTTCTGCTGCCAGCAGGAAAGTGTTTCCACTGTCCAGAGTATAGCAATCTAAAGAATGCAATGCCATGATGAAAATCAACTCAAAATTCAAAATATATTTTGTAACACCCCTCACCCGACTACAGTGTAGCCGAGCAAGGCGTGCTACATTTATTGGTATCAGAGCACGGTTTAGGCGTTCCTAGGCATAGATAGATAGAATGAGATAGTGTGCATAACATGCATTGCATTCATATGAGTTGAGGTGGCACTAATGCAGATCTATTTTCTTGGTTATTTTAGGTTAAGGTATGGACTCAGAATCGCAGAAGGCAGTAGAAGAAGAAGTAGTAAGTCGTATCCCGACTGGGAGTGATATTGGAAATCGGGGAGATCCTGCTTCATCAGTGCAAGAGGTGCCTGTACAACCCCAACTGGCCTTGTTTAAGCAGATGACTGAATTCTTTCGACAGATGACTGGGTTATTCCACCACCGCCTCAACGAAAATCACCTCTAGGAAAACTTAGGAAGTATGGAGCTGTAGATTTCAATGGTAGAAAGGAAGATGATTCTTCAGCGGCTGAGTATTGGTTAGAAAGGACTGAAAGAGTCCTACAGCAGCTCCATTGCACACCAGAACAGAGTTTGGAGTGTGTAGTTGTAGACCCTTATTTTGTGATGAGTATGTGCATTGAGGCCGTGGAAAACCCGATGATGAAAAATTATATGACTGTAAGATGTAATTGGAGGCATGGAGCTGAATTATTAATTCCGTGGCATGATCTTGAAAAAATAAAAATAATAATAAAGTTTTGGGGAAATTAATTTAATTAAATTTAAATAAAATTTTATTTTATTTAAATTTAATATACGTAGTTCTTAAATGCATCTAATTAAGTTTGATTGGGCTCCATGGGCCTAAGAAAGCCTAGTTAGGAATTTTAAATGGGACTTATTTAGTTCTTTTCTAAAAATTAAAATAACAAAATATCTCTCTCCTCCTTGGCCCCACTCTCTTCCTCACTTCCTATTGGTGTCACCCCCTTTCCCTCTCTTTCTATTGGTTGGAACACCTCACCCATATTCTAGTCTCATTCAAATTCATCAATCCTAGTCATTTAAGTTATTTGAATTTTATCACACTAGGACTCCAAACCCTACCACACCTCTTCTTCACTCCCTATTGGTGCTTTCCATTTTTTCCTATCTTCCTATTGGTTGAAACACCTCACCCATATCCCAGTCTTATTCGAATTCTGCAATCTTAGTTGTTTAAGTCTTTATCACTCTAAGACTCCAAACTCTATCACACCTCTCTCCCAAAACACTGTAAACACCCTACTAGAGAAGGGAAGAAAGGGGGGAGGATGGGAGGAAAGAGGAAGAGAAAATTTAGAGATATAGGAAATTTAGAGATATTCAAGACTCTTTGAGTTCTTCCATATTTTTTCTTTTCTTCAAGAAGATTTTCATACAAAATTTCTGGAAGGTCAGTTTTTATTGTTTTCTTTTCAAGATCTATGCCACACAATATTTTAATTCTATGCTCCTTGTCTTCAATTTATTTATATGTTCATATTGATTATGTAATCATGTTTAATTTGAGGGGATACACAACTCTGCACATGTTTAGTTTATGTCTCTCGTATTTTTATTATTTTTCTTTATTTTATGAATCTGTAAAAAATTTGTAAAAATTATATTCATATTCTACACGAAATTCCATTAATTTTAGGCTCAAGAATCACTAAAAAAGCTTTAATATTATGTAAATTATGGCTGTTTGAATTTAGGGTTTCTGTAAAATCTGATTTGCAGGATGTCCAACTTGTGGAGCCCATATCTCTCTTGTTCCTTAATATTTTGGTGCAAATCTAGTGTCTAAAATTAACTTCAGAATCTTATGAATCTTTTCCAATTGGCTTTGCGTTCATATCTGTTGTGGTTAATAACTTATGAATTTTACAAAAAAGTAGTACGATTCTATCACTTAGAAAAGTTACGATTTATGTAGACAATTCTGCTAGGGTTTTGTTTGATTTATAAATTTTATGATCTTTTACGATATGTAGGCTGTCTTCTGTAATTTTTTTATGATTTTTAGGCATGTATAACTATTTTTAAGAAATCGGATTTCTTGCTACCGTTAATCTGCCAGAATTTAGAAATTGTATATTTATGCATGTTCTTGTATTTTCTTGGGTTTTAATTGATATTTGATCTATTTTTCTGTGTTCTTTTAATTCAAGAAGTGTTATGAAGTGTTTGGATCATGTTAGAAGACTTAGACTATTAGGTAGTTGTAACTAATTAGGAGTCTTAATCCTTTAGGAGACTAGAGTTAGAATCCAATGTAAATTGTTATTAATATTTTCTTTATTTCTTTTATTTTCTTTAGTTTCTTTATTTTTTATTACAAACAAAATTGGTAAGTAGCCCTAAGGTAAGTACCAAAGAGGGCATTTGCGTGGAGCTTAAATGGAGCTAAACGGGAGTAAGCCAGGGATATCATTGCCATACTATAAGAGAAGACCCTTTTTTAAGGATAGCTTGCCCTAATGGCAACTGCATTTACCAAAAGGTAAGTAGCTCTAAACTTCTTGAATAACCATTGGCATGGAATTGTAGTAATAATAGAACTTTTATTTGGTAAATTAAAATTAACTTTATTTTTAATTTAACTGACTTTTGCATGCAATTAATTTAAATAAATACTTTGTAAATTAAAATTAATCTTGCTTATAAATTAAACTAAAATTGGCATGTAAATAAATTTAATTTAATACTTGGTAATTGTAAAATAAATTTTTCATGTTAGAAATCTTTATTAGGTTGTAATTGTTTGGGCCTTATGTGATATTAGAACAAATTACACATGTACATAATTAACTTAGTTTAATTATCCTTAGTGTAACTTGGTAAAAATTAATTAATTAGGTTAAATAGAAACGTTGTAACACCCCTAAGTTCGATAGTGCGTTCTACTGTTCCGGTGACCAGTGTTTCCGAATAGCTAGGATGCCTAGAACTACACTTTGTTATGATTGAGGAGACATAAAATAATGAAATATAAGAAAAGAAAATACAAGAAAAACAAAGAAAAAATAATAGCAAAGAAATGTAACCAAGTTAAGCGAGCCGAGAACCCTAGCGATGGGTGACCGCACCGGGAAGTCACGGCGTGGACCGTTGAATAGCCCTGGACCGCAGGGAACCCTGAAAAATATTTTTAGGACTTAAAGAGACATCAATTGAAGTATAAAAATCATTAGAAATATCAAAGAAAAATTAATTAATTAGTATAAAGAAAAGTGAGAAATCGAAAAACGGACAAAACCCGGTGTTACCGAAAAATTGGGAATGCAACCCGAACAGGGGCATTGTGGTCATTTGACACCCTGAGTTGTCTTTTGACCTAAATTTCCATTAAAAATAAATAATATTACACTTGGAAAATATAATGAAAAATTAAATTAGTGGTACCTAATATAAATAGCAAAAATGGGGAGTTAAATGTGGGAAAATGAAATTTATGAATAAACTAATATTAAAGGCCCTTAGTGCTCCACTCACCCACCAAAGTGGACTACTTATTCATCAATTTGGACCAGCAGATTGTCATCTTCCTCACTTCTATAACACCCCTATGTTCGGTAGTGCGTACTATTGTTCCGGTGACCAGTGTTGTCCGGACAGCTAGAATGCCTAGAACTACACTTCGATATGAGTGAGGAGACATAAAATAATGAAATACAAGAAAAACAAAATAAAAATAATAGCAAAGAAATATAATCAAGTTAAGCGAGCCGAGAACCCTAGCAATGGGTGACCGCACCGGGAAGTCACGGCGTGGACCGTTGACTAGCCCTGGACCGCGGGGAACCCTGGAAAATATGAAGGAAGAATGTGCGTTCCTAGTGATGTGGAATTGAGACAGATCATTATGAAGGAAGCACATGAGTCTCCATTTGCTATGCACCCTGGTGGAACTAAAATGTACAGACGGCTGAAAGAGCATTACTGGTGGATGGGTATGAAGAGAGATATAGCTGAATTTGTTTCCAAATGCCTAACTTGTCAGCAAGTAAAGGCAGAACATCAAGTTCCAGCTGGTTTGTTGCATCCTTTGTCAGTACCAGAGTGGAAATGGGAACGAATAACTATGGATTTTGTTACAGGACTTCCAAGGACATAGAGTAGTCATGATGCAGTATGGGTTATAGTTGACAAATTGACCAAGTCTGCTCACTTTTTGCCAGTTCGGATGGATTATAGCCTGGAAAGATTGGCCAAATTGTACATATATGAGATTGTAAAATTGCATGGAGTGCCAGTATCAATTGTGTCTGACAGAGATCCTAGGTTCACTTCTAGATTCTGGGGTAGTCTTTAGAGAGCCCTAAGAACTAGATTGAACTTGACCTGACATTCCACCCAGACGGATGGCGATGCGAGAGGGTTATTCAGATATTGGAGGATATGCTATGGGCTTGTGTGATTGAATTTGAAGGTAGTTGGGATACACACTTGCCTTTGATTGAGTTTGCTTATAACAACAGCTAGCAATCAAGCATTGGGATGCCTCCATATGAAGCTTTGTATGGCAGAAAGTGCAGAACTCCCTTTATATTGGGATGAAGTAGGTGAAAGGAATATGATTGGGCCAGAAATTGTTCAGCAGACAGAGGAAAAGATCAGATTGATCAGAGATAGACTCAAGGCTGCATCAGACCGTCAGAAGTCCTATGTTGATCTGAAAAGAAGAGATATTGAATATGCAGTGGGTGATAAAGTATTCCTCAAAGTTTCTCCGTGGAAGAGGATTATGAGATTTGGCAGAAAGGGGAAACTGAGACCTCGTTTTATCGGACCATATGAGGTTCTGGAAAGAGTGGGTCCTTTGGCATATCGGTTGGCATTACCTCCAGAGCTAGCAAGGATACATAGTGTCTTCCATGTGTCCATGTTAAGGAGGTACAGATCTGACCCATCTCATTTACTATCAGTTGAAGAGATTGAAGTAAATCCAGACCTCTCATATGAGGAAGAACCCATAAAAATTCTGGCATATGAGGTGAAGCAGCTAAGGAATAAACAGATACACCTAGTTAAAGTGTTGTGGAACCATCATTCAGGCCAGGAAGCTACTTGGGAACGTGAAGAGGATATGAGAACACAGCACCCACAGCTGTTCAGAGACTAATGCCAGGTAAAATTTCGAGACGAAATTTATTTAAGGGGGGGAGAATTGTAACACCCCTATGTTCGGTAGTGCGTACTACTGTTTCGGTGACCAGTGTTGTCCGGACAGCTAGATTGCCTAGAACTACACTTTGATATGAGTGAGGAGACATAAAATAATGAAATACAAGAAAAAAAAATACAAGAAAAACAAAGGAAAAATAATAGCAAAGAAATATAATCAAGTTAAGCGAGCCGAGAACCCTAGCGATGGGTGATCGCACCGGGAAGTCACGACGTGGACCGTTGACTAGCCCTGGACTGTGGGGAACCCTGAAAAATATTTTTAGGACTTAAATAGACCCCTATTTAAATATAAATATCATTAGAAATATTAAATAAAAAAATTAAATAATTAGTACAAAGAAAAGTGGGAAATCGAAAAACGGACAAAACCCGGTGTTACCGAAAAATCGAGAATGCAACCCGAACAGGGGCATTGTAGTCAATCGACATCCTGAATTGTCTTTTGACCTAAATGTCCATTAAAAAAAATAATATTACACTTGAAAAATATAATGAAAAATTAAATTGGTGGTACCTAAAGTAAATAGCAAAAATTATAGGTTTAATGTGGAATAAATGGAAGTTAAACATATTACATGATTTAATTTGTGTAAGTGGACCACTATGGAATAAATTAAAAACAAAAAGGGCAGGTGTAAACCCATTATACAATCTGCAAACTTCATCTTCCTCATTTGTTTCATCCATGCCGAAAAGAGAAGCTTGAAATCCTCCATGGCCGTTTTGCTTAAAGCTTCATCAACCTCTTCATTTCACCTCCAAACACCTAGGTTGCTTCATTAAAGTTTGTCCCCACATCACAAGGAAGAGTTTGGTAGCAAAATCAAGGAAGTTTAGTGAAGGTTTAACAAATCCTAACAATAGGTAAGTTTGTATTTTTGAATATTGCTTTGTTAAAGTTTGTAAGCATGTATGGGTGTTTAATTTGTGAAGAAATTTTAAAGTTTTGAGGAGTTATTGATATATCCAATTTTGGACAGCAATGGAGTTCTATATTTAATGAATTATTCTTACTTATATTTGATGGGAATTCATGTTGAGTAGGGTGATTTAATGTCCTAGTAAGTTAATTTCATGTATATGTGGTGATTGTGCATTTGGGATTGAAGTTGAAGAAATTATGGGAAACTTTGGCAAATTGGAGCATTTCGGCAGCTTTGAGACTTCTTGATGAATGTTTGAATTCCTGAAGATATTGGATGAATTGTGATATTGAGGATTGATGAATATGTATGTAAATTGGTTGTGGAAATTGTATGTAATAATTAGGGGTGTTTATGTGTATATATTGTTGTAATTGGACTTTGTGAATTAGAGTTTCATTTGGTGTATTGAGGATATTTGTATTCTGTCCAAAGTTACTTTAATGTGAAGTGATAAATGGTTTTGGTAATGTACCAAATCAGAATGGGGAAGAGAAGTGGACTTATAGCAAGGTAAATGTGCAATTGATAGATGTTAAGCAATGTATTTAAGGACAGTATGCATTTCAGCCTATAACTCTAAATGTGTAACTCCAATTGGTATGAGACCAATTGGAGGTGAAATTAGGCACAAAATGTGCCAACTTTCATGAAGGAAGCATACAAAAATTCTGTTTGCAAGGTAGCTTGAAAAATGACCAAATCCGGATTAAGTGCAACTGAGGACTGAAAACTGACCATTTAGGCAGCAGTTAGTGTTTAGGCCATAACTCACTCAAAACAGATCCAATTGACCTCAAATTTTAACCATGAATAGCTAAGACCCATATATACAAGTCTTATGAAGACACCAAAGCCCAGAAATGACCATAAGCAAGTCAAACAGCTTGCAAAAGTTCGGGTCCAAAAACTGGCCGAACCTAAAATGACCTAAAATGACCTAAAGTGATCAATTTTAGTGCAATTTGACCAGCAATAGTAAAATGACCATAACATGGCCTACATAACTCAGAATGACCTAAAATTTTGCCCCGCGTTCCATAAGACATAGATCTACAAGTTTTTAGTTTTGACCAAAACTCGAAAACCGAGGAAACTAGGTCGTCCAGCTAGGTCAAACTAGTATCCCGGAATCCAGCAAGTTGCAATAAAATGCACTAAACAAGGAAATGAAATTGGTAACATGTACCAACCCTAAAAGACTATCGAATGTGACATATTAGTAACACTAAAACATAATTTACCTAGAACGCATCGAGGGTCGATATATTAGGTTGATTAAGCAAATAATAGCTTTCAGTGAATTACTTATCAAGCATTATCGATAGATACAGTTTAATTTAGTACTGAAACACTTCAAATTGTGTTTCTCAGTTAGTAAAGACTCAGGGAAAGGGAAGGAAACACTGAGTCCAGACCCGGAGACAATTATCAGAGGTTTGTGCACAACAGCTATTTCTTTTGAATTATTTTCAATTGAAATGAATTATGACTATTTGTACATTTTTGTTTTAAATTGTGGAAATGTGTTTGGAATGGATACTTATTGCTTAAAAAGCATTATAAATGGTTTGAAACTGTGAAAAATTGTTTGAATGATATTGATGGATACTTGTTGATTAAAAAGCATTAGAAATGGTTTGAAACCACAACTATCATGTATATTGATTGTATTCCTCGCTAGCTTATCTAGTGGAACGAATTGAATTCCCTCTCTGGCTGAAGTGTTGAGGTGTGTGCCTGTTGAGGACGAATTGGATGAGTACCCATATTTTTGCTAGCTAGCTATGTTATTCCTCATTAGTCATCGACTTTTGGGACGAATTGAACTTTGGAACATGATTAAGCTGTGTGTGTGATTTATTGATATGTATTATGAGATTGTGAAATGGAGTTAAATTCTTATTGACATTCACTGTCTTTTGAATTTAATCATGATTTGATTTATTGAAATTATTATTGCGATATTAAGAAATGGAGTTTAAATTCTTGTTTACATTTACTATCTTGAAATTATCTATGGTTTTAAGTATCCATCATTTATTTAACTTATGAATTGTGATTTAAAGTAGTATTTAGTTAATGTTGTGCACCACTGAGACATTGTCTCAGCGATAGCTTTTTATTGCTGTCACAGGTACACAGACAGACAGGGCAGCAGACTAGGCTGCTAGTACACCCAGCGAGAGATTTTTCGGGTATAACGAGTATACCACATTTTGCATTTTGTACTGTAATGTATGACCACTGTATGTATATATTGTTTTTGGTTTTTAGCAGTTGTAAATTAAAATTATACATTCAAGTTGTAAAGTAAATTATGAGTTATTTTAACCTGTAAAAATTGTATTATATTTCTTTTATCTCAGTCTTTGAAAAATTAGTGTGGATTTGAGTTGAGAAATATGTTGTGTTGAGAAATATGTTGGAGTGGAGATTTGGAAATATACTGAAGTGCTTTTTACAGGTTTTCTGAAGAACTATTTTATCCAAAATACAGATGGCACTCTGCCAAAATTTTTACAAAGAATTTCTAATGGTCCAAATGCGTTAGTTCTATCACTTCAGTTCAAAAAGGTTTTTAACACCTGTAAATAGTGCTCACCACTGTAAAAGAAGTAAGAAAAGTTTTTTTTTAAAATCCCTTGTAGTGTATTTAATGGGTTATCAGTAGACGGAGTTGGTAATTCATTAGGTATACTACGGGATTATGTTATGCCTTATAGAGGGGTAGGGTGTGACAATTTCTCAAAATTTTAGCCGTGAACCTCCATTGAAGATACTCCATGGCCAAAGCTTAACCAAGCCATGCAACTTTGATTTAGCCACATGTTTCACTAGCTTCCTTCACAAAAACTGTTCTACACCACTTAGGCAGTAGATAGGCAGCAAGAAGACCAAGTTTTGGAGAGATTTTGAAGAGTTTCCAAAGTGGTAAGTTTGTGTTTTTGCTTAGCGCTTCATTAAAGTTAGTAAGAATGTTATGGGTACTTGAATTATGGACAGATTTTTGAGGTTTGATATTTAAAGGGGGATGTGTACTTTTGGCAGCCATGGAAACACTTTGAAGGCAGTTTATTTTTGCTTGTAAATGGTGAATTAAATGATTGATTAAATGTATATTATGTAGGAAATTGTTTGGGTGATGTACACTTAGTATATGTAAATGTGAATTGAAATTTGAAGCTTGGAAATTAATGGAATGTAAAGGTACCATTGCGGTAGTTTGTTAGCTCTTGAGGAATGAGAATTCATGCTTGGTTTATGGTATGTTAATGTTGAATTGTGTTGGATGTTAGGGCAGTTTGAGTGCATGTATGATGGTGTGAAGTTGGACATGTAAAAGTATTATGGTTAGATGCTTAAATTGTTGTAAATGAGTTGATAAATTCTGCACTTTATGGTGCACATTGAATGTAATTGTAAACTGCCAAAATGACCTATAATGTGTTGTGGATTATGTTTAGGTTATGGTACAACCAGAATTGGCTTGAATGTTAAGTTTGGTAAGTGTTAAAAGTGATGCTTTATGTGTATGAAAGAAATGCAATAAGGCAGTTTGTGTTTTAGGCCTAGAACTTTAAGTGTGTGGCTCCACTTGTTATGAAACCAATTGAAGGTGAAACTAGGCACAAAATGTGCCAACTTTCATGAAGGAAGCTTGCCAAAATTCTGCTTGCAAGGTAGCTTGAAAAATGACCAAATCCGGATTTAGTGCAAATTGAGGCCTGAAAATTTGACCATTTGGGCAGCAGTTAGTGTTTTGGCCATAACTCACTCAAAACAGGTCCAATTGACCTAAAAATTTGACCATGAATAGTTAAGACCCATATCTACAAGTATTATGAAGACACCAATGCCCAGAAATGACCATAAGCAAGTCAAACAGCTTGCAAAAGTTCAAGTCCAAAAACTGGGCGAACCAAAATTGACCTAAAGTGACCAATTTTGATGCATTTCGACCAGCAAAAGTAAAATGACCATAACTTAGTCCGCATAACTCAGAATGACCTGAAATTTTGCCACACGTTCAAGAAGACATAGATCTACAAGATTGTAGTTTTGACCAAAACCCGAAAACCAAGGGAACTAGGTCGTCCGGCTAGATCAAACTAGTATCCCAGAATCCAGCAAATTGCAAGAAAATGCAAGATACATGGAAATGAATTTGGTAACATGTACCAACCCTAAAAGGCTACGAATGTGACATATTAGTAACATTAAAATCTAATTTACCTAGAATGCATCGAGGGTCGACATATTAGGTTAACTAAGCAAATAATAGAATTCAGTGAGTTACTTATCAAGCATTATCGTTAGAGACAGTTTAAATGAGTACTGAAAAAATTCAAATTGTGTTTCTCAGTTAGAAAATACTCAGGGAAAGAGAAGGAAACACTGAGTCAAGGCCAGGAGACAGTTATGAGAGGTTTGTGCACAACAATTATTTCTTTTGAATTTTTCAATTGAAATAAATTATGACTATTTGTATATTATTGTTTTCAATTATGGAAATGTGTCTGAATGGATACTTATTGCTTGAAAAGCATTGTAAATAGTTTGAAACTGTGGAAAAATTGATTTTGTGTGATTTGTGAAAATTTAAAGTTAATTATGAATTGTGTTGCCATTTTGTGAATGAATTTATGACTTTAGAAATTTATTAGATTCTCACGAATCATTTGAATAAAATGTTTGGAATTGATTTTGTGTTCACACTTAGCATGACAGTATCATATCATTCCTTCTCCATTTATGGAGTCGTGATCGTTTATTTTTCTCCCTATCTGGTTTACCAGTTGAGGTGATCGGATGAGTACTCATTATATAGCTAGCTCCCTTCCTCATTGATTTTGATTAGTGGGGTTGTGATTGCTTTGTCGTGGTGTATAACGCGGCATTGATTGGAAATTTTGTGTCATGGCTTAAGTTGTGAATCAATTGGCAATACTGTATTCTTAAATTATTCGACTAAATTGTGTTAATATGCGATTTGATAATTTGTGAAATGGAGTTTAAATTCTTATTGACATTCACTGTCTTTTGAATTTAACCATGTTTTGACTATTGAGATTTATCGTGATATTGTGAATTGGAGTTTAAATTCTTATTGACATTCACTGTCTTTTGAATTTAACCATGTTTTGACTATTAAGATTTATCGTGATATTGTGAATTGGAGTTTAAATTCTTATCGACATTCACTGTCTTTTGAATTTTACTATGTTTTGATTACCGAGATTCAATGTGATATTGTGTTAAATTCCTTATGACATTCATTGTCTTGAATTTAACTATGGTTTTATGTATCCATCATTTATATGATTTATGAAAATTGATTTAAAGTTGTATTTGTTAATGTTGTGCACCACTGAGACATTGTCTCAGCGGTAGCTTTCAATTGCTGTCGCAGGTAGACAGACGGACAGGGCAGCAGACTAGGCTGCTAGTGCATTCAGCGAGAGATCATCGGGTATATTGAGTATACCACATTTTGCATTTTGTACTGTAATGTATGTTCACTGTATAAATATATTGTTTTTGGTTTTGAGCAGTTGTAAATTAAAATTATACATTGAAGTTGTAAAGTAAATTATGAGTATTTAGACTTGTAAAAATTGTATTATCTTTCTTTTATCTTAGTCTTTGAAAAATTATTGTGGATTTGTGTTGAAAAAGAAATTGTGTTGTTTAACTGTTGAAGTGGAGATTTAGAAATATATTGAAGTGCTTTTTACAGGTTTTTCTGAAGAACTGTTTTATCCAAAATACAGATGGCACTCCGCCAAAATTTTTACAGAACTTACTAATAGTCTAAATGTGTTAACTATTTCAAGTCAGTTCACAAAAAGTTTTTAACACCTGTAAATAGTTCTCACCACTGTAAAAAGAAGTAAGAAAAGTTTTTAAAATCTCTTGTAGTGTATTTAATGGGTTATCAGTAGACGGAGTTGGTAATTCATTAGGTATGCTACGGGATCATGTTATGCCTTACAGAGGGGTAGGGTGTGACATGTTTTAGTGGTATCAAAGCTAGTTTTTAAATTCTGTTTTCACCTGTTACTTGAATATTCTTTCTTCATAGTACAACTGCTCAATGTCATTGTTTGATACATAAAGTACATTACATTATAAATATGCACTAACGGGAGGAAATCTCCTTGTGTTAATTGTTCGGGAGGTCTAAGATCCTTGAATTGACTATGGAAGAGGGTGATCATTCAGTCGATTAATCGATAGAGGCTGAGGTACAAGTTGAGGCCCCAGCTCCATAAAGTGTCGAAGGCTCTACTATACCAGTTTTACCGGTACAAATTACTGCACAAATGGCCCAGCAAATGGCCACTTTCTTTCAGCAAATGCCTGATAATCTGTCAGCCCAAGCCCAAGTACAGACCCAACCCCCACAAGGGCAACGTGAAATAGAGAAAAGGGAGAAACCTATGTGTCAAAGCTCAAGCTGTAAATTGAGAAAGAGAAAAGAATTTGAGGAACTCCAAGCTCAGGGATACAACAGAGGTGGATCATCAAGGCAAAGACCACCAAGGTCCAGTCCTTGAACAACTAGAAGTTCCTACCCTCCCTGCCAATGCGAAACTTGTGGTAGAAATCATGGTGGGGTATGCTACAAGGCCATAGGAGCCTGTTATAACTGTGGAGGCATTGGACACTTTGCCAAGGACTGCACCAGTAGTCACAGAGTTGGACCACCTCCTACTACTGCAGAAGGGTCAGTTCAGAGCCCTGTCACCAGAAGTTCACAACCACCTAGCAGAGGTAAAGGCAGGGGTAGAGGTAGCCCAGCAGGCAGCTAAGGCACAGTGAAACATTCAGAGCAAGATAGTGCTCCAGTCAGAATCTATGCAATGAGACAGAGAGAAGAGGCCGAGACATTTGATGTTGTGGCTGGTACCTTTTCAACTTTTAATCAAGATGTGTTTGTGTTATTTGATCCGGGTTCTACCCATTCTTATGTGAGTGCTAGCATCATTGATTGCATTGTTGTTCCATGTACAAAAATGGACTTTGAGGTGCTAGTAACAAGTCCGCTAGGACAGGAGGTCAGGGTTAATAAAATGTATAGAGATTGTCCTTTGGTGATCCAAGGACACACTTTTCTATCTGATTTCATTGAAATGCCCTTTAGAGATTGTGATATTATCTTGGGCATGGATTGGTTAGCCAGGCATCATGCCATGATTGACTGTAGGTTGAAGATAGTCACTTTTGGTCTCGCTCAGTACAGTGATGTGGTAATACATGGGAAGAGGTAGTTATTGCCATCAAACATCATTTCGGCTGCACTAGTCAGAAAAATGATCAGAAAGGGGTGTGAAGCATACATGGCACATGTGGTAGACACCCAAGTGGGGAGTCCAGCATTGAAGGACATCCCTACAGTATATGACTTTCCAGATGTGTTTCGTAATGAATTGCCAGGATTACCTCCGGAAAGAGAGGTGTAGTTTGAAATTAATGTTATACCTGGTGTGGATCCAATCTCCATAACACCATATAGAATGGCACTCTTGTTTATGTATTATTTGACCTGGAGTCTGAATACTTTTATGTTAGTACTAGAACTATATGTTCTGTTGTTATTCCTTTACAGGGGAATAAATTTTGATGCATTAGTGATTAGTCCTTTAAGATAAGGATTGTGATAATAAGTGAAATTAGTTTTGAAAGAGTTTATCAGCGAAAAATATTTTCTGACACACCATAAATTATAAAGCTAATTGGCGAGCCTAGTTAATGTAAGGCAAGAGGACGTAAAAGTAAGATGCAGTAATGGAATTGCTCTAGATGAGGGCAAGGATGTTACTGTTAGTAATTGCTAATGGATATTGTAATCAGAATAAGATTCGGATATCAGTAAATTCGAAAAGGATAAAATATCAGAAAATTTAATCTATTGGGATGCATCGTAGTAACTATGCAATATTCTTGATGTTTATACTGTAAGCTGCAGATTACAGTACTGACTTGAGATTATTGTGTAGAGCTACGTACTACCCGATAGTACACCTAGATGAGAATAGTTGCCAACAACATATGTTTTGGTATAGTTATGCCAGGGCAGAATTTAATTGTTAGAATTAAGTTTGGAAATCCTACTTAGGGATCTAAAACTCAGAAGTTAGAATATCGAAAGGTTATAGTTCAGTACAAAAGGAAGTAAGTTATAGAATATTGACAGATAAAAAGAGTTATGGAAGTAAAAATTCGAACAGTTAGTTCAGATATAATAAAGAAGTGTTACGAATGTGAGGAAGACTATGGACTAGAATGGTCAGAGGACCAATGACTAGATAAATGATTCTAACATGACCTTAAGGGTCATTCAAGAAGGAACATGAACCGAAATATTAGACAGCACAATAATAAGAGAAGATTGGTATTATAAAAATAAATTAAATGTTGTATTAGATTGTTGAAAGTCTTATACAAATTCGAGGGAAAGAAGATTATACGATCATATAGAAAGGAGAAAATAAACATATGACTATTGTAAGATGGCTATTGGATAAAATTTTGAGACGAAATTTATTTAAGGGGGGGAGAATTATAACACCCCTAAGTTCGGTAGTGCGTTCTACTGTTCCGGTGACCAGTGTTGTCCGAACAGCTAGGATGCCTAGAACTACACTTCTTTATGATTGAGGAGACATAAAATAATGAAATACAAGAAAAGAAAATACAAGAAAAATAAAGGAAAAATAATAGCAAAGAAATGTAACCAAGTTAAGCGAGCCGAGAACCCTAGCGATGGGTGACCGCACCGGGAAGTCACGGCGTGGACCGTTGACTAGCCCTGGACCGCGGGGAATCCTGAAAAATATTTTTAGGACTTAAAGAGACATCAATTGAAGTATAAATATCATTAGAAATATCAAAGAAAAATTAATTAATTAGTACAAAGAAAAGTGAGAAATCGAAAAACGGACAAAACCTTGTTCCGAAAAATCGGAATGCAACTGAGCAGGGCATTGTGGTCATTTGACACCCCGAGTTGTCTTTTGACCTAAATGTCCATTAAAAATAAATAATATTACACTTGAAAAATATAATGAAAAATTAAATTAGTGGTACCTAATATAAATAGTAAAAATGGGGAGTTAAATGTGGGAAAATGAAATTTATGAATAAACTAATATTAAAGGCCCTTAGTGCTCCACTCACCCACCAAAGTGGACCACTTATTCATCAATTTGGACCAGCAGATTGTCATCTTCCTCACTTCTCAAAATTTCAGCCGTGAACCTCCATTGAAGATACTCCATGGCCAAAGCTTAACCAAGCCATGCAACCATGATTTAGCCACATTTTTCACTAGCTTCCTTCATAAAAACTGTTCTACACCACTTGGGCAGTAGATAGGCAGCAAGAAGACCAAGTTTTGGAGAGATTTTGAAGAGTTTCCAAAGTGGTAAGTTTGTGCTTTTGGTTAGTGCTTCATTAAAGTTAGTAAGAATGTTATGGGTACTTGAATTATGGAGAGATTTTTGAGGTTTGATGTTTAAAGGGGGATGTGTACTTTTGGCAGCCATGGAAACACTTTGAAGGCAGTTTATTTTTGCTTGTAAATGGTGAATTAAATGATTGATTAAATGTATATTGTGTAGGAAATTGTTTGGGTGATGTATACTTAGTATATGTAAATGTGAATTGAAATTTGAAGCTTGGAAATTAATGGAATGCAAAGGTACCATTGCGGCCGTTTGTTAACTCTTGAGGAATGATGGAATTCATGCTTGGTTTATGGTATGTTAATGTTGAATTGTGTTGGATGTTAGGGCAGCTTGAGTGCATGTATGATGGTGTGAAGTTGGACATGTAAAAGTATTATGGTTAGATGCTTAAATTATTGTAAATGAGTTGATAAATTCTGCACTTTATGGTGCACATTGAATGTAATTGTAAACTGCCAAAATGACCCATAATGTGTTGTGGATTATGTTTAGGTTATGGTACAACCAGAATTGGCTTGAATGTTAAGGTTGGTAAGTGTTAAAAGTGATGCTTGATGTGTAAGAAAGAAATGCAATAAGGCAGTTTGTGTTTTAGGCCTAGAACTTTAAGTGTGTGGCTCCAATTGGTATGAAACCAATTGGAGGTGAAACTAGGCACAAAATGTGCCAACTTTCATGAAGGAATCTTGCCAAAATTATGCTTGCAAGGTAGCTTGAAAAATGACCAAATTCGGATTAAGTGCAAATTGAGGCCTGAAAATTTGACCATTTGGACAGCAGTTAGTGTTTTGGCCATAACTCACTCAAAACAGGTCCAATTTACCTGAAATTTTGACCATGAATAGCTAAAACCCATATCTACAAGTCTTATAAAAACACCAAAGCCCAGAAATGACCATAAGCAAGTCAAACAGCTTGCACAATTTTGGGTCCAAAAACTGGGCGAACCAAAAGTGACCTAAAGTGACCAATTTTGATGCATTTAGACTAGCAATAGTAAAATGACCATAACTTAGACTACATAACTCAGAATGACCTGAAATTTTGACCCGCGTGCAATAAGACATAGATCTACAAGTTTGTAGTTTTGACCGAAACCCGAAAACCAAGGAAACTAGGTCATCCGGCTAGGTCAAACTAGTATCCCAGAATCCAGCAAATTGAAAGAAAATGCAAGATACATGGAAATGAATTTGGTAACATGTACCAACCCTAAAAGTCTACGAATGTGACATATTAGTAACATTAAAACCTAATTTACCTAGAACGCATCGAGGGTCGACATATTAGGTTGACTAAGCAAATAATAGAATTCAGTGAGTTACTTATCAAGCATTATCGTTAGAGACAGTTTAAATGAGTACTGAAACACTTCAAATTGTGTTTCTCAGTTAGCAAAGACTCAGGGAAAGGGAAGGAAACACTGAGTCAAGGCCAGGACACAGTTATTAGAGGTTTGTGCACAACAGTTATTTCTTTTGAATTTTTCAATTGAAATAAATTATGACTATTTGTATACTATTGTTTTCAATTATGGAAATGTATCTGGATGGATACTTATTGCTTGAAAAGCATTGTAAATAGCTTGAAACTGTGGAAAAATTGATTGAGTGTGATTTGTGAAAATTTGAAGTTAATTATGAATTGTGTTGCCATTTTGTGAATGAATTTATGACTTTAGAATTTTATTGGATTCTCACGAATCATTTGAATACAATGTTTGGAATTGATTTTGTGTTCACACTGAGCATGACTGTATCATATCAATCCTTCTCCATTTATGGGGTTGTGATCGTTTATTTTCCTTCTCCATTTATGGAGTCATGATCGTTTATTTTTCTCCCTCTCTAGTTTACTAGTTGAGGTGATCGGATGAGTACTCATTATATAGCTAGGTCCCTTCCTCATTGATTTCAATTAGTGGGATTGTGATTGCTTTGTCGTGTGTACAACGCACATTGATCGAAAATTTTGTGTCATGGCTTAAGTTGTGAATGAATTGGCAACACTGTATTCTTAAATTATTCGACTAAACTGTGTTATTATGCGATTTGATAATTTGTGAAATGGAGTTTAAATTCTTATTGACATTCACTGTCTTTTGAATTTAACCATGTTTTGACTATTGAGATTTATCGTGATATTGTGAATTGGAGTTTAAATTCTTATTGACATTCACTGTCTTTTGAATTTAACCATGTTTTGACTATTAAGATTTATTGTGATATTGTGAATTAGAGTTTAAATTCTTATTGACATTCACTGTCTTTTGAATTTAACTATGTTTTGATTACTAAGATTTAATGTGATATTGTGTTAAATTCCTTATGACATTCATTGTCTTGAATTTAACTATGATTTTATGTATCCATCATTTATATGATTTATGAAAATTGATTTAAACTTATATTTGTTAATGTTGTGCACCACTGAGACATTGTCTCAGCGATAGTTTTCCATTCTTTATCGCAGTAGACAGATGGGCAGAGCGTGCGAACTAAATTTGCTAGTGCATTCAGCGAGAGATCATCGGGTATATTGAGTATACCACATTTCGCATTTTGTACTGTAATGTATGTTCACTGTATGTATATATTGTTCTTGGTTTTGAGCAGTTGTAAATTAAAATTGTACATTGAAGTTGTAAAGTAAATTATGAGTATTTTGACTTGTAAAAATTATATTATCTTTCTTTTATCTCAGTCTTTGAAAAATTATTATAGATTTGAGTTGAAAAAGAAATTGTGTTGTTTAACTGTTGAAGTGGTGATTTGGAAATATATTGAAGTGCTTTTTACAGGTTTTTCTGAAGAACTGTTTTATCCAAAATACAGATGGCACTGTGCTAAAATTTTTACAGAACTTACTAATAGTCTAAATGTGTTAACTGTTTCAAGTCAGTTCACAAAAGGTTTTTAACACCTGTAAATAGTGCTCACCACTGTAAAAAGAAGTAAGAAAAGTTTTTAAAATCCCTTGTAGTGTATTTAATGGGTTATCAGTAGACGGAGTTGGTAATTCATTAGGTATGCTACGGGATCATGTTATGCCTTACAGAGGGGTAGGGTGTGACAAACGTAGCGTTATTTGAAATTGAATTTGTTTGTAAATTAAATTCTCAATAATAAATTAATTTTAGTCATCTGGTAAATATCATTTAAATAATTAGCAACCCCATAGATAGGAATTACTTGTGCATGAAAATTATGTGTAAACAACAATCCTTTTGTGAATTACTTGCGTGTGTAGGATTAGAATTGCATTTTTAGGATAAAGTTTAATAAAGGAATAATAAACAAGACTTCTAGAAATATTAGTACAGGATTAGTACTTGAATTAACGAGGTTAGACCAGGCGTAAGGGGTGCCTAACACCTTCCCCTTACGTACCCACTATCCCGAACCTAGACATTGGGCTATGGGAATGACGGTTGTGGAAACTCTGCAAGGAGTAAGTTGCCATCCATGACCCTCGGAAGAAATACTAAATATGTCCCGGTTATTACCCGGGTGGCGACTCTTGTCTCTCTATGCCTTCGTGGCATAAATCCTTAGTACCGTGGTAGTGTTATGGGAAGACGGTACTTACTAGTGGTTTGATGTAACACCCCTATGTTCGGTAGTGCGTTCTACTGCTCCGGTGACCAGTGTTGTCTGGACAGCTAGGATGCCTAGAACTATATTTTATATGAGGGAGGAGACATAAAATAATAAAATACAAGAAAAGAAAATACAAGAAAAACTAAGGAAAAATAGTAGCAAAGAAATGTAACCAAGTTAAGCGAGTCGAGAACCCTAGCGATGGATGACCGCACCGGGAAGTCACGGCGTGGACCGTTGACTAGCCCTGGACTGCGGGGAACCCTGGAAAATATTTATAGGACTTAAAGAGACATTAATTGAAGTATAAATATCATTAGAAATATCAAGGAAATATTAAATAATTAGTACAAAGAAAAGTGAGAAATCGAAAAACAGACAAAACCCGGTGTTACCGAAAAATCGGGAATGTGACCCGAACAGGGGCATTATGGTCATTTGACATCCCGAAGTGTCTTTTGACCTAAATTTCCATTAAAAATAAATAATATTACACTTGGAAAATATAATGAAAAATTAAATTGGTGGTACCTAAAGTAAATAACAAAAATTAAGGGTTTAATGTGGAATAAATGGGAGTTAAACATATAATATGATTTATTTGTGTAAGTGGACCACTAAAGAATAAATTAAAAGCTAAATGGGGCAGGTGTAAGTCCATTACACAATCTGCACTTCATCTTCTCCAAATCCTCTCATCCATGCTGAATTGAGAAGATTGGAAAACTCCATTGCCATTTTGCCTTCAAGCTCCATTAACCCCCTCATTTCACTTCTAATCACCTAAGTGGCTTTATTAAGTTTTATCTCCACATCATAAGGAAGAGTTAGGTACCAAAATCAAGAAGTTTAGTGAAGGTTTAGCAAGTCCCAACAATAGGTAAGTTTGAGATTTTGAATATTTCTTTGATAAAATTTGTATACATGTTATGGGTGTTTGCTTTGTGAAGGAATTTTTAAGTTTTGAGGAGTTCTTGATATGTCCAATTTTGGACAGCCATGGAGTTCTATATTTGATGAAGTATTCTTACATATATTTGATGTGGATTCATGTTGAGTAGGGTGATTAATGTCCTAGTAAGTTAATTCCATGTATATATGTGGTGATTGTGCAATTGGGATGGAAGTTGACGAATTGTGGGACACTTTGACATTGTGGAGCATTTCGGCAGCTTTGGGACTCTTTGATGAATGTTGAATTCATGGAGATATTGGATAAATTATGATATTGAGGATTGATGAATATGTATGTAAATTGATTATGTAAAGTGTATGTAAGAATTAGAAATGTTCATGTGTATGTATTGTTTTATTTGGACTTTGTGAATTAGAGCTTTAATTGGTGTGTTAAGGATGTTTGTAATTTGCCCAAAGTGACTTTAAAGTGAAGTGGTATATGGTTTGGTAATGTACCAAAGCAGAATTGGGTTGAGGAGTGGATTTATGGTAAGGTAAATGTGTAATTGCTACATGTTTAAGCAATGTAATTAAGGGCAGTGTGCATTTTAACCTATAAAACTAAATGTGTAACTCCAATTGGTATGAGACCAATTGGAGGTGAAACTAGGCACAAAATGTGCCAACTTTCATTGAGAAAGCATACCAAAATTCTACTTGCAATGTAGCATGAAAAATGACCAATTCGGATTAAGTGCAAATGAGGCCTGAAAATTGACCAATTGGGCAGCAGTTAGTATTTAGGCCATAACTCACTCAAAACAGGTCCAATTGACCTGAAATTTTAACCATGAATAGTTAAGACCCATACCTACAAGTATCATGAAGACACCAAGCCCAGAAATGACCATAAGCAAGTCAAACAGCTTGCACAAGTTCGGGTCCAAAAACTGGCCGATCCAAAGTTGACCAAAATTGACCTAAAATGACATAATTTGATGCCATTTGACCAGCAATAGTAAAATGACCATAACTTGGTCTACATAACTCAGAATGACCTAAAATTTGCCCTGTGTTCCATAAGACATAGATCTACAAGTTTGTAGTTTTGATCGAAACCCGAAAACTGAGGGAACTAGGTCGTCCGGCTAGGTCAAACTAGTATCCCGGAATCCAGCAAGTTGCAATAAAATGCACTAAACAAGGAAATGAAATTGGTAACATGTACCAACCCTAAAAGACTATCGAATGTGACATATTAGTGACACTAAAACCTAATTTACCTAGAACGCATCGAGGGTCGATATATTAGGTGATTAAGCAGATAATAGCTTTCAGTGAATTACTTATCAAGCATTATCGATAGAGACAATTTAGTTTAGTACTGAAACACTTCAAATTGTGTTTCTCAGTTACCAAAGACTCAGGAAAAGGGAAGGAAACACTGAGTCCAGACCAAGAGATAGTTATAAGAGGTTTTTGCACAACAACTATTTCATTTGAATTTTTCAATTGAAATGAATTATGACTATTTATACATTATTGTTTTAAATTGTGGAAATGTGTTTGAATGGATATTTATTGCTTGAAAAGCATTGTAAATGATTTGAAAACTATGAGAAATTATTTGAATGATATTGATCGATACTTGTTGATTGAAAAGTATTGGAAATGGTTTGAAACCACAGCTATCATGTATATTGATTGTATTCCTCGCTAGCTTGTCTAGTGGGACGAATTGAATTCCCTCTCTAGCTAAAGTGTTGAGGTGTGTGCCTGTTGAGGACAAATTGGATGAGTACTCATATTTTTGCTAGCTAGCTATGTTATTCCTCATTAGTCATCGACTTTTGGGACAAATTGAATACCTCATTAGCCATTGGCTTTTGGGACGAATTGAACTTTGGAACATGATTAAGCTGTGTGTGATTTATTGATTTGTATTATGAGATTGTGAAATGGAGTTAAATCCTTATTGACATTCACTGTCTTTTGAAGTTAAATATGTTTTGATCTATGAGATTTATTGCGATATTGTGTTAAATTCATTCTGACACTCATTGTCTTGAATTTAACTATGATTTTACATATCCATTATTTATATGATTTATGAATTGTGATTTAAATTGTATTTGGTTAATGTTGTGCACCACTGAGACATTGTCTCAGCGATAGCTTTTTATTGCTGTCGCAGGTAGACAGACAGACAGACAGGGCAGCAGACTAGGCTGCTAGTACCTCCAGCGAGAGATTACCGGGTATAATGAGTATACCAACATTTTGCATTTTGTACTGTAATGTATGACCACTGTATGTACGTATTGTTTTTGGTTTTGAGCAGTTGTAAATTAAAATTGTACATTGAAGTTGTAAAATAATTATGAGTTATTTTGGCTTGTAAAAATTGTATTATATTTCTTGTATCGCAGTCTTTGAAAAATCACTGTGGATTTGAGTTGAGAAACATGTTCTGTTGAGAAATATGTTGGAGTTGAGATTTGGAAAAATATTGAAGTGCTTTTCTGAGTTTTACAAGAAGCTATTTAATCCAAAATATAGATGGCACTCTGCTAAAATTTTTACAGAAATTCCAAATAATTCAAATGTGTTAGTTCTATCACTTCAGTTCAAAAAGGTTTTTAACACCTGTAAATAGTGCTCATCACTGTAAAAGAAGTAAGAAAAGTTTTTAAAATCCCTTGTAGTATATTTAATGAGTTATCAGTAGACGGAGTTGGTAATTCATTAGGTATACTACGGGATCATGTTATGCCTTACAGAGGGGTAGGGTGTGACATTTGATTTTATTAGGATTGTATGAAGTGCATGTCTAGGAAATGCTGTCTAAGGAGGTGGTACTTAAGTGAGACCATTGTGACTCCACCATCTTTCCTGGGCATTACCTGGTGCATTTTATATAATTTTAATGGATGATATTTCGCCTCACGCCCCCACCCCTACAGTTTGGCGACTCCATTGGGGACTAAATGGATAATTACTCCAACATGTTTCTATTAGTCTAATATTATTCCTTTGTTAAACTTTTTGCATTGCACTACACTATTACACGGATCACCCTTACCCTTTCAGCCTCGTTAGTACTAGCCAAGGAGACCATGGTTCTACTCGAGCTATGACGAATTGGTGAATGCTAGCACCCCATGCCCGTACCTTCGAGTATATAAAAGAGCCACAACTCCGGCCGTTGTGCTTAATGGACAAGCTCTCGCATGGGTGACTCTTTTCCTACCCAATGAAGCCCATGAGCCATAGATTTTAACCTTAGGTACCCCATAGATTTTTGTTGTGCTAGATTTGTAACCTTACTGTTCAATCCATAAGTTCTAGTGGTAGTTGAGATGAACCTAGGCCTATGCATAGGCCCAATGTGTGTATTTCAAAACCCATGTTAAGCAAGAGGATGCTTACTTATGGTTAAACTTTAAGGATATAAATCCTTTATTTGTGAGGGAAGGATTGTCCTGGACCATCCCCTGTTGGTGTGTCCAGTGTACCATAGCCTAGGATATAATTTTTTCCCTGCACGTGAGAGTTGAAGGTATAAGGGGGCGAAGATTCAGTTCTAGAGATTTTTTTTTTCGGTTTTGAGTCAATCTTTGGTCCGATTTTAGTTCAGTTTATATGGTCTAGTTTTGGTTCAGTTTCCGTTTTATTGGTATGGTTCAGTTTCATTTTATAAAAGTAAAGGCGAAAAAAAAAAAAAAAGAAGAAAATGGTCCATTCATGTACATAGCATGCTTAGGTTGACCATTAAATCCTATTTTTTTTTTAGCAAACATAGCCTCAAAACACAACAAAGAGACTTCCAATCAAGTCACTTAGGTTAGGGAAGGGAAGAGACTAGTAAGGATTTCACCTGCACTACTTAAGATGGAAGAAACTATGGCCGTGCTTGATGAAATATTGAATGCCAAGATGTTTGTGCTAGAAGAGACAATTGTGGTCAACTTTAGAAAGAGGCCCCAAGGTAGGCCAATTAAGTGGCATTAAAGTTATTGAGGTTCAAATTATGTCTCACATCACAAGGAGATTTTTTTCCAATTCAGCTAACCCTTATCCGAAGTTTTGGAGTGTCCCAAAGTTCAAGACCTCCTATAGCTCTTAGCACCCAGACCACTACCAAATCCACTCTCACCTAGCTATGATATCAACCAATGTTGCCGGTTCTACCAAGCCCACAGTCATGACACCGACTAATGCTTTCAACTTAAGTATGATATCTGAGACCTAATTGATGCCAAAAGGATAATTGACCTAGAAAATTAACCTAAAAGCCCCATGCCTAGCCAAAATTTCCACCTACACCAGGTCTCTACATGATCTCCATCACCCCAAATAACCGTAACAGAATTATTGACTTTATCCAACCCATCCAAAAGCCCAATGAACCTCAGTCCATAATGGTTGTTGACATTTGTGATAATTCTAGCTATGATGAGGGTCCTTTGGATGTCTGGACTAATTCTGATGAGGAAATAGTTACATTACAACTAGATGGTTCAGTTCCACTAGTGTTTGATTTTCAAGTTGTTGAGATCTATAAAAACTAGATGGATCTAAAAATGGCTACTATGAAGAAAGGGATAAAGTTTTTTCTTAGCATAGGCCTAGAAGAAAGTATAGATGGTCTGGTGACTTTCTTGAAGATGAAAGGGCAGATTACAAGTCATGGTTTGGGCTATGAGCCAACAGAAAAGGAAGAAGAGCCAAAGCCTCCTAAGTTCTTGAAAGCAGGGGCAATTACCTTGACATATGATTAGGGGTTACCACATGTGAAAGAGCTAAAGCAAAAAATCAGCACCATTGATCTAAGGATTGCATGAAAAGCCAAACACTTAAAGATACACCGCTATGTTTTAGTCTATCTTTTGTAATGCTCACAGTAGTGATATTGATGTTTCCAATTCTGATGTACTTGATAAAGATTTCAAGGCAAAGATCAATAATATTCCCAGTCCTTCTGCTTACTTGTTTGATGTTTATTCTAATGGGCATATGCATGGCATTCATAATCATTTAGAATCTATTTTTGTTAATGCATCAAAATCAATCTCTATTAATTTGGGTACACCAAATAATCCTAAAGACATTAAGTTAGCTGAAGATTTAACCTAAGAAAAAAGAGATAAATTTATAGCCTTATTAACAAAGTACTAAGAAGCACATACCTCAAGCTTAAAATTAGATGGTCGATTCCCAAGCCAAGCTAGTGTTCCCATAGGAAAAGAATGATCAAAAGTTGACTTAGCTAGTTATCCTAATGAGGAGTAAAATTTCATGCTATGAAGGATTAATAGTAGCACATGTGGACCTAAAGAGAGAAGGAAAATGATATGAAGACATAAGGAGGTCTCTGGAAGTGAGAGAATACTCGCAATAAGCCTACAAAAGAGATAGAGCAATAATTCATAGATTAGCCACTCAATTTACTTTAGCTGGGGGGCAATTCTACAAACTCTTATGTGTGATAGAAAAATAGGCTGAGCAAATAATGAAAGAAGTACATGCAGGAATGTGTGGTCCCCATATAAATGGAAAGGTTCTAGTTGGAAAGAAAAAAAAAATGTTTGAAACATATAAGGATTGGATTGAAAAACTCCTTTATGTTCTTTAAGGTTATCATAGTACTACAAGGACATCCACGAGGGCAACCCCATTCTCTTTAGTGTATTGGACTAAAGTAGTACTATCCATTAAGCAAGAGGTCAAATCCTTAAGAGTGATGCTAGAAGCTAAGATCCTAGAAAATGAGTAGACCTAGAAGAGATATGAGGAACTAGCTTTGATTGATGAAAAGAGGATGTGAGCCTTGTATCGTATGCAGGCTTATCAAAGGAAGATAACTAGAGCCTTCAATGAAAAGGTGAAGCCAAGAAAGATCAAATTGGGAAACATGGTTTTGAAACAAGCTCGGCCCGTCCCTTTTGATTTAAGAGGAAAGTTTAACCCAAGCTAGGATGGTCCATACATAGTCAAAAAGATCTTGCTACTGTAAGAATATCAGACCTGGATAGGAATGAATTTCAAGAACCAATCAATTTAGACAGGCTTAAATGGTACTTTCTGTGAGACAGGCCCGCTAGGCTGAAAACCTGCAAAAGGCGGTCTAAGCAAAAGTAAGGGTCAAAGAAAAAAGGAAAAGAAAAGAAAAATGCTAGATTGAAAATCTGCAAAAGGTGGTTTAGGCAAAAGGAGAGATGAGAGAAGATCTGGATGGAAAACTTGAAAAGGCCATTCAGCAGGTTATGAGCTTATTTCTAACTTTGGAAGGTTAAAAATTTGGTAAAACTAAATGTAAGAGGGAGTAATGGTGTACCTAAAAAAATAAAGAAAATTTTATTGCATTAACCAGGAATAGGTTTTATTTAATTATGACTGTGAATGTTTGTGCCTTGAGGGATACATCAAAAGATTAAGTAATTGAACTGCATTGTTTTGATTTAACCTATTGTCTTGTGAGCATGATAGAATAGGTGCTTGATATGAATATCCTGGTGATTGTCTAATTTCAAAAAAAAAAAAAGAGAAAAAGAACAAGAAAAAGAAAAGAAAAAAGAAAGCTCGCTAAGTGGAAAACCCGAAAGGGCCGCTTAGGCAAAAGTTAGAGCAAGCCTGCTGAGATGAAAACTCAAAAGAGCATTTTAGGCAAAAGTTAGAGCAAGCCTGCTGAGATGAAAACTCGAAAGAGCATTTTAGGCAAAAGTTAGGGCACAAAGAATTGAGTTCATGGAAGATAAAGGAGTCAAGGCAGAAAAAGTTTTGAAATAGCTGTAGAATAATGAAGCATGGGGGAGAGAAGAAAAAGAAAAAGAAAAATCATAAGGAAATTGTATTGTGACCTTAAGGAAGTCTTTTTTTGGTGAACAATTCTTCTAAAAAGCTTTGAGACTATAAGAAAGTTTTTGCAAAAAGAGGTCCCCCAGAGGACTAAATTTTTTTTAGAATCTTTAGTAAAATCAGCATGCCCATGATAGGAAGTAGCATACAGGAAACATAAAAATCAGAGAGAATTTTGAGACACAATCATTCTAAATTTTTCAAATCATGACAGATATTTTGGTAAGTCCTTAGACGTTGTTTAGGGCGCATGACGTAGTTGTGTAAGGCATAGAAGAACATGCTTCAACGTGTCACCTGTGGGTGTGTAAGGCGTAGAATAACATGCATCACCACAGTTTCAATTGTTGAACTACGAGGGGGTCTGATTCTTCCTCAGGATAGCGAGGGGGATACGTAGGTAGTTTAGGACCGCGGTCCTAAATACGAACCCACAACATTTCATGACAGATATTTTTTGGTAAGTCCTTAAACGTTGTTTAGGGCATATGGCATAGTTGTGTAAGGCGTAGAAGAACATGCATCAACATGTCACCTGTAGGTGTGTAAGGCATAGAAGAACATGCATCACCACAGTTTCAAGCATCGAACTACAAGGGGGTCTGATTCTTCCTCAAGATAGTGAGGGGGATACATAGGTAGTTTAGAACCGCGGTCCTAAATACGAACCCACAACATTTCATGACAAATGTTTTTTGGTAAGTCCTTAGACGTTGTTTAGGGCACATGGCATAGTTGTGTAAGGCGTAGAAGAACACGCATCAACATGTCACCTGTAGGTGTGTAAGGCATAGAAGAACATGCATCACCACAATTTCAAGTGTCGAACAACGAGTGGGTCTGATTCTTCCTTAGGATAGCGAGGGGGATACATAGGTAGTTTAGGACTGCGGTCCTAAATACGAATATACAACATTTCAAATCACACAGTTGTTGTTGTCATGAGACCGTAGCTAGTCTCATGACACAGAGTGTATCGACAGAGCAAGATGCACTCAATTTTCACATGACATTGTTATCACTGTTATAAGACCATAGCTAGTCTTATGACGCAGAGTGTATCGACAGAGCAAGATACACTCATTTTTCGCATGACACAGTTATTACTGTTATGAGACCGTAGCTAGTCTCATAACATAGAGTATGTCGATCGAGCAAGATATACTTGATCCTCATAGCCAATGTTTCATAGTTATTAGAAATTTGAGTTTCACTTTGATGAAACTTAAGCAATGCTTTCGCATTGATTTCAACTTTCGCCAAAGTGGGGGGCAAACTGTAGACCCTTATTTTGTGATTAGTATGTGCATTGAGGCCGTGGGAAACCCGATGATGAAAAATTATATGACTGTAAGATGTAATTTGAGGCATGGAGCTGAATTATTAATTCCGTGGCATGATCTTGAAAAAATAAAAATAATAATAAAGTTTTGGGAAAATTAATTTAATTAAATTTAAATAAAATTTTATTTTATTTAAATTTAATATAGGTAGTTCTTAAATAGATCTAATTAAGTTTGATTGGGCTCCATGGGCCTAAGAAAGCCTAGTTGGGAATTTTAAATGGGACTCATTTAGTTATTTTCTAAAAATTATAATAACAAAATATCTCTCTCCTCCTTGGCCCCACTCTCTTCCTCACTCCCTATTGGTGTCACCCCCTTTCCCTCTCTTTCTATTGGTTGGAACACCTCACCCATATTCCAGTCTCATTCAAATTCATCAATCCTAGTCATTTAAGTTATCTGAATTTTATCACACTAGGGCTCCAAACCCTACCACACCTCTTCCTCACTCCCTATTGGTGCTTTCCATTTTTTTCTGTCTTCCTATTGGTTGAAACACCTCACCCATATCCCAGTCTTATTCAAATTCTGCAATCTTAGTTGTTTAAGTCTTTATCACACTAAGACTCCAAACCCTATCACACCTCTCTCCAAAAACACTATAAATACCCTACTACAGAAGAGAAAAAAGGGGGGAGGATGGGAGCAAAGAGGAAGAGAAAATTTAGAGATATAGGAAATTTAGAGAATTTCAATACTCTTTGAGTTCTTCCATATTTTTTCTTTTCTTTAAGAAGATTTTCATACAAGATTTCTGGAAGGTCAGTTTTTATTGTTTTCTTTTCAAGATCTATGCCACACAATATTTTAATTCTATGCTCCTTGTCTTCAATTTATTTTATATGTTCATATTGATCATGTAATCATGTTTAATTTGAGGGGATACACAACTATGCACATGTTTAGTTTCTGTCTCTCATATTTTTATTATTTTTCTTTATCTTCTGAATCTGTAAAAAATTTGTAAAAATTATATTCATATTCTACACGAAATTCCATTAATTTTAGGCTCAAGAATCACTAAAAAAGCTTTAATATTTTGTAAGTTATGGCTGTTTGAAGTTAGGGTTCCTGTAAAATCTGATTTGCAGGATATCCGACTTATGGAGCATGTCACACCCTACCCCTCTGTAAGGCATAACATGATCCCGTAGTATACCTAATGAATTACAAACTCCGTCTACTGATAACCCATTAAATACACTACAAGGGATTTTCAAAACTTTTCTTACTTCTTTTACAGTGGTGAGCACTATTTACAGGTGTTAAAATCTTTTGGTAGTGATAGAATTGACACATTTGAATTATTTGGAATTTCTGTAAAAATTTTGGCAGAGTGCCCTCTGTATTTTGGATAAAGCAGTTCTTGAAAACACAAAAAAGTACTTCAATATGTATTTGCAAATCTCAACTCCAACATATTTCTCAACACAACATTTTTCTCAACTCAAATCCGCAGTGATTTTTCAAAGACTGAGATACTAGAAATATAATACAAAACTATTCAAGTAAATGAAATCTCAAATTTACATTTACAATAATTTACATTTAATTACATACCAAAATATTTTACAAGAGTTTCTATACAACTGCTCAAATACTTTACATACATATTATTACATGCATACATCAAAACCTATGTACATGGGTATATCTATCATATACCTGGAGCTGATATGAATATATCTTCAAGGAAATTTACTTACTGCTTTATGCTTTTCTTACCTGCGACAGCATACAAAGCTATCGCTGAGTGGTGAACTCAGTGGTGCACAACTATAATTTAAAACATAGTACAATATACATTGACAAAATTTACAGTAAATAAATTGGGAATCTGAATACTCATCAAATTTCAAAACTCAAAATATTCGTTGCCAATAATGTAAATCATTTGTATAAATAACTTTGATCACAAAATTCAATTTATCAAATCATGACTAACCATTTAAGTAATTCAACAAAATCAATTATACATAAACCATAATTGAAATCACAATTTCTTACCATTCAAAAGCCATTCTGTATCTCAAAAATCAATCTTTATCTCACTAATATGCAAGACTAATCCGAAAGGGCCATATTCGATGTGATTCTAACTCCCTATGGTCGGGGAGGTCGAATCAGATTCTAACTCCCTTTGGTCGGGGAGGTCGAATCATCGTGCACAGTACCATCACAATAATGAATCTTCCGCAATGGCCATAACGATAAAATAAACTTAGATCTAACCTCAAATCAGAGGAAAATCTAAGCCTGTGCACGTACCATGGTAATCAAAACACAACTAACTCCATTATCTTCTCAAAAAATGAGAGAGACGGGTAATAACCTAGTCAAGCATCTATAGTGAGATATAAAACAATATTACAATCCATTTAGTGAGCAAAAATCACAATATAATTCGATTCAAAGTCAATTCTAATATCCAATAATTTTTATGCTCATCACAATTCAAATCATAAATTTGCATTTTTCCATGAAAATTACCTTCACAATTCAAAACATGTTCTATCACAATTTTCCAAAACATAATTTGTTCAATCCATAACAATGCTTAATACTTGTGGAAATACCATTTCACAAAGCTGAATTCATACATACTATAACAATTTTCAATAATCATTGAATTAAATCCAATGCTTGTTAAACATAATACATAAGAAAAATATGTCATTTAATCATATGAAATATTCAAAGTAAAATCAGTTAAAAACTAGTTGTGCACAAACCTCTGATAATTGTCTCACAGTCCGGACTCGGTGTTTCCTTCCCTTTTCTGAGTCTTTGGTAATCGAAACACAATTTGAAGTGTTTCAGTACTAAATTAAACTGTCTCTAACGATAATGTTCGATAAGTAATTCACTGAAGGCTATTATTTGCTCAATTACCTAATATACCGACCCTCGATGCGTTTAAGGTAAATTAGGTTTTGGTGTCCTTAATATGTCACATTCGATAGGGTTTTAGGGTCGGTACGTTTTACCAAACTCATTTCCTTGTTTAGTGCATTTTCTTGCAATTTGCTGGATTCCGGGATACTAGTTTGACCTAACCGGACGACCTAGTTCCCTTGGTTTTCGGGTTTTGGTCAAAACTACAAACTTGTAGATCTATGTCTTATTGCATGCAGGGCAAAATTTCAGGTCATTCCGAGTTAAGTAGACCAAGTTATGGTCATTATACTATTGCTGGTCAATTAATATCAAATTAGGTCAATTTTAGGTCAATTTGGTCAACTTTGGTTCGGCCAGTTTTTGGACCCGAAATTGTGCAAGCTGTTTGACTTGCTAATGGTCATTTCTGGGCTTTGGTGTCTTCATAAGACTTGTAGGTATGGGTCTTAACTATTCATGGTTAAAATGTCAGGTCAATTGGACCTGTTTTGAGTGAGTTATGGCCTAAACACTCACTGCTGCCCAATTGGTCATTTTTCAGGTCCTAATTGTACCTAATCCGAATTGGTCATTTTCTTAGGTCACCTTGCAAGCAGAATTTTGGTATGTTTTCTCAATGAAAGTTGGCACATTTTGTGCCTAGTTCCACCTCCAATTGGTCTCATACCAATTGAGGTTACACATTTAAACTTATTGGCTAAAATGTACACTGCCCTTAGTTACTTTGCTTAAACACACATCAATCACACACTTACCTTGCAAATATGTTTACTTCCCTACCAAATCTGTTTTGGTACATTACCAAAAACATATTCCACTTTACATTAACATTACTTTGGGCAGATTACAATTATCCTCAACACACCAAATATAATTCACATTTACAAGTTCTAAGTACAATCACACACACACCTAACCATTACAAATCTTACATACACTTTACAATATCAATCTATATACATATCCATCAAACTTCTATGTCAATATTCTGCCACCACCTTCATGAACACACACATTTATTCAAGAATCCCCAAGCTGCCGAAATTCTCCCTCAATACCAAAGTGTCCTACAATCATCAATTTTTATCCAAGTGCAAAAATCACCTTATACATATGAAATATTTTACTAGGATATTAAATCACCATAACCAACATAATTCTCATCAGTTATATGTACAAATACTTCATCAATACATGAATACATGGCTGCCCAAAAATGGATATCTCAATAACTCTTCAAACTTAAAAATTTCCTTCACAAAACCAACACCCATAACATGTACACAAATTTTAACAAAGAAATCTTCAAAAATGCTAACTTACCTTATGGTTGGGACTTGTTAAACCTTCACCAAACTTCTTGATTTTAGTATCAAACCCTTCCTTGTGATGTGTAGACAATTTTTCATGAAGGAACCTAAGAGATTGGAGTTGAAATGGAGGGGTTGATGGAGCTTGCATGAAAATGGAAATGGAGGTTTTCTCTCCTCCTTCAATTCGGCTTGGATGATAAATGAAGAAGATGAAGTTGCTGCTGGATATAGTGGACTTACATTAGCCTCATTTTGTTTTTAATTTATTCCTTTAGTGGTCCACTTACTTGGACTAAATCATATAATATGTTTACATGTGTTATTTACACATTTTTCACTCCATTTTGGCTATTTGTATTAGGTACCACTGAACTAATTTTTCATTTTATTTTCTAAGTGTAATATTATTTATTTTTAATGGACATTTAGGTCAAAAGACAATTCGGGATGTCAAATGACCATAATGCCTCTGTTCGGGTTGCATTCAGATTTTTAGTAACAGGGTTTTGTCATTTTTCGATTTCTCACTTTTCTTTGTACTAATTGTTTAATTTTTCTTTGATCTTCTAATGATATTTATTCTTTAATAAGGGTCTATTTAAGTCCTAAAAATATTTTTCGTGGTTCCCATGATCCGGGAGCTAGTCAACGGTCCACTCGTGACTTCCGGTCTGATCACCATCGCTAGGATTCCCGGCTCGCTTAACTTGATCACATTTCTTTGCTATTATTTTTCCTTTGTTTTTCTTGTATTTTATTTTCTTGTATTTCATTATTTTATGTCTTCTCACTCATATCGAAGTGTAGTTCTAGGCATCCTAGCTGTCTGGACAACACTAGTCACCGAACGATGAGAACGCACTCTAGAACTTAGGGGTGTTACAATTCTCCCCCCCTTAAATAAATTTCGTCCACGAAATTTTACCTGGCATTAGTCTCTAAACAGCTGTGGGTGTTGTCTCCTCATATCCTCTTCATGTTCCCAAGTAGCTTCCTGGCCTGAATGATGGTTCCACAGCACTTTAACCAGGTGTATCTGTTTGTTCCTCAGCTGCTTCACCTCATATGCCAGAATTTTTTTGGGTTCTTCCTCATATGAAAGGTCTGGATTTACTTCAATCTCTTCAACTGATAGTACATGAGATGGGTCAGATCTGTACCTCCTTAACATGGACACATGGAAGACACTGTGTATCCTTGCTAGCTCTGGAGGTAATGCCAACCGATATGCCAAAGGACCCACTCTTTGTCACACCCTACCCCTCTTTAAGGCATAACATGATCCCGTAGTATACGTAATGAATTACCAACTCCGTCTACTGATAACCCATTAAATACACTACAAGGGATTTTTAAAACTTTTCTTACTTCTTTTACAGTGGTGAGCACTATTTACAGGTGTTAAAACCTTTTTGAACTGAAGTGATAGAATTGACACATTTGAATTATTTGGAATTTCTGTAAAAATTTTGGCAGAGTGCCCTCTGTATTTTGGATAAAACAGTTCTTCAGAAAACCTGTAAAAAGCACTTCAATATGTATTTGCAAATCTCAACTCCAACATATTTCTCGACACAACATTTTTCTCAACTCAAATCCGCAGTGATTTTTCAAAGACTGAGATACAAGAATTATAATACCAAACTATTAAAGTAAATGAAATCTCAAATTTACATTTACAATAATTTACATTTAATTACATACCAAAATATTTTACAAGAGTTTCTATACAACTGCTCAAATAATTTACATACATATTATTACATGCATACATCAAAACCTATGTACATGGGTATACCTATGATATACCTGGAGCTGATATGAATATATCTTCAAGGAAATTTACTTACTGCTCTATGCTTTTCTTACCTGCGACAGCATACAAAGCTATCGCTGAGTGGTGAACTCAGTGGTGCACAACTATAATTTAAAACATAGTACAATATACATTGACAAAATTTACAGTAAATAAATTGGGAATCTGAATACTCATCAAATTTCAAAACTCAAAATATTCGTTGCCAATAATGTAAATCATTTGTATAAATGACTTTGATCACAAAATTCAATTTATCAAATCATGACTAACCATTTAAGTAATTCAACAAAATCAATTATACATAAACCATAATTGAAATCACAATTTCTTACCATTCAAAAGCCATTCTGTATCTCAAAAATCAATCTTTATCTCACTAATATGCAAGACTAATCCGAAAGGGCCATATTCGATGTGATTCTAACTCCCTATGGTCGGGGAGGTCGAATCATTGTGCACAGTACCATCACAATAATGAATCTTCCGCAAGGGCCATAACGATAAAATAAACTTAGATCTAACCTCAAATCAGAGGAAAATCTAAGCCTGTGCACGTACCATGGTAATCAAAACACAACTAACTCCATTGTCTTCTCAAAAAATGAGAGAGACGGGTAATAACCTAGTCAAGCATCTATAGTGAGATATAAAACAATATTACAATCCATTTAGTGAGCAAAAATCACAATATAATTCGATTCAAAGTCAATTCTAATATCCAATAATTTTTATGCTCATCACAATTCAAATCATAAATTTGCATTTTTTCATGAAAATTACCTTCACAATTCAAAACATGTTCTATCACAATTTTCCAAAACATAATTTGTTCAATCCATAACAATGCTTAATACTTGTGGAAATACCATTTCACAAAGCTGAATTCATACATACTATAACAATTTTCAATAATCATTGAATTAAATCCAATGCTTGTTAAACATAATACATAAGAAAAATATGTCATTTAATCATATGAAATATTCAAAGTAAAATCAGTTAAAAACTAGTTGTGCACAAACCTCTGATAATTGTCTCCTGGTCTGGACTCAGTGTTTCCTTCCCTTTTCCTGAGTCTTTGGTAACTGAGAAATACAATTTGAAGTGTTTCAGTACTAAATTAAACTGTCTCTAACGATAATGTTCGATAAGTAATTCACTGAAGGCTATTATTTGCTCAATTACCTAATATACCGACCCTCGATGCGTTTAAGGTAAATTAGGTTTTGGTATCCTTAATATGTCACATTCGATAGGGTTTTAGGGTCGGTACGTTTTACCAAACTCATTTCCTTGTTTAGTGCATTTTCTTGCAATTTGCTGGATTCCGGGATACTAGTTTGACCTAACCGGACGACCTAGTTTCCTCGGTTTTCGGGTTTTGGTCAAAACTACAAACTTGTAGATCTATGTCTTATTGCACGCGGGGCAAAATTTCAGGTCATTCCGAGTTAAGTAGACCAAGTTATGGTCATTATACTATTGCTGGTCAATTAATATCAAATTAGGTCAATTTTAGGTCAATTTGGTCAACTTTGGTTCGGCCAGTTTTTGGACCCAAACTTGTGCAAGCTGTTTGACTTGCTTATAGTCATTTCTGGGCTTTGGTGTCTTCATAAGACTTGTAGGTATGGGTCTTAAGTATTCATGGTTAAAATTTCAGGTCAATTGGACCTGTTTTGAGTGAGTTATGGCCTAAACACTCACTGCTGCCCAATTGGTCATTTTTCAGGTCCTAATTGTACCTAATCCGAATTGGTCATTTTCTCAGGTTACCTTGCAAGCAGAATTTTGGTATGTTTTCTCAATGAAAGTTGGCACATTTTGTGCCTAGTTCCACCTCCAATTGGTCTCATACCAATTGAGGTTACACATTTAAACTTATTGGCTAAAATGTACACTGCCCTTAGTTACCTTGCTTAAACACATATCAATCACACACTTACCTTGCAAATATGTTTACTTCCCTACCAAATCTGTTTTGGTACATTACCAAAAACATATTCCACTTTACATTAACATTACTTTGGGCAGATTACAATTATCCTCAACACACCAAATATAATTCACATTTACAAGTTCTAAGTACAATCACACACACACCTAACCATTACAAATCTTACATACACTTTACAATATCAATCTATATACATATCCATCAAACTTCTATGTCAATATTCTGCCACCACCTTCATGAACACACACATTTATTCAAGAATCCCCAAGCTGCCGAAATTCTTCCTCAATACCAAAGTGTCCTACAATCATCAATGTTCATCCAAGTGCAAAAATCACCTTATACATATGAAATATTTTACTAGGATATTAAATCACCATAACCAACATAATTCTCATCAATTATATGTACAAATACTTCATCAATACATGAATACATGGCTGCCCAAAAATGGATATCTCAATAACTCTTCAAACTTAAAAATTTCCTTCACAAAACCAACACCCATAACATGTACACAAATTTTAACAAAGAAATCTTCAAAAATGCTAACTTACCTTATGGTTGGGACTTGTTAAACCTTCACCAAACTTCTTGATTTTAGTATCAAACCCTTCCTTGTGATGTGTAGACAATTTTTCATGAAGGAACCTAAGAGATTGGAGTTGAAATGGAGGGGTTGATGGAGCTTGCATGAAAATGGAAATGGAGGTTTTCTCTCCTCCTTCAATTCGGCTTGGATGATAAATGAAGAAGATGAAGTTGCTGCTGGATATAGTGGACTTACATCAGCCTCATTTTGTGTTTAATTTATTCCTTTAGTGGTCCACTTACTTGGACTAAATCATATAATATGTTTACATGTGTTATTTACACATTTTTCACTCCATTTTGGCTATTTGTATTAGGTACCACTAAACTAATTTTTCATTTTATTTTCTAAGTGTAATATTATTTATTTTTAATGGAAATTTAGGTTAAAAGACAATTCGGGATGTCAAATGACCATAATGCCCCTGTTCGGGTTGCATTCCCAATTTTTCGGTAACACCGGGTTTTGTCTGTTTTTCGATTTCTCACTTTTCTTTGTACTAATTATTTAATTTTTCTTTGATCTTTCTATTGATATTTATTATTCAATAAGGGTCTATTTAAGTCCTAAAAATATTTTCGGGGTTCCATGATCAGGAGCTAGTCAACGGTCCACGCTTGTGACTTCCGGTCTGATCACCATCGCTAGGTTTCCGGGTCGCTTAACTTGATCACATTTCTTTGCTATTATTTTTCCTTTGTTTTTCTTGTATATTTTTTTCTTGTATTTCATTATTTTATGTCTTCTCACTCATATCGAAGTGTAGTTCTAGGCATCCTAGCTGTCCGGACAACACTGGTCACCGGAACAGTAGAACGCACTACCTAACTTAGGGGTGTTACAGAGCCCATATCTCCCTTGTTCCTTAATATTTTGGTGCAAATCTAGTGTCTAAAATTAACTTCAGAATCTTATGAATCTTTTCCAATTGGCTTTGCATTCATATCTATTGTGGTTAATAAGTTATGAATTTTACAAAAAAGTAGTACGATTCTATCACTGAGAAAAGTTATGATTTATGTAAACCATTCGGCTAGGGTTTTGTTTAATTTATAAATTTTATGATCTTTTATGATATGTAGGCTATCTTCTGTAACTTTTTTATGATTTTTAGGCATGTATAACTATTTTTAAAAAATTGGATTTCTTGCTACCGTTAATCTGCCAGAATTTAGAAATTGTATATTTATGCATGTTCTTGTATTTTCTTGGATTTTAATTGATATTTGATCTATTTTTCTGTGTTCTTTTAATTCAAGAAGTGTTATGAAGTGTTTGGATCATGTTAGAAGACTTAGACTATTAGGTAGTTGTAACTAATTTGGAGTCTTAACCCTTTAGGAGACTAGAGTTAGAATCCAATGTAAATTGTTATTAATATTTTATTTATTTCTTTTATTTTCTTTAGTTTCTTTATTTTTTATTACAAACAAAATTGGTAAGTAGCCCAAAGGTAAGTACCAAAGAGGGCATTTGCGTGGAGCTTAAATGGAGCTAAACGGGAGTAAGCCAGGGATATCATTGCCATACTAGAAGAGAAGACCCTTTTTTAAGGATAGCTTGCCCCAATGGCAACTGCATTTACCAACAGGTAAATAGCTCTAAACTTCTCTAATAACCATTGGCATGGAATTGTAGTAATAATAGAACTTTTATTTGGTAAATTAAAATTAACTTTATTTTTAATTTAACTGACTTTTGCATGTAATTAATTTAAATAAATACTTTGTAAATTAAAATTAATCTTGTTTATAAATTAAACTAACATTGGCATGTAAATAAATTTAATTTAATACTTGGTAATTGTAAAATAAATTTTTCATGTTAGAAATCTTTATTAGGTTGTAATTGTTTGGGCCTTATGTGATATTAGAATAAATTACACATGTACATAATTAACTTAGTTTAATTATCCTTAGGGTAACTTGGTGAAAATTAATTAATTAGGTTAAATAGAAATGTAGGGTTATTTGAAATTGAATTTGTTTGTAAATTAAATTCTCAATAATAAATTAATTTTAGTCATCTGGTAAATATCATTTCAATAATTAGCAACCCCATAGATAGGAATTACTTGTGCATGAAAATTGTGTGTAAACAACAATCCTTTTGTGAATTACTTGCGTGTGTAGGATTAGAATTGCAATTTTAGGATAAAGTTTAATAAAGGAATAATAAACAAGACTTCTAGAAATATTAGTAGAGGATTGGTACTTGAATTAACGAGGTTAGACCAGGCGTAAGGGGTGCCTAACACCTTCCCCTTACGTACCCACTATCCCGAACCTAGACATTGGGCTATGGTAATGACGGTTGTGGAAGCTCTGCAACGAGTAAGTTGCCATCCATGACCCTCGGAAGAAATACTAAATATGTCCCGGTTATTACCCGGGTGGCGACTCCTGTCTATTTATGCCTTCGTGGCATAAATCCTTAGTACCGTGGTAGTGTTATGGGAAGACGGTACTTACCAGTGGTTTGATTTTATTAGGATTGTATGAAGTGCATGTCTAGGAAATACTGTCTAAGGAGGTGGTACTTAAGTGAGACCATTGTGACTCTGCCATCTTTCCTGGGCATTACGTGGTGCATCTTTTATAATTTTAATGGATGATATTTCACCTCACGCCCCCACCCTTACAGTAGTTTCATTGTTACAAAAAGCTGCATATCAGTGGTGGCATATTGTAACCAAGGTAGTGCCACCAACCGATGTAACTTCGGAATTCTTTCTGATAGAGTTCAGAAAGAAATATATTAGCTGTGTTCATGAAGAGGAACAAAAGAGGAGTGGTGATCATCAAAAGAGAAAATTTGAACAGTCTAGTAATAAGAGGCCGAGAGAACAGTTAAGTCAAACAACTGATCAAAGTAGGAGATCTAGACCCAAACCTACATCTAGAAGAGATCAACCATAAACACTAGTAGTGAGTGTGCCAGGACTAGCAAGAAAATGTGGCCATTGTAACAAGTGGCATAAAAGTGAATGTAGGGGATTGACTGGAGCCTGTTATAGATGTGGGGCCATAGACTATCGTCTGAAAGATTGTCCTAAGAGGAATTTACCATGGACCCAAACAGAGGTCGTGGAAGGACCAAGTACAACAGTAACACCACTTCCAAATGTCACCCAAGCCAGAGAGGAGCAAGAAGCCCCAAATGTGAATTTGAGGTAAAGTATCCTTCCTTTCTGATACGCCTAAGTGTATAATGATAGATTTGAAAAGACTAAATTGTACCATATATATATAAAAGAAGTACACAAAGGGAGCAATAGAAAGGTAAAGGAATAATCTCATATACCTACACTCGGTAAATTTCGAGGACGAAATTTTTGTTAGAGGAGAAGAATTGTAACACCCTCACTGTAGCAATTCCGCACATTCTACTGTTCTGGTGACTGGTGTCAGTCTGGACAGCTAGAACATCTGAAAAAATATTTAGGCTAGAGTGAGGAGTCATAAATAACTCAAATAAGTATAAGAGAAATTAAGGAAAAATTTTAGAAATAAAATACAACTAAGTTAAATGAGTCGGTGCCCTAGCGATGGGTAACCCAGTAGGAAGTTGCAGTTCTCGCAACTAGGAGCCCTAGACCCAGGATAAAATTCATAAAATAATTTTTGGGACTCCAGAGAAGAGTCATTGAGGTTTCTATGGCATTCGAATGCCAAGAAAAGGCTTAAAAACATTTTTCAATCGGTACAGACAATTTTAGTCTGTTAAGCCAAACGAAGGGCATTTTGGTCATTTCGCCTTCAGAGACGATTTTTGACCGACTTGTCCAGTTAAGTAAATAATTATTATGATCTAAAATATGAATAAATATTGTTAAAAATTGAATTGAAAATGAGTAAAAAAGAAAAGAAAAGAAAAATGAAAGAAATTGGAAATTATGACATCACATGATGTCATTAACATGCCCCCACCCAATCACAACTTGACAAGCAAATTAAAAGGGATTAAAATGACATAAAAATGAGATAAAAATGAAACAATTCCAATAGCCCCTTCTTCTTATTCCCGCACCAAAGAAAAAAAAAAGAGAGGAAAACCACCATTAAAGCTCCAAATGAGCTTGATTCCCTAGCCAACTACACCATAAAATCTCACCCTCTCTTCACAAAAAATTTCCCTTACCACTAGAGCTAAACTTGGGCAGCCATTAGAAGAGAAGGAAGTGAAGGAAAGTGAAGGGTGAAAATTCATCCAAGAGGTTAGTGCTAATTTTCTTGCTTCCATTCTTTTCTAAGCATGAATTTAAGTTGAGTTAAGTTGAAAATTTGATGAAAAATGAATTAAAGATGCATGAACTTGCCCCATGAAATTTTGGCAGCCTTAGGGTACCTAGGGTTTCAACAATTTGATTGCATAATAGTTATGTATGGCTACCATTAAACATGATTTTGGTGTTTTAATTCATGGATTGTATGTATATAGAGAATTGAAATTGTTGGAGTTAGGGCTTGGGCACCAAAATTAGGATTTTGTTTAAGTATTGGTAAAAAGAGGTTATAATGGTCAGTTAGTGACCATGTGGTCATGTTTGAGTAGGAAATTGAGTGAATGGTGCCAAGAGAATTGAGGTTATGTATCCTGCCCTTGGTGACCTGCAGGACTGGGCATGAGTCCAGTAGGTTTGGAGAGCCATAACTTGAATTTTACAGGTTCAATTGGTACAAGACCAATTGAACATGAAACTAGACACATAATGGCACAACTTTGGTGAAGAAACCATGCCCAGAAAACCAAACCAAGTGGACCAAAAGTTTGCCCTAATCTGGGTGACCTATAGTCTGCCTGGGCAAAATGACCAAATGAATAGTGTTTGGTCATTTGGCCATAACTCAGTGTAGAAAGGTCCAATTGACCTGAAATTTTACCAGAAACAAGCTGAGATATAGAATAACAACTTTCATGAAGAACATAAATCCAAATTCTGATCATAACCTAGTCAAATTGCCAACCAAACTTAGGTCACCAAATCTGGCAGAACCAAATTGCCCATAAAATCTGGGTACAGGTCACTCCGGCCAGTTATGGTAAAATGACCATACCTTGAGCTACAAAACTCCAAATGGAGTGATTCAAAAAACGAAATTCAACTAGACAAAATAAGAAACAACTTTCATGTTGATCATTTTGCCAAATTCCCACTGCAAAAATGACCAATGGAACAGTAAAAACAAAGCATGAAAACTGAAAATTCTGCCCAATTAACATTAAGCTTGGAAATGGTATTGGCAACCAATACCAACAAATTTTGAATGCCAAATGTGGTATCTTGGAGAACTTAGGTTCAATAAATTTATTATGTATTAAAAATTCAACAATTTGAGTGAATAGTAATGTGAATAGTAATACAAAGACACAAAGTATAATAACTAAATTGGTAAAGGAAATTAAGGTATGAAATTTGGAATCCATGAAACATTCATGGATTACTTGGAATAGGAATAGTAATTCACCTAAATGGCTTAATGAACATTTAACTTATGTGAGTATATAGTTAAGATTTATTTCCATTACTAGTAGGTCTAATAAAACATAAGTAATACCACTTGAATATGAAATGACATTAACCTAGATGGATTGTTGAGTATAAATGGGATGAGGTTTACATAAGGATTTATGTTTCCATTATAAATAAGATAATAACACCTTGTATGAGTGATGAATTCATATAAATATTGTAATGAATAAATGAATCACATGAAAATATGAATGGAACATTAGTTTTCTTTATAAGAGAAAGGGAAAATATTTTGAGTACAATGGTATATGAACACCATTGTTGTGAATTGTGATCAATATGAATGATGTAAGGAAAGTATGAATATTATGATGAATGTATAAATTATGAAATTTATCATGAAATAATAAAGTCATAAAACACAATATATTAATATTTAATGATATTATGTGCCCTTGTATTGCCTAGACATGTGTGTTAGATTGGATAGTTTGGCATGCTAATAGGGTATTGTTTTAGCAGTACTGCGAAAGGCTCTATGCCTGTATTCATGGCTTTATGCCCGTATTCATGGCTTCATGCCCACATTTATGGTTTTATGCCTGTATTCATGGCTTTTACGCCTGATTATGTGTTATCATGGCTTTTTAGCCATATTGACTGCATACGTGGTTGACGTTCTACGTCCCATGGTATGACGGCCCGAGGCACCACGGTGTCTAGTGCCAATGACCCGTTATCCAGTTTAGTCAGCCTGTCATAGGTTACTTGGGCAGTAAAATTTATTGAAATAAGTTAAGAATATTAGTAATAAAAAAATATTATAAATTAAATAAATGAGCAAGATGACCTAAAATAAATTAGAATAGTTATTTATTAGAAAGAATCAAAATGAACTTGACCGATATCAAAATTTACTTATTATGAAATAATCTGACTAGCAAGTATAGAGAAAATGCTAAAAGATTAGCAAAGAAAATTATAACATAAATAAATATTGCAAATGTGACTTATATAATAATATAAGCATAAATTTATTATTTTCATATTATTTTTCTTTGTACATTATTACTGTACATTGGCGAAATAAACACTTTCAAAGAAGACTAAATTAGGATAAAACATATTAAATTTTAGAAACCGCATGTGAAGTATAAATAAATCTTAATTATTTGAATTATGTTTTATTTCTATCTTTATTTGTATATTATTTCCTTGTTATATTATTGCACCACTAAGCAGCTATGCTTAGCGTGATGGAATTGTTTCCTTCGCGCAGGTACTGAAGCTAGAACCCAATGGACGTTTGACTGGGAATTTTGGGAGTTTTGATCTGCAGAGTGTCAAAGTTTGTTACCTCCTCAGCAATGCATGTAGATAGGGCCCATATAGATCATATTTTGTATTTTGTATAAAATGCTAGATATTGTATTATAATGTAGATTATGAACAGGTAATTAATAGAAATGTGATGTAAATTAATAAATTAGCTTTTTCATATGTAATTAATTTATATATCATGTAAATTATGAAATTATGTAAATTAATGAAATTTGAAAATTTTACTTATGTGATTTCAGCATGAATGAGATTGTATGGATTTGAAGACAGATTTGAAATATATAGATAATGCATGGAAATGAATATGAAATTAAGATATATGAATGAGATGTGAATTATGAGATGGTTATGAAAATAATTGATGGGATTTTTATTGTAAAATATTATTGAAAGTTTCAAACAGGTGAATAGTAAAACACGTCAAACGATAATAAAATAAGGGAAACTCTGTTAGTTTTTCCATCGAAAAATAATCAATATTAAATATAACGAGAACAAAATTTTTAAAGAAATAAAGTAAGGTAAGTTAGGGTGCTCCAGCACCAAATGTAGCACGCCTTGCTCGGCTACACTGTAGTCGGGTGAGGGGTGTTACATATTTGGCACTTAAGATTATGTCATGTTGCAGAAGATAGGATTGCAAAATTGGAGAAAATGGGGATTCTATCCTCATTGGGCTCTGAGCCTACTCCAACTTGTGAATCTTGCCTTCAGGGCAAAATGACTAGATCACCCTTTGTTAGACAAGGACTAAAAGCTGAAAATATTTTGGAGCTAATACATAGTGATGTATGTGGTCCATGTAAAGAAATGGCTAGAGGGGACTTTCATTATTTTATTACCTTTACTGATGATAGATCAAGGTTTGGGTATTTGTATTTGATGAAATACAAACATGAATCCTTTGAAAAGTTTAAAGAATTTAAATCTGAAGTAGAAAATCAAGCAGGAAAGAGTATTAAAGCTCTTCGATCAGATCGTAGAGGTGGATATTTGAGTACTGAATTTGATGAATACTTGAGAGAGCATAGCATTGTTTCCTAGTTGATTCCTCCAAGAACGCCACAGCTGAATGGTGTATCTGAAAGGAGAAATCATACCCTATTGGATATGGTACGTAGTATGATGAGCTATACTTATATGCCAATCTCCTTTTGGGGATTTGCATTAGAATTAGCTTTGTATATTCTGAATAGGATTACATCAAAATCAGTTTCTTCCACACCTTATGAGATATGGCATGGAAGAAAACCAAGTCTTAAGCATGTTAAGATTTGGGGTTGTCCAGCTTATATCAAAAAGCTGAACACTGATAAATTGGAAACAATATCAGAATAAGGTCGATTTATTGGATATCCAAAAGATAGTTTTGAATATTATTTTTATTTGCCTACTCACAAAAAGGTTGTGATAAGTAGAGATGCCACATTTCTTGAATAACAGTTTGTTCAAGATGGAGGCAAAGGAAGGCAAATACAATTAGAATTGGAGAATTCCAGCCAACCAACAGATCAGATGGATATAGATCCATCTAGTCAACTTATACCTATTGATGAAACATCTACAGCTGTTCCTCGTAGAACAACCAGGGTATCTCACCCACCAGTGAGATATGGTTTCCTTCATGAAGAAGAACAAGAGTTATCTACTTATGAAGAAGTAGATCATGGAGATGATCCACTTGCCTATGAAGAAGCTATATCAGATATAGACTCTTCAAAATGGATTGATGCTATGAAATATGAGATTGATTCCATGTATAAGAATCAAGTTTGGGATCTTGTTAACCCACCTGAAGGTATTGTACCTATAGGGAACAAATGGGTTTTCAAGAAGAAAATTGGTTATGATAGAAAGGTAGAGACCTATAAGGCAAGGCTAGTAGCGAAAGGGTTTCGCCAAAGGCAAAGAATCGACTATAAGGAGACTTTCTTGCCTGTTGCCATGCTTAAATCAATTAGGATTTTATTAGCAATAGTTGCATACTGTGATTATGAGATTTGGCAAATGGATGTCAAAACAGCTTTTAGCAAAACATTGAAGAAAACATTTTCATGGAACAACCTAGGGGTTTTGAATCCCAAGATGATTCCAAGGTATGCAAGCTAAAAAGATCCATTTATGGGTTGAAACAAGCTTTGAGGAGTTAGAACATCCATTTTGATGAAGCCATTAAATCCTTTGCTTTTATAAAAAATGAGGATGAGCCATGTGTATATAAGAAGGTCAGTGACAGTGCTATCACTTTCCTTGTCTTATATGTGGATGACATACTGTTGATGGGTAATGACACAGGTATATTGACAACTGTAAAGATATGATTGTCAAATACATTCTCCATGAAAGACTTAGGGGAGGCAACTTATATTCTTGAGATTCGCATCCATAGAGATAGAGCAAAAAGAATAATTGGTTTATCCCAAAGTCTATACTTGGAAAAGGTGTTAAAGAGGTTTAACATGCTTGATTCCAAGAGAGGATTATTACCAGTGAGACATGGTATCCACCTTTCTAAAGAGATATCTTCAAAGACACCTAAAGAAAGAGATAAGATGGCTAAGATTCCATATGTTTCGGCTATTAGAAGTTTAATGTATGCAATGTTATGTGTTAAGCTGGATATCGCATATGCTGTTAGTTTGACTAGCAGGTATCAATCCAATCCAGATTTGAAAACTAGATAGTTGTCAAGAATATCCTTAAGTACTTGAAAAGAACTAAGGATTTGTTCTTGATCTATGGAGGTGGAGACTTGCAATTGGATGGTTATATTGATTTTGATTTCCAATCAGATATCGATGATAGAAAGTCTACCTCTGGATATGTGTTCATTTGTAATAGAGGTGCAGTCAGTTGGAAGAGTTCCAAACAGAGCATGACTGCAGATTCCACTACAGAGGCTGAGTATATTGCTGCATCAGATGCTGCAAAGGAAGCTATTTGGATAAAGTAGTTCGTGACAGAACTTACAGTAGTTCCTTCCATTGAGTCAGCAGTTCCACTACACTAGGACAACAATTAAGCATTCATACAGGCTAAGGAACCAAGGTCTCACCAGAAATCCAAACACATAGAAAGGCACTACCACATTATCAGAGAAATAGTTAGGCGAGGCGATGTAGCCATGCAAAAAATAGCATAAGCTGAAAATCCAGCTGATCCATTCACTAAGCTTATGTCACAGACTCAGCTAGACCGTCATCTTGAGAAGATGGGTTTAAGATATTGTAATGAATGGCTCTAGTGCTAGTGGGAGATTGTTAGTAATATGCTCTAGAGAATATCATTTAGTATGTATCTTATACATATTTTTATTAATAAAAGGCATTTCCACTTTTCTGTTTACATAATATATTTATGTGTAATAGAAAAGGTCCATTGATATTTTGTTAGATATTCTATTCTTGAGTTGTTAAGAATATGAGTGACAATATTTCTAGTACAAAGTATCATAAATAGCTTCACAATCGAGGATACTTCATAATAAGGACGTGACTTATCCAGAAAGATTGTATTCATGTTTGTTACCAAGTTATTTATATGAGATATAAATAAGATGGAATGGTGAGTCTCATGCCATATAGCAAACATGATAGGCACTTATAAATGATAAGTAGGCCGAACTAGTGACACTTATGACAAGCACATGGAGTTTACTCTTGTTAATGTTTTGTCATAAATCATATCAGTGCATATAATTTTTAGACCTGAGATAGCACAGTTATCTTGTATATAGGTAGTTTGAGTTTGATACTGCTTTCGTACTTGTACTGTGTATGGGTATATGGGCATGTGTTGGCTCCTACTAGTTATATATGGAGGTAGGTGTTGATCAAGATGGAATCTGTTCCTCTAAGTAAATAGAGATAAAATCCTATGTTCATTTAATTGTTCTTTATGTTTCAAGTTCTTGGCCAGGACAGATAGATTTATTCAGAAAAGAGTTTTTGATGAGAAAATCTTTTTAATCAAGAATTGGAATTAAAAGAGAACATAATATTCATAGCAAATGGAGTTTGACATAAACTATGACTCCAGCTTGAGTTGGGATTTTGTAACAGAGAGATTCCAGTGCATGGTAACATGTGATTATAGGTTCATTTAAGGTAAACCTTATTACTAATTGGGTGGCCATGGCATGCTATGCTAGGTGTTAACCATGGTCTATGAGGCGCATAAAATGATTTAGAGAAATCATTTATGGTAAGAAAGAGTTCTGATGACATTAAGAGTTGATATCATATCTCATTGCCAATTAGTGATAAGCCTAGTAAGTCACACACATATACAAGTTATCACCTAATTAAATATGATTTAATTAATTAATTAAAGAGTTTAATTGATTAATTAAATAGGTTTGGTTTACAATTGGATTGCAAAGTCCCTAGCATGACTTAGAACCAAATCTAGATTATTGGATGTATAGTATAAGTTAAATTTATATTTAAAGTGTTTAAATATGAATTTAATTAATGAGAAATTAATTAATAGAGATTAATTAATTAATTTATATTTAAGATAAATTGATTAGAAGAAGAGAAATAATTATTTTGGATCAAGAACTCAAAATTAAGACACAGGGGCATTTTGATCATTTCATAGGGTGACATGTGGCACCATGAGATGGTGACACATGGCATTACACATAAGCTTGCCAAATATCTTTTAACCATGTGAGATGATTAAAATGAAGATAAAATATAGGTTTGACACTTGGCACAATGTGATTGGGTCAATTAAACCTAGAACCAATTAGAGGGTGACATGTGGCAAGGGTTTAATGTGTTGACCTAGCTATATAAGTGTTATTATGAATTAAAAATAAGATATCCAACAGCCATTCCTCCTTTGTCACGCCATTTTGAGGCTCTCCATCTCTTCTTCTTCATCTCTCATCAATTCAAAGAGATTAGCCATCAATCTCTTGAATTAAAAATACTAGAAATCGTTTCTAGTGTCCTGTTTACATCTCTAATCTCTTAAAAGGTAGAACTTGAATTTCTAATTAATAGAAAAAGCTTTAGAAGCTGTTCAAGGGCTGCCATAGGTGTTCTTGGTGTGGACAAGCTAGAGGGACAACATTTGGTGTCCTGAAGATGAATCTCAAAGGCGTAGACACGCTGCAGTACATCAAGAGGTTAGTGTAATCGTTCTTGATTTAATCTAGGGTTCTAAAATTAATCTTATTACTTTAAAAATCTTAAATGGCAAATACAGATCCAAAAACATATTAAAAGAGTTTTAATATGTTGTTTATCATTGAAATCAAATAGTTAAAAATAAATCTTGCATGATGCATGTGACCCTAGGTGAAAATTTTTGAATTCAATGGTATAAACTTGTGTCTTTCACGCTTCCGTTCCTTCAGGAGGCTACTTGGGAACGAGAGGGGGATATGAGGAGACAGCACCCACAGCTGTTTATATATTGATACCAGGTAAAATTTCGAGACGAAATTTATTTTGGGAGGGGGGGGGGGGGAATTGTAACACCCCAATTTGCATAGCTTGGTACATTTTATTGTTCCGGTGACCGGTGTCGGTCCGAACAAGTAAGAGGATTAGAATCATGTCTAAGGCACCTAGATAAGCTCCGAATACAAATAATTAGTAATTGCTAAATAGTTAAGTATAAAGAAGAAAAACAAAGCATAAAAAGTTAAATGAGCCGGGAGTCACAGTGATGGGTGACCTTTTCGGGAAATGACTACGAGGTCAGTCTAAACTCAAATTATGAAATGGAAAATGTGACGCCACAGTCCTTAGGACTAGTGTGAACACAGTGGAAAAGAGAAAATCACAAAAAAGAGTTGTTAAGAAGGTTAAATAATTAGGTCAGGGATCCGAAAGAAATATCGAATAACTTGCAAATCGGATGAGACTGGCAAAGGGCAATTTGGTCAATTCACCCCTAGAGATGATTCCTGACCTAACTCTCTGATAAAATATGAGAAATAAAAATTTTGAAATATAGAGTTAAATTAAAGAAGTGAGGAAAAAGAAAGGAAGAAGAAAAGAAACGGAAAATTGAATTATGACAGCACAAAGTTGATGCCAAAAATGAGGTCATAAATAAATTTTCTATTTAATTAAATTCTTGACTAAGTCAATTAGAAAATACAAAAAAAAAATTAAAAAGGGAAAAGGGCCTTCTTCTCTTCATTTTGTTGTGGGTTTCTCTCACTCTCCCTTCTCTTACTAAACCTCCATTGAAGCTCAATTTTGAGCTTGAGTAATCCCAAATTTAACCCTAAAATCCCCCAAAATTTCCCATTAAACCTTGTTAACTTCACTTGAAAACAATATTGAGCAAGAAAGAAAGAAGGAAAGAGAGAAAAAATTGGTTGAGTGAACTTCAAAGTCGAGGTAAGTCATTTAAATTGAAATTCTTTAGTTAAAGCATATGAATTAAGTTAACTTAGAAATTAACTTAAAATCAAAAGAAAATAATTGTTGAGGCACCAAACAAGAATTTTGGCTAGCCTTAGTTAGGGTTTGAAATGAATGAGTTTGAGGTGTTTGAATGGTTGTTTAGGTTGAGTTGTGTATGTGAAGTATGGATATATATTTTGAATGCATTAGATTTGAAATTTATGCAATTAGGTTTTGAACATTTTGAAAAATTAGAGAAAAAGTTGAGAATTGTGCATTTGATGTAGTTGACCTTATTTGAGTTGAAAATTGGTCAATTGTGACCATTTGTGGTGTGTGTGAATTGTTAGAAATAAGTTTCAATTCGGATTGGTTAAGGTCAATATGTAGACAGCTTGACCTAAGTGCCTTTCAGGGACCAAAACTGAAAATTTACCTATCCAATTGGTATGAGGCCAATTGGGAATGAAACTAGACACAAAATGACACATTTTTCATTCAGGAATCATGCCTAGAAAGAGACCATAACTTAGTGAACAATTAGACCAAATCTGGAATTGGGCACACTGTCCTGTACAAAAATGACCAAATGAACAGCAGTTACGTAAATGACCATAACTTGGTCTAGGAAGGTCCAAATGACGTGAATTTTATACTGATAGAAATATAAGGCATAGCCCTCCAACTTTCATGGAGAAAACAAACCCACATTTTGACCATAACCTATCCAAAAACTCACCTGCAGTCAGTGTACAAAAATTGTCAAAATCCAGTAAATGCCTAGAATTCTAGGTAATACCAAACCTGGCTAGCCATGCTCAAATGACCACAACTTAGGCTACAAAACTCCAAATGGAGTGATTTAAAAAGGAAAATAAAGTTAAGACAATAAGGAACAACTTCTATGAAGAAAACTTAGCCAAATTACCACAGCAACTTGACCAATGGAACAGTGTAAAACAGGACACCAAATCTGAAATTTTGATATTTTACCTAAGAGACTTCAAATTTGAGGAAACAACCAAAACCAACACAGTCGGTAACCAAAATGTGGTATGTGGGTAAAATTGAAATCCCTATACCTATTAAGCATGAGAAAGCAAACAAATTGACTTGAATAGTGTCATGAATAGTAACTCCGAAATACAAATTTTAAAGAATGTCAGGTTAAGCATATTAAAGCTAGATATAAATAGATTTGAATTTATTTTTAGACTTATGATAAATTATGATACTAAAACACTGTAAAACTGTGTGTTTCAATGAAAAAGAATACCGGAAAAGAATCCGAGGCATCAAGTCAAGGCCAAGAGGTGACTCATACAAGGTTTGTGCACAATATAAATATCCTTTAAAATTGCTTTGCTAAGTGCATGAAATAATTTGTGGTTTACTTATATTGCAAAATGATGATTCAAATGTACACTATGCTTTTGATCTAAATTGTTGGAAATTTGATGATATGTGATTTAATTGTCAGTAAATGTTTGATAAATTGTTAAGATAGTTTTGAAACCACAGTGTCATGACTATATATTTGAATGCCTTACTAGCATGACTAGTGAGAGGAATTAGTTTTGAATTTTGATTCCCTCTCTGGCTGAAGTATTGAGGTGTGTGCCAGTAGAGGAAGAAATTGAATGGGTACCCATAGTTTGAGCTAGCTAACATTGTGATTTCTCATAAGCCTCTGGCTATTGAGATGAGTATTGTTCTGAATAGCATGATATAACTGTGTGTTTTTATGAAATTCATTTTGAGACTTTCGAAATGAAATTGTTTCGACTAAAAATTTATAAATCATGTTTCGTATCTATTTTTTCATATTCAGTACCATATTTTAATAAATATGTTTTGAATTATGCATAAAATGTTATTTTAGTATATTGTGCACCACTCAGTCATAGTACTCAGCGATGGCTGTTATTACTGTCGTAGATATAAATACTAGAGGAGCAGCAAAGTGAGCTATTGAGGATCTTCAAGCTACATCTCTGAGGTTTTGTCAGGTATAATTTTATACCCTGTTTGTAATGTTGATATTTGTGTATGTAACCATATGTACATGTATAAACTGGTCTTGAGCAGTTGTATAGAGTTTGTAATAATATTATTTTAGATTTTCTAATATAAATTTTGGTTGATGAATGTAAACTAATTTTTTTTTTTAATGAAATATGAATGAAGTTATTTACTATTATTTTGAAGCTAATTGAATTGAAAATTGTTTTGGATTACGGAGATGGGAGAAATAATGTTGAGTTTGTGTTGTAGTAGTGGATGATTTGATGAAATGAATTATTGGGAGTGTTTTTACAGATATTTGAAGAACTGTTTTTCCCAAATATAGACGGCACTCTGCCAAAATTTTTTCAAAATTTGCGTAAAAATAAAAATGGATAAAAATTTTTACTAGTCTTTAAACTTCAAGAAAATGTTTTTAACACCTCCTATAAAAGCTCACCACTTTCAAAAAGTAAGAAAATTGTTTTAAAATCCCTTGTAGTATATTTAATGAGTTATCGGTAGACGGAGTTGGTAATTCATTAGGTATACTACAGGATCATGTTATGCCTTGCAGAGGGGTAAGGTGTGACATTCGTTTTTGTTTATACTGACTTACTAAATTTTCTTTGACATTTTCAATATCAATTACACCTCATTAGACTTTTAATTATGTCCTGAAAATATTTCTCAGGGTTCCCTGTGGTCCAAGGCTAGTAAATGGTTCTCGCCGTAACTTCCTGGTGTGCTCACCCATCGCTATGATTCTAGCACGTTTAACCTAATTGCATTTTATCTCATTTATTTTCTCTTAATTTTTCTCATCACATATTTCATTATTTTATGCTTCCTCACTATCAATTAAGTGTAGTTCCAGACATTTCAACTTTCTGGTGCAGACATTAGCTGTCGGAACAGTGGAACATATGGACTATGTAAAGTGAGGATGTTACAACTCTTCCCCTCTAAAAAGGAATTTCGTCCTCAAAATTCATCGAATTCAAATAACTAAGACTATCATCATCTCATTGTTTTGTTCACTCTTCCATGATTATTTCCCATATCACTCCCAGCTGGATTATGACTTTCCATTTCTTTCTCTAATGCCCTCTGTGACTCTGACTCCATATCTTAACCTTGAATAATCAAAAGTAAACAAATCTTCACTAGTGACACCTCGACTCTTATGAATGTAATGCATGTATGCACACTAGTTCTTTCTACTTATCTGTGCCTAGGAACGCCTAAACTGTGCTCTGATACCACTAAATGTAACACCCCTCACTCGTCTACAGTGTCACCGAGCAAGGCGTGTCACACAGAGTGCCGAAGCACCTTATCTTATCTTATTTCACTTTAGTTCTTGATATAAATGGTTTAGGCACTAACGTTGTTTATAAAAATATGACTAGTGTTGTAAATATCACATATTCTCCATATTCACAATTTCAATCTCATTCATATTCAGAATCAACTCATATATCAAAATGTTCAATTCCATTAAGTAATATAATTTGTCAACTAATTACATAAGTTCACAGTTTACATATTATGCAAATTGATTACATCATATATGTATCCAATATAATTTATTAATTTGAATTACAACATAAGAAATAATTAAAATATACAAAATACATAGTATGCTTAATGTGAGCCCTATCTACATGCATTGCTGAGGAGGTGACAACCTTGTACCGTTCTGACACTTCTGCAGATCTAGACTCTAAGAAATCTCAGTCAAAGTACTTGCACAAAGGAACAAATCCATCGTGCTAAGCATTGCTGCTTAGTGGTGCAATAATACAATAATGAAATAATATATAAAAATAAAGAAAGAAATAAATCATAATTCGGATACTCAGGAATCAATTTAATTTGGTATGGTATTTCTAGTATCAACTATTTTATATACTTTGGAATTGCTTAGTTTATAACCTTTCAGTAAATATAGTTAGTATACAAATTATTCTAACTATATTGTATTTTAAGACTCTATGGTTCTGCAAATTGTATTTTTGTTATGTTTCTATTGCTAATCTCTTTTACTCATTTCATTCAATACTTAATTTAATTGTACTAAAATTTCATTATACTTAATTGTCTGAATTGAATAATGTTTTAATTGACTGCCTATATAGCCTACACCCCAACCAGACTGGATAAACAGATATAGCACTGGGTACCTAGTACCTCAAGCCGTCACACCATCGGTCACAAAGTATCTTTCAATGTGCAAACAATGGATAAAATAGCACCGGGTACCTAGTGCCACGAGTCGTCACACCATCAGTCACAAAGTATCTCCTGGTGTGTAAATAGTGTGGCTAAGAAGCCATATAATCAGTTAGTAAGGCAATAAGCTGAGTATCATAATATAATCCGTATAGCCATAGGCTATTAAAATCATAGTGTGGTAAAATGAGCCATAAAACATAGTGTGGCGTGAATCTATTTATAATACAACTGTCAGAACCCTATTGGCATGCCAACCTATCCAAACTAGTCAACTAGGCAAACTAGGGCATATTACAAGATTACATATGCAATTCTTTATTTTTAGGGTTTATACGTCATTATGCCTTTCACTGGTCAACGAACATGTTGACCTTTTTATACATCATGGATAAGTTGATTCTCATATCAACATATCACAATTTGCATTTCAATATGATGCCAATATAGTACATTGTACATTTCTCACAACTTGGCATTTATTGCCAATTTATTTCTAGGCTTTATTGTATAGTATTATTAATTTTTCAGTTTTGGTATGCTAGATTGATCTAGCTAAATGTCCTTTTCCCTTGGTTTTTAGATTCTGGTCAAAGAAGCAAATTTATAGGTCTATGTCTTATTGAACTTTTTCCACTGATTTCATGTCATTCTGAGTTGTATAGACCAAGATATCGTCAATTTACTAAAGCTGGACAGTTTGCATTTTTAATGCAAAGTTAAGTCATTTTTAGGTCAAACTCAATTCTGACAGATTTAGTACCGCAAGCAATTTGACTTGGTTCTAGTCATTTCTGAGCTTTAGCGTCTTCATAAGAGTTATAGCTCTATATCTAATCTTTCCATTGACATAAATTTCAGGTCATTTGGACCTGTTTTGAATGAGTTATGGTCATATGAGTGACTACTATTCATATGGTCAAATTCTGGGTTGCAATGATTATGGACAGTTTTGATACCTCAACTAGTGCAAGCAATTTGACTTAGTAAATGGCATTTCTGGGTTCTGTGATCTTCACAAAAGTTGTATCCCTATGTCTAAGCTTTCCAATGGTATAAAGTTCAGGTCATTTGGGCATGTTTTGAGTGAGTTATGGCCAAAATACTGGCTACTATTCATATGGTCAAAAATTCTAGGTTACATGTTAAGCAATTCCGAATTTGGTCATTCTTTTTGGTTACTTCTAGGCAGAATTTTGGCATAACCTACACATGAAAATTGGCCTATTACAAGTCCTATTTCACCTCCAACTAGCCTCATACCAATTGGGGTCACACATCTCCATTTACAACCTAAAATGCATACTACCCTAATTAACCACACTTTGCATTAAAATTTTGCATTTATAGTGAACACCATACACATTGCATCTTGGTCAATTGTCTAACAATAGTTCAATACAATCAATATCTAGCCACAATATAGTTGATAAAGTATCCAGTAATTCAATCAATGTCCAAATACAATTCAACTCAAGTAATTATCCATCAACTCAATGCAATTTAATCAATTGTCCAATATCAATTCAATTGCTCAAACCTAATCCAACTAATCAGGATCAATAATATACATTCAATTGTTCTTAAATCAACATTAATTATACATGAATTTAAGGTCTTCCTAAGCACATCAAAGCTGCCCAATTTACACTTATACTTCCATCTCCCTTATTGACTTCCTATCTTCACTTTCAATGCACAATTTACACATACTCATGGTAATCAAACTCATATACATTTAAACACTCTAATTAACCCTTCAAATCACCAAATATATGAAGAATTAAATCATACTCCCATGGACACAAGGGCTGCCGAATTTAAAGCCTTGTCAATACTCATCAAATCCTTCAAATTTCTTCACCAAACTACTCATCTCAACCTTAATACAAACATTAATTAAGAGGGGTAAGGAAAACTAGCACTAACCTTTAATTGAAGCTTGCTAAACCTCACCAAAACTTTTCCTTTTTGTTCCCTATAATCTGCCCAAGGTGTGTGGACCACTTTTAATGAAGCGAGTTACAAGAACCATGGCTTGAAGATGAGTATTGAAGCTCTTGTATGTGGCCGGCCATGGAGGATTTAGGGAGAAGGACCATTCGGCCATGAATGGTGAAATGAAGAAAATCAGGTTTTTAAGTGATGGAATCTATCCCAAGTGTACTTATATACTCCACTAACTTTAGGTTAATTAATATAATATACTCCACTAACTTCAGGTTAATTAATATAATAAGTAAAGTTTCATTATTTCAATTAGTCCCCCCCTCATTTTTCCTTAATTACATTACCTATGTAATTTCATCTTTTTATGGGGTTTCGAAATTTATTACCACTCATTTTTAATGGACATTTAGGTCAAAGGTCAACTCTAGGTGTCAAATGACCAAAATGCCCCTCTTCGGGTTGCATTTCGAATTTTTTGGTGCTACCAATTTACTCTTTGTACCGCCGATTCCTTCCAATTTACTCCTTGTACCGCCAATTCCTTAAATTTTTGTTTTTATTTATACTGACTTAATAAATTTTCTTTGACATTTCCAATGTCAATTATACCTCATTAGACCTTTAATTATGTACAAAAAATATTTCCCAGGGTTTCCCGTGGTCTAAGGCTAGTTAACGGTTCTCGCCGTAACTTCCCGGTGCGGTCACCGTTCACTATGATTCTTGCACGTTTAACCTAATTGTACTTTATCTCTTTTATTTTCTCTTAATGTTTCTCATCACATATTTTATTATTTTATGCTTCCTTACTTTCAATTAAGTGTAGTTCCAGACATTCCGACTTTCTGGGGCAGACATTAGCCATTGAAAAAGTGGAATATACGGACTACGTAAAGTGAGGATGTTACAACTGTGGGCATATAACAAATCTTAAAATGTGATTTAATTAAGAGAATGTGCACAAATATAATGAGTATTGTGTTAAACCTTGAAACTTTAAAAAACAAAATTCATATTATGGAAATGGTCATAGATTTGATATTTTGTATTTTCTTTATTTTTGAAAAATATTTATAAAATTCTCTTATAGTACGGATGCAGTTTTGATTTTATTCTTTTTAAATTAAGAGTGCACCATTTGATATTTTGTATTTTCTTTATTTTTGAACAATATTTATAAAATTCTCCTACAATACGGATGTAAGTTTTGATTTTATTCTTTTCAAATTAAGAGTGCACCACTAAACTGTACAGCTTAGTGTGTATATTTTTCCTCACGCAGGTACAGACGGTAAAGAGTAGATAGAAAGACAGGAGAGGACAGAGTGGATCTGCAGGAAAATCGAAAGTGACCTCATATTTGGACTTTGTGGTAGATGCACTACCAACCTCATATTTGGACCTTGTGGTAGATGTACTGCCAACACTAGATGTATTTTGATCACTTATTTTTGTATGTCTAATTGTCATGTAATGCCCTCAGTTTAATTAGTTTCATATATTCTACTGCTTTGGCGACTAACGTCTGTTTGGATGGCTGAAATGTCTGAAATCACCCTTAAATTAAAGTAAGGAGTCATAATTTAATTTAATAAAGATCAAGTAAGGTTGAAGGAAAATAAAAAAAAAGATTAAAAATCAGTTAAATGTGCACAAGTCCCAATGATGTGTAACTCCCCTGGGAAGTGGCTAAAGATCGGTATTTTAGGTTTGTTCACTATCTTAATTCATGTAGGACCTTGTAAAATTTTTAATTAAGACTTAATTAAGGTATAATTATAAATTAATAAGTAAAAAAAATGACAAGAAGTAAAAGTATTCACATAAGTGGCAAACTAAGTGGGTGTGCATATACTTCCTATCATACCTAGGAAGTTGGCCACTAAGACTTAGAGGACTAAAGTGAATTAATCAATAAGTTAATGGGAAAATAAAAGAATAGAGGACTAACTTGCATCAATTAAAAAGTTTTGGCGAAAATTTGGGAATAATAGAAAAACACTTTATTGACCAATGGGTAAAGGAATGAAGGACCAATAGGTAAAAGGGGAGAAAAAAATTTTGCCTTATCTTCTCCCCAAACCCAGCCGGCCACTTTTATTCCTCTTCCTCTTTTCTTTGTTTCTTCCAACAGCCATTTCTCTTAAATTTTGAAGAAAGAAACGATACCAAAACCCTAGATCAAACCATTTTTGGAAGGCATAAGCAAGGAAGCAAGAAGTGCTAGTGAATCAAACTTGAAGAACCTTATATCCATAAAGGGTTTGTAAGAGAATTGGAAGAAAAGGGGGGAGTAGCAGCTGGTTTTCCCTTAAGGATAGTGCTATAACCTTTATTTTTGATCAAGTTAGAGTAAGGACACCACTAAGAAAAGGGGGAAATGTAAAATGGTGAAAAAGATAGTTGGTAGGGGTGATGAAACCCTGATTCTGCCAGTAGGCCTGCGGGACTAGCCATTCTTAAAATTTCATAACTTGAGCTAGGAAAGTTAGATTTTTGTGATCTTTATGTTTATGAAAATCTTGATGAATGCTCTAAAAATTTGTAGTTTTGTGCTAGATCTAATTCCCCTGCTATGATGGTGTTTAAGGGTAAAACTTTTTGTTGCTCAAATATGGAAAACAGACCTGATGATTTCCAAAAGTAGGACAACTAAATTTGAAAATTCATAACTTATGCTCCAGAACATGAAATAGGGTGATTCTTAAACCATTTTAAAAAAGCTAAATGAATACCCTAAAACTTTACAATTATGACTGAAAATTATTTTTGTCGGCTACATGGTGAAATTCTTATATATCTTGTTACTACTCTGACTGTGACTGGAGTCTAGAATAGTTTCCACATTTTTGTTTATAACTTAAGTTGTAGCCCTGATTTTGAAATAATTCAAATTGGAGATTGAAATGGACACATGAAAGTTCAATTCTGGAAAAGATGACATAAAAGCCTTATTGCTAGGATTTTTGGTGGAATTTTAACTTTGCTACCCTGTTCACCTTAATTTGACTAAAAATTTAGGATAGTAATGATTCATAAGCCTATAATTTGCATTCTATAATTCTAAATGACATGAAATTTATGGCAAATGAAAGTTAAGGCATAAGGCTAAAACTTTCATGAAGGAATGCTACCCAAAAAGTTTGTGTAAGTGACCTTAAAATTGGATAGAATATATGGGCATAGAATCTGGAACCTGGTAGGAGTGCATTCTGGACTATCCGAAGTAAAATGGGTATAACTTACCCTAGGAAACTACAAATGAGGTCATTCTTATTTTGTTGGAAAGTTAGGATCCAAGGGATCAACTTTCATGGAGAATGAATAGGCAAAATCTAATTTCAACCTATTCAAATCTAGACTCCAAAATTTATCCAGAATCTGTCCTGTAATTGGTGAAGTTGAAATTTTGCTTAAGGACACCTATTGATTAATTGACCATAACTTTTGATCCTTGAATCCAAATTAAGTGATTCAAAAACTATATTAAAGTTAAGGCATAGATTTAAAAATCATGTGAAGAAAGCTGAATTTAAATCTTGAAATTACTAGGCCAAAATGCTTGAAAAAAGTAATGTATAAAGTTTAATTTTTTTTGGAATTTGATAATGGATATCATACGTGTGAATTTTGTGTAAATGCATGAAATTTAAATTCATACAATATGAAAATATGATAATGGAAAAAGTTTATGTGCATACAAGTAATGTTGATTATGTCACACCCTACCCCTCTATAAGGCATAACATGATCCCGTAGTATACCTACTGAATTACCAACTTCGTCTACTGATAACCCATTAAATACACTACAAGGGATTTTAAAACTTTTCTTACTTCTTTTTACAGTGGTGAGCACTATTTACAGGTGTTAAAATTTTTGTTGAACTGAAGTGAAACAGTTAACACATTTGAATTATTAGGAATTTCTGTAAAAATTTTGTCAAAGTGCCATCTGTATTTTGAATAAAACAGTTCTTCAAAAACCTATAAAAAGCACTTCAAATATATTTCTCAATCTCAAACTCCAAAATTTAATCAACACAATATGTTTCTCAACTCAAATCCACAATAATTTTTCAATATTTCCAAAGGCTGAGATGAAAGAAATATAGTACAAATTTTACAAGCCAAAATAATTCACAATTTATTTTACAACTTCAATGTACAATTTTAATTTACAATTGCTCAAAACCAAGAACACGATATACATACAGTGAACATACATTACAATACAAAATGTAGAATATGGTATACTCAATATACCGATGATCTCTCACTGAAGCACTAATACCTTCGTCACGCCTCTATCACCGTTTCACTGCGATAAAGAATGAAAAGCTATCGCTGAGCCATCTCATAGACCATGGTTAACACCTAGCATAGCATGCCATGGCCACCCAAACTCAAACTGGAGTCATGGTTTATGTTAAACTCCATTTGCTATGAATATTATGTTCTCTTTTAATTCCAGTTCTTGATCAAAAAGATTTTCTCATCAGAAACTCTTTTCTGAGTAAATCTATCTGTCCTGGCCAGGAACTTGAAATATCAAGAACAATTAAATGAACATAAGATTTTATCTCTATTTACTTAGAGGAACAGATTCCATCTTGATCAACACCTACCTCCATATATAACTAGTAGGAGCCAACACATGCCCATATACCCATACGCAGTATAAGTATGAAAGCAGTATCAAACTCAAACTACCTATATAAAAAATAACTGTGCTATCTCCAGTCTAAAGATTATATGCACTGATATGATTTATGACAAAACATTGACAAGAGTAAACTCCATGTGCTTGTCATAAGTGTCACTGGTTTGGCCTACTTATCATTTATAAGTGCCTATCATGTTTGCTATATGGCATGAGACACAAATTCCATCTTATTTATATCTCGTATAAATAATTTGGTAACAAACATGAATACAATCTTTCTGAATAAGTCATGTCCTTATTATGAAGTATCCTCGATTGTGAACCTATTTATGATACTTTGTACTAGAAATACTATCACTCGTATTCTTAACAACTTAAGAATAGAATTTCTTACAAAATATCAATGGACCTTTTCTATTACACATAAATATATTATGTAAACGGAAAAGTGGAAATGCCTTTTAGTAATAAAAATATGTACAAGATATATACTAAATGATATGCTCTAGGGCATACTACTAACAGCACAAACCTATGATAACTGTCTCTTGGCTCTGACTCAATTTTTCCTTCCCTTTCCTTGAGTATTTGCTAACTGAGAAACACAATTTTAAGTGTTTCAGTACTCATTTAAACTGTCTCTAAGAATAAGGCTTAACACTTAGTTTATTGAATTCTAGTATTTCCTTAGTCAGCCTAAAATGTTGACCCTCGATGCAGTCTAGGTGAATTAGGTTTTAATGTTACCAATATGTAACATTTGTAGCCTTTTAGGGTTGGTACATGTTACAAAATTCATTTCCATGTATATTCTGTTTTATTGTAATTTTTCGGATCCCAGTATACTAATTTGACCTAGTCGGATGACATAGTTCCCTCGATTTTCGGGTTTTGGTCAAAACTACAAATCTGTAGATCTATGTCTTATTGCACGCGGGGCAAAATTTCAGGTCATTCTGAGTTTACTAGGCCAAGTTGTGGTCATTTTACTATTGCTGGTCAGAATGCACCAAAATTGGTCACTTTAGGTCATTTTAGGTCACTTTAGGTTCGGCCAGTTTTTGGACCCGAACTTGTGCAAGCTATTTGACTTACTTATGGTCATTTCTTGGCTTTGGTGTCTTTATAAGACTTGTAGATATATGTCTCAGCTATTAATGGTAAAAATTTCAGGCCAATTGGACTTGTTTTGTGTGAGTTATGGCTAAAATACTAACTGCTGCCCAAATGGTTAATTTTCAGGCCTTAATTGCACTAATCCGGATTTGGTCATTTTTCAATTTACCTTCAAAGCAGAATTTTGGTAAGCTTCCTTCATGAAAGTTGGCACTTTTTCTGCATAGTTTCACCTCCAAATGGTTTCATACCAATTGGAGCCACACACTTAAGGTTCTAGGCCAAAATACACACTGCCCTATTGCAACACTCTTCATCACATACCAAACACACTTTTAACACTTACCAAGTTACACTTTCATGCCATTTCTGTTTTTTACCATAACATAAACACATTTCATAACATATTTTTTGTCATTTTTGTAGCTTACAACCACACTCAATATGCACATTATAATCTAGAATTTTCCAAGTCCAAGTTACACACAATTTAACCACATAACCTAGCTCATTTACATGTCCACATTCAAACCCTTATACACATACACAAGCTGCCACAACAAGTACCATAATTCAACCATACAATTTCATAAACCAAACTATGAAAAAACATTTTTTTTGGTTCACAATTCAAGCTGACGATTTGTACCTCACTTTGAATAAATTTCCAAGCTTCCAAAATCAAATATACATCCACATACATCTAATATACATCACCCCACTTTTTTTTATACACATAAACACTTCATCCACACTTTATTCTACCATTTACATAGAAGGATAAACTGCCCTTAAAGAGTTTCCATTGCTGCCAAAAATACACATCTCCCTTTAAACATCAAACTCCCAAAATCTTTCCACAATTCAAGTACCCATAACATCCACATAAACTTTAATGAAGCAAGCATCAAAAATACCTACTTACCACTTTGAAAATTCTTCAAAACCTCTCCAAAACTTGGTCTTCTTATTGCCTATCTACTGTCCAAGGTGTATGGACAACTTTTAATGAAGGGAAGTGCAAAGAAAGAAGCTTAGATCAAGCTTGCATGAAGCTTTCAAGTGGACGGCCATGGAGTTTCTTCTTGGGAGCAATTCGGCTGGTTCTTGGAGAAGTGAGGAAGAAGATGATCTGCTGTCCAAATGAAGAGGTAGTGGTCCTGTAACACCCCTAAGTTCGGTAGTGCGTTCTGCTGTTCCAGTGACCAGTCCTGTCCGGACAGCTAGGATGCCTAGAACCACACTTCAATGAGAGTGAGGAGACATAAAATAATGAAATACAAGAAAATAAAGTACAAGAAAAACAAAGGAAAAATGATAGCAAAGAAATGTGATCAAGTTAAACGAGCCGGGAAACCTAGCGATGGGTGACCGCACCGGGAAGTCACGGCGTGGACCGTTGACTAGCCCTGGACTGCGGGGAACCCTGGAAAACATTTTTGGGACATAAATAGACCCTTGTTGAAGAATAAATATCATTAGAAATATCAAAGAAAAATTATATAATTAGTACAAAGAAAAGTGAGAAATCGAAAAACAGACAAAACCCGGTAATACCGAAAAATCAGGAATGCCACTCGAACAGGGGCATTATGGTCATTTGACATCCCGAAGTGTCTTTTGACCTAAATGTCCATTAAAAATAAATAGTATTACACTTAGAAAATAAAATAAAAAATTAAATCGGTGGTACCTAAAATAAATAGTGGAAATTATGGGTTAAATGTGGAATAAATGAATAATTACTTTATTATATGATTAAGTGACTAAGTGGACCACTAAGGGGATTAATTAAATACATAGTGGGACATGTGTACACTTAAAATGCAGCTGAATAAGTCATCTTCCTCATTTGCATTCAAATTGCCGTGAATGAAGGTGAGAGGAAACACCATGGCCATTTTTCATGCAAGCTCTCTTAACTCTCCATTTTCAACTCCAATCTCTTAGGTTCCTTCATGAAACTTTGTCTACTCATCACAAGGAAGAGTTTGATACTAAATTTGAGAAGTTTAAGCAAGGTTTAACAAGCTCCAAGCATAAGGTAAGTTCATAATTTTGAAGATAGCTTTGTTAAGTTTTGTGTGCATGTTATGGGTGTTGGTTTTGTGAAGGAAAATTTTGAGTTTGAAGAGTTATTGTTGTTTTCATTTTGGACAGCCATGGAGTCACGTTTTTGATGAGATATTTATGCATATAATTGATGAGAAATAATGTTGATCATGGTGATTTAATATCCTAGAGGATTATTTCACATATATATGGTGATTTATGTACTTGGATGGGAATTGGTAAATTGTAGGGCACTTTGATGTTGAAGAACAATTTTCAGCAGCTTGGGAACCCTTGAATAATTGTATGTATTGATGGAAGTGTTGGCAGAATGTTGACATAGAAGAATTGATGAATGTATATGTAAATTAGTAGTGGAGATTATATGTAATGATTAGGTGTATTTATGTACATATATTGCTAAATTTGGACTTTGTGGTTTAGGGTTGTATTTGATGTATTGAGAATGTTTGTATTCTGTCCAAATTGACCATAGTAAGAAGTGATAAATGAATATGGAATGGTATAAAATCAGAATTGGGTATGGGGATTTAAAGTAGAGCAAGTTAAATGTGTGTTTGAATTGGGGTTTGAAAGATATATAGAGGACAGTGTGCAAATAGACCAATAAGTTTAAATGTGTAACCTCAATTGGTATGAGAACAAAAGTAGGTGAAAAAAGGCACAAAATGTGCCAACTTTCATTGAGAAAACATACCAAAATTCTGCTTGCAAGGTGACCTAAGAAAATGACCAATTCGGATTAGGTACACTTGAGACCTAAAACTGACCATTTGGGCAGCAGTGAGTGTTTAGGCCATAACTCACTCAAAACAGGTCCAATTGACCTGAAATTTTAACCATGAATAGTTAAGACCCATACCTACAAGTCTTATGAAGACACCAAAACCCAGAAATGACCATAAGCAAGTCAAACAACTTGCAAAAGTTCGGGTCCAAAAACTGGCCGAACCAGAGTTGACCAAATTGACCTAAAATTGACCTAAATTGGTGCCATTTGACCAGCAGTAGTATAGTGACCATAACTTGGTCTACTTAACTCGGATTGACCTAAAATTTTGCCCCGCGTGCAATAAGACATAGATCTACAAGTTTGTAGTTTTGACCGAAACCCGAAAACCGAGGGAACTAGGCCGTCCGGCTAGGTCAAACCAGTATCCCGGAATCCAGCAAGTTGCATTAAAATGCACTAAACAAGGAAACGAGTTTGGCAAAACGTACCAAACCTAAAACCCTATCGAATGTGACATATTAACGACACTAAAACCTAATTTACCTAAAACGCAACGAGGGTCGGTATATTAGGTGATTAAGTGAATAATTGAGTTCAGTGCATTATTTACCAAACACCATCGATAGAGACAATTTAATTTGGTACTGAAACACTTCGAATTGTGTTTCTCAGTTAATAAAGACTCAGGAAAAGGGAAGGAAGCACTGAGTCCAGACCAGGGAGACAGTCATCAGAGGTTTGTGCACAACAACTGTTTCTTTTGAATTATTTTCAATTGAAATAAATATTGACTATTTGTATATTATTGTTTTAAATTGTGGAAATGTGGTTGATGGACACTTATTGATTGAAAAACATTGTGAATGGTTTGAAACTGTGAAAAATTGCTTGAATGATATTGATGGATACTTATTGATTGAAAAGCACTATAAATGGTTTTTGTGGAAATTGAAGTGAATTACGAATTGTGTTGCCAATTTGTGAATGAAATTATAACTTTGGAAATTTATTGGATTCTTACGGATCATTTGAATAAAATGTTTGGAATTGTTTTGACTCACAATTGGCATGACACTGATACTATGTTCCTCCTCCATTAATGGGGTGAGTGTGATTATTCCTCCCTCTTTGACTTATCGATGGGGTGAGTATGATTATGTTCCTCCCTCTTTGACTTATCAGTCTGAGGTGAGTGTGGATGAGTACTCATTAGATAGCTAGCTTCCTCCCTCATTGATTTCGATTATTGGGGTGAGTATGTCTTGTCGTGGTGTACAACACGGCATATATGGAAAATTTTGTGTCATGACCTAAATTGTGTTATTGATTGGCAACATTGTATTGTTCAATTATTTGATCGAATGGTGTTATTGATTTGCAAAACGATATTATTCAGTTATTTGATCAATTGTGTTATTGATTTGCAAAACGATATTATTCAGTTATTTGATTGAATTGTGTTATTGATTTGCAAAACGATATTATTCAGTTATTTGATCGAATTGTGTTATTGATTTGCAAAAAGGTATTATTCAGTTATTTGATCAAATTGTGTATGAATTGGCAATACGGTATTCTTAAACTATTTGACTAAATTGTGTTATTATGAATTTTGATAATTTGTGAATTGGAGTTTAAATTCCTTATGACATTCATTGTCTTGAATTTAACTATGGTTTTAAGTATCCACTATTGATATGATTTATGAATTGTGAATTAAAATTGTATTTGGTTAATGTTGTGCACCACTGAGACATTGTCTCAGCGATAGCTTTTTATTGCTGTCGCAGGTAGAGAGACAGACAGGGCAGCAGACTAGGCTGCTAATACATCCAGTGAGGGATTACCTGGTATAATGAGTATACCAATATTTTGCATTTTGTACTGTAATGTATGACACTGTATGTACATTTTGTTTTTGGTTTTGAGCAGTTGTAAATTCAAATTGTACCTTGAAGTTGTAAATTAATTATGAGTTATTTGACTTGTAAAAATTGTATTATATTTCCTTATCTCAGACTTTGAAAAATTTCTATGGAATTGAGTTTGATAAATTGTTGTGTTGAGAAATGTATTGGAGTTGAGATTTGGAAAATTATTGAATTGCTTTTTATAGGTTTTCTGAAGAACTGTTTCATCCAAAATACAGATGGCACTCTGCCAAAATTTTTACAGAAATTACAAATAAATCAAATGAGTTAATTGTTTCACTACAGTTCACCAAAGTTTTTAATACCTGTAAATAGTGCTCATCACTGTAAAATAAGTAAGAAAAGTTTTTAAAATCCCTTGTAGTGTATTTAATGGGTTATCAGTAGACGGAGTTGGTAATTCATTAGGTATACTACGGGATCATGTTATGCCTTACAAAGGGGTAGGGTGTGACAGGTCCACTTAAATAAGTTAGTGGAGCACTATGTTAAAATTAAATATTAGTTTAATCTAAGGTTTCATTTTCCCACATTAAGCTTCCCATTTTTGCTATTTACATTAGGTACCACTAATTTAATTGGTCATTACATTTACCAAGTGTAATATCATGTATTTTTAATAAACATTTAGGTCAAAAGACAACTCGGGGTGTCAAATGACCACAATGCCCCTATTCGGGTTGCATTCCCAATTTTTCTGTGACACCGGGTTTTATCATTTTCTCGATTTCTCACTTTTCTTTGTACTAATTAATTAATTTTTCTTTGATATTTCTAATGGTATTTATGCTTCAATAGGCATTTATTTAAGTCCTAAAAATATTTTCCAGGGTTCCCGCAGTCCAAGGCTAGTCTACGGTCCACGCCGTGACTTCTCGGTTCGGTCACCCATCGCTAGGGTTCTCGACTCGTTTAACTTAGTTACATTTCATTGCTATTATTTTTCCTTTGTTTTTCTTGTATTTTCTTTTCTTGTATTTCATTATTTTATGTCTCCTCATCAATATTTAAATGTAGTTCTAGGCATCCTAGCTGTCTGGACAACACTGGTCACCAGAACAGTAGAACGCACTACCAAACATAGGGGTGTTACAATTCTCCCCCCCTTAAAATAAATTTCGTCTCAAAATTTTACCTGGCATTAGTCTCTGAACAGTCGTGGGTGCTGTCTCCTCATATCCTCTTCACGTTCCCGAGTAGCTTCCTAGCTTGAATGATGGTTCCACAGCATTTTAACCAGGTGTATCTGTTTATTCCTCAGCTGCTTCACCTCATAAGCCAGAATTTCTATGGGTTTTTCCTCATATGAGAGGTTTGGATTTACCTCAATCTCTTCAACTAATAGTACATGAGATGGGTCAGATCTGTACCTCCTTAACATGGACATATGGAAGACACTGTGTATCCTTTCTAGCTCTGGAGGTAATGATAACCGATATGCCAAAGAACCCACTCTTTCCAGAACCTCATATGGTCCGATGAAACGAGGACTCAGTTTCCCCTTTCTGCCAAATCTCATAATCCTCTTCCAAGGAGAAACTTTGAGGAATACCTTATCACCCACTGCATATTCAATGTCTCTTCTCTTCAAATCAACATAAGACTTCTGATGGTCTGATGCAGCATTGAGTCTATCTCTGATCAATCTGATCTTTTCCTCTGTCTGCTGAACAATTTTCGGCCCAATCATTTTCCTTTCACTTACTTCATCCCAACATAAGAGAGTTATGCACTTTCTGCCATACAAAGCTTCATATGGAGGCATCCCAATGCTTGATTGGTAGCTGTTGTTATAAGCAAAATCAATCAAAGGCAAGTGTGTATCCCAACTACCTTCAAATTCAATCGACAAGCCCGTAGTATGTCCTCCAATATCTGAATTACCCTCTCAGATTGGCCATCTGTCTATGGGTGGAATGTTGTGCTAAAGTTCAATCTAGTTCTTAGGGCTCTCTGAAGACTACCCCAGAATCTAGAAGTGAACCTAGGATCTCTGTCAGATACAATCGATACTGGCACTCCATGCAGTTTTACAATCTCATATATGTACAATCTAGCCAATCTTTCCAGGCTATAGTCCATTCAAATTGGCAAAAAGTGTGCAGACTTGGTTAGTTTGTCAACTATAACCCATACTGCATCATGACTATTCTGTGTCCTCGGAAGTCCCGTAACAAAATCCATAGTTATCCGTTCCCATTTCCACTCTGGTACTGGCAAAGGATGTAACAAACCAGCTGGAACTTGATGTTCTGCCTTTACTTGCTGACAAGTTAGGCATTTGGAAACAAATTTAGCTATATCTCTCTTCATACCCATCCACCAGTAATGCTCTTTCAGCTCTCTGTACATTTTAGTTCCACTAGGGTGCATAGCAAAAGAAGACTCATGTGCTTCCTTCATAATGATTCGTCTCAATTCAACATCACTGGGAATGCACATTCTACCCTGATGTAGCAATAAACCATCATCTCTCACAGAGAGTTCAGGTTTCTTGCCCTGCTGGACTTCTTTCAGTAGCTTCTGATATTTTTCATCACTCTGAGCAACCATTTTGATCTGATCAATCAACCCTGGCTGTACATGCCATGCAACTACTGTCTGTCCCTCATCATCAATCTCTAAACTGGCATGTTGTGCTTTCAACTTATGTATCATGGACAAAGGAGAAACTCTAAGACTGCCATAGTCTTACGACTTAAGGCGTCAGCCACCACATTTGCTTTCCCTGGCTGATAGTCTATTAAGCAATTATAGTATTTAATTAGTTCTAACCATCTCCTCTGCCTCAAATTCAATTCCTTCTGGGTGCCTAAAAACTTCAAGCTCTTGTGATCTATATAAATGTAGCATTTCTCCCCATACAAATAGTGTCTCCATATCTTCAGAGCAAAAATAATAGCTGCGAGCTCCAAATCATGTGTTAGGTAGTTCCTCTCATGCAGTTTCAACTAGCGTGATACATAAGTAATGACATTCCGATCTTACATCAGTACATAACCGAACCCATTGTGAGAAGCATCACTATAAATTGTATATTCTTTACCCGGTGTAGGTAAAGTAAAGACTGGAGCTTCAGTCAAACACCTCTTCAACTCATCAAAACTCTGCTGACATTTATCTGTCCACTGCGATTTTACATCTTTCTGAAGTAGCTTGGTTAGTGGAGAAGATAACATAGAAAACCTTTTCACAAACACGGTAACATCCAGCTAAACCCAGAAAACTGCGAATTTCTGTGATATTCGTAGGCGGCTTCTAATTAAGGATAGCTTCTACCTTGCTAGAATCTACCTTGATCCCTTCAGCTGACACAACATGTCCTAAGAAGGAGATTTCTTTTAGCCAAAATTCACATTTTGACAATTTGGTGTATAGCAGTTTCTCCATTAAAGTATTTAGTACAATCCACAGATGTTTGTCATGCTCCTCTGCATTCCTCGAATATATCAAAATATCATCGATAAACACCACCACAAATTGGTCAAGATATGGTCTGAAGATAGTGTTCATCAGATCCATAAAAGCAGCTGGAGATTTTGTTAACTCGAATGGCATTATTAGAAACTCATAGTGGCTATACCGAGTTCTGAAAGCAGTTTTTGGAATGCTCTGCTCTTGCACTTTCAACTGACAATAACCAGATCGCAAATCAATTTTAGAGAATATAGCTGCACCCTTCAACTGATTAAATAGATCATCAATGCGAGGCAATGGATATCCATTCTTTATTGTCACCTTATTCAACTGCCGATAGTCAATACATAAGCGGAGAGTACCATCTTTCTTCTTAACAAACAATACTGGCACTCCCCAAGGTGACAGACTAGGGCGGATGAAGCCCTTTTCAAGTAGTTCTTGCAACTGTGCCTTCAACTCCTTCAACTTTGCTGGTGCCATTCTGTATGGTGTTATGGAGATTGGATCCACACCAGGCATAACATTAATTTCAAATTGCACTTCTTTTTCCGGAGGTAATCCTAGCAATTCATCAGGAAACACATCTGGAAAATCATATACTGTAGGGATGTCCCTCAATGCTGGACTCCCCACTTGGGTGTCTACCACATGTGCCAAGTATGCTTCACACCCCTTTCTGATCATTTTTCTGGCTAGTGCAGCCGAAATGATGTTTGATGGCAATAGCTGCCTCTCCCCATGTATTACCACATCACTGTACTGAGGGAGACCAAAAGTGACTGTCTTCAGTCTACAGTCAATCATGGTGTGATGCCTGGCTAACCAATCCATGCCCAAGATGGTATCATAATCTCTGAAGGGCATTTCAATGAGATCAGATAGAAAAGTGTGTCCTTGGATCACCAAAGGACAATCTATATACATTTTATTAACCCTGACCTCTTGTCCTAGCGGACTTGTTACTAGCACCTCAAAGTCCATTTTTGTACATGGAACAACAATGCAATCAATGATGCTAGCACTCACATAAGAATGTGTAGAACCCGGATCAAATAACACAAACACATATTGATTAAAGATTGAAAAGGTACCAATGACAACATCAGATGTCTCAGCCTCTTCTCTGTGTCTCATTGCATAAACTCTAACTGGGGCACTGTCTTGCTCTAATTGTTTCACTGTGCCTTGGCTACCTGCTGGGTTACCTCTACCCCTGCCTCTACCTCTGCTGGGTGGTTGTGAACTTCTGGTGACAGGGCTCTGAACTCACCCTTCTGCAGTAGTAGGAGGTGGTCCAACTCTGCGAGTACTGGTGCAGTCCTTGGCAAAGTGTCCTGTGCCTCCACAGTTATAACAGGCTCCAATAGCCTTGTAGCATATCCCACCATGATTTCTTCCACAAGTTTCACATTGGCAGGGAGGGTAGGAACCTCTGGTACTCTGCTGACCAGATAGAGGAGGTTTCTGTCCTAAATATCTTCTTCTACCAGACTTCTTACCACCTCTGCTGTGTCCCCCAATGTTTTTCCTCTTTCCAGTAGGACCACTGGAACTCTGTTCTACTGACTTTCCCTCTTTCTCTGTCTTCTCTGATTTCTTTTTCTCTGGGGCTGCTTCATATTCAATTCTTTCTAACTCTAGTGCTTGAGAAATAAGTTCAGAGAAGTTGGTATGCTTGAATCTGACCACTTGTAATCTGATACTGGGCTTCAAGCCGGTTTCAAACCTCTTGCATCTCTCCCTACTGGTAGAAAGTAGACTTACTGCATAATGGCTTAGGTCGGAAAATTCCCTTTCATATTCAGCCACTGATCTACTCCCCTGTTTTAGACTTAGGAACTCTTGCAGCTTCTGGTCTACATAAGCATCAGGGACATATTTTTGTTTGAATTCCTGTAGAAAATCATTCCATGTTAGCACTGCAGGTTCTACCAGACTGTGAGGAATGGTTTTCCACCAGTCATATGCATCCCCTTGTAGCAGAGATACTGAGTATTCATATCTGAGCTCCTCTGTACAATGTAGTTTCTTGAACAGCCTATCCATTCTCTCTAACTACTGTTCTGCCTCTAGAGGATCTAATGTCCCCTTGAACTCTGTAGCCCCATATTTCATCAATTTGTCATACTGCCTAGCAGAAGACTGTGGTTGTACCACTGGTGTCTGTAGTGAGACTTGAGTAGGCACATTACCAGCCATTTGTTGAAACATTGCAGCCATCTGCTGAGCGAACTAAGCAGGAATCATGATCGAGGAGCTGTCGCTGATCCACTGACATTATGTAGGGCTGGGGCATCTCCTTGTACCTTAGCCTCTATTGATTAATCGACTGAACGATCACCCTCTTCCATAGTCAATGCGAGGATCTTAGACCTCCTGAACAAATAACACAAAGAGATTTTCTCCCGTTAGTGCATATTTATAATGTAATATACTGTATGTATCAAACAATGACATTGAGCAGTTGTACTATAAAGAAAGAATATTCAAATTACAGGTGAAAATAGAATTTAAAAACTTGCTCTGATACCACTAAAACATGTCACACCCTACCCCTCTATAAGGCATAACATGATCCCGTAGTATACCTAATGAATTACCAACTTCGTCTACTGATAACCCATTAAATACACTACAAGGGATTTTAAAACTTTTCATACTTCTTTTTACAGTGGTGAGCACTATTTACAAGTGTTAAAATTTTTTGTTGAACTGAAGTGAAACAGTTAACACATTTGAATTATTAGGAATTTCTATAAAAATTTTGGCTAAGTGCCATTTGTATTTTGAATAAAATAATTCTTCAAAAACCTATAAAAGGCACTTCAAATATATTTCTCAATCTCAAACTCAACCATTTAATTAACACAATATGTTTCTCAACTCAAATCCATAATAATTTTTCAATATTTCCAAAGGTTGAGATAAAAGAAATATAGTACAAATTTTATAGGCCAAAATAATTCACAATTTATTTTACAACTTCAATGTACAATTTTTATTTACAACTGCTCAAAACCAAGAACACTATATACATACAGTGAACATACATTACAATACAAAAAGTAGAATATGGTATACTTAATATACCCGATGATCTCTCACTAAAGCACTAGCAGCCTAGTTTGTTGCCCTGTCAGTTTGTCTACCTGCGACAGCAATGAAAAGCTATCGATGAGCCATTGTCTTAGTGGTGCACAACATTAACCAAATACAACTTTAAATCACAAATCATAAGTCATATAAATAATGGATACTAAAAACCATAGTTAAATTCAAAAGACAATAAATGTCAATAAGAATTTAAACTCCATTTCACAATATCACAATAAATCTCAATGAATCAAAACATGGTTAAATTCAAAAGACAGTGAATGTCAATAAGAATTTAAACTCCAATTCACAATCTCACAATGAATATCCATAAATCACACACAGCTTAATCATGTTCCAAAGTTCAATTCGTCCCAAAAGCCGATGGCTAATGAGGAATAACATAGCTAGCTAGAAAAAATATGAGTACTCATTCAATTCTTCCTCAACAGGCACACACCTCAACACTTCAGCCAGGGAGGGAATTCAATTCATCCCACTAGACAAGCTAGCGAGGAATTCAATCAATATACATGATAGCTGTGGTTTCAAACCACTTACAATGCTTTTCAGTCCATAAGTATCTATTAACTATCATTCAAACAAGTTTTCACAGTTTTAAACCATTCACAATGCTTTTCAAGCAGTAAGTATCCATTCAAACACATTTCCACAATTTAAAACAATAATATACAAAGAGTCATAATTTATTCCAATTGAAAATTCAAAAGAAATAACTGTTGTGCACAAACCTCTGATAAATGTCTCTTGGCTCTAACTCAGTGTTTCCTTCCCTTTCCCTGAGTCTTTGCTAACTGAGAAATACAATTTTAAGTGTTTCAGTACTCATTTAAATTGTCTCTAAGAATAAGGCTTAACACTTAGTTTATTGAATTATATTATTTCCTTAGTCAGCCTAAAATGTTGACCCTCGCTACAGTCTAGGTGAATTAGGTTTTAATGTTACCAATATGTCACATTTGTAGCCTTTTAGGGTTAGTACATGTTACCAAATTCATTTCCATGTATATTGCGTTTTATTGCAATTTGTCGAATCCCGGTATACTAATTTGACCTAGCCGGATGACATAGTTTTCTCGATTTTCGGGTCTTGGTCAAAGCTACAAACTTGTAGATCTATGTCTTATTGCATGCAGGGCAAAATTTCAGGTCATTCTAAGTTTACTAGGCCAAGTTATGGTCATTTTACTATTGCTGGTCAGAATGTACTAAAATTGGTCACTTTAGGTCATTTTAGGTCACTTTAGGTTCGGCCAGTTTTTGCATCCGAATTTGTGCAAGCTATTTGACTTGCTTATGGTTATTTCTGGACTTTGGTATCTTCATAGGACTTGTAGATATATGTCTCAACTATTCATGGCAAACATTTTAGGCCAATTGGACCTGTTTTGAGTGAGTTATGGCAAAAAAACTAACTGCTGCCCAAATGGTCAATTTTCAGGCCTTAATTGCACAAATCCGGATTTGGTCATTTTTCAAGTTACCTTCCAAGTAGAATTTTGGTAAGCTTCCTTCATGAAAGTTGGCACTTTTTGTGCCTAGTTTCACCTCCAGCTGGTCGCATACCAATTGAAGCCACACACTTAAGGTTCTAGGCCAAAATACACACTGCCCCATTGCAACACTCTTCATCACATACCAAACACATTTTTAACACTTACCAAGTTGCACTTTCATGCCATTTCTATTTTGTACCATAACATAAACACATTTCACAACACATTTTTGGTCATTTTAGCAGCTTACAACCATACTCAATATGCAAATTATAGTCCAAAATTTTCCAAGTCCAAGTTACACATAATTTAACCACATAACCTAGCTCATTTACATGTCCACATTCAAACCCTTATACACATACACAAGCTGCCACAACAAGTACCATAATTCAACCATACAATTCCCTAAACTAAGCTATGAAATAACATTTTTTTTTTTTCACAATTCAAGCTGCTGAATTGTACCTCACTTTGAATAAATTTCCAAGCTTCCAAAATCAAGTATACATTCACATACATCTAATATACATCACCCAACTTATTTCTACACACATAAACACTTCATCCACACTTTAATCTACCATTTACATACAAGGATAAACTGCCCTTAAAGAGTTTCCATGGCTACCAACAATACACTTCTCCCTTAAACATCAAACTCCCAAAATCTTTCCACAATTCAAGTACCCATAACATCCACACAAACTTTAATGAAGCAAGCATAAAAAATACCTACTTACCACTTTGGAAACACTTCAAAACCTCTCCAAAACTTGGTCTTCTTGTTGCCTATCTACTGCCCAAGGTGTATGGACCACTTTTAATGAAGGGAAGTGCAAAGAAAAAAGCTTAGATCAAGCTTGCATGAAGCTTTCAAGTGGACGGCCATGGAGTTTCTTCTAGGGTGCAATTCAGCTAGTTCTTGGAGAAGTGAGGAAGAATATGATCTGATGTCCAAATGAAGAAGTAGTGGTCCACTTAGATGAGTTAGTGGAGCACTATGTTAAAATTAAATATTAGTTTAATCTAAGGTTTCATTTTCCCACATTAAGCTTCCCATTTTTGCTATTTACATTAGGTACCACTAATTTAATTTTTCATTACATTTCCCAAGTGTAATATCATGTATTTTTAATGAACATTTAGGTCAAAAGACAACTCAGGGTGTCAAATGACAACAATGCCCCTATTCGGGTTGCATTCCCGATTTTTCGGTAACACCGGGTTTTGTCATTTTCTCGATTTCTCACTTTTCTTTGTAGTAATTAATTAATTTTTCTTTGATATTTTTAATGGTATTTATGCTTCAATAGACATTTATTTAAGTCCTAAAAATATTTTATAGGGTTCCCTATGGTCCAGGGCCAGTCAACGGTCCACGCCGTGACTTCCCAGTGCGGTCACCCATTGCTAGGGTTCTCGGCTCGTTTAACTTGGTTACATTTCATTGCTATTATTTTTCCTTTGTTTTTCCTGTATTTTTTTTCTTGTATTTCATTATTTTATGTCTCTTTATCAATATTTAAATACAGTTATAGGCGTCCTAGCTGTCCGGACAATACTGGTCACCGGAACAGTAGAACACAATACCGAACATAGGGGTGTTACAGATTACATCATGTAAAAATAAAAATGATAATTACCATATTAAGCCTGGGTAAACCTGGATAGTGAATTATAGGTTTGGGTAGATTGGCATTCCAATATGGGACATCATTAGCTGTACTGCATTAATTATGTTATTGGATTAATGAATGACTATATAAAGGCACTGAGTGCCCATTGTTAAACTAGTCAGAGACACCGAGTGTTCAGTACTAGGAGGGCATGTTGATAGTTGTATGGAGGCACCTAGTGCCCATTATTAAACCGGTCAGAGACACTGAGTGTTTAGTGCCGAGAGTTTCATATTCAATTCATATAGTTCTATCATAGGTTGCTGTGGACACATGAGATACCTTAAAATGTGATTTTAATTAAGAAAACGTACATAAATATCATGAGAATGATGTTAACCCTTGAACATTATTTATAAAATCACTTATAGTATATATACAAGTTTTGCTTTTATTCTTTCTAAATTATTAGTGCACAACTAAGCTGTGAAACTTTTCACGTAGGTTTTTCCTCGCGCAAGTATAGAAGGTAATGACCTAGCTCATTTTCCAAGTCCAAAATTTTCCAAGTCTAAGTTACACACAATTTAACCACATAACCTAGCTCATTTACATGTCCACATTCAAACCCTTATACACATACACAAGCTGCCACAACAAGTACCATAATTCAACCATACAATTAACTAAACTAAGCTATGAAATAACATTTTTTTTTTGTTCACAATTCAAGCTGCCGATTTGTACCTCACTTTGAATAAATTTCCAAGCTTCCAAAATCAAGTATACATTCACACACATTTAATATACATCACCCAACTTATTTCTACACACATAAACACTTCATCCACACTATAATCTACCATTTACATACAAGGATAAACTGCCCTTAAAGAGTTTCCATGGCTACCAAAAATACACATCTCCCTTAAACATCAAACTCCAAAAATCTTTCCACAATTCAAGTACCCATAACATCCACACAAACTTTAATGAAGCAAGCATAAAAAATACCTACTTACCACTTTGGAAACTCTTCAAAACCTCTCCAAAACTTGGTCTTCTTGTTGCCTATCTACTGCCCAAGGTGTATGGACAACTTTTAATGAAGGGAAGTGCAAAGAAAGAAGCTTAGATCAAGCTTACATGAAGCTTTTAAGTGGACGGCCATGGAGTTTCTTCTAGGGTGCAATTTAGCTAGTTCTTGGAGAAGTGAGGAAGAATATGATCTGATGTCCAAATGAAGAGGTAGTGGTCCACATAGATGAGTTAGTGGAGCACTATGTTAAAATTAAATATTAGTTTAATCTAAGGTTTCATTTTCCCACATTAAGCTTCCCATTTTTGCTATTTACGTTAGGTACCACTAATTTAATTTTTCATTACATTTCCCAAGTGTAATATCATGTATTTTTAATGAACATTTAGGTCAAAAGACAACTCAGGGTGTCAAATGACAACAATGCCCCTATTTGGGTTGCATTCCCTATTTTTCGGTAACACCGGGTTTTGTCGTTTTCTCGATTTCTCACTTTTCTTTGTACTAATTAATTAATTTTTCTTTGATATTTTTAATGGTATTTATGCTTCAATAGACATTTATTTAAGTCTTAAAAGTATTTTATAGGGTTCCCTACGGTCCAGGGCCAGTCAACGGTCCACGCCGTGACTTCCCGGTGTGGTCACCCATTGCTAGGGTTCTCGGCTCGTTTAACTTGGTTACATTTCATTGCTATTATTTTTCCTTTGTTTTTCTTGTTTTTTTTTTCTTGTATTTCATTATTTTATGTCTCTTCATCAATATTTAAATACAGTTATAGGCGTCCTAGCTGTCCGGACAATACTGGTCACCGGAACAGTAGAACGCAATACCGAACATAGGGGTGCTACAGATTACATCATGTAAAAATAAAAATGATAATTACCATATTAAGCCTGGGTAAACCTGGATAGTGAATTATAGGTTTGGGTAGATTGGCATTCCAATATGGGACATCATTAGCTGTATTGCATTAATTATGTTATTGGATTAATGAATGACTATATAAAGGCACCGAGTGCCCATTGTTAAACTAGTCAGAGACACCGAGTGTTCAGTACTAGGAGGGTATGTTGACAGTTGTATGGAGGCACCTAGTGCCCATTATTAAATCGGTCAGAGACACTGAGTGTTTAGTGCCAGGAGTTTCATATTCAATTCATATAATTCTATCATAGGTTGCTGTGGACACATGACATACCTTAAAATGTGATTTTAATTAAGAAAACGTACATAAATATCATGAGAATGATGTTAACCCTTGAACATTATTTATAAAATCACTTATAGTATATATACAAGTCTTGCTTTTATTCTTTTTAAATTATTAGTGCACAACTAAGCTGTGAAACTTTTCACGTAGGTTTTTCCTCGCGCAAGTATAGAAGGTAATGACCTAGCTCATTTTCCAAGTCCAAAATTTTCCAAGTCTAAGTTACACACAATTTAACCACATAACCTAGCTCATTTACATGTCCACATTCAAACCCTTATGCACATACACAAGCTGCCACAACAAGTACCATAATTCAACCATACAATTCCATAAACCAAGCTATGAAATAACATTTTTGTTTGTTCACAATTCAAGCTGTCGATTTGTACCTCAGTTTGAATAAATTTCCAAGCTTCCAAAATCAAGTATACATTCACATACATCTAATATACATCACCCAACTTATTTCTACACACATAAACACTTCATCCACACTTTAATCTACCATTTACATACAAGGATAAACTGCCCTTAAAGAGTTTCCATGGCTACCAAAAATACACATCTCCCTTAAACATCAAACTCCAAAAATCTTTCCACAATTCAAGTACCCATAACATCCACACAAACTTTAATGAAGCAAGCATAAAAAATACCTACTTACCACTTTGGAAACTCTTCAAAACCTCTCCAAAGCTTGGTCTTCTTGCTGCCTATCTACTGCCCAAGGTGTAAGGACAACTTTTAATGAAGGGAAGTGCAAAGAAAGAAGCTTAGATCAAGCTTGCATGAAGCTTTCAAGTGGACGGCCATGGAGTTTCTTCTTGGGAGCAATTCAGCTAGTTCTTGGAGAAGTGAGGAAGAAGATGATCTAATGTCGAAATGAAGAGGTAGTGGTCCACTTAGATGAGTTAGTGGAGCACTATGTTAAATTTAAATATTAGTTTAATCTAAGGTTTCATTTTCCCACATTAAGCTTCCCATTTTTGCTATTTACATTAGGTACCACTAATTTAATCTTTCATTACATTTCCCAAGTGTAATATCATGTATTTTTAATGAACATTTAGGTCAAAAGACAACTCGGGGTGTCAAATGACAACAATGCCCCTATTCGGGTTGCATTCCCGATTTTTCGGTAACACCGGGTTTTGTCATTTTCTCGATTTCTCACTTTTCTTTGTACTAATTAATTAATTTTTCTTTGATATTTTTAATGGTATTTATGCTTCAATAGACATTTATTTAAGTCCTAAAAATATTTTATAGGGTTCCCTATGGTCCAGGGCTAGTCAACGGTCCACGCCGTGACTTCCCGGTGCGGTCACCCATTGCTAGGGTTCTCGGCTCGTTTAACTTGGTTACACTTCATTGCTATTATTTTTCCTTTCTTTTTCTTGTATTTTCTTTTCTTGTATTTCATTATTTTATGTCTCCTCATCAATATTTAAATATAGTTATGGGCATCCTAGCTGTCCGGACAATACTGGTCACCAGAACAGTAGAACGCACTACCAAACATAGAGGTGTTACAGATTACATCATGTAAAAATAAAAATGATAATTACCATATTAGGCCTGGGTAAACCTGGATAGTGAATTATAGGTTTGGGTAGATTGGCATTCCAATACGGGACATCATTAGCTGTACTGCATTAATTATGTTATTGGATTAATGAATGACTATATAGAGACACCGAGTGTTCAGTACTAGGAGGGTATGTTGACAGTTATATGGAGGCACCTAGTGCCCATTATTAAACCGGTCAGAGACACTGAGTGTTTAGTGTCGGGAGTTTCATATTCAATTCATATAGTTCTATCATAGGTTGCTGTGGACACATGACAAACCTTAAAATGTGATTTTAATTAAGAAAACGTACATAAATATCATGAGAATGATGTTAACCCTTGAACATTATTTATAAAATCACTTATAGTATATATACAAGTTTTGCTTTTATTCTTTTTAAATTATTAGTGCACAACTAAGCTGTGAAACTTTTAACGTAGGTTTTTCCTCGCGCAAGTATAGAAGGTAATGAGTAGGTAGACAGAGACAGGAGGGGAGGGAGTGGATCTGTAGGAAAGTCCGAAGTCATCTCATACTTGGACAATTTAATAGATGCACTACCAACACTAGATGCATTTTGGTAACTCATTTTTGTATTCCAATTGTCATATACTAAAACACCTGATGTAAATTTTATTATGTAAATGTTTATGTCTGAATATATATTATGTAAATGTTTACATATGATGAGGAAATGAAATTGATTATAAGTGTGATGAGAGTTAATTATCAATATTGTTGCAATTAAAAATATTATTATTAACAGGTGGATGTTAAAAGTTGAGGGAAAACTCTTGTAGTTTTTCCCTTTGAAATTTATGATTAAAAATTAAAAGTAATAATTAAGGAAGAAAATTGTTCAAATACAAGTTTGGGTGCTCACAGTACAGAATGTGGCATTCCATTACTCGGTTTCACTATAGATTTGGTAGGAGGTGTTACACTTAGTGGTATCAAAGCTTTGGTTTAGGTGTTCTTAGACATAAATAGATAGAAAGACGTGACACGTGTGCGATCATGCATTGCATCTATCGGGAATTGAGGTGACACTTATGCAGATATACTCTATTATCTATTTTAAGTTAAATAATGGAGTCAGAATCATAGAGGGCTATTGATGAAAAGGTAGCATCAAAGAGGCCTATTAATGTGGAGGTAGAAACTCATGCCCCTAGTAATAGGAGTGGCGAGGCATGAGAGATCCAGCTGCACAGGCATCTAGGCAGGCTGCACAGCCGCAACAGTTCTTTTTCCAACAAATGGTTGATTTCTTTACATAGATGACAGAAGCCATCCCACAGGCTCAACCTTCACAGAAGTGCCACCTAGAGAAGCTTAGAAAATATAGGGCAGTGGATTTTAAATGAAAGAAAGAAGATGATCTAGTAGTTGCTGAGTATTGGTTAGAGAGGACAGAGAGGATTCTCTAGCAGTTGAACTGTACTCCTGAGCATAGTTTAGATTGTGCAGTTGCATTACTTCAGGAAGATGCATATCACTGGTGGGACACAGTATCACACATGGTCCAGCCTGCTGAGTTGACCTAGGAGATCTTTCCGGCTGAGTTTAGGAAGAAATATATCAGCTATATCTATCTTGAAGATAGAAGAAGAGAATTCATTAACTTGAGGTAGAGACACCTTATTGTGTAACACCCCCATATTAAGTAGTCTATACATTTTACTGTTTCGGTCACTAGTGTCTGTTTTAATAGTCAGGATGTCTAGAACTATATCTATGTCATCTAGAAAAGTCACAAATAAAAATTAATAGAAATCACATTAAGGTGAAATGGAAATAAGAAAAACAAAGCATAATCGGTTAAATGAGCCGAGGTCCCAGTAATGGATGATCGAACTAGGAAGTGACTGCGAGCTCAGTTGCTACCATAAATTCATGTGGGACCCTATGACATCCCAGGCTAAGAGATAATTATGAAACTAATGGTAATGTGAAAACCAAATAAAAGAATAGAGAACAAGTTCAAATAATTGAATCAGAGTTCAGGAAATAACCTAGTGCTACTAGAAAAATTGATTAGACCTGATAAGGTGTATTTTGGTCAATTCACTCTTAGAGGTGACTTTTGACCTAAATGTCCATTAAAATATAGGAAATTAAAATTATGAAAAAGAATTAAAAACATAAAGAAGTGTATGGAAGAAAAGAAAAAGGAAGTAGAAATTAAAAATTTTAAGGGAATTACGACATAAGCATGAGGTAAGCATGACCTAATTAATTTATAATTTTAATTTATGAAAATTTGGGGATAAATATATGTACATAAAGACAAAATTAAAAAGAAAAAGTTCACTTTCTTCCTCCCATGTCCAGCCGTCCCTCTCTCTCTCACCAGTTTTATCAAATTCCTTCATTGATGCATAATTAAAGATCATAAAACCCTAAATTTACTTTATAATTCCCATAATTCCCAACACCAATTCTTGAAATTAGACCTTAATTAAGAATTTAGAAGTAAAGAACGGAAGAAAAAGTGAAGAGATTGAAGTTGGGAAAGCTTCATCAAAGCTAAGTTGTCTTTCTAACTTAACTAAGTATATATGCATGAAATTAAGCTTAGATGTGGGAATTTAACTTAAGGAAACATAAAAATTATGCATGTATGAAGGGATAAAAATTTGGCCAGCCATGGGTATGCTAAGGTTTGATGGCATTTGTTTGAATTGAACATGAGTTTGAGCTTGTTTAGAGTAGTAGACATAATTGAGATGTTTAGAATTGCATGAATTGTGAAATTTGGGAGAACCAAGGTTTACGGTGGCTAGAGTTTTGGAAAAAATTAGGAGTTTTTGAAAATTGTTGACCAATTAATGTTTTTAATGCTTAATTATGGTCATTTAGTATGCTTAGAATTGATAGTTGATGAATGGACTTGAGGAAATTGAGGATTGTTGAATTGTTGAATTATGGACTAATGAGTCTAGCATGGGTAAATGGCCATAAGTAGAGTTGTGTTGCTCCAATTAGTGTGAGGCCAATTGAAGATAAAATTAGGATCATAATGTCACATTTTTCATGAAGAAACATTTCCCAAAAATTAACCATAAGTTGGTCTAAAATTGGCTTAAATCCGGGTGACCTAATACTGGACCTAGAAAAAATGACCAAATAAACAAATACATATTTAAATGGTTATAACTCACTCTACGAAGGTCAGAATGACCTGATTCTTAAACCATTGGAAATTTAGACATAGGAGCACATTTTTTATGAAGATCATGAGCCCAAATTCTGACTCTAACCAAACCAAATTGCTAGAACAATTTAGGTCAACCGATCTGCCAGAACCAGACTTGAGCCAGAAATTCTAGACTTAGACCTATTCGACTAGTTTTGGAAAAAATGTCATAACTTGGACCACAAAACTGAAAATGTAGTGAAACCAAAGCCAAAATTTCCACAAGACCTAGAACTACAACTTTGAAGTTTTGACCAGAACCCTAAACCAAATGCAACTTAGAGAAATTTCTAGCAAAATTTAGGGATTCTAATTTTGGAAATTCCTACACCTGGTCAGATTGTTCACTTGATACCTGAATGGTAAATTGACTATAACTAGAGCTACAAAACTCCAAATGGAGTAATTTAAATTGGAAAATAGAACAATTTTAATGAAGAACACCTCATCAAATTCTGACAAAAACTAAGTTGAAATTGGGTTTAAAGACAGGGTATAAATCTGTCCAGAATCCAAACCCTTAGAAATTGCTTAAGTGATTTAGGTATTCATTAGGCTTTTAATTAATTAGCTATTAGTGGTAATTGAATTAAGTATTAAGACATCTCTATTGTGTATTTTCAATGGAGAAAGATGAAAGAACGGAAGCATGGTGATTAGTTCATTGGAGCATTGAATTTAAAAATTTTCTTTTAGGGTTTCATGCATCATGCCACATCTCTTATGTGCCTAATTAATTTCGATGCTTAATTGCATATTAAAATACTTTTAATATGTATTAGGATCTATGTTTTCCATTCAAGATTATGAATTAACAAATTAATTCATTCAAGCCCTAGTTTAAAAGAGGAGTTTGAGCACTAACCTCTTTGATGCACTATGGATGCAATCGGCACCTTTAGGAAGTACCTAGGACCCTAAGTGTTGTCCCTCTAGCTTGTCCACACCAAGATCACCAATGGGCAGCTCCCAAATCAGCTTCTCAAGCCTTGCCAACCAATTATAATTTAGGTTTTTACCTTTAGAGAGGTTGTGTGGGTGTATAGGACACTAGAAACAATTTCTAGCAATTTTAATTCAAAGGGAATGGAGTGATTCCCTTTGAATTGATGAGAAAGCAAGAAGAGAAGAGGGTGAAAAAAGTGTGCCGCCACCTTTGAGGAAGTGAGAATGTTATATTTTATTCTTCTTTCTTTTTCCCTTTTATAATTAGGTCATTAAGTCACTTAAACCCTATGCCACATGTCACCACCACATTGCATCTTATTATTAATTGTCTTAATCACATTAAGCTAAGTGTTAATGCTAGACTTAATCTTGACTTTGATCACCTTGCATTATAGGAAGACAAATGGCAAACTTATATGATGCCATGTGTCACCATCTCATTGTGTCACATATCACCATGTGAAATGACCAAATTATCCTTATGTTGTAATTTTGAGTTCTCAACCCAAAATCATTATTTCTCCTCTTCTAATCAATTTATATCAAATAAAAATTAATTAATCTCTATTAATTAACTTCTCACAATTAAATTCATATTTAAATACTTTAAATATAAATTTAACTTTCACTGTACAATTAAATTCATATTTAAACACTTTTAATGTAACCAATAACCTAGATTTGGTTTTGAAAGAGTGGAAGCATGAAAAACACAAGTTTATATCATTGAATTCAAAAATTTTCACCTAGGGTCACATGCATCATGAAAGATTTATTTTTTTCTATTTGATTTAAATGATAAACAACATATTAAAACTCTTTTAATATGTTCTTGGATCTGTATTTGCCATTTAACTTTTTAGAATTAATCAGATTAATTTTAGAACCATATATTAGATCAAGAATAAGTGCACTAACCTTTTGATGCACTGCAGTGTGTTTGGCACCTTAGGGATGCATCTTTAGGACATCAGATGTTGTCCCTCTAGCTTGTCCACACCAAGATCACCTATGCAGCCCTTGAACAACTTCTAAAGCATTTTCTATGAATTAGAAAATCAAGTTTTACCTTTTGAGAAATTAGAGATGCAAACAGAACACTAGAAATAATTTCTAGTATTTTTAATTCAAAAGATTATTTGCTAATCTCTTAGAATTGATGAGAGATGAAGAAGAGGAGAAGGGAGAGGTCTCCAAGGTGGTGACACAAAGAGAAAGATAGCAGCTTGTTATGTTTTTCTTTTTATAACAACACTTATATACCTTGGTTACCACTTAAAACCCTTGCTGCATGTCACCTTCTGATTGGCTGTAGGTTCAAGTGACCCAATCACATTGTGCCAAGTGTCAAACCTATATTTAATCTTGATTTTAATCATCTTACATGATTAAAAAAATATATTTGTCAAGCTTATGTGTAATTCCACGTGTCACCATCTCATGGTGCCACGTGTCACACAGTGAAATGACCAAAATGCCCATGTGTCTTAATTTTGAGTTCTTAACCCAAAATCATTATTTTTCTTCTTCTAATTTATATCAAATATAAATTAATTAATTAATCTCTATTAATTAATTTCTCATTAATTAAATTCATATTTAAACACTTTAAATATAAATTTAACTTATACTATACATCCAATAATCTAGATTTGGTTTCAAGTTATGCTAGGGACTTTGCAATTTAATTGCAAACCAAACCTATTTAATTAATCAATTAAACTCTTTAATTAATTAATTAAATCATATTAAAATAGGTGATAACTTGTGTATGCATGTGACTTACTAGGCTCATCACTAATTGGAAATCAGACATGATATCAACTCTTAATATCATAAGAACTCTTTCTTACCATAAATAATTTCTCTAAATCATTTTATGAACCTCATATACCATGGTTAACGCCTAGCATAGCATGCCATGGCTACCCAATTAGTAATAAAGTTTACCTTAAATGAACCTATAATCATATGTTACAATGCACTAGAATCTCTCTGTTACAAAATCCCAACTCAAGCTGGAGTCATAGTTTATGTCAAACTCCATTTGCTACGAATATTATGTTCACTTTTAATTCTAGTTCTTGATTAAAAAAGATTTTCCCATTAGAAACTCTTTTTTGAATAAATCTATCTGTCCTGGCCAGGAACTTGAAACATCAAGAACAATTAAATGAACATAGAATTTTATCTCTATTTACTTAGAGGAACAGATTCCATCCTGATCAAAACCTACCTCCATATATAACTAGTAGGAGCCAACAGATGCCCATATACCCATACATAGTACAAGTATGAAAGCAGTATCAAACTCAAACTACCTTTATACAAGATAACTGTGCTATCTCAAGTCTAAAGATTATATGCACTGATATGATTTATGACAAAACATTGACAAGAGTAAACTCCATGTGCTTATCATAAGTGTCACTGGTTCGGCCGACTTATCATTTATAAGTGCCTATCATGTTTGTTATATGGCATGAGACTCACCATTCTATCTTATTTATATCTCATATAAATAACTTGGGAACAAATATGAATACAATCTTTATGGATAAGTCATGTCCTTATTATGAAGTATCCTCGATTGTGAACCTATTTATGATACTTTGTGCTAGAAATATTATCACTCATATTCTTAACAACTTTAGAATAATATTTCTAACAAAATATCAATGGACCTTTTCTATTACACATAAATATGTGATGTAAATAGAAACGTGGAAATGCCTTTTATTAATAAAAATATGTACAAGATGCATACTAAATGATATGCTCTAGGGCATACTACTAACAATCTCCCACTAGCACTAGAGCCATTCATTACAATATCTTAGACCTATCTTCTCAAGATGTCGGTCTAACTGAGTCTGTGACATAGGCTTAGTGAATGGATCAGCTGGATTTTCAGCTGATGCTATTTTCTGTATGGCTACATCGCCTCGCCCAATTATTTCTCTGATAATGTGGTAGTGCCTTTCTATGTGTTTGGATTTCTGGTGAGACCTTGGTTCCTTAGCCTGTATGACTGCTCCATTGTTGTCACAGTGTATTGGAACTGCTGACTCAATGGAAGGAACTACTGTAAGTTCTGTCACGAACATCTTTATCCGAACAACTTCCTTTGTAGCATCTGATGCAGCAATATACTCAGCCTCTGTAGTGGAATCTGCAGTCATGCTGATGTGAACCTTCAAGTAATTGGTAACTAGAAAACCCACATTCAAGAATTAAGGAACAATATGGAAAACACCAAATCAAGATGTATGAATTTGATTCTTTCAACCAGCACAATCAGATTGCTATGTAATTCAAAGAAAATATTAGAAATGGGATTCTTGACCTAATTCATATGGAGAATGAATAAACCAAGAATATTATGTACATTAAACCTTGCAAGATAGAAATCTCAGCAAGTTAATGAGCTTCACAAGAACAAAGGCAACAGCCAATTCACTCACTAATGGAGCAGAAATAATCTTTCATTAATATTCAAAGTGTGTCCTCCACTCTCTCATTACACTTGTATTTATAGCCTCTTGGCTTCAAAGCTAAAGACAAAAATATCCCTATTTTAGTAACAGCTGTAACGAGTTTTAAGTCCAAACAAAAGACTAAAAACTCCTTATAAAAAGTAAATTTAATACAGCAGCAAGTAAGGGCATTTAAGTCCGAAAGAGAGGTGGTTATAACAGCAAGGAATATTCCTTGAAAAAGGTGCCAGCAGATGCATGTACATGGGTTGGATCTGGTGCATGCATGTCCACAGGTTATTCCATGTAACCTAATGCTCCACATGACACCTAGTCACTTCCAAGCTTAATTTTCACCAAATTTAATCCTTTATAATTTTCTTCATACCATTCCAGCTTATAATCCTTGCTCCTTATGATTTCACAAATTAAATTCTGAAGTGATTTAGATCTGGCTCTAGTAATTGGACCTTGGATGAAATCCTTTGGCGTGGATGTAGCTTGATTCTCATCATTCCCCTCCGCTTCAAAAGGATTCGTCCTCGAATCTGTTCCTGCATTAACACAAGGAGATAAATTAGCAACATTGAAGGTGGCACTGACATTATACTCACCATGCAAGTTTATTTTGTAGGCGTTATCATTAATTATGGTCAGCACTTGGAAAGGTCCATCACATCTTGGTTGTAATTTTGATTTCCTTCGAGACGGAAACCTTTCTTTGCGCAAGTGAACCCATACCCAATCTCCAGGTTGAAATGTGACTTTTTTCCTTCCTTTGTTGGCTTGACTATCATATTTTTCATTTTTCTTTTCAATTTGAATCTTGGCTTGTTCATGGATTTTCTTCACCAATTTTACTTTTCTTTTTCCATCTAAAATAGCAAGCTCATTCATAGGCAAAGGTAAAAGATACAAAGGAGTTAAAGGATTGAAACCATACACAATCAAATGGAGAATAGCCAGTAGAAGAATGCACATTTCTATTGTATGCAAATTCAACAAGTGGAATGCAATCTTCCCATGACTTCAAATTTTGCTTAACCACAGCACGCAAAAGAGTAGTTAGTGTCCTATTTACTACCTCAGTTTGACCATCGGTTTGTGGGTGACAAGTGGTGGAAAATAACAACTTGGTGCCCAATTTTCCCCACAAAGGAATTTAACATCCCTATCACTAACTAAACTCTTAGGTATGCCATGTAACCTAACAATATCTCTAAAGAATAAATTTGCAACATTTGTAGCATCATCAGTTTTATGGCATGGAATAAAATGTGCCATTTTTGAAAACCTGTCAACAACAACAAAAATTGAATCATGGCCTTGTTTAGACCTAGGTAATCCCAACACAAAATCCATAGACAAATGAACCCAAGGATTACTAGGGGTAGGCAAAGGTGTATACAAACCTTGTGGTAAAACTCTAGATTTAGCCTTAGCACACACAACACACCTAACACATACTCTTTCAACATCTCTTTTCATATTCGGCCAATGAAAATGTTCCTTCAACACATCTAAAGTTTTGGCAACACCAAAATGACCCATTAATCCACCAGCATGAGACTCATTCACAAGTAATTCACACATGGAACTCTTAGGCACACACTGAAGGAACGGAAGCGTGAAAAACACAAGTTTATACCATTGAATTCAAAAATTTTCACCTAGGGTCACATGCATCATGCAAGATTTATTTTTATCTATTTGATTTCAATGATAAACAACATATTAAAACTCTTTTAATATGTTTTTGGATCTGTATTTGCCATTTAAGATTTTAAAATTAATCAGATTAATTTTAGAACCCTAGATTAAATCAAGAACGATTACACTAACCTCTTGATGCACTGCAGCGTGTCTGCGCCTTTGAGATTCATCTTCAGGACACCAGATGTTGTCCCTCTAGCTTGTCCACACCAAGAACACCTATGGCAGCCCTTGAACAGCTTCTAAAGCCTTTTCTATTAATTAGAAATTCAAGTTCTGCATTTTAAGAGATTAGAGATGTAAACAGGACACTAGAAACAATTTCTAGTGTTCTTAATTCAAGAGATTGATGGCTAATCTCTTTGAATTGATAAGAAGAATAGAGGGAGGACTGCAAAATGGCGTGACCAAGGAGTGTGGCTGCTGGTTGTGTTTTATTTTCTCATAACGAAACTTAAATAGCCAGGAGTGGCTGCTGGTTATTTTTCTTTTTATAACCACACTTAAATAGCTAGGTTAATACATTAAACCCTTGCCACATGTCACCCTTTGATTAGCTCTAGGTTTAAGTGACCCAATCACATTGTGCCAAGTGTCAAACCTATATGTAATCTTGATTTTAATCATCTTACATGATTAAAAAACATTTGGCAAGCTTATGTGTTATGCCATGTGTCACCATCTCATGGTGCCACGTGTCACACTGCAAAATGACCAAAATGCCCCTGTGTCTTAATTTTGAGTTCTCAACCCAAAATAATTATTTTTCTTCTTCTAATTAATTTATATCAAATATAAATTAATTAATTAATCTCTATTAATTAATTTCTCATTAATTAAATTCATATTTAAACACTTTAAATATAAATTTAACTTATATTATACATCCAATAATCTAGATTTGGTTTCAAGTAATGCTAGAGACTTTGCAAACTAATTGCAAACCAAACCTATTTAATTAATCAATTAAACTCTTTAATTAATTAATTAAATCATATTTAATTAGGTGATAACTTGTGTATGTGTGTGACTTACTAGGCTCATCACTAATTGGCAATGAGACATGATATCAACTCTTAATATCATCAGAACTCTTTCTTACCATAAATGATTTCTCTAAATCATTTTATGAACCTCATAGACCATGGTTAACACCTAGCATAGCATGCCATGGCCACCCAATTAGTAATAAGGTTTACCTTAAATGAACCTATAATCATATGTTACCATGCACTAGAATCTCTCTGTTACAAAATCCCAACTTAAGCTGGAGTCATGGTTTATGTCAAACTCCATTTGCTATGAATATTATGTTCTCTTTTAATTCCAGTTCTTGATTAAAAAGATTTTCTCATCAGAACTCTTTTCTGAATAAATCTATCTGTCCTGGCCAGGAACTTGAAACATCAAGAACAATTAAATGAACATAGGATTTTATCTCTATTTACTTAGAGGAACAGATTCCATCTTGATCAACACCTACCTCCATATATAACTAGTAGGAGCCAACACATGCCCATATACCCATACAGTACAAGTATGAAAGCGTTATCAAACTCAAACTACTTATATACAAGATAAGCTGTGCTATCTCAGTCTAAAGATTATATGCCCTGATATGATTTATGACAAAACATTGACAAGAGTAAACTCCATGTGCTTGTCATAAGTGTCACTGGTTCGGCCTACTTATCATTTATAAGTGCCTATCATGTTTGTTATATGGCATGAGACTCACCATTCCATCTTATTTATATCTCATATAAATAACTTGGGAACAAACATGAATACAATCTTTCTGGATAAGTCATGTCCTTATTATGAAGTATCCTCGATTGTGAACCTATTTATGATACTTCGTGCTAGAAATATTGTCACTCATATTCTTAACAACTTAAGAATAATATTTCTAACAAAATATCAATGGACCTTTTCTATTACACATGAATATATTATGTAAACGGAAAAGTGGAAATGCCTTTTATTAATAAAAATATGTACAAGATACATACTATATAATATGCTCTAGGGCATACTACTAACAATCTCCCACTAGTACTAGAGCCATTCATTACAATATCTTAGTCTTATCTTCTCAAGATGTCGGTTTAACTGAGTCTGTGACATAGGCTTAGTGAATGGATCAGCTGGATTTTCAGCTGATGCTATTTTCTGCATGGCTACATCGCCTCGCCCAACTATTTCTCTGATAATGTGGTAGTGCCTTTCTATATTTTTGGATTTCTGATGAGACCTTGGTTCCTTAGCCTGTATGACTGCTCCATTATTGTCACAGTGTAGTGGAACTACTGACTCAATGGAAGGAACTATTATAAGTTCTGTCACGAACTTCTTTATCCAAAGCGACTTCCTTTGCGACATCGATGCGACAATATACTCGACCTCTGTAGTGGAATCTGCGATCGTGCTCTGTTTGGAACTCTTCCAGCGACTACACCTCCATTACAAATGAACACATATCCAGAGGTAGACTTTCTATCATCGATATCTGATTGGAAATCAGAAACAGTATACCCGTCCAAATGCAAGTCTCCACCTCCATAAATCAAGAATAAATCCTAAGTTCTACTCAAGTACTTAAGAATATTCTTGTGACTATCGATGTTCCAAACCTGGATTGGATTGATACCTGCTAGTCAAACTAACAGCATATGCGATATCCGGCCTAGTACACAATATTGTATACATTAAACTTCCAATAGCTGAAGCATATGGAATCCTGGCCATCTTATCTCTTACTTCAGGTGTCTTTGGAGACATCTCTTTAGAAAGATGGACACCATGTCTCACTGGTAACAATCCTCTCTTGGAATCAAGCATGTTAAACCTCTTTAACACCTTTTTCAATTATAGACTTTGGGATAAACCAATTATTCTTTTCGCTCTATCTCTATAGATGCGAATTCCAAGAATATAGGTTGCCTCCCCTAAGTCTTTCATGGAGAATGTATTTGACAACCATACCTTTATAGTCGTCAACATACTTGTGTCATTACCCATCAACAGTATGTCATCCACATATAAGACAAGGAAAGTGATAGCACTGTCACTAACCTTCTTATATACACATGGCTTGTCCTTATTTTTGATAAAACCAAAGGATTTAATGGCTTCATCAAAACGGATGTTCCAACTTCTCGAAGCTTGTTTCAACCCATAAATGGATCGCTTTAGCTTGCATACCTTGGAACCATCTTGGGATTCAAATCCCCTCGGTTGTTCCATGAAAATGTTTTCTTCAATGTATCCTTTGAGAAAAGCTGTTTTGACATCCATCTGCCAAATCTCATAATCATAGTATGCAGCTATTGCTAATAAAATCCTAATTGATTTAAGCATGGCAACAGGCGAGAAAGTCTCCTTATAGTCGATTCCTTGCCTTTGGCGAAACCCTTTCGCTACTAGCCTTGCCTTATAGGTCTCTAACTTTCCATCAGAACCAATTTTCTTCTTGAAAACCCATTTGTTCCCTATAGGTATAATACCTTCAGGTGGGTCAACAAGATCCCAAACTTGATTCTTATACATGGAATCAATCTCAGATTTCATAGCATCAATCCATTTTGAAGAGTCTATATCTGATATAGCTTCTTCATAGGTAAGTGGATCATCTCCATGATCTACTTCTTCATGAGTAGACAACTCTTGTTCTTCTTCATGAAGAAAACCATATCTCACTGGTGGGTGAGATACCCTGGTTGTTCTACGAGGAACAGCTGTAGATGTTTCATCAACGGGTATTGGTTGACTAGATGGATCTATATCCATCTGATCTGTTGGTTGGTCAGAATTCTCCAATTCTAACTTTATTTGCCTTCCTTTGCCTCCTTCTTGAACAAACTATTGTTCAAGAAATGTGGCATCTCTACTTATCACAACCTTATGTGAAGTAGGCAAATAAAAATAATATCCAAAACTATCTTTTGGATATCCAAAAAATCGACCTTTTTTCTGATCTGGTCTCCAATTTATCAGTGTTCAGCTTTTTGATATAAGCTGGACAACCCCAAATCTTAACATGCTTAAGACTTGGTTTTCTTCCATGCCATATCTCATAAGGTGTGGAAGAAACTGATTTTGATGGAATCCTATTCAGAATATACAAAGCTGATTCCAATGCAAATCCCCAAAAGAAGATTGGCATATCAGTATAGCTCATCATACTATGTACCATATCCAATAGGGTATGATTTCTCCTTTCAGATACACCATTCAGCTGTGGCGTTCCTGGAGGAGTCAGCTGAGAAACAATGCCATGCTCTCTCAAGTATTCATCAAATTCAGTACTCAAATATTCACCTCTACAATCTTGATCGAAGAGCTTTAATATTCTTTCCTGTTTGATTTTCTACTTCAGATTTAAATTCTTTGAACTTTTCAAAAGATTCATGTTTGTATTTCATCAAATAAAAATACCCAAACCTTGATTTATCATCAGTAAAGGTAATAAAATAATGAAAACCCCCTCTAGCCATTTCTTTAAATGCACCACATACATCACTATGTATTAGCTCCAAAATATTTTCAGCTCTTAGCCCTTGTCCAATAAAGGGTGATCTAGTCATTTTACCCTGAAGGCAAGATTCACAAGTTGGAGTAGGCTCAGAGCCCAATGAGGATAGAATCCCCATTTTCTCCAATTTTGCAATCCTATCTTCTGCAACATGACATAACCTTAAGTGCCAAATATATTTTGAACTTGAGTTGGTTTTCACCATGGCATTAAATTCTTTTAGATCACTTGCATTCAATTTGTGTTTGTCATTATTATCCAAATAATAAAGACCATCATTCATATAACCCGAACCAACATATTTATTTCCAAAATAAATATTGCAAACATCATCAGTGAACTGAAATTCATAGCCATTTCTAGTCAAACTAGATATAGAAATGATGTTCTTAAAAGCATCAGGTACATATAAAATATTATCCAAACACAAAACATGTCCAAACATGTAAAAAGATTTAGATCCTATGGCTAAAGCTTCAACAGTTGAGCCATTGCCAATCCGGACTCTAATATCTTGAGAGCATAGTCAAATCGTTAGCTAGTTCACGCATATCATTAGAAATGTGAGCGCGCACGATATCTAAAACCCAAGCTGTAGATGAACTATGAGTATCATCAGAATCTAAATAACAAGATATGGACATACCTTCCGAAGGTGTATCCTTCTTGTCCTTCAGAGAAGCAAGATACTCTGGGCAGTTCCTTTTCCAGTTCCCATCCTTTTGGCAGTGGAAACACTTTCCTTTGCCTCCATCAGCTTTAGTCTTCCTTTTTCTGTTTAGCTATTTTCTTGGAAGGACCAGGAATCTGAGGTTTCTTTTTCTTATTGCCCTTCTTCTTGTTGGACTTTCCAGCAGAAGAATATGCAATCAAAGCTACCTCTCTCCCTTTATTGCCTGGCATATTCTTTTGGACAACAACCAGCATGTTGAGTAAACCAGCTAAGGTGCATTCCTGTTTAGTCATATGGAAATTTGTCACAAAATTCCCAAAAGACTCAGGAAGGGACTGAAGGATCAAATCCATCTGTAGTTTGAAATCCATGTTGAAGTCAAGATGTTCCAACTGCTCAATCAGCCGAATCATCTTTTGGATATGATCCCCAACATTTTGTCCCTCAGACATCCTCATACGGAATAGCTGTCTAGATATCTCATACCTAGCATTCCTGCTGTGCTCACCATACAACTCTTGTAGGTGAAGGAGGATCTCACTCGCACTCTGCATGTTCTCATGTTGCTTCTGTAACTCATTACTCATGGAAGCAAGCATGTAACACTTAGCTCTCATATCATGCTCCTTCCACTTGTCCAAAGTATCATGTTCCTCTTGTGTGGCCTCTGGAGGTAAGGGACCAGGAACATTTGAATCTAGAACATATCCTATATGTTCAAGGTTCAGGACAAGCTTTAAATTTCTTAGCCAATCAGACAGATTTGGTCCTGTCAACCTATTGTGATCAAGTATGCTTGCAAGGATATCGGATGGTGGTGGTTGTTTTGTGCTCATATTTATCAGAAAATTGACTGCAGAAAATAACCAGATTAATTAGTAAATGTATCATGTAATTAACCAAAATGATTATGGTCTTTTAATCAAATTAGTCCTCCCACTAACTTAGCGAATCCTACACTTCCAAAGTAGGAAACGGAAATCCTAGTTAGATGGATTTCTAGTGGGTGATTGAATTCTTATAATTCTATTGATCATCCTCAGGTACATCCATTATTGGAATTACAATAAACTATAAGTGAGCAACTCTTTGCCCATCACATCTCATGTGAGGTTCAATCCTTTACCTAGCCCCTAATGCTCAAAATCTCAGGTACATCCATTATTGACTTATCTTGCATTAGTTAAGTTGATCCCATTGAGCCAGTAATTATGTAAATAATTTTAATGTCCTCAGGTACATAAAATATTGGCCGCCAAACCATTTACATATTTACAACATCTCATGCTTAACAATTATTCTTAAGAAAATCTCTTAAATTAATTGCATCTCATGCAACTATTTAAAATTTCTTAAAATAATTGCCCCAATGGAGGGCCTATGTTATAATTACTTTAATTATAGCATATCCAACTTAATCATTTGTTTGGAAGATTTTATGGTCATTCTAATTACTATTAAGGTCTCACTTTGCACATTATCCATTTAGCATGCATATATCATATAATTGCATACATTCCCATACATCTCATGCATTCATGGATAAGCAGTAAATATGGTATGATCATGGACTTTCTAAGGGATTTAATTCTGAGCCACCAAGAATTGAATCAGGGCATTCCTAGGTGCATTTCATTCATTCATTTTACAAGAGTTGCTGAAGGAGTACATAATCAACACTTGATCTTGAATTCCTCCCACTGGTCCCACCAATGCTCTTGACCTCCTTGAACTTCTTGCAATCCAATATTACATAGTAATCCTTGGCATACCAAGGCGAATTTACAAGAAATTAAATAAATGAAATTACAACCCAAAAATTATTACAAACTTAATAATACATGCCCAAAATAAATTAAAATAAATTAATTAATTTACAATCCCAAAGAAACATAAAAGAAATAAATCCAATCACATTGGTCTTTTATAGTCCATGATCATCCATCATGCATATCACTATTTAACAATTAAATAAAATATATATACTTAAATTAAATTGAATATCTCATATTCAACTTAAAAATCCAGATTTGAATATGATTCAAATAAATTTAAAAATTCAGATTTGAATCTCATTCAAACAAATTTAAAAATTCATATTTGAATCACATTCAAACAACTTCAAAAATTCATATTTGAATCACATTCAAACATTTTTTAAAAAATCAGATTTGAATCACATTCAAACATTTTTTAAAAAATCAGATCTGAATTTTATTCAATCAATTTTAAAAAATCAGATTTAAATATGATTCAAACAACTTTAAAAATTCAGATTTGAATCATATTCAAACAACTTTTAAAATTCAGATTTGAATCACATTCAAACAATTTTTAAAATTTTTTATTTGAATCATAATTTAATTGTGTGATTAAAAATCCTAATTAAACATTTTAATTAGTCATATGATGAACCTTTCATCATGCCACAATTGCAGAATTTAATAACAACCATGCGCACCATGTTGGAGTTCATCAAGCATGCCGCCACACCTCTTGATCCAACCATCAATGGATCAATCATCTCATGATCAAATCACATAATTAAATCATATAATAAACAATCTAAATGGCAAATATAGTGGCTCTGATACCAATTGAAGGCAGGCGTGAAAAACACAAGTTTATACCATTGAATTCAAAAATTTTCACCTAGGGTCACATGCATCATGCAAGATTTATTTTTATCTATTTGATTTCAATGATAAACAACATATTAAAACTCTTTTAATATGTTTTTGGATCTGTATTTTCCATTTAAGATTTCAAAATTAATCAGATTAATTTTAGAACCCTAGATTAAATCAAGAATGATTACACTAACCTCTTGATGCACTGCAGCGTGTCTGCGCCTTTGAGATTCGTCTTAAGGACACCAGATGTTGTCCCTCTAGCTTGTCCACACCAAGAACACCTATGGCAGCCCTTGAACAGCTTCTAAAGCCTTTTCTATTAATTAGAAATTCAAGTTCTGCATTTTAAGAGATTAGAGATGTAAACAAGACACTAGAAACAATTTCTAGTGTTATTAATTCAAGAGATTGATGGCTAATCTCTTTGAATTGATAAGAGATGAAGAAGAATAGAGGGAGGACTACAAAATGGCGTGACCAAGGAGTGTGGCTGCTGGTTGTGTTTTATTTTCTCATAACAACACTTAAATAGCTAGGTTAATACATTAAACCCTTGCCACATGTCACCCTTTGATTAGCTCTAGGTTTAAGTGACCCAATCACATTGTGCCAAGTGTCAAACCTATATGTAATCTTGATTTTAATCATCTTACAAGATTAAAAAACATTTGGCAAGCTTATGTGTTATGCCATGTGTCACCATCTCATGGTGCCACGTGTCACACTGCAAAATGACCAAAATGCCCCTGTGTCTTAATTTTGAGTTCTCAACCCAAAATAATTATTTTTCTTCTTCTAATTAATTTATATCAAATATAAATTAATTAATTAATCTCTATTAATTAATTTCTCATTAATTAAATTCATATTTAAACACTTTAAATATAAATTTAACTTATATTATACATCCAATAATCTAGATTTGGTTTCAAGTCGTGCTAGGGACTTTGCAAACTAATTGCAAACCAAACCTATTTAATTAATCAATTAAACTCTTTAATTAATTAATTAAATCATATTTAATTAGGTGATAACTTGTGTATTTGTGTGACTTACTAGGCTCATCACTGATTGGCAATGAGACATGATATCAACTCTTAATATCATCAGAACTCTTTCTTACCATAAATGATTTCTATAAATCATTTTATGAACCTCAGAGACCATGGTTAACACTTAGCATAGCATGCCATGGCCACCCAATTAGTAATAAGGTTTACCTTAAATGAACCTATAATCATATGTTACCATGCACTAGAATCTCTCTGTTACAAAATCCCAACTCAAGCTGGATTCATGGTTTATGTCAAACTCCATTTCCTATGAATATTATGTTCTCTTTTAATTCCAGTGCTTGATTAAAAAGATTTTCTCATCAGAAACTCTTTTCTGAATAAATCTATCTGTCCTGGCCAGGAACTTGAAACATCAAAAACAATTAAATGAACATAGGATTTTATCTCTATTTACTTAGAGGAACAGATTCCATCTTGATCAACACCTACCTCCATATATAACTAGTAGGAGCCAACTCATGCCCATATACCCATACACAGTACAAGTATGAAAGCAGTATCAAACTCAAACTACCTATATACAAGATAACTGTGCTATCTCAGGTCTAAAGATTATATGCACTGATATGATTTATGACAAAACATTGACAAGAGTAAACTCCATGTGCTTGTCATAAGTGTCACTGGTTCGGCCTACTTAACATTTATAAGTGCCTATCATGTTTGTTATATGGCATGAGACTCACCATTCCATCTTATTTATATCTCATATAAATAACTTGGGAACAAACATGAATACAATTTTTCTGGATAAGTCATGTCCTTATTATGAAGTATCCTCGATTGTGAACCTATTTATGATACTTCGTGCTAGAAATATTGTCACTCATATTCTTAACAACTTAAGAATAATATTTCTAACAAAATATCAATGGACCTTTTTTATTACACATGAATATATTATGTAAACGGAGAAGTGGAAATGCCTTTTATTAATAAAAATATGTACAAGATACATACTAAATGATATGTTCTAGGGCATACTACTAACACACACAATCTATTTTCTCTAAACAAATATCCATCATGCCTATAAAACTTCTTAAAACCATTCTTTTCACAAGCTGCATACACGCTAGCAAAGTCATTATCTTCAGCATATAATTCTTTCACATATTCGAATCCCAATAACTTTGCGTCAAGAAGGGCAAGAACGTTATACCTTCGAGATAAGGCATCAGCAACCACATTTTCTTTCCCATGTTTGTATTGAATCACATATGGGAAGGTCTTAAGGAACTCAACCCATTTTGCATGATGCCTGCCCCTTAATATGCTTTAATGACTCATTATCTGTGTGGATGACAAATTGCTTTGGCCAAAGGTAATGTTGCCACGTTTCCAAGGCACGTACCAATGCATACAACTCTTTGTCATATGTAGAATAGTTCAAAGCTGCTCCATTAAGCTTCTCACTAAAGCATGCTATTGGTCTCTTATCCTGCATTAAAACGGCTCCAATACCTATTCCTGATGCGTCACACTCAATCTCAAAAGTCATAGAAAAATCAGGTAAAGCCAACACAGGAGCGGAACATAACATCTCTTTAATTTTGTGAAAAGCATCATCTTGTTTCTATTCCCAAACAAAATTAACATTCTTTTTGACAAGATCATTCAATGGTGCTGCAATGGTACTGAAATTCTTAATAAATCTTCTATAGAAACTAGCTAGTCCATGAAAACTACATACTTCAGATGCAGTTTTTGGAATGGGCCAGTCTTTAATAGCTCTAATTTTTTCATCATCAACTTCAACACCATTAGCACTAATGATAAATCCTAAAAAGACAACCTTTTCCATGCAAAATGAACATTTCTTCAAGTTAGCATATAATTTTTCCTTTTTTAACACATCGAATACAGTTCTTAAATGATGCATATGTTCATTCATATCTCTACTATGAACCAATATATCATCAAAATAAACAACAACAAATTTTCCAATAAAAGCACGCAACACATGATTCATCAATCTCATAAAAGTGCTATGAGCATTAGTTAGCCCAAAAGGCATCACTAACCACTCATATAGTCCATGCTTTGTTTTAAATGCAGTCTTCCATTCATCACCTACTTTCATGCGAATTTGATGATATCTGCTTTTGAAATCAATTTTGGTAAAAACACAAGCACCACAAAGTTCATCCAACATGTCATCCAATCTAGGTATAGGGTAGCGATACTTTACAGTGATTTTGTTGACCGCCCTACAATCCACACACATGCACCATGTGCCATCTTTCTTTGGTACCAAAAGGATGGGCACAACACAAGGGCTCATACTTTCTCTCACGTAACCCTTAGCTAGCAATTCCTCAACTTGCCTTTGTAATTCTTTTGTTTCTTCAGGATTAGTTCTATAGGCTGGACGGTTGGGAATTACTGCTCCAGGTATAAAATCAATCTGGTGCTCAATTCCTCGAATAGGTGGTAGTCCAGCTAGCATCTCCTCAGGTAGCACATCCTCATATTCCTGCAAAAGGGAGACAATAACACTAGGCAAATTGGGGTCAAGGTCAGATGTGGATAAACAATAGTCCTTAAGCACAATTAATAACATTTTCTTGTAAGCAAACATGGCATTCCTCACATCTCTTCGTTTAGCATACAAGCTTAATTTTCTCTCCCCTCTTTCCGCACATCTCTCCTTTTGCGTCGAAGTTTCACCTTTTTCAAGCACTCTTGGAATGTTTTCTTTACACTCTTTTCTTTCCTCACAACCACCCTTGTCTTGCTCACTCACAATATTTTCTGTCAATTTCTTTTCACTCCTTTTTTTCTCTGCTCTCTTTTCAGCCACTCTTGATTTTACCTCACCCATTGCTTGCTTAAGCCTTGTTTGGTCTTCATAAATTTTTTTTGGTGTCATAGGTGCCAAAATGATTTTCCTTCCATTCATTTCAAAAGAATACCTATTTTTATACCCATCGTGGATCACCTTTCTATCAAATTGCCATGGTCGGCCAAGTAATAAATGGCCAGCTTACATTGGAACCACGTCACACATAACCTCATCTTGATACTTTCCTATTGCAAAGGAAATCAGCACTTGTTTTGTTACTTTCACCTCACCGCATTCATTCAACCACTGCAATTTATAGGGTCTAGGGTGTTTCAAAGTTCTCAACCCTAATCTCTGCACCAAAATAGTACTAGCAACATTGGCACAACTTCCCCCATCAATGATGACACTACAAGCTTTGTATTGGATAAGACACCTTGTATGGAAAATTGTTTCTCTTTGCAATTCATCACCAACGTCCTCCTTTACTTGAGTATTTAATGCTCTCATAATCACTAGAGCACTTCCTTCAGCAGCATATTCCACCTCTACATCCTCCTCCCCTGAATATGTGGAATCACTAACAATTTCCTCCTCCTTTTCTATCTCACCATTTTCTCTCGTGACCATGACTCTCTTGTTAGGGCATTGAGAAGCTATGTGTCCACTGCCCAAACACCTAAAACACTTCACATCTCTATTTCGGGTAGTAGTTGCTACCTCCTTTCCTTTACTTTCTACAAATTTCTTCTCCACCTTCTTTTCCTTTTCCTCATTTTTCTTATATTTGCTAACAGCCTTTTCCCTTTCCTCCTTTTTCCAGTTAGACTTCCAAGATGAAGAAGTACCTACATTTCCTCCAAATTTTGACTTGCTTTTAAGTTGCCTTTCTACCTTCATAGCCATGTGGACCATATCCTCCAACTCAACATAGTGATGTAACTCAACAATATGAGCAATCTCCTTGTTTAGCCCATTCAAGAATCTAGCCATGGTGGCTTCTCTATCCTCCTCCACATTTGCTCTAATCATAGCAATTTCCATTTCTTTATGATAATCTTCAACACTTTTAGAACCTTGAGTCAATCTTTGTAACCTCTGATGTAGCTCTCTATAGTAATGACTAGGAACAAATCTCTTCCTCATTATAGTTTTCATCTCACCCAAGGTTGCAATTGATTGCTCATAATTTCTCCTTCTACTAATCAACACTTGATCCCACTATACCAAAGCATAATCAGTAAATTCTACTGCTGCTAACTTTACTTTCTTTTCCTTTGAATAGTGATGACAATCAAACACAACTTCTACCTTCCTTTCCCATTCAAGATACATATCCGGATCCTTTTTCCCTTGGAAAGAAGGGATGCTCATTTTAATACTTTTGATATTATCATCTACCCTATTCCTCTCTCTTTCCTCTCTTCTTATCCTCCTATCCCCATTCCTCCTATCTTCAGCTCTTCTCTCAAACCTACCCCTCCTAGGTCTTTCAACCTCAAAATCATAGTTATCAACCTCATCTTCATCAGATTCAACTATGGGAGGTACAAGATCCCTCCTATTTGGCCTTCTCTCTTTTTGCCTATCTCTTTGCTGCAATCTTTCCAACCTATCTATGATTCCATTGCACATAACATTCATTCTTTCAAATTGTTGTCTGACAGCCTGCATGTAGAATGGATTTTCACCTTCCCCCTCACTACCATCACCCTTCTATACATGTTTTCAGACCTGCAAGAAAATGGTTAGTGTAAAGAAAACACCTCACTCACTCCCTTACGTGTTTACACTCAACAGGGGACACTCCACTCGTGTTTAACTCAACAAGGCTTTTCCCCTCTTATGAACTCACCACTCTGTGCCTTTTACCTCTCTTGGCTATGTCCACAGGTTCTTATCAAACTCAAGTAACTCAAACCAAAACTATAGTCACAAAAAATTTAACACACAATAAAATTCTTGAACGAGACGGATCAAAACGAGTAATCAAGAGAGCAATAATGTGACTCAAGAAGTCAAGAAAAGAAAAGCTCAAGCATGGAAATGTAATGCAATAAGGAATCAAGAAAGAAGACACCAAAATAAAAGAGTAATAAGCTGGAAAAGTGACAACCTAAAGAAGTGATATCAAGCTTAAATATCCAAGTTTGCCACCAAATTATCACAATTACCAGCAGTTCACACAATACACCAAGAATTGCATAAATTTAGGATCACCAAGCAAACGAGTGTATTTTGATCTGAAATCGAGTAGGCAAATGCAACCCAATACTGACTAATTGCTGCTAGAATTTCAGGCTTTTCTTAATAGGTTTACTATGTAAACCAAATTTAATCGTGTCTGCCGCAAAATTTTGTTCCCCACACAAACGGTTAAATTTTGAGCTGAGATTTAATTTGAGAATAGCTCAAATGTGGCAAAAACAACTTGTAAATTTTCAGGAATTTCTGGGCTGATTTGCTATGTAAACTTAATTTGATCGGGTTTATCGTAAAATTTTGGTTCCCCACACAAACGGATGAATTTTAAGCTAAAATTTAATTTGGAAACTACTGATATAGGGTATAAACACCCGGTAAATTTGCAGAAATTTCTGGGTATATTTGCTATGTGAACTTATTTTGATCGATTCTGCCTCAAAATTTTTATTCCCCACACAAATGGTTGAATTTTAAGCTGAAATTTAATTTGGTAACTACCAAAGTGGGGTATAAACACCCTATAAATTTTCAAGAATTTCTAGGTCTATTTGCTATGTGAACTTAATTTGATCAGATCTGCCGCAAAATTTTGGTTCAGTTGGCAAACAATATCAAACAACCCCCAAAATTTTACACCCAACGTCTTAAACACACCCAAATAATGCTGGTAAAGTTTCAGGCCTAATAGGTAAGTTGAACTCAATGACCCAAATAATCTCTCATGTCACACCCTACCCCTCTGTAAGGCATAACATGATCCCGTAGTATACCTAATGAATTACCAACTTTGTCTACTGATAACCCATTAAATACACTACAAGGGATTTTAAAACTTTTCTTACTTCTTTTTATAGTGGTGAGCACTATTTACAGGTGTTAAAAAATTTTTTGAACTTAAGTGAAAGAGCTAACACATTTGAATTATTAATAATTTTTGTAAAAATTTTGGCAGAGTGCCATCTGTATTTTGGACAAAATAGTTCTTCAAAAACCTATAAAAAGCACTTCAATATTTTTCTTAATCTGAAACTCCAACATAATTCAACAAAATACGTTTTTCAACTCAATTCCACAATAATTTTTCAAAGACTGAGATTAAAGAAATACAGTACAAATTTTACAAGCCAAAATAACTCATCATTTACTTTACAACTTCAATGTACAATTTTAATTTACAACTGCTCAAAACCAAGAACAATATATACATACAGTGAACATACATTGCAGTACAAAATGCAAAATGTGGTATACTCAATATATCCGATGATCTCTCAATATAGTACTAGCAGCCTAGTCTGCTGCCCTGTCATTCTGTCTACCTGCGACAGCAATGAAAAGCTATCGCTGAGTAAAATTTACTCAGTGGTGCACAATAACAATTTGAAATGCGATACATAAATCTTTTATTGACAATTCACAAATCAAATAGTTCACAATTCCATTTCACAATTTACAAAGTTCATATAACATAAATTTGATCAAATAACTGAGTAACACAGTTTTGCAAATCCATAACACAATTTGATCAAATAACTGAATAACACGGTTTTGCCAATCCATAACATAATTTGATCAAATAACTGAATAATACAGTTTTGCCAATCAATAACACCATTTGATCAAATAACCGAATAATACAGTTTTGCCAATCAATAACACAATTTGATCAAATAACTAAATAATATAGTGTTGCCGATCAATATCACAATTTAAGCCATGACACAATTTTTCCACACATGCCATGTTGTACACCACGACAAGACACACTCACCCCAACAATCGAAATCAATGAGGAAGGAAGCTAGCTGAATAATGAGTACTCATCCACACTCACCTCAGACTGACAAGTCAAAGAGGGATGAATATAGTGTACTTATCAGAGCACTTGCAGGTGTTACGTATCGCCATCCCTGCAAGCTCCTGGGTTCACGCGTGAGAGTTCCCAAAAATCGTAGGCGTTACGTATCGCCGTCGCTACTTTGCTCCGATACCACTAAACACAATTTGTCTTAAAATTTCCATTTATAAAGTAGGAAACACAATAATTTCCAAATAATATTCCCGAAACCAAAACAATAAAAAATTATTCATAACTCATTTTTCCAAATAAATTTGCTAGTAAAAGCAATGAGTATAAAAGTTTTGTGCACGGACACAATTTAAAACTATAATGTTCAATTAAATTTTTAAGTAGAAAATGAGAAGTCAAAATTATTGTGCACAAACACAATTTAAAATAATAACATACAAATAATCATAATTTATTTTAATTGAAAAATTCAAAAGAAATAGCTATTGTGCACAAACACAATTTAAAACAATATCATACAAATAATCATAATTTATTTCAATTGAAAAATTCAGAAGAAATAGCTATTGTGCAAAAACCTTTGATATATGCCTCTTGGCTCTGACTCAGTGTTTCCTTCCCTTTCCCAGAGTCTTTGCTAACTGAGAAACACAATTTGAAGTGTTTTAGTACTCATTTAAACGGTCCCTAGCGATAATGCTTGATAAGTAATTCACTGAATTCTATTACTTGCTTAGTCAACCTAATATGTTGTGTAACACCCTCACTGTAGCAATTCCGCACAGTCTACTGTTTCGGTGACCAGTGTCAGTCCTGATAGCTAGAACGTCCGGAAAAATATTTAAACTAAGGTAAAGAACCATAATTAACTCAAATATTAATAAGAAAAATTTAGAAAAAATTTTAGAAATAAAATACAACCAAGTCAAATGAGCCGGTGCCCAAGCGATGGCTAACTAGAGGGAAGTTGCGGTTCTCGCAACGAGGAGCCCTAGACCCAGGGGAAAAATTATAAAATAATTTTTGGGACTCCAGAGAAGGGTCATTGAGGTTCCTATGGCATTAGAATGCCAAGAAAATATTTAGAAAAATTTTTCAATCAGATGCACAATTTTGACCCGTTAAGCCAAACAGAGGGCATTTTGGTCATTTCGCCTTCAGAGGTGATTTTTGGCCGACTTGTCCAGTTAAGTAAATAATTAATATGACATAAAATATGAATAAACATTACTAAAAATTAAATTGAAATTGAGTAGTGAAGAAAAGAAAAGAAAAATCAAAGAAAAGCTCATTTATGACATCTTGATGATGTCATTTATAAATTATGACCAATCACAATTAAGCCATCATTTGACTAACTAATAAAGAGACTAAATGAAGACCAAATAACCAAAAATTTCAGCAGCCATTCTTCTTCTTCTGCACCAAAATGTGACTTCTCCCCATCTCCCTCCATTGATGCACTCACCCAAGCTCCAAAACCTAGCCAATTACACCATAAAACCCCTATATGCCTTCATAAAACTTGGTCCTCACACCTAGAGCAAGCTTTGGACAGAAAAAAGAAAGGAAGAAAGTGAAGTTTTGAAGTCTTAGAAGTGGCTCCATTCAAGGTTAGTGCACATATGTATTTAAAACACATTAATTCCATGTTAGAGATGTATAATAGGTAAGAAATTGTGGAATAAATGAACCAAACCCATGTGTATGAATGCCATGAATTTCGACAGCCATATTAAAGGAATAAAAATGAGGGTTTTGTTGGACTTAGAGTGGATTAGAAATGATGTTTAAGATACATATACACAAGGATAATAAATTGGTATGCTAACTAAGGCATCTTGTAGAAAACATAAGGTGAAGCTAGGGTTTTGGGGGAGTGAAAATTGATTTGGCTTATCAAATTGTTAGAGCACATTTTAATGGTCAATTAGTGACCATTTTAGGTAAGTTGACCATATTATGGACTGAAAAATAGGATTGCAAAGTGAAGTTGTAGGCTGCCCTAGGATAGCAGTAGAGGGACTAAAAATTCAGTCCACTTGCACTGCCATAACTTGGGCTGTGTAGGTCCAATTGGTGTTTGGCCAATTGGACATGAAACTAGGCTTATAATGGCACATTTTATCTGAAGAAACCATTCCCAAAAGACCAAAGTAAGAGGACCAAAAGTTGGCCCCAATCCGGATACCCTGCAACAGCACCTGCAGAAATGACCAAATGAATAGTAACTGTTCATTTGGCCATAACTCACTGTAGATATGGTCAATTGTCCTGAAATTTTTACAGTAACAAGATATGATATAGAAAAACAACTTTCATGAAGAAACCTACCGCAAATTATGCCATTAACCCATTCAAATTATTGAACAAAGCTGAGTTATCTAACCTGCAACTCTGCAGATTTACATTTGAATAGTAATGTTTGGATGGCTATAACTCTCTCTAGAAAACTCGGATTTAGGCGATTCTTGAACCAATGGAAACCTAAGGCATGGTAGAAAATTTCATATGAAGAAAGTTAGACCAAATTATGAACTTAACTTGGTCAAATTACTGACCAAAGTTGGACAAAAATCTGCCAAAACCCAAAATTTTAGCAGGAACAGTACACATGAACAGTAAACTTATTTTGGCCATAACTTGAGCTACAAAACTCCAAATGCAGTGATTCAAAAAAGGAAATTCAACTAGACAGAATAAGGAACAACTTTCATGTTTACCATTTCCTCAAATTCCCACTGTAAAAATAACAAATAGAACAGTAAAGATGAAGCACCAAATCTGAAAATTTTGTTCAATTAGCATTAAACTTAGAAATGGTATTGGCAACCAATACCAACAAGTTTTAAATACAAAATGTGGTATGTTTGGGGTGTTAAAACCAATACACCTATTTTCTATCCAAAAGTCAACATTTTTGTTGACCAATGAGGTGAATAGTGACACCAAAACCAAAAATTGACAATTTTGCCAAAATGACCTAAGCTTTTAGAAAGTGACCAAAACTAACAAGTTTTGAATACAAAATGTGGTATGTTGGGAGTATTAAAACCAATGTACCTATTGTTTATGCAAAAGTCAACATTTTAGTTGACTAATGAAATGAATAGTGACATGAAAACTTGAAATTCAAAAATTGTGAAACTTAAAATTGCAAAATGCCCTAGTAGGCCTAATGTGATTGGTTTGGATAGTTTGGCATGCCAATAGGGTATTGTTTTAGCAGTACTGCGAAAGGAAAGGCTTTATGCCTGTATTCATGGCTTTATGCCCGTATTCATGGCTTTTATGCCCGTATTCATGGCTTTTATGCCAATTATGTGATATCATGGCTTTTTAGCCATACTGACTGCATACGTGATTGACGTTCTGCGTCCCATGGTATGACGGCCCGAGGCACCGCGGTGTCTAGTGCCAACGACCTGTTATCCAGTCCAGTCGTCCAGTATAGGTTACTTGGGCATGGAAAAGTATAACTTTTATTGAACTGATCATTAAAGAAAATACGAAAATTAAGTATCAGGAATGATTACCAAAAATACAAAGAAGCTCAAGATCATGAAGAAAATAATTAACGAAATGCATGAAGAAGTTAATATCATAAAACATGAATAGCCCTCGACTAAACAATAAGTTAGTAATTATTCATTTATTATGAACACAATAGCAAGGAAATTATTATCTTTATTTGCATATTATATTTTCTTGTATTATTGGCACCACTAAGCTTTATGCTTAGCGCGTCGCTTTTGCAACGCGTAGGTACTGAAGATTTGGACAGAGGGCCCAGTAAACCACAGATTCGGTAAGGCAGTTCACAGTTCTGCATAGCGTCCGTGTCACCTCACAGACTACAGTGCATTGGTAGGACACTAGGTCCCATTTTGTATTTTGAGATTTTTGTAAATTTGGTAATTAAACTCTTATTTTATCATATGTATTTGAACAAATGTAATATAATTTTGTATTAATGTAAGTACTTGTAATTTGTGATTATAAATCAAATGTGAGAATTTATTTATGATTTGAGTCTAATGATGATGTGAAATGACAAATAGAGGAATCGTTAAGAAATTGATGTAACTTGATGTGATACAAAATGTGAATTGTATATGAGTACCATGAGATGAATGATTGAGAAATAAATGAAATTGCTGAAATTATTCTGAGACTTTGTTAATAATTGGAGTTGGGATTGATTAAATATGATCATAGGAAGTGTTTTTCACAGGTTCCGAAGAACTGTTTTCTCCATTTTTAGCCGGTGCCGGATTTTCTTTAAAATTTTCGGAACCTCAAATAAATAATAATTTCGATAAATGGCTTAAATGAATTATATTTCACAAATTGTATTCAAAACCATGATAAAAATGAATTAAGATAAAATAGAGTGCTCCGGCACACTGAGTGGCATAACTTGCTCGGCTACACTGTAGTCGGGTAAGGAGTGTCACATTTAGTGGTATCAGAGCGCGGTTTAGGCGTTTCTGGACCTAGATAGACTGCATATCATGCATTGCATTCAGAAGAGTCGAGGTGACACTATTGCAGATCTGTATTTTATGTTTATTTTAGGTTAAGGTATGGAATAAGAGAGTGAAGAGACAATGAGATAGCGAATGGAGATGAGAAGGAGACTATATTTAAGATGAAAAAGGATGAGTACATAACTGTTTGAGGATAGGATTGAGACTAAGGAGAAAGTGAAGTAGGATAACACGGAAAGGTAAAGAAATAAAGAGGTAGTAGCTCGTCGGCTATTTACTCTGGGTAAATTTCGAGGACGAAATTTAAATGAGAGGGGAAGAATTGTAACACCCTCACAGTAGCAATTCCGCACAGTCTACTGTTCCGGTGACCAGTGTCGGTCCGGACAGCTAGAACGTTTGGAAAAATATTTAAACTAAGGTAAAGAACCATAATTAACTCAAATATTAATAAGAAAAATTTAGAAAAAATTTTAGAAATAAAATACAACCAAGTCAAATGAGCCGGTGCCCAAGCGATGGGTAACCAGAGGGAAGTTGCAGTTCTCGCAACAAGGAGCCCTAGACCCAGGGGAAAAATTATAAAATAATTTTTGGGACTCCAGAGAAGGGTCATTGAGGTTCCTATGGCATTAGAATGCCAAGAAAATATTTAGAAAAATTTTTCAATCGGTACAGACAATTTTGACCCGTTAAGCCAAATAGGGGGCATTTTGGTCATTTCGCCTTCAGAGGTGATTTTTGGCCGACTTGTCCAGTTAAGTAAATAATTAATATGACATAAAATATGAATAAACATTACTAAAAATTAAATTGAAATTGAGTAGTGAAGAAAAGAAAAGAAAAATCAAAGAAAAGCTCATTTATGACATCTTGATGATGTCATTTATAAATTATGACCAATCACAATTAAGCCATCATTTGACTAACTAATAAAGAGACTAAATGAAGACCAAATAACCAAAAATTTCAGCAGCCATTCTTCTTCTTCTTCACCAAAATGTGACTTCTCCCCATCTCCCTCCATTGATGCACTCACCCAAGCTCCAAAACCTAGCCAATTACACCATAAAACCCCTATATGCCTTCATAAAACTTGGTCCTCACACCTAGAGCAAGCTTTGGACAGAAAAAAGAAAGGAAGAAAGTGAAGTTTTGAAGTCTTAGAAGTGGCTCCATTCAAGGTTAGTGCACATATGTATTTAAAACACATTAATTCCATGTTAGAGATGTGTAATAGGTAAGAAATTGTAGAATAAATGAACCAAACCCATGTGTATGAATGCCATGAATTTCGGTAGCCATATTGAAGGAATAGAAATGAGGGTTTTGTTGGACTTAGAGTGGATTAGAAATGATGTTTAAGATACATGTACACAAGGATAATAAATTAGTATGCTAACTAAGGCATCTTGTAGAAAACATAAGGTGAAGCTAGGGTTTTGGGGGAGTGAAAATTGATTTGGCTTATGAAATTGTTAGACCACATTTTAATGGTCAATTAGTGACCATTTTAGGTAAGTTGACCATATTATGGACTGAAAAATAGGATTGCAAAGTGAAGTTGTAGGCTGCCCTAGGACAGCAGCAGAGGGACTGAAAATTCAGTCCACTTGCACTGCCATAACTTGGGCTGTGTAGGTCCAATTGGTGTTTGGCCAATTGGACATGAAACTAGGTTTATAATGGCACATTTTTGCTGAAGAAACCATGCCCAAAAGACCAAAGCAAGAGGACCAAAAGTTGGCCCCAATCCGGATACCCTGCAACAGCACCTGCAGAAATGACCAAATGAACAGTAACTGTTCATTTGGCCATAACTCACTATAGATATGGTCAATTGTCCTGAAATATTTACAGTAACAATATATGATATAGAAAAACAACTTTCATGAAGAAACCTACCCCAAATTATGCCATTAACTCATTCAAATTATTGAACAAAGTTGAGTTATCAAACCTGCAACTCTGCAGATTTACATTTGAACAGTAATGTTTGGATGGCTATAACTCTCTCTAGAAAACTTGGATTTAGGCGATTCTTGAACCGATGGAAACCTAAGGCATGGTAGAAAATTTCATATGAAGAAAGTTAGACCAAATTATGAACTTAACTTGGTCAAATTACTGACCAAAGTTGGACCAAAATCTGCCAAAACCCAAAATTTCAGCAGGAACAGTACACGTGAACAGTAAACTTATTTTGGCCATAACTTGAGCTACAAAATTCCAAATGGAGTGATTCAAAAAAGGAAATTCAACTAGACAGAATAAGGAACAACTTTCATGTTTGCCATTTCCTCAAATTCCCACTGTAAAAATAACAAATGGAACAGTAAAGATGAAGCACCAAATCTAAAAATTTTGTTCAATTAGCATTAAACTTAGAAATGGTATTGGCAACCAATACCAACAAGTTTTAAATACAAAATGTGGTATGTTTGGGGTGTTAAAACCAATACACCTATTTTCTATCCAAAAGTCAACATTTTTGTTGACCAATGAGGTGAATAGTGACACCAAAACCAAAAATTAGCAATTTTGCCAAAATGACCTAAGCTTTGAGAAAGTGACCAAAACTAACAAGTTTTGAATACAAAATGTGGTATGTTGGGAGTATTAAAACCAATGTACCTATTGTTTATGCAAAAGTCAACATTTTAGTTGACTAATGAAATGAATAGTGACATGAAAACTTGAAATTCAAAAATTGTGAAACTTAAAATTGCAAAATGCCCTAGTAGGCCTAATGTGATTGGTTTGGATAGTTTGGCATGCCAATAGGGTATTGTTTTAGCAGTACTGTGAAAGGAAAGGCTTTATGCCTGTATTCATGGCTTTATGCCCGTATTCATGGCTTTTATGCCCGTATTCATGGCTTTTATGCCAATTATGTGATATCATGGCTTTTTAGCCATCCGATCGCATACGTGGTTGGCGTTCTGCGTCCCATGGTATGACGCCCGAGGCACCGCGCGGTGTCGGTGCCAACGACCCGTTATCGATCGAGTCGTCAAAGATAGGTTACTTGGGCATGGAAAAGTATAACTGTGATTGAACTGATCATTAAAGAAAATACGAAAATTAAGTATCAGGAATGATTACCAAAAATACAAAGAAGCTCAAGATCATAAAGAAAATAATTAATGAAATGCATGAAGAAGTTAATATCATAAAACATGAATAGCCCTCGACTAAACAATAAGTTAGTAATTATTCATTTATTATGAACACAATAGCAAGAAAATTATTATCTTTATTTGCATATTATATTTTCTTGTATTATTGGCACCACTAAGCTTTATGCTTAGCGCGTCGCTTTTGCAACGCGTAGGTACTGAAGATTTGGACAGAGGGCCCAGTAGACCATAGATTCGATAAGGCAGTTCACAGTTCTGCATAGCGTCCGTGTCACCTCACAGACTACAGTGCATTGGTAGGACACTAGGTCCCATTTTGTATTTTGAGATTTTTGTAAATTTGGTAATTAAACTCTTATTTTATCATATGTATTTAAACAAATGTAATATAATTTTGTATTAATGTAAGTACTTGTAATTTGTGATTATAAATCACATGTGATAATTTATTTATAATTTGAGTCTAATGATGATGTGAAATGACAAATGGAGGAATCGTTAAGAAATTGTTGTAACTTGATGTGATACAAAATGTGAATTGTATATGAGTACCATGAGATGAATGATTGAGAAATAAATGAAATTGCTGAAATTATTCTGAGACTTTGTTGATAATTGGAGTTGGGATTGATTAAATATGATCATAGGAAGTGTTTTTCATAAGTTCCGAAGAACTGTTTTCTCCATTTTTAGCCGATACTCTGCCGGATTTTCTTTAAAATTTTCGGAACCTCAAATAAATAATAATTTCGATAAATGGCTTAAATGAATTATATTTCACAAATTGTATTCAAAACCATGATAAAAATGAATTAAGATAAAATAGAGTGCTCCGGCACACTGAGTGGCATAACTTGCTCGGCTACACTGTAGTCGGGTAAGGGGTGTCACATGTTGACCCTCGATGCATTCTAGGTACATTAGGTTTTAATGTTATTAATATGTCACATTCGATAGTCTTTTAGGGTTGGTACATGTTACCAAATTCATTTCCATGTATCTTGCATTTTCTTGCAATTTGCTGGATTCCGGGATACTAGTTTGACCTAGCTGGATGACCTAGTTCCCTCGGTTTTCAGGTTTCGGTAAAAACTACATAGATCTATGTCTTATTGCACGCGGGGAAAAATTTAAGGTCATTCTGAGTTATGTAGACCAAGTTATGGTCATTTTACTATTGCTGATCAAATTGCATCAAAATTGGTCACTTTAGGTTATTTTAGGTCAATTTTGGTTCGGCTAGTTTTTGGACCCAAACTTGTGCAAGCCGTTTGACTTGCTTATGGTCATTTCTGGGCTTTGGTGTCTTCATAGGACTTGTACTTAACTATTCATGGTCAAAATTTCAGGTCAATTGGACCTGTTTTGAGTGAGTTATGGCCTAAACACTAACTGCTGCCCAAATGGTAAATTTTCAGGCCTTATTGCACTTAATCCGGATTTGGTCATTTTTCAAGCTACCTTGCAAGCAGAATTTTGGCAAGCTTCCTTCATGAAAGTTGGCATATTTTGTGCCTAGTTTCACCTCCAATTGGTCTCATACCAATTGGAGCCACACACTTAAGGTTCTAAGCCCATAACACAAACTGCCCTATTACATTTCCTTTATTACTCATCAAAGATCACTTTTAGCATTTACCAATTTACACATTCATGCCCAATCTGGTTTGTACCATAACCTAAACATATTTCACAATATTTTATTGATCATTTTGGCAGCTTACAATCACATTCAACATACCCCAAAAAGTGCAGAATTTGTCAAACTCATTTACAATAATTTAATCACTTATTCATGCTCATTTACATGTCCAACTTCACACCATCACACATATACCCAAACTGCCATAACAACTAACACAATTCAACATTAATATTCCATAATCCAAACTTGAAATAACATCCTTATGGTTCACCCAACCAGGCTGCCAATTCATGCATTACATTCCATTAATTTCCAAGCTTCAAATTTCAATTACACATTCACATATACTAAGTATACATCACCCAAATAATTTCTTACACACATATATATTTAATCAATCCTTTAATCCACCATTTACAAGCAAAAATAAACTACCCTTAAAGAGTTTTCATGGCTGTCAAAAATAACCATCTCCCTTAGAACATCAAACTCCAAAATTCTTCTCACAATTCAAGTACCCATAACCTCCTTACTAACTTTAATGAAGCACTAACCAAAAACTCAAACTTACCACTTTGGAAATTCTTCAAAACTTCACCAAAACTTGATCTTCTTGCTGCCTATCTACTGCCCAAGGTGTGTAGACCAACTTTGATGAAGGAACTTAGGAAGAAATTGACTTACTTCATGCTTGCATGGAGCTTGGCCATGGATGGCCATGGAGGAAGTTGAGAGAAGAAAATGATTCAGCTGGTTCTGGTTTGGGAGGTGGAAGAAGGTGATTTGTTTCTACCCAAAAATGTGTAGTGGTCCACTTAGGTAAGGTGAGTGGAGCACTAAGTGAGAATTAATGATTTTTTTATTCTTAATTTTCCAAATTCTCACATTAAGCTTCCCATTTTTGCTATTTAAACTTTGTACCACCAATTTAAATTTTCATGACATTTTACAAATATAATATCATGTATTTTTAATGGACATTTTGGTCAAAAGACAACTCGGGGTGTCAAATGACCACAATGCCCCTGTTGGGGTTGCATTCCCGATTTTTTTGTAATACTGGGTTTTGTCCGTTTTTCGATTTCTCACTTTTCTTTGCACTCATTATTTAATTTTTCTTTGATTTTTCTAATGGTATTTATACTTCAATAGGAGTCTGTTTAAGTTCTAAAAATATTTTCCAGGGTTCTCCGCGGTCCAGGGTTAGTCAACGGTCCATGCCGTGGCTTCCCGGTGCAGTTACCCATTGCTAGGGTTCTCGGCACGTTTAACTTGGTTACATTTCATTGCTATTATTTTTCTTTTGTTTTTATTGTCTTTTCTTTTCTTGTATTTCATTATTCTATGTCTCCTGATCCATATCTAAGTGTAGTTCTAGGCATCCTAGCTATCCGGACAACACTGGTCACTGGAACAGTAGAACGCACTACTGAATATAGGGGTGTTACATCTCATGCTTGATATCAAAATGAAGGAAGCAAGATGGATAGCTAGAATAATGGCTTTGGCTTGATTAACCCAAAACCCTAAGACAAACTCAACAAAACAATTTTTAAACAAACAAGTCATACTAAACCCCAAGAGCCAATTTCGATCAAGCATACAATGAACAAAAATGTGAATAACAGAAACACAATAAGAAGCAAAACAAGGTTTAGCAAGAAAGAACCAGATGCAAGATGAAGAAGAAGAAACAAATATGGAACTAGAGCCAAGCAGCAAATATGAAAAAGGTAACAAACAAAAAGAATAAGAAGCAAATAGAGAATCTACCTTGTTTGGACGTCCCTTTGCTCTGATACCAAAACTGATGTGAACCTTCAAGTAATTGGTAACTTGAAAACCCACATTCAAGAATTAAGGAACAATATGGAAAACACCAAATCAAGATGTATGAATTTGATTCTTTGAACCAGCACAATCAGATTGCTGTGTAATTCAAAGAAAATATCAGAAATGAGATTCTTGACCTAATTCATATGGAGAATGAATAAACCAAGAATATTATGCACATTAAACCTTGCAAGATAGAAATCTTAGCAAGTTAATGAGCTTTACAAGAACAAAGGCAACAGCTAATTCACTCACTAATGGAGCAGAAACAATCTTTCATTAATATTCAAAGGGTATCCTCCACTCTCTCATTACACTTGTATTTATAGCCTCTTGGCTTCAAAGCTAAAGAAAAAAATATCCCTACTTTAGTAACTGCTGTAAGGAGTTTTAAGTCCAAACAAAAATTAATCTATCAAAAGACTAAAAACTCCTTACAAAGAGTAAATTTAATACAGTAGCAAGTAAGGGCATTTAAGTCCGAAAGAGAGGTGGTTATAACAGCAAGGAATATTCCTTGAAAAAGGTGCTAGCTGTGACACCCCGTACCCGTGTACAGTATACCCGAGTAAGTAATGCCACACGGTGTACTGGCACACTCTAATATACCTTACTTAATTTGTATCATGCTTTTGAAGCTAATTTATGAAATATGATTTATTTAAGCCATTTATCGAAATTATTATTTATTTGAGGTTCCGAAAATTTTAAAGAAAATCCGGCGGAGTACCGGCTAAAAATGGAGAAAACAGTTCTTCAGAACCTGTTAAAAACACTTCCAATAATTTCCAAACAATCCCAACTTCAATTTATCAACAAAATCTCAATATTAGGATCTCAACAACATTTCAATTCCAGTACTCAATCATCCATCACATATGATGATCACATATAAATCACAAGTAACATTTACTTTTCCATTCACAAGTACAATTTTCATAATTTACATAAACATCAATATACATTACACAAGTTTAATTACATATGAAGAAAAATCAATATTTAAGTTACAAAATGTCAAAATGAAACCTATTTTCCTACCAATGCACAGCAGAAGTTGAGGTGACACGGACACTGAGCAGAACTGCCAGATGGACTCACCCAGTCTGTGGTCTACTGGGTTCACGATCGGGATCTCCAGTACCTACGCGTGGCAAAAGCAACGCGCTAAGCAATAATGCTTAGTGGTGCAATAATATAATAGAAGAAATAACATGAAGTAAATATGTATTGCATGTGGATGTTTTGTTTGTTTTGTATTTGTATATCCATTCATATCGTTACTTTGTCCACTTTCATTCATGTAGTTGCCCAAGTAACCTATACTAGATGACTGGACTGGATAACGGGTAAACTGGCACTGGGTACCTAGTACCTCGGGCCGTCACACCATCGGTCACATATGCATCTCCCGATGTGCAACAGAACATCTAACAAGCTGTAAATAATATCAGGCACAAGGCCAAGTCTCAATACAAAGTCAGAATGGCTAAAAACCATGAAATCACAGAATGGCATATTGCCATGTGCAGCACTGCTAACTGAACCCTATTGGCATGCCAAACTATCCAAACCAATCTTGTTAGGTATACTAGGGCATTTGAAACTTTTAAAATCTTTAATTTGTGAATTTCAAGTTTTGGTGTCACTATTCACCTCATTGGTCAACAAAAATGTTGACTTTTTGATAGAAAATGGGTGTATTGGTTTTAACACCCCAAATATACCACATTTGGCATTCCAAACTTGTTAGCATTAAGCATTTATACCATTTCAAAGTTTAAACCAACACAAGCAGAATTTTCAGTTTTTGTGAGTCAACTTCACTGTTCCATTGGACCCTGTTACTGTGGGAAATTGAAGAAATATAAAACATGAAAGTTGTTCCTTATTTTGTCTAGTTGAATTTATGTTTTTGAATCACTCCATTTAGAGTTTTGTAGCTCTAGATATGGTCCAAAAACCACAGCTGGCCGGATTGCCAATCTGCAGAATTGACCATATCTACAGTAACTTGAACAGTAAATAGAGTCACTTGGTTGGATGGGTTCTGGCCATAATTTGGGGTAGGTTCCTTCATGAAAGTTGTTTGTCTATGTCTTGATTTGTTGCTGTAAAAATTTCAGGTCAATTGACCAAATCTACAGTGAGTTATGGCCAAATGAACAGCTACTGTTCATTTGGTCAATTCTGCAGAATCAGTTCAGGGTATCCGGATTAGGGCCAAGTTTTGGTCCTCTTGCCTTTGTCTTTTGGGCATGGTTTCTTCAGCAAAAATGTGCCATTATAAGCCTAGTTTCATGTCCAATTAGCCAAACACCAATTGGATCAACACAGCCCAAGTTATGGCAGTGCAAGTGGACTGAATTTTCAGTCCCTCTGCTGCTGTCCTAGGGCAGCCTGCAACCTCACTTTGGAATCCTATTTTTCAGTCCCTTTGTTGGTCAAATTACCTAAAATGGTCACTAATTGACCATTAAAATGCTCTCTAATAATTTCCTAAGCCAAGTCACATTTTCACCCTTCCAAACCCTAATTCAAATTCATGGTTTATGCCATGTATCTTAGTAGCTACCAATGCATTGCTCATATGTTTATCACTTCAACATGGTTTCTATTTCACTCTAAGCTCATCAAAACACTTCCCCCTATTCCATAGCTAGGTCAGCCAAAATTCAAGATGTTATACACATAAGTTTTTGTTAATTTAAATCGCAATTCTTACTAGTTTCAAGTCCCAAACCATGAAAATAAAGAGTTTAATGGATATAGGTGCACTAACCTCAAGTGGCAGAATTTTTCCAAGCCCCAAACTTCAATTTCTTTCCTCTTGTTGGCTGCCAAGAGCTTGTTTAAGATGTGGGGTAAAGCTTTAATGAAGAGAAGTTAGGGTTTTGTGGTGTAAACAAGGGAAAAATCAAGCTTTTGATTGAAGATTAATGGAGGGAGAAAGGATAGGGATTTCGGCTGGAATGGGAAAGGGGGTGGCTGCTGGTTTTTCTTTTATTTCTTAGTCTCAATTATCTCTTTTAATAGTTAGTCAAAGGATGTCTTAATTGTGATTGGTCATAATTTCTTAATGACATCACCATGATGTCATAAATAAGCTTTTCTTTGATTTTTCTTTTCTTTTCATCACTACTCAAGTTCAATTTAATTTCTAGTAATGTTTATTCATATTTTATGTCATATTAATTATTTAATCAACTGGACAAGTAGGCCAAAAATCACCTCTGAAGGCGAAATGACCAAAATGCCCTCCGTTTGGCTTAACGGGTCAAAATTGTCTGTACCGATTGAAAAATTTTTCTAAGTATTTTCTTGGCATTCTAATGCCATGGGAACCTCAGTAATCTTTCTCTGGAGTCCCAAAAATTATTTTATAATTTTTCGCCTGGGTCTAGGGCTCCTCGTTGCGAGAACCGCAACTTCGCTCTGGTTACCCATCGCTAGGGCACCGGCTCGTTTAACTTGGTTGTATTTTATTTCTAAAATTTTTTCTAAATTTTTTTTATTATTATTTGAGTTAATTATGGTTCCTGACTTTAGTTTAAATATTTTTCCGGACGTTCTAGCTGTCCGAACCGACACCGGTCACCGGAACAGTAGAATGTACGGAGTGATTACCGGGAGGGTGTTACAACTCTTCCCCTCTAATTTAAATTTCGTCCTCGAAATTTACCTGATGCAAACAGTTGAGGGAACTGTTGCCTCATCGTTTCTTCACTTTCCCAAGTTGCCTCCTCGGTGTTGTGGTGCCTCCAAAGCACTTTCACCAGTGAAATCTGCTTGTTCCTCAACTCTTTTAATTCCCGAGCTAGGATTCGTAGAGGTTCTTCTTCATATGTCAAATCCAGCTGTATTTCAATTTCTTCCCTGGAGATGACATGTGAAGGATCTGAGCGGTATCTTCTGAGCATGGACACGTGAAACACATTGTGGATCTTGTCCAGCTCTGGTGGTAAAGCTAGCCTATAGGCCACTGGACCCACACGTTCAATGACTTCATATGGGCCAATGAACCTAGGGCTCAACTTACCTTTTCTTCCAAACCTCAACACTTTCTTCCATGGTGACACCTTGAGGAACACTTTGTCGCCAACCACATATTCTATTTCTTTTCTCTTCAGGTCAGCATAAGATTTACATGCATGCGAGGCAACATTGAGATTGGCTTTGATATATTTTACCTTCTCCTCGGCTGTTTCACAGTGCAGCCCTACCGATTTGTCTTCGCCCAATTCAGTCCGGCCTGCTGAGTTCTACATTTTCTCCCATACAGTGCTTCATATGGAGCCATTTGGATACTAGCTTGGTAGCTATTGTTGTATGCAAATTCTGCCAGTGGGAGGTATCTATCCCAACTTCCCTCAAACTCAATGACACAACTCCTCAACATATCCTCAAGGACCTAACATATATTTCATGTTATTGTTATCATTTTAATTCATTATTTGTACTAATTCAATTGGTTCAATTGTTTACTTGGATTACTCTTTCTGATTGCCCATCCGTCTGAGGATGGAAATCTGTGCTGAAGTGGAGTTGTGTACCCAAGGACTCATGCAACTTCTTCCAGAATCTTGATGTAAACCTTGGGTCTCGATAAGATATGATGGAAAGTGCAATTCCATGCAGTCTAACTATTTCACTGATATACAATTCTGCTAACTTCTCCAATGAGTAGTCAGTCCTATCTGGTAGAAAGTGTGCTGACTTGGTCAATCTATCCACTATTACCCATGCTGCATCATGCTTCTTCCGGGTGAGAGGTAGGCCACTTACAAAATCCATGGTGACCCGATCCCATTTCCATTCAGGTATGCATATAGGCTGTAGCAAACCCAATGGAACTTGATGTTCTGCCTTGACTTGCTGACATGTCAAGCATTTAGTCACATAGTCAGCTATGTCTTTCTTCATACCAGGCCACCAATACTGAAGCTTCAGATCATGATACATCTTTGTACTTCCTGGGTGCATAGCATACACACTGGTGTGTGCCTCTTTTAGAATACTGGTCTTCAATTCCCCATCATCTGGTACACACAGTCTTCCTTTGTAGTACAGACACCCATCTGCTTTCACCTCATAGTCAGTTGCTTTTCCCTCTGAGATCTTGCTCATAATAGCCATTAACTTCTCATCTGCTTTTTGCCCATCTAGTATCTGCTGTAGCAGGTTTGGCCTCACTTGCAACTTAGCCAAAATAGCTCCATCTCGAACCAAAGATAGACGGGCATTCAATGATCTCAAGGCTGTCATGGATTTTCTGCTCAAAGCATCAGCAACTACATTTGCCTTCCCAGGATGGTAGTCAATTACACAGTCATAATCCTTTAGGAACTCAATCCATCGCCTCTGTCTAAGGTTGAGCTCCTTCTGGGTTGGCAAATATTTCAGGCTCTTGTGGTCTGTGTAAATGTAGCACTTTTCACCATACAAGTAATGCCTCCATATCTTCAGTGCGAAGATAATTGCTGCAAGTTCTAGATCATGGGTAGGGTAATTCTGTTCATGTGGCCTTAGCTGCCTGGAAGCATAGGCGACCACCTTCCCCTCTTGCATCCATACACACCCTAACCCATTATGTGAGGCATCACTGTAGACCACAAAGTCTTTTCCTGACACTGGCTGTGTTAACACTGGTGCCTCTGTCAACATAGCCTTCAACTTCTCAAAACCGGTCTGACACTTGTCATTCCAGTCAAATCTGACATTCTTGTGTAACAACTTGGTCATAGGAGCAACTATTAGGGAAAATCCCTTCACAAATCTCCTGTAATACCCAGCTAGCCCTAAGAAGCTTCTGACCTCAGTTGTATTCCTGGGAGGCTTCCATTCCATCACTGCTTCTATTTTCTTGGGATCCACCCTAATCCCATCAGCTGACACTATGTGTCCAAGGAATGCTATCTCATTCAGCCAAAAGTCACACTTGGACAGCTTAGCATACAGCTTCTTTTCTCTCAGGGTTTGCAGAACAATCCTCAAATGCTCATCATGTTCTTCCCTGGTCTTGGAATATACCAAAATATCATCAATAAAGACCACTACGAACCGATCTAAGTGTGGATGAAAGATACGGTTCATAAGGTCCATGAATGCCGCTGGTGCATTTGTTAGGCCAAAGGGCATCACTAGAAACTCATAATGCCCATATCGGGTCCTGAATGCAGTCTTTGGCACATCTGCATCCTTCACCCTCAACTGATGATACCCTGACCTGAGATCAATTTTAGAAAATACTCCTGCTCCCTTCAACTGATCAAACAGATCATCAATTCTAGGCAACGGATATTTGTTCTTCACTGTCACTTTATTCAACTGCCGGTAATCAATGCATAGCCTTAAAGTCCCATCCTTCTTTTTCACAAACAGCACTAAAGCTCCCCATGGTGACACACTGGGGCGTATGAACCCCTTATCAAGCAACTCTTGCAACTGAGTTTTCAACTCCTTCAATTCAGTGGGCGCCATCCTATAAGGAGCAATGGAAATGGGTGCTATACCCGGCAGTGTCTCAATAGCAAATTCAACTTCCCTTTCTGGTGGCAAACCAGGCAATTCTTCAAGAAATACCTCTGGGAAGTCCTTTACTGTGGGTATGTCACTCAGGTTTGGCTTAGCCTGCCTAGTATCCACCACATGTGCTAGGTAGGCTTCACAGCCTTTTCTCATCATTCTTCTCGCAATAGTGGCTGAGATGACATTGGACAAGAAATCTGTCCTTTCCCCCACAACTGTGATCTCATTACCCTCTGAAGTTTTTAGAGAAATTCTCTTCAATTTGCAATCAACGATTGCCTGATGACGTGACAACCAGTCCATTCCCAAAATCACGTCAAACTCATGGAAAGGCAACTTAATCAAGTCTGCCAAGAATTCATACCCCTGAATCCTCAATGGGCAACCCTTGTATACTTTGTTCACTACCACACTGTGGCCCAATGGATTAGTTACCAGAATGTCTTGGTCACTCTCCCCTACCAATATCCCCCTTTCTACGGGTAGGTTGATGCAAATGTAGGAATGAGTGGATCCTGGATCCACCAATGCATGCACAGGTGTAGTGTAGAGGGAGAACGTACCCCTGATGACGTCCGGGGCATCTTGCTCCTCCTGAGCTCTCAAGGCATAATTTTTGGCAGGTGCTCTGTTATCTGGCCTCTCTGCTGACTCAGATGCAGGCCTCTGAGATGGTCCCACAGCTTCGGATTTACCCGACCTTCTACCCCTTGGTGGTGCAGGAGCAGGTCTGTCTGCTTGTGTTGGAGCAGCTGTAGTAGTTCTGCGTGGACAGTTCTTCAACTGATGCTCTGTTGACCCACACCTCAAGCAGGCACCAGTTACTCTCCAACATTCCCCCTTGTGCCATTTCAGGCAATGCGGACATGCAGAAGATGGGGCTGGTCCCCTGAACCCCATCCCTGGAGAGCTGCCCACTGATGGTGTGGACTGACCTCTCCTAAGGGTGAACTGTGGCCTGGGCCCCTGAGACTGACCTTGACCCTGTGGTTGACCCGAACTCTGTGCAGGAGGACCCTTGAACTTCTTCCCAAATGCAGGGGCTGAACTAGACTGACCCGGTCCCCTCTTCTGCTGTCTCTCTCTTCTAGTCTGCTCACTGATTCTTACTTTTTCTACCTTTATTGCAGCTTCCACTAACTTCGTAAATTCTGTGATTCCCAAGGCAGTGAGCTGGATCTTGATGTTGTCATTTAGTCCCTCTTCAAATCTCTTGCACCTTTCAGCTTCATTAGGGACTATCTCCCTTCCATAACGGCTTAATCGAACAAACTCCTTCTCATATTCGCCACCGATCTGCCTCGAGTTAATAAACTCTCTTCTTCTCTCTTCCGATATACAGACTACATATTTCTTCTTAAATTCTGAAATAAAGAAGTCCCAAGTTACAGTTTCTATCTGCACTTCACTGGACACGGTGTCCCACCACTCATATACATCATCTTGCAGTAAAGAGATGGCAGCTTCCAGGTTTTGCTCTGGAGTACAGTGAAGTTGTTTTAGGACTCTGCCTGTTCTGTTCAACCAATTCTCGGCTGCCACAGAGTCATCTTCTCTCTTGCCATAGAAATCCACTGGCCCAAACTTTCTTAGTCTTTCCAGGTGTGATTTCTGCTGTGGAGCTGGTGGTGGTGGTGGTGGTGCTGGCATTACCCCGGCCATTTGTCTAAAAAAGTCGGCCATTTGTTGGAACATGGCCTGTGGAGGCTGAGCAGGCTCTGCTTGAGCTGTTGGAGTAGGTTCTCCCCTACCCCCAGTCTCAACTGCTGCAGGTGGAGCATGACTCTCCACTTCCTCCTCGACTGCTCTCTGTGATGAAGGGTCCATATCCTATTCAAAATAAGAAAGACAAACAGATCTGCATTAGTGTCACCTCGACTCTTACAAATGCAATGCATGGTATGGACTCAATCTAAGACCAGAAACGCCTAAACCGTGCTCTGATACCACTAAATGTGACACCCCTTACCCATGTACAGTATACCCGAGTAAGTAATGCCACACGGTGTACTGGCACACTCTAATATACCTTACTTAATTTGTATCATGCTTTTGAAGCTAATTTATGAAATATGATTTATTTAAGCCATTTATCGAAATTATTATTTATTTGAGGTTCCGAAAATTTTAAAGAAAATCCGGCGGAGTACCGGCTAAAAATGGAGAAAACAGTTCTTCGGAACCTGTTAAAAACACTTCCAATAATTTCCAAACAATCCCAACTTCAATTTATCAACAAAATCTCAATATTAGGATCTCAACAACATTTCAATTCCAGTACTCAATCATCCATCACATGTGATGATCACATATAAATCACAAGTAACATTTACTTTTCCATTCACAAGTACAATTTTCATAATTTACATAAACATCAATATACATTACACAAGTTTAATTACATATGAAGAAAAATCAATATTTAAGTTACAAAATGTCAAAATGACACCTATTGTCCTACCAATGCACAGCAGAAGTTGAGGTGACACGGACACTGAGCAGAACTGCCAGATGGACTCACCCAGTCTGTGGTCTACTGGGCTCACGATCGGGATCTCCAGTACCTACGCGTGGCAAAAGCAACGTGCTAAGCAATAATGCTTAGTGGTGCAATAATATAATAGAAGAAATAACATGAAGTAAATATGTTTTGCATGTGGATGTTTTGTTTGTTTTGTATTTGTATATCCATTCATAACTGAACCCTATTGGCATGCCAAACTATCCAAACCAATCTTGTTAGGTATACTAGGGCATTTGAAACTTTTAAATTCTTTAATTTGTGAATTTCAAGTTTTGGTGTCACTATTCACCTCATTGGTCAACAAAAATGTTGACTTTTTGATAGAAAATGGGTGTATTGGTTTTAACACCCCAAATATACCACATTTGGCATTCCAAACTTGTTGGCATTAAGCATTTATACCATTTCAAAGTTTAAACCAACACAAGTAGAATTTTCAGTTTTTGTGAGTCAATTTCACTGTTCCATTGGACCCTGTTACTGTGGGAAATTGAAGAAATATAAAACATGAAAGTTGTTCCTTATTTTGTCTAGTTGAATTTCTTTTTTTGAATCACTCCATTTGGAGTTTTGTAGCTCTAGAAATGGTCCAAAAACCACAGCTGGCCGGATTGCCAATCTGCAGAATTGACCATATCTACAGTAACTTGAACAGTAATTAAAGTCACTTGGTTGGATGGGTTCTGGCCATAATTTTGGGTAGGTTCCTTCATGAAAGTTGTTTGTCTATGTCTTAACTTGTTACTATAAAAATTTCAGGTCAATTGACCAAATCTACAGTGAGTTATGGCCAAATGAACAGTTACTGTTCATTTGGTCAATTCTGCAGAATCAGTTCAGGGTATCCGGATTGGGGCCAAGTTTTGGTCCTCTTGCCTTGGTCTTTTGGGCATGGTTTCTTCAGCAAAAATGTGCCATTATAAGCCTAGTTTCATGTCCAATTAGCCAAACACCAATTGGATCAATACAGCCCAAGTTATGGCAGTGCAAGTGGACTGAATTTTCAGTCCCTCTGCTGCTGTCCTAGGGCAACCTACAACCTCACTTTGGAATCCTATTTTTCAGTCCCTTTGTTGGTCAAATTACCTAAAATGGTCACTAATTGACCATTAAAATGCTCTCTAACAATTTCCTAAGCCAAGTCACATTTGCACCCTTCCAAACCCTAATTCAAATTCATGGTTTATGCCATGTATCTTAGTAGCTACCAATGCATTGTTCATATGTTTATCACTTCAACATGGTTTCTATTTCACTCTAAGCTCATCAAAACACTTCCCCCTATTCCATAGCTAGGGCAGCCGAAATTAAAGATGTTATACACATAAGTTTTTGTTAATTTAAATCATAATTCTTACTAGTTTCAAGTCCCAAACCATGAAAATAAAGAGTTTAATGGATATAGGTGCACTAACCTCAAGTGGCAGAATTTTTCTAAGCCCCAAACTTCAATTTCTTTCCTCTTGTTGGCTGCCAAGAGCTTGTTTAAGATGTGGGGTAAAGCTTTAATGAAGAGAAGTTAGGGTTTTGTGGTGTAAACAAGGGAAAAATCAAGCTTTTGATTGAAGATTAATGGAGGGAGAAAGGATAGGGATTTCGGCTAGAATGGGAAAGGGGGTGGCTGCTGGTTTCTCTTTTATTTCTTAGTCTCAATTATCTCTTTTAATAGTTAGTCAAAGGATGGCTTAATTGTGATTGGTCATAATTTCTTAATGACATCACCATGATGTCATAAATAAGCTTTTCTTTGATTTTTCTTTTCTTTTCATCACTACTCAAGTTCAATTTAATTTCTAGTAATGTTTATTCATATTTTATGTCATATTAATTATTTAATCAACTGGACAAGTCGGCCAAAAATCTCCTCTGAAGGCGAAATGACCAAAATGCCCTCCGTTTGGCTTAACGGGTCAAAATTGTCTGTACCGATTGAAAAATTTTTCTAAGTATTTTCTTGGCATTCTAATGCCATGGGAAGCTCAGTAATCTTTCTCTGGAGTCCCAAAAATTATTTTATAATTTTTCCCCCGGGTCTAGGGCTCCTCGTTGCGAGAACCGCAACTTCCCTCTGGTTACCCATCGCTAGGGCACCGACTCGTTTAACTTGGTTGTATTTTATTTCTAAAACTTTTTCTAAATTTTTCTTATTAATATTTGAGTTAATTATGGTTCCTGACTTTAGTTTAAATATTTTTCCGGATGTTCTAGCTGTCCGGACCGACACCGGTCACCGGAATAGTAGAATGTACGGAGTGATTACCGGGAGGGTGTTACACTAGCAGATGCATGTACATGGGTTGGATCTAGTGCATGGATGTCCATAGGTTATTCCATGTAACCTAATGCTCCACATGACACCTGGTCGCTTTCAAGCTTAATTTTCACCAAATTTAATCCTTTATAATTTTCTTCACGCCATTCCAGCTTATAATCCTTGCTCCTTATGATTTCACAAATTAAATTCTGAAGTGATTTAGCTCTAGCTCTAGTAATTGGACCTTGGATGAAATCCTTTGGCATGGATATAGCTTGATTCTCATCACATGCTCTATTTGGAACTCTTCCAACTGACTGGACCTCCATTACAAATGAACACATATCCAGAGGTAGACTTTCTATCATCGATATCTGATTGGAAATCAGAATCAGTATAACCATCCAATTGTAAGTCTCCACCTCCATAAATCAAGAATAAATCCTTAGTTCTTCTCAAGTATTTAAGGATATTCTTGTGACTATCGATGTTCCAAACCTGGATTGGATTGATACCTGCTAGTCAAACTAACAGCATATGCGATATCCGGCCTAGTACACAATATTGCATACATTAAACTTCCAATAGCCGAAGCATATGGAATCCTGGCCATCTTATCTCTTTCTTCAGGTGTCTTTGGAGACATCTCTTTAGAAAGGTGGATACCATGTCTCACTGGTAACAATCCTCTCTTGGAATCAAGCATGTTAAACCTCTTTAACACCTTTTCCAAGTATAGACTTTGGGATAAACCAATTATTCTTTTCGCTCTATCTCTATATATGCGAATCCCAAGAATATAGGTTGCCTCCCCTAAGTCTTTCATGAAGAATGTATTTGACAATCATACCATTATAGTTGTCAACATACCTGTGTCATTACCAATCAACAGTATGTCATCGACATATAAGATAAGGAAAGTGATAGCACTGTCACTAACCTTCTTATATACACATGGCTCATCCTCATTTTTAATAAAACCAAAGGATTTAATGGTTTAATCAAAATGGATGTTCCAACTCCTAGAAGCTTGTTTCAACCCATAAATGGATCGCTTTAGCTTGCATACCTTAGAACCATCTTGGGATTCAAAACCCCTAAGTTGTTCCATGAAAATGTTTTCTTCAATGTATCCATTGAGAAAAGCTGTTTTGACATCCATCTGCCAAATCTCATAATCATAGTATGCAGCTATTGCTAATAAAATGCTAATTGATTTAAGCATGGCAACAGGCGAGAAAGTCTCCTCATAGTCGACTCCTTGCCTTTGGTGAAACCCTTTCGCTACTAGCCTTGCCTTATAGATCTCTACCTTTCCATCAGAACCAATTTTCTTCTTGAAAACCCATTTGTTCCCTATAGGTACAATACCTTTAGGTGAGTCAACAAGATCCCAAACTTGATTCTTATACATGGAATCAATCTCGGATTTCATAGCATCAATCCATTTTGAAGAGTCTATATCTGATATAGCTTTTTCATAGGTAAGTGGATAATCTTCATGATCTACTTCTTCATGAGTAGACAACTCTTGTTCTTCTTCATGAAGAAAACCATATCTCACTGGTGGGTGAGATACCCTAGTTGTTCTACGAGGAACAGCTGTAGACATTTCATCAACGGGTATGGGTTGACTAGGTGGATCTATATCCATCTGATCTGTTGGTTGGTCAAAATTCTCCAATTCTAACTCTATTTGCCTTCCTTTGCCTCCTTCTTGAACAAACTGTCGTTCAAGAAATGTGGCATCTCTACTTATCACAACCTTTTGTGAAGTAGGCAAATAAAAATAATATCCAAAACTATCTTTTCGATATCCAACAAATTGACCTTTTTCTGATCTGGTCTCCAATTTATCAGTGTTCAGCTTTTTGATATAAGCTGGACAACCCCAAATCTTAACATGCTTAAGACTTGGTTTTCTTCCATGCCATATCTCATAAGGTGTGGAAGAAACTAATTTTGATGGAATCCTATTCAGAATATACAAAGCTGATTCTAATGCAAATCCCCAAAAGAAGATTGGCATATCAGTATAGCTCATCATACTACGTACCATATCCAATAGGGTACTATTTCTCCTTTCAGATACACCATTCAAATTGTATGCGTTCCTGGAGGAGTCAGCTGAGAAACAATGCCATGCTCTCTCAAGTATTCATCAAATTCAGTACTCAAATATTCACCTCCATGATCTGATTGAAGTGCTTTAATACTCTTTCCTGTTTGATTTTCTACTTCAGATTTAAATTCTTTAAACTTTTCAAAGGATTCATGTTTGTATTTCATCAAATACAAATACCCAAATCTTGATTTATCATCAGTAAAGGTAATAAAATAATGAAAGCCCCCTCTAGCCATTTCTTTAAATGGACCACATACATCACTATGTATTAGCTCCAAAATATTTTCAGCTCTTTGCCCTTGTCCAACAAAGGGTGATCTAGTCATTTTGCCCTGAAGGCAAGATTCACAAGTTGGAGTAGGCTCAGAGCCCAATGAGGATAGAATCCCCATTTTCTCCAGTTTTGCAATCCTATCTTTTGCAATATGACATAACCTTAAGTGCCAAATATATTTTGAACTTGAGTTGTTTTTCACCATGGCATTGCATTCTTTTAGATCACTTGCATTCAATTTGTGTTTGTTACTATTATCCAAATAATAAAGACCATCATTTATATAACCCGAACCAACATATTTATTTCCAAAATAAATATTACAAACATCATGTGTGAACTGAAATTAATAGCCATTTCTAGTCAAACTAGATACAGAAATGATGTTCTTAAAAGCATCAGGCACATATAAAATATTATCCAAACACAAAACATGTCCAAACATGTAAAAAGATTTAGATCCTATGGCTAAAGCTTCAACAGTTTCAATCCGGACTGTAATATCTTGAGAACGCAAGCTGCTAATATTTGCTAGTTCCTGCATATCATTAGAAATGTGAGAACTGGCACCAGTATCTAAAACCCAAGCTGTAGATGAACTATGAGTATCATCAGAATCTAAATAACAAGATATGGACATACTTTCCGAAGGTATATCCTTCTTGTCCTTCAGAGAAGCAAGATACTCTGGGCAGTTCCTTTTCCAGTGCCCATCCTTTTGGTAGTGGAAACACTTTCCTTTGCCTCCATCAGCTTTAGTCTTCCTTTTTTGTTTAGCTATTTTCTTGGAAGGACCAGGAATCTGATGTTTCTTTTTCTTATTGCCCTTTTTGTTGTTGGACTTTCCAGCAGAAGAAGATGCAATCAAAGCTACCTCTTTTCCTTTATTGCCCGACATATTCTTTTGGGCAATAACTAGCATGTTGAGTAAACCAGCTAAGGTGCATTCCTATTCAGTCATATGGAAATTTGTCACAAAATTTCCAAAAGACTCAGGAAGGGACTGAAGGATCAAATCCATCTGTAGTTGGAAATCCATGTTGAAGTTAAGATGTTCTAACTGCTCAATCAGCCAAATCATCTTGTGGACATGATCCCCAACATTCTGTCCCTCAGACATCCTCATACGGAATAGCTGTCTAGATATCTCATACCTAGCATTCCTGCTGTGCTCACCATACAACTCTTGTAGGTGAAGGAGGATCTCACTCGCATTCAACATGTTCTCATGCTACTTTTGTAACTCATTACTCATGGAAGCAAGCATATAACACTTAGCTCTCATATCATGCTCCTTCCACTTATCCAAAGTTTCATGTTCCTCTTGTGTAGCCTCTGGAGATAAGGGACCAGGAACATTTGAATCTAGAACATATCCTATGTGTTCAAGGTTCAGGACAAGTTTCAAATTTCTTAGCCAATCAGACAGATTAGGTCCTATCAACCTATTGCCATCAAGTATGCTTGCAAGGATATTGGATGGTGGTGGTTGTTCTGTGCTCATTTTTATCAAAAAATTAACTACAGAAAATAACCAAATTAATTAGAAAATGTATCATGTAATTAACCAAAATGATTATGGTCTTTTAATCAAATTAGTCCTCCAACTAACTTAGTGAATCCTACACTTCCAAAGTAGAAAATGGAAATCCTAGTTGGATGGATTTCTAGTGGGTGATTGAATTCTTATAATTCTATTGATCATCCTCAGGTACATCCATTATTGGAATTACAATAAACTATAAGTGAGCAACTCCTTGCCCATCACATCTCATATGAGGTTTAATCCTTTACCTAGCCCCTAATGCTCAAAATCTCAGGTTCATCCATTATTGACTTATCTTGCATTAGTTAAGTTGATCCCATTGAGCCAGTAATTATGCAAATAATTTTAATTTCCTCAGGTACATCCAATATTGGCCACTAAACTACTTACATATTTACAACATCTCATGCTTAACGAAAATCTCTTAAATTAATTGCATCTTATGCAACTATTTAAAATTTCTTAAAATAATTGCCCCAATGGAGGGCCTATGTTATAATTTTTTTAATTATAGCATTTCCAACTTAATCATTTGTTTGGAAGATTTTATGGTCATTCTAATTACTATTAAGGTCTCACTTTGTACATTATCCATTTAGCATGCATATATCATATAATTGCATACATTCCCATACATCTCATGTATTCATGGATAAGCAATAAATATGGTATGATCATGGACTTTCTAAGGGATTTAATTCTGAGCCACCAAGAATTGAATAAAGGCATTCCTAGGTGCATTTCATTTATTCATTTTACAAGAGTTGCTGAAGGAGTACATAATCAACACTTGATCTTGAATTCCTCCCACTAGTCCCACCAATGCTCTTGACCTCCTTGAATTTCTTGCAATCCAATATTACATAGTAATCCTTGGCATACCAAGGCAATTTTACAAGAACTTAAATAAATGAAATTACAAACCAAAAATTATTACAAACTTAATAATATATGCCCAAAATAAATTAAAATAAATTAATTAATTTACAATCCCAAAGAAACATAAAAGAAATAAATCCAATCACATTGGTGTTTTATAGTCCATGATCATCCATTACGCATATCACTATTTAATAATTAAATAAAACATACATACTTAAATTAAATTGAATATCTCATAGTCAACTTAAAAATCCAGATTTGAATATGTTTCAAATAAATTTAAAAATTCATATTTGAATCTCATTCAAACAAATTTAAAAATTCAGATTTGAATCACATTCAAACAACTTTAAAAAATCATATTTGAATCACATTGAAACATTTTTAAAAAAATCAGATTTGAATCACATTCAAACATTTTTAAAAAAATCAGATCTGAATTTTATTCAATCAATTTTAAAAAATCAGATTTAAATATGATTCAAACAACTTTAAAAATTCATATTCGAATCGCATTCATACAAGTTTTAAAATTCAGATTTGAATCACATTCAAACAATTTTAAAATTCTGATTTGAATCATAATTTAATTATGTGATAAAAATTCTAATTAAACAAATTAATTAGACATAAAATGGATCTTAGATCATACAATAATTGTACATTCACCATCCATTTACCTTTGCACACCATTGTGGTGCATCAACCATGCGCACCATGGTGTTCATCATTTGTGCCGCCACCTTGGCTTTGCAACCAGCAATGAACTTTTGATCTCATGATCAATCACACAATTAAATCATATAAACATCAATCTAAATGGAAAATATAGTGGCTCTGATACCAATTGAAGGAACGGAAGCGTGAAAAACACAAGTTTATACCATTGAATTCAAAAATTTTCACCTAGGGTCACATTCATTATGCAAGATTTATTTTTATCTATTTGATTTCAATGATAAACAACATATTAAAACTCTTTTAATATGTTTTTGGATCTGTATTTGCCATTTAAGATTTTAAAATTAATCAGATTAATTTTAGAACCCTAGATTAAATCAAGAATGATTACACTAAACTCTTGATGCACTGCAGCGTATCTGCGCCTTTGAGATTTGTCTTCAGGACACCAAATATTGTCCCTCTAGCTTGTCCATACCAAGAACACCTATGGCAGCCCTTGAACAGCTTCTAAAGCTTTTTCTATTAATTAGAAATTCAAGTTCTGCCTTTTAAGAGATTAGAGATGTAAACAGGACACTAGAAATAATTTCTAGTGTTCTTAATTCAAGAGATTGATGGCTAATCTCTTTGAATTGATGAGAGATGAAGAAGAATAGATGGAGAACCTCAAAATGGCGTGAAAAAGGAGAGGAGTGGCTGATAGTTGTTTTTCTTTTTCATAACAACACTTATATAGCTAGGTTAACACATTAAACCCTTGCCACATATCACCCTTTGATTAGCTCTAGGTTTAAGTGACCCAATCACATTGTGCCAAGTGCCAAACCTATATTTAATCTTGATTTCAATCATCTTACATGATTAAAAAAAAACATTTGGCAAGCTTATGTGTAATCCCATGTGTCACCATCTCATGGTGCCACGTGTCACACTGTGAAATGACCAAAATACCCCTGTGTCTTAATTTTGAGTTCTTAACCCAAAATAATTATTTTTTCTTCTTCTAATTTATATCAAATATAAATTAATTAATTAATCTCTATTAATTAATTTCTCACTAATTAAATTCATATTTAAACACTTTAAATATAAATTTAACTTATACTATACATCCAATAATCTAGATTTGGCTTCAAGTTATGCTAGGGACTTTGCAATTTAATTGCAAACCAAACCTATTTAATTAATCAATTAAACTCTTTAATTAATTAATTAAATCATATTTAAATAGGTGATAACTTGTCTATGTGTGTGACTTACTAGGCTCATCACTAATTGGCAATGAAACATGATATCAATTCTTAATATCATCAGAACTCTTTCTTACCATAAATGATTTCTCTAAATCATTTTATGAACCTCATAGACCATGGTTAACGCCTAGCATAGCATGCCATGGCCACCCAATTAGTAATAAGGTTTACCTTAAATGAACCTATAATCATATGTTACCATGCACTAGAATCTCTTTGTTACAAAATCCCAACTCAAGCTGGAGTCATGGTTTATGTCAAACTCCATTTGCTATGAATATTATGTTCACTTTTAATTCCAATTCTTTATTAAAAAAGATTTTCTCATCAGAAACTCTTTTCTGAATAAATCTATTGTCCTGGCCAGGAACTTGAAACATCAAGAACAATTAAATGAACATAGAATTTTATCTCTATTTACTTAGAGGAACAGATTTCATCTTGATCAACACCTACCTCCATATATAACTAGTAGGAGCCAACAGATGCCCATATACCCATGCATAGTACAAGTATGAAAGCAGTATCAAACTCAAACTACCTATATACAAGATAACTGTGCTATCTCAGGTCTAAAGATTATATGCACTGATATGATTTATGACAAAACATTGACAAGAGTAAACTCCATGTGCTTGTCATAAGTGTCACTGGTTCGGCCTACTTATCATTTATAAGTGCCTATCATGTTTGTTATATGGCTTGAGACTCACCATTCCATCTTATTTATATCTCATATAAATAACTTGGGAACAAATATGAATACAATCTTTCTGGATAAGTCAAGTCCTTATTATGAAGTATCCTCGATTGTGAACCTATTTATGATACTTTGTGCTAGAAATATTATCACCCATATTCTTAACAACTTAAGAATAATATTTCTAACAAAATATCAATGGACCTTTTCTATTAAACATAAATATATTATGTAAATGAAAAAGTAGAAATGCCTTTTATTAATAAAAATATGTACAAGATACATACTAAATGATATGCTCTAGGGCATACTACTAACACTTCCAAGCTTCCTCCATGGCCATTCATGCATAAACTCAAATCTACCATGATTCAAGCCATATTTCTTCAGACTCCCTTCATTAAAAGTGGTCTTCACATCATGGGCAGTATGTGGGCATCAAAAAAGAGAGGAAATTCCATGGATTTGTGAAGCTCAAGTTGAGGTTAGTGCTTAATCTTTCCATTTACCTTCACTAATCCTTGTGTTGAGCTTTGGGTAAGTTGAATTGCTCAGAAAAATTGACGAAATGATGAGTATTGGTGAGCCTTAGTTTTGGTAGCCATGAAAATGCACGGTTAGTGACTTATTCTCATATGTATATGATGGGAATTAAGGTTGATTAACTCAAATAGAAGTGGTCGTAGGTTAATGTCCAAGTATGTGCATGTTAGTGCTTGAATTAAGGGTTTGAAATGGGACCTTAATGCTTTGGCAAACTGCCATGTTTGGCAGCCTATAATATCATGAATTTTTTTGTGTGAATATGAAGTTTATTAATGAAATATGATGGTGTTGAATTGTGGGTAGTTTGTATAATTGCCATGAAAGTGTATGTGTAAAACAAGTGTTGATGTACATTGAATTTGGGTGGATGTGAATGTTGGACTTTAATGGTGAATTGTGTGCATTGAGAGCTTGAGTGTTTTACCCAATATTCTTGCTGGAACTGTGTTGAGTATTTGTAGAAGTTCTATGAATAAATAATGAAGTCATGAGGAGGAGGAGGAATGTCAAATTGGAAGTGTAATTGGTAAGTAATGAAGAATGTGTAGTAGGACAGTGTATGTTTTAGCTTAGAACCTTAAGTGTGTGACTCCAATTAGTATAAGACCAATTGGAGGTGAAACTAGGCACAAAATGGGCCAACTTTCATGAAGGAAGCTTACCTAAATTCTGTCCACAAAGTGACATAAAAATTGACCAAATCTAGAATAGGTAAGTGCAGGCCAGAATTTTTGACCATATGAACAGTATTCATTAGGAGGACCATAACTCACTCAAAACAGATCCAATTGACCTGAAATTTTTACCATGAATAGTTTAGACATAGATCTACAATTCTTATGAAGACAAAAAAGTCTAGAAATGGCCAGAACCAAGCCAAATAGCTTGCACAAATTCGGGTACCAAAACTGGCCGAAGTGAAAATGATCTAAAAATGACCTAATCCTACCATTTTAGTCCATTCTGTCTAGCATTGGTAAATTGACCATATCTTGGTTTACACAACTCAGAATGGCCTGAAATTTTGCTCCGCGTGTAATAAGACATAGACCTACAAGTTTGTAGTTTGGACCAAAACCCGAAAACTAAGGAAACTAGGTCGTCCAGCTAGGTTAAAATAGTACACCGAAATCCGGTAAATTGCAATAAAATGCAATACACTTGAAAATGAATTTGGTAACATATACCAACACCTAAGGGCTATAAAATGTGACATATTGGTAACATTGGAATTGACTCACTTAGAGTGCATCAAGGGTCAACATTATAAGTTGACTAATGAAATGAATAGAAGGGAATAGTACCAAGAAAATTTAGATATTGGATTTTATGGTTGGAAACAAATTCATTGAGTACTGAAACACTTTAAATTGTGTGTTTCAGTTGATAAGGATATTGAGAAGCGTAAAGAACATTGAGTTAAGGCCTAGGAGCAACTCAAATCAGGTTTGTGCACAACTAGTTTTTAACCGATTTTGTTCTGAATATTTCATATGATTAAATGACATATTTTTCTTATGTATTATGTTTAACAAGCATTGGATTTAATTCAATGATTATTGAAATTGTTATAGTATGTATGAATTTAGCTTTGTGAAATGGTATTTCCACAAGTATTAAGCATTGTTGTGAATTGAATAAATTATGTTTTGAAAAATTATAATAGAACATGTTTTGAATTGTGATGGGCAATTTGCATGGAAAAATGCAAATTTATGATTTGAATTGTGATGAGCATAAAAATTATTGGATATTGGAATTGACTTTGAATCGAATTGTATTGTGATTTGTGCTCACTAAAAGGATTGTGATATTGTTTTATATCTCACTATAGATGCTTGACTAAATTATTACCCGTCTCCCTCATTTGTTGAGAAGACAATGGAGTTAGTTGTGTTTTGATTACCATGGTACATGCGCAGGCTTAGATTCTCCTCTTATTAGAGGTTAGATCTAAGTTTTTATGTTATGGCCCTTTAAAAGGATTCATTATTGTGATGTGTACTCTGCACAATGATTCGGCCTCCCCGACCATAGGGAGTTAGAATCCGATTTGACCTCCCGACCATAGAGAGTTAGAATCACCCCGAATATGGCCCTTTCGAATTAGTCTTGCATAGTTAGTGAGATAAATAATGGTTTTTGAGATAAAGAATGGCTTTGAGATAAAGAATGGTTTTTGAGATAAAGAATGGCTTTTGAGATAAAGAATGCTTTTGAGATAAAGAATGGCTTTCGAGATAAAGAATAGTTATTGAATAGTAAAGAATTTCGATTTCAAATAGGATTTATGTATAATTGATTTTATGGGAATTAATCTTTATCTCCAATAAATTGTTGGAATTACCTTAAATGGTTAGTTATGATTTGATAAATTGAATTTCGTGATCAAAGTCATTTTATACAAATGATTTATATTATTGGCAATTAATATTTTGAGTTTTGGAATTTGATGAGTATTCAGATTTCCAAATTATTTGCTGTAAATTTTGTCAATGTATATTGTACTATGTTTTAAATTATAGTTGTGCACCACTGAGTTCACCACTCAGTAATAGCTTTGTATGCTGTCGCAGATGAAAAGAGCATAGAGCAGTTGAGTAAGCTTCTTTGAAGTGACATTCAGATCAGCTCCAGGTATACCCATGTACACAGGTTTTGATGTATGCATGTAATAATATGTATGTAAATTATTTGAGCAGTTGTATAAAAGCTCTTGTAAAATATTTTGGTATGTAATTAAATATAAATTATTGTGATATAAATGTTGAGTCTTGTAATCAATGAAATGATCTTTATGATGAAATTGGTTTGAAAATGAATTGATTTGATTATTGAGATTTGAATTGTGAGTTGAAATGAAGTTATTGGAGTTGTATTTGAGAAAATATATTGGGAGTGTTTTCCTTTTTAGGTTTGAAGAACTGTTTTCTCAAAATACAGCCGGTACTTTGTCGAAATTTTGAAAAATTTTTATAACACCAGATTTTAATCGATGATTTAAATTTCACGAAAATTGTTTTAAAATCCCTTGTAGTATATCTAATGTGTTATCGGTAGGCGAAGTACGATAATTCATTAGGTGTACTACGGGATCATGTTACATCTTACGGGGAGTAGGGTGTGACATGTTTTGTGGTATCAAAGTAATGGTTTTAAAGTAAATTTCAAACTGTGAATTTGAAATCTTTTTGTCGGTAATTATAACTGCTCAAATGTTTGATACATATAGTACATTTACATCATAAATATGAACTAATGGAGAGAAATCTCCTTGTGTTAGTTGTACAGGAAATAAAAAATCATGTGAGAAGATATGGAAGAGAAAAATGAGACAATAGAACAGTCTGTGATGGCAGAAGTACAAGTTGAGGCCCCAGCTCCTCGAAGTGTCGAAGGCTCAACTGTACCAGTTTTACCGGTACAAATTACTATACAAATGGCCACTTTCTTTCAACAAATGGCTGATACTCTGTCAGCTCAAGCTCAAGCATAAACCCAACCCCCCACAAGGGCAGTGTGAAGTAGAGAAGAGGGAGAAACCTATGGGTCAGAGCTCGAATAGTAATTTAGGGAAGAGAAAAGAATCTAAGGAACCCCGTGCTCAGGGATATGACAGAGGCGGATCATCAGGGCAGAGAACACTAAGATCTAGTCGTCGAACAACCAGAAGTTCCTATTCTACCCGTTTATGCCATGTTTGTGGCAAGCTACATGGAGGTATTTATCGTAAGGCCTCTGCAGTCTGCTACAATTGTGGAAAGCTTGGACACTTTGTTAGAAATTGTACTAAAGTACCTCAATCAGCTCTTGAAAGTTCACAGACAGTCAGTAGATGTTGAGATAGAAATAGAGTTGGTACTCCTCACAACCATAACATAGTGAATCAACTCGAACATAGCAGCGCATCAGTTAGAGCGTCCACTATATGCAAAGGGGAAAGAACAGAAACTTAGGATGTAGCTGCTGGTAAGTTCTTAAAAAAAAAAAATTATTATTTGATCCCAGTACTACTTAGTTGTATGTTAGTGTTAGAACTATATGTTCTGTTGTTATTCCTTTACAAGGGAATAAATTTTGATGCATTAGTGATTTGTCCTTTAAGATAAGGATTGTGATAATAAGTGTCACACCCTACCCCTCTGTAAGGCATAACATGATCCCGTAGTATACCTAATGAATTACCAACTTCGTCTACTGATAACCCATTAAATACACTACAAGGGATTTTAAAACTTTTCTTACTTCTTTTTTTACATTGGTGAGCACTATTTACAGGTGTTAAAAACTTTTTGAACTGAAGTGATAGAACTAACACATTTGAATTATTAGAAATTTCTGTAAAAATTTTGGCAGAGTGCCATCTGTATTTTGGATAAAACAGTTCTTCAGGAAACCTGTAAAAAAACACTTCAATATATTTCTCAATCTCAACTCCAACAGCTAAACAACACAATATTTTCCTCAACTCAATTCCACAATAATTTTTCAAAGACTGAGATTAAAGAGATACAGTACAAATTTTAAAAGTCAAAATAACTCATAATTTATTTTACAACTTCAAGGTACAATTTTATTTTACAACTGCTTAAACCAAGAACAAAATATACATACAGTGAATATACATTACAATACAAAATGCAAAATGGAGTATACTCAATATACTCGATGCTCTCTCGCTGAATGCTCTAGCAGCCTAGTCTGCACTCGTCTGTCTACTCATGACAAAGAATGAAAGTCATCGCTGAGACAATGTCTCAGTGGTGCACAACATTTACCAAATACAACTTTAAATCACAATTCATAAATCATATAAATAGTGGATACATAAAACTATAGTTAGATTCAAGACAATAAATGTCAAAAGGAATTTAAACTCTATTTTACAATATCACAAAAAATCTCAGAAATCAAAACATAGTTAAATTCAAAAGACAGTGAATGTCAATAAGAATTTAAACTCCATTTCACAATCTTTCAATACATATCAATAAATCACACACAGCTTAATCATGTTCCAAAGTTCAATTCATCTCAAAAGTTGATGGCTAATGAGGTATTCAATTCGTCCCATAAGCCGATGGCTAATGAGGAATAACATAGCTAGCTAGCAATAATATGAGTACTCATTCTATTCATCCTCAATAGGCACACAACTCAACACTTCAGCCAGAGAGGGAATTCAATTCGTCCCACTAGACAAGCTAGCGAGGAATACAATCAATATACATGATAGCTATGGTTTCAAATCATTTCCAATGCTTTTAATCAATAAGTATCCATCAATATCATTCAAACAATTTTTCACAGTTTCAAACCATTTACAATGCTTTTCAAGCAATAAATATTCATTCAAACATATTTCCACAATTTAAAACAATAATGTACAAATAGTCATAATTCATTTCAATTGAAAAATTCAAAAGAATTAATCACAGTGCACAAACCTCGATAATCGCTCTTCTCGGCCTTGACTCGGTGTTTCATTTCCTTTCCTCGAAGTCTTTGCTAATCGAGAAATACAATTTGAAGTGTTTCAGTATTCATTTAAACTGTCTCTAACGATAATGCTCGATAATTAATTCACTGAATTCTATTATTTGCTTAGTCAACCTAATATGTTGACCCTAAATGCGTTCTAGGTAAATTAGGTTTTAATGTTCAATAGTCTTTTAGGGTTGGTACATGTTACCAAATTCATTTCCTTGTATATTGCATTTTCTTACAATTTGCTGGATTCCGGGATACTAGTTTGACCTAGACGGACGACCTAGTTCCCTCGGTTTTCGGGTTTTTGATCAAAACTATAAACTTGTAGATCTATGTATTATTGCACACGGGGCAAAATTTCAGGTCATTCTGAGTTATGTAGACCAAGTTATGGTCATTTTACTATTGCTGGTCAAAATGCATCAAAATTGGTCACTTTAAGTGTTTTAGGTCAATTTTGGTTCGGCCAGTTTTTTGGACCTGAACTTGTGCAAGCTATTTTACTTACTTATGGTCATTTCTGGGTTTTGATGTCTTCATAGGACTTGTAGATATGGGTCTTAACTATTCATGGTCAAAATTTCAGGTCAATTGGACCTGTTTTGAGTGAGTTATGGCCTAAACACTAACTGCTGCCCAAATGGTAAATTTTCAGGCCTTAATTGCACTAATCCGGATTTGGTCATTTTTCAAGTTACTTTACAAGCAGAATTTTGGCATGCTTCCTTCATGAAAGTTGGCACATTTTGTGCTTAGTTTCCACACACTTAAGGTTCTAAGCCCAAAACACAAACTGTCCTATTGCATTTTGTTTATACTCATCAAAAGTCACCTTTAACACTTACCAAACTTCACCTTCATGCCAATTCTGGTTTGTACCCTAACCTAAACATATTTCACAACATATTATTGATCATTTTAGCAGCTTACAATCACTTTCAACATACACCATAAAGTGCAGCATTTGTCAAACTCAATTACCATAATTTAATCACTTAATCATGCTCATTTACATGTCCACTATCATAACATATATCTTCACTACTAATTTATATACATATTTGACAAACTTTAGGACCACAATTCATTAAACAACTTCATGAATTCCAGCATCCTTTAAAGAATTAACAAGCTGCCATATTTGTCAAGCCTCCATAATTGCCTTCAAACTCAATTTCCACTTGGTCCACCATTACGTATGCATGAAGTTAACTTACCAACACTTTAAATCACATTAGTCAATATTAATTCTTCACAATACATGTAATAATATTTCATTTAGTGTACAATTTCATGGCTGTCCATTTAGGCACTCACGCATAGAATTTTAAATTCAACAAAATTTCCAACTCAAGTGCTCAACTTTAACATACACCAAGAATTAACCTACTAAAACTTTTATTCACTTTTATCAACATCAATACCCATCAATTGCATATGAAAATAATTCAAAATATTTATGTACCATGGCTACCTAGCTAGTGCATAATAACAACTCACTAAAACCTCAAATTTTCTTCATCAATTTGTTCATCTCAAGCTTCCCATAAACTTTACTTAAGAAATAAATCAATTTAAACACTTACCTATTGCTGGGGCTTGTTAAATCTTCACCAAACTCTCTTGAATTTAGTATCTACTTCTTTCTTGTGAGGTGGGGGTCAAAATTAGTGAAGAAACTTTGGTGTTTCGAGGTGGAAATGATGGAGATTATGAAGCTTTAAGCAAAATGGCCATGGAGGATTTTCAAGCTTTTCATTTCGGCAATGGTGAGTGAATGAAGAAGATGAAGGTGTTAGTAGGGTTTACACCTGCCCACATTTTGATTATTTTAACCCCATAGTGCTCCACTCACCAATATTTAATTACATTATAAGTTAAATGTGTTAATTACTCAATTTGAATCCCATTTTTGTTATTTACATTAGGTACCCCTAATTTAATTTTTCATTATATTTTTCAAGTATAATATTATTTATTTTTAATGGACATTTAGGTCAAAAGGCAACTCGTGGTGTCAAATGACCACAATGCCCCTATTCAGGTTGCATTCCCGATTTTTCGGTAACACTGGGTTTTGGCCATTTTTCGATTTCTCACTTTTCTTTGTACTAATTAATTAATTTTTCTTTGATATTTCTAATGATATTTATACTTCAATTGATGTCTCTTTAAGTCCTAAAAATATTTTTCAGGGTTCCCCGCAGTCTAGGGCTAGTCAACGGTCCACGCCGTGACTTCCCGGTGCGGTCACCCATCGCTAGGGTTCTCGGCTCGCTTAACTTGGTTACATTTCTTTGCTATTATTTTTCCTTTTTTTTTCTTGTATTTTCTTTTCTTGTATTTCATTATTTTATGTCTCCTCACTCATATCGAAGTGTAGTTCTAGGCATTCTAGCTGTCCGGACAACACTGGTCATTGGAACAGTAGAACGCACTACCGAACATAGGGGTGTTACAATTCTCTCCCCCTTAAAATAAATTTCGTCTCAAAATTTTACCTGGCATTAGTCTCTGAACAGCTGTGGGTGTTGTCTCCTCATATCCTCTTCATGTTCCCAAGTAGCTTCCTAGCCTGAATGATGTTTCCACAGCACTTTAACCAGGTGTATCTGTTTGTTCCTCAGCTGCTTCACCTCATATGCCAGAATTTCTATGGGTTCTTCCTCATATGAGAGGTATGGATTTACCTCAATCTCTTCAACTGATAGTGCATGAGATGGGTCAGATCTGTACCTCCTTAACATGGACACATGGAAGACACTGTGTATCCTTGCTAGCTCTGGAGGTAATGCCAACTAATATGCCAAAGGACCCACTCTTTCCAGAACCTCATATGGTCCGATGAAACGAGGACTCAGTTTCCCCTTTTTGCCAAATCTCATAATCCTCTTCCAAGGAGAAACTTTGAGGAATACTTTATCACCCACTGCATATTCAATATCTCTTCTCTTTAGATCAACATAGGACTTCTGACGGTCTGATGTAGCCTTGAGTCTATCTCTGATCAATCTGATCTTTTCCTCTGTCTGCTGAACAATTTTTGGCCCAATCATCTTCCTTTCACCTACTTCATCCCAACATAAGGGAGTTCTGCACTTTCTGCCATACAAAGCTTTATATGGAGGCATCCAAATGCTTGATTGGTAGCTGTTGTTATAAGCAAGCTCAATCAAAGGCAAGTGTGTATCCCAACTACCTTCAAACTCAATCACACAAGCCCGTAGCATATCCTCCAATATCTGAATTACCCTTTCAAACTGGCCATCTGTCTGTGGGTAGAATGCTGTGCTGAAGTTCAATCTAGTTCCTAGGGCTCTCTGAAGACTACCCCAGAATCTAGAAGTGAACCTAGGATCTCTGTCAGACACAATTGATACTGGCACTCCATGCAGTTTTACAATCTCATATATGTACAATCTGGCCAATCTTTCCAGGCTATAGTCCATCTGAACTGGTAAAAAGTGAGCAGACTTGATCAATTTGTCAACTATAACCCATACTGCATCATGACTATTTTGTGTCCTTGGAAGTCCTGTAATAAAATCCATAGTTATTTGTTCCCACTTCCACTCTGGTACTGACAAAGGATGTAACAAACCAGCTGGAACTTGATGTTCTGTCTTTACTTGCTGACAAGTTAGGCATTTGGAAACAAACTCAGCTATATCCCTCTTCATACCCATCCACCAGTAATGCTCTTTCAGCCCTCTATACATTTTAGTTCCATCAGGGTTCATAACAAAAGGAGACTCATGTGCTTCCTTCATAATGATTTGTCTCAATTCTACGTCACTAGGAACGCACATTCTGCCCTGATATAGCAATAACCCATCATCTCTCACAGAGAATTCAGGCTTCTTGCCTTGCTTGACTTCTTTCAGTAGCTTCTGATATTTATCATCACTCTGAGCAGCCATTCTGATCTGATCAATCAACACTTGATGTACATGCCATTCAACTACTGTCTGTCCCTCATCATCAATCTCTAAACTGGCATGCTGTGCTTTCAATTCATATACTATGGACAAAGGAGAAACTCTGAGACTTGCCATAGTCTTGTGACTTAAGGCGTCAGCCACCACATTTGCATTCCCTGGCTGATAGTCTATTAAGCAATCATAGTCTTTAATCAGTTCTAACCATCTCCTCTGCCTCAAATTTAATTCCTTCTGGGTGCCCAAATACTTCAAGCTCTTATGATCTGTGTAAATGTAGCATTTCTCCCCATACAAATAGTGTCTCCAGATATTTAGAGCAAAAACAATAGTTGCTAGCTCCAAATCATGTGTTGGGTAGTTCCTCTCATGCGATTTCAACTGGCGTGATGCATAAGCAATGACATTACGATCTTGCATTAGTACACAGCCTAACCCATTATGAGAAGCATCACTATAAACTGTGTATTCTTTACGTGGAGTAGGTAAAGTGAGGACTGGAGCTTCAGTCAAACACCTCTTCAACTCATCAAAACTCTGCTGACATTTATCTGTCCATTGAAATTTTACATCTTTTCGAAGTAGTTTGGTCAGTGGAGAAGATAACATAGAAAACCCCTTCACAAACCGATGGTAATATCCCGCTAAACCCAGAAAACTGCGAATTTCTATGATGTTCCTCGGCGGCTTCCAATTAAGTATAGCTTCTACCATGCTGGAATCTACCTTGATCCCTTCAGCTGAAACAACATGTCCCAAAAGGGAGATTTCTTTCAGCCAAAATTCACACTTCGACAATTTGGCATATAGCTGTTTCTCCCTTAAAGTATGCAGTATAATCCACAGATGTCTGTCATGCTCCTCTGTATTCCTCGAGTATATCAAATGTCATCAATAAACACCACCACAAATTGGTCTAGATATGGTCTGAAGATAGTGTTCATCAGATCCATAAAAGCAGCTGGAGCATTTGTTAACCCGAATGGCATTACTAGAAACTCATAGTGGCCATACCGAGTTATGAAAGCAGTTTTTGGAATACTTTGCTCCTGCACCTTCAACTGATAATAACCAGATCGCAAATCAATTTTGGAGAATACAGCTGCACCCTTCAACTGATCAAACAGATCATCAATGCGAGGCAATGGATATTTGTTTTTATTGTCACCTTATTCAACTACCGGTAAACAATACATAAGCGGAGGGTGCCATCTTTCTTCTTAACAAACAACACTGGTGCTCCCCAAGGTGACACACTAGGGCGGATGAAGCCCTTTTCAAGTAATTCTTGCAACTGTATCTTCAACTCCTTCAACTCTGCTAGTGCCATTCTATATGGTGTTATGGAGATTGGATCCATACCGGGCATAACATTAATTTCAAACCGCACTTCTCTTTTCGGAGGTAATCCTGGCAATTCATCGGGAAACACATCTGGAAAGTCATATACTGTAGGGATGTCCTTCAATGCTGGACTCCCCACTTGGGTGTCTACCACATGTGCCAAGTATGCTTCACACCCCTTTCTGATCATTTTTCTGGCTAGTGCAGTCGAAATGATGTTTGATGGCAATAACTACCTCTACCCATGTATTACCACATCACTGTACTGAGGAGGCCAAAAGTGACTGTCTTCAGCCTACAGTCAATCATGGCATGATGCCTGGCTTGTAACACCTTACCCCTCTGTAAGGCATAACATGATCCCGTAGAATACCTAATGAACTACCGAACTTCACCTACCGATAACTCATTAAGTACCCTACAAGGGATTTTAAAACAATTTTCTTATCTTTGACAAGTGGTGAGCATTTCTAATAAGTGTTTAAAACATTTAGTTAAAATTAAAACTAGTTAATATTTTTGGTCCATTTTAGTTTTCCGCAAATTCTGTAAAAATTTTGACAGAGTTTCCTCTGTATTTTGAGAAAACCGTTCTTCAAATACCTGTAAAAAGCACTTCTAAAAGTTTTTCTCAACCCCTACTTCGGTTTCACAATCAAACTCAATCAATTTCTCAAAATACTGTCAATCAATATCATTCATATTTCATTAAAAACAAAATAATTTATACACAACCTTACAAATTTATATCAAAAGAAACACAAACTAAACTTTATTACAAACTTCATACAAATTTGTGTACAAGCTGCTCAAGACCCATTTTTACATGTCCATACATTTATGTGCAATATATACATCAAAAGAAGTATTTACAGTTAGGGTATAAATTATACCCGAAAACTTTAGGCTGGTAGCTTCTCACACCTCAAGAAATTCATCTGCTTCCTCTAGTCTCTGTATCTGCGACAAAGAATATAAGCTATCGCTGAGTACTAGGACTCAGTGGTGCACAATATACTAAAATAATCTTTATGCAAAACTTAAAGCACATTCATTCAAAAATTTGGCTAAACATGAAAATTTAATACAATTATGCATTGTAAGATTTTACATGTAAACCAAGTTCATTTCAAAGTATCAAAACACATTTCATAAAACCCACAGTTAGATCATGCCATTCGAAACAAATAGAATCTCAATAGCCAGAGGCTAAAGAGAAATCACATGAATCTCAATAGCCAGAGGCTAAAGAGAAATCATATCACAGGCTAGCTAGCTCAAATATATGGATATCCATTCACATCCTCTTCTACTGGCACACCTCAACACTTCTCCAGAGAAGGAATCAAAATTCGAAACTAATTACCCCCACTAGTCGTGCTAGTGAGGTGTTCAAATATATGGTCATGACACTGTGGTTTCAAAACTTATCTTAACAATTTGCTAAACATTGTCATTTCAAATATACACAATAACTTTCACAATTTAAATCAAACATCATAAAAATGCTATAATCCAATATTTCACATTATTCAAAACATTATGCAAAAGATGATTATAAAAGTATATGTTGTGCACAAACCTCAAACGAGTCGCCTGTTGGCCTTGACTCGACTCCTCGGGTTCTGTCCCGGTATTCTTTTCCACTGAAACACGAAATTTTCCAATGTTTCAGTACTAAAACTTAAAATAAATCCAAAATAAACTTAACTTCACATTTACCTAGCTCTACGTGTTAAAATCGACGTTCTCGAAATTTTGTGTTTCGGGTTACTATTCACTGCACTATTCAAGTCAAATTATTGACTTTCTAAGGCTTAATGGGTATGGGAACTCCAACTTCACCCACATACCACATTTTGGTCACCAAACTTGTTGGTTTTGGTCATTTGTTTAAAGCTTAGGTCATTTTGGCAAAATTGCCAATTTTCGGTTTTGGTTCTCTGAAGTTGTACTGTTCCATTGATCGATCTACTGTTGGAATTTGACAAAACTTCCTTTATAGAAAATGTTCCTTACTGTCTTAAGTGTATTCTCATTTTTAGATCACTCCAATCGGAGTTTTGTAGCTCAAGTTATGGCCAAAATAAGTTTACTGTTCACATGTACTGTTCATACTGAGATTTTAGTGCTGGCAGATTTTTGGTCCAACTTTGGTTAATAATTTGACCAAGTTAAGTTCATAATTTGGTCTCACTTTCTTCATATGAAATGTTGTACTATGTCTTAGGTTTCCATCGGTTCAAGAATCGCCTAAATCCAAGTTTTCTAGAGAGAGTTAGAGCCATCCAAACATTGCTGCTCAATGAAAATTCTGCAGAATCTCAGTACAGTAATTTAATTTTGCTCAATGATTTTGAAAGGGTTAATGGCCTAATTTGGGTTGGTGTTCTTCATGAAAGTTTTAGATCTATATCATATCTAATTGCTGGTAAAATTTCAGGTCAATTTGACCTACCTAGCTCGAGTTATGACCAAATGAACAGTTACTGTTCTTTTGGTCAGTTTAGTGCAGTGGCAGCCTGCTATCAACTCACTTTGGTCAATTGTTTCACCAAGTTTTGGTCAGTTTTTGGCTATGGTTCCTTAATGAAAATTGTGCTCTTTTATGTCTATTTTCATCTCCAATTGGTGGCATATCAATTGGACTTGTAAAATTTGAGTTTTGGTCCTTCAGTAGGTTTGGTCATGCTGCCAGCAGCATGACCATTTACCTCCGAATTTAGTTTTCATTCCTATCATTCCCACACAAGTTATTTGGTCATAATTGACCATTATTTCACTTCACAATAGGTCCAACATGTCATTTATGCATTTCTCCAAATTTTGGTTCATAAACCCTAGCATTGAAACCCTAATCTCACTAACTCTTGCATTTAACTACTTCTAATGATTTTAATGTTAATCATTTAACTAAGTAAGGTTTCTAAACTCATTCAATTGCATCATATTCATGCAAACCATACTCCTCTCAAGCTGCCCCAAAATTCAGTTTGTTCTTCCCCACATTTTTTTTTCATTTTAAGGTTATTTACAAGCTCTTAATGCCATATAAACACTAATTAAACAAAGAAAAATTAAGGCTTGTATTACCAACCTTGAACAGAATTTTCTTCCTCCTTTTCTTCAAATTTTCCTTCTTTCTTTCTTGCTCAATCCACTTCTCAAGTTGCCTAGATAAGATTTAACTATGGTGGCTAATTTTTCTATGGTGGAATTAGGGATTTGATCAAGCTCAAAATGAGCTTTAATGGAGGTTTTGGGTGAGGGAGAGGGTGAGGAAGAGAGAGTCACGTTTTTGATGAAGAAGATGACTTTATTATATTTTTTTTTCTTTTCTTTTCTTTTCTTTTACGTCTTAGGAAGACCAAAATTCCCAAATTAATAAAATAAATCAATTAAGCCTTTATGACATCATACATGATGTCATCACTTTGACTTTTCCATCTTCTTTCTTTTTTTTTTTTTTTCGATTAGTTCTTTAATTTAATTCTCAATTCCGAAATTTTCTTTTCTCTGATTTTATTTGTGATTAGGTCGAGTCACTCTGGGGTCAATTGACCAAATCGCCTCGCTGCTCATCCCGGTTTGCAAATAATCCAATATTTCTTCCGGCTCCCGACCTAATTATTTGACCGACTTAACGCTTCTTTTCGTGATTTTCTTTTCCATCAGGTCCATAAGGGTCCTAAGGACCGCAGCGTCACTTTTTACAGTTAAATTTGAGTTTAAAACGACTTCATAGCTGTTCGAGGAGGTCACTCATCGCCGTGACTCTCCTCGCTTAACCTCTTATGTTTTGTTTTTCTTATTTATAGTTAACTAATTAAACATTACTAATTATTTGTGTTTATGGCTTCTCATGTTGTCTTAAGTGTGGCCCTAATCCCATTAATTTTCCGGATCGACACCGGTCACCGAATGTTGAAATCTACTGTGCTATGCAACGGGGGTGTTACAATTCTCCCCCCCTTAAATAAATTTCGTCTCGAAATTTTTACCTGGTATCAATCTCTGAACAGCTGTGGGTGTTGTCTCCTCATGTCCTCCTCTCGTTCCCAAGTAGCTTCTTGGCCCGAATGATGGTTC